>NC_062224.1:2107083-3334166 GCF_902686445.1 Sciurus carolinensis | reverse complement strand
TCAAAAGATAATATTAAGATATGTGTAATGTAACAATATATTCTTGGCTATGCTCAACTTGCTATATTGAATATCTCCAGCTTTTTAAGGAGAAGGCAAATCTTTATTTCTGTTGTGGTTGAATTTGTTTTAGAAGTTGAAGAATCTGCCGTGGAGAAGCATTTTTTGGACTGTGGGAGTATTGTGGCAGTGAGGATTGTGAGAGACCCAGTTACAGGAGCTGGCAAAGGATTTGGCTATGTGCTCTTTAAGGTATGGAAGACTAATGCAGTGTTACTGTCCCTTGAAGTGCTTGGGGAGGGATTGTCACTTCTGAGTCATCACTTAGATGTAGTTGTTATTTACATGTCAAATTCCAATGTAAGAAAACTAAATTTATGATCTTCAATAATAGAGTAGTATTGCTGTAATTGCATCTAACCAAAAAATGTTCTGATTCCCTCTTCATACTAACACTACTAAGCAAGTAATGTTGTAGATATTGGATATTACAGGAACTAAATCTCTGAATGTCCACCTTCTTTAAAATGGAAAAAAAATAATTGTGTTCAGTCAGAAGAAAATTTTAGTCTTTGCACAAGATTATATTTCGTTCACTATTAGCTGGTGTTTCATGCCCAGCTTTAAGTAGTAAAAGAATATATTTAGTCATATAGCACTTAATTTTTTCTTACCCAAGCAATAACCCCTACATATAGTTTCTTTCAGTTTTTTTCATTTTTTACAGTAGACTTTTATCTGCAAACAAAGCTTTGCAACCCTATTTTATTTTATGTGATCATGTTCCGGTAAGTGATGTAAATGATTTATAGTGTTTCCCTAATGTTGTCAGTGTTCTCCATTCTTCCCTATGATAATGAAATTATAGTGGTTATGTGTTTTTCTTGCATTTTGGATTACTTCTTTAGGGAGCTCCCCACTGTAGGTCAAAGTATGTTACCATTTTGAAGACTTGATAAGTATCACCTGGTAACTTTTTAAATGCTTGCCCTATGTTTCTATGTTCTAAACTGTAGTGATCTTACTGTTTCCCTGATTTGTCTTTTTCACTTGGTAAGCTTGTAGAGTCTCTTAACAGACTGAATTTCTCATGGAAATTCAGGATATTTAGCATTAATGATTCTGTATTAAAGTAAAAGAATAATAGGATTTTGGACCTATGTGGTACTGTAGAATGTCTAGTCCCATATGTTCAGGACTGTAATGGAGAATTCCCTGCCCTGTAGCAGGACTTTTCCAGAAAAGTGGCTTGGGAGAAGAAGGTGTAATGGTGTAAAAGACTGCATGTTAGTTGAAATCCCTCACAATATAGCAGTGAGGCCTCTGCCCATGATTCACCTAAGCATTTGACGAGGTGGCTTGAGTGCTCTGAGGCTCTGTGGAGCTTAACCAGAAGGAGCTAGAGCAAGCAGCTGGGACACTCAAGATTGCGCTTCCAGACTAGGGTCTTGTGCAAATCTGACATTCGCTACAGTCCAGTACAATGGACGTTGTACCAGTCCTTTTGCAGGTGCATTTCTATTGGAAGTTAATGTGTTGGGTTTTTTTAAATTGCAGGACACAGATGCTGTTCATCTTGCTCTGAAATTAAATAATTCTGAGTTAATGGGAAGAAAACTCAGAGTCATGCGTTCTGTGAATAAGGAAAAATTAAAACACCAAAATTCAAATCCAGGTTTGAAAAATGTCAGTAAACCTAAGCAGGGACTTAATTCTGCTTCCAAAGATGCAGGACGTTCTAAAAGTGTATTTATTGGAGAAAAAGCTGTTTTGATTAAAAAGAAGAAGAAAGGACAGAAGAAAAGTGGACAAGCTAAGAAACAGAGAAAACAGAAGTAGCCATCAGAAACTTTGTGGTCTCTTTCCCATGGAGGACTGTCGATTTAAGTGAATGAAACCAGGAGTTGAGTCAGGAAGTTTATGGATCCCATGTGTGAAATGTGGAGACTTCCACAGCCTTAGTTGGTCTGCATCATAATGCTACCTTTGAAGCATTTGTTTTTAGATGTAAGCAAACTAGTTACAATGGATTATGTGTCACTACTGAAAGTATAAGAGATGATTTTGGACCGAGGGTGAATGTTAATATTTTAATGATTATTTATTAGTGTATATTAGAAATACAAATTTTTATACTTGTTATTGCATATATTATTACTTGGAATGAGACTAAGTTAAAAAGGAAGTAAACTTAAAGAAAAGCAAACCTTAATTACTGACTGTACTTAGACCACGTAGTGGCCATTAAATAGCCTTAAAGTGGGAATGCTGATCCCATGTCCACACCCTGAAAAAGAGTCAAGAACTCAAGAACTGTTATAGAATATCCACTCATTTTTCTTTTCTTTTCTTGCACTTGAGACAAGTGTACTTCTGGATTTTTATTTTATTCTACTAACCTAATAGTAACTAACCAACAGGAATATAAAATGAAATGTGGCTCTGATTTCTTATATGTAACCGGTGACTAGATTGGTTATTGAAGTCCCTGGCAAATTGGTCAATTTCCACTTTTATTTTTTATTTTAATTTGAGAAATATTCTTGGAAAACTTGTGTTCCTTAAATTAGTGTCACTGTGTAGAATAAAATGGTCTTTCCAAAAAATCATTTTTAAAGAAAAAGTTTTCTACTAAAATACAGTAAGGCACAAAGTATAAAGAAAGCAAGGGAAGAGAATAGCACTGCATTCACCTGGTGACAAGCTGGTACCACCACTCTCACTTATCTTACCAAGCCGGGTTGTATGTGGGAGGAACCTGGGGTTGGGAGAGGTAGATGATGGTGGCTGATCTCAGGCAGGCAGAATTTGCAGTGCACAAAGTGGGTGTGCAGTCAAGGGAAACTGAGTTACAGCTGATTGTTTTGAAAATCCTGTCTGGGGAATAGCACACGGAAAACCTAGTGGATTTTTAAAATAGTCCTGTAGAGAGTTGAAAGAGCTTCATTTTCCTGTATCCAGAGACTGCACGTTTTATAGTTGGGATCACTTACGGTATTTAGAACTTTGTTTTCATAACTAAGGTTCAGTAAATATTTATTAGCTGATGATTGTCGAGCATTTTTGCACATATTTCTAGTAAAATGCAACATCTATAGACTATAGGTTTTATGTCCATATGTAGCTTGTGCATACACTTGTGACTGTCCTATAAATTGGCAGCTTTTTAAAGCACAACAGTAACATTAAAATTTTACTTCATGTTTGTTACTGTTTAATTGAAATTTGTACTTTCTCTGGGCAGAATATGCATGTGTTACTATAATAGTTTAAAACACATGACCTACGGAAAAAGGAATATGTTTTGTAGAAAAATTCCCACTTTGTGTAAATCTTTGTTACCTGAGAAAATACTGGTATCATGCTGTGATTAAATTTTTAGGCACAAGGGTTATGTATGGGTGGGGCTGGGGATATAGCTCAGTTGGTAGACTGCTTGCCTCGCTTGCACAAGCCCCTAGGTTCATGTGGCTAGACTTTTAATGATTGTAAATAAATATTATTGGTTGTCTTGATTGATCATGATCCACTGAGCATTAATCTTTTTTCCTCATGCTTTTGCACCCCCCCCCCACTCTGCCTTGTGAATGTATTTTCTGCTAATGTTCCTTGGCTTAAAATGCAACATTAAAGAATTCTTACTTAGAATGAGAATATAAAGGAATGCTTTTACACGTCACCTACCCAAGTACTTTCTCATGGTGATCAGTTGGAGTTCAGTGCCCTAAAATAGCTTGCATAGTTTTCAGCTTTCATGAAGTACAGAGCTCTGGAGTGTTTTTTTTGTTGTTGTTGTTGTTGTTGTTGTTGTTGTTGTTTTGGTTACCAGGGATTGAACTCAGGGGCACTTAACCACTGAGCCACATCCCCAGCCCCCTTTTGTATTTTATTTAGAGACAGGGTCTCACTGAGTTGCTTAGCACCTCACTAAGTTGGTGAGGCTGGCTTTGAACTGGAGATCCTCCTGCCTCAGCCTCCCAGGCTGCAGGCATGCGCCACTGTGCCAGGCTCAAGTGGGTTTTTGACCTGGCTTATTAACTGTGACCTTGAGCAATATCTCTCTGTACCTAAATATATTGATTGGATGGACTAGTTTAGTGGCTTTATTTTTTGTGACTAAAATTAATTTACAGTGATCAATATAAACGAGAATATTTAACTGACATGCACATTTCACATGATAGTACTGCTCTTAGTGTGTTGGTTTGATAATGTTTTATTCTATTAAAAATACTGGTTGATCCACTCAGGTCATTCCACAACCCACTGGTGATTCCATCTTGTTTAGGTGATTTCTAGGCAGAAAACATTTCGAAAGTGTGCATATACGTGTTTTTCATCAGATTTTTGGTTTCGTATTAACGTGTTACCTGGTGTAACTCACAGTAGCTATCTCTACACTGACACTGCATTTACTCCACACAAAACTGGGGTATAGAGTAGTACTCAGTTTTGTATTTATTCGGAGTCAAAATGGGGCCAGAGTCTCTCTTTCAGGAGTCCTCTCATGTCGGCTGTGTGGCCTTTTACAAGTCTGGTTTCTCTTTTTCCCTTGAGAGGAGGGTTGCTGGGGATTGATCCCAAGGCCTTGTGCATACTAAGTAAGCCCTCTATCACCCAGAGAATCCCCCAGCCTCTGCAGGTTTTTTGTTCCACACAGCTGAGGCTCAGGACATAACCTTCTTCAGTAGTTGAAGTTAGCTGATAGCTTTGGGGTGTGAACGGAAATGTGTGTGCAGGATATAAGAAAAGTTGCGTTTTGTGGGTCTGTTGTTTGCAATCCTGAGTCAATCATTCGCCCCACCCTACTCCCGGGAGTGCATATGTTCCCCAGGTATGACTTCCAGTGTAGGGGGCTCAGGTTCCTGAGCACTTAACGCAGGCCTTTCTGGGACCTTGGGTCCTGCAAGTACAGGTCTCCACAGCGCCTTTGCAGTAGCTCCTGACAGGCTCACCCAGGGCGGGCCGGGCCCGCCGGGCTGATAGGGCGCGGGGACAGTCCTTTGCAGACTGCTATGCCTCAGATCCAGCCTTGAGCCTGGAGGCCTCGCACCTGGTGGTTCCCTATTACCTTCTCTGGCCCAATGCACCGAAAGGCCGACACTCGAGATTGCAAAGCCAAGCGCAAGTCAGAGTAGGGCAAGGGAAAGGCGCCTGTTCCAGTTTCTCTTAGAGGTTATGCGTCTTCTGCCGAGTTGCCCCATTTTTCTCGCACATCTCTTGAGACCCTACTGCAACATGCACGAATCACTGTCCAACTCGGTCATGACCGAACTTGCAAGGCAAGTGCACTTTACAGGCTGCCTGAACCAACTGCGAGACGAAGCTCGCTAGCGTCTGAGCCTACGAGGCCCGATCTTACACCGCCGCGCAGGCGCAAAAGGGCTCAAGCGCTTCCGCGCAGGCACCACCGCGGGCGTCCCGGGGTCCTCGGAGCCGGAAGCGCCTGTCCCATCTTCCGGCGTCCTCAGCGGCGGGCGGCGAGGCTCGCTCAGTTGCCCGCGGCGGCTTCGCCGCACCAAGAGAAGATGGTGGGCCGGAACAGCGCCATCGCCGCCGGCGTGTGCGGGGCGCTCTTCATCGGCTACTGCATCTACTTCGACCGCAAGAGGCGGAGCGACCCCAACTTCAAGAACAGGCTTCGGGAACGTGAGTGGGCCCTCGCGGACCGCGCGGCGCCCCTCCATCTTGGCTGCGGGCGCGGCCTCTCCTTTGGCCGCGCACCGTTCTAAGCCTCCGTCCTTAACCCGAAGGTCGAGCCTCCTTACTAGACGGAGTTTAGCTTGAGCCGCAAAGCCCAGTGCTGGCGTTGCATTCTTAAACCCTCTTGGCGGCTTCGCCGGGTGCTTCCAAGATATGAGTGAATGCTAGAGAAATTGCGGGGGAGTCCAAAGGGCTGCGCCTCCCCAGTGGCTCAGCCTCATTTCATACCTGCGACATCTTTTAGGAGCGGCTTCCCGGAGGGAAGTCGTGTCCGCAAAAACTGTCGTGATCCCCCTTCAGTTTCGGGGACCTTCCTTTGCAGCAACAGGAAAACATTTGTTTCGATCAGAAACATTTTTATAATTTATCCAGGTGGCTCAGCCGTAAGGGTTGTTAAAGGCCGGGTAGTACAGAGACGTGGCCGTAGCGGTACTAGGTTGCTGCACGTGGCCTGTAGCCGCACGTGGCTGCTGACTGGCGCGTTGGACTGTGCTGGTCGTAAGCGGTGGGCGCAGCACCACGTCCGGCTCTAGCTCCCGAGTGTTAGGAGGGGAGAGAAACAGATTATTTATTTACTTACGGTTAGGTAGTCTCACGGAAAGAAGGCTGTTCTGGATTCAGTTTCCAGGTCCGGATTGGTCACTGATAAGCATCGTGATGTTGGGCTTTTTGCATCTTAATTTCCTTAGCTGTACAATCAGGTAATGCGACTTGTCTCTTGTTGGTTTTGAGAAAAATAAAAGGTGAAGTGCCCACCACGATTTATGACGTAAACTCTGGCCGTTAAGGATGACTGTGGGAATAAAGGTCCTTTTTCTATAGTTTCACATGGATTTGGGGGGAGGAGGTGCAGGTGCAGAGCTCTATAAAAGTGGATTAATTATATCTTTAGAAGCCTTGAAGACCTGTTGAAAAGGATTTTTTTCCTCCCCTAAGTGCTAAGAATGGGACCTCAGGCCACGTGCTAGGGAAACCCTTTACTACTGAATTACACCCCCAGCCCTTTTAATTTTATTTTGAGACAGTCTCGGTTGTCCGTGCTGGCCTCCAACTTGCCGTTACAGCATGTGCCACCATACCTGGCAAGAAGACTGGTTTTTGGTTAAAGAAGTCATAAGAGCTCTCATTTCAGAGGAATTAGTATTCTCAGAGTGCCTTTTCCATCATTTTCAATCCAAATTTTTTTTTCTAGCTTTAGCAGTGACGTAATGATTTAATTGAATTACTAGCTCCAGCTGTGACAGCTTCAAGCTTTGCCATTCCTTTTTTTGTAAGATGGTGTGTTAAGCATAGGGTTTAGTACTGTCCTGACACAGTAATTGGTGAATGCTGGAGATTTTATTTGATATTTTTTGCTGAAAAGTAAGACTTTTGATTTATAGTATTTTTGCAGTCTGTTTAAAGGTAATTGCATGGTTGATACTCAAGATTTGGGGTATTTTGTGTTTGTGGAATGAAGTTGGTTTCAGTTGTTTTAAATTTGAATTTTTCTAATATTCAGTAGAATACTTAGAATATTTATATCTGCATTGAATGAATAGTTCCTCAAATCAGTCATTTAGCTTGTTGGGGTTTTTTGTTTTTTTCGTTTTAGTAGAGGCTTATGTTGTTGAAAATAAGGTTTGGGGATAGGTCTGGGATTCTAATTTATTCAGATTTTTTGTTTTCTGTTAACAGATTGTCAGTATTCTATGCATGTGTGTGCATGCTAAGGATTCAACCCCCAGGGTTTTGTGCAGATGAGGTCTGTGTTCTACCTAAGAACTATACCTGCAGCTTCTTTTGATACTCTTAAAGCATAATTTTTTATCAATCTGAATAATCATAAGTGAATTTAATCTCCAAATCATAGTGCCAACTATAGGTTATACATGCTGTGTAAAGTGATACATCTTTAGAAATACCTTAAGCTAACTTTAAAAATGATTTGTAACTTTTGTAATTCATATTTTTGAAAGTACACATAACTCGTTTTAACTTAAGTTCACAAAATAGCATTTGAGACTAATAACAGCAAATACTGAGTTAAATCCTGGCTTTACAGATTGAATGTGTAAGTCCTTTTGGTTTTTCAGTCTGTACCATTTGTCCCTTTATCCCAGAGACCCTATTTGTCTTAGGAAATTAAAGCCAGAATTTTAATCTAATTACTAAAAATGAAAATCAAATAAGGTATCTTAAATGTTGTTGATGTATCAGTCCCACATATTCAGTGACAACCATACACTTCTCCTCACCCCATGTAGATCACAAATAGAAACAGGTTTCATTCTACTGAGTTTCATTATCATTTTAGTCATTTTCCCCAAATTCTGGCTTAGTGAATTGTATTTTTCACTATTAATTCCACAAACTTCTTTTTTTAATTATTTATTTTTTTTTTTTTATTTTTATTTTTTTTACAGACTGCATTTTATGCCTTTCGTTTTTACGAAAGGGTGTGTCTTCACTGCTTTACATTGTTGGGTAGAGAGGCAGAATAGAATCATGTTTGAGGATACATGCTCTGAAGTTCAGCTTAATCACTTACTAGTGACCTTGGTAAATTTTCTCATTTGTAAGATGGAGGCGGCAGTAGTATCTGTTTTAAAGTCATTGGGAGGGTTAAATATGATGATGACATTTAGACCAGGCATGGTGGTGCACATCTGTTATCGCAGTGACCCTGGAGGCAGGAGAATTGCAAGTTGGAGACCAGCCTTGGCAATGTAGCAAGACCCTGTATAAAAAACAAAACAAAACTGAGTGTAACTCTGTGGTACAGCACCTCTGGGTTCAATCCCCAGTACAAAAAAAAAAAAAATTGAAATAGCATCTAACAAGTAGCATGTAAAACTTCCTGTGTACCTTGAACATAACACCTGAGTGTTCCTTGCCTACATTCCAGCCTCCCTACAGTCTTCTAGTCTTACTGCTCCTCTTCCAGTACAGGGTCCAATCTGTATAGGCTGTCTACCTCTTAGATAGTCTGGTCTGGTGTCTTTTTTTTTTTTTTTCTCCTGCCTGAAGAGGGCCAAAACCCTTAAGCGGATCAAGGATGCAAGGATAGAATTAGTTTCTGTCTTCTGTTTTTCACACTTAGTAATCCAGTGATGAACACTTAAGGTAGTATTTAAGAAAAATTGGTAGTCTTTACATAAGGTCGATTTTAACTTATATTTTTATGTTGATATCTTCAGAATTGTTTTTAAGCCTTAACTAGCAGGTAACACTTTGTGTGTTATGAGGACCTAGAGTTGTCAAGGGACACTGGTGTGATTAAATCTAGTTTGTAGGGATAGTCAGAAAAGAATGTATCCTGACAATTGTAAATTAATCACGTCCGGATTTAGGCAAACAGGATACTGCTTCAGCCATTCATTGACACTCAGTTTTCAGGGGACATTGCTTGTTTTGTGGCTTTTGTTTCTTGAACTACTCCTATAAGATTAGTTAGGCTTTATTGTTGGAGAGTTAAGAGATTTACCTTCCTTAGGTTCTCTAGCTAATAAGTAGTAGAGCCTTACCTTTTCTTAGCTATGCCACCTGATTATTCGTCCTGTCATTGTGGTTTTTAGTGACACTCCAGGCAGAGGCCTTTTTTCCTCCTTAACTAGTAAGCAGTACTTGGATTAAGATTTCAGTAGTACTTTTCTGTGTACACTCCCCTCTTTTTTGCCAAATGCAGAAAAACTTAGTTTTCAACATTGAGAATCTGATATGTTTGGTAATAGAATTATAGGAATCTGTAGTCTAGTTCTTGCCCCTGTTCCAAGTTAACTCTGTTGAGATCCAGCTGTGGAAGCTGTCTCTGTACTCTGGATTACTAGACCCGATAACCTACAGGAAAGGAGAAGGCTCTTGCCCAGACATGTATAACTCACTGACCATAACTGTTCATGTTGCCCTGACAGATCACAAGGAGGCCAGGGAGACTGAGGTTTTTGAAGTCACCAATGTTTTGCAAATAGGATTAATGACTGCCATGGCAATCATGCTTAACTTCAATTCCCATTTTGATAATGGCAAATGAAAATATGTACATAACATTTCTTGTAGGAAGAAAGAAACAGAAGCTTGCCAAGGAGAGAGCTGGGCTTTCCAAGGTAATACTAAGTCTGATTTTTGTTTAGATTATGTTGTATATTTTGTTCTTTATGGAAATATTATCTAGAAATCTGCTTCAGGTGTGTACTTTGAGGAAGCTAGTTGATGTGTTGAACTTTGTTTTCTCTTTTAAATTAGTTTGTGAACGGGTGAGTAATTTAACTGCAGGTCATCCAGTCCTCTGTTGGCAGTAGCAGCATACAGCTACTGGACAAGGCAGTAGTTAAAGGCAATCAGATGATTGCAGAAGATATTTTTACCAGAAGAAGTGTTCTCACTTGCTTTAAAATGATAAAATACAACAACTGTTTTTCATTTTCCTTGATCCAAGTTCTTTTAAAAGGATCATGTTATTCATTTCCAAAATTACTCAAGATTATTTGCACTGATCCAGAATCCCAGGGCCCCACCAATTTTAACCTTGTAGTATTTTTGTACTCAAACCTATGCTTTTTTTTTTAATGGTTACATAGGTTTATCTTCTTGATAAAAAATTTTCTGTGACACACGAAGGAAATTAAGTAAATGTTAATGGTGGTGCTTGCTGCTTTCCCTTTTATGGAAATTACTTCTCTTGTCTGGATTGCCAGGACCTGGACTACTGGACCATTAGTGAGTTTTTTAAAAGGAAGTTAAGGCCAGGAAAAATGAAATGAAATGCTAAACGTTGTGGTGTTTTGAAGCAGTTAAGTAATCAGCATAACTAATTGAATGACTATAGTAAAGTAAAATAGGGAGGTTGTTCTAATATGTCCAGATTACCTTTCTGACTCATGTGATTTGTTCATTGTTTTTGGATATAAGGGGTTCCGTATGGGGTTTTGGGGGATGAAATCTGGGCTTTACCCATGCCAGGCAATTGCTCTATCACTGAGCCACTTCCCCATCCCTCTCAATGTATGTTTTTAGATACTGGAATATAATCAGATCCTTACTGTGTGCTTGGAAAGTCAATGTCACCATTTTCTGAAATTTTTTTTTTTTATGGATGTTGCATAATAAGAGCATATACTATGTAATTCAAAAATCAGATACTTACATAGCTGGTGGCATTGTCTATTATAGTCATTTAGATTGCTAATATATAATAAACTATTAAAAAAACAAATGCAGAGTTATTTAAATAAAGCTGCTTATAGTTTGTAATAGCAAAAAAGATTAACTCAGCATAAAGAATCAAGTATATAGAGGGTGTAGGTATTTGTACCCTTCATTTTTTATGTATGATTCAGAACTTTCCCTTTTTTTTTCTTCCTTGAGGTATTGGGGTTTACCCAGGACAGGGTCTCACTATAGTAGTGTCCATGCTGGCTTGGAACTTGTGATCCTCCTACCTCAGCATCCGGAGTAGCTAGGATTATAGGCATGTACCACCATGCCTGTCTGATTAAGAACTAGAAACTATTCAAATACCAATTTGATCAATAAATGTTTTTCTTTCGTTTGTTTTTTATTTAGGAGTTTTTTGGAAAGAAGTCTTTATTTTCTCTGTATTGGTTAGGTCCCTGGTATAATTTTGCTATCACTTACTAAATATTCTGTTTCCAAACAGTTACCAGACCTTAAAGATGCTGAAGCTGTTCAGAAGTTCTTCCTTGAAGAAATACAACTTGGTGAAGAGCTGCTAGCTCAAGGTGATAGTCATTGAAGATGGAGGAACTAGATAGTCTTCACAACAATATAAACTTATAATGGAAAGGGGGTTTGCTTGTGTAGTTTGGGTGTTTTTATAAAAGGTATTCTAAACATTTCAAGATGGGTTTTCAGGCACTTAATAATGTAAGGATTATTTTATAAGATTGACTCCAGAAAGAAATATCCCTTATGGGTTATCATTGTCCATAATGTATTTTAAGCTAGTTTTAGGCTTACTTGCTTCATCATATGATATAGAGGATATAATAAGTAATTTATAGTGAAGTTACTTTTAAGCAGCTTAGAGTAAATAACCACAGGGCAGTATAAATAATAACTGAAGGAATGTGAGTTAGGAATGTGTTTCTCAATTCTCTCATCTAATCTTGAGGTCTTTTCCATTATATGTAGGAAGGAATGACTAATATTAGCCCAGAGAAAGTTAATTTACCTAATTGATGTCACACAGTGAGTTTAAGACAGTGTCATTTCAGAACCAGTCAGTAATCTGACTCAGAATTTAGGTTTTTCATTACCTTGTGCCTCATTTTTTCTATCAGTAGTATTTAAGAAGTGCTTTGAGCCAGGTGTGGTGGTGCATACCTATAATCCCATTGACTTGGGAGGCTGAGGCAGGAGGATCATGAGTTCAAATCCAGCCTCAGAAACTCAGTGAGGCCCTGAACAACTTTGTGAGATCTGTCTTAAAAATATAACAAAGAAAAAAGGGCTGGGGATGTGACTCAGTGGTTAAGTGCCCCTGGGTTCCTTCCCTAGTACCAGGGGAGGGGGGGAAAAAAAATCTTAATTGGTTTTATTTACAGTTCTTGAATTTGGCAACACTGATTCTATAAAATAGAATGTGTTTCCAAGAAATTTTTTTAATTCCTATTATGAAATTAAAATTATCAAATTGACTTTCATTTAAGACTTTTATTAAGTAAAATCTTAATCTGTAAATCTGTTTAGTGTTACATTGGCTTTTATTTCAAAAGTAGCTTTGAAGTAATTAATTAAAGTGGTCTTTTATTAGATTGTTTTTCTTATTTTTGTTGCTGTATTCCTAGATCAGGTCAGGGTTGGACTGCATGATGTGGAACATTTGTTTGTGTTTGTTTATTTTATGGGAAGAGTTTAATCATTTAACATGGTGGTGACCAGTTTTACTTTTAACATCTCCCCTTTCCCAAGAAATAATTTCATTACATAATTAGAAATTGCTTAATTCCACATAGAATCATGGGTTGTCTCTGTCCTGTATTCAGATTGACAATGAATTAAGAAAGATTAAAAATGAGTAGGAAAACTTGTCAAAAGTGTCTTAAGTAGTATGTATGCAAGGTAGATGCCAATCAGGAAACATTTCCAGGTCCCTTAAGGCCAGGTGCTTCAGTTTCCCCAACAACATGAGAAAGAGGACCCAGGCATTGGTAAAAGGGAAGAATAATTTCCTCAACACTAATACAGTGCTTGATTCCAAATGGCACTGCTACTGAGATCTCAAAATAACTGGGTTTGATATTCATGCTGTGTATAAATGTATGATGCTTTTAGTGATATTGGAGTTAACAGTTGATCCCACTTGTGATCTGGCTATACAGTCAGCAAAAGTAGTAGCAATATCCACTTTATACAGGAAGGGAGCTGAAGTTAGATTACATTAGTATGTTCTGAATACACTCTTCAGCAATGTTGGATCCATAGAAAAGATCATTGCCCGTGCTGATTTCTCTAGAAGAGACTTAAGGCCCTTAGGTTATCTCTTCACAGGAGGAACTGACTGTCAGCCAGTCTTATTGCCTACAACTGTACCAACCATTATCTGGAACAGTGCACACCTGAGTTGGTTCTCTTGCGATGGGCATCATTACATCTTAATTTTAGCATCCAGGAAAGGAATTGGTTTAGCAGGTCAAGATGGTGGCTGCATACACCCAGTGACCGTGGTAATCAGGAGGTATCCTCAGTGTGTAGATGGCACAATAGTTATTTCCACAATGGCAGGAGGAAAACAGCTGTTTCTGATTGTGGTTGAGAGTTTAACAGTGCCTTGCAAACCTTTACCTATATGCAGATAACATCAGATACCTCCAAAGATTTCTTGGTCTTTCCTCAGCAACTGAGACTAGAATAAGAAACACCATGGTATACCAGATTCAAGACCACATAAAGGACATCAGGAGTGACAGTCATGATACCATGCTTGTCCTTAGTTTATAGGGTGGTTTACATGGAGTGTGATGGTGATGTTCCCTGAGATGTGCTTAGTCCCCTCAAGTTTGTGTGGATATATAATATGTTAGAAGGAGATCTGACAGTGTATGGAGCATAGTGGGGAGGAGCATAGCAGATGGGTAGAGATGGTCTAAAGCATTCTGTTAAGTCACCAGTTACCCTTGTAAAAGGCTTAGAATACCACTGTCTTATAACCCTTCATCCGTTTTGTAGTATGCCTTCTCATGGCATTGTCGACTTGGTTTAGAATAAATCTGAATTGGTTCAACATTTGTGCTGTCCCTGGATTAAGGAGAAAATTTAGAAGCATTAGCAGGATTGTGGAGTAAAGGGTCCTGGGCTTAATAACCTGAAACAAATTCCTTAAAATCTCTAAGCCTTAGTTTACTTATGTAAAATGATTAGTACTAGTACCTTAGTAAAGGTAGTGAAATGACATGTACCTGTTTATAAAAATCACTAAGAATTCCAGGAGTGTGACTCAATGCCTGTATTCCTAATGGATTACATAGTGGGTTGCATACAGAAGAGGAGTCCTGAATTTAGAGGACTTGAATCTTTTCTAAAGATCTTTGCCATAAACGTGAATGATATGATACTCAGTACTATGCAAACCTGCCCTTGCTCCAAAGTCTAAGGTTGTTCACTGTACAGACTTCCTTGCAAGGATCATCTGGAGCAAAGGCAGTATACTGAGAAGTTCAGAAACATGAGCAGCTCCTAGAGAACTGAACCCAAACTTTTTTTTTTTTTTTTTTTTTTCAAACAAAGAATCCAAAAGAGATCCCCTCGCCCCCGCCCCAGGAAGATAACTCTTGAAACAGTTTTCTTAATAACATAAGAGTTGTTCAGAAAATTTGTAACAGTGGAGTTAAATTTAAAACAATTAACAGAACAAGGACCACATGGCAGGTACTTAGTATTTATTGAATGAAATCTTAAAAAAAAAAAAAAAACAACTGAATTTTTTTTGAAAGTTATTTATAAATGTTGAAGGAAATTTATAGAGAAATGAAAGTAAATTCTTCATAGAGAAAATAGTTCTTTTTTTTTTTTCTTGTCCTGCTTTTTTGTTGTGACCAGTTTTCCTACTAGTATCATTTGAGATTATTTTTTCCTTGTGTTTTTATAGGGTAACATTCAGATGGTCCAAAGGGTTAGTTTAAAGTGAAATTTGGTCGTCTTTTCACTTGAGCCTCTAATCTTCTCTCTTTACTGTCCCAGTGTTAGCAATTTCTTATGTAATCTTTCGGAAATATTTTTAAAATGTAAATAGTACTGTATTTAGATATTTCAATATTTAATTTCCCTCTTACATGTATTTTGTACACACTTCCATATTAGTACATATAATATGACTCGGGTTTTAAATTTCGTAATATTCAATTGTGTGGATGCATTATAGATTATTTCCAATTTTCTACTTCAGTGTTTTGGGTCAGCACTATAAAGACAGTGAGAAGTTGAATTTTTTACAAAAGCCCAGACTTCAGGTTGCCTGTAATTGTGTGTGAATTTTGCAGGTGAATATGAAAAAGGTGTGGACCATCTGACAAATGCAATTGCTGTGTGTGGACAGCCACAGCAGTTGCTGCAAGTGTTGCAGCAAACTCTTCCACCACCAGTGTTCCAGATGCTTCTGACTAAACTTCCAACAATCAGTCAGGTAAGAAATTGGAATGTCATGGAAGTAAGTGGGATCTGAGTTGAATGTTTAGGGATTTTTAGCAGATGTCTGATACTGGTGATACTAGTGGTTGGCCTCCTCTTCCCTCAGGTGTGACCTTCAAATGTCTGCACCCTAGACCTGAGTCAGGGAGTGTGTGCTTTAGTGTTAAATCTTAGGCCTTGGTACTTGAGCCCCCAGAGGCCATTCTCAGCTACTTCCTAAGTAGCCTGATTCTAGGTATAAAGGAGTGTGGACTCCTGACCTTTCTTATCAAAATGCTTATTCCCTCTGTTTCTGAGATGGGCTTTAAGTTTGGAGCTATTTGACTACATCCCTAAATTCCTACTCAGAGGTCCAAAATGCCGTTTATTTAAAAGATTAATGCATAACTTAAGACTTAAACAGGTTGTGTTCATTTTGAGTTCTAAGGAGCCCAAATAAATCATCTTTTTGGAATAGCATGTCCGTTCCATATATTGACTTCTAAAGTCAGTGTAATTAAAAATTAGTGATGATGGGATGTTTTCATACAATTTTTTATAGTTATTAACTGACCAGTTTTTCAGACTGTTTTGTTGTTTGGTCCTAAGGATCAGACCCAGGGCCTTGTGCATATTAAGACAAGCATACTACCACTGAGCCATGTTTTAGCCCTTTCGGACTGGTTTGTACTTAACTAGATTGGAAAAGGACTGGAAAGCTGAGACGCAAAGATTTGAGGAAAAGAATAGGAAGACCCAAAATTTGACTTAAATCTTTTAAATTTAGACTAATGCAGTTCCACTAGTTCCACTAATCCGTATCAGAATTCTTTTTGATGTTATATACTGTTTGAGGGGCAGCTGTCGGAGTCTGCCTTGTGTTGCTATAACAAAATATGTGATGCTGGATAATGTGTAAAGAAGTTTATTTGACTGACAGTTTTATTTACTGGAAAGTCCAGATGGCACAGTGTCAGTGTGACCCGGGCCCCCTGCCTATCTCACAAAATAGAGAAGCTGGACAGGAACGAGCCATGTGCGGAAGGGGCACATGTGCCAGTGAAGAAGCAAGATAGCAGGGAGGTGCCAGGTTAGCTCCTGTAATAGGAACTAACTGGGTCCTGTGGAAACTGACGGTGACCTCAGCAGTAGCACACCAGGAAACAAGTTTCCAACACATGAACCCATCCAACAGCATGACAGTACTTTGACCTGAGGGTAGTGTCTTTTGAAATGTCTGTTCAGGGTAGCTCCTAAATTCCCCTCTGGAACAGTGTCCTCCTTTACTCAGTTAAACTGTCTTAATGTTATGTAGAAATGTTTGCAGAATGCTGTGTTCCTTCCTGAAATGGCTGTGAGGCTCAAAGGGAAATGCTTGGAGCAGAGGATGATGGGTGAAAGCACTAATCACTATTCTTAGGTTGTATGGGAGTGAAAACTCTTAAGTTTCTTTTTATTTATGTTACGTGATTGACAAATGTAGCACAGTGTGGGACTGGCAGTGGCAATGTCATTTTCTTAGGTAATGGCAATGTATAAAGTGTTAAATGTTGAAATAAATATCAGAATGGGTGAAATTCAGCAACATTTTTATTTGAATACAAAGCATTTTATGTTGAACTTTAGGATCCTAATTAAATACTTAATGACACTCAAAAATTGTATTCTTTTTATTTTTCAGAGAATTGTAAGTGCTCAGAGCTTGGCTGAAGATGATGTGGAATGAGAAACATGTCAACATAATAAAATCTCAGTTAAAAAATTTAAAAATTCTTGGAAGTTGAGCAGCTCTGGGAGAATAAGGGCAAATGTGCTTGTTATAGACTGTCCTACACTGAAGTCTACCAAAGTTAATGTTTGCTTTGTGTAGATCCATTTGTTTGTTTTATTTATTTTTCCCAGTGAAAAGTGTATTTTGATAGAGCTTTTCATTTTATAAATACACTGAGTTACCAGAATATCACAGATTTCATTTATTCCTAAGACATACAGTTAGTGTATGCACGACATAAGGTTTCTTGGGCTCTAAAAACACCCAGTTCTCAGTTTTAAAAGATAGGCAAAAAAAGTGTGAAGAGTGCACATTTTTAAAGCTAGTACATTTTACTCTAAATTAGAAGAGTGGATAGAGACTTTATTTGTGAAAAAGGAGCATTAAAATTTTTGAGAAATCATTCATCTCTGAAACGTGAGGTGTGCTGCTGTGGTATGTTAACTTTACCCCCTCCCTGTGTATCAGACTTAAAATCTTTTGTTTAAATCAGTGGGCTTATGTGTTTTGGGTATTTATCTCCTTATTTTTTAAGTATATGTTGTTGCGAATGGCACCAGGAGTTAGATCTGTGTGCACCCTGATGTCACCTCATGAGCTTCTCCAGTTTGTGTCTGCTCTTTTCCTCATTCATGGGAGGGAATTGACCTGCTAATCCCTGAAGTGTTCCTTTCAGCTTCTGATTCATCTGTTTGCTGTCTTCAAGTCCACCTTCACCTGAGTGTATTTGTGCAACCAGACCTTGCATTTGTTTTAATATTCTGAATTTTGCATGCTTGCCTGAATTAGTATTTCTGAATTGATCTTTTTTAAATGGTATGACTGTCTTTGTTTTCACTGAGACTAAATAATGCTGTCACTACACTGTAAATGAATCTGAAACTTAACCTTTTAAATAACTAGGATGATCTGCTTGTAAAAATGTTCCTTTTTTGCTTTTATCTTCAGTGTACCTCCTTAATTCTTCTTCAGCTTGATTGTCTTGTGCAATGAGTGAAGTGTGATCTTGTGACTAAAGACTTGAGAAGACTGGGGTTGGTGGGACCTCATTTTCAAATAGTGGCATATTATCTGAGTCACAGACTCCGTTTCAGAACTGAAAATAAAGATCCTTGGTACTTAATGACATTTGTTGCTCTCAGCAGCATTTCTCATAACGGGTTGCCTATGTTCTAACAAGTCTGTGGAGAGATCCAGAAAACTACTATGTACCAGACTTCATTTTGGTTACTTAGAAGCTTTTCTTAACCTTTCATCTTGGGTTTGTTGTGGTTTGGTGTAGCGAATATGGTTCTAGTTTCTGCCTCTGGTTAGCTGCACAGCCTTAGGCATTTACCCTGACATCTCTGAACCTGGTATACATCTGGTATTCTTACTGTAATACTGGAACGTCAGGCCCAGAGATGTACATTTGCTGCTTCTCTCTGAGGTGCCCTCTGGGTCTATGACTGGGACCCCTCGAACAGTGCTCCCTGATGAGGTGTGCCTTGGAGGAGGGTGGCATGTACCTAAGTGCTGATTAGTGAGTTTTGCTGATGGGATCCCAAATCCAAAGCAGCATGGTGGCAGCTGGCCTAGGACTGACCTCAGCCAAGAAACAATCCTGTTGGAAGCCCACACATGGGTAGACCAAAGGGAACAGGTGGGAAATGGGAGAGGCAAACATCTTGGCAGACAGAGGAGGGGCCCAGAGAAATGAGGGCTGGCTGGAACGGTGTGGGCAGCTTAGGTGTGACCACCTCAAGAATGGTGCAGTGTGAGCTCTCACTGGACTCTGGAGATAGTAGATTTCCCTACTGGAAAAGGCAGTGGTAAAAACATTTTACTATTTCAGTAATAAGGCTTGGGTCTTTGAAATTAAGTTCCACCTTTGAAAGCTTGCTGTGTTTGTTTAAAAATAAAAATCTACTGTCTTTCCCCCAGAATCATGATTGCTGTGTACTTAGTGATAGAACCAGAAAGTCCTGGTGCTGGCCAAATGATGCTTGAGGCGAGAATGAAGAAATGCCTCGCCTCAGTAGAATATATAACAGCATGAATGCCCATGAGCTTGTACGGAAGCTTTGGAAACAACTTAGGCATAAGCACACGTGACACACTTCTTTGGGTGAAAAGATTGGTTCAGCTTGTCCTTAAAATGAAGGGGCATTTAAAATCCAGGCCAGCCTGGGGGTACCAGTGCTATCTTGGGAATAGGTACCTAGAGCTGTTCATGTGTGATGGGAACTGTGTGAAGCCTGTTGCAGTACATGACACAACCAGGAAATGCTTGATTCCTTTTACCTCAGTGAGTTTGTTATTTTTACCATCTTCCATTTTTTTTGACCTTTTTGAATTAGTCTATGAACCAGAGTGTTAATGAAATGCAAGAGAGGTGATGGGGAGGTTGGTGTATAGCAGATTACATACTAGGACCTATTTTCTTGTAACATGGAAAGTGAAATTTTGTTCCTGCTTGTGCCTCAGCTGTTAAATATTAAAGGACTTAGAGAAAAGTTTGACTTGGTGTGTATTTGCAGAAGTGAACTCTGCAGAATTTGGTGGCTCTAAAGCAGAAAGCACACCTATTTTTAGGTTGTTCCTTTGAGAATCTCAGGAGCCGAGCACCTTCTCCTCCAGGACAAAGCACGTTTACTTGTGATTTCTGGGACTTGGGAGTGGGACTCATTCCAGGTTAAGAAGCCCTGCCTTAATGTCACTAGGTGAGAGAGGGGTGTCCAACTTTGGCATGTGTTGGAGCTCTTGGAAAGTTCCAAGATGGCCAGATAGTTGTGGGGCAGTTTGCAAGTATTAATGTTTCTAGCAGGTTCTCAGGATGGTGATGCTGTCTGGTCTGGGGTCACTGAAAATGGCACAGATGGGGGAGCTCAGTAGCAATGTGGAAAAGGTGAACAAGAAGTGCCTAGGGGGCTAGGGATGTAGCTCAGCTGTAGAGCGCTTGCCTCACATTTGCCTTGCATGCCCAAGGCCCTGGGTTCAATCCCAGCACCACCAAAAAAAAAAAAAAAAAAAAAAAGAAATCCCTATTAGAGAATACTGACTGACTAAGTTGCCAGAGCTGCCCTGGAACTTGTCATCCTGCCTCAGCCTGGTGAGTTGCTGGGATAGCAGCATGTGCCACCACACATGCCCACTTCCACTCTCCTTCCTTTGATGTTAGTAATGCTTTCACTGCACAGGTCACCAAGGTCACCAAGTATCATCAGGAGAATACTGACTGGGTTGATTTAAGATCGACCCAGGACTTGAGCCCTCTGGAAACTGGTCAACTGGTAGCAGGATGTGTTGCTTGAGAACACTGACTATTGGCTTCAGACTTCTTAAATCATGCAAAATATACCATGTGAACATTTTAGTTTTACTTTTCCAAAAACCTTTCCGGGAAGGGGTTTCTGAGATGTACTAAGTACACTTGCCCTTGTAAAGGCCACGCTGTTGTGAAAGCAGCCACAGGTGTGATGGGGTGCTCACCTCCATCTCCATGAAAGCTGCCAGACAGCCAGGCTTGGTAGCGTGCAGTTGTCCTAGCTACTGGAAGGCTGAGGCAGGAGGGTTGTGTGAGCCTGAGCTGAAGGCTGGCTGGGCAACATACTGTGGCCCCAAAGAAAAATGGATTGGGAGGGAGTGGAAGTGAGGAAGGAAAGTGGAGGCTAGAGGCGGTGGTCAGGTGGCGGTTTCTCGGGTAAGGGTAGTGGCACCTGGGGCTAGCATGCTGAACATTGAGGGAATCCCCATGACTTTGCTTGCCGAGTAGACCAAACTGAGCAGCCCCTCCAGTTTGTTTTTGGTTAGGGTGGGCATCCTCGAAGTCCTGACATAAGACTGTTCGTTTACCCACGGTAACAGATGGGTCCCCAGAGTCGGAGCGGTGTGAAGAGGACAGCCTATTTCCTGGCAGTGATTCACTCTGCCCATGGTGCCAGGATCTCATTCCTAAAGAGCCTTGTGAGCAGAAGTTCCCAGCGTTCCCACTAAATGCAGTGTGAGTTGGGGCTCCACTGGGAAGTATGGGGGCCAGCCTAGATCGGCTTGAGAAGTAATGACCCTTGTTAGCTCCTGGGAAGGAGCGTTCCAGTGAAAGCCAGGGTCTCTGAACAAGGGCAACTTCCTCCAGCTCTGCACACTGCGATTGCTGAAGCTGGAGCGGCCACAGGCTCATGAGTGACAGTCATACTGGTCCGTGTAGTGTGTTAACCCTGATACTTTTCACCACCCCGTAAGGCAGTTAGTGAGAATCCTGTCCAGGGCGTTGAACCGTACCTGGCGACCTGCTTGACTGCAAGGACTAAAGGAGTTGGGGGACTTTTATTCTAAAAGCGTAGACTTTGTTCATGAAAGATGACAAGTAAAGTGACCTCCATATAGTTAAGAGAGACACGTGGGGTGGCTGCTTATTTCCTGGGGACCCAGCCTGTGGAGCTGAAAGCACAAAGCATTGACCTGTCACACCTTTAAAATTTATTTTTGTTTTGCCAGTGATGGAACCCAGGGCCTTGCCCATGCAAAGCAAAATTCCACCTCTGAGCTGCACCCCCAGCCCTTGCAAACCTTTCTGAAATAGTTTTTGTTTTATAATGTTGTTATTTGTGACATACAGCTTTACCCCCTCCCAAGCTGAAGTGTGGTTGATGCTTTGGGATGTATGCTGTGACTTCCAAAGTTCCTGCCACCTGGGAAGCAGGACCAGAGGTTGAAAAGCTGGGTTGGAGAGCAGATGGATGTGGGAGGACTGGGATGGATTTGGGCCAGAGCCAGTTGCTCCTCAGAAATGTCCCAATTGACCCAGACTATTCCTAGTTTCTCCACTCTTGAGGGATTACTTCTGTAGCAGTAGCTCCGAGATTAATGTGCAGAATCGCTTTCCCTTTCCCAGGAGTCCTCTGCCTGGCTGTTAATGGCCCAGCAATGGCCCAGCCTTCTTCTGTTCCTGCTATCTTTAACCCCTTGAACTTTCCTGCCTCCCTGCCACTCTCTGGGGCTGTGGATACAGTGTTTCTGGTGGAAACACTGCAGTCCGCTGTTACTTGCAAAGTACCAGGTCCCTCCCCTGCCAGGCACCCAAGATCCTCTGATGTCACTCTCCAGCCTCATTCCTCCAGTGCTCACCCCTCTCCACAGGTCTGATCCAACTGAAGTAACTTCCCCCAGTGTGCCTCCTGCCCAGCTGTCTCCTTTTGCCTGGGGGTTTACGTATGATGCATCCTGTACCATGAACCAGCCACTGGTCTCATGCCCAGGATAAACAGTCCATGCTCTCACTCATGGTACCATCTAGCTGAGAGTCTTCACACCACCTTCCCAGGTGTGGGGTTAGGTGTCCCTTACTGGGAGAGTGTAGAGCCCTTGGATATTCATAACCAGGGTAATCTGGGAACTTTCCATGTTTCCTACTGGACCATTCTTGAGAACAATGGAATCTTACTGATTATTGGATTCCCGAGCATAAAGCATGGGTAAACGCTCTAAATAACGAGTGGAAATCCACAAGGGCAGAAATAGACTGGGACTTTTTCACAATGAAATGTAAGATGATGTGGAATGATGGGCAAGTGGGAGGAAAAAAGTAAGACTTGTGAGTAGAAGGGAACACATACCTGTTTACCTTTCTTCATATTTGATGATCAGCCTCGCCTAGCTTGGTAGAATGTCAAAAAATAAAAACACTTAACAACCACTGAAGTAGCATTTATAGGCTTTTTTTTTTTTTTTTAATAAAAAAGCATGGGGCTGGAGTTATAGCTCAGTGCTAGAGTACTTCCCTAATGCATATGAGGTGCTGGGTTCGAGCCTTAGCAACACATAAAAATAAATAAAAATACAGGTGTCTACCTACAACTAAAAAAAAATATTTTCTTTAAAAAAGCTTAACTTACTCTAGACCATTTCCTTGGAAACATGCCAAATGCAGGGGAGAGTTATGGGCAGTTCATTGTGGAAAGCTCCTCTTCTGTGGACCTATCTGCTCTGTTCTCCCTGGTTCTGAGGACAGGGTTGCTTGATGTTTGTGGCTTCCCTTGAGCTAAGTGAACTGGAGACAGCAGTCCAGAGGCACCTCCTACAGACTATGGAGATTTAGCTTAATCTGCTGGTTCTTAAATTCATTTTTACATTGAGAGAAATTCTAGCTAAAGGATCCCTGCCTCCATTAGATGCTGGCCAACAAAAGGCAAGACTCACCAGTCCTTCACTTCTGGTATTGCACTGCGCATCGGGTAAGTACAGGGTGGACTGTAGTCTCAATAGCTCCTGTGTTTGGAATGCTTACTGTCTTTCTGAGCTTGGTGACTAATTACTTGGGTACTTGATTACTTAGAAATATTGTCTGAGCTTTAGTTTCTCACAAGTAAAATGCACTCATTTGCGTAGTTGCTTTCTTCCTTATCAGACCTTGAGTTTCTTAACAAGAACCAGATCTTTTTTTTCTTTGGATCCTCATTATTTGCCCTGATGTGCCAACAGGCAGATGTAAATATGTGTTGAGTGGACTCAGGGTGGGCAGTCTTACTTCCCCTTGGGCAACTTAGGGAGTATATTTCTCTTGATTCTTCTGCCTCCCTCCCGTCCTCTCTTTTTTAACAGTGCTAGGGATCTAATCCAGGCCCTCCTACAAGCTAGACAGATGCTCTACCATTGAACTTTACCCCCATTTCTATCATACGTATTTAAAAAGAGGAAATTTGCAGAATTTATATTCTTTTTGCCATGTGTAACTTCTGCCAAAGGCCACATAGATATTGGTGCACCTAAGAAAATAATAGTCTGAGGGCTAGGCATATAGCTCAGTTGGTAGAGTGCCTGCCTCGCATGCACAGGGCCCTGGGTTCAATTCCCCAACACCACAAAAAAAGAAAATAGTCTGAATTCCATCTATTGCCTTTGCAAAAGGAAAGAGCCTTCCTTGTGAAGCCCCTAGTTGAGGGATCTAATTGACTGTTGGGTGCCTGGGGAGGCTGGAGTGGGGCTTGGAAACAGGAAGTCCTCTGCAAGTCCATCCTACAGCCGTCAGCTACTCAGCTTATTGATGCGCTGCAGTTCTCAGGCCACCTAGACAGCAGCCCACCTCCTTTAAGTCATGAAAGTATGATTTCTTCATGTTCACAAACCTAGGAGAGGCTCTGTTTGCTGCATTGAAGAGACACATAAACACCTTCAAAGGCTGGGCCTCGTGTCACATGGTCCTTGCAGTACTGTTACTCATTCCACAAGCTGGGACAAGCCAGACCTTTCATGCAGAAAGATCTGCCCAAGGTTCCAAGGGAGCTATCTGCTAGGAAGGCACTCAAAACTCAGATTCCTTTTGGGGTCTGACAACCCTATCCCCGTAAGAGATAGTGCTGTAACTTAAGAAATATAAGCTGGCATTTGTGTAATGTTTTTACAGCTCTGTATGGTTTGTCATTGAGTTTCCAAAGCTGTGAGGATGGAAGGTGGGACATTAAGAAAGGACACTGAGGCTTGGAGCGAAGATCCCAGTCATCAAATCAGCTGCTAAAATGGGTCAAGTTCATCTAGGCTAGGCACGCCTCTCCATGATGCTTTAAGGACAAAAGATGGTAAACATCATCCTCTGTGTGATATAATCTGCATGCATCCTATAAATATGAAATTTTCTGGAAACAAGTTTATTCAACACAAAATAACCCCCTCCAACCTCGCCAAGGTGACTGACCAACCTGCCTCAAACTGGAATTCAGTGGCTGATCCAGCCCAGTCTCTGCTCTCTCAGCAGCACTGGGGCACAGCACTCCATCTGCAGGTGTCATTCACCTCTCCTTTTGTGAGGTGCAGGTTTCTCACCCTCCAATCTCAGAATGACTGTGACAAGGGTGCAGATCCAGTCTTGGGAAGCAGGAGGAGATGATCAGAGGCTGGGGGCCCTTTTTGGCAAGGTGTCTGAAGAAACATCTCCAGGTCAACTCCCTGTGTGTAATCTTGAGACTGAGAGGCTGCAAGACGTGAAGATCAGGACACTCTTGTCCCTCTGAGAAGTTCACAAGGGGCAGTCAGCTTCTCCTGGGCAGCAGCATCTCAGCTGCTGGGGTTGAGGCTGGACAGTGTATGTGTTGTAAAGCCTGTCGGTCAGCTCTAGGTAACCCTGGGGCCAGGTTGCTATTTTTGTTCCCTGCAGTGTCCCCAGCATGGTTTCTGGCAGGAGACAGGCAGAAGCACCTCAGTGAGAGCTGATGATGCTGTTAGAACCTGACAGACAAGACAGCCACAGCTGGGTCACAACTCACCCTTATTATAGCCACAGTTCCTAAAGCCAAGAGCAGGTGTGGAGCAGGCCAACTCCTTCCTGGATACCAGGATCCAGGAAACAAGCAGCCCCATCTGCAGCCCTAGAGTGATGTAAATAATATTAACTCTGGCCCATTCCAAATAATTTATGAAGCAGGATGTGGTGCTTCATGCCTGGAATCCCATTGGCTCTTGAGGCTGAGACAGGAGGAGTTCCAAGTTCAAGACCAGCCTCAGCAACTTAGGGAGGCTGTAAGCAACTTAGGGAGACCCTGTCTCAAAAAATAGAAAGGGCTGGGGCTGTGGCTCAGTGGCAAAGTGTCCCAGGTTCAATCCCTAGTACAAAAAAATTCAATTGCCATGAGCCAGGGGTGTGACTCTGGTGGAGCCCATGCTTAGTTAGCATGCGTGAGGCCCTCGGTTCTGTCCTCAGCACCAAAACTAATAAATAGTTCATGATTTTAAAATTTTAGTTCATTCCCTAATGAAAAGCATTGGAGAGCCCTTTGTGGAGAGCATCTCCTGGCCACCTTTCCACGGTGGGTTTAGTTGTGGTTTGCATGGACCTTGCGTATGAGACTTGCCCCTGTCTTGAGCTCACCCCTCCTGGGAGCGGGCCCTTGGGGTGTTGCTATGACAGGGAAGCAACAGGTGAGCTGCTGTGCTCTTTGGTCTTCCTGAAGATGAGTTTGACCTGGCTAAATGGAACCTAGTCCCCATTGTAGAGGGCTCTGGGCAGCTGAGTAATTGAACTGGGGACCAGGTTTTTTTTTTTTTCTTTAAGAAACAACAATCAGCAAAGTATGTGTATTAAAAAAAAAATACACTTCATTCACCCAATGTCCGGTTCACTTTTCGTGTAGTGAGCGCCCTCTGGCGGCGCCGTGCTGTGCCAGCCCCGGTCCCAGGCAGAACTGTGTCCCGCAAGGATTAGGGAAGATGACAACCAGAGAAGGCAACCACTATTTAGGGAAAACAAGGCTCACCTGGAAATGTTACCAAGAACTTTGGTTTCAGGTCTTCGTGAATTAAAATTTTGTATGGAAACATGCTGAATGCGAGGTGTAATTCAGAGCTGGCAGAAGGAGCAACTGCTGCCTTGACCAAGGAGACCCCAGGCTCACCCTCAGAGGGATCCAAAGCAGCTTATGTGATCTTTGCTATTAAAGGCAAAGAATAAAATGCAGCAGTTACTCCTTAACTTCCTGGTATTGTATAATCGTCTTGCAAGTACCGAGGCACCTAGGTTTTGGAGACCAGAGCCCCAGAACTGCCACTGACTCTCCCCCTCAGCTTCGAGGCTCAGCTGCCTGGCTTCCAGGTGAGTGGCAGTGTCTCCTCATAAGGAGAGTTGTCACCTCACATATCCGTGCCCACAGCTGTTGTGTTCCCCAAGGTGGGTTTACGAGATACTTTTGCAATGTTTTGAGATTTGAATATTAACTGGGTATTAGATGTTGAAAATTCTATTAATTCTTAGCTATGGGCTGGGGATATGGCTCAGTTGGTAGAGTGCCTGCCTCGCAAGCACAAGGCCCTGGGTTCAATCCCCAGCACCGCAAAAAAAAAAAAAAAAAAAAAATTCTTAGCTATTTCAATATATAATTTTGATTGTGTATTAAAACCATTTTATTTATATTGTGTATATGAAATTTAATGATTAAGGGCAAAATGTCATGATGTGTACATCTTAAAGTTCTTTTGCACAAGAAGGGATGCACGAGATAAAACTGGGGGCATATTCAGCATGGAACTGGGTGACTTGGAGACAGGTGTTAGTTGCAGTATTCTCATGTTTGCAAATGTTGGTAATTAAGCATCAGAGAGCATGCTGTGATTCTGGTGGACAGCCACTTGCAGCAGACTCTTCACAGTGCCACTGATGAAGCACTCTGCCCTGCTGCTGGCCAAGAGACTGGCCTGGTGGCCAGCAGCTCTGGTCCTGCAGCTCCTGCAGGCAGAACTTGCTCCCACAGGCCCTGGGCAGGAGCACTGCCAGCGTGTGGGGAGAAGGGTCTGGCGCCGCATGGCTCCTGTGGGCCTGAGGGTGTCAAGGGGTGAAGGGCACACCCAAAATGCCAACCAACCTCAGAGGCACCAACTCTCCTGGCCCACTCTGCTGTCCTGGGGCCCACACCAGGCCTCTGGTTCTCAGTTGCATGGATTTATGGCTTGGGAAGGAGAAAAAGAACCCTCCAAGGAAAGTCAAAAACCTGCTGCGACTCTTCTCCCCAGCTAGCAGAAGCCTGAGGTCAGTCACTCCCAGCAGGGGCCTATGGAGATACTCAGGAGGGCACCCAATGGACTGGCCTTCAAGTGCTTTCAACCAGCATGGTTTCCAGTCTCCAAAGTAGATTTTGGAAACAGTAACCACTATCTCTAGGTTATAGGATTGGGGGGTGGATTTTTTTCCCTCCATTTTCAAATATTCTGCCATAACCTTACACTCTATTTTCAGAGTAAGAAAAAACAAAGCATAGTTTTTGTCTACACCTACTGTATCAGTTGGGACACATTCTGTGGTGACTAAAAGCCACCATGTTGAAGCAAGAGGGGACTTGGTTGCTGATAGCTATGTGGATTTTGGGAGCAGTTGGGTCTGGGTCTTCCAGCAATGAACTTGGACCTGATTTCTTTCTCTCCATCCTGAAGGCCACATGGTCACAAGATAGTAGTGGTGGCTTCAGACTTGTGTTCTTCCAACACTGACTAGTAGAAGCCATTTCTATCGCTGTGATTCCTACAAACACTTCCTGGCATCTGACTGACTTCAACTGGCTCGTGTTCCCACTTAGAAACCAACCACTGTGGTAAGAGATGGTTTAGCTCTTCGACTCATGCCTTGCCTCAGATGGAGGCCTCTCACCCAGGCACGTGGGCTAGGAGTTGGGGAAGGGTAGACCAGTTATCAAAAAAGCGGGAGTAGACGAAGAATAGTCAGAAAATCATGAATGCTCCATCTTTGACAATGCTTCCAGCAAAGATTTGTAATACAGGGACAAGAAGAGTTTTGCTAAGGAAAACTGCTAAGAATTTAGCTCTGAGCACCTGACAGCTCAGGCAGAAGGGAAAGGCTTGTTCACAGAGCGTCAACCCAGGGCTAAATGGTAGGAAGGATGGACGCTGCCCAGAACGTGCCTGTCTGTCAGGCGTGGTGCAAGCAGTCTCATTTTCTCTCTCTCCACCTCCAGCATCTCTCACTGCTCAATTTCCCCAGTTCTGGAAGACTCTTTGCCCTTTTCTCTCATGCCACTGAGCTGAGTCCTTGTGCTCACCTTCCTTGGCGTTGAATGGAAAGGCGCAGAACCCCTGGGCTTGTAGGGCCAGGCCTGCGCTGCCTGGTGCGTCCTGGAGGGCAGGCGGGGCAAGCCTAGAGCAAAGACGAGAGAAAATTCACTGCCGTCGGACATCAGCCAGGAGCAAAGGGCAGACCTGGAGTTCTGTCCTTTCTCCCAGAGACATCGCTCCTGGACTCCCTGTGGAAACGGAATGAACTGGGTCAGCTGGTCACACCCACACTCCCAAGTGACTGAAGCCCCTGTTACCTGTCACAAAAGCCCACTTCGCAGCCTCCTTCATGCCAGAGGGTTTGCCAAGGATCTCTCCAGACCATAGAGCAGGTGTCATGCTGGGTTCTCTTTCCTGTGTTGACACCTGGAGGCGGCACATGTGTCTGGAGTGGGGGCATTCCCTCTCTCTTTCCGGGACTCATTGCCTCGTGACACTGCTTCGGGAGCAGAGCAGAGCAGAGCTGCTGGCAGCTGCAGACTCTGGAGGGGCTTCCAGGTGGCTGGTCACTTGCTCTGCAGAGAACCCACTGGCAAGTGGCCCCACTGCCTGGGCATCTGAGAGGCGACCCCTTCCCATCACCCGTGGGCTCCGAATGTGCACAGTGGCTACAACCGTCATTCCCCAAAGCAGGGGCAAGAAGGGCAGCCTTTGGCCCCACTCTGCTTGGGATATTTTCTTTTCTAGATTTGTCTTATTTACAACTTTTAGTGGCCAGCAATTTTCTGGAAAAACCAGCCAGGAGAATAATTTGCTTGTGGGAAGACAAGGATTTGTGAACTTGCCTGTGAAGTCTGTTCAGCCTCTCTTTCGGTTATTCTTGGAGTCTGGGTTTTGTATTCCATCGTGGAGGGACACACATGAGTCGGGGAGAGAGTTCTCTGGGGAGGCTGGTTCGAGCCCAGTTTTCCTGACCCTACCAGCTTCTGGGGCAGAAAGGCGAGGTGGGGCCAGAAATCTGCGTTTTTTTTTTTTGTTTTTTTTTGTTTTTTTTTGCGGCACTGGGGATCGAACTCAGGGCCTTGTGCTTGCAAGGCAAGCACTCTACCAGCTGAACTATCTCCCCAGCCCCAGAAATCTGCATTTTAAGGAAAGAGAAGGTCGTCTGATTTCCTTGGACCCCAGACCAAAGGCTTAGAATCCTGTTAAGAAACGGTGCACTTTCAATGCTTAGCGTGCCATTCTGGAATGAAGAAAAAGTCACTATTTGTGGAGTCTCCCTCTGTCGTGGGCACGACGTCTCCTTTAAACCTTTCCAACTTTGACAACAAGTATTATTGATCTCTCTTGTACTTTTGAGGACACTGAGGCTGAGAAAAGGAGAAGTAACGCAAAGGTCTGTGAGGATCATGATTCGCATCAAGACCCTAGACTGTTGGAAAGCCAAGGAAAGAATGAAATGCTGGCTCCCAGGGCCCTTCCCAACTTTGAACAGTTCTCCTGGTTAGTTGGAAGAACCACCCTGTACCCCCTGCACCCAGAGGGCCTCCACCCACCCAAGCCATTTTGTGTCTCAGGAATTCCTTCTCTTTCCCCCTCCCTTCCTCCTTTCTCTTCCCCCTCCCTAAAGTTTGAGGTCAGCCTGACCCTGCAGGTGCCGGGTCCCCTTTGCCCAGGCATCTCTGAAGGGGTCTGTCCTGCCCAGGCTGAGGCCATTGCTTAGACTCTGCCTTGATTACTGCAGTCCCATTGGAGCACAAGACCTGACCGAACAGGACGAGCCTGGCAGAAGGGGGAGTCCACTTTGAGGAACGAACTTTCAGTCACTCTGTCCCTCTGTTCTCTCCTAGGTGGACAGGGGGACAGGCTGCAATGTTTTTCTTCCAAGATGAAAGCCTACGAGGTCACTATTTATGTCAGGTATTTAAATGGATTGTTTTAAAAAATGAATTGCAAACTGGAAGGTATCTGCTGTGATTCAAATGTGTCCCCCAAAAGTTCACATGTCGAAAACCTAATCCCCAGGCTGGGGTTGTGGCTCAGTGGTAGAGTGCTTGCCTAGCATGTGTGATGAGCTGGGTTCAACCACATATAAACAAAAAAATAAATAAAGGTCCATTGACAACTAAAAAAAAAGAAAAGAAAGAAAGAAAACCTAATTCTCAAATTCACCTTAATGGTATTCAGAGGTGGGGACTTCAGGAAGTAGGTTATGAAAGTAGGACCTCCAAGATGGTATTTGTGGCTTTTTTTGGTAGCCAGATTGAACCTTGGCTGCTTAGTCACTGAGCCACATCTCTAGCCCTTTCTGTATTTTAGAGACAGAATCTTGGTAAGTTGCTTAAGATCTCCCTAAATTGCTGAAGCTGACTGAACTCTGGATCCTCCTGCCTCAGCCTCCCGAGCTGCTGGGATTACGAGTGTGCACCACCACGTCTGGCTTGCATTTATGACTTCTTAAGGAGAGAAGGAGAGCTGAGCTCCCGGGCTGGGTTGCAGCCCCAGGCCCTCCTCAGGTGCCAAGCAGACCCTGGCCTGTGCTCTTGGACTTCCAGAATCCTGAGCAGAATAAACAGCTCTTCTTTACAAATCACCCCATATGTGGCATCCAGGTACAGCCACAGAAAACACATGGAGACAGCCCCTCGAATGATGGAAAGCTGTTTTTTCCCCGATAGTTTTTTGTAAGTCTATTACAAATGGCCTCATTTTGCTTTAAACCACAGGTTTTCATTGTCTCGACAATGTATATACACAAATTAAAGCCTCCTCCCCCAGAGTAGTTCCTTACAAAGCACCAAATGGAAGAATAATGAGTAATTTTGCTGACAGTGTTGCTGTTTGTAGTTTTGTGACAAGAGAGAGTGGGCAAGCCTGGCCCTTGATGGTCATTGATGGATCTGCTAAGTGTGACCCATACTGGAAGTGTCCCTCAGGAGGAATTGACACAGTCCCCCTGAACTCAGGAGCTTGCCTTTAAGCCCACAGATCTTCCAGTTGACCATGGGATGTGAGCAGGACTCGAGTTAGCCAGTTTGCTAATGGCTGCTTCCTGTCTGTGACTTCAGTTGTGTTCAGAGTCAAATGTCTTCCCTCCTCTCCCCGCGTGCTCACCTCCCATGAAGTCACTGACGATCAGTCTGCAGACCTTCAGGGATCGTCAGCTATTTTTAAACTTTGATTAAAATTTGGCCCATAGAGTACATAGCGACCCAGGTCAGGGTGGTGCCCTCAGAAGTTCCGCTGGGACCCACTGTTGTGGCCTTGGCCTTCAGGGGTGTGCATGTGGGAAAAGAAGAGTGAGGGTGAGCTTCTGGGGTTCTCTGGCCCTGCGCTCCACCGTCCGACACAGGCTGTTGAGTGCAGGAGGGACAGGGGCCAGCCTGCGCAAGACTGGTGCTCTGCACCCACAGCTCAGTGTGAGTCATAGTCAATTTCAAGTGTCACTGGGGGGTGTTTTGGATGAGATTGACATTGTATTGGTGACTCTGGGGAAAGCGGAGGGCCCTTCCTAATAGGGGTGGTCTCATCAGCTGAAAGCCTGACTAGAACGGAAAGAGGACTGGCCTCTCCGAGCGAGACTTGTCCATCAGAGGGCCTTGGACGGCAGCTGCTCTGCCTGCTGCCCACACCGCAGAGTGGACTCCAGCCTCTCCGGGGCATGAGCCAGGATCAGTCTTGGATCAACTCAGGATAAACTTTCCTGGTGAACACTCGCCCTGTTGGTGCCGCTGCTCTGGAGAGCCCTGACTAAAACAGCCTGTCCTGCTGACACCAGCGCATCTGTGCAGGAACGCAGGCCTCAGTCCAGGGACCTTGGGGATCACGTGACACCTTCCTGGTGACACCACGGCCCCATCATAGCCCCAGCTGCCTGTCCATGGGCACCTTTGGGTGTGCTTGGATGCCACCTGGTGCCGCCTGCAGGTACTGCCGCCGGCCTCTTCCGTTTCCAGTGTGGTGCTTCATTCAGTCAGTGAACCTTCAGCGAGGGCTTGCGGTTGGTCCCTTCCCTCCTGGAGCTGGGGATGGGACCTGGGCCGGGAGAAAGACCTGACAGGGAGTGCAGGGGCTCAGGGCGAGCCAGGGCCAGGAGGAGGACCACTGTGGACAGGTTCACTGCTCTGGGCGGTGGGCAAGCTGCGGGTGACATTGGGCCATGTCACCTTGTGAACATAGCTCTGAGGCTTATTTTTCAAAGGGACAAGTTTTCCTTTTCCTCTTCTCCCTCTCCCCCTCCCTCGCCTGGGGCAGGGAACAAGATTACCCTGAGCTGTCTGTGCTCCGCAGGAAGGAGATGTCTGCCAGAAGATCTGGGAAGTGAATATCTCCCACATTAACGAGAGCATGTTCACACACTGTCAGGGCGCCCTGGGACACCCACCCCACCCTGTCAGGGCGCACCTGGAATGTGGCCTTTGAGTCACCTCTTTAAAATCCCCCTGTCCCTCCTGATGGGCAGAATCACAGCCTCTGGGACAGGAGTCCCCTGTGTTTCTCCTTTGCTAGCAAAAGCATTAAAACTTCTTTTTCCTTTTTCTCAAAACCATGTCCTCGTTATTGACACGGACCGAGCTTTTGGCAACATTTGGACCTTGAGGGCCGTGGCCCTCAGGAGAGCCAGCTGAGTGATGGGCACACTCTCCTTCCCTGCCGCTCTGGATCTGGCCTCTCGGGCACAGGATGCCTCGCTCTGGTCAGGCCCTGGGAGCAAGTGCCCTGCTCTGGCCAGAGTGTGGCAGCGGCTCTGCACTAGTGAGCTGCAGGACACCGGAGAGGCCTGCAGCTGGGAAGGGTGGGGAGCGTCCTTGCTGAGGGTAAGGATCCCCCTCTGCTGTCACTTACTCTGGCATAACTGGCCAAAAGGAAGCAGGGGAAGCCTTGGGTTTACGCTGGTATCCTGCATGTGACGGGCAGGGGCCCCAAGGGTCTGTGGCCTGCCCTCCCCACCCCCGCAGTCAGCAAGATGGGCACCTGAGCTCACAGCTGGGTGGCACTGGGAGGTGTGGTCACTGGGGTGGGGCTGGCCAGCAGCTCTGGGTCCCTGGGATGCTAAGCTTGGGTGGGGCAGGTCCACGTGTAGGGGACAGGCAGGTGCAAATGGGGGAAACTGAGGCTGAGAGAATGGTTCTTTAAAATGGGCCCCTCTCCTGACCCCACTTGCTTTCCAAGAAGCAACTTACTTGCAGCCCTGCCTGGCCTAAGTGGAAAAGCTATGTCACATTCCTCAGCAAAGCACGTGTGAGCTGCAGGAGAAATGCAGGCCTGGAATAGTGTTAATAAGAGGAACCCAAGTTACCCCAAAGGCAGAGACCTCTGTGGCCCTTTTCATAGACCAGATCCCCAAATTCAGGGAGATAAGGATAATCTATAAGAATGTATGGTTAAGAATCCAATTAGTACCTGTCGGCATGGGCCCAAGGGACCTATAGTTGCCATGGGCACTTGAAAGTCTGATGTCACCCTGCTGTCAGTCAAAAGTCAAGAGGCGGAGCTGGGCAGGACTCTCTGGAAATTTCTTGATCCTCAATAAAACTGGAGTGCAGGAGAGTCACGCTGTCCCTTTCCCCTCTGAGAGGACCCACTCTCTCCCTTGAGAGTGTCCCCTTTCCCCTTTCCTACCCGTACTTCAATAAACACAAGCCTGTTACTCTGAGCGACATGTCTGAAATCTTTCTGACTTGATGGCAAGAATTGGGATTTAAGAGGGGTCTTCACACTGCCTCAGTTTCCCTGAAGGCCCCAGGAATGCAGGAATGGAGAAAGGAGCACAAGGGGAAGGTCAGGCTTGGAGTGTTGGGTGGGAGGAGAAGCCACCCCGATCTCACCCACAGCCTAGGTGACAGGTACCTGACACACACCTGAGGAGACAGCTGCTTCCCTCCCCTTTAGGACAGTAGAGCTGGGGAATGTCCCCAGAGCCACAGGCCACTGCTGCTGAGTTTGGAGAAGAGAAGAGCTGAGCAGGGCGCAGGCAGCAGCTGTCCTCAGTGGGGCCATCCTTGTCATTCATCCCAGAAAGTGCCTCGACCTTTGGGGTGGTATTTCCTGCAGCAGCTGCAGCTCTGGCTCCCTCTGAAGACCGCGGTTTTAGTGTCTGATATGTGGCTCTTTTGGTCTCAGTTTACTCATTCATAAAATGGACCTTCTTATTTTGCAGGACTGTTACGAGGTCTGGATGGTGGGTATGACAGTGCTCTGGAACTTGGAACCTGCTGGCAAGGATCAAGGCTTAGTTCCTGGCAGTCAGCAGGTTAGACCTAGGAGTCTTCTTTCCCAGAATCATAGAATCTCGCCATCCAGGGAACAGCACCATCGTTGACCCGGCTTACGGATGAGAAGGCCAAGTCAAGGTGGGGCTGGGCCCAGGTTTCCCACCTCCAGGTGCAGGAGAGGAGGGGTTTGGGTGTCCCTTATGCTCTGGAGAGGCCAATGTGGACTCTGGGCATTCGCCATCAGTTCTGGCCCTCCTTGTGGGGGCTTCCTGGTGTCCAGAGCCTCCTGCTCTTAGCAGATATGGAGCTTGAGTCCAGCTCGGCTGGCTGGGGCCACAGCATCCCCAGCCCAAAACATCCTCTGGCAGATCAGACAGTAGATCCTCAGTAAAATCAATAGCCTGGGCCCAGCTCTCCCCGCAGGGACTGCATTAATCTGCATGTTTTTGCCACACCACTGCTTCTCGTGACAGCTCAAGATGTTTTTCTGCTCCGGAGTATCCCTTCATTAAAGGCTCTGGAGTCCCGGATGTGGGGAGCAGCCGCCTCTCTGGCGCCCCCTGCTCGCCATGTTCCCAGCTCGGCTTCTGCCTCTGGAGTCTCCCACATGTCTTTTCACATCATTCATTTTGACATTTAAAAGTTTCCAAGCCTGCTCCGAAATGCCACAAATGCTGCCATTGTTATTTGCCGGCTGTGGAATGCAGAGAATCCCAGGACACTGGGAAGGGCCTCGTGCCTTCGCAGGGAGCTGGCGTCTGGACAGGGCCGGAGAATGTGGCCAGACAGGCCCAGAGGCTGCCTGCCCTGGCCTTCTTCCATTCCCACTGCGCCAGGCCCTAGTTTTGTTCTTCCCAGAGCATCACAGAATCGCTACAAGCACGCCAGTTATTTAGGAAAATCATTCCTCTTTACCGCACTGCGTGATTTTTTCACCTTCTGCTTGGTTCTTGCTCGTAACAGGCCCTTGGGGTGTCAGGAGAGGAGGTCAGAGAAAAACAAGCACAGACACGTGTGGATCCCCAGCCACGAAGGCTGCTTTCCCACGGTTGTTATGCTCCTGAGATGCTGGGGCCGTTTCCATGAGACTCTGTGTCCAGCTCGCTTTGGCCGTGGGTGCTATTTTTGCACACGGCACGCTCGCAGCTCTCTGCGGTTGATGGATGTGCGGGGCAGCCGGCTGCTCGTGGGCGGGCAGGCCTGGACTTGCAGTGAGCGGCTGGGACCTGGATGGGCTCCTCCGAGCTGTTGTAGCGCCTCCTGGCACCCATTTCTGAGCTCGCTTGATGCTCCTCTCAGAGAGAGGAACCCTGGGGGTTTCCCAAAGGATGAACACTGGCTTCAGCCCGGCTGTACCTCAAATCTCGGCACAGGCATCACATTCCTGTTCTGCTTCAGAGGGTGGGGAATTAGCAGGATGTGCAGCTGGCTTTGTTTTTGACTTGCTGCTCCCAGACATTTGGGCTCATGGGCTAGAAAGTGAAAATAACAGCGGAGATCTAGCTGACCAAGTTTTATTTGCCCAACAAAGGCATAAAACAAAGCAAACGACATCACAATCATTTCCCAACACAGAGCGTATTTTAATGCTAAAACAGTGGTTGGGAATAAAACCGATGACGAGTGGCACTTGCCAGGCAAGGACAGACTGCTGCAGCTTTGCTGTGGACCAATGGCGAGGTCACTGCCGCCCATCTTCGACTAGGGGGTGACCCTGGGCTGCTGTCCCTGCTGCTGCCTCTTCCCTCGGTGCGAGTGCCAGTCTGCTGGGGCTCTCGTTAACCACAGCTTCTTCACGAGGTCCACCCTGCCCTGAGAGTCTGCTTCTCAGCAAGCTGCAGGTGAGCTGGGGCCTGCCTCCCTGCTGGTCACTCTGAGAGGCAAGGCCTACTCTCTACCACGCTGAAAGGATGCTGAGGTTTGGTCAGGTCAGTAAAGAAAACAAAGTTTGGTGAAATGGTTATTTTGAGTCATGTAAACAAACAAACAAAAAATCACTCTTCAGCTGGATTCTCTGCTGTTGCATAGACATGGCTGCAGTTGACCCAAGGCCCCTGCTGTCCTGCCTGGGGTTACACTTAGTAACGTGTGGTGACCCTTGGCACCCATAAGAGCAATGGCCATCCTCCAGGGTAGCCCAAAGTGGCCAGGGATTTCAGTCCTTGTATTCTGCTGATGCCGTGAGCCCCCTGAACCTTCCTCCCCAGCAAAACCAAACACCAAGGCCACAGTCAGAGCCGAGCTAGTCTGCATGGGAATCCAGTGTGGCAGGACTGGCCGATGTAGTACCCGGAAAAGACAGAGCCAGGCCTGGGTTCGTGCTGGAGTCCTGCAATCCTGCCAGCATCCAGGCAGCTTCTGAAACCTTGGCTGCTTTAGTTTGGATCTTGAATGTCTACAAAGACCCAAGTGACCGTGGCTTGGTCCCCAGAGAGGGACTGTTGGGAAGCAGTGGAACCTCTACGAGGTGGGCTAGTGGGAGGTCCTCAGGTGGCAGGGGCAGGCCCTTCCTCTTCCAGGTGAGTAGTCCAGCTTCCACAGTCTCTAGCACAAGCCCCAGAGCAACTGGGCCTACCGATGGTGGCCTGAGATCCCTAGGCCGTGAGCCCTGCAACTTTCCTCTTTGTGAGTGGACTGTCTCAGAGGTTAGTTAAGGCACCAACAACTGGCCGCCACCACAGGCACGAGGAACATGGTGGAGGGGCTCTGGGTGCGCTAGCTCACATGCATGTGAGCCCTGTTGCGTTGTGGAGAGAGGAGGAGGGGAGGGCTCATGGCTGGCGAGAGTCCTGGCCAGCTGCTCTGGCCAAGGCCCACCAGGAGCAGCACCTCCCCGTCTTTACCTGGTACTCATGCATCCGACTCCAGTTTCTACAAAATAACACTTGACCTGACAGCTTGTGACACCACGTGAAAAATTGTTCACATGTTTGTTCTGACCCACTAAGTTGATGGGGCCCTCTATTGGTTACCCAAAGTGTGACGTATACTAGCAAGCCTCTTAAATCCATCTGGGGGGAGACTCCGGTCTCCTTCAATAGGAGAAAACCTATTTTGGGAAGTACACACTTAAAATGAAGATGCCTTCAAATCTTCCCCCGGACACTCTTAGTGAAGGGATTTGGGGTGTCCATTTCTTCGGTAAATCTCAAAACATCTAAAAAAATGGAGAAGAGGACAGTAGTGAATGGCATACTTGTGTCCTTGGGAAGTTTCAGTACAAATGCACTCAAAGAAACTGTTTGGTGTTACTGATAGGGGTAGCCCAAGTAGATATGAACAATAAAATGCTTTTGAAATTAAAATTTATAGCAATAACGTGTTCATAGTTTTTGAACACCTGATAAGAACAATTTAAGGAGGAAAAGTTTATTTTGGCTCATGGTCTCAGGGGTCTCAGTCCATGTCAGCTGACTCCGTTGCTCTGGGCCCAAGGTGAGGAAGAACATCATGGGGGAAGAGTTTGGTGGAGAAGATCAGCTCAGGACATTGCAGCCAGGACCTGGTAGCCAGGAAGGAGAGGGCAAGAGAGAGGGACGTGTGCCAGGGCAAAATATAGTCCCAAAGTCACACCCCAAGGGGTCTACTTCCTCCATCTGGAGCCTACCTGCCACCAGTTACCACCTTTCAAATCATTAGCTCGTCAAGCAGTTTAATCCACTGATTAGGTCACAGCCATTGCAAGCTAAGCATTCCTTCTCTGATCATTGCTACATTGCCTCCTGAGTTTTGGGGGACACTTCATATTCAAACCATTACATATAGGAAAAAAATGATTGATTTTTAAACAACTTTTAAACATGTCAAGGATCACGATCGTGTCAGTGTTTGTGGGTCACTATGTACCATGTTATAAAGCATTTTAATTCCCAGTCTCTTTAGAAATCACCCTTTATTTTCAAGAACAGGATGTGGCCCTGGGGAGACAGTGTGTTGCACTGGGTTAGGCTGATCTTAGAGCTGGGAAGACTTTCAGATGATCTCATCTAGAGTTTTGTAGCTTTTAGCAGAGGCCCCTGGGAACAGCCTAAGGAAAACGGTGGACATATTTTTTTGGAGAACATAGTGCCCAAGTTGGGTGCAGGGATGGGGAGCTGGGTGCATGCTCTGGGCAGCTCCACTGCAGCTGAAGATGGGCACCCCACGTCCCCTCAGCCCCTGGGTGTCATGATGTGAGGAGACTGAATTTGACTCAGTTTCTCAAATGCTGGGCAGGGAAAATCAGATGTGCTCCCCTGGGCAGGAGTCCGTCTCTTGTGAAATTGGTAATAGTTTGGGACTGGGATCGTGGAGGAGAAACCTGGTGTGAGGTGTGCAACTTAACTGACATGGTGGGCAGTTCTGAGGGTCATGAGCAGGCACCGTGGAACCCTGTTTAAAGGAAATCTTACCTAAAAGCTAGAGAAGAAAGATGGAGGAGTGTAGAGGAGTGTGCTGGAGGCGTGAGGGTCCCGGACCCCTCCGGCTGGGGAGGACGGTTCCGAACCCTTGACCTCACCCTGTCCCCTTTGCACAGCAAGAAGAAGGAGGCCACTCCTGAGAGACAGTCCTCCCTCTTCTCAGACCACCCCCTCTTCAATCCCAGCTGAGAATGTCTTTTGTTTCTTCTAAGTTCCTCTTTTTAGAAATGAAACCACTTTTGTATTTCTTTTTTTAATGCCTTGAAACCTCGGCCACTGAGCCCCAGCCCCAGGCCCCGCTTCAGTGTTTCTAAGGTGAATTGATTTTTGAGCTGCAGAGTTAAAAAAAAGAAAAAGTGTGGGGTGCTGTGCACTCCGCAGTGAAATGCAGCAGGCGGTCACCTCCTGGCCAGGCCCAGCGCCCTGTTGCCTCAGTGTGGTCACCGCGACAAGAAGCTGGTGTCATCCATGGGCCTGCTCTGGCCACGGCCGTGTCTCCTGTGCTTTGGCGCCTTTTATGGGACAGTGACTTTTGTCTTTTTGCCTCTGGGCAAAAAGGCCTCAGGAGGCGCCTTCCGGCGCTTGGTAAATTTGACTGCTCACCCCCACTGGACTGTCACACATCATGCACGGCATCCGCGCTGGGAGGGCGTGCCCACCCCTCGCAGACCCTTCCCCTCCAAGTGGTGCTGGACCAGGCCTGCAGGGAGCCCGGGCTGGGCTGCTCTGTGAAGCCCTGCTGCTCTCCTGGACGGTCAGCGCTGCTGGCTGAGCCGCTGGGTGGCACTGTGAGAACTGCAGAAAGGAGGCCGCTCCCCAGCGCCCCCGCCTGCGTCTCCAGGCCGTCACCTCCACCAACCTCCCTCCACGAGAGCCGGCGGAGCTCACTTCAGCGGCTCCTGCTGCCGGGCCCGCCCTGTCGCCGCCCCTGCCCTCTCTCCTGCCTCACGCTGCCCCCCGCTCCTGGTCCCTGTGGAGCCTTGGCGTTCTGCGTGGCGGGGGCTCTGGGGCTCCAGGCAACCCGCGGGAGGAGGAAAGGCCAGGAAACTTGGAAGAACTTGGGAATTTCTCTGGAAGAGAAAGCAGAAGTTCCAAAGAGCCTTCTGGCCACATGACTTGTTTTCTAGAAGAAAGAAGCAAACAGCCCTGGGGCGAGGGCAGGGGGAGGCGGTGGGAGAAGGTGCTGGAAGAATGGGAGGAATGTGCAGAGAGGGCAGGAAGCGGGTCTCTGTGGTGGAATCTGGGCACTGGGTTGTGGCTTAAAGGTCTGTTCCCGGCTTCCAGCTGCCATGGTGTCAAAACCCCTCCACGGGTCACAGAGGGTGGGGCGCCGTCCAAAGGGGCCCTTGCCTTCATCCTCTCGCTTTGGCCTCTGGTTTCCAGTTCTTGCGGCCACTTCCTCTTCCTGGGAGAGATGGGACAGGCAGAGGAGGCCCATGAGCTGCCCCTGCCTCGCTCACCAGACCACGGGCCCACAGCGCCACCCGCCCCTTCCCGTCTCCCTCCCAAGGGTTCCAGAAGCAGGAAGGAGAAAATGCCACGGCTTGGGAGGAATTTGCTGTGAGAAAAGCATTTTCCCCAAACAATGACCGGGAAATATTGTCCTGACTGATATTTGAGACATGCGTTACCCTCTTGGCGGAATTATCTGAAGGTTTTCTTGAGGCACACGAAGGGTGACCAGGTGCGGTTCCCAGACTCAGATGACCACCCACCCAGGCTGCCAGGGCCTCTGGGTCCCCCAGACAGGAGCTGTGTGCTCTCACCGGCTGTGAGCCAAAGCTGACCGGAGCAGGGCCGCAGCCGCATGTAGGTGGGGGCCTTGCTCTGCTGACTCAGGCCACACCGGGCAGGTGCATGCCTTCAACCCATGAGTAACGCCAGCTTTCATCTTCAAAGGGCCTTCGAGATTCACCAGTTAGTCACCCCAGGAGAGCTACGGAGCAGGTTATCATTGTCTTCATTACGCCCGTGGTAGGGAGAGAGGCAAGTGCAGTCCCTCCTCAGGCCAGTGAGATCACAGTGGGAGTGTGTGCACTTGGTGGCCGAGTGGACACCTCTCAGGCGGCTCAGGAGGCTGTGGTGAACCAAGGGCCCCTCACGTGGTGCTGGGGCTTCCCACCAGGCCGGGATGGGAGAGGCCCTGGGGGGTGGGGAGGGACCGGGAATCTTAGACTCAGGCTCATGCAGCCGGAGCGAGGAGATGGGAAGACAGGTTGACGTAAACTTACCCAGGGGGACCGCACCATATGTTCTAAGCAATTCAGGAAACTGTTGCTGATTGTGCTCAGATCGCTCTGGCCCTCTGAGCCGTCCAGGTATCTGTGAGAGGAGTCTGGGGACACTTTTTGGTTTGTGTTGAGGATTTTGAGAAGTTGAGAATGATAATGACACATCACTCAAGGACCTTGCAAATAAAAACTGTGATTTGAAAACAGAAGAGTAAGAGGTGAACGTTCCTGCAGTTTTCATGCCACTGGCTTGTCCCCTTTGGGTGGACAGTGCAGAGAGGGTTTCAGAGGCAAATCTGTGTCCTGCTGACATAGAACCAGAGCACCTTCTGGAAGCTAGACAGCAGAGCGAGCCTTTCAGTCAACCCTGTCTGCAGCTGCTTTTTATAAACTTGGCATAAATACGTGCTTAGGAATGCCAGGACAGTGTATCTGGAAAATATTTTCCACCATTTGAAAACACACATACATACACACACACACACACACACACACACACACACACACATATGCTCGGAAAGAAAAGAAAAAAAACAATAGAATTTGTTCACAGTACAGAGTGGCTTCACTTGCGGTTTTTTTCCATTACTTCCTCAGTTCATTTTTCTGCTGCCAATTTTAGAAGGCAATAAGTCATAGTTGTTGTTAAACTTTGTCAGTTAAAGTGTAACTCTAAGAACAAAGTCATATGATAGGCTGTGGTCAGATAGCCCTTGGAGCACAGTCCTACCGGAAGGCACACCTTCCTGCGCTTGCAAACTATGAGCTGGCTCCTGGGGTCTCCAGGTATTTTCTGGTGTGTGCGGCACATCGTGCTCGAAGGCAAGCCCGCCCCACCAGGCCCTGGCTCGCCACACCTCCTAGCAGAGGAAAGGAGTGATGGACATCTACTCTGTGTGACCCAGAAACAAAGCGGGTCTCATTAAGGGAAATTTGTTTTAAGTTCCCCACTTTCATTTCTCATAGAAATGCCTAGATCCACTTTCTTGTTTTCTTTTGTGGTATGGAGGATTGAACCCTGGGGTGCTCTGCCGCTGAGCTACAGCCTTTTCATTTTTTAAGCTTGAGACAGGGTCTTGCTAAGTTACTAAAGGTCTTGCTAAATCGCAGTCTGTCCTTGAACTTGTGATCCTCCTGCCTCAGCTAACTAACTGGTCACTGGGATTACTGGAGGGTGCCACTGTTCTTGGCTCTCTTGGTTCTTGATGCTCTGCCCTGCTGTCTGTGAGACACACTCGCTACCTACAGTCCCCCAACCTTGGTGGGAAATGCAGTTACTTCCCTGCCCGGGGCTAGCCCTCGAGCGACAGTGCACTCAGCCTGGGGAGGTTCCTGTGCTGTTTCAGCTGCTGTGCAGCAGCTGGCTTCCTCTGGTCTCCAAGCCTCTCTTGGGCCTCTCTCTCCCTTCTGAGCCGGCATGTTGTGTCCTCCTTCCTTCCACAGCACTGGCTGCACCACCCCTGTGCACGGGCTCTTCACTCAGCACCAAGCACATCTGGGAAGAGCCTCGGTCTCCACGGAGATGCTGTGCGCACGCGCGCACGCGCGCGCGCGTGTGTGTGTGTGTGTGTGTGTGTGTGTGTGTGTGTGTGGTGATGGACATGGACCGATGCCCCTGCAGATGACCATTGCTTACAAGCTTTCCTGGGGCGATGAAGGAAGGGTACAGGTTGCCGAGGGAGGGACAGCGTGTCTCCACCTCTGAGAGTGGTGTTTGCTCCACAGGTGGCATGAGCAGTGGGTAAAAGCACTCTCCCACGTCCCCACCGGCCTCCTGGGCCCATCTTCTTCCTTCTCTTGGGTGAACTGAAGCCAGCCCTGCCTGGGCCAACAGGACACTCACTCCACATTCTAGCGGTTGTTCAGAGGGCGGGCCAGAAGGGTCCTTCCACTGTCCCCTTGCTAAATCCCTTCTGCAGCTGGCTGGTGAAGCTCTCCCTCCCCTGACCTGAGCTGCCTGCCTGAGGCTGCTCTGCCCTCTGGCCACAGCTTCTCGAGGATCTGAATGCTCAGGAAGTGAACTCAGATTTTTTTTTTTTAAACTTCCTCCCCCTCCTGTTCCAAAACAGTGCAGCCTTCCAGGAAGAAAGCAAACAAAACAGGTGTGACTACTTCAAAGAAGATGGGACAGCCTGCTCGGAACAGTGGACTCTGGATGTCTCCTGGGGGTGTCACCTGCTGCTGGCCCTTCCTTCACAACAGACTCCAAGCTGTGAGGAGGCAGAGGGCAGGGGTCGCAGTGACCAGGCCCCCGACAGCGATGTGCCGTGCGTGCCACACAGAGGCCGGGATGGGCGAGTCCCCTGGTGCTCACAAGGCCATGCCCAGCTGGAATTAGGCAGCAGGACCTAATCACCCCACAGTGCAGACTCTGCTGGGCATGTGGGTGACGAGTTGGGTTTCTAGGTGTTTGCTGTGATCTGTGGCATTCGAGGGTGCTGTCCGGGAGCTACTGGCTGCACAGGGGCTGAGGACACAGCCTTTTCCATGCAGCCACCTGGCCAGAGTGCGTTTCCTCTGAGGAGGGAACAACCTTGCCCAGTTTCCACTGGATTGCTGCCTCCCGATCAAGGTGACAGCAGATGCTGGATCAGCCCTTACAGGAAGCGGTGATCTGCCAGGAGGCCGGGGAAGGTGGGAGCAGTGCCCTCCCATCCCTGGGTTTGGTATGCAGTTTGGCCAGGAGAGCTGTTTCATGTTGCCAGGTGGTGACGGCCTCACAGACACCCCAGGGAGCTGTCCCTCTGCTTTCATAATAATCGAGGACTTTTCTTCTGACTCATCTTCAGAAGACCCCCTCTCCTCTTGGTTTGAAAGTAAATATAATTAGCAACAGGCAGCCCTTCCTGTGCCGGAGGGTCATAATTACACATGCGCCTGTCTGCAGAACACCTGCCTGAATCACCTTCAGAGGGTGCTTTATTCTGAAGTAGCCTAACCACTTCAGGGGGGTGCTTTATTTTGAAGCAGTGGTTCCTGGTGAATGTTTTCCAGAAAGAGACCTGTCTGGGCTGGAGTCAATGTCAAGTGCAATCTGAAGCTAAGATTTGGCCTTGTGGCAGAGGAGCCCGTCGGTCTTCAGTCTTCCTGGGCCTCAGCTCTCCCCCGTTCTCGACCCTGGTCTGCTCCGGCAGCCCTGGGATGAGCGTGGCAGTGCTGGGCTGGCTCCTCTTGGGGACCCAGTATGGTTGGCATGGAAACGAGGTGGCCTCCGCTGCTGCTGTTGGCTGCAAACCCTGGAGTGGTGGGGGCACCTGCCTGCAGGTTGGGATCTGCCCTCCCGGCCCAGGGCCAGGCACTGGCCTTTGTTCCCAGCTGCCTGCTCAGGAGGCTGGCACCAAAGCGGCAGCCCCACCCTGGCAGGAGCCTCCCGGGTCACCCCGAGTCACCCTCAGCTCTCCTCCCTGAGAGGGCAGGCTGGGTGCGTGGGGGCCGCGCTCTAGGCCTGGGGAGGGCTGGGGTTCTGCTGAGATCAGTGGGGCAGTGGCCCCGGGAAAGCACACACACCTCAGGGGCATATTCCAGGACCACAGCCCAGCCAATGGGCTCGGTGACACCGGCCTGGCCACACGGGTCAGGCTGCTGCACCTCCCACTCGTTGGGCAGGTGCGGTGGTGACCGGATGACGGGCCGGCCCAGACCTCGCTGGCCTGGATGGAGGGAGCAGGCGTCATGGGAGCCGCGGGCGCCTTTCCCCAAGTTGCTCAAAGTGTTTTCCGAGCAAACAGTTGTTTCATAACACCCGTGAGAGGTAGGTGGGGCGACAAAGCATTCTTTGTCCCTGTCTTACAGACGGGGAAATTGGAAGGCTTGCCCGTCCTGAGGGTGAGGCCAAGAAAGGTAGAAGTCTCTGGCCTGGAGCTCGGGGGCGGGAAGACTGGGGCCCAGTGTGCCTGTCACCAACTCCTGCAGGGGGGGGCGGTGCCTTCAGGGAAGAGGCCTCTGACGCCGCCCGCAGCGGGACGTGTCCTGGGCCTTGTGGTCACAGGGTTGACACTGACCACTGCTGACCACGGCAGCTGTCTGTGTGTTCTGGCCGGTTCAGTTTGCTTGACGTTCTTGGGGTCAGCAGTGAACTTTCGAGCACCCTGTTCTGGCCTAGGGATTGTTCCTGGAGAATGAGGTGGAGGTGGCCTTGCCCTTACGGTGCTCGCAAGAGACCTAGTCAAGATAAAATGAAGGAGCGGTCATTTCAGAGAGTGGTATGAGCGACGAGGACAATAAAAATCCATGAGGTGACAGAGATCCACTAGAGAGGAGCCAGAAGAGGGGGCATGGCTAAGGAGGATCAGGGAGGGTCCAGCAGAAACCAGACCCAGGACCAGATGCCAGGGACCGGAACTACTGGTGCCAAGGCCCAGAGCAGGGAGTGAGGGCGGCTGTCCAAGGGTCAGTAGGGAGGACGCTCCACTCCTGGTGCTGAGGGAGGCCCCACGGGTGAGCAGGAGCCTGGTCACCTGGGAGGACCTTCTGGCGCCGGGGCATCTCCTGGGTGCTGGGGAGATGACATGCAGTCAGGATTTCTTGGGAAGGTTGTGCTGACGCATTTACCGATGGGACGCCTTGGGCCTGAGGAGGGCGGGGGAGGAGTTTCAGGTGTGCCTGGGCTGTGGATGGCGCTGGAGGAGACAGGAGGAGTGAAATAAAGAGGTGACTTTGGCCATGGTGCGTCTGAGGTCCTACTTCTGGGTGGCGGCACGCGGGCCTCAGCCTCTGCATCTCTGACCTTCTCCCTCTGGGGAGGAGAAGACCACGAAGTTCTGCTACCCTGGCTGGAATCGCCTGAGGCTCCCAGGGCACAAACTCTGTTTTCCAAGGAGGACAAGATACCTGCTCAGCAGCTGGAGGAGCCTTGGGAATGCTGACGAGGGATGTGGGGAAGGGTACCAGGTCCCCTGGGCCTGGTGGCCAGCCGCCACTCACATCCCAGTCCTTGGTGATTTTCCTTGAGGCCATAGTTAGTCCACTCTAATTACCTGCCCGGGAGGGCAGACCTATCTTGCCCCTCTTTTGGTTGATAAAATGGACTGGTGAATTTTAGCCATTTCTTCTGTAGAGAGGCTCTTTGAAGAACATGGGCCCACGTGATCTGAGAGGCTCCACTGATCAGGAGGGCAGGGATTCTTTTTGGCCGCTGACCTGGCATGCGGCTTTGGAAAACTTGATGATTCCTCCCATAACTATCTAAATTGGAAGTTACAGAAGGAATTGCAGTAGAGAGCAGGCCTGGGTCCCTGCTGAGCTACTGTGGGATCCCACCTGAGGGTCCCTCTGCATCACTAGTGCAATGCATGTTCCCGGGCTGGGTCTCAGGCAGTTCTTTTGGGGGAAAGGATATATGCATCATGTTTGCAGCTGTGGGGTTTCCTGGCATCTCATTACAAAGCTGCACAGTGTGGCATGAGGCTTCTTTCCTGGAATTCAGAGGGGAAGACTGCTCGCCAACATTCTAGAAGCCCTGTGTGGACATCTGGTCTCTCACACCCTGAGAGCCCCTCGGGTGAGGATCTGGGGCCGGTTTCTCTGCAGGGCAGACCCACTACCCTTGTAGGTTGCTTTGTGGGTTTCGCAGCCTCTTCTCCTTTGCCTCTCCAGCAGTGCCTGTCACTACGGCAGGTCTAGATGCAGAAGCTAAGACAGGCTGGGCCCTTTGCCCAGAGTCGCACAGCAAGGGGAGAGCTGGGAATTAGCCCCGGTCCTTGGCCTTGGCTGGCACGCTTTCCCAAGTCCCCATTGTGGGGTGTTTGGTGGCAGCGAGCCAGGCAGTTCCAGGCACCTGGTCGGGTGGTGTGACGGTGAGTTTGGTAAGCCGAGCCTGGAGGTGTTTGTGATTCCCTGGGCTGGCTCCTGGGAACTCACTTGGTGCACAGAAGGCGGAGTTGCAACGTGACTAATGGACGAGAGGGCTGAGGCTGAAAGCCGTCCCTTCACCAGTGTGAATCAGGGTCATTCGTCACCTCAGGAAGCAGGCAGAGCTGTGGCACTCAGCAGCCCTGCCCTTTGCCTGGCCTGGCACTTGTCCTGTGTGGCAGGGATCAGGAAGCTTCTGGAAGTGAGGGTGGGCAGGGCGCTGGGGCCAGCAGCGCAGAGCCAGGGCCAGGCCAGCCCTGCAGCAGCCCCTCTTCAGGAAGAGCAGCCCACGCACCACAAGCTGGGCAAAGGCACCCGTTCATAGGAGTGCTGGCAGGAGATGGCTGGCTGCCATTGCTAGCTGGGGTCTCCTGGACACTGTGACAGGGGACTGCAGGGTCTGCAGCCCTGACCCTCTGGGGTCCCTGAGGAAATGGGGCCATCCTAGGGCTCCCAGAGTGTCCTCAGGTGTGGCCGCTCCCCTTCAGCAGCTGTCCATCATACTGCTGGGCCTCAGAGGAGGAGGCGGAGGGAGGAGACCATCACCCATGTCTGGGTCAGCGCGTGCCTGTCTGAGGAGCTAGGAGACGTCGTGTTTGGGCCTGCCTCCTCCTGCTACTAGCAACACGGGTCCTCCATCATGGCTTCCCCTTGGGCTCTCCCTCCTCAGGAGACCGACCCTGAATATTCATGCAGCTGGTCACGGGCCTCAGCGGAGACCTCCCTTTCTCTGCGAGGATGCATCAGCTCTGCCCGCAATCCCGATGTCCTCCTCGGTGCTCCCCGCTGACGAACCCAGTTATTTGTTTGCTTGCTCTGCCACTTCCTCTCAGGGATGGGAGGGTCCTGTGAGAGACGGACGCTGCCTGATCTAGGTCACTATTGCCCCCTCCACTCCCTTGCAGAGAGCTGGATGCTAGGGACACATATCTGTCCCTGAGTGATGGATGGATGGACAGGGCCAAGGAAGTAGCTGAGGTGCAGATGGAGCCAGGAGGAGCGGATGCCACGTGAGGGCCTCCCCAGGTGTTTCTGGGAGCGATCACCAGGGTGGATGGCTGAAGCCCCTGCAGGGGTGTCTCCCCTGCAGACAACTCCTGGGGCGCAGCAGGAGGCACACCCTAGGGCTGGGCGTTACCTGAAGAACGAGTGGCCGTGCGGGAGCGTGCAGGGCGGCCGAGAGGGCAGGTGTCGTCCAGCCTCAGAAACTGCACGTGTGGCCGGGATGTTCTCCTTGGTGTCGACCCGCCGCGAGGGCCACACCTGCTTCTTGACCAGGAGCGTGGGAAAGAGAAAGGCTCGGCTTGTTCAGGTGGCGGCGGAGCTGGTAAGAGCAGAGGCGTGCCCTTGCCCTGATTCAGAGCGGGAGGTGCTCCAGCCCTGCCTGCCCCGGGCTGTGGCAAGCTGCTGGGCTCGGCCCTTCCCTGGCAGAGGCCTGGGCATGGCTCTCGTTGGGACGAGAGTAGGCCTTCTAGAGGGGAGAGCCTCCCTTTTGTGCAGACCCCTGCCCTGACCTTCGCCTGCACAGAGAGACTTGTGGAGAGGAAGAATGGATCAGGAAGGGGAGGCTGCGTCTCTGTTCCAGCCTCCAGCCCCTGCAGGGGCACCAGGGCCTCCTCCCAGGGAGCCCACTCTATTCTGTAGACATGGCTCCTTTGTCTCCCCAGCCTCTGTGTCCTGCCGAGAGCACGTGGCAGGTCAGAGTCACTGGACCAAGCCCCACCTGTCTGGGGACCCTGGTTCCCTCCTGGCAACTCTTGAGGCACCAGAGCCCCGACTCCAGAGAGGCACGGCCTCCACGCTCTTCTCACATTTCAATTCAGACCAGCCGTTGTGACTCATGAAGGGCTAGGTTTTGGCTCTCATTGACCAAGTTGCCATCTGCGCCAGGTGACGTGTGTGTCCTCTCCTCTCCTCTTGCCTGAGAGCCACTGGTGGGGTGGTTTGACCTCCTCTCCACAGGCAGTGGGAAGGGCTGTGTTGGACCAGGCAGGGGCGTTCCATGGACCACGTCCTTGACCCTCGACACACATGGTGACCTTGCAGTGTGTCCAGGAGCGTAAGTGCCAGGTCGCGGGACCCATGTCTGTTGTCTCCAGTTGCCTGCCCCATGCTGGGCTTTCGACAGTGCCCTTGGGAATCTCGTTCCCAGCGAGCCGAGGGTTAAGAGCACGGGAACACTTACCCCTCTGCACTCAGTGCCTTGGTAAGGCGCCAGCTGGTCAAGGGGGCAGTTTGATCCTCAAGTCTTTGAAATACTGGATGTGTTTATTCCTTCTTCGCCTCTTGATCTTTCAACCTTGAAATTTCTAAGCACATCAAAGTCTTCAAAATACCCTCAAATTTCTGTCTCCAGAGGCATTTTGACTTGGTCCTGTAGGTGGGTGCTGTGTCTCTGTCAGGAGGTGGTGTTTGGCTCTTGAATCAGGGGTTACAACAGGGCACGGAGACAAAGAGGTTTTTTATCAGTTAAGCCACTATATTTATTTATTGGCAGTACTGGGGTTTGAACTAGGGGCACTTTCTCAATGAGTGACACCCCCAACCCCGCCCCGCTCTCTTTCTTTTTTTTGGTACCAGGGATTGAACCCAAAGGCACTTGACCACTGGGCCACATCTCCAGCTTTTTTTAATATTTTGTTTAGAGACAGGGTCTCACTGAGTTGCTAAGTGCCTCCCTAAGTTGCTAAGACTGGTTTTGAACAGGAGATCCTCCTGCCTCAGTCTCCTGAGTCTCTGGGATTACCGGCATGCACCACAGCACCCAACCCTGCCCTTTCTTTCAAAATTTTTTTCTTTTTTCTTTCTTTCTTTTTTTTTTTTTTTAATTTTGAGACAGGATTTCTCTGAATCGCCAGGCTGACCTGGGATTTGGGATCTGCCTGCCTCACCCTGCTTAGTGGCTGGGATTACAGAGTGCACCGCCATGCCAGGCTTTGTTACGTTTTCATGGCTTTCAGTAGTACTGTATATTATGTCTTTTTTGATACGAACATGCCTGTCATAAAGTTCGATTTAGATTTTTACTTGCACACCAACACTGCGATTGATACTAAGACCGTCTGTGTGATAATCTGGCGACTGCTGTGTAAGGGCAGGTAGCATATCCAGCGTGGATACGCTGGGATTATTCCTGTCCCAGGGGTCAGCGTGGGATGGTGAGAGATTTCATCACGTCACTCAGAACAGTGCACAATTTAAAACCTACGTATTGTTGGTTTCTGGAATTTTCCATCTAATATTTTCAGACTGTGGGTAGCTGAAAGGAAACTTTGGAGGGGGGTCTCCTGCACTTGTTTCCTGGCTGCTGTCCTGTGATAGCCTGTGAACAGCCTGAGGGCAGAACTGTTTTCATACCGCCCAGATCCTAACCTGGTGCACAGCTCCCAGTGACCCGCCATGAAAGTGTTGTCATGAGCCCTCGAATAGCTGAGGTGGGTACAAGAAGGCTGGTCCTCTTCAAAGCTGACAGGAGAAAATTCAGGAGTGGCCTGAGTCCTCGTGCCCTGTCCAGGCAGCTGGCTGCCCCTGCACTTCCTGTTCTGGTCTGGAGAGCTGAGGTTTGGCTGTTCCATTCACTGAAAGCCATTTTGCTGAAGGAGTGAGGATGCAGTGGGACACACCATGCCACCAAACTGCAGAGCTTTCTTGACACCCACCAGCAGGTGAGCTGGCCCTCAGCTGTGTGCCCACGGGTGAGGCGTGAACCTGGGCAAACTGCCTGGTCCAGAGTGCCGGCTCTGCTGGCCACAGCTGAGGGCTTTTGCAGCTGTGTTCTTCTCTGGGCAAGGTCTGAGGCGGGCACTAGGGCATTATTTCTGGGATGTCTTGGGATGGACAAGAGATGGAGCCACAAAGTTTAGGCCTCAGAGTGGACTCCATGTGTGGTCAGCAACTTCTGGGCGGGATCTGGGTGGAGGCCTGGGGTGAGAGGGGTTGGCGGGTGCTGCACAGCAGGCAGGCCTCCCTGGTGCAGGGCTGGAGCTGTTCGCCATGGCGTGAGCCAGCAGGTGCGTCAGCTCCGGAGCTCATGTGGCCCCTAGCTGTGCAGCCCAGACCAGGACCAGAGCAGCGTTTGAAGGCTGGGTACGTAAGCAGGAGGACCTGGGCCCGCACCTGTTGTGGGCGCTGGACTGAGGAACACCTGGCAGGATTTCACCCTGGAGCCAACTTGTGTAAACCCTGTCATTAGCTGACCAGCTTAGTCACTGCTTATGCCTCCTGAGTCCTCAACCTTTTCTCATTTTCCAGGACAAATCCTATAAGCAGGTCACACGATATGACATGTTTGCTGCCAAATTCCTCTGCAGTTAGGTGACTGTGGTTTGCATATTCAGGTCACCCTGGAGGCTGGCCTCCTCCCCCTGGGAGCGTCTCACGGCGGGTGCTTCCCTGGAGGTGAGCTCTGCCGGCCAGCCTGGCTTCTCTGGGGCATCCAGCTGCTCTTGTGCCCCACGGTGTTCACCTTGACTCCCTCCCTCCTGCCGCATTGCTGAGACCCACTGAGCCAGGCCTTCTGCTAAGATGACAGCTAGAAACCAGCCTGGGGCTTGACCCCTGGTGGGTGGAGGGACTGTGGAACCAACTACCTGCAGTCAGTCCAGGAGCTGAGCGCCACAGAAGAGCAGAGTGCTGTCAGGAAGGACCAGTAAAACTGGGGGCTGCGGTGCAGGGATCCTGGAGAGTTGCTTGGCCTCCTTCCTGGGGCAGGCACAGTAGCGTCCAGTAGGTCATTGATAAACATGAAAGACTTTTGTGTACACACATCATGCGGTGAGGTGACTCTTGGAGCGGTTATTATAATCCAAGTACATGCCACAGTCCCAGGAGTCTACACCCATCAATGCAAGCAAAATAAATATATAAATATATACCCCCCAACATATACGCACACTTGTTTGGTAGTTGTTAAAGCATGGCTCAGAGGAAGATTCCTGCAGGCCAGTTGTAATAGGCCACAGAACTTTTTTTTTGTTTTTTAAAATTTATTTTATGGGGCAGGGATGGAACCTAGAACTTTTATGTATGTAGGTGTATATGTATTTAGTATTTATTTTTGTGTGTGATGCTGGGGATCAAACCTAGAATGTTCTCATGAAGGCTGCCTGCGGAGTGGGGACCTGTGGCTGGTCTCCCAGGGGCCTCACTTGGCCAAATGAACATTTACATGTCGACATCTGGATCGAGAGCTTCTAACCTGGGATGAGAAGGTTCCCTGTTACACAGGTGGACTAACAGCCAAAGCTCACACCCTGTGCAGCGTAAGCGCTGGGGGTCAGGGCTCTCCAGCGATCCCAGGCCCAAGATGCTGTGGCCTGCTGGCCCACCCACTGCCAGCCCCTCCAGGCTGAGAGGCAGCTGGCTTCCACTTGGCGAAGCAATTGTAAATGTCTGGTTCTTGTGGGGGGAGGAACGTGGCTTTGATAGCGTTGATGAGCTCTTGGGTAGACAGAACTTTTCAAACAGGCCACAGTAAGCCCAGGCCTTGTGCTGGGTGTCCTGTGCTGCAGGGAGCAGATGGGAGGTTCTGGGAGCATCAGATGAGCTGATAACTGGATCGCCTCAGGTGCCCCAGGGCAGCCATGCCACTTCGTGGTGGGAGGGGGAGGTGAACACAGCCACGTGGTGTCCCTCTCCTGGAAGTGGTCAGCCCATAGACTGACCCAGGCCTGTTCCTGCAGGACCGGCAGACAGGTGCTCATTTTAGCTGGTGAGGGTTGGCACAAATCAGGACCATTTCCTCAGCAGCGATGACCTGTGGGCACTGGCGGGCCGGTGGTTTCAGAGAATGGTGCCGGAGGTGTGCATTGCTTTTCAGTGGGAGTTTGGTTCCAGCCACACCATAAAGAACCTCATAAATCCAATTGCTGGGCAGGGAACATCGACTTGGTGTGTGTGTCAGAGGACCTGGGAGGTGAGTCTACTTGACGGAGGGAGATCTGGCTGTGAATCTATGTCTTCATTTTCGTCATCTGTCAGGGGAGGACTCACCTCCAGGAGCCCTCTCGCTCGTGACCTGCTAGTGACCTGCCATTCTCAGGGCTCAGAGGCCTGGCCCAGCCTGAGAAGCCCCTGTCCATCTGCCTGAGCATAACCGTTGGACACCATGCAGTCTTCAGGTGGCTTAGAAGACAGGATCGCTCCCTGTGCCTGAGGCAGGGCCTCCAGCAGGATGGTCATAGGGTGGAGTATGTGGCCCATGGAGCTGGGTCCTCCTCCAGCTATACGGACCATGGGACACACTCCTCCTGCTCACCTGATGGCAGGGAGTTTCTGACTCTCCTGATCTATACTGTATTCCAGAGAGTCTCTTTCTTCTTATAGTGAAAGAAAAAGATACCAAGAGTCTTCATGGATTGCTCCCTCCATTTCTATCCATTTCTTACTCCCCTGTCCCTGTTCCATGCACTGATGACCACACACTGGTGGCTGCGTGGTAGGCCCTGGCCCACGGCCCCGGCTGACCCTGAGACCTGTTCACATGCTTCCCTGAGGATGCTTTGAGAAGCCCCTGCTCTCTATGTGCACACAGAAATATGATTCTCTTTAGTTGAGTTTCTGCATTGTTCAAATTAATAAATGGAAAGTCTGGCTCTCAAGAATTACACGCAACTAAAACGGCAAAATTGTGATGAGGACCTGGGCAAAAGGAAGCGGGGCTTTCTCACCTCCCTCTGTGCTGTTGGGAGGATCCGGCTCCACCATGTGCTCAAGGAGCCTCTCTGACTGATTGATGGATTGATTACTAAAACACTCAGCCTCCTGGCAAAGCACATCTCACTCTGTTGAACAAATCATCTTTCTGCATCTTAGTCTCTTGAGCGCAGGTGAAGGGGAGTGCCCTGCGAACTTCAGATCACTCCGCAACGTCTGGGAGCCTTGGATATGAGGAATATATCTGGCATCCGTAAGAGGGCCAATGCCCGGGGATTTCAGTTTTTTTTTACAACCTAAGCCAGAGGTGGGTAAACTACTGCCTGCCTGCCTTATCTTGCCTAGTGCAGGTTTTTATAAATAAAGTTTTTTTTTAAAATTTATTTTTATTGTAAACAAATGGGATACATGTTGTTTCTGTTTGCACATGGAGTAACAGCATACCATTTGCATATTCATACATTTACATAGAGTAATGATGTTTGATTCATTCCGTTACTTTTTCCTCCCCTGCCAGCCCTCCCACCTCTCTTTTCCCTCTACACAGTCCCTCCCTCTTCTTGCCCCCCTCCCACCCCCCATTACGTGTCATCATCCGCTTATCAGTAAGATCATTTGCCTTTTGGATTTTTGAGATTGGCTTATCTCACTTAACATGATATTATCCAATTTCATCCATTTGCCTGCAAATGCCATAATTTTATTATTCTTTATAGCTGAGTAATATTCCATTGTATATATATACCACAGTTTCTTTATCCATTCATCAATTGAAGGGCATCTAGGTTGGTTCCACAGTCTGGCTATTGTGAATTGAGCAGCTATGAACATTGATGTGGCTGTATCTCTGTAGTATGCTGATTTTAAGTCCTTTGGGTATAGGCCGAGGAGTGGGATAGCTGGGTCAAATGGTAGGTCCATTCCAAGTTTTCTAAGGAATCTCCACACTGCTTTCCAGAGGGGCTGCAGAGGGGCTGCACTAATTTGCAGCCCCACCAGCAATGTATGAGTGTACCTTTTTCCCCACATCCTCACCAACACCTATTGTTGCTTGTATTCTTGATAATCGCCATTCTAATTGGGGTGAGATGGAATCTAAGTAGTTTTGATTTGCATTTCTCTTATTACTAAAGATGGTGAACATTTTTTCATATGTTTGTTGATTGCTTATAGATCTTCTTCTGTGAAGTGTTTATTCATATCCTTAGCCCATTTGTTGATTGGGTTATTTGTATTCTTGGTGTAGAGTCTTTTGAGTTCTTTATAGATTCTGGAGATTAGTGCTCTATCTGAAGTATGAGTGGCAAAGATTTTCTCCCACTCTGTAGGCTCTCTCTTTGCATTGCCAATAGTTTCCTTTGCTGAGAGAAAGCTTTTTAGTTTGAATCCCAGTTATTGATTCTTGCTTTTATTTCTTGTACTATGGGAGTCCTGTTAAGGAAGTCTGATCCTAAGCCAACAAGGTGAAGATTTGGAACTACTTTTTCTTCTATAAGATGCAGGGTCTCTGGTCTGATTTCAAGGTCCTTGATTCATTGTGAGTTGAGTTTTGTGCAGGGTGAGAGATAGGGGTTTAGTTTCATTCTGTTGCATATGGATTTCCAGTTTTCCCAGCACCATTTGTTGAAGAGGCTATCTTTTCTCCAGTGCATATTTTTGGCCCCTTTGTCTAGTATTAGAAAATTGTATTTATTTGGGTTTGTGTCTGTGTCCTCTATTCTGTACCATTGATCTACCTGTCTATTTTGGAGCCAATACCATGCTGTTTTTGTTACTATTGCTTTGTAGTATAGTTAAAGTTCTGGTATAGTGATACCCCCTGCTTCACTCTTTCTGCCAAGGATTGCTTTAGCTATTCTGGGTTTCTTATTCTTCCAGACGAATTTCATGATTGCTTGCTCTATTTCTGTAAGGTATGTCATTGGGATTTTAATTGGAATTGCACTGAATCTGTATAGCACTTTTGGTAGTATGGCCATTTTGACAATATTAATTCTGCCTATCCAAGAACATGGGAGATCTTTCCATCTTCTAAGGTCTTCCTTAATTTCTTTCTTCAATGTTTTGTTGTTTTCATTGTAGAGATCTTTTACCTCTTTGGTTAGATTGATGCCCAAGTATTTTATTTTTTTTTGAGGCTATTGCAAATGGAGTTGTTTTCCTCATTTCCCTTTCAGCTGTTCCGTTGTTTGCGTATAAAAATGCTTTAGATTTATGTGTGTTGATTTTATAGCCTGCTATTTTGCTGAATTCATTGATGAGATCTAGAAGTTTTCTGGAGGAGGTTTTTGGATCCTCTAAATATAGAATCATGTCATCCGCAAATAGTGACAGCTTAAGTTCCTCTTTTCTTATTCATATCCCTTTAATTTCTTTGGTCTGCCTAATTGCTCTGGCTAGAGTTTCGAGGACAATGTTGAATAGAAGTGGTGAAAGAGGACATCCCTGTCTTGTTCCCGTTTTTAAAGGGAATGGTTTCAGTTTTTCTCCATTAAGGATGATGTTGGCCATGGGCTTAGCATAAATAGCCTTTACAATGTTCAGGTAAGTTCCTACTATCCCTATTTTTTCTAGTGTTTTGAGCATGAAGGGGTGTTGTATTTGTCAAATGCTTCTTCTGTGTCAATTGAAATAACCATATGATTCTTATCCTTAAGTCTATTGACATGATGGATTACTAAATAAAGTTTTATTGAAACTTATTTATGTATTGTCTGATGGGTTTTGGGTTGCAACAGAAATGCATAGGGCCTGTCAAACCTATAATATTTACTATCCAGATCTTTATAGAAAAGGTTTTCTCCCAGATTCATTTGCTTGCCCCCCCCTAGGGTGGGTGTTGTTATCCCCACTGACCACTGGGGTGCTGGCCAAGCTCACCATCCAATGTGGTCAGAACAGAACTCAGCTAAGGGATTCCAAGCCCCACCATTGTGTGACCAGCAAATGCCTACAGGATAAATCCAAACTCCTCAGCATGGACCAAAGCCACTGGTCCCGCTCCTGCCTCTCTCTGTGTCATCCAGGCTAATCCCCACAGGACTCCTTGCCGATTTCTGAGCATGCTGTGCAACTTTGTATTTTTGTAAACAATGCTTCCTTTTCAGGAACTCCCATGACCTCCTTCTTTATGAGCCCTTCAGGATGCATGGAGAGCTATTCCCTCCCCTGCCGAACCTTCTCTGACTTTTTCAGTCAGCCTTAGTAAGCACCGGAGCCAGGACCAGTCTGCTCAGGGGTTTCCCTGTAGCCAGGCTGGTCCCTTTGCCAAAGGTGGATTGGATTTTTCTAGAGCAACCCTATGAGGTAGGTAAGGGTAGCCTCACTTTCTCAGGGGCATAAATAGGTTTCGAAGGGTTAAGTAATTGGCCAAGGTCCCAGAGCTAGTAAGGTTTGGACTCAGGATTTGGCCCAGGTCCGTCCGATGCTAGAGCCCGCACGCAACCTCGGAGCCGGGCACAGCCTCGGTCTGCTCCTGGCTGACCTCCAGGCCTGGATCTGCACAGTTCGCTCAGCCCGCTTGGCTGGGAGCTCCGGGTGCAGCCAGCACATCCTGCTTGTGATGCAGCCCGGCTCACGGAGGCACTCAGCAGATGCTTGCAGAATGGCAGCACCTCTGGCCGCAGGGCCACCCTGAACCTCGTGTTGTCTTTCTCTTCCTACTATTTCAGCAGCATGGAGCGTGTGGGCGGTGGGTCTCAAGGCTTCCCCAAATTCCTTTCTGCTGGTGCCACCGTGGCGCTGCCTCTGCGTGGATGGTGTACCTGTGACAAACCCGTTCTCAGCTCAGCAGCCCGACTTTACTTGGGTCACTTGGTGTACGTTTATCAACATTTCAGGGAGCTTTTTGCATTTTATCCACAACAGGAAGGTTTGTGGCTATAAATAAAAGGTTACCTCCAAGGCAGAACCTTGTGTTCACAGCTCCCATTCAGAGCACCCTGGTGCCACAGAGAGGTGCAGCAGAGCGTGGCTAAAGTAATGATGGCAGACTGGCTCTTTTTCAGTCTGTCTTCCCCCAGCTCCAGGCAGACTGTGGGACGGATCCACACGCCCTATCAGGTTTCCTCAGACCCAGGAAGGGAAGTGAGGTGAGTGGTCATTACCAGCCCTGGCTGTCCTTAGGGCTGTGTTCCAAACCCCCCGTGAGTGTCTGAAACTACAGGTGACACCAAACCTAGTGGCAGTCTGCTTTTCCTGGACACACATGTGCTAAAGTTCACTTCAGAAGGCAGGTGTAGCGTCCAGCCACCTCAGCAGATGACTTTCTCAACCCTCGTTAAGCCAAGAACTGTCACCCCCCTGCACAGAAGCACCATGGCTTCTCTTGGTCATCTGTGACTTGCTGGACCACAACCCTTGAGTTTTGGGGTGATTTACTGTGAATATGGTTTCCTCTGACACAAGCACTGTGATCAGTCGGTCTAATGACCAGGACGGCTACTGGTTGACTAGCAGGCAGGTAGTGTATACAGTGTGGATACTTAGGACTAAGGACTGACTTGTGTCCCGGGTTGGATGGAACAGGACAGTGCTAGATTTCATCACACCATGAAATGGAAAACTTATGGACTGTTTATTTCTGGTATTTTCCATAATACCTTCAGGGTGCTGTTGGCCTTGGGTCACTGAAGCAACAGGAAGTGTGACTGTGGATGGGGGACACACAGCTGGTGCATGGATTCTACGTTTTAGGTGATGTGACGGGCCCAGTCTCCAAACTCACTGTTCACAGTCAACTGGGTAGTGACCTGGCCCTCTGTGGTATGCTATGTATGGTTGGTGAGGTGGTGGGCAGAGGCTAGGGCCTGGGGCCTGGGGCAGGATAGACCCTGGAGAGGGGGAGAGGAAGACAGCGGTCAGAGCTCTCATTAAGCACAGCTTGCTGTGTCTGGAGCAGCCCCAGGAAAATGACAAATGGGCAGGATTTGTACTCTGTCCCTTTGGTACCAAGCCCTGCTCCCTGCTGGCCCTGACTCCAGAGCACTATGGAGCTGGTAGGTTACCTCCAAGGCAGAACCTTGTGTTCACAGCTCCCATTCAGAGCACCCTGGAGCCACAGAGAGGTGCTGCAGAGCTTGGTGACCCATGCCCTGCCCCCAGTCACATTCCTCTTCTTGTGTCCAAATCACTGGCTTAGTCAGGAAACCTCACTGTGTCCAGGGACCAAGGGAAGGAAAGGGACATGGCACCCACTGCCTTCTATCACCTCGTGTCTTCGTGGGGTTTCTAAACAATGACCACCCGTGGGTCCTGCACTGTGGGCAGGTGTGGAATCTTCTACCAGCCTGGGAGATGATATGTTGTTCCACCAGGATTTCTGGAGAAGAACTGGCTCGGTGCTGCAGGGGCCTGCGGAGCTGGGTTTTTCCAGGTGCTGGAAGGGACCAGAAGGTCCAAGAAGACTCAGGGTCTTAGCTGCTGGTCCAGGGCAGGCCAGATGATAGTCAGCATCGTCACCACCCACACCAGCCTCCCATCCTGACTGCTGCCATTTTGCTGGTGTTCCGAGGCCAATGGAGTTCAGCCCCTCCCCCATCACAGTGCCAGAGACAGAACAGCCTCCTGGGTACGATGGGTTTGAACCCGTTTACAGAGCTCAACACGTGCAGCATGCTTTCCTGGCCTCCCCTCCCAGGAGAGTGGACGAGGATGCAATGCTTGGGTCTGGCCAGCCCCGCTGACCTTGACCCTCATCTGTGGCACCTCCCTGTCTCCCCTTGGTTTGATGTGGGCCCTAAGTATGTTTTGCCTGGTATTCCTGGCCCTGGTGATCTCGGGGGCTGTGAGTTATGAATTGTGTTTTTAACCTCCCATGCACAGACCTGTGGGCTTTCTGCTCGGGAGGCCATGGTAAGGTGGGTCCTGCAGCTGCCGCGAGGCTGCTCCCTCGGCTGACGTCAGTGCGAGTCACTCCAGGCAGAGGCTCCGCTCAGGAAGCTTGCAAGTGATACCGAAAACAAATTTGCATTTTTCCTTTCACGGGAACTCGGTGACTCTGGGTTCCACTGAGATGTTTTCGCCAGCCTTTGTACATCCAGCAGGCCAACGGAGCCCAGCTTGTGCACGCTTGGAAGCCACCTCGGCTTCTGTCCTCTCTTGCTCCTTTAAGGTTTATTCAGCTGGATTCATGTTCCCTGGCTCAGGATAAAAACCCTGGCAGGCTTGCCTTTTTCTGCTCCTCTTAGGAAATAGTCTGTCCAATGGTCTCTTCAAACGAAAAACAGTCTCAATCTGGAATTTTAATATCCGGGCCAAGATATTAGTCAAAACTCCATATTTTAACATCCCTCTGCTCCCCACTGCCTCGGAGCCGGCGGAGGCTGGACGTCTGCGTGGGAAAGCCGTGTGCACGGTGGACGGCGGGCGGGCTCCCTCCTCTCCTGCGAGGGCTCCTGGGCTCCTGCTCTGCGTCCTTCCTTGCAGGGCTGGAGTGGGCAAGAAGGGGCCAGGCAGCCTTACCTGAGTGGGTGCTGGGAGCTGTCTCTGCGTTCTTGGAGCCGGGCTGGAAGCAGCCTGGGCCCTGGTGGGCTCCTGCAGGCCTGCCCTTCCGTGGCCCTCCTCTGGGTGGTCACTTGAGACTTGGTTGCTTGTGTTCACCTCTGACATTTTGCTGCTGGAGTTTCTGTCCCTCCAGATGACCCCTCTGGTTAGGCCCCTAGTGACCCACCCTTGCTCCCTCTCCAGGGGACTCTGATCCTCCTGGATCACCAGTCCTGACAAGCTCTGGGGCAGAGGCCAACCCAATGATGGCTCCCCCTGGTTCTGAGCAGGTAGTAGCCAGCCTGCGAGTCAGGTCCCTGTGGTACCGTGACAGCGTCCCCTCTACCTCTGCCTCTGTAAGGCCGTCTCTGCCTCCCTCTAGGAGGACAAGAGTGATTGCACTGGGGCTCCTGTAACCCCAGGTAGCGGGACGCCAGGGTAACCTTCCTCTCTCATGAGCTTAATCACCATGACGCGGACTGGATCAGGCCTGGCCTCTTCGAGCCTTTTCTGCCTTCAGCTAGAGGGCGTGCCATGGCCAGCTGCCGGTAGCGTGAGGATGTGTGGGGCGAGCGCTCTCCACAGACGCACTTCTTGGAAAGTCCCGGCTTCGAATCCTGTCTCCCAGCCAACCAGCCCTTTCTGTTCTGCAGGGCTTGGGGAGGCTCGAGGTTAGACGGTGGCAGCCCAATGTCACTTTTAACTGTTTGCTATCTTTGCTATGGGATCACAACTGGTTGGTGCTGCCCAGGCCTTGGCCCATAGGGTAGTGCAAACTGTGGCCCCCCCAGGAGACCCACAAGGGACCGCTGGGGACTGTGATCCTGCCACACTTTGCCTGGCAGACCTGGGCCCCTAGCCTCAGGGACCTCCCTTTTCTGTCTGCATCACACATGGAAAGATTCCTGTGGTCTGCTCTGGGCCTCCCTGAGGCTGGCCTCATTCTGGTCTCCATAGCCCAGGCCTTGCTCTCTGGGGGCTCCGTGATGCAGATGCCACAGGAATGATCAACACAAGTGACAAATGACACAGATGGGCTTGACTCCGCACTTCCTACTGGTGACTGCTGTGCAGATCTAGAAACCTCCTGTTCCCTGGGTCAGCAGATCAACATTGGATGAGGACTCAGCGTTTATGTGAGCTAAGCGGAGATGGACAAGATGGTTTGGAAATAAAATGTGCTTCTCATCTCTCAGAATGTGGCTCACCTTTTAGGGGCCGGGAGGAACAGATTTGTTTGGAAGGTTCCAGAACGTCAAATACATAAAATAAATCCTTTTATCTCCTTCTTTCACCTTAGCATTGAAGATAAGTCCCTGTCTCAGCTGGTAGAACAGTGAAAGAAAAATCACAAGACCAGGGCTACATTCTTGAAGACTTGGGAAGGTCGCTTAACGTGAAACCCATTTATTCTCAGGGTTACCTGAAGGCTGCAGGAAGGAACAGTCAGGTATCACTGAAGACATTGTTCAAAATGACAAAAACTCATCAAAAGTCATGCTTGCTCAGGGATCTATCAGCGCACCTGATTTATTTTTTTCTTTAGTGTAACATTTCTTCTCCTCGTTATCTCTTTACCATTCCTAAAACACCACCAATGAACGACTTGGAAGAAAATTCAAGTCTTCTCTTATTTGCTTGCAACTCATCTTATTCTTGGGTCTCAGAATCATGTATCACTGGCTCCGATGAGCGTCAGTTCTAAGAGGGCCCAACTCTTATTTGGAAACTATTGGGGGAAATAGGAAGATTTTTTTTTCTTCTTTTTTTTGGTACTGGGAATTGAACCCAGGGGTGCTTAAATGCAGAGTCACATTCCCACATCTTTTTAATTAATTAATTAATTAATTTCCTTTTTTATTTTGAGACAGAGTCTCACTAAATTACTGAGGGCCTCACTAAGTTGCTGAGCCTGGCTTTGAACTTGTGATCCTCCTACCTTAGCCTCCTGAGTGGCCGGAATTATAGGAATGCTCCACTGCACTCAGCAGGAAACAGGAAGATTTGAGAATGGCCTTGGGAGTCAGATTTTCTCTAGTTTGATTGGCCTGGAATTGGTTTCTTGGGGTATTAGTTTGTTAGGGCTACTGTAACAAAATTCCAGACCTGCTGGCTTAAAGAACAAAAATTTATTCTCTCATAGTTTTGGGGACTAGGGTCGACCAACCAAGGTCAATGTGGGCAGGGTGGCTTCTCTTGAGGTCTTTCTCCTTGGCTTGCAGATGACTGTCTTTTCCTTTTGGTCTAACATAGGCTGTGTGTGCATCTGTGTCCTAGTCTCCTCTTCTTATAAGGATACCAGTTAGATTGGATTAGAACCCACCCTAATTACTTCATTTAATCCTAATTACTTCTTTACAAACCCTGTCTCCAAATACATTCTGAAGTCTTAAGGTTATAACTTCAGTAGGGGAATTTGGTGGGGAGGGGAAAAAAATTCAGCCCCTAACATCAGGTATCAGTCAAGCTGTCCTCCTGGTGACACTCTCAGATAGACATGACTATCCCCATCTAAGCACATGACAAAACCAAGTCCCGATAGATGACCAGCTTGGCCACACAACAAGCACATGCAGGAGACATGAGTCAAACCAGGTCTGTGTGCCCCAAGCCCGTGCTTTTTCCATTGCCCCACAGTCTGCTGGGGCCAGGTGGTTGTACAGCATGTGGGGTGGGGACCTGAGAGGAGAAGGTGGCATATCATAAGCGGCACTAAAAATAAAGCCCTGGGGGTCACATGCCCATGCACAGTCAGCCCAGACTTTCCTTCCCACTCTCTGTCTAAAGCCCAGTTGTGTTTTCTCTTTCCTAGATCAGCCCTGACACTCATGTCAGATCGATTGTAACCCTTGGCAGGAGCTGGAGAGGTTCCTGTTTCCAGAAAGAAGGGGGCCTCTGTGGGAAAGATGGGCAAAGAAGCAAAGAAGGAGGCTTGGAGAGTCTGACTCAGGGCTGGTGTGGGAATCAACCAGGATGTGAAGGAAGACAACCAGGAGAGAAGCCATGGGAAGACCAAGGTTGCCCTGAGAGAGGAGGGTGCCACATCCACCTCTTTCTGAGTTCCATCTTGCTGGTCCAGAGCAGCTAAGTTCACATCGAGTTCCCAAGTGTTAATGCATACATTGAAGCCCAACCCTACTACCTCAGAATGGGACTATATTGGACATAGAGTCTCTAAGAGGCAACTGAATTAAACTGAAATCAGGTCATCAGGGTGGATCCTATTCCAGTCTGACTTGTATCCTTAGAAGCAGAGGTGACAAGGACACAGACACACAGAGAGGATGGCCAGGTGAAGATACAGGGAGAAGATGATCACTGCAGGTCACAGAGAGAGGTGGCCTCAGCCCTGCCCACACCTTGACCTTGGACTTTTAGCCTCCTGGACTATGAAGAAAGAAATTTCTGTTGATTAAGCCACGGAGTTTGTGGCACTTTGTCATGGCAGCCTGAGCAGAACTATGCACCTAATTTCATCCTATCCTTCTTCCTCCCATCACCTGAGTGGTCTTGGGGTAGCCAAGACTCTGCCTACATAATTTACAAACTAAGAATGGGAGATACAGGGAGAAAGGTCAAACATGAAACAGAAAAGCAAAAGACTACATAGAAAAGTGTCTGGCACCTTAAGCAAAAAACACACTAACAGTCACCTAGAAATGGGTCACTTTTTTAGTTGCTCTTGAAGTTCCCCAAAAGTCCCTTTTCCCTAGTTCTCCTTATCCATGGATATATCTCAATCCTGTGTGGTTTCTAGAGACTACTGCTCAATCCTTGTGCATTAATTTGAGGAGAATTGACACCTTTGCAATATTGAGTTTCCTTATCCAGGAACAAGGGATCATCTTCCCATTGATTCTTTAATATCTTTCAAATTTATAATTTTCTTCTAGAAAGGACTTGCACTTTTTTGTTATTTCTAAGCATTTTTTCATGCCTTTGGTATTTGTTTAAACTACATTTTCTATTTGTTGTTGGTGAATAAAAATGCAATTTATTTTTTGTATTTCGATTTGTGTCTAGCATCGTTATTTTCTTATTATTTTTAGTAACTTATATGAAGATTATGTAGAACTCCTTTGTCAAAATTACATCATTTGAAAATATTGTTTCTTTCTTCTTTTCTATATGTCCTAATATTTTTCTTGCCTTATTGCATTATCTCTGACCTCCAGAGCAAGGTTTCTGAATTTCAGAACAATGCTGAAAAGAGTGGGTTGTCAGGAATCATTGTTTTGTTCTCATCTCAGAAGGAAGCCTTGAATATTTAATTTCTGGTGTTGCTGTAGACCTTTTTTTTTTTTTTTTTTTTTGTAGATGTTCTTGGCCAGGTTAAAGAGTTCCTTTCTATTCCTGGTTTGCTAAGATTTTTTTTTTCTAATCATGAATGGATATTGAATTTTAGAAAACATCATTTCTACTTCCACAGGAATATCCAAGATTTTTCCTTTTTTAATTTTCTAAAATAATAAACTACTTTATTTAAAAAATTAAACCAAACTTACATTTAAAAATTTAAACTTATTTTTGTTTTTGCATACTAGCATTTTTATACATTGCTAGATTAACTGCACTAATTTTTAAAAAGGAATTTTAAGTCTAAAATAATGAGCAAGTTGGGCCTGCAGCCTAGAGGTTTTCGATGTGTCCTTCCAGATGTACTTGCCTTCTTGTTTCCCTTGCTCATTCCCTGGGCCTTCCCTGTGTGAATTTCTCCAATGGGTTCCAGCATACTCTAATTCACACTTGAGTGGGGCCAAGAGGACCCTGGTGGGAGACTAGAGGGAGAGGGACTGACAGCATGGTTACCTCCGAGTGATTATATTCTTTGAGAGAAGGCCACTGATTCCCTCAAAGTGGTTCTCTAAACACTCTTCCTTCTTCTGGATTTTGGAACTCTCCCTTCCCTGTTTCCTTTCCCAGGAGTGACCTTGTATTCCTTTTCAAGCACACACTATAAATAAATCTTCTCCAAATTATTCTCTTTCAATGTATTTTTGTTGTTGTTGGAACTCTCACTGATTCAGTCTATGACTTTTTCTTGTAATATTCTTTGGGTTTTACACTCAAGACTAGGTTGATTTTAAGAAAGAAGTTGGAGATTGTTTCTTCTTTTTCTATACTCTGGAATAATACTAGTCCCTTGATATTAGGTTAAAACTGTGATGGATTTGCTGATGAAACTATCTGGGCCTTTGTTGTCATATCTAAAGAGTCATTGCTAAGGTCATCTGGTTGTTCTCCTGTGTTGTTTTCTTGCAATTTTATAGTTTTGCATTTAGGGCTCTGATCCATTTTGAGTTCATTTTTGTTAAGGGTGTGAGATCTGATCTGTGTCCAGATTTTGGTTTTTTTATTATTATTATTATTATTATTATTATTATTATTATTATTAGCATGTGAAAGTTCAGAGGTTCCAGCTCCACTTGTTGAAAAGACTGTCTTCTGGCCATTCTATTGCCTTTGCTCCTTTGTCAAAGATCAGTTGACTACACTTAGGTAGTTTATCTCTGGGTTCTCTGTTCTAGTTCATTGATGTGTTCGTGTATTCTTTTGCTAAAACCACACTGTCTGAATTACTGTAGGTTTATTGTAAATTTTGAAGTTGTATAGTCTGAGTCCTCCAACTTTGTTCTTCTCTTTCAATATGGTGTTGGTTATTCTAGATCTTTTGCCTCTTTACATAAACTCTAGAATTAGTTTACAGATATCCACAAATGCAGTTGCTGAGAATCTGATTGAAATGACATTGAATCTATAGACCAAGTTGGAAAAGGGCAGCCTCTTACAATTCTGAGTCTTCCTATTCATGAACAGGAATATCTCTGTTTATTTGGTTGGCCTTTGATTTCTTTTGTGTCTGTTTGATCCTATGGATCATGTACATATTTTGTTACACTTATAACTAAGTATTTGGGGATGTTAATATAAACGGCATTGTGTAAGTTCATTACTGGTATGTTGTGAAGTGCTTGACTTTTGTGTATTAATCTTGTATCCTACAAACTTACTGTAATCACTTATTAGTTCTAGGAGTTTTTTCTGTTTGTTGGTTGTTATTGATTCTACATAGACAATCACATCATCCTGAACAAATAATGTTTAGCAGTAACCTGGGTTCTCATTTTCCGACCACTCTACCTCCTGCTATTTCCCTTTGGACCTCAGTCTCTCTGTTATTTTGTCTAGACATTTGGCGGGAGAAACAGTGTGGCGTGTACTTACGCCATCTTACCTAGAACTGGAACTTTAGAGCTGGTCTTTGTGAATAAAATTCCCAGTTGAGATTTTCAGATTACTAGATTTCTAGCTTATTTGGGGCCACCAGGGTAGAATAGAATGCTAATGCACATGGGGGTTAGTTCCAGCTGTAGCTTCTCGGTTAGGAGATCTCCCTTCCATATGTGCCAAGGAGCAAGACAGGTCATAGAGGTTCCTTATTAGACTCTCAGCCTTGTGTCCTGTTTCCTGTCCTTCCAAGTTACTGAGCTCAACCAGTGTTCTCAACATCACAGCTGGCTTTGGTGCTTGCTAGGTCATTAAGCTTACTTAGATCTTTACCTACCATGGTGCCGTATGTATTCTTTAGCATCTTGATGATAGTCAAAAACTGATTATTACTTAGAAAATATTTTGTTCAATATTGTTTGTGGCAATCATGCTGGTCAAGTTTTCAGTGTACCATACTGCAAGAGCTGGAAGTCTCTTGAAGCATGTTTTAAACTTCTAATTATGCTCATTAATCTTCTGATCTTGTAAAGATAACTTCATGGGTGTGCATTCCTTTCCTTAAGGGACTTCATTTCTTTCTTTCTTTTTTTTTTTTAAACAAACTTTTTATTAGCTGTTGATGGATCTTTATTTTATTTACTTAGTTATATGTGGTGCTGAGAATTGAACCCAGTGCCTCACTTGTGCTAGGCAAGCGCTCTACCAGTGAACCACAACCCCAGCTAGGGACCTCATTTCTATACATTTATTTAACTTGTCTTATTTAAAACAGCATTTGGAGATGATAGTAAAATAAACAGTATTTTTCATACTACCTTTTTGATAGGTTCTGATTCCTATTTTATCAGATATATTTATTTATGACAATTTAGCCTATACTCATTGCCTGATATATATAAATGAAATAAGATATATGAAAGTACTTTGAAAATTTTCTATATACATGTAGGATGTTATTATCTCAGTAATGCAAAATCTCTTCATATTTAATCAGGTCATGGATTACTGGTGAGGGCTAAATTAAAAGGAACATGCATAACAAACGCCTTAATGGAAAGCCCAGGGGCTGATGAGGACCTGCCGTTCACCTTGATGCTGGCACCTGACTTCCATGGGTTTCAAGGAGTTCCTACATATGAACTTGAACTGGAATTTCCTACAGGAGTCTGCTAAGCAATATGTACCGCAGGAGGTTCATTGCTGAATTGGATTTCTATAGTCACGGCTCTGGTCTGTTTAAAGGTAGGCTACGGATTGCCACCGAGGAGGAAGGATGGGCTTATGTGATTCTTGGCATTTGCAGGACTTGACATCAGGAGCTCAACCTAGGTCTCTGTACTTGAATCTTTTTTCCTCATCGACTCCTTCCAGGTGGAACTTCCATGTATTACGTCTGAGTGGACTGTGCAGTTTGGCCTTCTTTGTGCACCTGATCAAAACCCAGGGAGGGCACATGGTTAGGAATGGGCACTGGGTTCGTTCTCTGGCTCGGCCACCATGATCTATGTGACACCAGAAAGTTTCTTCTCCTCTCCAAACTTGGCTTTTCTCCTGTTAAGGTTGGAATATGGAGTGTCCCCTAAGGCTCACAGGCTGAAGGCTTGGTCCCCAATGCAGCAATGTTCAGAGGTGGGTTTTTTGAGAAATGAATGGATTACAGTGCTGTAGCCTCATCAGTGGGTTAACCCGTTGATGGATTCACAGCTGAATGGACGATGTGGAGGTGGGGCCTCACTGGAGGAGGCAGGTCTCCAGGTCACACCTGGAAGGGTACATCTTTCCATGGTCCCTTCTCTCTCTCTGCTTCTTGGATGCCATGAATGGAACAGCTTTCCTTTGCAACACCCCTCCTCCATGATGTTCTGCCTCACCTCAGGCCCGAAGCAATGGAGCCAGCTGACCACGGACAGGAACCTCTGCAGCTGTGAGCCAAAATAAATCTTTCTTCCTCTAAGTTGATTTTCTCAGGTGTTTTGGTTATAGTGACAAAAAACTGAGTAATACAAGATAAATGTGGCTTTGGTGAAAGATCCTAGAAATAGCCCTCTCCTGCTCAACCCAGTGATTGGCACATGGGACACCTGCACTGAGAAGTGTTTCTGAAAGAACTCGCTCACAGCCCTCTTACTGTGTTAGGGCAGAGATCCCCAACTTTGGCCAGACATGAGACTCACCGGGGGATCTTTGAGAACCAGAACAAACACAGCAGAATGTCAGGGTGTGCGGTCAGCTTGAGCCCGACCGGGGTGCCTTATGAGGTGAAGGCACAAATTGTGTGAAGATGCAGGCATTTCCAGAAGAGAGCCCCCACTCCCTACGTGCTCTAGCCTGCCACCATGTGATGTCTCGGGGGGCACTGCCAGGAGCAGGTTGCCCCGCAGAGACTGTGCGGAATTAACCTGGCTACGAGGAAGAGCAAGGTCAGAGGCCCTGAGGTTGCAGGGGGCAAGGAAGACTCGAGGAAGCAGAGGAAGGCCACGGAGGCTGAGGGGCAGAAGTGGGCGATGCAGGAGAGGTAAGTGAGTGGAGACCGTTGGTCCACTCTGGCTTCTGCAGGGAGGAGCACGGCAGGGGACGGAGGCCATTGTTCTCAGTAGAATGGGTAAGGCAGTTTGTCACAGCGGTGTGGACAGCACTTGGGGGGAGGAACAGCAGGGACCTTGGTAGAAGGCACATATGGCTCAGGTTTCAAAGTGGCCCCCAAAGTGCGACTGTCCCTGAGGATGCTGGTTTTAGGTGTGACCTCGGGCAGCTGGCTTCCCTTGGAGCCTTGCGTTCCCATGTCTGCAGTCAGGAGATTGGCGTTCTGCTCTCTGGAGCCTGGACGCAGCCCCACACAGAAGCCTCACAGTGCTCTGGTCTCCTGGTCCAGCCACCGATGTGCTTTCACACGCCCAAGGCGTGTCCCTCTGCTTCTGAGAAAAGCCGCCAAGCCCCCCAGCCAGAATCCCCTCTGCTGTCCGCAGTTTGTGGTGAGACTCTGGGCCATGTGGTGTCGCCGGCCCACCTCTGTGCTTGGAGAAGCTCTGTGGTCTGTCCGCTCCAGGAGGGTCAGGGCAGAGGCTCCACCCTCTTGGCTCCTGCCTCAGGGACAACAGCTTTTCCTAGGAAGCTGAGGGGACGGACGGTCTCTGCTGCCCGTGCTCAGGGGCTGACTGGAGAGTAGTAGGTCTGCCTCTGATGGTCCCTTGCCACGGGGTCTCCATCCTCAGAGTGTTGAGGCAACTGTGAAGCAGGCAGAGCTCCCCGGCCTCTGGGGCACTGTCTGCCCTCTGCCACGGTCCACCCTGCCCTGCCCACCAGGTCTCATGCCCCTCGCCCTGCCAGCACACACCTCCCCATGACCAGGCCTCCAGGTGGACTTTTCCTCCTTGGTATTCAAGGATAGTGCCTTGCCTTTTCGAGGCCCATTTGCCTTTGACTCCTAATTTAACCAGAGAATGAAAGACTGGGCTCCCTTTGACAAGGGTCTCAGTGGGCGGGCATTTGAGCCAGAGGTGGACTGTCCTCTTTTCTGGTTCCTGGCGCACACAGCTGTCTTCTGTCAGCAGGGCCACATCACCAGGTGGGCGGCCCTGACACCAGACACCGCCTGGGGTCCTGGACCTGGAGACTCTGGTGGTGGCACCAGCGGGTTTGTTTTTTTCGAGCTCTTTCTCCTGGGCTGGTGGGCTCCAGGGTTGCTCTGTTTGTGTCTCATCTCCTCTTCTTGTAAGGACACCTGTCGGAGGGGTGGGACCCACTCAGGCGACCCGTTAACCTCATGGCCCCTTTGCAGACCTTGTCTCCTAGTGCGTCACTTCTGAGGTGTTGGGTTAGGCCGCCAACGTGGGATCTTGTGGAGACGTGATTCAGGCCCTGACAACCTTCTGAGGTGCTGGAAGTCCACAGAGCTGGGACAGGAGGTTTTGGCTCGGGCGGACGGGGGTTTTGATGGAGCCTAGATGGCTTTTCTGGATTAAAGACACGTCAAGGGTGGAGGCTCGGAGCTGGCCGGGAGACCGTCCCTGTGCTGGCGTACTTCAGCCGTGCTCAAGCGAAGGACGGGAGGCCTGGTGGAAGGACACCACCAGCGTGGGGTGGGGCAGACACCTGAGGCTGACGGTGACAGTGACGAGAAGCCCGCAGGTGGAAGCCAGGCGCCTGGGGAGGGCATGCAAGAGGAGCTGGCTGGGCGTCTGGGTTCAAAGCTCGATGCAAAAATAACCTGCGTCCCGGCCCTGGGGATGCCAGGACTCGGCCTTCCAGGTTCACTGGTGGCCTCTGTCCCTGGCAGCAGCCCCATGGCCGCCTCTCCTGCCCGTTTCACACTGTAATGAAGGGTGAACAGAGGGCCCGGTGCTGGCCGCGGGGGGCAGGGAGGCCGAGCAGGAGCTGGTGTCGCAGGACCATGGGAACGAGGCCCTCCGGGCAGCGCCTGCCCGCCTGCCTGGTGGTCCAGGGACTAAAAGCAACACCTTCAGTTGTTTCAGAGCTGCATTGGTGACTAAGGTGGTGATTTATGGACAGGGACAAAACGTCACTAATGGGTTCCAGCGACTTCAGTGGACCAGAAAAGAAGACTTGTTCCCCTGGTCCCCCTCCATGTTGGGAGGGCTGTTCCCACAGAAGCCACAGAGACCACCAAGCCTGCCGGCTGTGGGGGTGTCCTCAGGGAGGCTGCTCTGAGGAAGTGCAGGAGGCTGGGGGGATTGGGGCTGTCAGAGGCCCTGGTACAGCCAGCCTGCCCTCTGACCCTGCCACCAGAGGCCTCGCTGACCTTCCAGGACACAACTGAGGCTGGCCATCCCTGTCCAGGTGTCCTGCAGGAGAACTTTGCTCCTGACCTTCTGAGGACACGCCCTTTTCTGTCCCCCTCCTTCCTGTTACTCCCACGACAGCGACTCTCCCTGGAGCCCAGCCGAGAGTGCCCTCTTGGTGGCTGTGCCCTCTCACGCTTGGTGAACAGGGCCTCTGGCTTAGGCGGAGGGCGCCACAAAGCTGCCACTTGCTCTTCGAGCTCAGCAGTCACCGTCGTTGCTTTGAACTTTCCTCGAGTTCCACACCAGCTTCCTGGATGGACAGAGTGGCTGTGCTACAGTGGGCACAGCACAGAGAGCTCTTCCCTGGTCACCACAAGCCCTCCTGTGTGACCACCGGCAGGGGCTGCGCAGAGAGGCTTCTGGGACCCACGTAAGCCAGCAGCCGTCTGTCTGGATCTTCCTAACAAAGGCTTTGACGGTTTTTGGTATGAAAAGAGCTATTATGAAAAGGTCTCTCACCTTTTGAAGAAGGGCCATAGAAGGACAAAGGAAATACCCTGGAGAGGAGGGGCTGGAGTCCAGGGGACCCAACTGGTTCTGAGGAGAAGGAAGTAGACCGGAGAATCATGGACCCGGTAGCGGGGAGTGCGGAGGGTACAGGGCCTCTCCCATTTTGCAAGCAAAGAATGGAGGCCCAGTCGTTGGCCTCGCTGATCTCAGGAGCAGGAGCCCGATAGAATGAGACTGTCAGGGCCTGGCCTGAGAGTCTGAGGATGAGTGTCCCTCACCAGGAGCCAGGAGCTGCTGGCAGGTGACTGAACTTCCTGAGGCCTTCCTAGCTTGTCTGTGGAGTGGAATAACTGGGGCTGGGGGGCAGGTCCGAGTAGAGAGCTGCCTGGCACCCCCAGCATGCCAAGAAAGTAATGAATGATAAATCAAAGGTCCATGGGTGGGGACGTCCACTCCCACATATATTCCTGTCTTGGAGTCACCTAAAGCGTGCCCATCTGGCCCCCAAAACCAGAGTGAGGGATCTTACTCCTGTTCTCACTGTGTGTCCAGGTACTGGCCGGGCTGCTAAGTGTCTGGGGTGTTGTGGTTGGGGGACGTGTCCATCAAGGTTGGTGGGATGTTGTTACTTAGGGGGAGACAGGATGGCCCCACTCCATGGGGACCGCAGTCAGCCAGTGAGACCTCAAGTCACCGTTACAGGGACTTCCGCCTGGGGCATCCGGGCCCTTGAAAGCAGGCTTCCATCCACAGCTCTCCAGTCCCGCCTACTGACCAGCACACAGAGCTCCCTCCCCCATGTTGCTCCTTGTCCCTGGGTGTTGCCTCCAGGACTTTAGGACCCCACTCGTCTTTAGGACCCCCAGAGCAGGTGACCAAGTCCTGTCCCCCTCCTCTCTCCCTCCTTCAGATCACCACCTACCAACCAAACTCCTGCTCTGGGTCTGTCCAGCCACACAAAGCAGCAGCTGTGCCCTTAGGACACAGAACCTACTAGCTGTGGAGGACAAGCTGGGCCTTGTTCAGAGCAAGGCTGGGGGAGGGGGCAGGAGTTTTTTCTCCCAGGTGAGGTGGGGGTTCTAGCGTATGTGCGTAGGTGCATGCAAGATCAAACCGTGTCACGCTGACCTCACGTGGTTTCCATGAGAATCAAGTGAGGTCACATATGTTCAAGGGCTTGCCAGGCATGAAAAGGGCACCCGAGACGAGCTGGTGCTGTTCGTTCAGTGGGAAACACTGGAGGGGAAAGGACCCAGGGACTCCAGGTCCTGGAAGGACTCGCTGCAGCCAGAAGCACCCACCATTCCATGGGGCACCCGTCAGGGCATGCCTTGAGAACTGGGGAGGGGCGAAGAGGAGAAGGGTGATCTCCTCCGTGTCCGAGTGGGACACCCTGCTGGCCAAATGCTCCCTCCTCTTGCCCAAACGTGAGGATGCACGCAGCCAGTCTCTAGAGCAGTCCATGGTGGTCCTGAGCAACAGGAACTGGCTGGCCTGAACCGGCTTCCTGCTGCGACCTTTGACCCTTGGCATTGCCTGCCTCCTTTCAGAACTTGAGGAATTGTAGTTCACGAAGTTGTCTATAATGGAATATGATTGACAGGACTGAAAATAAGGCCTGTGTTTCTGTGATGGTATGTCATTTTCTATTGTCTCTGTTTTGTCCTCTGCGATTTTGAAGGACTCGCCTGCGGTAGCTGATGGGAGCATCCCAACCGGCCGTTGGCTGGCTCCTCCCGGCATGCCCCTTCCTTTGGATAGTTTGCTTCCGTCTGGGCAACATGGCTCACCGTCTAGACGGGGATTCGTGGTGGCTCTCCCAGCCACACGCGCCAGCCCCTGCTCCGCTGCTGGGCCTGGTTCTCATAGCCGTTCCCTGAATAAATACGCTGTCTCCACAGCAGACGCTTTATCCCCTCAGTGTCCAAGGGAACTGATTCATCGCCCTGAGGTTTCTGTCTGGGAGCTGCTTCCAGACAGCACAAGCCATGCGTCCCCTGTGGGTGGGATCCAGGCCTGGGTCTGGCCCTTCTCCCTTAGCTCCCTCCTTTGGTCTTCCTCGGGGATGTGGTCTCTGCCTCTTTCTGTCCCACTTTTTTCACACGACTCCATGCCCTGCCTCAGGTTTAATCCAAGAGAAGTTCTTGTTGGTCAGTGATGTGTGAAGCTTCTAGAATCGGACGCTCAGAGCTCAGAGTATGTCACCCTTCTCTTCAGTCCAAGACGCTGAGGCCAAAGGGGGAGCCTGTGGGCGTAGAGTCTTGTGGCTTCCTGTCTCAAGTTAGTGTTGTTCCACAATCCTGGTGGCACTTTTAGGGGCTTTGATGGTGGAAGGAGAAGCATTTCTTTCCATGTAGGGAAATAGCTACTCCGTTCCGTCTGGAATTCATTTTTCTGGTCCCATTATTTTCAGTCAAATGGCATTGTGAGGAAGTCACTGTGAGCTTGTTTAATACCTCTTCTGTTGTGTTTTTGTGGCTTTCTTTGCAAAATTCAGTGTAATATTTCACCCCTTTAAGAAGCTCTGACAGGAAGTTACAGAGAATTAACAGGGACCAGGTTGTAAAATGGAAATGGACCATTCATGGTGGAGGAGGGGCTGTGGACAGGGTTAGAAGCCCCTGTGTGGGGAGGGAAGCACTGTGTCCTTCGTTCTGTGGAGTTGAGATCTTGCATCCAGGGAAGACTTCCTTTCTACTCCAGCAGCTGAGTCGGTCCTCTCTCTAGGGCACGGGGCGGCGGGAGTGGGGGCTACGTGACAGAAAGACATTGACCAGTCAACAGAGGAACATTAAGGAGGTAATTTTTTCTTTGAGCAGGCTTGGGAAGGGTGGCTGAACACCGTGTGTCGCAGGCAACGTGAAGGATTCAGCCTCCACATTCTTTGCTTCTTTTTCCATTAAGGGATAGTCTGTTTTAGTCAGCTTTTTCACCACTGTGACCAAAAGACCTGACAAGAACAATTAGAGGAGGAAAAGTTTATCTGGGGGCTCACGGTTTCAAAGATCCTAGGCCATGGAAGGCCAGCTTCATTTTTGGGGGCCTGAGATGAGGGAGAACATCATGGCAGAAGTGTGTAGGGGAGGAAAGCAGCTGGGGACATGGCACTAGGAAGCAGAGACACTAACTGCAACTCACAAAATATATACCCCAAAGGCACCCCTCAATGATCCACCTCCCCGGCCACACAGCTAGGATCCAGCTAATCCCTATCGGGGATCAACACACTGACTCGGTCGAGGTTCTCATAACCCTACCATTTCACCTCTAAATCTTCTTGCATTGTTTCACACATGAGCTTTTGGGGAACACCTCATATCTAAACCATAACGGGATCTATGTTCCTTCTCTCGACAGACTTGACAGTACTTTGACCAGTAAAATATGGGGGAAGTGACATTATATGTCCTCCAAAACTGGGTCCCACAAAGCCATGCAGATCTGTCTCTTTTCTGGGACACACCCTTGGATGTCTGTAATCAAGAAAAAAGTCTGGCTACGCTGTGAGGAAGCCACACCTCTTGGGGAGGCCGCACAGAGACGTCTGCTTGGCAGTCCTGGTCTGAACTGGCTGAGCTCAGATGCCAGAAACATGAGGGAACAGGTACCCAGATGATCCAAACCCTAGCTCCTGAGTCACTTCCTGACTCCTGACCTTCAGCCTTCCCTGTTGAGATCCCCACCACTGAGGAGCAGAGACTAACCCGCCTCTCTCTGTCCCTTCCAAATCCCTGACCCGCAGAGTCACGTGCTCCATGAAATGGTGTGCCAAGGCACTACGTTTTGGGGTAACTCGTTATGCAGCAAGAGAAACCGAAACAGGCAGTTTATAAATCCAGGCAAAGTAAAGCAGATTAAGGGGTTAGAGAGTGAGGCGGAATTGGGATTGAGGAAGATATTTTGGATAAGGGGTCAGAAAACTTGGCTGGGGAGCTAGCGTTGAAGCAGTGAGTGATGTGGGGACTCGGGGACACGAGCATCTGGGGGAGCATGTCCTGGGGACAGGAACAGCAGTGCCATGCCCTGCGCTGGGAGTGAGTTGTGCAAGGAAGGGCAGGAGGCTTGCATGCCTCGGGGATAGAGGGCGAGTGGCGGGGATGAGGCACTGGGACACCATGCAGGGCTTTGGTAGTCATTAGGGGCTAGGGTTTCATCATAAGCCAGTGTGAGATCTGCATGGGATCCATTCTCCACAGGCCCTTCCTCATAGATTTCAGCAGTCTAATGACTTCAAATGGCTTCCATATGCTGGTCATTTCTAAATATGTGTTCCTCACCTAGACCTTGGCTCTGAACACCAGGCTCTTTATTTGTTTGCCCTCTAGGTTTATACATGGATTATTAAGAGATATTTAAGGCAATAGGTATAAAACATTAGTGTATCCCCTGCCCCCAAACCTCCTCCTCCCTCAGTCTACCCAACATGATCACATGGCAATCTATCCAACTCTTGGGTCATTCTACGCCTTCTTTCACTCATGACCGGTGTCTGATCGACCTCACCTCTTTCCATCTGCCTCCTGGCACAAAGTGTGGCTTTTGAAAAGCTCAGTGGTGGTCTGATGTTCCCTTCCTTATAAGTAACATGGTCTTTTTGCCTGGATGTCCAAGAGATTTTGTATTTTTCTTTAATGTCTAGAAATTTTCCCAGAATCTATTTTTGCATGTTGACTTTCTTTAGGTAGTTTTGCAAATTGAATTTATGACATCGGTTTCAAAAAGTTTTCTTGAATCATTGGTTTTAGTTTTAGTTTAGTCCCTTGTTTTGGTTTTGTGTTTTGGGGATTTCTATTATACAAATGTTGGATCTTCCTGGTCTACCTTCTGGATTTGTTACTTTCTCTAAACCCCTCTTAATTCTTTCTTCTTTTGATGTAACTTTTTTTTCTAGATTACTATTTCTTTTTTAAAAAATTTATTGGTTCTTTTTAGTTATAGAATACTTTTTCTTAAAGCATTATTTTTTAGATTCATGCATTCTTTTCTTCTTTTTAATTTAATCCTCATTTCTGGCATTCTAATTTCCTGAATTTTATCATTTGACTCCTGAGTTTTTCTGGCTTTAATATATATTGTTTTTTTTTAGTTTGCTTTGAAATTGGTTGTAGATTTCATTTGTTTTGTGGTTATATATTTCTGGTGTATTTTATGGTTTTTGGGGATGTGATTCTACAACTTTTATCCTTTTCTCCTAAGTACCATTGTGTATTTTCTGACTTTTGGTAAATTAACCTTGTTAAATGTCTCTAGTAAACATTTTAATATAAAATTAGTTTCTCTGAACTGCTAGGAAATCTCATCCCACCTGGCTTTTCTACCTTTATTGGTTTGGAGGTTCCTGTTCATTTGTTTTCAGGAGTGTTCTAGAATCCAGAAGTCCATGTTTTGAAGTCTCTAACCTCTGTCCCCTTTCCCTCTCTCAGATGGCCTTTCTGTTTGTCTCCTTCGTCTCTTTTGCCACATGTGCTTCTCAGATTGGATTAGAATCTGAGCAGTTTCTTCTCAATGTGGGGCTTTGTCCTGCAGGGATTTTCGGTTGGTTGGATTTCAGAATTCTTGGAACTGTCTCAGAGAGTTCTAGCCCTTTCAAATTTTTATCGTGACCCCTTAAAATCACTCACTGTTTGAGTGGTCAAAACCTTTCCAGTCTTAGCTATTGTTCTCAAATTGACCATTGGGAATTTTGGAATTCTCAGGTGTGTCATGGGTCTTGATTCCCTCCTTTGTCTCCTCTTGTACAAACGTTAATACTACTCAGGTCTTGTAACTGTTGGTGTTTTTCTCTGCATGCTTATATTTTGGAAGTCATGGATATACCTGGCCAACTGTTTTTGTGGTACACATTGACCATTAATTTTTTGATTTTGCTCTTCTCTACTGCTGTGTTATCCATTTTTCATGTTGGAATTTGGGGGTATTAAAAATTATGGTGTAGGCATCATTCCAGAACATTCCTCAGTTTACATCAATACATTATCCGAAGTAGTACTTACAAATGTACATCAGATCATGTCACCCTCTGCTAATAATGCTTCAGTGGCTTCCCACAGTGAACAGAAGCCCAAGTCCCTACATTGGCTTACAAGGTGCTGTGTGCTCTGGCTTTACCGTCAAATCACTTTTTTGTTGAACAAATAAATTCATGAGTGAATATATTGCAGAAGATGCCCTTGGTTTCATTTTCATTGTGGAGAATGGCAATGTAACAGAAATGGGAAGAGGAGAATAATGCAATAATCCAGGCAAGAGATTGTGTGGAATGGGGTTAAAGAGAATTTGTGAGCTACTATAAAGGTAGCATAGGCAGACAGCTAATTATGAGCCTAGGTCAGCAGATGCAGCTTACTTGTTTGATTGACAAACTGTTGTAACAGGTGGGATGAAAATGACTTGTGACAGGCTGCTCCTAGTGCCTGGCTCCTATAAATTCAGGTCGTATTTATCCAATGTCCGCCAGGTGTGGTGTGGCCAGGCAAAATCCCAGAGCAACCAGGGAGAGGGTCTCTTAGAGGTCGGGTAAGGAAGGTGTTTCCATAAGTGTGTGTTGTACACTGAACCAGCCAAAGGCCTGATGACTCAAAACAATGAGGATTTATTGTTTCTCCTGGTTCCATGTATCACATGGGCAGCTCTTCTGTTGGTTCTCCTGGGCTCACTCTCGTGGCTGTGATTAACTGGAGACTCAGTGGGCCGGGAGGCCTGAGGGCGCCTCTCCTGGTCTGGCAGCTGGGGTGGTGGTGGGTCTAGGGCCTCTCCTCTTCCAGTAGGCTGGACCAGCTTCCTTATGGTGACCACAGGGCAGCATTCCAAGAGGACAAAAAGGGCTAGCCATGGAAGTCACACACTGTTACTTCTGCCAAATTCAATTGGTCAAAAGCAAGTCACAGACTGGCTCAGATTCAAGGGGGCCAGAAAGAGACTGACTCCTGACGAGAATAGCAGCTCTGTCCTTGCCAAGGGATATGCCTACCAAAGTAGCAGGAATCTGTGGCCATATTTCACAGCTCCCACAAAAGGAGACCAACACTTATTGTTTGCTGTGCTGCAGGCACTCTTAGGTACCACCCGGACGTGATCCGGCTTCATCAGCACAGCAAACCCATGAGGAGGCCGCAGGGACCATGTGCAGCCTGTCCGCAGACCTGGAGCCAGCAAGGGGAAGGCTGGAGGTCCAGTCCCAAATCCTGCCTTGCTTTTGTTTTTTCACTTCCTCTTTGAGGCCAGAGCTGGTCATGCACCTGATTTATGCAGAGGAAGGATTCAACCGTCTCCGCTAAGCAGTTTTCTCTTCTCCCACCCTGCCTGCTTCTTTCCTGTGCAGGTTCAGTGAGTCCCTGGCCTTCTCTGGGGCCTTTTCCTTGTCACATGCTTCAAAGTCCACATCGCTGAGTCGTGACCGCACCTGAAGTGGTGTTGCTCCGCTCTCTAGACAGTGTCCCCGGTTGACCAGGATGCTCTGGGCTATTGGCTTGGTCGATGGCTCACCATCCCACCAGCCTGACCCTTCTCTCCCTGGTGTTGTCAGGGGATTTTCTTCGCTGCAGGTTCCTGCTCCAGTGGAGGCAGCTCTGAGCAGCAGCCAGGAGCTAACAGCCCTGCTGCAGGGCCCAGGAGGCCTCCCAAGTCCTTTCAAGCAAGGCCACCAGTAGAGCTCCTGGAGAGCCTGGGGCTGTCACTCAGCAGCGGGCAGTCCCCGTTGAGCTGACAGATGAATGTACTTGTGGGTGGATGGACTCTGGCCTCCATGGCTACTGTTCCAACATTCCCTGTTTTCCTAAGGGAGAGGATGAGGAATGGTGTGTCCCTGAAGGGACTTGGGGCCTGATTCTTTGTGGCTGCCCCTGGTGGCCCTCCAGCTCAGGTCTGCCTGACTTTCAGGGCTATTCTGCCCCTGCGTGTCCTGAGTCGCCTTTGGAAAACCAGGAGGGAATGTGGACCCGGGAGTCCAGTGGAGGCACAGAGGAGCAGATGGCCTCTACTGCTCTGCAGCGCCTGCGAGTCACCACCTGGAAACCAGTGCCGATGATGTAACCACAGGTATGGCTGGTTGCCTCCCGGTGTGGGTGCAGGGCCGGTGGCTGGGGAATCCCACTGGTGACACAGCCTCCTGAGCTGACGCGGCAGCCGGTGCCCACACTGCTCTGCGGCTGACAGGTCTCTGGGAGGCCGAGGGGGCTGGCCGGCGCTCTCCTGCAGATCACCTGCACAAAGGCTCTTTGTGGTCGATTCACTGATGACTCATTTGTAATCTGGTTTCAACACTGTGACTCAAAACGCACCACTTTCATTAAAAATAACACTCACTGGGGTCTAACGGCTTTCTTTTTTCCGTATTATATTGTATGTGGGGAGCTGTGAGGTGGCAGGCGAGGTGTCCGAGGGCCTGGACATAATCACGCCTACATGGGGCACCAACCCAGGCCCGGAGCGACAGGCTGGGGCCTGCCAGGGCTGGGTGAGCGCCTGTGTCCTGGAGGGGATTCCAGTCCATGCACGAGGCCCCGTGTGAGCCGTAGATGTCACGTGGGGAAATGCAGATTCCTGGGCTCCACTTCAGACCCCTGGGAGGGGCCTGACCAACTGCTCAGGAACTTTTTAGGCACGACTCTGACTTGGGGTGAGAGGGAAAAGGGTCTCCCTGTGGGCTGCCCTTCCCTGCAAAGCAGAGAGGCAGGCGGGCCACAGGCGGAGGGGGATGGAGGCTGCGAGAGAGGAAGAGGCTGAGGGGCGGGGATGGGGGAATCCCGTGGTGAAGCCCCCCACCCCCACCGGGACTGCACTGAAACCCCCTGCTTTCTGTGAAGCACCCACAGGCTTTCTGGTTTGGGGACCAACGCTTGGGTATCCCCTATTTTCCTATTAAAAAAAATCATTAAAACAGTTTCATGGGTTTTCTGCAGGGTTAAAAGCCCTTGCTGAGGCTGCATATTTGTATTTGGTGTCCTTTAAGCATGTTGGAAACTACTTTGAGAAAGACTTTGAAACAATGCGGATGCACAGAGGGAAAGGGGGGGGAGTGTTTCCTGGGGGCGGAGTTTTGGTTCTAGGGGAAGCAAAGAGCTCTGGAGCCGGGAGGTGGCCCACCACCCAGGTAGCGCCCAGGGACATGAAGGTTCATACCTCTCAGTACACTGCAGAGTGGTCACCATGTACGTTTTCTGTTTTGCTTAGTTGGCAATAATAATAATAATAATAATAATAATAATAAAAACTAGACAAGAAAGATACAGTTGAGTCTGACTTGGGAGAAAGTCTAGAGACCCCAGGCCCCTCCTGTGGTCTCAGTGGCTCTTGGAAACCACTGTTTATTTCAGCCGATTCCCCAGTTTTTGTTCTAAAGTTGCATTTCGTGAAGGCCTTTCCTGCCAAGGCCGGGTGGAAGCTTGACCTGGCCCAGCTGAGTCACCCTCCTGCCTCACCCTCCTTCCCGAGGCCGAGGGAGGCTGGGGTAAGGCTTGGGGTGAGGGGACATTTCCCCACGGATGGTGCTGCAGGCCTTGGTCATCCAGCACCTGGGCTGGCCTGCTGGGCTCCTGGCACCCTGTGGAGCACTGTCACCTTTGCACAGGCTCCTCTCCTTCCCTCCTCTGCCTGAGTGCTGCCTGTGGCTCGGGGGCCTGCCCTGGGCTCTGGCTGACCTTGCTCCTCCCTGACTCCCCTCCTTCCTGGGGTGCACAGCTTCTTGCTGCGTGCATTTACTTCCAGCCCGAGCGACCTCCCGGTGCCTCCCCTGCGCTGGTCATGCACTGCCATTCCTGCTGGGTTGTCCTTGAGCCTTGGAATAGGAACCTGGTGGCTCTGGGTCGTACCTGTTGTCTGACATCGTCCATCCCTCACGCACCTCTCCTCAGGGGTCAGCTGCTTCTGGCAGGCTCTGGTCACAGGTGTGGGAGCTCCCTACCCGGGACTCCACGTGGGTCTCAGTGCTTCCAGCGGCATCGCCGGCCATGTCCTGTCTCAGTATGGAACTTACTTTCACTAAATTAATTATTAGGACCTTTGCTGGTAGCTTTGGAAGAGAAAAGAGGTGACATCAAAGATGGCTACAAAGATGGCAGCTGGAACCGGGGTGTTTGGGTTCAAAGCCAGGCTCTGCCTCTGTGTGTCAGTGTGACCTCAGGAAAGTGACACAACCTCTCTGCACTTGGTTTTTCTCATCCATAAGTCGGAGCAACAGTAGAAGTTCCCACTTCTGGGAGCTTCCTGCTGAGGAATCCCTGAATGTTGGTGGAGCATCGAGGACAGTGCTGGCCACATCCTGGAGCCATGGATCGCTACGTGGGTTTCCTTCACCTTCACAGAGCAGCAGGCAGACCCTCGGCATAGTAGCAAGTGGCAGGCACCTCTCCCACTTGGTCCTGGAGTTTCTAGTCACGCCTCTTTTAGGGGCCCCTGATGCCAGCCAACGTAGGGCTTGGCCCTGGCTCTCCACCAAGCTTTGGAACAAAAACCTTTGTGTGGGGACTCAGGATGGAGGCAGGTCTCTGCCCAGTGGTCCTGCTCTTGGCCAACGTCTGCACGTGTGTCTACAACTCCAGTCGACACAGGCCCCCCTCACCTGGCTCTGTTTGTTTTTCTCTCCGCATTTCCAAGTTCTCTGAATTGCCTTTTTCAGAAACCAGGGTGTCCAGGGTGACCTCTCCTGCACTGTCCCCAAGTTCTGCTGCTGTGCTTCCCCACAGCTCTGGAGTCCCTGCAGCCTGTAGCCAAGTCCAAACCCCCATGACGTCCCTGGACAACCCCAACAGTCTCCTAACTGGTTGTAGTGTCTTGAAAAGTGGCCCCAAAGATGTCAGGTGCCAGTCTGTGGAATCTGTGAGCCTTAGCTTTTGGGTGAAAAACATTTGTCAGATGTGATTAAGGTAAGGAATCAAAGTAAAATTTTTATTGTGGTAAAATACTTAACATAAAATTTATTATTCTAGTCATTTCTAAGTGTGTGGTGCCAGCGCATTAAGGCCATTCAGACTGTGCAGCCTTGAGCTCCATCTACCTCCAGACCCTTCTACTATTGCACCACTGAAGCTCTGTGCCTGTTAAATGCTAACTCCCACCCCCTCCTCTCCCCAGACCTTGGACATGCCATTCTGCTTTCTGACTCCAAGTTCAGCCACTCCAGACACCTCACATGTGATCATTTAGTGGTCCCCTTTTGTGCCTGGCTTATTTCACTTAGCGCAATGTCCTTAAGGTTCAGCCCTGTGGTGACATGTGCCAGAATCTCCTTTAAATGAATATTTCATCGCGTATACATATTCATCTGAGAATGCAGCTTTTTGTTTCCCTGTGACCAAAATACCTGACAAGGCATCTTAGAGGAGGGAAATTTTATTTGGGGCTCAGGGTTTTAGAGGTCTCAGTCCATAGATGACCAACTCCACTGCTCTGGGCCTGAGGTGAGGTAGAACATCATGAAGAACGGGCCCAGTGGAGGAAAGCAGCTGAGCTTATGGAGGGGTTGGGAAGGGGGGAGAGAGAGAGAGAGAGAGAGCGAGAGCGAGAGAGAGAGAGAGAGAGAGAGAGAGAGAGAGAGAGAGCAAGAGAGGTAGCAGCAGGGGCCGCAGGGCAGAGGTACCAGTCCAGGTGCACTTGCAGTGATCCCAGCTGCCTACAGTCGCCACCCAGTCGGTCAATTCAAACTAGGGTGGGCTGATTAGGTCACAGCTCTAGCAGTTTAATCATCTCACCTCTGAATGTTCCTGCATTAGCAGGAGATTTCGGGGTACTCCGCACATCCAGACTATAATCCATGAGTTGCCTCCATGTAAATACCGTGAATAATGCTGCTATAAACAGGTAAGTACAAATACCTCTTCTGAGATTCTGCTGTTTTACTTCTGTGTGAATAGCCAGAAGTGGGATTGCTGGATCACGTGGTAATTTTACCTTTAGTTTTTTGAAAATGGCCATGCTGTGTGCAGGGGTTGAAACTGAAGATTTTGAGATGAGGAGGGTCCTGAATGCCATGACAATGGTTCTTTTAAGGAAAATTAGACACGGGGAAATTAGACACGGTGAAGGTGATGTGAAGACAGATGGGGGCAGAGAGGGGCACACAGCCATGGGACACTGAAACTGGAAGAAACAAACAGCAGAGTTGGGGGGAGCATGGCCTAACCGGCACCTTGATTCAGCCCAGTGGAACTGACTTGGGACTCACGTCTGCCTGAACCATGGAAAAATAGATCACTGCCGTGCCTGTGGTAACTTGTTACAGCAGCCACAGGGAGCTCATACCCACTCCCACATCCACCTCACGCTCCTGCGACTCCGTGTGCCTTTCCAGTGTGTGTGAAAATGCAAATTGGGCATGTTCCTTCTCCTGGGTGCTTCAATTGTTTCCCACTGCCCTTGGCACTGTGAGCAGCTGCTTCTAAACAGGGACAAGGCCCGCCCTGCCTGGTGCTGACCTCCTCTCTGGAGAAACCCTTACGACTCCCTCTGAGCCCCATGCTGTGGTGAGACCAGTTTCTCTCCATTCCCCCCCGTCTTGTGCCCTCTCTTGCTTCTAGACTTTTCCGGTGTGTTCTGTCTGAGCAGCTCTACCTCATCCTCATTCCCCAGTGCTCCCAGGTTTGTACAGGATTAACCCCTAATTCTCTGTTGGTTCTCAGGTCGCAGTGGGAGTACGACCGTCCCTGCCTCGGGACACTCCACATGCCCTCCAGACGAGGTCCCCCATGCTACGTGTCCCCCAGCTCCTGGTCATCTTTGTGTGCTTGTGCTTGGCTGCAGGCTACTCTGCTTGCCTGAGTCCCCTGCTGGACTGGGAGCCCCCTGCAGGCTGTGACTCTGCTATGTTCCTCCTGGACCCCTGGGGCACAGAGCTTGGCTTAAGGTGTCCACCACTGGACACCTGCTGCTAAATGACTGGGCAGACGTGGGAGGGAAGCAAGGAAGAGCTCAGTCCAGGGCAGCGAGGAAGAGGTCAGAAGTCATGCTACTGTCCTCCAGGGGAGCATCTCCCGGGAGCATGATCCACCCTGGGTGCCGGGAGTTGGCAGCGCTCTTGGGGGAGGTTTGGGAGACTTCTGGAGCCTAACGAGCCAGGCATCGCTTGTCACTGGTCAAGGGGTCTCTCCTGGAGGTGTCTTGGTATCTTGCCCTCACCTTGAATCTAGGCCTGGCACGTTGTCACCCAGCAAACACACACACACACACACACACACACACACCTGCCTTGTAAAGCATTTTATAAAAGTAAAAACAAACTAATTGGGCTAAACCCACATAACAAAATTTTCCAGTGTCGCCATGTCTAAGCGCACAGCTCAGTAACGTCACGTATACCCACATGGCTGTGCAGCCAGCCCCGCATCCGTCTCACCCAGCACTCTCTCCCTGTGCTCTCCACCCCCAGTGCCCCACTGGCCACCTCTGTCGACTTTCTCTTGCTCTGCATGTGACTACTCTGGAGCCTCATGTTGCTGGGATTACCCACTGCGGCTGGCAGGCTTGGGGTCCTCAGGTCCCTCAGGGTCATGGCATGTGTCAGCATGTCCTTTCTTTTTAAGGCTGAGTAATAGTCTGCTGTGTGGATCTGCCACCATTTGTCCATTCATTGGGCAGTGGGCCCCTGAGTGGCCTCTACTTTTGGGCTGCTGTGAATAGGCTGGTACGAGCACGGGCGCGTGACCGTCTCTTTAGATCCTGCTTTCGGCCCTTTCAGGTGTATACCCAGAAATGGAGTTGCTGGATCGGATGGAGGTTCTGTTGCTTTTGGTTGGAGGAACTGTTTCCTACTGTTGCTGCACCCTCTAAAATCCCCAGGGACAGGGCCCGAGGGTCCCGATTCTCTACACCCCTGACTCCCAAAAGTTTTGTGGATTTTGTAGTTTTTTGCTGAATATTTATTTCTTGGCTGAGATGGTAGAAAGGTGGTTGCATCCTTTACCACACCACAAGTGTTGATAAATTGTCCTTTGAACATTTCTTTTGTCCCCTGGGGTTTTACTTCCAGTTGCAGATGGCTTCTCTTCACCGTTCTCTCCTCACAACCAGGAGTCTTCCTGCCAGCCTCAGCATCCACTTCATTACCAATAGTCTTAAAAGCATTTTCTTAATAAAAGCATTTTCTTTGCTCATGTGGTTCAACGTTAAAGACCTTCACCATCTCCTCCCAGAAAATCCCAAGGCCACCCAGTTCCATTCCCCAGAGGCCACCCATTATCAGTTTTTTGATTACATATTTGGAAATATTTTATACTTATAAATAGGAGAATAAATCCATGAAGAAAATATAAAGGTAATAACAGTTGAGTTCCAAAACCAGAACTGAAGGTACGCAGACAGGGAAACGGCAGATGCATTTAACCTCTGTAATCACAAGATACTAAGGAAAATAGCTGCTTGGTTCTTTGCATTGATCTGGATCCCAGAAGCACACTGTGGGATCACGTGCCTGGAGAAAACCAGTTGTATCCTGGCAATTTCCACGGCAGCACCGTGGAGCTAGGTGACAGTGTCCCAAGACCCCCAGCAGAAGTGTTGAGTGGAACTCGGGCCACTCAGCAGAGGGCCCCAAAGAAGCAGGGGTCTGGCATTTGGATAAACATCTAAGTCCCGGGGTCTGCTGAGACTTCTGGGGTACCGCAGCCCTGTTGGCTGTCTCACTGATCCGACTGGTTGTCAGTTAGACATATTTGCCTTAGAAATGTCACAGTGCTTCCCTGCCTGCTGGTCCCTCTGGGAGGGTGGGTCTCGGCCAGGGCAGGCAGTCCGTTCCTCGGTCGTGCTTGTGAAAGCTGGCACTCTTCTTGCTGATACGTGGCCTGTCTTTCCAGTAGAGGGGTCAGGATTGGGTTTCACCAGTGGGGTGTGAGAGGAAGTGAAGATCTCAGTCCATTTCCTGCTGCTCTTACGGAGTAGTGCAGACTGGGTTTCCTGCAAGGAACAGAGAAGTTTATTTGTTCATAGTTCTGGAGACTGAAGGTCAATGTCCAGGTGACAGCAGGGTGGTGATTCTGATTCCAAGATGGCACCTTAACTTCTGCACCCTTCAGAGCAAGGAGTGCTTTGTCCCCCGAAGGACAAAGGGAGAAAAGGGGCCACACTCACCCTTCAACAGCAGCATCAATTCCACCCAGGGGGTCGCCTCTTGAAGCTGCCACTTCCTAATACTATTACAATGACTATTAACTTTCACATGAGTTTTGGAAGGGACAAATGGTCGGACCATGGTGGTGACATTGTTCCTGCCCGCTGGACGTTGACCACTACTCCGAAAGAGCCCATGTTCTTTACCTCTGCTCTTGACTGAGTTCTCCTAGTTACTGCTGCAAATCATAGCCGCCACTGAAGAACGATAAGCCATGAAAGCCACCTCTGAACCACGAGCCACCATGAAGAGCACGCAGCTCTTCTTCATTCTGACACTGAGCGTATTCAAGGAAGTGTCCCGTGGCCATCTGGAAAAGCCCGGGCAATGGCACCGTCAGAGAAGCAGGTCTGCAGCTTGCACCGCTCTTCGTCCTGTGTCCTGGGCCCTCGGAGAGTGATTTCGGGGGCCCTGCCTTCATCACCTACCCTAGCAGGCAGAACCAGTGCCAGACCCGAGGGGCTCAGGAAGCTGGTGGGAGACTCTCAGGACTGTGTTTCCTTCAGTCACTGCCACGTCCCTGAGCATGCCGCCAGCCCCGCCATTGGGCGTGTGTGCCTGCGGCTGGTGGTCTGTCCCTTCTCCTTCCCCTCCCGCCTTCACTCTGGCTGCTCTTGTCTCGGATTCCCTTCCGGCAATCTTAGCACGGCCGCCATCATCTGGGCTGAACCACCATTGAAACACAAGAGGAAGTCCTCTTATCTTCCTTCTGGTTAAGAAAAATTGGAGTATTTCAGGACGAGGGTCCCTGGTTCGAATGTACTGCCGTCCTGAGCGTGCACATAGAGGCCAATGTGCGTGCTTTACGTGACTCTCCAATTAAGAACGGGCCAAACTGGGAATGGAAAATGCTCCCCCGGAATCCAGGCTCCGGCAGAGGTGGTCAGTGCGGGTCCTGCTGGCCTAGGAAGGACAGAGCAGCGGGTGTGTGCCTGCTCAGGTGTGTGCCTGCTCGGGTGTGTGCCTGCTCGGGTGTGTGCCTGCTCGGGTGTGTGCCTCTCAGGCGCGCGTTTCAGTGCGTGTGCTTCACGGGAGACGTGAAGGTGCCTGTGAAGCCCTGCTGTGTGGAGAGCATCGCCCTCGGGGGCCTCGCCGCATCCTTCCATGCATCTCGGGTCTGTTTCTTGCCCTCGGTGACCCCTGGGTTTTGCCCTTGCTGCAGAAACTGGGGACTGAGGCTGACCTTGCTCTCTGTTTCCTGTTCATGAAGCTCTGGCCGAAAGTTGCCAGTGAAGTGGTGAAGCTGACACACGCAGGGTCCTGAAAGGAAAGAGAGGCAAGCCGGCCAGGCAGGGACCCGACACCCCTTGACGGACACTTGGCAAGACTGTTCCTTGGTCATGGAACGACCGGGCCCTCTTCATCTTCCCATGAAAACCTGTGTACTTTGGGATTCAGAGCCACATGAATCTTTGCCTGGCGGAAATGTAAATGTTTTGAGAAAGCCGTGTGTTTCCGAGTTTGAGCCTCGGCAGAGACAGGAGCTGGGATGAAGGATGGTGTGCGAGCCGAGGCTCTGGGCAATTTCTAGCTCTGATGGGACCCAGGTTCCTCCCTCCCTCCTGGCCCAGCCCGTCTCCATCCCCTTCAGTAGACCCGGATTAGGGGCCGTGGAGAGGACGCCCCTTCTCTCTGATCCTGGCCCGTATGGCTCGGGGCTGGGGCTGGAGGGGCCCCCAGGTAAACACAAATGCTGGTTTGCACTGTTGCTGTCCCTTGGCCCCCTTCTGGGTGGGGATTGGAGGAGGGAAGGGGTGCTGGGCTCCTTGTGTGTTTTGAACTCTGCATGTCTGACCCGAATGTGGGTAGCTCTAAGGTAGCCCTAGGTCTCCCCAGGGGACTCTGTGGCCATCAGGTGCCTGGGGCTAAGATGGAGGAAACCAAGGAGAGAACGGCGCTGGCTTTAGAGCTTTCAGACCGCTGGGCCCTAGTGACCCGCTGACCCTGTTACTGATGGAGGAGGACACAAGCCCTGCTGCCTTTCCTGCCCTTGTTGGCCCCTTAAGTACCGGCTGTCTGCCGGAGGCAGAGGCACCTGGCTAGGTGTTTGCAGCTGTGTAGACACACACAGGGGAGGTGTGGAGCTGCCGAGCGGGGCGCCCGCCTCCGAGTCAGGAGCCCAGGCTGCTGACTGATCAGTTCTGTGCTGATCAGTTCTGCTGCTGCTGAGTTCTGTGACTTTGGTTTCTTGTCTCCGAGGGGTGATTGTAACCGGGCACTGTCCACGCCATTGAGGTCTGCCAAGGCTCCAGCGAGGGGGGCGATCGTGACTGAAGCCCACTGCACAGGCCCATATATTAAGGGTAGGCCCAGGGCTCGTCTGGAAATGTCCACATCCGACTATCACAGACTGTGTCCCTGTCAGAGCTGGAGGGAAACAGCAAATATTTGCTTCACGTCTGCCATCGGGCAGATATGGAAGCTGGGTCCTAAGAAGGAGAGTCACTTAGGCTGTCTTGGACATCTGAATGGCCTGGGCGAGGCCTTAGAGAGGCTTGCTCCATAGGAGGACCACAGGCCATGGACTTGGAGCACCATGGGACTGGGAGTGTTGCTCACGCATATGCGGAGGGATGAGGCGCAAAGCAGACACAGAGCTGAAGGCCTGACTTCTGCATGAAGAGCAAAGGCCAAGGGGTAGACTCGAGGTGGGACCCAGAGGGCTGTGCTGCTGCTCTTCATGCTGTATGTCCCTTGACCTTGCCAGCAGAGGTGATCCTCTGCCAACTCTCCAAATCCTGGAGCCACCTGAGGATCACAGGCGCCTTTGGGTGGGAGGAAGCAGTGACTCAGATCCCGTTTAACTTGCCGCAGGGCTTTCTCCACAGCAAGTTGCCCTGGTGGAGAATTACAAGGGTTGGGGAGACGAACCCTAGAGGCTGTGACGTTACTGGGTGAACAAAGGCTGATGCATGATGCCCAGCCAGGAGCCGAGGGAAGCTGTGGCTCTTGACCTCAGCCGGAGAGGCCTGGACTTGTTTGGTGGGGACAGGGCTGCTCACATTGCCCAGGATGGCAGAGGCAGGAGGGGGAGGCAGGAGCAGAGAAAGCCAGGTGCCAGGCCAGCAGAACAGGGTCCCCTTGCTTCAGTATTTGGGCGTGTGCAGCCTGAGCTCCTGCTTTGAGACAATTGACACCTGCAATGCCAATCACGCAGGGACAACTGGGGAGGGACGGCTGTGCCCTGGCCACCCCTGGAATGTTGGAAACGCTGGTCTCGGGAAGGAAGATGATCTCTGCCTCTCATGTTTCCTCCTCCCCCAGTGTACACGAACTCCCGGGGCCAAGAGGCTCCCAGGCTCCTCAAGGTGCCTGTGCTCCACGCTGGTCTGCTTGACTTTGGCGACAGTTCTCCCTGCCGTTGTTAGTTACCCAGTTCCAGCGTCATCAACCTAAGGAGACAGTTGCTCCCTAGACAGCGCTCCATGGGGCGCAGCATGGCGGCTGACGGAAGAGACAGAGAAGCGCCCAAGTACCGACCAGGGCTGCAGGGTGGGGCACTTGGCTGCTGGGCGGGAGAAGGAGCAGAAGGTGGGTGGCAGGTCTCTGTCTCCTCTTATCTGGCTGAGGCCCCAGGCTAGGAAATCCCAGGGGAGGTTGATCAGGTCCAGGAGAGCGAGCTTTGGGGTTTCCGTGTGCTGTGCCAAGGCCAGGCTGTGAGAATGGTGTGGTCTCTCCGGAGGCAGCTGTACGCAGGCTGGGATCATCCTCCAGGACGAGGCTGTGTGAGGCCCACGTCAGCCTTGCCCCTGCAAGGCCCAGAGAGCCTGGGCCAGGAGTCAGAGGGTGCTGCTGCCTGCTCTGGAGTGGGGCCAGGGCTGAGGGCTGGGCTTTGCTAAAAATAAGCCATTCATGTTTGCGCACCATGCTCTGGCTCCACAGAGACCGGCACTCGGTGCCCTGCTGCCTCCGGAGGCGGCCTGCGGGTGGAGGCCAAGGCTGACTCAGAGCAGGCAGGTTCTCCGGACTCTTCCCACCAGCCTGTGAGTGGCGGCACCGCTGGAAGAAGAGGCTCTCATGGTGGCCCTGGGCCATGCCAAGTGCAGGGCTGTCCTGGGAGGAGAGGCAGTGCTGCCGGGACCGGGGGCCTCAGCGAAGTCTGCTCCTCCGGGGCGGCCTCCACCGCCTCCGCCGGCCCCAGAAGGCAGGGTGTGTGGGGCGCTGCTCTCCAGCTCTCCAACCTGCACCCGTTGTTTTGTTTTCAAAATAAAAATAACTTTAAAGAGTACTTATTTAAAAAAAACATAAAAAGGTAAGTACAAGGAAATTTTAAAAAAATAACCCAATACCTTTCTTCTCTCATAATTTCCTAGCGGAAATGCCCATGTTTTATATACAGGGGCACACACTGAGGTGAAGGCATTTTCCTTTTGGAAGAACAGGGTTAAGCCAACATTCTCTGACTGATTTTCTCAGCAGCACACCACGGACAAGTTTCCATAGCCATAGTTACAGACGTGCATGATCATTTGAATATCTGTATTAGAGAAATCATAATCCAAACCGGGGGTCAACACATTTTTTCAGTAAAGGGTCAGATAGTAAATATTTTGGGGTTTGCAGACCAGATGGCCTCTGTTGCAAGTATTCAGCTCCACTTTTGTCGCTCCAAGGGGGTCAAAGATAATATGTGAGCAAATTGGTGTGACTGTGTTCCAATAAAACTTTATTCATAAAAACATGCCTGAACTGGTTGTGGCCAAGAGGCCATCGTTGCCCAACCTCTCATTGAACCCGTCATCTACATGTAAGAAGTTTTCAATATTTTACCTTAAAAACAACACAAAATATGTATACTTAGATAGGTATATGTACATACAGGGTTTTCATATGTATAGGATTTGTACATATGATTCCTATATATACGAATATATATATATCCTTGACCAATATATACATCAGGATATGTCGTTGCAGGATAAGTTGCAGGATTTCAGACAGATTCTGAGTTTGCCTCACCAGCTGACCTTCTCAGTTGATGCTAGGCGTCAGCAGGGGTGGTCATGGAGGGTGGTGGCGACAGAAAACAGCTCAGAGCAGAGTCCTATTGTCAAGAAGGGCGTGTGTAGGAGAATCCCGGAGCTGGCTGAGCCGGGACTGTGTGTGCAGCCTCTGACGGGGGTCGTGGGGGACTCCTGGGCTTCTCGGCCTCAGCGTCCTCATCCAGTTCTGTGAGCAGCCAGAGGAACACAGGAACAGAAAGAGCGCACGTGTGTGTACCTAGTACACGCAGCAAAGCCAGGACCTTCAGGTTGATGATCAACTAGTCTAGGCCCGGGCATCTGCTCTACACTGGACACACTGACAGGCATCATCAGGACAGTGCGGGGTGGCCCAGAGCTGAGGCCAGGTGAGTGAAGCTTGGGGCTGGCAGCAAGAATTTGGCACTGGAAGTCCTTCAGGACCTACTCTGAGTATACCTGTGTCCCAGGAGAAGTGCCTGGTTTGAGACCTGAGAAGCCCTCAGGGTTCAGATCAGCTTGTGTGATATTTGTTCTTTGAGAAGCAGGAAAATGAAGTCTGACTGAGGATCTGGTGATTTACAATGTAATTCCCCCAGAACAAGGGTGGTGGGCTGCCCCTGGGGGGCTGCAGGATTCTGTCCTCCTGAGGGCTCCTCTGGCTTCTCCCACACCTGTGTCCTCCTCATCTCCACAGTTCACTGGAAGTGAACATATCATGGTCCCTGTTTATGTCTGTTTGTGCTGCTATAACAAAATACCTGAGACTGGGTAATTCATAAAGAAGTGAAGTTTATTTCTCACAGTACTGAAGATTGGGAAGTCCAAGGACGAGTGCTGGCAAGTGATTCAAGATGGTGCCTTGGTGCTGTGTCCTTGGGGATATCAAGTCCTCACATGGCTGAAGAGCAGAAGACAGTGAACTCACTCCGGGGGTGGGGGGGAGGGCTTTTTATAGGAGCATCAATCTGCTGCCAAGTGTTGCCAACACCTAAACCTCTTCAGAAGAACCCAGCTCTCAACACCGTGGCACTGGGTATCATGTTTCCAACAAGTGGCTTTTGGGGGACTCGCTTGGACCACAGCAGTCCCTGCCACTGGGAACTCTACAGTTGTTCTAGAAAACTAAAAGCAAGCCCCAGGCTTTCTTGGCTTCCGTGTGCTCTTCACCCCATTGGCTCCCGGTCCTCTGTGCCAGGTCCTTTCTTGGTGAGCTCACCACTTTAGCGGAGGCTCTTCCCTACCACTCCACCTTGGGCCTGCCTCTCCTTGCATCCTGCGTTCTCTCCTCCTCTTGCCCTGTGGCCTCCAACTTGCTCCTGTGCCTATGCCATTTCCTGGTGGCTGTCTTCCGCCCAGCCTGGCCCCTCACCTCTGCTCTGGGGGCTCTCGGGACTCCCCCTCCATGGGCCACCAACTGGGTGCCAGGCTTCTCCCTCCCAAGCCCACCCCTCCACCAGCCTCAGCTCCACCAGCAGCGACATTGCTCACCTGGGTTCTCAGGCAGCACTGGGGCTTCTCCTGGGCGCCCTGCTTTCCCTTGCCTTGCCTCTGGTGAATGCCAAGCCTCGTCGCTAACAGAGAGGATGGAAGCCATTCACACTGATGGTGGCCACATGCGTTGTCTCCTTAATCCTCAAAGTTGTGCCGCGAGGTAGAAGTTAATGTGCTGCCATTTAATGCACAAGGAAGCCGAGGCACCACGCAGCTGCCTCTTGACGTGTCTCAGACCTGGGAGAGGCTTAACCCAAGACCTCAGCCCCCGGGTTTCCAGAGACCCTGACCTCTGCTCTGGTTGGCACATCATGCCTCACCTGGGTCTCCGCTCTGCCTCTTTCCTCTGTCCCACAGCAGCCGGAGGAACGCTCAGAGTTAAACTGCACAAGCCTCACCATCGGTCTCCAGGTGGCCCTGGAACAGACAGTTCCTGTTTTTAACAGGCGCAGTTCCAGGCACTGGAGACGCTGGTCGACTCGAGACAGGTTCCTGACTTCATGGAGTTCGCCTTCTAGGCCGGGGCAGGTAATAACCAAGCACACAGACAAGGACGTTGTGGAGAGTGCTGGAAATGCTGACGGGTGGAGTGACCCGGGTGGGGTGGAACCAGGCTCAGGACAGAGGGACTTCCCTGAGGAGGTGAGGCCCAAGCTGCATGACTGAGCCCTGCAGCTGAGCCGAACCGGGCAAAGTCCTGTGGCAGGGACGAGCTTGGAGCCTTCGAGGATTAGCAGGAGGCCAAAGGTAGGGCGGCAGCCAGAGGGTCTGGCGAGCCACAGTTAGGGCTTCGGCTTTCATTCTGCAGGTGACAGGAGGGTTCACATGGGCTCTGGGGAGGGACCCATCTATGTTTTGAAAGAGTCATCTGGTTGGGGTGCAGGTGAGCTCGTGGGTGTGGAGAGAGCAGTTAGGAGGCTCCTTCCTGCCCAGGAGGCATGGCATTGGCCTCGGGCTTTGGAGGTTGAGCCGCCCTGGCTGAGTGTGTGGGAAACAGGAGAGACAAGGACGGCAGGTGGGCGCAGCTGCATTTACAGAGACGGAACCTGGATGAGTCTGCAGCTCAGGGCTGGCTGGGCTGGGGATGGATGGGAGGGTGTTGGAAAGAGACAGCATTCAAGACACTCAGGTAGAGCCCTGGAGTTGGTCCGCTGAGTCTAGACCCCCCGGGGGTTTTTGCTACAAAGCAAAGAAATGGAGTGTGCTACGGGTAAACTGTGTCCTCTCAGAAGATGCTGGAGACCTAACCCCAGTGCCTGAGAGTGGACCTTACTTGAAGTAGGGTCCTGGCAGATGATTAAGATAAGATGGATCAGGTAAGCCTGAATACAATGCCCAGTGTTCTTCTGAAGGGGGGAATTTGGACGCAGAGAGAGACATGTCCAGAGATGACATGAAGACCCACCAGGACACAGAAACCTTCTGCAAGTCAAGGAATGTCTGAGGCTGCCAGAAGCCCAAGGGTCCTGGAACAGATCCTTCCTCACGGCCTTAGGGGGAGCCAGCCCTGCAGACACTTGATCTTGGACTTGGACCTCCACAACTGAGAGACGTTCTTTTCTGTTAGGTCACCCTGCCCGTGGGGCCTTGTTGGAGCAGTCCTAGGAAAGCCATACAGGTAATCCAGGCTGTTATGGGGCCTTGGAGGGTCTCTTAAAGAGGGAAATGGAGCAGCACATTCATAGGAAAACGAAAATGATTTGGGGTCCAGGAAAAAAGGGATGCAGGAGACCAGAGAGATGGTTCTCTGAAAGGTCCATCCTGGGCCTTTGTGTGGCTAGCGTCCCCTGCCGGCCCGGCTGCTGGCCCACCTCTCCTGGTGGGTCTGCCGTTCTCCTCTGTGCTGGGCCTGGCCCATTTCCACGTCTCTGAAGTCTCCTCTTGTTTTGCAATGACTTGTTGGGTGGCTGCGTCCCACATCCTCCCTTGGGAGAGACCAGGAGGTGGGAAGGACACTGAGCCCAGCAGAGAGCTCAGCCCATTTCACATGCATTTGAAGGAAGGGCCGCAAAGTCCTTCGGGGTGTTTTTGTCCACATGGGACAGGTTTTAGAGCTCCTGCTGGGAAACTGGTCCCGGCACTTCCCATTCTCTCCAGACAAATGTTGGCTTTGTCCCATGTTTCTTCAGTGCCCTGGGCAGCTACAGATCCGGAGACAGAACCACCAGGAATCTTGACTGCAGCAGACCCTGTGGCCTTGAGTGGCTCCCTCGATCCCATGACCTTGGCTTCTCCGTGGGTTAATAGGCAAAGCACTGCCCCTTCCCTCCCCCACGGAGGATGCGGTAGCCCCAGTCGCAGAAAGACGGGTGCGTGGATGCATGGCTTGTGTGTGCCCTAAGCTAAGTGCACAACTGATGGCCCTGGAGAAGAGCTACAGAACACGCCTAAAGGAGGGGAGAAGTTAGTCACCCACTAGTCTTTGTTTGGCGCTGAGAAATTTTAAAAAATTTAGTTTCAAATCATTTTAAGTGGTAAAATAGACATTCCATAAAACTTGCCTCCGTAAGCATTTTTAAGCATGCAGTTCAACAGTGTGAAACACACTCATTGCTCACCACCAGCCACGTCTAGAGCTTTCTCATTTTGCAAAACTGAAACTCAGAACCCATTAGACAACCCCACACCCTGGCCCCAGCCCCCACCCAGGAAACCACCATTCTACTTTCTGTCTCTATGAATTTGACTCTTTTTGTACCTCATCTAAGCCGAGCGGTACAGTTTCGTCTTTTTGTGACTGGCTGATTTCACTCAGCATAATGTCCCCAGGTTTACCCATTTCGCAGCAGGTGTCAGAATTTCCTTCCTTTTTGGGCTGAATGACATGTCACTGTGTGTCTACACTGGGCTTGTTTATCCATTCATCTGTGGATGGACACTGACGTTACTTCCACTTTTGGGCTGTGACTGATTCATGCTGCCGTGGACACGTGGCTCCTCTTAAATGCTGCCCTCATCCTCCTCTGCTGTGGGGGTCCAGGGGTTGATTTTTCCCTGGGTGTGACAAGCCTGGCAGGGTCCTGGCTGTGTGTCCTGCAGTCTCTGTCTGCGCAGACGTTCCCACGAAGCCATTGTCAACGTCAGATCATTTAAGTTATGACTGTTCTGGAGTTTTTTCCTGAAGGACCATCTGTCTTATCTCCGTTTGACTTTTTGAAAATGTTGGAACTGTTTTTCAATTGAATACAAACATTTTCCCCTCTGACGTTTATATGACTGAAGCAGGAAAAGTAAGACCTTTGGTTTTTAACAAAGTGAATCAGCCCCTTCCCCCCCGGCCTTGACAGCATCTTGAGATGCTCTGGTGTGCGTGGGGTTCACCTCTTAAGGTTGGAGTTAAAAGAGACCCAGTCAGTTCCTTAGAAAGTAAGGTCTCCCCAGGCGTCTCTAGGGTTCTCCTGTCTGGAAGCATCCTGCTCTGGCCCACTCTGGGCCGTCTCTTCTGGCCCCTCCAGAGAACACAGTTGGGACCCAGAGAGGTTAAGTGTGTTCCCAGAGGTTGCCCCTGGAGATAGTGAACAAGGAATCAGCTGTGCTCTACCCAGAGCCCTTAGCAGGGCTGTAGGGGCATTTGCAATGAATGCTCAAGGTTGCAGCTTCTGGTTCTTTCTTCCCTTTGTCTCTGTGCTACAGGTCTGTGGAAAGATCCCATGCAATGGGCAATGGGTCCCCTCCTTGGGCCGACTGTTTCAGAGGCTCTGGGGTCCTACAGTTTCTAGCCAGCTCATTGAGGGTCCCCACCAATGGTGTGGAGTCCAAGGCTCCGCAGGTATTGGTGGCCACCTGGTTCCGTGGTCCCCACCTGCATCTGGCACCTGCAAGGCAAAGAGACTGGGAAGCAGGGCGGCAGGCTGAGAAGAGACTCGCAGGAGCAGCCTCGGGCCAGCACCTGCTCTTCCCAGGGACCCGGTGCCTGGGACAAGCTCATGTGAAGGACAGGGCACAGGACCTGCTTCTGGCTAGTCCTGGGGGCAAATCAAAGCAAAGCAGAGGACGCTAAGCTCCCAGTGCAAGTGGGTCAAGAGTTTCAGGACCCTGAAATAACCGTGCATTAAAACTTGCACCTGTGGGGAGCGCCTGTGCTAGAGCAGTCTCTTGGCCGCCTCAGCTTCCCGTTTTTGGGTGAGGAAGCAAGTCAAGGACCCCCGGGAGAAACCATTTGCCTCAGCACACATGTGCGAGCTGGCTGGGCTGCAGTCCCCTTTCCCCAGTGGCTTAGGAGCTGTGGGGGCTGGGGACACGCCTGTGCACCGTTTTTCAAGACGCAGCCCAGGACAAAGGACAGAAGGTTGAAGGGTACATCAGAAGAAGGGAAAGCAAAACAGGAAGTGGCCCAGCTTGGGCACTTTCCACGGGAAGGCTGGGAAACATGTCCCAATGGAAAAGAGAGAGGAGGAGACAGCCTCTCAGTGGCCCTTGGGATGTGAGATGCACCTCGGCAGGCGCCACTCCGTGGAGGTGGCTGGGGACCCAGACTTCCAGGCAGGACACTGTGGCCCTGGCTCAGCTTTGTGGAGTTTGACCCCATGCCCCAATTCTCCCTCCTCCTTATCCTCTTTGAAGGATGACTTTGACACCTCTGTGTCTCTTTGAGGTGTGTTCACGGATGTCCTAACGCCCAAGTGTGGAGGGAGTCTGCAGTGACTCAGAGAACAGTCCGCCTCCGTGCACCTCCACGTCGCCCGCAGTGGACCTTCTGGGCGTCTGGACCAGTCGTGCTCAGAACTAGTTGGGCAGATGGAGAGTATGGGCCACACCTGCTATCACCGTGAACCCGCTGTTGGGCCTAAGTCACTCGGCCCCTCTGCCACCAAGCGTGGAAGGGGAAGGAGGAGTCTGCCTGTCTCTCTCCTTCCCTCTCCCAAGCAGGGTGGGCTTCCCAGAACTGCTGGTGGCAAGAGTCTGTGGGGTAGGGGAACAATGCCCAGGTGGGACCCCAGGTGGGACCCTGTTATGAGTGACAGACCTTGCTTTACTTTGCTTTGCTATACTTTACTTTCCTATGTGGAATTTTATATGACTAATGCAGTCCTATGTGTGACTGTGCAAAACCCCAATGATGTAACCCCAAAAAGGTGTAACCAGTGAGAAACCCCAAAAAAGAGGTGTAACCAATGAGAGACCCCCCAAAAATGTGTAACCAATGAGAGTTTAGAACAACCACACCCGACACCCCCAGTGCCGTCCACCTTATCCAGACAGGACAGACACAAGAACTGTAAGAAGACCGGCCAGAGAGCAGGAGACAGGGGCCGGACCAAGTGTCAGAGGACACCAGAGAGCTGAGACCCCAGATGAGCTGAGACCCCGGACGAGCTGAACCGAGAGTGGGACGAGATGCGGGAAAGGCGGCGGCCAGCCTCCGCCTCCCTCTGCAGGGAAGCCTCCACAGGCCCTCCACATGGGGTGGACTCCCAGCATAGCTGACCTAAGACATGTCACATGGTGAGCACTGGTGTGTCTGTGTGAAGCTAGAGACCAGAGTTAGACCAAGCAAGTGTGTGAGTGTGCACAGTGAATAAAGCAGCACTAGGAACTGCCTAGCTCTCACGTCTGGTGCTTTACCCACCCGCAGACCCCGGACAAAGCAGGTGAACAAGAGGCAGACGTTGACCCCCCTGCTGCGATCAGGGCCACCTCTCCTGCCCAGGCTGCCTCAGGATGGGGTGGGAGGAGCCTCCCACCACTGTTGACTTGAATCGAGAGAGTCTTTGCTCAGAGAAGCAGGAGAAAACTCCCGTTCCTTGCTAAAGTTCCGTCTCTAGTCGTTATTTTTGTCCCCAGTTATCAAGGAAGTCAGACTTTTATGTGAGAAGTGCACAATGCGCCAGGCGTCTTCAGTGGCCTCTGTGCAAATGAGTCAGGAAAGCCCTTGCAGACAGTCACCGGAGGTCAAGGGTCAGCCTTGTCCCACCATGTTCTGCTCAAAATACCCTGCAAGGAGGCGGCAGGAAATGAGTTGCAGCAACCTCTATTTATGTGTGAAAGTTTCCAATTAGGAATTCAAAGAACTTGTTGAATGGAAAAGTGAACCAAATTCCTTTGATGTGTTTCTCCACTTCCTTGGTGGTCCCTGGCTCAGGGCTGGGTCCAGGGCAGGAATGTGGATGTCATTCAGTTCATCACAGGAAGGTGAAGGGGCACTGAATCTGATGTAATGGAGAGGAAACACTCATAAACTCAGGGGGCTGGCAAGATTGCCTGGACCCAGGGTCTGCTTTTGTCAATAAAGTTTTATTGGAACATGGTTGTGCCCACTTGCTCATGTGCGATCAATAGCTGTTTTCCCAGTACAAGGGTGGAGTTGGGATGCAGTTGAAAGGAGACTGTGCCTGCAAAGCCCTCACTTTGACTCCCTGATCTTTGAAAAAAGCTGACCGACCCACGCTTGTGCTCACCAGTTCTTAGTTTTTCTCATGTAAGGGACCCCTTTTAAAATATGGCGAAAGTTATGTTTTCATCTCCTTTCAGCAAAATGCATGACTTCCTGGCTAAGACTGCTGATATGCAGCTAAGCAGGGTCTTCTACGAACCTGGATATTCTGGCTTGTCCGAGGTGTGGCTTCCGAGGCTGTGAAGGACATCTGGGTTGGCTCTTACCTTGTCTATGGCATTGGTTGTAGTTGTGATAAAAAGCAAGCAAGCAAGCAAGCAAACAAGCAAACAGAAACAACCTTGGATTACAGGTCAGGAGACCCAAGCCCTCTTCTTGGCTCTGTTATCCTTATACTCTATGACATTTAGTAAGTCACTGCACTTCTCTGGGCCTTGGTACCTCAAGTGTCACAGGAGAGTTCAGGAATAGGTGACTTCTTGAGGAGCCATCTGGCTTTAAGTTTCCTTGATTTCCAAGAGTCTGGAATTTGTCTGTGGAGCTGGGGAGAGAGGGGTTTGTGACTTATGTTTCTAAGGCATCTGAATCTGCTTGGCCACCCAGAGAGGTGGTTAATTTAGTTAATTCCAAGCTCTGAAATCTGAGATTTGATTACCACATTGGGTATTTGGCATCTGTTGGAGAAAATTCTGCCAAGCTCCAATCTCCACTCCTGACCCTGGCCAGCCGTCTGGATCCAGGGTGCGGCCACACGGGCTGCTTAAGGGCATGGGCAAGTGCAGTTCTGACATATGCCTTGTACCTCTGGGAAAGCAACGTGGAGCCTGGCCTCCCAGCGGAATGTCCGGAGGTGCCTCCTACCCGGTGACCGTGCATGAGGCTTGTCCCAGACAGGATGACCTCTCAGGGAAGTAGATCACTGGAGAATTCATGTTGCTTTTGTTTTTAAAATGAAAATATAGCTTTTTCTTCCTGATGAGAAAGTGATCCATATTTATCATGGACAATTTTAAGATGTACAGAAAATATGAAGAAGAAAGTAAAAACCACCCGGATCCCATTCTACAGAGATGACCTTCACAATTTGATAAGCCTTTGTGTGTTTCTTTCTCTTTAACACTCACACTCTCACCTAGGTGGTCTACACCTGTGGCCCCTTGCCTATTTCTCATCTAGCAGAGTGATCCGGGTGAATATTTTTTCTATGACTTTGGGTGCAGATGTCCAGCATTACTTTTAACAGTTGCATAGTATTTTGTCAACTGTATCATAATTCACTGGCTCAATAATATCTAGATTGTTTCAACTTTCTTATTATTTTTATGTATTTGTCTACCACACCATGATAACCATCTTTGCATTTACATTTTGTGCATTTTTTTTGACGCAATTTTATTTTGGTTGAGATTAAGTTCCTAGAAACTTAAGAAGTTAAAGTGGCCCCCATGGATCATTTAACACACAGGGTCAAACTCCCTCCAGAAAATGTGTAGTGCTTCCAACCATCCAGGTGTAGGAGGTTGCCTGTCTCACCGCCTCTGGCCACACTGTCAATCTTTAAAGTTTTGGCCAATCAGTTAGGGTAAAACTGATGACTGATTCTGTGTCGATTTGCATTTCCTGGGCCACTGCTTCCGAATGCCGCTGTCTCTGGGTACGCAGGGGCAGGGTCATGCCTTCATGAGGGCTTATCCTTGCTGGAGAACCTACAATGGGCAGAGGGCAGATGCATCTCATGCAGAGAGCTGGAGCCAGGAGACCACTGCAGAAGAGTCTGATGACTCTTTGGGGACAAAGCATTTCACCATGGATTTCTCTATGGCCTCACTGGTGACTGCTCCTGGAAACTTCAGAATGGCATCTAAAAGGCACCTGGTTCTGGGCATAAAGAGCCTCAGTCAGCTGGGTGACATCTGTCTATACTGCAGTGCTCTGCAGAGGCTGCCCCATTCCTGCTCATGGGCCCCGCTGGTCTAACCACCCTTTGGTCTGGGCCCTGCCTGCCCCTCTCTCCCCTCCTGGGGTGGATGACAACCTCGCCTCTGCCAGTGCACCCGAGAGCTGCCTGTAACCCAGCTTGAGAGTGGATGTGTCCCCCCGGGATGATGGAGAGGCTGAGTGTGTGAGGCTACTACTGTCTCCCCTGTGTCTCCCCTGTCTCACCAGTGTCTCCCCTGTGGCCCTGGGGCCACCACAACGAGCCGGGGCCGGGGGAGGCCACAGTGTGAGCTGCCCATCCAGGCCTGGTGCTCAGCGGTTTCCTGCCTTCTCAGGGGCTGTTGCTCGGTGGTGATGACTCACGGCATTTGGAAAGTGTGGCTGAGCTCTGAAGAGGGAAGTGAGAGATAGCAGAGCCAGGTCAGCGCAGGACGGGAGGGGCTGCTTCAAGCTGGGCAGCTCGGCTCTGGAGGACCGGAGGGTGGGGCCCCGTGGACGGGGCCTGGGGGTCATGCCATGGGAGTGGGCCTGGCGGGCTGCCCTCTGCAGCATCGTCACTGGTTTGTCCCCGGGAGGCAGCCGCTGGTCGTGGCCGAGCTGTGGGAGGAAGTGGATGGTGATTCAGTGAGCGAGCGTTTCCTCTGACTCAGGACTGGGTCTGCTCCTGAGGGGTCCCAGGGGATGCTGTGTGGCTCTGGCTACACTCCCTGAACTTGGAGTCAACATGGAGGCTCAGACCCTGCATCTGCTGGCCCTCCCTGGGACCCCTTTGGCTGAGTAAGGGGATCAGTGGTCCCATGCCCGGCTCCAGCAGGGCCAGCTTGGACTCCCTGTGATTCTGGCAGAGAGAAGGAGCGAGCGGGGCTGAGGAGCGTCCAGCCCTGGGAGTGGGCTGTGGAGGGAGGCCCAGCTCCAGGGCCCACCAGGCAGGGGTTGGGATGATGGAGGAGGTGGTTGAGCCAGTTCTCCTGGGGCCTAGTGTCCATTCAGCAGGTGACGAGACGGGTGAGGGCAGGTGTGGCCAGCAGGTCCCAGTGTGAAGGGTCCTGTGGGCTGTTCCAGAGCTGCCGCTGGACACCTGTCCCAGGAGCACTGCAGCTGTCCAGATGCCTGGGGGCCAGGACACCCACTGCTCCCTCCACACCCTCTGCAAAGGGGCTGCGTCCCCACTGTCACCTGGTTAGGGTGGCTCTCTTCTCCCAGGTACATTCTCTCCCTTTCCCCAGACCTCTCAAGGTCGCTGTCAGGGCAGAGTGTCAGCTGACTGACTCGGGTACGGTGGCCAGCATCTGGCCACCCCGTGGCTAGTGAGAACTAGATTAGCCACATGAGCGGGAAATGCAAGTCCAACCAGGCAGCGCTTCTAAAAGGGGCTTTGCGTGACCAGGACACCTGCAGCAGGGCCAGCGTGCCAGGCTCTCTCCTGTCCTGTCTCGCAAACACTGATTTCATCTCTCTGAGCTTCCTCTCCTTGGCAGGCGATGCGCTTGGTGGCTGCTTTGCTTACTGCACCAGGGAAGGACTGCAAATCCACCAGGCCCAGGTGGTCTCCCTGGGACTGGGTGAGCATCTCAGCTCCATCTTGGTAATGGGTGGGTGGGAGAGCTGAGCTGGAGGCAGCTCATGTTTGGACTCCATGGTCAGCGCAGAGGGAAGGGCTCCTGTCCTGGGCAGTCAGAGAGTTCAGCTGGCCACACCAGGCGCCAAGACCTCCGAGGATCAGGCCAGGCCTGCAGCCTCCTCGTTGTCTCCCCTAGCCCCTGGTCTGGGGCAGGGGCTGTTTCTGTCCTCAGAGCACACTATTTTCTGGTTTGAAGATCCATGGGAGAGGGGTTTTCTGAGCTCCATTTTTGGGGAACGCACAGCTTTGTGACTTTCTGAGCAGACTGTCTTGGAGGATCAATGTGGTGAGTGAAGGAAGGACGAGAGAGCATTCTCAGGATGGAGAAAAGGAAACCAAATAAAAACCCCAGGGAAATCCCTCCCAGAGCTGAGACTCCTGGAGAGCCTGTGGTGACCAGTTACATCTGGACTCGAGCGGGAATGTGCTAGAAAAGACCAACAGGGCCTTCCCTCGTGGGGGTCCATTGGGGGTGAGCTGCTGCAATTCAGGCACAGCCTAAAAGATGCAGGAAGGGCTCTGTGTTTAGGCACAGGGGCTGGCATCAGGCTGGCGGGTTGGTGACCAGAGGAACGCTGACCTCCCTTTAGTCACCCACACCCTTACTGGAGATCTCTCTGAAGTTGAAGCAGACATGCACCGCACAGATAATGCCAGGCCAGTGACGCCACAGGGCTATCTGTGGGCGTAGAGGAGAACGCTGGTTGTCACACCCACAGGCAAGCAGTCTCTCTGTTCCTCTGATTGGCTTTCTTGCTCGGTTTTGGGCATGGAGCACTGGGTGTTCTAAGGGATGGAGTGGAGGATGTAGAAATTTTCACCCTCCTCTCACAGGTGACATTATCCCAGGGACAGAGCAGCACCCGTCACCCGGCAGCTGGCTGTGGTCTGTGGCAGGTAGCCCTCCCGAGACAACCAATCTGAATGCTGTCTTGGAATTTCAGTTCTGCTCTGTGGCTCCCGACAGCTGTGACCCAGGGTAGGGGAGGGTCCCCAGGTTTCACGGGGGCTGCCGGGTGGGCGGCAGGAAGGCCTGATCTCACTGGGGGCACCTCACCTCTGCACTGTGTTCTGCTCTGGAAAGGTGCTGGTGGGCTTCTCTGAGCCTAGAGCGGTGGCCACACTGGTTCCTTCGGGCCTGGGAGTGGGCTTCTGGACGTGGCCTTGCCTGGGGCTCCCTTATGTGTGGAGTCTGTGGAGCCCTCTGGGCTCTCGGGCAGCTTTGAAGTTTGCTCATTCCAGTCATTCATGCCTGACCCCGGTCCTCTCTCCAGGGCTGTCCTCACCCGGCCTAATCAGGCAGATGGTGCCTTCTGCTCTTTTACCCGCTGCCTGGACAGAGCCAAACCCAGGGTAGGGACTCTACACATGTGTGTGGGCCTTTCTTCCTGCTTCACCTTTGTGAGGGTGGAAGTCCCAATCTCCAGGACCTCAGAGTGTGACCCTCTTGGGGACAGGGTCTTTCAAGAGGTGATCAAGCTAAAATGGGATCATAAGGGTGGGAACTCATCCGGTGTGACTGGGGTCCTTATGGCGGAGGAGATGAGGACACAGACACACACAGAGGGATGGCCAGGTGAGGGCGCGGGGAGAAGGCGACGTCTGCAAGCCGAGGAGAGAGGCAGCCCTGCTGCACCTTGACCTGGACTCCAGCCCCAGGACCGTGAGGAAGTGAAGTCCTGCTGTCTGAGCCTCCTGGCTTTGGCACTTTGTGACAGCAGCCCCAGCAAACTAGTTCCACCTTTCAACCTGTGCCCTCCAGGGGGTCAGGAAGCTCTAGAGACAAAAGCAGAGAATGGTGGAAAGGAGGAACCGGTAAGGGCTGGCGTTTACTCCTCCCAAGCTCTCCCTGTCCAGCCTCTCCTCGCCTCTGCCCTCCCCAGAAAGCAGAAACTCGGGGGAAATGAAACGCAGGGCCCTGGCAGAGGCCCCCAAGCTCTGGGGTGGGATGGAAACCCCTAACACAGATGCTGGAGCATCCTTCCTCCTGGCCGCCCCTCCCCCACAGGCTCTGCTGTAGCTCACGTGTGCTCGTGTGCTCGGCACGGCCAGGAGACACACGGGGCCTGACCGAGCAGCAAGGGTGTGTCTCAGGAGGACTGGAATAGGGTCCCAGTCACCGTGGGCACGCTGTGACCCTGCAGCGGCGGAACTTGCCTCAGGTGTTTCCCAGCTTTGTGGAGCGGGGTGGCTGGTAAGGGCCACGGTGACTCCGTCCTCTGGGCCACGAATCACAACCCTCCTTGCCCTTTCTGTCTGAAGATGGTGACAAAGCCCTTTCCACACAACTGCTATGGGCGGACTGTCCTTTGCTCTGTGGTCCTGGATGGTCCTGTGATTTGACCTCTTTGCAGCTTCCAGGAGCTCATCTCATCTCGGAATCATCTTGGGATCTCCGGGAACAGCTGGGAGCCTTCAGTCTTGCCCAGCCTATTAAGAAGTCAGGCTCCTTTGAAAACAGGCCCAGTGTGCAAGTCTCAATTTCTTGTTCTCCTGGGGCATCTGCCATTTTGGACATGGTACTTTCCATCAGGCAGCGCCATGATAATCCGACCCCTGGTGGGCTGCTTCTGCAAGGCCAGCTTAGCTCATCGATTTTAAAGGAATCTGGAATTCCAGGGGCCCACTGTCGATCCGCCCGTCCTGGGCTGCATAAGACTTGGGTCTAGATGTGCCGCTAGTGCAGACAGCTTCCCTGTGCACGCTGGGATGGGGTTGCCCCATTGCCGCCTCCTCCACGGAGCATGGTCTTCCTGCAGTTGGCTGGCGTTTCGTCCCTGGGTGTGGGTGTGGCACAAGCTTCCCTTTCTTTTCTACCCTCTATCAAGTGTGCATATCCCTGGGCCTGCCTGAGGGTCAGCCCAGCAAGAGTGTCACAAAGCCACCGTGGGCTGGGCCCCCTGGTCCCACTTCCTCCTCAATGCCTTCCTCTGCTGCTCCACGGCTGCCCTCGGGCTGCCCTCCTCGTCTTGCTCCAAGCTCCAAGCAGAATCCCTTCCTTCATGAGAACCTAAGTCCTCCTGAGGGATCTGGTTTCAGATGAGCCATGCTGAGCTTTCAGAATCCTAAGAAATCACCACGCCCCATTCTCAAATAGAGCCCTGGGTTTCTGGGGCACTGGTTGGACAGTCGGGCCTGCTCGGCTGACTTCGATGGCCATTGACTGGAACTCTGCTCCAGCCAATGAGGACTCAGTGAAGGGACCTTAGACACAAGGCTTCCCTTGTCCTTGGAGACACCCAGCCCACTTGGCTGGTGGCGAAGGGCCTGGTTCCTGTAAGTATTGACAGTTAGAAGCCATCCCAAGTGCTGCCGAGCGGTGGTCGCGAAGGCGATGAGCAGGAACACAGCCAGCGGTTAGGCAATGCTCCTCATCTGCTGAGAGGTGGCCTCTGATAAGCATCGCCGCGTTATCTCTCTTCCTCCTGGTGGCTCATTGACTTGTGTGTGACTCATAGTTGACATATTATGGGGTCTGATTCAGCAAGGGAAGTTTGGTCTGCTGTAACAGGACGGCATCCAAGGCCACTTCAGTTTCTAGGATACTGACTTTTTAATGAGAGTGACTTTGCCAAGAAGGAGAAGCAGCAGAGTCTTCATTCAGAACCTGAAGGATGAGTGGAGAGCGCCAGAGCAAAGCCGCGTTTCTCCCCGTGCAGAGCCAGTGTGGTGGAACCCGCGTGCCCTAGGCTGCATTTCCATGTGGTCAGCTGTGGGTGTCATCGGGACCCCCCAGGGCACTCTCTGTTCCAGTCAGTGCTTTGGATATGTGGACTCCACCTCAGAGAAGGGACAGGATGACTCTCAGCCTGGCGGAAGCTGTTTTCACACCCATCTCCCTTTTTTACTTTCTTACAATAAATTAGTCATGACCTGAGGTTCTGCTGATGCTTTCCGATGGCTGGACTGCGGTCCCCGGAGCTTTGTTCCTGCGGAGGAACTTCCCTCATGAGTCCTGTGGAACGGCCCTCATTTATTTCCTACAGTTGCCTCAGGCCAAGCGTCTGTCCTGCCCAACCAGAGATGAACTTTTCAGAAAGTGGGGTTTGAACATGGGCTTTTGGTAGACTGGTGTGCCAGCCCAAAGTGCTGTCCCGGGCTGAGTGCGTTCACACGCGTGTGGCACTCACATGTGCACACACGCATGGAGCCAGGGCTTGCAGAGTCCCTTGATGTCCTCTGAGCTCCCCTGCAACAGGAGCTGAACGTCCACTGACCTGTCCTCATTGAGGGAACGCGTCTTAGGCCAATGCGAGCCGTCTCTTTGCTGCTGACTTTGTGACTTTGGGCCAGTTAACTTCTCTGCGTCTCAGGGTCCTTTTTTGTAAAGTGGGGATCCAGGATACCTAGCTCTCAGCCCTTGTGAGTGGAGACAGCATATTCGGCACACGTGGGTCATAAAGTCAGCTCAGTAAGTCAGCTGTTTTCTTTAGCACAGGCCACAGTGAAAACGGTTGCTATTAACGATGAAAACAGCCTCCGGTTGCCATCCGCCGTGAGCCTGGCCGGCCTCACATCAGCCCATCAAGGGATCACGGCATCCTCGTCTTACAGAGGAGCCGGGCAGGACTGGGACCAGGCAGGGGGGCGGTAGGGAGCCTGCACAGCCTCCCACTGAACCGCCCCTCAGGGACGCTCACTGGAGGTGGTGGTTGGTGTGTTTGGCGGTGGCTGGCAACTTGCTGGGTCAGGTGGCCCCAGGCGCCTGCTGCACCTTGGCCGCTCTGCACCTGCTCAGACTGGTCCCTGTGCTGTTAGTGAGACAGCGTTGTGGAGCCCTCCCCTGGCCACCTGCCACAGGCCGAGCGTTCATTCCCTGCCTTGGGAGAAGGCCACCTGTGGCGTGCCTGCCTTCTGACATTCAGCATCCCGATGGGTCGCCTGTGGGTGGGCATGAGGAATCGTCAGTGGGGAGCCTGGCACGAGGTCTGGCCATGTGTCCTGGTGATCGGGAAGAAACCGTCCACGCAGCAGCTCACCTCTCCCCACCCACCTGGCTCAGGAGACACGAGATTGAAACTTCTGCCTTGGCAGGAGGGTGTGATTAGGAGCACAGGGGCGCGCTCGGTGGAGAGGAAGTGAAGGCAGCGTGTGCGGAGCGTGGAGGAGAAGTGCCCCTTGTGGAGGCCTGGAGTGCACGAGCTGTGTTCCTGGAGTGGAGAGCGGTCCCCAGAGGGTGGCCTGCTTATCCCACAGTCCCAGAGTAGCAGGGCCGCCGGCATGGGCACCTGGTGACACCCAAGCCTGCCTCCACCCGAGGTACCTGCCTGCCTGGAGCCCCGCTGCTCGGAGACCGGCGTGTGCTTCCCGGGAACCAGAGCGCCCCAAGGCTGCGCAGGGAGCGCAGGGAGGCTCTTCCGTCCTGAGTCCTCCAGGGCTTCACGTTTCCAGGGGAGGAAACGGGGATGCAGGTCGGCTCTGGCTGCCAGGGGTAGGGGCTCTGCCTCCCTAGTCGGCCACTGGGAGGGCTGGCCCCTCTGGACAGTGACCAGTGGGGAGGAGACTGCAGTGGAGGCCAGACACAGGCAGGCAGGGCCTGGAGGGTTCACTTCACCCTCTTGGAAGACTGGCAGGGCCGCTCTGGGTGGGACACAGCCATGTCCTCCTCGGTCCTTCAGGCCTGGGCCTTCCATCCTCGGTGTCTCCAAGAGTCGCATCCCTTCCTGGCTCCCGTCCTGGGGTTGCCAGGAGAGCCACAGGGAGGGGCCGGAAAGGTCCTCTCCGCGGTGTGGGGCCTGCTCTCCCGGTCATGTCTCCCGCTGTTGCTTCTTCCAAAGGATCCAGTGGCGACCCCGTCTCCCACAGCTGGGGCGCCTTTTGCTTTCTTTGTTTTCTAGAAGACTCCTTTCCTAGACCCATCCTCCTTTTCTCTCACTTGCTGGTTCATCAATCCGCCTGCGGCAAATGCCTGCCGTGAGCTGTGCTCCTTCTGAAGCGCTGCTTTCTACTCATGACACTGCCCCGGCACACACACAACACAGTCACACTCACACTCACACACAGACAACACACACACAACACATACACACAACACACACACACTCACACAATACTCACATATACACAACACACACTCACACAACACACACTCACACAACAGTCACACAGACACACTCACATACAACACACACTCATGCAACACACACATACACTCACACAACAGTGACACACACAACACAGTCACACACACAATAGTCACATACACACTCACAACACTCACATATACACAACACACTCATGCAACACACACATACACTCACACAACAGCGACACACACAACACAGTCACACACACACAATAGTCACATACACACTCACACAACACACTCACAAACACACAACACACATACTCACACACATTCACACAACACAGTCACACAGACACACACACAATGCATACACTCACACAACACACTCAACAAGTCACACACACACAACCCAGTCACACACACACAACACAGTCACACACACGCACACTCACACAACACACACAAACACAACACACTCCCACATACACACAACACACACACACTTACACACACACTCACATGCACACACACACACACACACACACACACACACACACACACACACGCAGCTCCTTTTCCGGTTCCAAGCTCTGGACAGACCCGTGTGAGGGCGCTGTTTTCCCCTCATGTGCTTTCTCATGGCCAGGGTGCCTTTCCCGTGGGCCTGGTGCCCGCAGAGCGCTGGGAGGCCTTGGCTTACACAGCACTCCTTGTTCTGAGGCCCTCGATGGCTTGCTGTGCGGGTCAGAGGAGGGAGAGGGAGGGTGCCCAGGCCTGCTCCTGCTCCTCCGGCCTGCAGAACCGAGGGCTCGGTGGGTTCCTGCTCGCAGAGCTGCCTTCGCAAAGCATTCCTGCAATGTCACGGTACTCCAGAGACCAAGGGGCCCTGCTGAGGCCATGTGGCAACTGAGAGCCACGGAGGAAGTGGCCTGTCTACAGAGATGACCGAGTTGCTGCCTGGCTGGGCTCCCAGGGGTCTGAGCTCCTGCCCTTGTTGAAACAGAGGGGCTTCAGAGGGGAAGTGCAGGCAGGGCCAGACCTGAGCGCTCCACCAGCTTGGAGCCTTTGCTCTCCAAGGCTCTGGGCTAACATGGGGCAGCCATCGCTGTCTGCCGAGTGGAGAAAACAGCTCGGGTGGAGGGAGCGGGGAGCAGGAGAAACCCTGGCCCGGCAGCCCTGCTGGCTGCCAGGAAGGTGACCACAGAGCAGGGCGCATGCTCTCCAGGATACTATTTCAGGCCGGCTGGAGACCAGTGTGTGTTCTATGCCACGGGAAGAATGTTCCCTCAGACAACACTGCTCCTCAGCCAGAGGAACGCACGGCTGGCCAGCAGGGGCTGCTGGCCTTCCAGGGCTGGCCCCTCTTCCTGCAGAATCCCGTGCATTTTTGGTGAGCTGATTTGCCCACCTCTTACCATAGCCCCAGGCTTAGGTGGGAGTCTCCTGAGACCCTGAGCTGTGGCCTTGGACCGTGAGTCCTCTTCCAGAGCCACCTAGTCATCTGTCTCTTTGGCACAAAGAGGGAAGGAGGAGGGAGGAGATATGGGAGAGAGAGAGAGAGGAGGGAAGGAAGGAGAAAGGGCGAGAGAAACATTCTGCTGACGTCAAAGAAGACCACATTCTACAGGATAACATTACTTGTACCTCACCACCCACTCCCTCTAATTTACTAGAAACCAAAGAGCCTGTTTTGAAGCCTTGGCCTTGCAGTCTGTTTTTTTTTTCCCCCCCTTTCTTTTTTCCTATTCTCCTTTGACCAAAGGGGCCATTAATTGTTGGGAGTTTGAAAGCTACCTGATTCCCCGCAACAGAGGGGATTTCCATGAGTCATAATTCAGTCCCTGCTTGTGCAGGGCGCTGCAGCTAGAGTAAATTGATCCAGCTGCTTGCAAAGCCGATGGAAGAGGGCCCCGGGGAGGTCGGCTCTGCAGCTGGGGCCTCTGTTCCTGCTGTCACAGGGCCTGGCTGAACTTGCTCGGGCTCGTCCTGAGGCCCCTCTTGTGCCCCCAATTCTCTGGTTCCCTTGAGAGGCGCTGCTGCCTTGTAGTCTGGTTGGCCTTGCAGGGTGAAGGCAATTCTGTGTGTGTGGAACCTCTTTCTGGGGAAAAGCAGGATCCTGAGGATGTCGGGTGTGGCCTTATTTCTTGGGTCCCCCTTGGGTGCATTGGCATGTTTGATTGTGCTTCCCGGTTCTGTTCTCCGGACATCCAGAGCCTATTTACAAATAAAATTGGAGCTGGCAACAATCCCCTGCAACCTGAGGCTACAGAAACACCGATGCCGCTACCCAGATGGTGGAGTTCACTCTGTTGCCTGGCCAGGGCCATACAAGTTAATTTTTAGCCTAGTAAAAAATAATAAACACTGCATTAGCAACTAAATGTTTATCAATTTGCAGTTCATTTCCAGCCAGATCATTTCACTCTGCGTGCTTTTACTGCTAGCTCAGGCACTGGAGCGCGTTCCATGGAACCATATGTGGCTGCTTAAGCCCCAGCCCCTGGGGCGGTTCAATGGCGCTCCCCTTACTTGGGTAATGCTATTTGGCTACTTCAGCTTTGGTCTTCAGACGTTGCATTTTGATGATGAAGGAACTGCAGTAAAGGAAAGTTAGATGGCTTGCTGGGGATGATGTGGCTGCTCGGGGACGAGGAGCCATGTTGTTCTTTTCCTTTTGCAGGAAACTCCAACCTGGGGGCTGGACCCGAGCAGGGCTGAGTTTGATGTGCTACGTTCCCTCACTTTCTGGTCAGTTGATATTAGAGGAGGTGGTGAGGACTTAGGAACCCAGTGTGACCACGTATCCACACACGTGGGCCCTGAACAACACCCAAGTCCACGGGCTGCCCCCACCAGGCCTTCCCCAAGTGCCTAAGCTGTTTGCTCTTAGCAGAGTCGAGCCACGTTGGTGATGTCATCTCTCGTCCATCGGGGCACTCTGTAGCCAGAGACACGATTGGCCATGACAGCGTGAAGCGCTGGCTCCGCTGGGCTCAGGCAGATGCCCTCCCCAGCCGCCCAGTTCTTACTCAAGTGAGTAATAGAAACCTGGGTATTGCCACATGGTTTAGGGTGGGTCTTGGCGGTTACTTGGGGGAAGGGAGAGTGAAAGCGTGCAGGGGCAGCAGGCAAAATAAATCAGACCTGAGCTCCATTTATTTCCTTGAGAAAATAACTCACTTTTTCGAAGCCTCGGTTTTCTCCCCTGAGGACATGAGGGGACCGTAGGACGTTCCTCACAGGATCAGCATGCACAGAAGGACGTTTCTTCTCAGAGCTTGCCATACTGCCTGGCATCTCGGGGACGCTCTAGAAAACTCAAGCTTGGTAGGGGCTGGTGCCCCATCTGCAACCCCAGACATGAAGCAACGCCCCATTTCCCAATGGGCAGGTTACAAAAGTTTTGGTCTTTTTTGGCCAGCTTGGATATATCAACTTTTAATGATGCAAATCAAATTTTGCATTATAAAATTTAATCCATTGATTTAATCACATGTACATGTAGAATTGCAGGCATAAATGTGTGTGTTTGAAAATACTGCCTGTTTTGCTCCTTGAGATTTAGTACTTTTTGAGTCTGTGGACTGTGGTTGTTGGAAAAGTTATCTCACTCCTTATTCTCTGTGAGCTATTTGAGATCCCCACAAAGCTGACTTCTTGTGCTGTTTTTGTAAAGGAACTTCATGGGATTTTGTCTACCTCAGGAAAGGTTCAGGAATTTTAAGGGTGCATATTAAAGTATGAAGAGGTGAATGGACCTGAGGTCTGGGGTTTTCTTTAAATGATGTCAACAAAGAGAAAAGGTAAAAATCAAAAAAAGGAAGCAAACATGGAAAAATTCTGGCAAGTGTTGACCCCAGTGATGGATATATGGAACTGCATTATGGATACATTCTTCTTCAATGTGTTTGGAAATTTACACAGTAAAAGTTTTACATGAGTTTGAAAAGACGGGCTTATAGTAGCAACCCTGGCAATCAGAGGTCGGGCCTTCAAGACGAGAATGCTTATAATTCTTCATATTAAAAAAACAAAAACTCTTCTTCCAGGAGATCTCTACAAACATCCCAAACTAGCATTGAGTAAATTCCTTTCGGATTTTTTGTTATATTAAATAAAGAAATCAAGGCATTCTTTACGTACACAAATCTAAGGCAACATCCCGGATCCAGCCCTACGTCCTGTCTTCCTCTGTGCTTTGCTGGTCTAAGAAAACAGAGCGATGATGACCAGATGCAGAGGTCCCACAAATGACGGACAGGCCTACTGCAAAGGTCTTCACTAGAAGCAGCCCTGCCCAGTGTCCCTGCTTGCCCTGGAGCTGGCCCAGGAGAGTCGGGGCATGCAGCCTGCAGTCCTTCAGCATGGCCTGGGTGTGTGGCTAGTAGTGGCATCAAAGGGAGAATTGGCTTCTTCACTGGGGGACACTAACCCTGGAGAGAGGCAAGAGTCAGGGTCCATGCTGCCAGAGTGAGACGGGGGTCGGGCACCAGGGCACTAAACCCTCTGAAGTCGGGCAGGAAGTGCAGGTCCAAGGCCCAATCGCCCCATCGGAGGGTCGGACGGCAGTTCCCTGTTTACTTCACGTTAGTTTGTTGCTGGGCTTTTTCTGAAGGAGAGGAAACGTGGTTATTTAAAAACCTGGTGGAAGAACAGGATGCTTTCCATGCAAACAGAGCAGATTGTCTGCCAATGAGGACTATGATTAAAAATAACTGCTGGGTCTGTGTGGGAAGTCTGGAATTCTCTGGAATTCTTTGGCTTCTGCTTTTCCCCGAGGGTGCATCATGTATGCCACAGTAGGCTGGGCGAAATCCTCAGGTCTGCTCCTGGGGCTCCTTGCTCTGGCCTGACTCGCACTCCACACTCAACCAGAGAGGGGCTTGGGGCTGCTCCGAGAGAACCCAGCCTCAGTTACAGAAGTCACAGCACGGGGCCAGGGGAGTGTGGCTCAGCTCTTAGTGCTGGCAGGTTTGCTGGAATGAAGAAAAGAAGATAAACAGAATACCCATGTGCTCAAACCGAGAACAGATTCTTTTCTGGAAGGCGTGTGTGTGCGTGCGTGTGTGTGTTGATGAGCTAAGTGTTCATTCTAACCCAAAAAGAACAAAAACTGTGAGGTTAGATAAGTGTCTGCTCGGCTCATTATTGCTGTGTGGATTCTGTAAAGTGGACTTAGAGGTCACTGGCGGGAGCTGCAGAATAAAGTTCACCCGTGGTTTATCCTCACTCTGATTGGGCAGCTACTGAAAACAGAATGTGAACTACCTTCCGGAAGTCCTCTGTGAGTTCAGATCTGCCTGGGGAGGGCAGCTGCTTCCAGCGAGGGAGAACATGATGAGGTCCGCAGGCACCGCTTAAGCAAGGCCAAGTGGCCACTGGGCAGGGCGGAAGTGAAGCAGAAGATGGCCATCAGACGCAGTTGTTGGGTCTGGCACGTGGTTCTCGACCTGCTGAGCTGAGCAGGAAGGAGAAGCCTGTGGCCTGTCTCATCGCTTCTCAGTGCACTCTTTCATCTGCGTTTTTCGATTTGCTCCATGGGAAACGAGACTGACTTGCATACCACTGAGGATTTAGCTTGGACAGTTCACACGGTTCACCCGTGGCTCCGCAGAATCCTCTACCTACGCTTTTCTACGCTGCTTTTCCAGCAGCCTGAACAACAACTCATAGGGGTTTGAGTTGCCATTTGGTTGTGCTTAGAAATTTTCCACCACGTTTGATGCACGTTCTGTGATAGATAGAATAGCTTCCCTAGAATTGTGGAGACTCCTTATGCTACCTTTGCAAGTGTGTGGGCATCCGCGTGACCAGTAGCCAGGCGCTCCCAAGGAGCACTGCGCTGACCACAGAGCAGTTTCGGCTGCGTGCTCGGCGGTGTGGTCCTCCGCCTCCGGGTCAGTGAGTAAATGCCTTGGGACAGCATCTGGCACAGATGCTGCACTGTGAAGATTAATGTATAACTGGTGTTTTCTTCCCTCTGTCAGCAGTTGAAAACTTGATGCTGTAAATAAGGATCCAATGGGCGAGTGGATGTCCACAGCCTGGGGAGGGAGGGCCGGTGAGGCAGTTTTGCAATCTGCACCCGTGGTTGCTGCAAGGGATGAGATAATTTGGGTAACCTGGAAGTCCTGAGGATTCACAGGTTTCAAAAACAGGAAAGTCTCTTGTTTTAAAACCCTGTAGAGCAACATGTGGGCTGAGGACAAAAAGCTGGCTTGTGGTTTGGTGATGGCACTTCCTTATTGATAGAGTGGCCGCGCAAGGGCTCCTGGGATGGCAGAGTGTGACCGCAGGCCCGACGGTTACCCTGGCGGGCTCTGAAACAGCCGGGGCTTTCTGGACAGATGAGAAGTCTAAAAATTTCCCTTTTCATTTCCTCTCTTGTGTGACTTTGTCATTAAAAAAAAAAAAAAAAAAAAAAAAAAAAAAGCTAGTAGTAGAAAGGGAATTTTGACCATGGTGTTAAGTTTATCTTGTTGAGTAGCTTCCTTTCACTGCCCCAAAATCCCACCCTGAAAGCCCCAAGATTTAAAAAAAAAAAAAAAAAAAATCCTCTCTCCTTGCAGAGTTTGTGCAGTGGGTCTGTGTTTGTTGGGTTACTCACTTTTAGGCCGGATTCACAGCCAGTAGAGTTTCTTTCTTTCTTTCTTTTTTTTTTTTATCATTTTTTAAAAATACTTTTTAGTTGTTAACAGACCTTTATTTTGTTTATTTATTTCTATGTGGTGCCAAGAATCGAACCCAGTGCCTCACACATGCCAGGCAAGTGCTGTACCACTGAGCCCCAGCCTCAGCCCCAGCAGAGCTTTTTAAAAGGCATGATTTTTAAGAAACACTTGGAGACCTGTCCCCCTTGTTGGCCTTCGGGAGCTGACCACAGCAGAGGCCTTGCCTTTCTGGAATCCTGACCTTCTCACAGCCAAGAGGCAGCTCTGCTGATCAAGGCTCCCAGGACCATCCCTAGAGCGTGGATAAGTGAAAGTGAACACCACTCCCGCGTGGTTCAACTGACTGCCCACCCCAAAACCCGCTGGCAGGAGGTGCAGGGCTGTGGCCCTGAGCATACCCCGAACCCCTGAAGGCCTGGGTGAGTGCTGCCCGCTGGGCTCTGGGCGGAGGCCTTTCCACACCATTCCTCCAGGTCCCCAGCCTGCGCTCTGTGCCGCCTGCCCTGAGCCTGCGTGTCTCAGGTACGCACGCAGGCCTGCGGGTGCTGCTGTGTCATTGGGCCCGACTGCAGAATTTCTTTTACTTTTCTGAATTCAAAGAAGATGACATTCGGGAGCAGTGCACGTTTCCCAGCTCCAGCAAGTCACGGGTCGGACGCCTGGGCCCACCAAACCACCCCGCCTTACTCTTCTTCTGTCTTGGCCCCGAAGACCTGCAGCCTGAAACCGAGGGCTGAGTTGGTTGCAAGGCAGAGTTTGCTCTCGCCCTCTCTCTTTTTTTTGATAAGCCCAATAAATCTGCCCCCATCACGTCACCAAGGCCACAAGGAAATGTAATCCTGCCAAATGTGGGCGCTCAGGAGAACTGCCAAGGTCAAGGGTACAGAGAGAGCAGGAGCCAATTCCTGACTTCTCAGGTCCAGGAGGGCCGTGAGTGGCTACCCTGCGTCCACTGTCCCAGGGGACAGTGTTGACGACCCCACAGAGGTGGTCAGGAGCTGCAGATGCACAAGGCCCTTGCATAAAATGCAGTGGTATTTGCATGTAGTCCACGTGCTTCTCCCATGTACTTCAAGTCATCTCCGGGTTGCTTCCCATACCTCACACCGTGCGCCTGCCAGGGCAGTGGCTGCTACGCCGCATGGTTTAGGAAATAACGGCGGGGGAAGGCCTGTCTGTGTAGGACTCGATCTTCTCCCCCCGCGGAAGCTGGCTGGATCACAGTGGGGAGGGCCCCTATACCGCGCGTCGCATGGGTGCCAGGTGTGTGCACCGTGTGTGTGCACGGGTGCTGAGTGTGCGCATGAGAACCGTGTCTACAGCTGTGTCCGTCAGGTCTGGGTTTGGACTCTGCGGGTGTGTGCTGGGCGTATATGCTTTGTAAGCGTGTGTCCTGCGTGTTACAAGTGTACCTGTGTGTGTGGCAGGCATCCCAGGTGCCAGAGACCCGTGGGCAGGAGGGAGCTGGTGTGGGGTGGGCCTGCTCCGGAGCAGGTAAGCCTGAGGACTCCTACGTCTCACCTGGTCCTGCCCTTGCCCCTGAAGCCACACGCCCAGGTTGCAGAGATAGGCAGATGGCCGGCATGGGCCTTCCTCCTTCCCGCCAGCCTTCCAGTCAGTTCCTTTCAGCCTCAGGGCAAAGAGCCTGGCAATTAGATGGAACCAGGATTTGACACCATTCTCGTGCATCCAGAAGACGGGAGAAGAAAAAGGGAAAAGAAACCACAGGGACTCCGGTTGGGGAGAGAGCATGAGTTGGGATTTATGAAATCAAACTTCTGCCCCAGTTTCCTGCCTCTAACCTCACTGTAAGTGCTGACCCACTTCTGGCTATTTTTATTTGTTTCTTTGAAAACGCTCCCTGTGTGATGAGGGCTGACTCTTCTTATTCCTCCCCGCAGTCTGAGTTCCAAAGTGGGCCCTGCCCTCCTCACGCCCAGTAATCCTGGGCCAGCACAGAGACGAAGGGTGGCGGGGGTTCTCGGTAATGTGACAAACGAGTGACCCACTTCCTCACAATGGGAGGCACAGGACACGCAGCTGCCACCTGCGTGCGGAGCTTTGTATCGGGCTGCCTTTGTCTGTGTTCCTCACCGAGGCCCGCAGGTTCCCTGAGCCCGTGCCTGCCAGTTCCAGTGTCCCGGGCAGGCGGGTGCAGGGGCTCTTGCCCGTTTTGCACTTTGGGCCTGGGTGGTAAGTGTGTAGTCACTTATCTAGGATCACAGCTTGAGTCAACAGAGAGACCGGGAAGTGAGCTCGGGGTCCAGCCTTGCATGGACAGTTGGGGATGTTTACTTTTCTCTTTGAGCAAACTTTGATTTACTCTTTAATAAGTCACCACTGAGGATGTGGCTCTGGAGAGGTTTGACTTGGCATTCAACTCCAAGTCACATATTGATAAAGGAGGAGAGGGACAGCGAATCTTTACGTTGTTCAGCTTTATCATTAACCCTAGGTTTGGAAAGGGACTTGTCTCCAGAAGCCAGGGTTCCCTGTGTGCCAGAGGTGATGACCCTCAGTCCTCGAGGTATTCTGGCCTCCTTAGTGGCTCAGGGTCACAGCACCATTGGAGCGCCTGAAGGGCCTGTGAGGTGAAATAAAGGTGACCTTGACTGTGGACAGGCCTGGCTGGGTCCTGGCTCTGTCCCTTACGGTGCCTCCACTTTTTTTGACCTCAGTTTCCTCATCTGTGAAGTGAGGGAAGATTCCACAATAGCAACACGCTCACAGGGTCCTCGGGAGACGGGCGGTGGGCGAATGGGAGCGTGGGATGCAGTAGAGACTAGGCGCAGCATCTCTCAGGGTTCTTTCCTAGGTTATCGTTGTTGTGTGGGGTACAACTTCTGTTTTCTCTTTCCAGAACTTTCCCCAGGCTGTCACCTGCGTGAGGTGGATGTGTGCTCCTTTCCTCTCACTTTTCCTATTTGGGTCCACGTGGGTGGACGGAGCTGCCCTTCAAGGGTTAGCGGGAAGGTGTGCTCTGGCCTCACCCCCAGAGGACGTGGGTCCTGGGGCTGGGGCCAAGCTTCCTTCCCTTCTGCTGACAGCATTTCCTCATTACATGCAGCCGTCTGCAAAGGAGGAGAAAGCTGAGAAGAAAGGGAGGCACTGTGGCCCTTCTCAGGAGCCCAGTGGCCCTCAGCCGGGTTCTCTCTTTGCTGGCTCACTGGGGCCCAGGGCTTGCGGGGGGCGGGGGTGGGGTTCCAGTGGCCTGGCTCCCGAGTGCTGCTGTGGCGAGCCAGCGTGCAAAGTCCCCTCTGTGGCAGGGGCATCAGGGGAAGGAGCGGGTCCCCAGGAGGGTCACTCTGGGTGCACAGTGCCACAGAGGTGCCGGCTTGGTCTGCCCAGGTGCTGCTGGTGAAAGGTGCATGTGTCGCTAGAGCGGCTAAAGACAAGGATCAGTGGGCTCGAAGCTCAGGCAGCTCTTTGCAGTTTTGATGGCCGTGCACCGGTAAATCCAAACAAGCTCGGTGATGCAGACTCCTCTCCTGGGGCGGCCAGTGCTCCTGCTCACTCTTGGTGCGCCCTGGGTGAGTGGGGTACGAAGGAGACAGTGTGCGCCAAAGACAAAGGGACCTGGGGTTTTCTCCCCTCTTTCTAACAAAAGAGCCTGGAGAAGACAGGTGCTCAGGGTTCTCAGGGGTCAGAAGAAGAGCGGGCGGGTGCTAAGGGAGCCGATGCTGGGCCGGCACTTTCCCTCTGGGGGTCTGCAGCCAGGCAGAGGGCCTGGAGGTGCGGTGAGGGAATGGTAGCAGCCCCGGGACCACGCCTCTGCCTCCGTCCTGACCACTCACGGGTTCTCCTCCCTGTCACTCTGGTGACAATGGTCCGAAAGACTTCTGCCTACCCACAGGGCACGTTCCTTGCAGCCTCAAAACCCCTGGTGAGACTGACAGAGTCATGCCCAAATTTAACAGGGGAGGAAGTCAAGGCCCAGAAAGGAGCAGGGAGCTTCTCTGGGAGGTGGTGGGTCTGGACTCCATGACTCCAGTCTCCTGACCTTACACCTCTCTGTGCTCAAAGGCCTCAGAGGCCTGGGTAGGGCCCACTGACCTTTTCAGGGGAGGCACAGATCCCCAGGCATGATGAGGCCAGCTTATCATGATTCAGCCCAGCTCACGATCCACCTTCCAGTGGCCTCCAAGCTCACAGGGCCGGACAGGCAAAAGTTCTAAATAGACAGTTTCCAGAAGGGCTGGTTTTTGCTGAATGCTTTGTGGAGAGGCAGGGCTTACTTTTGCAGAGGTTTGTGTTTACAGTGGCCCTTGAGGCACACGTCTTATTGATTCCTGCAATTCTGTTCTGAGGCAGGCTGGACCCTGGGGCCTAGCTGGCCAAGGGCCTCCTCGGGGCCCCGTGTTTTGGTTGGGAGCACTGGAGAGAGATTTTGCCACCATCTCTGTTGGGGACTGGCTCATCTCTCCCCGCCTGCTGCTCAGGGGTCAAGCCCAGAGGAAGCTTCAGGAAATGGGGGACAGGTCCTCCATGGAGTCTGCCTGCTAAGGTGGGATCTGGTGCCGTGGACGAGCCTTGCTTCAGCTCCTCATGGCCTGAACCCTGGGTCCCTGGGACGGAAGCCCGAGCGGAAGACAGGGTGAGCGCAGGGCTTTGGGCAGGCTTTGGGCAGGCTCTGCCAGCCCAGGGACTGGGTGCCCAGGGAGTGAGCGTCCAGTGCACCTCAGGTGACCAAGGTGCTGACAGTCATGCCTGCCCCGCTCAGAGCGGGGACTCTGGGCTCAGCAGCGCACGAGCTTGGAGAAGGAAGACGGGCCTGGGCCGCCCAGGCCCACGCAGCGCCTGCGGGTGCTCTGTGTGGCGTGGCATGGAGGGCAGTGAAGGGGAGCGGAACTGCTCCGGGCTGGACCAGGAAATCGGAACTGGACACCCAGGGTCTCCACATCCCCCGACGCGGCTTAAGCACAACACATGTGCCTGACCTCTGCTCCCGCGTAGGCAGCGGGTCGCACCAGCCAGCAGCCTGCTCTCCCTCCTCACCCAGGGCTCCGAGGGTCCAGCATTGGCCAGCTTCCTGGGGACAGAGTTTCCAAACAAATGCTGCGTATGTAGCCATGCTTTTTTTTTTTTTTTAAATCTTGGACAAAGTGAATTCTTAATTTTTTTTCTTGTAGGAAATTTTCTTCCATTCTATTCATCAAGGCAGAGAGGCGGAGCATTTGGTGGAATTATTTTAAGTAGCATCCAGGCTTTGCTGAGCAGCTGTGGGGAGGAACAAAGGGCCTAGGGATGATTTAGGGCCTGGGGGAGGGGAGGACTCAAGGTCAAGGCCAGGAGCAGGCGCAGTTGGGGAGGGGCTGTGTGCACCCTGGGGGCGCAGGCACCGCCTGCACACGCACCCCATGGGAGTTTTCGTCTGTCAAACACACTGCACAGAGCACTTAAAAATACAGAGATTGGGCAGAGGATAGGATTCAATTTACCACTCCGCCTGAGAGCTTTGTCCAAGAGTTGGAGGGGCCGGCCTTCAACCTTGGTTCTGCCAGTTGCCAGCCTCAGCTGACTCGTCTGGGACATGGGGATAATCAGCGTGGTAGTCGACTTTCTGTTACTGTACCAAACACCTCAGATAATCGATGTGTGCAGAGAAAAGGTCACTTGTTTTGGCTTACAGTTTTGGAGGCCCCGGCCATGACGGATGGGTCCTGCTGTTTTGGGCCTGTGGTGAGGCAGCACATCATGGTGGCAGCGTGCGGTGGAGTCAACCCACTCACGTCATGGCCCAAAAGTGAGAGAGGAGAAGAGGAAAGGGCTGGGTTCCCACAGCCTCTTCAAGAGCAAGTCCCCTGTACCTCAGGACCTCCCACCGGGTCCCACCTTCTACAGGTTCCCCACGCTCCTGGCAGGGAGATGCCAACGACCAAGCCTTCAGCACCTGGATCTTGGGGGTGCACCCCAGAGCTGAAGCATTGCACCCAGCGACCCTGTGGTAGGGCAGCTGTGTGGACGGGCTGGGGATGAGTGAAGGATTCGTTTGGCCCAGTTGTTGGCACGTTGTAAGTGTTCAGGATGCTCTTTCACCCCTAAGCTGCAGAAGTGGCCAATTTACACGCTTGGTCTTTGCAGCTGGTTCATTTGCAAGCACTGACTGAGCCCCTGTAGCTTCCAGGTGTTGGGTTGGGTGTGGCAGGGGTCCAAACGTGTCAAGCATGGGAATTTTTAAGATTTTTTTTTTTAGTTGTTGATGAACCTTTATTTTATTTATTTATACGTGGTGCTGAGAATGGAATCCAGTGTCTCATGCGGGCCAGGCAAGCGCTCTACCGCTGAGCCCCAGCTCAGTCTCATGGGAATCAACATGCTATCACTTATGTTAAAAAAAAAAAAAAAAACAAAACAACTTCTATTGAGTTAAAAGCAATAATGACTTCCAAGGCTATTTAAGTATCTTACAAAAGAGTCTTAATAGTTGGTTTGTTAGGTACAACTTGAAAAAAATGAGTGGAATTAGGACAAATGGGAAGCTGTCTTATTTCTAATCACTTGGGAAACTTGTTGCTTTTTAATACAACTGCTACTTAAATTCACTTAATTTCTTAAAACAAACCCTGCTATGAACCTGGAAGCCTTCAGCCGGCTCATCCGCACATAATCAGGCCTATCTGCAAACAGCCTGTTGTGCGCGAGTGCCTTTCACAGCCCGCGTTCTCAGGAGGGCAGGATTTGCCAGGGATCGTCCAGTTCTAAAGATTGACGTCCTGGGAACTGAAGGCGGCCAGCCGGGCCTCCCGATGGCATTCCTGGTAGGTAACGGATGGGCTTCTGCTCCAGCTCTGCTGGGGACGCAGGACTCTACCTCCACAGGTAGGCGCTGCCCAGGTGAGCAGCCTGGTGTTTGCCACGGAGTGGTGAATGGGACCTCGCTTAGGACCTGCAGAGCTCCTGCGAGGGACAGAGCCCTTGGCGCTCCTTCCCTCTCATCCTGGCCTCCGTGGCTGTGCCTGGGTCCTGTTGTGACTGCCTGTCAGTCTTTTTTTGCCCTGAGCTGCTGCCTGCCCTCTGTCCCCAGGGGAACAATAGCCCCGGCCACTGTTGGGTGGCCAGCGTGCCAGGCCTAGGGGTGTGGGGCAACTTTCAGTCCAGCCACTTCTCTCCCTGTTCTCTGGGGTGACTCGCCCGGGCTCTGCTTTCTTGGAAAACAACAGTGAACTTTGTTCGACCAGAGCGCTATTTCCCAGACTCTGATGTTTGTTCTCGGACCCTCCTCCCTCCAGCTGCTCCCGAGTGCTGACCACTTCCTGTGCACACTGCGGGCTGCTTTCGCTGTTCCAGCTCTTCTTGGAAGACAGCCACGTGGGACCAGGCAAATGGAGCACAAGCCCGGCCGCGGGTGGCCTTGGCCTGCAGGGTCTGACTCTGCCACCAGGGCGCGGGGACCAAGGCGGCGTGTGGGCCTGACGCAGGGTGGGCAGTGAGGCTCCCGAAGTCCCGTGGCTTTGCTGGCCTTGCACCTCTGGGTGCCTAGCATGCTTATGGGAACCAACTGAATAGAGACAGGCGATGCAGGGAGAGGCGGACGTTTGGAGCCCTGGGCCCTGAGCCTCCTCCGACTTGGCACCCCCTTGCCCCTCCCACTTCTGTGCTCTTGGCCCCCGCCAGGACCTTGCATCCCTGACCTCTCCCTGGGCCTGGGCCCTTAGGCCTTTCCGGATTTCTGGATCTTGGGGTGAGCCCTTCCTTGGCTTTCTGACCCTCTTTTGCTTCTGCTACCCAGCATGCCACACCCCAAATCTAGCTGATGGTGTGGCTGATTGAGTGGCTGTGGCCGCTGGATCCACAGCAGCCCCGCTGGTGCACCCAGGTTTCTCAACCCCACCAACTTCATCTGGGACGTAGAGTGGGTTTTGATTGGCCTGAAGAATGTTTAAAATCATTTGATTTAGTTATTGACATTTAAGAATAGGAGATCTTAAGATAGATTTAGATTTTTTTGGCTCAACTTGCAAAGCTGGGGAGCCAGCAGGGTGAGGTCTTTGCTCAATCTTGAGTAGCCATTGGCCAGAACCAAGAGCCACCCCTGCCCCATGGCACTGGGTGGACTGCCACATCCCTACAATGGCAGGACGTGTCTGCCTGGACTCAGAGACTGAGAGTTAGCTGCCACTGACCACGTGGCTTGTCCGCCTCTCGCTCCTGAGCCCCTCGTTCAGGAAGTGCCTGCTGGACTCTGCTGGACGTTTTAGGTGGCCCTGGTTCAGTGGAGCGTCTCAGCAATCACTCCCAGTCTCTAGTGGACTCCAGCCTACCATGCTGCTCAGTGAGTCACTGAAAATCTTATGGAGGCCCGTAAGCCCTCCAGAAGGCCGGGCCTCCTCCATTGTTGGAAAGGTGGAGACCACACGAGGTGTGTCCCCATGCCTCAACCTCCTTCCCCTCCTACTCTGGCTCTCTGTTTTTCTTCCTCCCTCCCTCCCTCTGCCCTCTTTCTGCATTTTTCCGTCATCATATTTTAAAGTATAAAATAAAATGCACTATGGAAAAGTGTGGAAGACCAGGCTGTCCAGCTCAGTGACTTATCAGAAAGTCAGTGCTGTGGGGGTCATTACCAGCCAGGTTAAGAAACACAACTGCCCTTAGTGTGTGCACTCTGGGCTCCCTGGCCTGCCTGCCCCCCGGGGGGACAGTACCCAGATCTCATGGTGAAAAGTCCTAAATTTTCTTTATCATTTTATCATCAAAATGTGTACATGAAGGTTTATTACAGCTTTCTTCATAATTGCTAAAACTTGGAGGCACTGATACCCCAGCGGTAGGAGAATGAGTAAGAAGACTGAGGTCCACCCAGACAATGAACAGCACTCACAGCCAAAAGAAATGAACTACCAAGCCACGAAAAGACAGGGGCGCTGGGCATCGTGGTGCGCACCTGTAATCCCAGTTATCTGGGAGACCAGAGGCAGGAGGGTCGCAAGTTCAAGGCCAGCCTGGGAAACCTATAGATACCCTGTCTCAAAATAAGAAAGTGCCAGGGATGTTGCTCAGTGATAGAGTGCATGGCTAGCATGCACGAGCCCCTGGGTTCAATCCCCAGTACCATCACCACCACGATAACAAAGACGTGGAGGACCTGCAAATGCATTCTGCCAAGTGAAGGAAACCGATCAGAAAAGGTGCCAAACTACGTGACGTTTTGGAAAAGACAGAACTCTGGAGATAGTAAATGGATTGGTGGTTTCAAGGTTAATAGAAGCGAGGAGGGAGAATTCTTCGGGCAGTGGAGCTACTCCGTAGGATGCTGTGGCCGTCCACCGAATTTCACGTTTGTCAAGCAGAGTGTGCAACGCAGGAGGGAACCTAGGGGACTGTGGGCTGAGCTGGTGTCCAGTGTGGAGCACCAGCCATGGCGAACGCAGGCCCTGGTGGGAGGTGAGGGCAAGAGGAGGGTGTGCGGCTCAGGTGGGAGCTAGGTGGGCAGGCTCTGCTACCTCCCACCTCGCTGGGAACCTAAAACTGCTTCAAAAACAGACTCGTACGAAGCCACGTCCTTCAATGCTGCAGTTCCGCTCTGCCATTGACCACTTCCCGTAAATGCGACTGTACTGCCTTCGCCCACTGTGGAGTCCACCCAGGTGGTGATCCCTGCAAAGGACCGCGTTTTCAAACCTGGCACAACCTGCTCTTCTGCTCCTAATGGACGCTGGGGTTGTGTCCAGGCAGGCCACTAGGAATGCTGCTGCCGCCAACATCCTTGGGTTGTTACCCGTGCCTGCGAGCACTTCCAGGTGATGCTTCCAAGTCTAGAGTTTTCTATGTGGAAAAGTCTTAAATCATCAGTGCAACTTCCTTAATAGTTATTGAGTCATATTTTTCTATGTCATTTTTTAATGAATTTTATTTTTTAAGGATTTACCATGTATCTAAGTTTTCAAATTATTGGCATAGACTGTTCCTGGTATCTTCCTGTGATCTTTAATAAAGGTGGGTTCTGTTGCAACGTCTCGTTAGGTGTCTATGTTGATGATTTTTATCTCTTTTTCCCCTTCATCCATGTTGCTAGGAGTTTTTGAAAATCAATTTTACTACTCTTTCCAAAGAATCCAACTTTTGGTTTTGTTCATATTTCCTGTTCATTCTTTATATTATTAAATTCTATATTTATCTTTCTTCTTTTTCTTTGGGTTTAGTTTTCTGTGCTTTTTCTAGCTCTTTGAGATGGCTGCTTAGTTCATTGATCTTAAACCTTTCTTATAATCTAGTATATGCGATTAAAATTATAGTCGCCTCAGCAGTAGACTTGTTCCACAACTTTTGATATTTAATGTTTTCACTATTATTCCATTAAAATATATTTACCTTTTCATTTTGATTTTTCATGGGTCATTTAACAGAATTTTTGGATTTTCAAATACATGAAAGTTTTCTAATCACTTCTTACATGAAAGTTTTCTAATCATTTTTGTCATCAATTTCTAGCTTACTTATAATGTATTTCAAATATATTTTGTATCATTTCAGTTTTTTGATATTCACCAAGATAGGCTTTATGACTCAACAGATGGTTGATTTTTGAAATGGTTCTCTGTGTGCTGAAACTGAACATTTGGTTAGTAGTTGTGAGTTCAGTGTTTTGTAGAGGTCCATTGGGTCATGGTTGCTGATTGTGTGTTCTGAGTCTTCTCTATCTACTGATTTGTCTGCCTATTATGTTAGGCAATTGAAAGAGGTGAGTTAATTCTCTTATTGTCACCAAGAATTTATCATCATGTAGATGTGCTGTTTATTGCTTTATGTATTTTGAAGCATATATAATTTTATAATGTCATAACTGAGAAATTGGAACTTTTATTACTAAGAAATGCTCTTCTTTATCTCTAATTTTTTTTTTTTTGCTTTAAGTTCCATTTTGACTGATAATTTATATAGGTATTTCGATTTTCTTTGGATTAGCATAATATACATTTTCCCCTACCTTTGATTTAGTTATTGACATTTAAGAATAGGGAATCACAAGGCAAATTTAGATTTTTTTTTGGAGACAGGATCTTGCAATGTTGCCCAGGCTGACCTCAAATTCCTGGACTCAGGCGATCCTCCTCCTGCCTCGGCCTCCCGAGTAGCTGGGACTACAGGTGTGTGCCACCACACCCAGTTCTATACTTGCTTTTTAAAAAAATGTATTTCTTTCTTGTGTCTCTCACTTTCCAACTGGGACTATTTTCCTTGGTCTTGAAAAATAGTCTTCCCTGTAGTGTGAGTGATAAATCTGCTGAGTTGGGGTTTTGTACATTGCTTTAAATCATTTTCATTCTTGAAGAATTGGGGGGGCATGAAATTTCAGGTTGACAGTCATTTACTTTCAGCATGTTAAGACTTTCCTGTTATCTTCTAGATGTAACTGTTTGAGAAACCAGCTGTCAGTCTGCTTGTGGCTCCTGTGACCACAAGCTGCCTCTTCTCCTCTTACTTAAGATGTTTCCCTTCGCTCTCATTTTCAGCAATTTTACTCTGATGTGCACTCTGATTTAAAAGTCACTGACGACACGGCATCTGGTGGGATTTTCTCAGTCCCCGCTCTCCTTGTCTTTGGCAGAGTTCGTCACGGCTGTGTCCTGTGCTGCTTTCTCTGGAACTCTCTCCTCGCTTCGCTTCCAGGGTGCTCGGCTTTCCGGGCCTCCTCCCTGCCCCTTCGTTCGTTCCCACCTTCTGTCCCTCTCTCCTGCGTCCTAAAGGTGGAGTTTCCTGCTTCCGGGTGCTCTTCTTTCCTCTTCTCGCTGCTCCTCCTTCCAGACCCCCTGCTTTTGTGAATTGGTGGCTTCCACGGCTCCTTTTGTATGCGGACGCCCAGATCTAAATATCTGGCTCAGGCCTCTTGCCAGGGTCTCAGTTTTGCATTTCTGAATGACTGCTGGCTTTTTCTGTCCGCATGACCTTCAGGACCTTCAGAAGACATTTTCGAAGGTTGAGCTCACACTTTCCGTCCACAGACTTCCTTCTTCTCGTCGCCCATGTCTGCTAATGTCATGACCACGTCCCTGCTCCCCTTTCTTCCCTCCTGGCCAAGCGCCTACCTTTGATCTCTCGTTCAAATCCCAAAAGGCTTTGAAGGACTGATTCAAGGCGTCCTCTTTAAGAAAACCTTTGAGTCCTGTTTTTAAAAAAAAAGTGTGGATTTCAGCAGTGACAGACGTGGTTCAAACAGAGTCTCTGTCACTGTGACTCTGTAGAAGGTGTTCGAACACTGCGAACCTGGGTTTTTTGTGCGTAAAGTGGTAGCACCCAAGCCATGGGCGCATTGCTGAGGCCGAATGAGTCATTTGTGAATGTGTCCCATTTATTTTGCTGGTCTGTAAGCTCCTCGGGTGAGGTTTGTTTTTGATTAGTCTGCACGTCCCCGGGTGCCGCATTAGTGGTGGGCAAATGGATGAATGAATGCTGCCCAGCTTGCCAAGCGGCATGTGCTGATGTTGGCATTTCATTCCCTTTAGGTGAATGTCACCTGATTTAGGCACCACCACAGGACATCTGATTTTGTCTCCTCCAGTTGGCTTGATATCAGGTGGTTGCTAAGATGGGAAGTGACCCTGGCCCCAGACCCACCCACTCTCTGTTTGCTTTTGCTTTCCCACGTGCCAGAGGCTTCAGTGATCGTCCAGGGGGTTTCATGTGTAGACAACTGCCCTGGGCTAGAAGGTTCTCAAGTCCTATCACCTCTTTTGGATTTTGCTTAATCTATCCAGAAAATTGCTCCATCTCTCCACTTCTCTCTCTGTTTCTTGTATTGGGGATTGAACCCAGGGACTCTTAGCTTCTGAGCCACATCCCCAGCCCTTCTAATTTTTTTTTTTTTGAGACAGGGTCTTATTAAGTTGCTCAGGTCCTCCCTAAATTGCTGAGGCTGGCTTTGAACTTGCAGGCCTCCTGCCTCAGCCTCCTGAGTGGCTGGGATTACAGGTGCTCCCTTGGGCCCAAGCACTTAATCATTGAAACCCATGGGATGCAGGCAGCCATCTGTTCCTGCCACCACTCATTTTTCCACTGAACCTTCTTTCCTCCTCCTTGGTCTTAAAAGCAGGTGAGTCTGGCTGCAGTTGTCCTGAAACACCAGCCCACAGCTGGGAAGTGGCCCTTTTCCAAGAGTGCATCAGGCCCAAGGCACCTGTCCACTGAGGTGGGCGCGCCAAGCACTCATCTCCCTCTTGGGCTATCAGACAGCCGGGTACCTTCTGCAGGTGCCCCAGCAATTTGGATATTCATTTTCTGCTCTCAGCTGAGTATGGGCCACCTGGCCATAGCTTGGCTCACCCACTTTTAGTTCCCCTGGCAGATGGCGTCTGGCAGCCACAGAATGTGAGCTCTTATCCTCCTCCCCTTTCCTCACTAGGAGGAGTAAATGGAGGTGAGGCTAGGTGTGGGCGTGCACAGTGGCCAGCGGTGTGGAATTGCTGGGAAGGGGCTCAGAACAAAGTTTTCCCCTCAAGGCTTGTGCGGCAGGCTGGACAATTGCCCCCAAGTCCTTGAAACCTGTAGGTATTACTGCCAAATGCCCCCACCCCATTCATATTTTGAAATCCTAAGTCCTTAAGGTGGCGATGTCAGGAGATGGGGGGAAATGAGGCAGAGCGTCTCCTGAAAGAGACCTGGAGAGCTGTCCTTCCTACCAGGGGAGGACAGAGCAAGAGAGCACCATCTGGAACCAGGAAGCAGGCCTTCAGCAGAACCAAACCTTCCTGCACCTTGACTCCAAGACTGTGAGAAGTGAATTTCTGTTGCTGATAGGCCACCCAGTTTATGAGTTTGTTAAAGGATGAAGCCCTTTAGCTTGTTTGGATAAAAAGGGTTTTGCAGATATGATTAAGTTAATACTCTTCAGATGGGAGACAATTCTGGATTTTCTGGGTCCATAAACGCCATCGCAGGTACACTCATCAAAGAAAATAGAGGGGGCATCACATGGCCAGTAACACTGTTGCCAAGACAGGTTCTAGGTTGGGTTTCCAGGGACGAGGCCATCAAGAGCCGCTGCTCCTGCCACCACCAGGAAGTTGGCCACTCACCTGCAAAGCTGCCCGACACCTCTTCTGGTCTGCCCGACACCCCCAAAGTGGATGCCTCAGCCCCACCTCTCTCCCCACTGAGCCAGGTCTAAATTCAGATCTTCCGTGATGGCCCATCACTTGAGGAATTTAAATTGCAGCTGGGACTTTGGCTGCAGGGGAGTCTGGGAAACGTGGTGTTTGGTGTTCTGGCTTCTGCACCACGGATGGGCGGCTTCCCATGGCGATGGGTGTTGGTGTCCCGATGCCACGGATGTTGAGCGCACCAACCACGTGTCCTAACACGCACGCTTACTATGCACAAAGCAGCGCTCTGAGCAAAACAGGACAGGGCCCCTCACAGGACGGGCTGAGCTTCTCCCGGGAGTCGCGGCAAGTCCACGACAAGCGAGGTCCTTTCAGACAGCGTCACACCGAAGACAAGGTCGTGCGATGCGGTAATGGTGGAGCGATGGCGGCTGAATCCAGAGTGGTCAGAAAGGGTCCATCCCTTGTGTCGAAGTGGCAGTCATGAGGAGGGCGGGAGCTGGTGCTCCAGGAGCAGAGGACAGAGGTGCCACGGCCCAGCAGGAGTCCCTGGCCTGCTCCAGGAGAGAAGGAAGCCGGAGGGAGGGAGATGGGGCCACGGTGGGGGCAGGTGTGGGGTCCCAGGACTTTACAAGACTCTGGATTGTCTTCTTGTTGCAACAGGAAGTCACTAGGAAGTTTGTTTTGTTTTAAATCTGAGAGAAATCATTTATTTTCAGAAAAGGCAAACTCCTACAGTTGTATCTACGATGAGAGACCGTTCAACCAAAATAATGAGTTTTAAAAAACTTGTTTATGCTGAGATATGACAGGTTTACACAATCTGGTTCTTAGCCTTTTTGTTTTTATTGTTATTATTTATTTATCAAACAACTCTCTGAGGCATAAAGCAAATATATTTATTTGCCAGATGCATTGAATGGGGCAATCATATGAACTGTTGTGCTTTTGTTTCTGGACTTACCCTGGGGTCAGGACTCAGTTAACCCATCTCCAGTTGAAAATGTCCTATGAGAAACAAGCGGTAACACACCTCGCCACCTCTGTGCGTGTCCTAGCGACAGAACCAGGAGCACGTGGCTCACCCTTGAGGTTCAGAGGCCAACCGGGAGCTCACTCTGCTCCCAGCATCTTGATAGCACTGGTCCAGGAAAAGCTCAGAATTCAAAATGTGAATTGTGGCTTCTCCTGAATACATACCACCCTGGCACCATTGTAAGGTTGTCTTCCCAAAAGTTGGGGATCACGGTACTGGAGGGCAAGAGCTGTGCCGGGTCTGCTGACCTGAGCCTGCTGTCTTTGTGTGGAGCCCTCCTGGGGACTGGCGACCAGGAAGTCTTAAGCAGGGGAGCCACAGTGAGCTGGACGGTGCCCTCCAGACTCCTGTCCACTGGGAGCCTCAGCATGCACCCTCATCTGGAAATGGAGTCTTTGTGATGCAATTAAGGTGAGGATGGAGATGAGATCATCCTGGTTAGGGTGGGCTCTGAATCCCTGGAGAGGGTCCTCATGAGAGACAGAAAAGAATACACTGAGTCACACACAGGAGGTGACCTGATCATGGAGGCAGAGGAGGAAGCGATATGTCTGTAAGCCCAGGAACACCCAGGGAGCCCTGCGGTCGTCATTCCCCGGGGTGTCTCCAGAAGGAGTCAACCTGGCTGATGCCTGGATTCTGGACTTCCTGCCTCCTGAGGATAAGCTGCTTTTTCGTACCACCTGGTTTGGGGCACTTCCTGAATGTAGGAGTGGTGTGATCTGATTAGTGCTGCAGAAAGATCATTCAGGCTGTGTCCAGAGGTGAACTCCAGAGGCCAAGCCCAGGGCAGCAGGCAGGGGTTACAGTGGTCAAGGTCTCAGATGCAGTGGCTCAGATGCAGCAGTACTGGGCAGCTCTGGGGTCCAAGGTGTGCTGGGAGGTAGAGCTTGGTTTTACCCCTGGGGTGGATGTGGTGGGAAGGCTCTGGATCGGGCTTGCGATCTACACATCTGTCATGATTTATGGGGCTGCCGCTTGGGGACCTGAGCTGGGAGGGAGAATGATGGCTTGCTTGTGCCAAGTTAGAGATGCCGTTTGGAGGTGCTGAGTCAGGCAGTTGGGCTGTACCTGTCGAGGGCTTTAGGGAGAAGTAGGCACAGGGAGTAGGCACATGGGAAAGTCACCTACACATGGGTGATAGTCGTTGAGGCTACAGGAGAGAATGGATATGGAAGCGGGAACAGGCGATGTCAGCATCCAGGGGACTAGAATGAAAGCCAGAGATCCAGTGTGGACAGGAACCGAGAGAGCACGGGAAGGGGTGGGAGAAGAACCAGGTGCAGGAGGATCACGTAAGTCACCTGCAGTAGGGGTTTCCAGAAGGGAGGGATCGAGTGTGAACGAGATGAAGACAGTGTCAGCCGGGCTCCTGGTGGCTGTTGGAGACCTAGGCAGGGACGAGGGGCCACAAATATTTGGATCAGCAGGAAGAGAGACTGGGGGAAGAGGGCAGGGACGGCCATCTCCGCAGCTCTTGGGAGAAGTCTCCCACTGGAAGGAAGCCTGGAAACGGCTTGGTTGCTGGAGACGGGGTGGGATCTGGGAAGAACAGGGCTGTGGCAGGTGAGGTGTCCTTGAGGAGCTGGTGTGGACTCGAGTGAGTGGGGCCATCTCCCGCTGTATCCAGGGACGTCAGAGTGTACGCTGTGGCCAGCTGAGGAGGCCAGGGATGGGGCCCCCACCGTGAGGGCGTGACACCCTTTGACTCCTGGGAAGGTGCTTCCAGCTTCAGACACATTTGTTTTGAAGATGTGTCTTTGTTGAGGGTCAAGAACCCCTGCATGCCTTTCTTCCACCACCACCCACCCTTGGGATTCTGCAGGGCATGGGGAGTCTTTCTGTCTAACCCTTCAAAGACCAGGGGCCTGATGTCATCCCTGTCCCTGGGATGATAGGCTCCTTCTTGCTGCTACTCTTTGAAATAAAGCTACCAACAGAGCCCTTTCCAGGCCTCTCGTCAGAGTCCACGGGCACCTCACTCTGCACTTTTGGGGGGCCCCTCAGAATTCCCTCTTGCCCCAGTATCCTTACAGGGTCTCTCCCAGTGACCAAGTTTTCTCACACGAATTTTTCCTAAGAAAGAGAGAGAAAAACACAACCTAAGTTTAACCCTAACTAATATAACGATTTGGTTTGCTCACTTTTTAAAAAGTTTTATAATTTTTCTTAGGAGTCATCTTTTTCTCCACATTTTTATTGATATGTTATAGTTGTACATAATAGGGAAATTTGTTGTTACAATTAGTACATGCACACAATATTTTTACTTTATAGAGCATTTTTTTCTGGAGTATGCATAGTCCCCTAGTCCCACAAAATATCCTGTCCCCCACAACCCCGTACCGTGGAAACAGTTTTGGACATCTTGCATATTAAAGGTTCAAAAAGTCCTGCAACTAAAAACCCATTTATCTCTGCCTTATCCAGAGTTCCTCAAACATTTTTGACTCCCAAACAATGCCTGCCAGAATATTTTTTGAGAGATTTCTGCTTGTATAGCCAGTTCACCAAGAAATACAGTCATTTTCATTTACCACCTGATCCAAAGGGCCTTTAAAAATGTTTTTAGTCATTTTACAAATAATCTGAAGTAAGAATGAAAGGAGAGTGAAAAACAGCTCTACTAGGAATTTTGACACTAGAATTGAAACAAAGTTCAGTTTTCTACTCTGTCTTTTCCTGGATTTGAAGGAGCACAAGCCTAAGTGGGCCAGGCTCTGAGTGCAATCAGCTGCCCATCAGCTGTCCCGAGTCTGGAACACCCACATGTAAATACTGACTCAGCCTTCCAGTAATCTCTAGTGGGCCCTCACTTCTGCCTCTCCAGCTACCTGAACTGTGAAAGCATGTGGGAGTCATTTGAAGTCTTCCATAACATAGTTTTCTTGACAGGAAGACAGTCATCTTTGCTTCATAATTGCAAAGCATTTTCCTTTTTAGGTCTATAAACACTGATTGAGATCATCAACCCACTGTGACTTGTTTCCTTCCAGTCCCCTTTGTATGCACACCTGCCTGCAACCTTTGCTACAAAACATATCAAGTAGATTTCAGGGTGTACATGTCGTAAGAGGAAGAAATACCCCACGTGCCCTTTCAGCAAACGGCATGGTCCAGGCTCTGGACAAAGATCGGCATGACACGGCCCTTCGAGTTGGATGACCAGCACTGTACTTGCTTTAGATCCACAGAAATTTATTATTCACCTGTCAGATTTTGAGTTGGAAAAACTCCGCAAGTCACGTGTGGGTTTCTGGTCTGAGATTACCCTACGTGATCGATTTCACCACTGTTACTGGAGGCCAGGCACCTGCTGTCTCCTTGAGCCCAGCTGGTTTATCTAAGATTTGTGAAACAGCTTCCTTTATTTTTTCTCTTTGTCCTTATAAACTGAAAGTAAAAAATTCAGAATTTCCAACTGTGCTCAACGCAAGCTAAGAGCTGGCTAGAGGGATGGGATCTTTCACTCCTTCGTAAAGGGAAGGGCTCGCTCTTGAGGCAGGTGCCTGGCTCTCTTCTCCCTCCACTGCCTCACTGTTTCTTTGAGAATGATTTGCAGTAGTTCATGAATACTAACGAAATAGCAAGAACATTTCAAGAAATAGGTAAAATAAGGACCCTAAGCTTAGAGTGGCAGCCCACGCCTGTAAATCCCAGTGGCTTAGGAGTCCGAAGCAGTAGGATCACAAGTTCAAAGCCAGCCTCAGCAACTTTGTGAGGCCCTGTATCAAAGTAAAATAAAATAAAATAAAATAAAATAAAATAAAATAAAATAAAATAAAATAAAATAAAATAGACCTGGGGGTCTCGCTCAGTGGTTAAATGTCTGTGGGTTCAATCCCTGGTACCAAAACAAACAAACAAACAAACAAAAAACAAACAAAAAACCCCTTAAGATCCTCAAATGTAGCTCAGATGTACAAAAGGGTCTAACGGATTCACGTAGTGGTTGCAACATTCTAATAAGAAAAATTAGTGATTATTCCTTTTTTTTGGGGAAATTTCTGGGGAAGAGTAGAAGTCAAATCATATTTGTCCTTACAAAATAGATTGAACTACTCAAAAAGAAACCTCAAAACTGAACAAGGATCTGATGGGTCCCAGTGACAGTGAGTTTCCTTCCACATTTCGATTAACATGTAATCTCTTGGAGTTTCCTATGAATGACAAAATGCTTTCCCTTTTTTGAGTGCTCCAGGAAAAAGAAGTGGTTTTTCATAAACATCATATAGATCAGCATCTCTTTTAGCTTTGTACTGAAGGTTGGTCTTGTGCAATCTCCTGTATCTCTTTCCATACATGACACATTCTGCCACTTGGATTCGGGATGCATTACATAAGACAAGCTTGGTTCACAGTGAATAAAGAAAAAAGGCAAAATGCTTTGATTTTAGTTCCTAAATATACATCTATGTGGTATGTTTTATGTTGTAACACAAGAAATTGGCAAAACTGTTTTTATTTTCCTGAGATTTGGAATGCTTACATTTTGCACTTACGCTAATCTATTTTTATACTTTTTGATGTTTTCTTTCTAATGGACAAGATAAGACAGGAGATTTCAGCTGTTCTTTTCGCAATACATTGCAGTATGTGTTTTTTTTCCCCGCTGAGTAAAAGCCCACCACTATATGCCTGTTTTTTCTCAGCTTGCGGTTCAAGTCCCAGAGATCAGTCTGGAGAGGGAGTCACAGCGTCTTCACCATCTCGTGCTTCCTGCTGGGTTCTGGGTTTCTTGCTCCTGTCTTCTTGTCCTCAGCCACACTCCGCTGAGGATGCGGAACAAACCAGAGGGCAGAGAATAAAACAACGCCAGTCAGACACAGGCAGGTCCACAGAGGGCTCCTGGGGATGTGTGGGTGAGTCACGAGCATGCCCCCGTCCCTCACACAGTAGAACCTTCTCCAGCAGTTCCCTGTGGCAGGGAGAAGTTTGAAATAACCATCCTATTTACTGAGTTAAAAATAGAAGTGGCTGCAACATGTTCTTTGCTTTTTCAGGGATCCAAACCCCTGGGCTGCTTTCGACAGACCTGAGAGAATCACTGGTTGGGAACGTGGGTCTGACTCAGCGATGGGGGCCTGACCTTTGGAGCTGGCCTGCGTGTGCCCTGCGTGTGCCCTGTGTGCGCCCTGCGTGTGCCCTGCGTGTGCCCTGCGTGCGTGGGAGACACAGAACTCGTCCTTCTTCGAGGCTCCTTAGTGTAGACTCCTTGCTCACCACCGCTTTCCCAGTTTCTGTTGTCCCAAAGGAAGTTCAGTTTCTAAGACCACAACGCCACTCATGTGCACTCACCTGGGTTTGGGGTCGGTGCTGACGTGGGAGGCGGCCTCCGGCAGCTCCTCTGACAGGCTCGGGTCCTGACCCTGCGTTGCACCTCCCTGGCTTCTGGGCTGGAGGCTGACTTCCATGCCCCACCCCCTGGGGGCGCTGCAGGCTCCTGGGCCCTGAGCCCGACTGGGCTGAGAAGTGGTGGAGGGGGACGCCGTGTGGGGGGGCTGCTGCTGGCCTGGCGCCCTCAGGGACCAGGGCCAGTCGGTGCACACCTTGGGTCCTCTCCTGGGGTCAGCCAGGCCTGTGTGGACTCACGCCCGCAGTTTCCACTGACCGGGGCTGTGGATCCTATGACGGGGAAGGCAGAGCCCTTCCCTCCACTCGAGTGCGGGCTCCTAGGAAGACCCGGCGTGGTGCCCAAATCAGCACTGGTGCCACATCACTTCCCGCCTCCTGGGCCCCCGTGTGCCTTTCCGGTTTGTTGCACGGGGACCTGGCTGCTAGCAACCGTGGAAAGGCTGAGGTGCTCTTGGAGGCCACAGTCTCCACAGGGCCACGGTCACCCCTGGTAGGAATGTCCAGGGAAAGCCCAGCAGGGAGACGGAGAGGGATCCTTACCACACACTCGCCCTCATGATGTGACTCTCATCCCAAAGGCAGTCAGGGATCTGGAGGCTGCAGCCCCAGCTCCTGTGTTGTGGTGAGCATGGTGGCCAGAGGGCTATCAGCAGGTCAGCTGGGCGGGGAGGGCTGCCGGAGGTGTTGCTCCAGCAGGCTGCAGTGAGCCATGGCCACGGCGGGGTTGGCGCCTCCCACCTGGTACACCTGGGCCATTTCTGGGTTGGCCTGGGGAGGACCGTAACCCTACTGCAAGCTCCGGGGCCGAGTGGGCACGAGGGCCATGGCCAGGCCTGCAAGAGCCTGGTGAGGATCACCTGCCAGGGGCCTGAGGGTGTAGGGAGCCCCTGGCCCAACACCCCAGAAGTCAAAGGCTGTCGAAGCCTGAGTCCCACGGGTCTCCCAAGCTTTCTGTCTCCGCTGGCCCTATTAAAGGAGGGCGAGTCAGTTCCGGCTGCTGTGACGAGGTGCTGGAGACCGGGTGGCTTGCATGACAGGCACTTAGTTCTCACAGATCTGGAGGCTGGATGTCCAAGGCCAGGAGGCCAGCAGGACTGGGTGCTGTGAGGGACCTTTCTTGGGATGTAGGTGGCGCCTTCTCGCCGAGTCCTCTCATGGTGAAGGTGAGCAGGGTTGCTCTCCGGGTTCGTTTTTGGAAGGCGCTGGTCCTATTTTAGGGTCCCACCCTTGTGACCTGACTCCTTCCCAAAGACCTCACCTCCTAATACCATCACGTCGGGAGAGGCCAGGGTTTCAACACAGGAATTTTGGGGTGACACAAACATCCGGACCATAGTGGAAGGGATGCCCTAAGACCCCGTTCTGCGTTTCACTCAATTCTCATAGAAACCCTGCCAGCAGAGGAGGAACTGGCTCAGAGAGGTGAAGATGCTGCCTGGTGGGCCAGCGGCCAGTTGGAGTGTCCCCTAGGGTGGTGCAGATGTCGCGCCCCATCCCCTCCCAGGGGACTCCTTTCTAGCTGGAGTGGCCAAGATCAGCAACTGCTGTGACCAGGGCTCCGTAGGGCAGGGCATTGGGATGGGGGTCCCGAGAGAAGATTTGCTCATCCTGTTCAGGATTCTTCTCTCCCTTTTCTCGGCCACAGGAAGGCTGAGAATGAAGAAGCAACATCCCGCCCTCTTTCGTTCTCAGGGAACCAGACAAGAGCCACCTCTTCCAGGAGGCCGTCCCGCTTCTTACGCCCTGTGTGCCGGCTCGCCCTGCTACCCTCCTGTGAGACGTGGCAGCCCCTCTTATGCTGCCTCCCTACCTACAAGCAGGGCCCAGTGCCCTGTGCGTCCCAGGTTGGTACGTGGACCAGGCCCTGTTGGTTAGGAGGGCGCATGTACTACGACGGAGCCGTGCGGATGTGGCAGAGCAGCCGGGGCTGGAGCAGCGTGTGCGCGTGTGGCCTGGGGGCTGGCTCTGGGCTGGTTGTGGAGGCGCCTCTCCTGAAGGAAGAAATCTCGGGGGGCCAGTGATATTCTGTGTCAGCCCTTCTTGCTCCGCCAGTCCCGGCCTGGGCTTCCTGGGACTTCCTGGTACTTCCACCAGGGCACAGGGGGACAGCTGGGGGAACGTTCCTGATTCTCCGTGCATTCCTCAGTTCCTGCCCACTGGTGATCCCTCATCTGCTCTGGGGTGGGTAAATAACTCTTCTCTGTCACCATTTGACAACCCCCGAGTTTCAGGGCATAAACCACCGCTCCAGGTTGGCCCTTGGTGTGCGAGTTTCATCCTTTGGAATTCTGGGAGAAATCTCTCTCCATACAGCCTGGTTTTGCAAATCAAAAGCCCTCTGGCTTTCTTCAGGCTGCTTCAGCTGGAGGCAGACAAATCCACACGGAGCTTGCTGTGTTCGGCGAGTGGGACGCAATCCTGTCCCCTGAACGGCAGGGCCCAGTCAGGTTGGCAGTCCTTGTCCTGGGGGCCACCGTTCATCTCATAAACATGCTGTGACTACGCGGACAATCACCTGAGCCGTGGCGATTTGAGGAAGGGGAGACTTTTCTGAGTTTGCGAATGAGCCGGTGTGGAGGCCTGGACAGTGGGTCTGGGGAGTCCAGGAAGCAGCCACCTCCTCCTGCCTCAGACTACCGCCCTGCTACCAAATGCAGCGAGCGCTGGGATTTCCGGAGGGCAGAGACGGCCCCTGGGGAGTCAGAAGTGCTGTCAGGAGGTGGGCCTAGAATTGGCCGAGAGGAGGTGCTGACCAGGCTGCCTAGAGAGAGAGGCATCTCCACGTGCAGTCAGGGGGACCGAAGGGGTGAGACAAAGGTGTTCACAGAGTGGCCGGGGCCAGTCTGATGGCTGAGGCTTTGGGTTGGAGCATGAGAAAGAGGAGGTTGGAGAGGTGGCTGGTGGGTGTGGAGTCCTGGGGAGCCGACTGAGGGGAGGGCTGGGGTGTGGTGCTGGGCTCCAGGAGGAGGGAGCCACATTCCAGAGGGAAGCTGGGGCAGGAGGAGATGAGGTGCCAGAGGACAGGGGCAGATGCTGGGACGGAGGCCCTCCTGGGTCGGGGACCAACATGGTGGACTGCAGAGGGCAGGCGGGGGAGGAGGTCTGAGGGGCGGCCTCCTGCAGGGGAATCACCATGTCTAGAACTGACCCTTGAAGGTGTCCACCGAGCTCCAGGTCTGCTGGTGGGAAGCCGACCAGACTTGGACAGGAGTGGGGAAGCCTGGAGGGGTCCCTGTCGGGCAGCACTGGTGGCGCTGCAGGGGGGTGACGTTCAGTAGACGGCTGGGCCTCGGGGAATGGAGGCAGCAGAGTGGTCAGGACTGTGGCGACTTCTGGGATCTGGGCAGGGCGACCCTGTGGGAGGGGAGCTGCAGGGGGGTGGCCTCCGGGAGGGCACCTGGCGGGAGCAGAGCAGTGGCCCCGGGGAAGGCCCAGGGGGAGGCCACCCTGCCCCTGCACTGAAGCGTCTCTGCCGAGCTGGTCCTGGGCCGGGACGTCTGCACCTGTGTGGCGGGCTGGGGGTTTCTCCTTGTTCCGCCCGCCGATTTCAGTTCTGAAAGGAGTTTTCATGAAAACAGTCAGTGCGATGGAAACCGAAAGCCCTCTCCAGGTAGCAGAGCGGGAGCCAGCGCCCCAAAGCACTGGCCTTCTGCACTCCTCTCAGGACTCAGAGGGGTCTTGACACCACCCCATCCTCCCCTGACACTGTCCCCAGGCCTACTGGCCCGTAGACGGGCCCTGAACCTGGCTGGAGATTTCCCATGTGGTTCCAGGGGTTTATAGTTCCCCCTTCCCCTTCCCCTCCTCCCTCCTTCCTACTCCTCCCCCTCCCCCCTTCCTCCTCCTCCCCCTCCCCCCCCTCCTCCCCCTCCTCCCTCCTTCCTTCCCCCCCCTCCTCCCCCTCCCCCCTTCTTCCCCCCCTCCCCCCTTCCCCCTCCTCCTTTGTTCTAATTAGTTGTACACGACGGTAGACAGTAGAATGCATTTTGACACTTTATACATAACTGGAGATCAGGATTTGTATTTCTGTCATCACAGACTCATAAACAAGTGCTCTCAGGACGCTGAATTTTCAGGGTGCACCCCAGCTGCCGTTGCATGTCTGGGCTGGAGAATAAAGATGGCTGGGCAGGTGGGGAGTGACATGATGCCCCTGCACAAGATCTCTTCCAACTAAATGAATAGGTTATTCCAGAAACTCCAGAGGAGAGGAAGAGGCTCGGAGCGCCGTGGCCGTGTGCTTGGAGGTCCCCCTCTCCCAAGCAACTGACCCCGCTCCTCGGGGGACCATGACAGCACCAGCCCTGGACACAGCAAGCTTCTGTCCCCGAGCGCTTCCGGTGGCCAGAAGGAACTGTTTCCTTCGCCTGGCACTTCTGTCAACGGAAAGACCCAGCTTCCCGCCCCCTGTGAGCGCCTGCTCCCTCGACCACGCTGACGGTTGATTTACGGATCCACCTCACACTCACACTCACAGGGAACAGAAGCACCAGGACACACACTGGTTAAGAGCTGAGCAAGCTCCGCCAGGCGCTCCCAGAGCCAGGCAGCGCCCCGGGAGTAGCTGGCCCGCACAGTGCCCACAGCGGCAGGAGCGGCAGGCGCGCAGTTGGCGAGGGGAGGTTTGGGTGAGTGCTCACACAGTTCTCCATGTGAGAGAAGCATTGTAGGGAAGGCCTTAGGCTGAGGAGCCATGGGCTGGGGCTCTGGCACCTTCAGAGAGTGTGTCCTCCTACTTTAGTGACCGTCCAGGGCCGCCCTGTGCAAGCCTCTGTCCTTGGGCTTCTGTTCCCCTGATGATCACTAAGAGTCCAGAGCAGCAGAACAAAAGGACTTTGAGGCGGTCTGGACACACGAAGCTCTCCCCGCCCAGCTGAAGGGTGACATCTCCTCTGGAGGAAGCTGAGGATGAGGTAGGGCCTCATGGTGTGGATGCCACATGTGACGTCACACAGGAAGCCTGCCCCACTTCTTGAGAGAGTCCCACAGTGGCTTCTGCCTCTGAGTTGGACCGCATGTCACGAGGACACAGGATGGAGAGCTCTGTGTCCAGGCTGAACCCAGAAATGAGTCCTGGGGGTCTATGCGGAGGTCACTGGTCCTGCTGGACCTGTTGCTGCCTCTTCCTGGCTACCAGCTGCGTTTGCCTGGAGGAAAAGTCACACACTAGGTCAGGGAGTGATCCTCACCTCCGGGGAGCCCGACCGCAGTTTCTGGGCCTTGAGGACTCACCGAAGGGTCCAGCCTGGTGCTGACGGTGCACAGGGCAGAGGCCTGACCTCCTGGGGCCCACCACCGGGGGCACGGCATTGGCGTGTCCTCTGTGAAGTCAGTAAGTATTTCCCACCGGTGGGCCGTAGTCTCTCCTAACTGCCTATGTGGTCGCTATAGCCACAGGTGAATGCCCTGGTGTTCCAATAAAACTTTATGGACAAAGCAGAGGCTGGTTGGATTTGGCCCATTTCTTTTTTTGTTTGTTTGTTTGTTTTGGGGTACCGGGGATTGAACGCAGGGGCCCTCAACCACTGAGCCCCATCCCTGGTTCTGTTTTGTATTTTATTTAGAGACAGGGCCTCACTGAGTTGCTTAGCGCCTCACTTTTGCTGAGGCTGGTTTTGAACTCATGCTCCCCCTGCCTCGACCTTCCGAGCGGCTGGGATTACAGGCGTGTGCCACTGGGCTGGGCTCGGCCCATTTCTTACTGCCCAGATTTTCCCTCTGAGCTCCTGAAGGATAGGAACATATTCTTGCTTTTGTCTTCCTCCTGGAGCCTGGCAGACGGTGCTGACTCAGTTTACACCCCCAGTTATTCCATGAAGACGCTGGGGCTCCGGCTGTGCTGAGGGTTCACACCCCAGCTGCACCCACGGAGACGTGCACACCTCACAACCACCCCCAGGGCATGGGCCCTTTCCCTTCCATTCTGTTGCTTTTCCGCCCCCTCCTTTCCTTCCCTCCTCCCTTTTCTCCTTCTTTCTCCTCTCACCTATTTTCCTAAGTATTTATTAGGCACTTCATGTATATAGACACAAAGAACTCACTCAAGACCTAAGGCCAGTCTGCAAGGAGCTTCCACGAAGGGAGAAGCACCCTGCCCAGCAGTGCTGAGCTCTGGGCACACGGGCACTGGCCTTGCCTCTGCCAAAGTGGGCAGTGGGCATCTGCTTCCTGCAGCTGCCTCAGCCTCGGAGCCGCAGGTTGTTTGAAGCCATTCTGCAAAGGTAGCGGCCTGACTGATGTTTCTAGGCAGAGGCTGGAACCTGCGTCCCTTGTTTTGATAAAGTTTTGCCGTTGGAGTTTGTGCAACTGGTTGTGGATGTTTTGAAGTCAGATAGTGGCTAAGTCCTCGTGTATGTAGGAAGCAGAGAACTAACGAAGCTAAAGAGGAAATTTAAGACCAAGGGATGGACATGATGCAATTGTCAGATTACAGGGAATAAAACGATTATATCCCACTTAAAAAAAATGAAATAAGTAAATAAAAATAAAATAAAGCCAAGGGAAACAACCAGAGGAGACCGGATCAGAAAATTTGGAAAAACATAACCCAGGGGCAAACTTTGTTTTTTTAGAACAAATTTTCCTGAGAAACCTAAGAGCAGTGTTGGGTGTGTGACGGGCGGCTGTGGGCAGCCCAGCCCACCTGGCCTCCTTCCCACTCTACCTGCTCTGCCCCAGGTGCCACCCCGGAGCTAGTGTGGACAGTCACGTGTCTTGTGTGCCCTGTACCTGCTGGAGGTCTGCACCTGTCCAGCCCCATCTCATAACGAGGAGACCTCCTGGCTCTCCCGTGAATCCCCATTCTTCCCTCGGCCCTGGCTGGTAGAGAGGCCCCTGGCTCATTCTCCTAAGATGTCTTCTGGCCACTGTATTCTCTGACCTGGGGCTGGGTCCCGAGGCCTCTGGCTCACATAGACCTGATGGGGCCAGCCATGGCTCTGGGCTGTGGGCAGGAGAGAGCCCAGAGACGTGCACACACTCTTTGGGTATGCAGGCACATGCCAGGTCCCCTAGGAAGTTCCGGTATCACAACCCACACCCTTGCTTAGGTGGAAAGGAAAAAGAACAGGGGTGGGTTAGTGGGTGAGGGGATCCCAGGGACCTGAGTATGGAGAGTGAGTGGACTTTTATCCCTTTTAGGGACTGGAGGGTCAAAGTGCAAAAGATGCAAAAACTTCATGTCACTGAGCCTCACTAATAAGGCAATGCCTGACCATCTGACTTTGGGGTTTGCTCTTGAAAAGAATGTCCTAGCACACTCATACATTGCTGGTGGAGTTGCAAACTGGTGTAGCCACTCTGGAAAGCAGTGTGGAGATTCCTCAGAAAACTTGGAATGGAACCACCATTTGACCCAGCTATCCTACTTCTCAATTTATACCCAAAGGACTTAAAATCAGCATACTACAGTGATGCGGTCACATTAATGTTTATAGCTGCTCAATTCACAATAGTTAGATTGTGGAACTAACCAAGACGCCCTTCAATTAATGAGTGGATAAAGCAACTGTGGTATATATACACAATGGAATATTATTCAGTCACAAAGAAGAATAAAATTATGGCATTTGCAGGTACATGGATGGAGTTGGAGAATATCATGCTAAGTGAAATAGGCCAAGCCCCAAAAACCAAAGACCGAATGTTTTCTCTGATAAGTGGATAACGATACATAATGGGGGATGGGGGGATTGGCGTGAGTGGAAGAGAAGAATGAAGGAACTTTGGATGGTGTAGAGGAACATGGGGCTGGAGGGGGAGGGGAAGGAAAGATATGAGATGGACAGCAGCACCCGTGTACATGTGTGATTACATGAATGGTGTGGATCTACATTGTGTACAACCATAGTACCCCATTTGTGTACAATGAACCAAAGTGCAGTCTGTAAAAATAAAAATTCAAATAAAAAAAAGAAATTAAGACTGTGGGGAAAAAAAGAATGTCCTAACCTGGTGGATCCAGGGACTCAGCAAGACGTCAGCATCTGCTCCACCTCCTCGGTCTCCTGCCCTCGCTGGGTGGTTAGTCACTGGCCGGCAACAGCCAGAGAGCGCTTGAGGCTTCGTGGGCGCTTTGGCGCTCAGTGGTCGTCTCTGTGTCCTGCCACGACCTCGGCAGGAGCAATGGCGGCTGTGCCCCGTACCAGGGGCTCACCTGCCTGCACCTGCCACCTGCCTCCGTTCCACGTGGTTACTGTGTCACTCAATGCTCACTGCAGCCCACAAGGTGACACTGCTGTCCCCCCAGGGGTGGTCATTTACGAGTGCAGGCGGGAGCCAGCGTGTGTGGTCGGAAGCTGGATCAGGCTCCACAGGACTGGGACGGGAGGCCCACAGGTCTCAGGGACCCACCTGCCTTCCCAGAGACCACGGGACCTGGCACCTGGGCGTCCATGCTGGACTTCTGATGCAGAAGTAGAAGGTGACCGAACCCCTGGGGCTGAAAGGAGATGGTCTCAGATGGCCCCTGAGCCACTGCCTTGCTGCCCACAGTGTTGCTCTGTCTTGGGAAGCGGGTGGCACCTACTCTGGCCCCCATCTGGGAGGGGCCCCCATGAATCCAGGGGTGAAGATCCCCCTCCCCAGCTGCTCAGCTTCAGGGGCAGAAGCAGGCAGAGGCCTCTTCCCGGGCTGCCGCAGGCTCAGCAGTGCCGAAGGAGCGGGGAGGACGGTGGCTCCGGGTGGGCTCTGGGAGGGTGGAGGTGCTGCGGCAGCAGCAAGGAGAAGGGGCAGCCCCTCGAGGGACCTGGCCGGCGGGCAGGTGGGAGTGCCCCTGACGGCGGAACGGCTGGGCGAGGCGCGAGCCCCTGCCTCCAGGCCCCAGGAGCAGGGTGGCAGCCATGTTGCTGGGGACCGTGCAAGGACACCACCTCCTCCCAGGCCACCTGTGCACCGAGGCACAGACCACTCCTGACGCTCCTCTGAGGCAGGTAGAGCCTGGGTTGTTAGGACATTTCTCAACCCCAGGGATACGAAATGACCACCTCCCGGAGGCCGGCGGGTGGCTCTGCTCTTCCTGGAGACGGGGCGTGGTGGACGGGGCGGAGGCAGTGATGGCCACAGCTCCGTCCCCACCTTCTGTGAGTGCGCTTACTGCAAGGCCAGGAAGAGAGGCTGCAGGACGGAGCGCTGAGGAGGAGCGTGGCCCCGGGCACCCCGCGGCTGCTCTTCTACGGGGGTTCGGGTCCAGCTTCAGTGCGAAGGCCTTTCTGTGCGGGGAAACGATCCCAGTGGACTTTTTCAGGGGTTCAAGGTGGCGGAGCTCCCAGGAGGTGAGGGGAAGCGGGTTTCTGGGGTGAAGGGTGCTCTGGACCCCGCTTTCAGGTCTGCAGGGCTGCTCCTGGGCCGTGGTGGGAGGAACCAAGCCGGACCCAGGGCGGAAGTCCACGCAGGGAGGGGCCTTGGGCGTCCGTGCTGGAGCCCTGCTGGAGTCCTGGGGGTCCTCTGTGGCCTGGGCCCTGGGTGACGCCTGCCAGGAGGATGAGGGAAACATGCCCAGAGAGCAGCGAGGGTGAAGGTGAGGAAGGAGAAGGCAGAGCGCCTGAGGTGAGGCTGGGCAGGGCGGAGGGCACAAGGAAGTCTAGTGCCGGGCAGGCAGGAGATGGGAGGCCAGGGAGGGAGGCCAGCAAGGGAGGCCAGAGGACTCCAGAACAAAGAGAGTGGAAAGAAGTGTGGGTGGGAAGTGCTCCAGCTCTCAGGTGGGGGAACGGCTGCTACTCTGCAGAGGGACCTGGGGCAGCAACAGGATGTGGAGGGGCGGGCGGAGGAAGGCCTCCTTTCCCTGGGAGGGAACAATGGTCATTCTTCCATTGAAGGCTGACATGCCCTGAGAGAGGAAGGGCCTGCCAGGAGGGGGAGGGCCATTCGGGGGACAGGAAGGAAGGGGCCAGAGCCTGCCCCGGCCAGAGGAAGGCAAGAGGCCCCTGGAATTTCATTTGGAACTCGATACATGGGTCTCCAGAGCTTCAGGCTGCCAGCAGGCTCCCCAGGGTGTCACCGCTGTGGCTTTCCCAGGAGCCCGGCCTCTGCCCTCCCCCCGCCCCATGGCCTCCTCCAGGACCCCAGGTGCCAGCCTCACTAGGGTGCCCAGAGGCTGGCCGGGGCAAGGGTCTCACATGCGCCCACTGTGGTTCTGTGAGACTTCCCACCTACACTCGGGAGGAAGGAGCTTCCAGAAATAATAACGGACGCAGGCCAATGTAATCAGGCTCACATGCCCCTTCCAGGAGGCGCCTGTCTCCAGAACAATCAAGGCTGTCCGTTAAGCAGCACTCGTTCAGTACAAAGGAAGTGCAGCGTGACGGGTCGCCGGCGGGTCCAAGGGAACAGTCCCGATTGTCGGTGTTCAACAATGGACGGGACGGAAAAGCTGAACGGTACTCACGGTACTCACGCGCAAGGCAGGGTGCAAGGAGCAGCCCCGTGGAATCCTGGAGTGCGCAGCCAAGGGGCCCGGGGTGCTCCCATGGCGGCCGAGAGGTGTGGCCTTCACACTCAGTCTGTGCCCTCGGGGCCGCACTGTGGGGGCCGGGGCTCCAACGCCCCACGCCTTTCCTGCCTTGGCCTGGCTCCCGTCCCCTGGGCAGGAGGCAGCACCACGGACTTCATTTGGCAATGAGGAGATGAGGGTCTGGGGACCAAGGGTGGCTGAAAGGAGGGGGTGAAGGAAGGGCTCAGGGACCTGGGGGAAGGCAGGGGTGTCCCTTGTCAAGGACTGAATGTTTGTGACCCCTTCACCTCCACCCCCCTGTGGCTGTATTTGGAGATAGGGCCTTCGTCATGGTGATCAGGGATAAAGGAGGTCACTCGGGTGAGCCCTGATCAAACAGGACTGGTGCCCTCATAAGAAGGGACAGGGGGAGCACTCTCCACTAAGCAAGGACACAGGGAGCCTCCCCAGGGCACATGGTGCGTAGTGCTGGCTCGGTCTTGTTCGCACAGGTGGAGGAGCCGAGACCCGGGACACCTGAGCCCTTCTCAGTCCTCACCCTGTCTTTTATGGGTCTCTCACCTGCAGGCTGAAGGGTTGCCTCTGCATGGGCCACGTCCCCTGAGGTGCAGGCACACCAGCAGGAGAGGCCAGCTCTGGAACCAGGCCTGTTTCATGCAAATGTGACCGCAGGGCATTTACGGGCTGTTTGGAAACAGATGCTCTGTTGGGCTCCTGCGAGGCACCGGCTGCTCCTCTAATGTGTCCACTTCAGAGCCTCCTGTGGGGAGCGACTGCTCCGTAAATAGCAGGCACATGAGCCAGGCCTGGTGGCCACACCCGTGATCCCAGTGACTGCGGAGGCTGAGGCAGGAGGAGGGCAAGCTCGAGGCTGGCCCCAGCAACTTAGCGAGACCCTGTCATGAGATAAAAGTTAAAAGGGTGTATGCAGTTCTTGTGGCTCACCCTGCGGTCTCCAGTGCTGCAGGACAAGTGGCAGGCACACACAGTTAGTGAGCCGCTGTGACGGGGCAGCAGCCGGAGACCGCAGGCCCCCTCCAGCGTCACCTTCGTGCCTGGCCCTGGGCGCCTTCTTACTTTCTCTGTTTTATGATCGTCTCCTTTTTCCTTTGCTCTCTGCGTTGGAAGAGTCGTGCCTCAGGGAAGCTGCAGGACCTCCTGGAGGTGCCTGCTCCCTCCTCCTTTGGATGCAGATGTCACTTGTAGATTTGTCTGCGCAGCTTGAGGTCCAGCTGTAGGTGTCACAGTCCCCCAGGTGGAAACTAGATGTCCCGGGGCCACCTGGTCCCAGGGCACTCACTTGTCCTGGCTCTTTAGTCTCCTCTCATCTGGGACAATCCATAGCCTGCCTCGGAATTTCACAGCGTTGATTCTGGGACCGGCGAGGATCTTAAGTGGGAAGCAGAGTGACCGGGAGCAAAGGAATGGCGACTGACCTCGGGGATGCGTGGGGGAGCACAGGTCAGGCTCCGGAGGGGGCCTGAGGTGAGGAGGAAGGCGTGGACCCTGGGAGAAGTCAGAGGAGGCCCCTGCTCCTGTCACGGGCTGGGCCTGCATGTGGCACTGCAGGTGAGCAGCTGGGGGTGGGAGGACAAGGCGAGGTGGTGCCCATGGGGACACAGTGACCATGTCTGCCACAGGAGATGTGCTGCCCTCCACAGGGAGCTGCCCGTGCCTGGCCCAGCTCTTGAATGAGGTGAGGAGGAGGTGCGGAGCCCGGAGTGGAGCCCCAGCCGACAGCGGTGTGAGCGCCTCCGAGGGCCGTGGGGCCTCTGCACTGCTGCTTCCTGTGCATGCCTCTGCCTCCGTCTGCGCGTGCCCCTGCGCCTGCCCCTGCGTGTGTCCCTGCACGTGCCCTTGCGTGTGCCCCTGCGCCTGCCCCTGCGTGTGTCCCTGTGCGTGTCCCTGCGCGTGCCCCTGCGCGTGCCCTTGCGCGTCCCACAAACTCCTCTGCCCCCCGGTGAGGGGCCGGTAGGGGCAGGAGGGTGGACACAGGCATGCACAGTGCTCCAGGCGAGGCCCTGGCTCTGCCCCCTCGGCACCCCGTGCTGCCTGGGGCTCCTTCACCTCGCCCACCTGTTCCTGGTGTCTCTTCCCTGTGAGCTGCGAGCTTCCCCTGGGAGGACAGACCCCGATTGACGGCAGTGTCACTAGGATCTAGCCGGGAGCCTGGCGCAGAGTCCTCACGATTGACAGGAGGAGCGGTGAACCGGCTCTGCTTTCCTAAAGTCACTCAGGTTCTGACTGGAGGTGACTTGCACATTTAGGTTCTCACTTTAGACGTGCCGGGGTCTAACCATCTTCAATGGTGACTTTGTCTTGGGACGGAACGGTTGAAGTTAAGGGGGATTTGATTCCAAGGTACGGATGGCCCAGTATAACCCAAAATAAGCACGTGAGGAGTTGATTTCCTCACAGACCAAGTCCAGAGCACCCACTGAGGCCTCGGGGCCAAGCTCCTTCCACACTGCTCTGCCCACCCAACGAGTGGCCTCGTCCTTGTGGGCCATGACGGAGACACCAGCTTTCAGGCCAGAGGAAGGGGCTGACGAAGAAGAAGCTCAACGCACAGCCATAGGACCTTCTGTGTCTCTCCCCGCCACCTGGAGGCTGGGAATGCCATCTTTGCTCCGGGTGGCCTTTTCCCTGGGGAGAAGGGCTTGCTGTGGGGAGCAGCAGCCTGGCTTGGTTGGACACCAGCAGTCTTTACCACAGAAAAGGCCCGTGTCTTTCTTCTCACCCCCCTTCGCAGGCAGAGTGGGATGGGATCAGGGTGGGGAGGCTGGTCTACCTTAGCTCTTTCTAGAAGTGGGGCAGGTGGGTAGCAGTGCTTTGTGACTGGGTTACTTGTGCTGAACTGCAGGAGCCTGTCCACGATGCACAGGAACAAGTGCAGGAGTCACTGAAATGCCCTGGGAAAACCCGAGCCAAACAAGCCAGCAGTCACCCTACACCCGAGGAAGCTGATAAGATTTAGGGGCCACGGTGGGAAGGGAGGAGACCCCTGGCAGGGCCCTGGGTCTGTTGTGGCAGCTGTCTGGCGAGTCTGTGGCCATGTGATTGAAGAGTGCATTTACTATCGGTGGATTTTAAATCTCCTTTTTTAAACACGAGTCTCCAGAGAGCCTGTCAGAGGCGGGCGACAGCTCCCCAGAGAGCAGTTTCCAAACTCCTGGTGGCTGAGTCTATTTTGTTTTATTAAAGAAGGCCGGCTGAACGTTTCCTCCTGTTCTCATGCTGTGGACTCGAGAATGCGGAGAGCCAAACTCCTCTGCAGAGCACGGCCAGCAGGATGCCAACGAGGACCTTCCCAGCTCTGGGCCTCTCTGGCTTCTGGACTCAGGTGGTCCCTGTGGGGTGGGTGGGGTGGAGAAGCAGAGGCTGCTGGGTAAAGGAGGGGCACTGTGCTCTTGTCTGAGCAGATGCCACTTGAAAGTGAAATGCTGGTGTTTATTCAAGTCCACTCCGTCTTCCATTTCTGCCACTGCACAGGACCTGGCACGCACAAGCGTGCACCGTTGGGCTGGGCCTTGCAGGGCTGGGGTTGGCTTATTTAGCTGCATCTGCTTCTTTCTAAGCCCTCACGTGTGTGGCGGGCCAGCGAGGCAAATGCAGGAACACTGTGCAAATCCACCAGTGGAGTGAACTCGTTCAAAGCAAGAGTGGCCGCCCTGTGTCCAGAGGTCCAGTGTTCCAGTCCTGAACACACAGGCCTGGGCATGGAGACAGCCACGGAAGGCAGGGCTGTGTTCTGGCCTCTGGGGTGAGGGGAGGGAGCTGGGGCCCTGAGTGATTTGTCTGCTGATCCTTGTGTGATGGGGGCGGGGCCAGGGTGGGGCAGCCAAGAGGGGAGCAGCTGGCATCGTCACCAGCAGGCATTGTGCAGGGCAGGACGATGCTCCTCGCACAGGCGGGCAGCTAAACAAACCAGTCCCAGCCCTGCAAGGCCCAGCCCAATGGCGCTCAGAGGAGAGTAGCAGTGCAATGTCCCCATCGTCATCTCCACAGGCCACATGTGAGCCTGCGGGGCCAGCCCCTCTTGCCTTACACCCAGTCCCTGTGGTTGGTGAAGGTCCTTAGCTGAGCCAGCCCCAGTTTTTCTGTCTTGCTTTTGCCAAGACAATAGTAGCCCTTTGGCTCTGGGTCAGAGAGGGAAGCATGCACCTCCTCAGAGGGTATCTGGGGTCCCAAGTTCTGCCCTGTGAGGTTCCACCACCAGCTCTGCTCTTGGTCACCTTGGCCTGTTGGCTTTTGCCTATTTGTTTGCCAAGCCCCAGAGAGGAGGAGCCACGGTCGGAATCTTCTGCCTTATAGAGAATGACGTGGCAAAGAGCAGCAGCACCCGTTTCTTTGGTCTCTCACCAACCCATCCTGCTGCCTTGGTACCACTGGGCTTTGGACATGACAAGTGTGTCCCTTGGGGTCAGTTTGACAGTAGCAATGGGAGTGCCCCAGAGACTCTGAGATCTCTGTCCACCCTGGAAATGACAGATGAGACGCATTGGTGTGAGCTGGAGCAAGGAGCAGATGATGCGTGGGATGAGCTTGGGCTTCTGGAGGGACGCTCGGGGAAGGGGACAGTCCAGCCACAGTAGGCAAGGAGGCCCCAGGCTGTGGCACGGGACTCCAGCCCTGTGTGGTTGCATGCAGTGCTCCTGTCTAGCTCCACTGCACCGGCACCTGAGAGCAAGGGCCTGACCTGGCGTTGGAGCCTGGCCTGTGTCCTGACTGTGGTTTTCTGTGCTTCCAAAGACCCAGCCATTGAGCAGTTGCCGGTCCTCTTGATGACCCAGCACCAACCCTGTAGGCCTAGTCCTTGGGACTGCCTTCAGTCCTGGCCCTTTCCTAACGCTTGTCCCCAGCTGCCCTCCCACTGCCCCTGCTCCTGGACAGAGCATCCTCCAGCTTTTCTAGGTCATCGCCCTGTCTGCAGAATCCTGCCCAGCCTGGGCTCCTGTGGCCTCACTTCTGCTGAATTCCACTGAGCCAGCCAGTGGGAAAAGGCTGAGGACCCACAACCTCTTCCAGGCCCAGGAACCCGAACCCGCCATGTTTGTTTCGTTACAGAGGAGGGTAGTGTAGTCTGGAGCTCAGTGCTCACTCTGGATATGTGCTGTTTTGAATCTGGGTTAGAGTCAAATTTGTCTCTGATTATCTGGGTGAACTCCTTAACTATTTGTTTGTAATACCACCAACTATTTCCAGATGTCAGCACAGTATGCATACCGTGCCACTGATGTCGGAGGGGTTAGTGCTGAAACCATTCTTTAAATAAGAAAAATGCATAAGGAGACATTAAATCCCCTACCGTAGAGACCCAGCATTGTTTAGCCACCACAGGTGTTTTCTTGGCTGGCACACGTCTGCCTCGCTCTTATTTCAGCTGCTCCCCTCTAGCTCCTAATTAGGGTTACCCGATTCCTTTCTGATGGTTCAGTGATCTGGCATCCAGAGAAAAGCAAATTTGCAATTTCAGAATTCTACCAACTTCTGTATGGAACTAAATGATAGTCCCAATCTCGTGGGGTCACCGTGAAGATGAAAGGGGGGGAGCAGACAGAAAGCACCTATGATACCTGGCACCTGCTCAGGACTCAGTCAAGACCAGCTTGTCTTTCTCCTTAGGAGGATGGACTATCTCATCACCTGCAGCAGTGACCTTGCAGCTTCTGCTGTGGGCTTATCCATAGCTGAGAGATTGACCCAGAGTCCAGAGACTGGGTAGAAAGAACAGGAGCTGTGGAGCTGGAAGACCTGTGTGTGAATTCTGGCTTTGTTTCTTCCTCCCCTGGTGACCTGGGATGAAACAGCTTGGCTGAGGTCAGTGCCTTCGTAGGCCAATGGAGAAAGTCCCGCTAAGAACACAGGCCAATGGGGACGTTTTGTACAGCGATTGCTATTATCGCTGTGTCTGTGGTCAATCTTGGTATAATTTATCACCAGAGCATCATACTCCCAGGTACCTCGTGGATGCTACCAAATTGCTATATCGTAGATGCTGATCATTCATTTATTCATCTAAAATATTTATTGAGTGCCTGCTGTGTTCAACGGGCTGGGGATGCAAGAGTCGGCAGAGCAAGCCCCAGTCCAGGTCACATTCTAGCGAGAGGGAGAGACAGGAAACGCACCGGTCACGTCAGTCTGTAGGCATAGCAGGGGCTCAGAGACGGGAGCAGGCAGGCAGGGAGACGGCAATTCCGGTCTTCTCCACCATCCAGCCTGTTCCTGGCTGGGGTGTCTCTGTGGTGCCCAGGCTTGGCAGCCTCTCTTTCACTCAGGAGAAATCTTCCCCTCTGCCCTTTCCCACGTAGGCTCAGGGGCTTCGTGCCCTCTGGCCCCTGACTTTGCCCTCCATGTTCCTGGGGCCTTGGAGAAGCAGCTCAGGAAGCCAGACCTTCCCGGGCTGTAAGAAGACATTCCAGGGGCCCCCACTCTCCCTCCCGGACGGCTTCCTCACACACCCTCGGCACGCCAGCTCCCGGTCCGGTCCCGCTGAGGCCTGGCAGCCCGGCACCTTTCCCCCGCTCCACCCACGAGATTCTCTCCATCGACCGAGGTCCGCCTCAGGGGCAGAGAACGCGAGCTGACACCATGTCTGCGCTCCCCTGATTCTGAAGGTCCCCAAGCCCCCGAGGTTTCTTTGGGCACACCCTGAAAGTGAGAGCCTTCCTCCCTGACAGGTGGAGCAATGTGACTGGGGACTGCTCCTCCCGCCTTTCTTGCTGGCAGCGCTGTGCAGTTGGTGTCAGGACTTGGTTTCTTGGCAGAGTAAGTAGCTGGAAGGTGCCTGGGTCCTGGGATTGGTGGCACTTGCCACAGAGTCCCCGGGTCTCTCGGGGGCTCCGCTGGGAGGCTGAGGCGAGGAATCCTTCTCAGGAGTCGAGCAATCATCTCAGAGAAGCATGGTTCTTGCTCTCAAATGCCACTCTTCTTTTGGGTTATAGACCAGGTTAGAGACCCCAATCTGATATCTGGAACACTCTTTCTCCTCCGCGAAGTCCTCCCAACCTGCCTCTTCAATATATCCCAAAGCAAGTGGTTTTGCCTCAGTGGCAGCTCTTCTCTGGCTCTGTAGGAGCCGACGGTCCCTGGACAATGAAAGCCCCCAGGAGCAGGAGCCTGTCTGCCTGAGAGCCAGCAAGACATGCTGGCTTTATCCTGCGTGCTTAGCGAGCGTCTGCTGGCTGATGGGCCGTGGTCCCCACTTCTTGTAGAGTGCAAACACTCCTCACAGCCCTGTCCAGGAGCAACGGAACCCACGCCACAGAAGCATTTTCAGATTCTCTACTAGCCACATTAAAAAAAAGAAGCTGGTGAAATTAATTTTGCTATTTGTCTTTAAAACTATGAATCCAAATATTGCCATTTTTCCTTAGTAGTCAACATAAAACTTATTACTAAGAACGTTCGACATTCTTTTCCCCCTGGTTGTCTTTGGAATCTGGTATTTTGCTCTTAGGGCAGGTCTCAGTTTGAACCATGTGCTTGATAGTCACTGTGGTGAGTGGCTTCGGTACTGGACGGGCACGTGAAGTCCTGGAAGGGTGGGAGGTCCTGGACGGGTCTCACGGGGGCTCTGCTGGGAGGCTGAGGTGAGGAATCCTTCTCAGGAGCAGTTTCGCAGCATTTGCTGGGCGCAGGGCTCTGCTATTCGTGGGGCATGCTGTTTCTTAGTCCCCTAAGTGACTTGGGGGTAGAGACTGCTGTGGGACAAGCACCCTGAGGGAGGGGAAAGGTGTGTTGGTGAAGGGCTGTGGGTAGAGGCCAAGCTGAGGGTGCTTCTGTGAAGACTCCAAAGCGCCCACCCTGCCCTGCCACCTTCTCAGTACAGGTAGGCTCCTTGTCTAAGATGCAGGTTCCTCGCGACCTCGGCCCTGAGGTGTGGTGGCATGCAACAAAGAGGCCAGGAGTGCCCGGGACTGGCTTTCCACCTGTGCTGTCCCAGGGGCCCCGGCTAAGCCATTTCATCTCTCCACACCTCCGATTCCTCAGGAAGCCCACTGAGAGCAGCCTGGTGGGCACAGAGCCAGTCTTCAAATGAGCTGATTTGCAGCCTCACCAGGGTTGCAAAGGGGCTCCTGGACCAGCTCTGATGACCTGGGTGCTGGGGGACAGAGGCTGCAGGCTCCATGGAGGCACCAGAGGGGGGACGTTGTTCTTGGACCATTAATGCAGCAAGGACTTCCAGTCAAGGTTCCTGGCCAGGAAAGTCTGGCCTTGGAGAAAGTGACCTCAGAGCTTGAAGGAGGGAAGGGCGGTCACCACAGGGGGCAGGATAGAGCGCGTGTCACCCAGAAGGCAGCTGCAGAGGGGACTTTGCTTTTCCTCTTCTCAGAGAAGCTCCTACGGTGCTCTGGGGTCTGCAAGGGGCTCTGAGTGAATGGAGCACAAAATATAGAAGCAGCCGCCCAGGAGGGGGGAAATCTCCGCCATCCATGGATCCCTTGAGGGGAAGGGAAGAAAAAAGTCCTGAGACCCTTTAAGGCCCCAGCTTTCCAGTTGAGGCCTCACCTGAAGCGTTCTTGGCCTGCATTCACCCAGGCGACGGCCGAGGGCTTTTGGGCAGTTTTCACGCGGCATCTGGTCCTGGAGCCCTGGGCTGCTCCTGCCAGGGGCCCTGTGGGAGGAGGCTGTGCTGGAGGCCAGCTTGGAACCGGAGGGGACAGGTCTGAGTTCCACAGCTCGAGGTTCCAGTCTCCAGAACACGTGAGTGTCCAGCGGGCAGCCGAAGACACGCCCGCGGTGCTGGTCGGGGAATTTGAGTGCCGGACCCACCAGACGGCTTCAGAAATTGTGATTTTGTACTTTGCCAATCTTTCTGGAGGTGGCTGTGCTTTGGGGTGAACAGTCGAGGAAATAGAAGAGTTAGGTCAGGGCCAACTCCACAGAAGAGCCAGCGGCCAGCGTTGTCAGAGGTGGACAAACCCCAGACCGGGTGCATCTGGCTGGGAAGAGGAGGAAGCAGGGCATACCTGGAGGAGATCTCCTGCTTGTGGGGACAGCCAGGTGTTGTCCACATAGAAGGCCAGTTAGTCCATCAAAGGCCCCAGTGAGGCCACGTGTGTCCCACTGCCTCTTGGTGGGGACGTTTTCCTTGGTGGCTCTGTAAGAATGGAAGCGGGGAGTTCCCCGAGTAGCGCTTGGTGCTCAGAGTGTGTGTGGAGAGGGCGCATGGACGTCGCCTGGCCAGGAGGAGAGCGGCGCCTCTTGCTCCCTGGGCCCCCTTCTGACGCATTCTTAGGTGGGTGTCATGAAGAGAACGGAAAGTCCACCTTTCTTGCCAGAGTCTTAGTGCTATTTTGCTGCTCAAATCCCTCAAGTAAGGGAGAAAAAGCCAATAAACTTGAGAAGTGTACCCATCCTGGAGTGTCGGGGACTTAATGGTCACACACGACTTCAAGTGGTCCGGGGTGCAGGTCCAGAGCTGAGCCAGCTGGGTTGAGAGCAGGATTTGCTGCTTCCTGGCCATGGGGCCCCCGGCACTTCACTTGACTTGCTGAACCTCAGTTTTCTTATCTGTATCTGCAGCTTCGTGGGATCAGTGGTGGGCGAGCGGCCAGCGCCCCTGTGCAGGACCTGGGGTGCCGCCGTCCACACGATGTTCCTTTGGCCTTCCAGGGACATGCTGCTGGACTGAGCGGGTGGAGGAATACCCAGGAGACTCGACTGTGTTACAGAGAAACCCCGCACTTCATTCTGGTCTCCTCGGTTCAAAATAGGGAGTTGACCGGACAGCTTTGGTGAGCGCTTGTGCTTTAGACAGTGGGAGAGGGCGGGCCGGTGCTGGGCGGTCGGGCATGTCTTCCCACGGTGTAGAGAACTTAAAGATGAGCGAAATCAGCCAGCCACGCACCGGGGCTACTTTTTACATCACCGGGCAAGGAGGTGTCCGTGTCTGCAGAGGATCTCCCTCTCCGAGAGAAATCATTTGTTCTAAGTTCTCAACAATTGATACAGTTACTGCTGAGCTTTAACAACATGAGTGAGCCTCCTGGTGCCTTTTTATTACTTATCCTTCAGGAGCCATTTCATTCTCTGAAAAGCAGCTGGCTCCCCGTACATGCTTGCCCAGTGATGGGGTCATTTTGAGAGTAAATTCATAAAAGACTGGAACTCTCCCTCCTCACTTTATAGGTCGTTCACCCGTCCAACTCCTCAATACAACGTATTTTTTTTAAAGTGCTGTATCAATTGAATGGAATGTTACGCAGCTATCAACAATAAGAAGTTAGATCAGTATACTGACTTAATATGGGGCATATAGTACAATGTCCAACATGCAGCGTTAAGGGAAGTAAGCAATTCTCAGAACACTTAAAATATTTAAAAAGGCAGCATTTATGTGCATATGTACACACGTATGCACACAAGTGATTTGTGCACAAGGAAAGTCTCTCTAAGGACAGATGAACGATTTTGCAGACTTGGAAGGGAGAGTGACAGCACAGGATTGCAAAGACAAAGACATGGACCGCATCAATTCTGTCATTCTATGGCACTGCTTGGAGATTTTGTTTACATTAAAAATTTAACTCAGGGAAGCAGAGTATGACTTGTGAGGTGCAGCATTTTTGTCTGGTAAATGCAAGTTTTGGTTCATACATTATCTTATTGATGTTGTTAACACTGGCATCTACCTTTCTTTCTAAATTGTCAATTGTTTATTCGAAAGCTAAAGAACACGCGGAACGCAATGGCTCTTTCTGGCTATGGTTCCTGGGTGAGTAATTTTCCACACAGGGTGCATGCAGTGGCTGCTCCAGGTGTTGACGTGCTGTGTGCTGCTCACTTCTAGTCAATATTTGAAAATGTTTTTGGGCCTTATTTTAATTGAAGTGCCTGAAGAGATGGTCTAATCAACACTAGCAAATCAGTGGCCTTGGACCATTCTGGAAGGTTTTGAGTGATTTCAGGAGCTCCCACTTCGTTCCTCCCACAGGGGATGTATTGTTCTCTTTTCTCACCACAGGAACCTTCCCACTTCCTGATCCTGCAATTCCTGGGGAAAAACCTCTCTTATTCTAGAGATGAGAGACTGAAGATACCAGTGTGGTAGCGGCAGCTTCTTGGGAGGCAGGGTGTCCGCTGAAGGAGCAGCACGCCTGCTGGAAAGGTGTGGAGAGGGAGGACCAGGGGCTCGCCCCTCCTCCTAGGACCCGGGTTCCTTGGTCCTGGGGGCAGGCCTGCCTTCCTTCTCCGGGTAAGTCGTATGTCCCAGGCTACCCGGGCCTCTCCTGGTGCCTTCCTGGGCCTCTGTCAGTGGAGGCAACTTCTGGTCACAGAGCTTCTCAACTCGCAGGCTGGTGTGGGTGCTTGGTGTGCTCAGGGGTCAGTGTGTTGGAGCCCCGTCACCCATGCCCCCTAGTGTGCCCCATAAATATGAGTTTGTGTGTGTGCCCTTTTCAAAAGGTCCAGGAGAACTGGCCCCCAGGGACAAAGACAAGACCGTACCTGGCCGTTTGGGAGAAGTGGATGTGTTATGTGCAGATAAGAAGGTGGTTAGACCTCTCTCCTTCCCTGGCGACGGAAGCTCGGCTGCTTCTCTGAGCTGTTTCCTCTGGGCTCTCTTGCTGTGAAGGGCTCACAGTGGCTGTCGCTGTCCCCTGGGTCTTCTCTTCCTCCTAAAGCACAGGAAGGCTCGGTGGCCTCAGCACCATCTAAGAGGCATAGGAAGAGTGTCTGGCCTCTGTCTCTGGGGACACACTGCCTGGGGGGCGGGGTGGCTGTTTGCTGAAGTTGGTGGATGTGACCCTGTGACGTCCAAGCTGGACAGACCTGCTGGGGTCTCGGCAGCTACTGAAGAAACAGTGCAGGCTTCTTTTTGCTGGGGCTCCGTGTTCTCTCCCAACATGGGAGGAGGCGTTCCCAGGAGCAGAAGTGTGGGGCAGACCAGGGTCTTTAACAAATGTGAACAGAATGGCCTCAGCGTCTCTGTGTGGGGCGTGCAGGCCAGTGAGGGGAGTTCCCGCCAAGGCCCAGGGACATTTCTTGAATAAAAGCTGCAGGTGTTTCCAAGTTGCCTACAGGTGCGTATTTGGAAGAGAACGCGCCTGTGAGGGTGATCGGACCGATTCTTTCCAGACCACAGAGCCTGCCTGTAGCATCTGCCTCTGACGCTCATACTCAGGAACACAAACCAAGCCCACAAGCAGTTAAACAAAATATGTTCTGTCCTCATACTTTGAAAACTCTATAGTCACATATTTTTTTTCATATATTTCAAGACAAAATTGAAAAATGTGTAAAGCTATAGTTTTCACATGACCCACAGCTGGCAGATATCAAAGATGACTGAATTAATTATTACTGCACATTTAAATGTCCTTTTGTTCTGTTTGAATGACTAACAAGATAGAGATACACATAATTTATAATTACTTTGTAGTTCTCTAAATTAATTTTTCGCCTTCATTTCATCATAACCACAAATCCTGTCATTAAAATGAACATCTTCACATAATTTTGTTCTATTTATAACAATGAGCTAAGGGATTTTAAAAATGTTAATGTATTTGAAATATGCACAATTTAAATAAATTTTCATCACAAATGTGAAAGTACATGCAAAAACATCAAAAATGTGTTTTCTCACATATATTTTCAAAGCAAGTTATTTTGTCTTATAAAATATTTAAACCAGAAAGGCAAAAGTACAAATTAGAGTGAATAAATGTCCAAGAGGTAAATGAAAATTATTCTGCTAAAACTGAATTTTAAATGTAAGTTTATGAAAATAAATGAACTCTTACTATGCATCCTTGTAAAGCACACCTCTCAACTCTAGCATCTGGTTCCACCCAGCCACCAACATGAATCGATAGCCCCTGTCTGGTCTTGGACCCCCACCGCTCCCAGTGCAGGAATCGAGGACGCTGTGGGACGCCGCCCCCTGCTCCTCACTGCCCCTGCAGTTGCTCCCACGCACGTGACTTCCAGGATCTCCAGGATAGGACCCTGGGAAGAGCAGCAGCTCCCCTGGACGGCCGGGCTGTGCGAGCAACACTTGCTCCTTCCTGCCGTCCAGCGAGAGGCCAAGTGCTCCTGTCTTTCTTCCTTCCTACGTTGGGTTAGCTGCCCATCTCCCCTCCTGGGCCGCTGTCCCCGGTGACATCGGCCATCCTGGCATGACCGCAGAGCTCGGAAGTACCTGGAGGCGGTCCTTGAAGACCAGGCATAAACCGAGGAGTCGTTCGGGAGATGCATTTCGTGGGACCTGAGCGGACAGTTATGGGGAAGGATGCTTAGGCTTAAGAATGAGGCTTTCCCTGCCTGTGGCACTGGACCCCAGGTGACAGAGGGACCATGGGACCAGTAATAAAATGATGCTTTGTCCTGTGGGGGTGGAGTGGCCCGGACCTGGGGACTCAGGACAGGCGGCCTTTGCTGGAGGCTTCTGGGAGGCCAAGCACTCATTCCCAGCTCGGGGTGGCTCCTCTTGCCTTCTGGTGCGACTTACCCAGCTCTGTGGGCTCAGGTTCTGGACCAGCCATCCTCTTTGGACAGAAGGAAGTTCAGCGAGGCCCAGCTGCCCTGGGGTCTTTCTAGTCCTGGCCAGTCTCGGGCGGTGCAGAGCGGGAGCTGAAGTAAAGGGTCAGCAGCGGGCCTGGGGGAAGTGTGGGCTTTGGTGGAGGCACGAGCTGTGGGTTAGGCCTTGTGAGCAGGCGCGCCGCTCAGAGGTGCTGCCCAGGTGCTGGCTCAAGGCTGGGCTTGGTCCTCACCGGGTCTGAGCCATGTCTGACCCTCACTCCTCTGTTCCTGTCGCCCTTCCTATTTTGTGTGCTTTGCCCTCAGATCCTGAGCTCCGTCAGTTGGTCCACAGCCTGACAACTTCAGCTGGATTCCCGATTCTCTCCTGGCTGGCCAGAGTCGCCCTGTCTCTCACTTCTCAGAAACAGGGCGAACGTATGGAGATGAGCTGGAGTGCCTGGCCCTGGGGTCTGACTGACCGAGACAGGTACTCTCAGGCACGGTGAGCATGCAAGCAACCATTTTAGAAACGAGTGCACGAGTCCACTGTCAGCCCCGGGATACGCTGGTTGGGGGTGCATGTAACCGAGGGGTCACCAGGAGGATTTCCACAGACAGCTGGCAGGGGGAGGGCTGGCCCAGGGCCTCTCTGGTCACTCTGGAGAAGTTCCAATCCTCTCCCAGTGAAACACGCAGTGTAACAACATCCACGGTTCCCTGACCGCCACAGACTGAGATCTGGGCCCAGGGGAGTCAGGTCCATCTAGGTCACGTGCAGGATGGCGCTGTGGGCTGGCCTCTCCAGGATCCTCCTTCCTCGGCTTTCACAGATGTGTGGGTTGGATTTTATTCTTAAATGACCTAAGCCAAAAACGTCTTCTCCAGAAACAGCAGGTTCCTTTCCATTCAATATTTCACCTTGGACAATTGCTTGACTTCGTTTAGCGCTGCATGCTGGGACTTGGTCTCCCTGGCGTTCTGGCTTCGCTCCCATTAGTGGCAGTGGCAGCCGTGCAGACAGATTGAGGCCCTGGGAGGGCGGCTCCCGACTGTGCGGCAGCAGTGAGCTGCGAGCGAGGCCGTGCGCGCTCATGACTGTAAATGCTGCTGCCCCAGCCGGAGCTGCCCACATGGCATTTGCGTGGAGACACATCACATCTTGCTCTCAGACAAGGCCAGACACGACGCCCACCACAGAGAGAACAGTGTCTTCTCCAGCTGTGCCCTGGTCCTGGGGCCACCATGGTGACGTGTGACAGTGCCTTGTGTCCTGGGTGGCTGGACAGCACAGGGTTTAAGAGATGTCTCTCTGGACCACAGGCGGAAGCCTTTGTCGTGCTGCTGCTGGGTAGATTATTCCTCCAGACGCTGGGCAAGTCCAGGCTGAGCCCAGTTTGCCCTGGAGGGCTTCTCTGGTCCCAGCTGTTGCAAACGTGGGATGGTGGGGGCAGCCCCGTTGCATAAACAAGTGACTGGGACAGGGCAGGCCGTGGGCCGGGATGGCCTCTGGCTTTTGCAGGTGGGAGCCGTCCTCCCGCAGGCACCTGATGATGAATGTGCAGTGGTGCTGGGGGTGGGGGCAGGTGCGCCTGTTTGCTCTGCTGCTTCCCGTGGACCTGTGCTTTGTGACTCCGGGAGGTTCTCTGCTGTCACAAGTTAGGTCGAGTGGAGTTGCAGCTCAGGTTACCTGGGCGCAGGTGCCTCCTGAAAAGCCCTCTCTCCCTGGGTGGGAAAGCACTTGCTTCTGCCCCAGCAAGGAAAGCAGGTGGCAGGGGAGGGAGACCTTCATGTGTGGCTGTTGGCGGCCAGCTCAGAGCCACGTGGGTCAGGTGGGAGCCCTGCCTTGCTGAGTTCCTTCTTGGTGGGAAGGTGTCAGGGTATCAGGAACATTCTGGCATGCCCAGAGAGAGCCCTCTGGAGGAGGAGGCCCAGGTGGGATTGCAGGCTGGAGGGCATCTGTGCTGTGTGGAGAGGGGAGCCTCATGCCTATGCTAGTATTCACGAGGCAGCCTGTCGCTTCTGCCTAAAGGGGAGCTGGACCAGAGGCTTGTAGGGTCCACACTGACCCTGAGGTTCTGGGAGGGCAGTCAGAGTGTAGTTAAAACCTTGTCTTTCAGGAGACCTAAGTCAAGTCCCATCTCCCAATTTCTTGTTGCTGTGCAGGCTAGGACGAGGTACTACCCTCTCTGTACTGTAACGGCCTTCCCTAACACGGATGGTTGGAATGAGGCAGAGTCCGGCTCATAGGGTTTGCCCTCAATGGCGGTTTCTTTCCCTCCATCTCCTCTGAGTTGGCAGAGGGCCACAGGCAACCCAACCCCACCCCAGAGCACATAACTGTCTACCACATGCCAAGTGTCCTTTGCACCCGGAGGAAAGGACAGCCAGCTGCGGTGCGATTCAAATGAACCCAGCTGCTCTTTGAGGACAAGTCTCATGTCAGGGTCCACCTGTCATCTGATTCTCTGCAGCCCAGCTCAGTGCATGGCCTGTGTCAGTGAGTGCCAAGGGACCAGAATGCCTGTGAGCCTTTTGCCTGCCCTGCAGTGGGTGCTGGCCTGTCCACGGGCTGTGGGGTTGGATTTTCTACCAGCTTGTGGGCTGCTTGGCTTTGTCGGTGTGTGTCAAGGCTGAAGCCCCTGCTCTGTAGGAACCCTGCTCCTGCTCCAGAGTCTCCAAATAAGATGAGAAGGGAGGTGAACCAGGGGGCTTCCAGTCACCCCAACCTGAGTTAAAGTTTCAGGTCCACCAGGTGTTAGCTGTGCCCCACGAGGCAGGTCACTGAGACCCCAAGTCCCAGCAGTCTGGTCTGGAAAGCTGGATGCTGGATCCTGCTTGGCAGGAGGGGCGCGAACAGCAGAGCCGTGAATTCTCTGCGCCTGGAGGCATCTGGCAGGAATGTTTCTGTTATTCAGAGCAAGGTTCTCATGCCCTGGACCAGTGTCATCAGCATCACCTGGGGACTTGTGAGCCATGGGAATGGTCAGGCCCTGTCCACGCGTGCTGAGTCCGATCCCTGGAGGTAGGGAGACGCCTCGGATCTGTGTTCACAGCACCAAGGGCTTCTGAAGCCCAGTAATGCTGAGACCTCGGGATTAGAGACACGATGCAAACCTCTTCGTCCCAGGCGTTTCCCTTGCCTCCTTCTGCTTCCTTGATCGAGTGGGACGCGAGACAGACTCCGAACTTTGGAGGGCAGCAGGTCTGGACTGGATCTGTCAGCTGGGCTTGGATGATGTTTTCTGGACTGGAGGCGAGAGGAAGGGCGAAAGGATCCTTGGGTCCCATCCTCCTCCGGGTGCAGACACGAGCCTCTGATCTGTGCCTCTCCAGGGGTGCTGCCCCGGGGGTGGGAGGGTGCAGCCTCTGTGCCGCCCTGTCTGCTTCCGCTCTCTGCTGCCTGTCGCTGGGGCGCCCCATGGAGGTCTGGTCAGAGCCTCAGCGACGAGGGAGATGTGATTGTGCCGGCATGCGGGGTGCTGGGCACGTGAGCCCTTTGTGGCAGATGCAGTGTCCACGTGAGGGCGTGGGCACTCTGCGGGGTACTGCAGAGCACTTTTGGGAGAAGCACAAGGGGACAGAGAGAGGACGGCTCATACGCAGGCCCAGCCTGGGGGCACGTGAGCTGCGCTGATCCCAGGTGTCCATGATTTCCACATGTGGGCAGCAAGCCAGGTGCTTTGAATGCGGAGTTGATAATTAGGTAAAATCAAATGGGCTGTTCCTGAATACCAAACAGAGCAGCGTAATGAACTTGTAAAACCTTTTAGATTCTTTTCACATGGTGACAAGTTTTTTATTTTTTTAAAGTTGTATCGAAGCTTCTTTTTGTGTGTGTGTGTGTGTGTGTGTGTGTTTTTTTTTTATGGTCAAATATACATAACGTAAAATACGCCATTTTAACTAGTTTTAAGGGCATAGGTCTGGAACATCAAGGGCATTCGCGTAGTTCTGCACCTGTTACCGCCACCCACCTCCAGAACTTTTCCATCCTCCGAAACTGAAACTTGGTCCCCATTAAACGCGAGCGCCTGCCCTTCCCTCTCCACAGCCACTGGTGGCCATTTATTCTATTAAAGCCCTGACTGAGATGAAAGGAGCCTTCTAGCAGGTGGTGGAAGCTTCCTAGAAGGCCCTCCTTCAAGAACGTACTTAAGAACACAGTTTTCTCTGCTTGGACTCTGGACGTGAGCGCAGCACAAAGGTACAGACGGAGCGGGAACGCTGGGCCCTTGGAGCAGTCGCACATGCCTTCGTTTTGCTCCTGCTGAAAAGAGCAGTAGAATGTTCGTAAACACTTGCAGGAGCAGAACGCCCTGGACCCGCCGCCTCTTCAGTTGCTGACGGCTGTCCTGCACTGGACACTCCGTGGACACAGCGATCCTGCAGCATTGTTTAGCCCGAGGGTCTGAAGTGGCCTCCTTCCAAGCCCGGCTGATGCAGGTGCCCGGACCGGCTGATGCATGGTGCCTCGTGCGTCCGCTCTCTTCCTGTGGCTGCCGCTGCCGAGCAGGAGTCTGGAGAGCCTGAAGCAGCCCGCTTGCAGCCAGGCCTGTCTGCCACGTCCCGCGTCCGTCTTCCTGATGTCCACTGCTCCGCTCGCCGGGCTCGTGCTGCCTTCACGGAGAAGCCAAGGTCTCAGGCATCCCCGGGGCACCATGGAGCGTGGGGGCAGGAGGACTCTCGGGCACCGAAGAGAAACGGAAAGCGGCCGTTTGTTTTCCCGGGAAGGGAGGGTCCTGCCTCCACACCCGCCATCTCCCTCTGAATCCAGCCCCGGCGCCCTGGGTGCGGTCGGCAGGCTGACCCGCAGGGCGCCGGCAGCCTCGGCCTGTGGGCCTTGCTGAGTCATCTCGGGGCTCAACTTTCACCCGTGCATTGGGGTGACTCAATGAGACTCAAATGACAAAACGTCCGTGAAAGTGACTTGAAAACCAGAAAGCGCACTCCCCGTGGCCTGTGGCGGTCCCTGTGGTCTCTCTGGGGGGGACCTGCCGAGCGGGTTTAGCAGGGCCTCGGATGGGGAGCTGGGGTGGGCCTGGGGGAGAGGGTGCGGCCCCTCGCCCTCTGGCTGTGGGCTGTCCCTCCACTCCCCTCCCACGTGTCATCACTTCCTGCGTGGGCCCTGACCACGGAGGGGGCGCCCTCTTTGGAGGTCTGACGGGGGACACGGGGGCTTGGAAAGGGCAGCTGAGGCAGGCCTGGCCGGGGCTCCCTCGCACCCTGCCTGCCGCCAGCTTGGTGGCACTTCCTCCGGGAGCTCTCTCAGGCACAGACCCCCTGTGCGGGATTGCCGGTTGAGCCGTCTCCCTGTAGATGTCTGTCTCCAGCCCTGCCACACGGGAGGTCTTCACCTAGCAGTGAGCACCCCAATAAATTCCACATGGAAGGTCAGTCATTGTACCTGTGTATGATTATTTATTTCTTTAAGATGAGTTGAAGAATAAGTTTTTGGGGAAAAAAAAAAACGTGCCACAAAAGTAGCATTATTTACATAATAGTTTCTCAAAGTGCGGCCCAGTAGCAGGGCGGCCCCCAGAGGCTTGCTAGAGATGCCAGGTTCCAGATGGGCTGAGTCAGCATCTACCTTTTGGATGTCTGCAAGGTCCTTGCAGAGGAGGAGGGGAAGCTCGCCTAGGGTGCTCCTTCCAGACCCGGGAGCAGCCGGGCTCGTGGATGCTCACCTGGGGGACGCTCTCAGCCACAAAGTCTGGGATTTAGACTTTGGACACACACGCACAGCTCTGGGGGCAGCTGGGGCGGCTACTCCATCACACCTGCGGCATGGAGGCCAGTGGCCCAGGAGCAGCGAGAACCACCCACCCGCTGGGCTTGCTCTGGAAATCAGGGCCCCCTTGCGCTCGAGGGGCCCTGACTGACCAATGCCTTGCCCCTTTACTCTGCCAAGGCACAGTTTTGGTGCCCGTATACGGGGAGAGGTGTGAAGAGGTGACTCTGGCCTCAATTTGTCCTGAGCTCCAGGTAGGAGGATTTCAGGTCCTTACCCCACGGGCGTCCGCAGCCCTCCTGGCCTTCCTCACGTCTACCTGCGGGGGTTCTCGCATCCCTTTCCTGGGTGGATATTTGATTTTGCACTATTATTTAACTGTGAGCTGAGGTCTGGACCAGACTGGTGGTTCAAGTCCTGATCCAGCTAGCCGCTCATTCGGCCAGTTCTTGCTGAGCATCTGCTTCATGCAGGTGTCTCACTGGGCACCGGGGTACGGCATTTTCCACTCTGGCTCTCTTCTCCAGGAAGGGACTGGCAACCGACCATCAGGAAGCCAAAATCAGCATTTTGCTCATCAGCTATGTGACCCCCTGGAACCTCGCAGGGTCTTGATTTCCTCAGATTTAAAATGGCAATGGACGGGGGCTTTCCCTGTCCATTGTTTCTGTGAGGCGGAAGTGTACCCAAACACAGTGACTGCTGATAGTTATCAGGACACCAGAAAAGAGGCCGCTCAGGACTCGGGCGGTAAGTGTGAGTGACCCTCTCGGCCTCACGTTGTATTCTGAACCCCTTTGGATTCTCAGTCGACCATCCTTCTGCTGTCCTTCAGGGGCTGGGACCTCAGTTTCCCCATCTGCTCAGTGGGGAATTTGTCTCCTCCTCAGGTGGGAGTGAAGACTGACAGAGTCCATGGAGACAGGTGTGCAGGGTGGAGCTCAGCAGGGGTCCTGTCCGCCTCAGCTCTTGGGGGCAGCCCCCTGGAGGATCCCCGGGTCTGAACTGGTCTCTCTAATCCCTGATTTATTGCTCGACCGTGTTTGTTCTTTGTGAGTCCTTCCGCTTCAGCTTTATGATGAATAAATCCTTGATCAGTCAGCTTCTCAAATGGAGTGACCTTGGAGCTGAGTTCTTTGAACCTGTGTTTGGTTATGTCACCAAACTGAACAATGGGGTTTACAGCTGTCCTTCTCAGGACAAGGACGTTCACCAACTGTTTTTAAGGCAGAGTTTGGGGAGAGTGAGAGGCATGTGAATCCATGTTTAAATAAGCCTGTCTACACAAGGGGAGGGAGGGAGCCGTCTACACAGGCAGGTAGCAACACTCCCCATCCCCAGGAGACCCAGGGAGAGACCCTGCCTGGGCAGAGCCCAGATGCCACTGGCCACGTGAGCATGAGGCTCCTCCAGAGTCCAGGGCTACAGGGTTCCTGGGGCCTTAAGTCCTGCCACACAGTCCCCTTCTGATGCTCAAATCCCCCTCGAGCCCAACTCAGCAGTCACAGAGCTACGTCTGGATGCTTCTAAGTGCAAAGCTGCCGTTGAATGTGACCCTCCAAAAGTTCCTGTGTTGGAAGCGAATCCCACACTCACACGCGATGATGTTTGGAGCTGTGGCCTTTGGAAGGTGGTCAGGATGAGATGAGGTTGTGAGGGGGACCCCATGATGGCCCTGCTGGATCTTCGAGAAGAGAAGAGGGACCTGGGCTTGGCCTGTTTCCCCACGGGAGGTGGCAAGCAGGACCCTCCAGATGCCAGCACCTCGCCCTGGCTTCCACCCGCAGAGGGGTGAGAAAGCTTCCCCCTCTTCAGAACCTAGCCAGCCCGTGGATTCCACTGTAGCAACAGAAAGTGCACTGAGGCAGGCCGCAGCCACCTCCTCCTGCCGCAGCTGGTTTGATCTATTCTGGTTTTTTCCCCCATGGATTTTTTGGAGGCATGACCTACACACAATAGGACGTGCAGACCTTAACCACACAGCCCCCTTGGCCTGGCCGGGTGCCGCATCCCAGTTCAAGGGGGAGAACTCCTCGTCACCTCCTCCCCTGCCCAGGGAGTAATGACACATCCCTCAGTTCTCTGGCAATCACCCTGGATTAGCTTCGCTTGTTCTCGAGATCCAGGAAAGTGGTGAAACAGGGTCCCTTGTCTGCCTCTGGCCTCTTCCACCCACTGGCATGGACTGAGCCTCCCCTGGCTCTGTCCACCCCTCTGGACCACTTCAGCCTCCTCTGCCTGGCTCCAGGTGCCCTTTCTGGTCCTGCCTTGTCTGGTAGCTGGATGGTGGCTGCGGTCCCGAAAATGTGCCATGACGCTGGGGCACTCGATCGAGAGCCGATGTGTGTGCTCCCGCTGTCCCCGGAGGCCACATTGCACAGCAGGGCTGTGGGTTTTTCAGGCCGCCCACCGGGGAAGGCGAGGTCTGGACTTAGGACGAGGCAGGTTGCTGGTTGATTGAAGGCCAGCTCTGTGGCCTTTGGTAGTCTTTTGACTTTGCTGGATTTCTTCCCCTTCCCCAGAGGAAGGGGCCCTTGGACTTGGGTGCTCTTTCAGGTCCCTTTGACCCACAGTCTAATTCTGCATCTTCCCTCGAAGGTTGGTGGATGCAGCCTCTGCCGTTATGCAGTTCCCAAGGGCAAATGCTCAGTGGCAGATGTGTCTGTCACCCCACCATGAAGTCCACCATCCTGCAGTTCACTTTATTTGATGCCCTCTGCTGGGAGGAAGGCCTGGGAGCACCACGGGCTCTAGGCTGGGGAGACCCAACCTCCCTGGAATGGTCTTCCTTCCAGCTGACCCGACTCTCGCCCTTCCCACAGGCACGGGGCCCTGGCCGGTGGGGTCTCTCCTCGGGAGGCGTTAGAATTGCTTCAAAGGTGGTTTCATTTGGAGAATATTTTGATGTCTTGATTCAGTAGTTTTAGAAAATACGAAGACACAGAAAGATCTGTATTTTGGGGTCAATTCACCTGGGGCCCTGGAACCACATGACAGGGCGGCAGGTAGGATATGGCTGTGTCGTCGTCAATGCTGACTGTGGGTCAGATCGCTCATGGACTGGGGTTCCCATCGGGGACAAGAGTGAATGAGTCCCTGAGGACTCAGCATGGCCTCAGTGATCCTTGGTGCAGTTGGGTAAACTCGGGTGCAGTCAAGGGCTTGTCTGGGTACTGAGCTCATTTCCTGGTTTGGTCAGGGCCTGGGGCTTCGGTCCTTTTATCTCTTCTCCTTAGCTATCCTCTCTCATCTCCTTCTGCTCTTTTTTGCTTTTTTCCCAAATGCATCCCCTGTCTTTCACCCCTGTGCCCCCCAGGGTGCTTTCTGACTTTAGGAATCCCCACCTCTTTCACGGTTTCCATTTCTGTGGTTTCAGTTGTCAGTGGTCAACTGTGGTCTGAAAATACTAAATGGAAAATTACAAAAACAAACAAGTCATAGGTTTTGAATGCATGATGAAATCTTGAGGGACCCTGTTCCACCCCGACCCCCGCCACGAATCGTCCCTCTGTCCAGAGTACCCATGCAGTATACACTACCTGCCCGTTACCACTTAGGGCTGTCTCTTGGTTACTGGGTCAACTGCTGTCGCTTGCTTTCAAATGACCCTTCACAGTAACCCAATACTATTGTCACAGAACCAAGTCATTCACCTCGCAACATCTCATCACAGAGGCATCAGTGAAGAATGTGACTATGACACAGGAGGCCTTCTGAGAAGGAGAGCACACGCTTCCAGCTTTTATTACAGCGTGCTGCTTTGTTTTATTTGATTATTAGTTATCGATGTTGATCTCTTACTGTTGAGTTAAATTTATTCAGAGGGAAGGCATGAGGAAGAGCCTGGTCTACAGAGGCCTTGGTGGCCTTTGCAGTTTGAGGCATCCTCTGTGCATCTTGGGACACATCCCCTTCAGGTGAGGAGGTGACTGAGTGCACCCTTTACACTCTTTGCCCTCCTAAACCCACGGCTCCCTCTCACGAGCTCCTTCTCAGAATCCACGCATGAGGGCATGTGACTTCACGTGGCTGAGATTTCTTAGTTGAGAGACACGGAGGCCCATGGTCCGAGCTGCCTGTCCCAGACCCCTAAGACAGTTGTGTCCAGCTCCCTCCAGCCCCTCAAGTCTGTCTTCTCTACGCTGAGCTCGCCTGGATTCGCCTTGTCCTCCGTTAAGCTCTGGGGACTGGTCTAAGCCTCACCTGGCACCTCTATGGTAATTTTCAACCATTAAACACTTAGATATTTGTCTTATGACAAGGAAGACCAGGAACCCGGTGCGAGATGCTTTTGCATGTACGCTTCCTGTGACTAAGCAAGTCTTGGTTATGGAGCACGGCCCCACCCCTTTGGTAGTAACTCCTGCTGCTATTTGTAAGGGAGAAGGTTGAGGCCAAAGGAGCTTGGGGGCTGAGGGGTTCATCTCCATCCTCAGTCTTCCCCCGTGCTTCCATGTGCCAAACATCCTCGAGTCATTACCTGCAAGCTACAGGAGCTTTAAGTCGAAATGTCGTCACCTGTCTCACGTCCATGAATGGTGCTTGCGCCACTGGTAAATCGCACCACTCTTAGTGGGTGATCTCCCTCCCCGTGACTCCCTGCGGATGACTTCATCCATGCAACATCTGCCGGTGGACCAGGGCCCGGGGTAATAAGGGCTTGGATCTTACCCTTGCATTATGTCATTTGGTTCCCAGCGTCTGAAACTCAGAATCAAAACACGACCAAAATAAAAGGGGAAAGGTTTCTTGGAGTTCAGGGTGACCTCAAGGTTCTTGGTGATGGGCAGAACCGGTGTCCAGGAGCCTCACAGTCGCTGGCCTCTTATCTGAAACCAACCACTCAGTGCTCCTCCGGGGAGGAGCGAGGGCAGAGTGTTGACGTCATCTTCGAGTCTGTGTTTCTCAGTGGGGTCTGTGAAGATCAGCAGCTTTCTGCATTCGCCGAGGGGGTGGTGTGCTGGCCTCCCAGGTCCCAGCACGATGGGGTGACTTAATTGCGTGGAACCACCTGACTAATTCACAGTTCAAGGCCAGCTCCTACATCTCCTCTGAGCTAGATTAGATGTGGCTGATGTTGCTTTGCTTGGAAAAGAGACACAAGTTCCCAACCAGGAGGAAACCATCAAGGTTTTATTTCACAACCTCCTTGGAAAGACCTGGAGATGCCCTTCAAGTGATAGAGAGGTAATTTACAATCCTTCCCTTTAAACTAGTTTCCAAAAATAGCGGGGCTATCTCACAGTCAAGGCTGCCTCTCTGCCAAGGTCTGCCTGTGCTTCAGAACGTGGCGCTGCCCCAAGAGGCTCAGGGACCAGGTGACTCGGGAGTAACAGCCCACGTGACTGCCCAGGGCCCAGGGCAGTGGCCTTTTTTTCAAGAACGCTCATAACATCCAACACTGCAGGTAGAGGGGCTCCCGGGCTCCCCGTCTCCTCTTTGGAATGGGCCTCCGGGAAGTCCCAGGAAGGAGGCGCTCCTGCTCCCGCCAGTGCCTGCCACCCTGCTGGGGACTGTGCCCTCGACCCTCAGCCCTCAGCCCCCGACTCCCTGGCTCTGGGGCCCTCCCACGGTGTGGGCCAGCGGGTCTCTGCTCGGCCGGCCTGCTCTGGCCATCTTGCCTCTTTTGCTTTTGACCAAAGTGATCCTCTTGGAACGCCTGCCACCCTGCAGGACAGCTGCATGTCTATGTCCCTCTCTGAAACTGTTGCTTCCTGAGTTTTCATGGTTTGGGGTTCAGAACAGTCAATGACGCTCAGGGATGTTCTCCAAGGGTGGCTGATCCTCTGGAAGCACAGGAGGGGTGCTGAGGGTGCTGGCTCAGGGGAGGGACAGCACGTGCTATTCCCAGGGTATTGCCTGGCCTGTGGCCTGCCTGGAAGACTAGCTGGCCTTGGGCACACACCTGTCCTGGGGTTCCCTGTGGGGAGTCTTCAGTGTGTCCCTTGATCATCCTTGGGTAAGGGGTCCTGGGAGGCTGGGCTGGTTACTGGCATAGGTTCATTAAGTCTGGCTTTAGGTGAGGCTCTCTGAAACCATACAAAGAACCAACAAGGTCCCAGCCCTTGGTACCTCCTGGTCTCACTGAGGCCACACATGAGGGGACACCTTGGCAGCCAGCAACCTCAGGGGTCTCTGCAGCAGACTCCCCAGGCAGGTCTGTGCAGGTCCCGCGGCCTGGCTTTGGAATCTCCCAGCTGTGCCATTCCAGGGGCTGGGGGCCGAGCCTGACATCCTGTCCAGGGTCCTGGTCCTCAGGGTGCTGGAGGCTGCATGGCGGAGCAGGAGACCCTGGTTCATCCTGCTCTGTCCCCTCTCTCTGGGCCAGGCCAACCCACTTCCTCAGTCTTGAGCACAATCCAGGGCAGTGCAGTCCTTGGTGGCCCATGTTTCCAGAGAGGCACTGCCCCTTGAGTCCTTGACAGCGTGTCCCTCTGTGTGATACCAGAGGGTCCCCTCCTCTGCACGTGCATGCCCCAGTGGGCATGGCGTCTCCCCTGGTCCCAGGGAGCATGCTGCAGAACTCAGTTTCTCCGCTGGTCTCTGGTCCAGGCCCCAGCCTTTGCCCTCCTGCCTGTCTCTCCTCTCTCCCTTGTCCATCCTGTGCAAGTGCCTTGCTGAAACAAAACTGGACGTGACACTCTGCTCAGCCCTCCAGGGCTTTCACTGCACAAAGGGACCAAAACAGACCAAAACAACTCCAAAGCTCCCCTCCCTTTGGTTGGTCTCCCAGGTCCTCTGTGGCCCGGCCCTTGCTCTCCTCCCAGCAGTCTGTGCCCCGTCCCTCTGGAGCCACCTCACCTTCCTTCAGTGCCACTGCATGGCGGACCTGCTGACCCTCCTCATGCTCTGTCCCTTTCGCCTGGAGAGCTGGTCCTCCCATCTGCTCCAGGTCCCCTATACCGACCACCGTCTTATCCTGCCTGGTGCCAATTGCTATTCCTCGGAGGGGCCCCCTGGCCTCCCTCGAACCCGTCTGAATGCCTTTCCCTGTGTGTCTGGCCCCGAGCTTTAAAGCGCCGTGTGCCGTGGAGTTCTCTGTGTGTGATGGCCTGGTTAGGCCTCTCCTCCCACGAAGCGGGGGAGCTGGGGGGTCCTCCCAGAATGTGCCCCCGAATCTGACCCAGGCCATACGGCGCTCCATCAGCGCTGGCCGGGGGTGAAGGGTGTGCTGCGGCGGCAGCTATGACTTCCATGGTGCCACGTGCGCGTGTGCCAAGCGGAGCTCTATTTATATTTAACTGGGGCAGTCCTTGAGGACGGGCCTTCGCGCTTTCCTCTGGATTAGGGAATAGTCATACACACCTCATCAGAAAGCCCGACAGAGTTCCAAATTCCTCCTGTCTCCTTGACCTATGGGCAAAGCGTCCAAAGTCACAGCAGAACAAGCACATGTGATTTGAAGAGCGACCTCCTAATGCGCCGCCCTGCACGATCACGCCGTCCTACAAGTCTTTTGAGGCTCCATCCTTCTCACTGCTGTGCCCCTCGACTAGAGGGGCTACTGCCCAGCTTCTGCGACCCCTAAGCTCCAGCAAACACGGCCGTGCCCTCCTGATGTCCGTGGGCAGCTTCGCAGAATCTGCAGGCGAAGCTCATGCAGAGCCAGGGGCCACAGGCCTCTCTGCAAGGGGCTGAAGAGTCCAGCCTGACAAGCCAAGGGGTGGCAGTGGGGCCTTCAGCTACCTTGTCCTTGCATAGCCACCATCCTGGGTCTGCTGAGGTGAGGCGTGGGTGGGCCAGCACCCACCAGTGGTGGGTCCTGCTGGTTGTTCCATTTGGCCCCAGGAACACACAGGAACTGAGAGAAGTCAGGTGACACTACTGCTGGTCCCCAGGGATTGGTGCCTGTGGCTGACATCTCATCAAATCCCTGCTCGCCTGGTCCTGGTCCTGGATTTGAGGGCACAGTCCAGGCAGGCCTGATGACCATGTCCAGGTGGGCAGGGCAGGCCAAGAACCTGTGGGGACCAGGGCAGAAGGGGAGGGCAAGAGGCAGAGGTGGCTCGTGAAGAGAGGCTGGAGGGCTTCTGGTGGCTCAGTCCCTCAGGAAAGGACAAGGTCTCTCAAGGGACACTGAAGGTTTACCTTGTGTCTGCACCAAGCAGGACAAGGCGGGACAGCTCTAGGGACTGGGAGACTGTGGTGGCAAGGTGGCTCAGCAGAAGGGACACCCCCATGAGGATCCACTGCCCTGAGCTCAGAGGGTGGCGTGTGTGCAAAGCCCTGCTGTGAGGGGTCAGCAGAGCCTTCTAGAAGTGTTGAACTTGGGCCAGGGTTTTGAAGGATGCTTAGAGGTTTCCCAGGCCAGAGACTGAAAGGTATTTTGGATAGTGGGAACGACATGAACCAGTGAACAAGACTGGCAAGACGCGTCCAGGAAGGACAGCGGCCAAGAGAGATCCAGTGACAGATTCACGGGGACAAAAGGTCTGGTACATGGTGGAGGTAACATCTGTCTAGACTGAGGATACGAAGAGGTGGTGACACCTTCACTTTCAGGTGTTATTCCCATTTCACAGATGAGTGTTTCCGAAGACTATAGGGTTAGTTAGGTGGCAGATGCCATTTTCAACCCCCACGTCTATGGCCACCCTACTCCACTCGGTGGCTCTGCCTCAGGTGGCGTTTCAAGCTGGGGGCAACAAGAGCAGTGAACTGCAAGTGTCTCCTGAAGCTCTGGGGTCCCCTGCCTGAGGCGGGAGGCTGGCAGATGGGTGACTGTCACATGCTTATCACTGGGAGGCTGTTCTACAAGTTGTCACCAGGTACCTGAAGGAGCAAAAATATTCCACACACAAGTTTGCAAAGCCCGCCATTGGATGGCATGGTCTCTTTCCCGCAGGACTTCCTGGAGTCTGTGCGGGTCCAAGTGCCCTGTGAGTGTCTAAAATGGAGGTTTCCAGGAGTAGAGCAGAAACCCTGGGTCCCGAGGCTCCTCAAGGGGCCTGGGAAGTCAGGACTCTTTCCAAAACAGCACCAAGGCACTGTTTCACTCTCACTGCCGCGAGCACACGGTGGAATTTTCCAGAGACTACATAACAGCTCAAGGGACTGAACCCAGGAGCAGAGACGAGAGTCCAGATGTTCACCATATACCAAAGAGGTTTGTGAACAACAATACCCTTTGTTTCACTGTTTATATTGGGAAATGTCATTTTTTTAAAAAATAAAAATACCTTATTTATGTTATCATATAGTAAGTTCATTATTGTTATTTAAAAACAAATTCATACATCTTTTTTTAAACTTCCACTTTGATTCAGTAGAGAGAGCTCTTAGGCAATCCCCATAATTCTCAAGCATGCAAAAGTTTCCCGAGGGCAAAAGGTTTGAGAACCACTGTCCTGGTTCTCAGTATTTCTTAAACTTATTTGATCCCACCCCTTTAGGTCAGGTGGCAACTCAGCGTCTCCTGGTGGCAGTTGTCCAGGTGGGAAGCACTGGATCAGATGACCTGCTACAGAGCCAGAAAGCCATCACACCAGAGCAGATAACGTGAAAGTTGAACCCCAGGTTTAAGTCCTGGCTCCTTCACGCAGTAGCCGTGTGACTCTGGGCACAGCCCTGCCACACAGCCCTCTGAGCCAGTGTCCTCCCCTGTGATGTGTTGCGATAGGTCCTCCTGCTAAGCAGCCTGCAGCCCAGGGCTGGGAGGCTGCTCGTGCTAACGCAGGCAGCGCCTGGGCACGGCCACTCGCAACAGCCCTGCTGTTGCTGCCACTCTGCGGGGCTACAGCTCTGTCTTAGTTCAGAGTGATAATGGTGGAGTGCTAGACTCTGAGCGAGGATGGAGGTTGGGGTGGTGAGGAGGGCCAGCCTCCCTGGAGTCTGCCTTGTGCCCTCGGGGAGGCAGCAGGGAGGTTTCCCCAGCAGTCCGGTGGGACCAGTGCTCTGCCCTGGACGTGCCTAAGGCGCACAGCCGAGGAAGCAGTGCGATTTCAGATCTGGGCAGGGGTGCCCGGGGTGTGCTATCGCCTTCTCCAACCAGTGAGAAAGCCACAGAACCGCCAGCCGAGGAGGGACGTCCCCACCCCTGTCCCCTGCGCCCCAACCTCCCTGGCCTTCCTTCAGGCTTCCCTGCCCTCCTGCGGCAACTCCGAGACAACCAGCCTGGAGAAGGCCCCTGGGTCTGTCTGGCAAGACTGTCCTCAGAGGAAAGCGCTCGTGCGTGGCCTGGGGAGCCACAGCCGGGCCAGGGCAGCTCTGGGTGAGGGGAGGCAGGGCAGCCTCACGCTGGTACTGGCAGAGGAAGCTTTCCAATAAGGAAATGGAAGAGGGATGGAAGAGGTGCCGGGGAGCTGGGTCCCCTCCCCAAGGAGGGAGGGAGAGCGTCTCGAAAGCCACGCCCCTTTCATAGCCCACATCTCTGGGGCCTGACCACCCTGACACAACCTTGATGCACAGGTGACCTGGAGTGGTCAGGTGGCAGGGCCACCAAGGTGCCACTCGGCCTAGGGTACAGTGACCACAATTTCTTAGGCGAGACCTTTTTGAGCATGAAAGTTGGTGCCTTTAACACTCACTCACTCTGGCTGGCAGGAATAAACTGGGTAGAGGGGATGTTGGGCCACCTGCCGAGGCGTCATGGGAGGGTGATAAAGGATAGACCATAAGGTGGCTTCCCAAGGCAGGGTTGCCAGGCCAAGTCACCAGGTGTCAGCATGCAGGTGGAGATAGCCCCAGCTTCTGACTGCAGAGGGGAAGGACCGCAGGAGCCTACTCGACTGGAGAAGGTCCCTTCCTGAGTGCATGAGACCCAAACTGCAGTCGTCACCAGACCGCCTATATTTCTAGGGCTTCATACTTTTCAAAACTCTGTCACAAGACCCCCCAACCCCATCAGAAAATCCCACCCTGCCGTCCAAGGGTGGATGGACAGGCTGTCATTTGAGAGGCGAGGAAATTGAGGAGCAGATGGGCCCCAAACCTCCAGCCCGTGAGGACTGGGTAAGTTCCCTGGGGTCTGACTGAGGGCACATCCTCCCCACCAGGCTGCTGAGGAGTCATTTCTACCTAATTGGAAGCTGCCAGGGGAGTGCAGAGTTAGGGAGGAGGGGGGCCACATGACATGCAGAGGGGCCAGGGGGTGTGGAAACCTGAGACTGGGGCTCAGACACCCCCTGGGCTTCTTCCTTGCCCGTGGCTTTGCCTAACAGTCAAGCCCAGGGCGCAGGACTGGGTGGGCGGAGGAGAGTGGCTGACTACTGTGGTTTCACAGGATAGCCGAAGGTCTGAGCTGAAGGTGGTCTTGGTGGTCTCTGACTTCCTCAATGAGAAGAGGAGGACTCTGGCAGGCGTGGAGGAGGAGGAGGAGCAGGAGGAGGAGGTGAGCCCACCTCCCTCTTGACATGCATCTCACGTGCCTAAGTCTCATTTAATCTGAAAAATACAAGGCAAAAATGCCCTGAGAATGACTCTGTAGCCCAAGCTCACAGGCAAGTGGGGAGGGAGGATCAAAATTCAGTTCTGGGGCTGGGGAGATAGCTCAGTTTGTAGCGTGCTTGCCTCTCAAGCACAAGGCCCTGGGTTCGATCCCCAGCACCACAAAAAAAAAAAAAAAAAAAAAAAAAAATTCAGTTCTGGGTGTGACTCTCAGACCCTGCTCTTTGCACTGTCCAGCCCTGCCTCTCCCTAAGGTGCAGAGAGATTACGTCCCTGGTCCTATGTCACCTCATTGGAAGAGGTTGGGCCAAGCTGACCCTGCTGAAGTCTTTTGGGGTCAACTCTCATTGTAAATATTTTCTCTCTGATTTTGCAACCCAAGGCAGTTGGTCACCAGGGCTGCGAAGTGGAGATAAGCTTGCGGAGAGGAGCCGCCCTCCTCACCCAGGGAGCCACGGGCAATTTCTGAATGACTCTCGGTTGTCGATGGCAGTTACTCTGAGAGGTGAGCCCAAGGCCACTCTGAGGACTTGGCCAGGCTCATTGTTTCCGTGGTCTTGGAGAAGCCAGAGGCCCATCAGGCCCAGGGGTGAGGTGGTAGAACCTTTCAGCAAGGGCTCCGTCCCCAGCCGCCCACCCACCACAGGCCTGGAGGTACCATGGAGTGGGGTGTGGCCTCTCAGGACCCTCGGCAAGCCGTGGAGGGTGTCGGGGGCTGCCCTTGAGGTCAGGGCCAGCACGCTAAGAACAAACAGGTTGTTCCGGAAGCCATCCGGCCCCTGCCCCTCAGCCTGAGTGCAGGCCCTGGTATTTGTGGAGAGTTCTGCATTATTTGTGCAGAAGTACTTACCACATCCTTGAGAAACAGGTCAGCACAGGTGGCCCTCCTTACCTGGGGGACACGTTTGGAAGTTTGGCCGTAAAGAGGCACCTGGGGCTCCTGGGCTGGGAAGTCCAGGCACCACCCCCTCGGGCCCCCTTGGGCTGTCCCACCATGACATCCTGTCCTTTTCCACCTGCGAGATCCTGTCTCCCTTTCACTCTCGGCTTCTGACGTCGTGAACCTCGCCAGCATTCCCCTGAGAGCAGAGCTGGCGCTCCGCCCACCTAGCGCCCACGGTCCCGCAGTCCAGGTCCCCACCCGGCTTCCCTGCCCTCTCTGCATTCCCCTGAATTATTTGACGACATCAGGTCATTTTGTTTCTATAGTCTCGATCTTGCATCTCTAACAAGCCGGGGCATCATTAGACGTCGTGGTATTGCAGTTGGCAGGTTTGAAATCTACAACAGTCCCTTGCTTCCCCAGCACGGGGTCCATACTGAAGTCCCTCCCATCATGCCCACAGTTTCTAATGGCCCATGGAATCAAGTCCACGGTCAGACTTGGCTCTGCGCTTGAAGGCATGGGTCTGCTCTTCCGTGGAACTTCCCAGCATGGCTCCTGTCAGGCCCTCAGCTGTCCCCTTCCCGAGCAGAAGCCATTTAAGGCAAGGCACGGTGTCACCTTTGTGCTCCTGCTGGGTGCCAGGCTCACACGCTGAGCATCAGAAGTGTCCCTGGGTTCTTAGAAACCTCACTAGCGTGAGGGGTCACAAGTGAATTTCGTCTCTGCCACTTAAAACATAGTCTTGAGATGTTGAAACCACTGCAACTAAAAGTCACCGTTGCGTCAGAGGCGTCTGTACACAGAGCAGAGGGGAGACCAGCAGTTACTCTGCAGGTCTGGAGCCCAGAACTTGGCACGCAGTGCACATGGACTCTGTCCTCTAACTTTGTTCTGGGACTTACCGATTTTCCTGTGGCTAAATTCCACAAGCTGGCGTGGTCTGAGGAGGGCAAATTAGGGCCCAGGGTCTTGCCATGACCTTTCCCAGGGTGGCCAGGGACCGAAGGTGGCGCTCCCTTTCCGAGCGCGGTGAGGCTGCAGGAGTCGGGGCCGGCCCGGTAGGCGGGCAGCAGCCCCTGCCCCTTGCCCGCTTTCTGACCCAACCCTGTGATCTCGTAACTGCTGAACTTGTTTATTTCTGGAGGCACGATCTGTGCACTATATGAGAGCAAACAAGAAAAGATGGCTCGGATTACGGAATTCAGCTTCAGGATTTGTTTGGTTCAACAAGTTCTTTTAGAAAGCCTACCATGTCCTGGGGCCTGCTGAGGTCCTGGGGTCCAGAGATGGGCAAGACCCACCTAGACAGCAAGGAGTTCTCCATTCAGCTCCAGCGACTGGTCCACAGCACCACAGTGGAAGCAGGCCCAGTGCTCAGCAGCGGGTGGGGACAGAGGGCTCCCACCTCAGACTCCTGGAACACCGGGGGCTTCCCAGCTGAGTCCTTCTTGAAGGATACATAGGGTTCTTCTAGAAGAAGTGGGAGGAGAAGGGGGAAGAGGGAAGAACTTTGCCTGTGTATTCCCAGGAGGGAGATTAGCACGAAACACTTAGCCCGTGTTTCCAGAGAACGGTAATGGGAGCCACACCTCCACATGACAGTCACAGGATACAGGCCTTGTGGAGGCTCAGGGTTTGTCCAAGGAATCAGAGTAACGGTCGCAGGCTACCTGGGACGCGGCTCAGTGCCCTGATCCCATTCCAGGCTTAGGAAACACCCACCTCCCATGAGCAACGACAAACCCTCATCAGTGAGGGACACAGGGTGGGCCCGGAGGTCAGGATGGGCGTGGTTGCCCATTTGGGGAAGAAAGTGGAGGCCTGATCTAACACAAGCAGCAGCACCCAGGCCCCTTTGTGGCATCCCTGAGGTCCCCTGGGGCTGGAAGCCCAGGCCAGAGGACGGGGACATTCCTCTTCCTGGGGCAAACAGACTGTGGTGCTAACAGGTAGAAACCCCAGACTGCTTAGAAGTGGGAGACGATTCCTGTGCTCTCTGAAGCCGTTAGGGCAGGCATTACTAATGTCTATTGAATACGACTGACCCAACCACAGGCTTGAGGACGACCAGGATTCTCGTCTCTTCTCCAAGTCAGATGCTTATCCTCTGTTAAAACCCCTGGCTCTGAAGTACTTGGCGCCACAGTGACCACCAAGAGGTGGGCACTTCACTTGGAAGACTTCAGATTAGAGGAGGTGAGGAGCTCACAATGCCCAGCGCCCATTCCGTGTCAGGCAGCCTTCTAGATGCTTCTCCACACTCTCCCACTTCTCAGGAGCCCCACCAGAAGCCCTCGTAATCAGCCCAGATGTTACAGGTGAGGGAACCAACATTCTGGACTTAGGAGCAAGACAAGAATTCTGACCCCAAAGTGCTTAGGCGTCTGAAGCAGGGGCCTGTGTGACCGGGGGCCGCAGCTCCGGCCCCTGTCCTGCATCTGACCCTCACACCAGGTCTGTATTATGTGTGTGACTGGGGTGGAGCCCTCCAGTCAGACTGCCTGCATTTGAACCCAGCCTCTGATCATGGCCATGCTGGAAAGTTACCTGACCACGCGCCTCATCTCTCCCCCTTGTAAATGGGCTAATAATGGTATATTCCTCCGAGAAAAACTGGCTGATTTGAGGGTTGGTCCAGGCGAAATGTCTGGAGCAGGAGTCGGCACCAGCAAGCACCCATGGGCTAACTGCTGTCATGGGGAGCTCTGCTCGAACCCAAAGTGACCTTTCGTCTGGCTTGTGCTGTTCAGGGAGACGGCAGTGTGTTGGCATCGGCAGGGAAGGAGGGTGCACAGGCCCCTGGGCCAGGGAAAGTTGAGTCAGTGATCTGGGAAGGTGGGCAAGGCCAGGTAGAAACCAAAAAATCAGGGCTGGTAAAAAGGCTGGGGACTTCAGTGCACAGAGGACCTCGCATGGGGCAGGTGGGGTCTGCAGTTCTGGTGGGCAGGGAGGACCCTGCCGAGGGAGGGCCTTGGTGAGGGACAGGGTGGCCCTCCAAGTCACGGTGCCTGGGATGAGGCCAGCCTGTGCCCAGCCCTGCCCCGGCTGGATGCACACCTGGGGCTACGTCCTTCAGCCGGCTGGAGTCTCAGTTTCCCTGTCTATTAATTGGGGATAATGTTCCCTGCTTCACAGGCAAAGTGCAGACTTTTAAAGGCCAAGCCCAGGGAAGGGCCCCGGAAGCAGCCTGGTGTGGTGGGGGAGTGCCCCCGCCCCACCAGGTCCCTTAGCCTCCCTGAATCTTGTCTCGTCTGTGCAAAGGACATGGGGACAACGTACACGGCTGTGGGGCTGCCAGCAGCACAGGGCACGCGAAGGTTCCTGGAGCCATAAAGGTTAGAGGGTCGGCGTGGACGGCAGAGTGATGGTGGGGACCAGGAGGGGTGGGCCTTGCTGGAGGGCTGCGTGCAGGTGGGCAGCCGCTGCCCTGGGAGAGTGGTAGTCGCCCTGGGGCTCCGGACGGCAGGCCCAGCAGCCTGTTGCCACCTGGCGAGTCCTCTGTGTGACGGAGTCTGATTCCCCCTTAAAGGCAGTGAGCTCAGCCTCGGCAGAAAAGGTCAAAGCCTGCCGCTCCTACGTCCAACCCCTCACCATCCTTCCAAGTCTCCAAACCACACTGTCAAAGTCGCCGGCGGGGGATTAAGCAGCAGCCTTCTCTCCTCTGGGTGACATTGACGGGCAGATCTGAGCCACACTGTGTCTCTGGGGGCCTTCCCAGCCTCAGACGGATTGGCGGTTGGCAGGACGGGGTAATGGTGATATACACGGGGCCTGCCGGGCAGGCAGGCTGGTGGCTTTCTGAGCTATCTTGGAGGTGACATTCCATTAGGGGCGGGTGAACTTGGTTTTAATGGAAGGATGACTTCATATTTCATCACCCTCTCCAGGCCCGAAGGTCAGTAGGGAACTTCCTTTCCTCAGGGATCACACTGCAAGAGCCCCAGACGCTGTGCCGTTTGGGCTGCTGCTAGAACACAGAGCCACAAGGTGCCCTCCTGCTTGAAGCACCTTGTTAACGTGGCCTTCCTACCCAGGTCCCTGCAGCCAGGCTCCTGGGGTTGGACGTGGACTCCTGGCTCCAGCACCCCCGCCTGGGTGGCCTTCGGCAGCTTGCTAACCACCCCGTGCCTCAGTTTCCTCAGCCATAATGCTGAAGTAACAGTGTCCTGCCCAGTGCTGCAGTGAAGACCACAGCATCTGGGTGCGCGGAACCCTTGGAACCGAGCCCAGAACCAGGAAGGCCAAGGAAATGTCAGTTGCTATTCGCCGTCTAGGGAGAGGAATGGCTGAAGTCTTTTGAAACGTGTTCCAGAGCAGGATCGAGCCCAGAGTTGGGCTGGGGCCAGGGCTGGAGGGAAGAGCAGCGGGTCAGTGTGGGAGGCAGGCTGGGCCTCCCCCGAGGCAGGGGCACGCAGGGCTCTGGAGTGTGAATGGTACCCACATGCTGCCCGCCCAGTGGGGCGCTGCCCGCCTCACCGGAGGGAAGGAAGCCTTTCCGGGCCTCGGAGAGGAAGGGAACGATACGCGAGAGCCTTGGTGGAGGAAGCCCCCAGGAGCGCGGGCTGACCAGGCGTAGGCCCAGGGAGCACGGGCCACCAGGGGGACTTCGCCAAGCGGGAGAGGCCACTTACTGAAGGCGGTGCTGTCACGGCATGGGGACCGGAGAGGCCTTGGGTTAGCACCGTGCTCCGGAGGTTGCAGTGGGGGTCAGGCTGGCCTGGCTGGGGCAGAGGTGTGGGAGTGACCTCCGGATTACCAGGGGAAGGTCTGGGGTGTGGGGACCAGTCAGCGGTGGACTCAGAAGAAATTCTACAAAGGGCCAGAAGTGGGATGATCGTGTTTTCCTGCAGAGAACAGGGCAGCCTGCCTGTGGAGAGGAAGTCCAGCTCTCCTACCCTCTGGGCCTTTGCCATGCATCCTGCCTCTCGGATGGGCTCTTGGGCTACTTTCCTGCGGGTGTGGTTTGGCTTTGATGTGACCTTAAGATTAGCCACGCCACACCGAGGTCCCCCTTCTGAGATCTGGGGTCGACCTTCTCATCCACCCACTAATCCCACCCGTGTGCCCCCTCCTGGCTGCCGCAGCTGACTTGGCCCCCTCAGCCCTTCCCTGTCCTTCAGGATCTTCCCTGTGCCCCGGGAACTTAGGACAAAGGTCTGGGAGTTGTGTTGACATGAGGCGGGAAGGCACCCAGCCTTGTACCGGGAGCTGACTCTTCCCGAAGCAACAGTCCCTGCAGAGGTGGGAGTGAAGGTGGCCTTTGTCTCCTCTCTGGTGTTACTGGCTCTGCTGAGAAGTGAGTGTCGCCCATCACTCCTGGATGAGTGGGGAGTCCCCACCCCGCCACTGAACAGGCTCCTGGGTCCCCGACACACACTTGGTTATCCAGGGTGCTGTTACAAAGGCAGAGTTGTAGAGATCTGGAAGCAGAGAAGCGTGGAGTCCTGTGGCTTTGCTGAAGTAAACGTTAGCTCTACGCAGGACTTCCATCTGAAAAACCCGCCCCAGGAGGCAGGAAGCCTCTGAGGTGGCCTCCTAGTCTTGCCTCCTTGTGTTCAGGCCCCTGGACAGTCCCTTTCCACACTGGAGGGCTGACCCTGCGACCACTAGGACACTACGGATATGGCCATGTGTGGGCTCGGAGGCCGAGTCATAGAAGATGTGGTGGCTCCTGTCTTGTTCTTTTGGATCACTCTGGAGGAAACAAGATGTCACCTCAGCAGTACTCTCCAGCAGCCACTTGGACAGGCCCATGTGGCGAGGACTTCAGGTCCCCTACCAAAGGCCAGCATCAACACACCAGAGAGGTGACCATGGAGCCATCTTGGAAGTGTGTCCTCTAAGCCCAGTCAAGCCTTCGGATGACAGCAGCCAACTTCCTTAGCTGCAGCCGGAATCTCCCAGCAAAGTCACTCCTGGCCCCTGGTCCACAGACACTGTGACATTAAAAATGCTCTTGTTTTAGGTGCCAAGTTTGTGGCTCATTTGTTACGCAGTCACAGTTGACTGAGACACCCACAGCGAAACGTGGGCCTTCTGACTCAGCTGGACGTGTGTGCTGTTCTCACTCCTCGCCTTCATCCCCCTCCGTAGGGGATTCCCGCTTCTCCCTGTGCTCTTCTGTTGGTGTGTGGGCAGCTCCGAGGCCTTCCGGCTGCCTGTGGCCTGGGGCGCCCTTTCCCGGGCTCTGAGGTTCGCTTTGCCTTGCTGCAGTGTGGAAGCTGGAGAGCCAGGAGGACCCTCAGCCTGGGGAAGATGGGTGGAGCTCGGCAGCAGCGTGGCGGGACGGTGTGCGGGCACCTGCCTCTTCCTCGGGGGTGGTCCTCCCAGGGTCTTCGAGAGTCCATCTGAGAAGTGGTCTCACACCCGCTTAGGAGGGGCCATGAGTCTCAGATTTTAAACCAAAGAAGATGCTGGTTCTTGTTCTGTTTTCCCTCATGGATGAACCAGAGAGCCCGCCGTGCTTGAAGAGCCTAGCAGGGGACTGTGGCAAGCCTGGTGGTGGGCGCGCAGCAGGCACTGAGGAAATACTGGCTGAGCAATCAAAGGACCGAGGGGCGATGGTCTCAGGTCACCTGCTCTCTGAGAGATGTGGGGCGGGTTGCACTGCATCCTGGGGCCCTCCCCGTCCCACAAAAACTGGAACAGGTCTAGGAGGTGGTTGGGGAGGTGAGGGGCTTCCGAGTGGTGAGGAGGGGGTGACAGAGCTTGGGAAGGCTGCTCTGTAGGGAGGGAGGCTGCAGGCACAGCCTACGGGGCAGGCCATCAGTGGGTCTTCCCGGGGATCCAGCTTGCCCTGCAGGGGTCCAAGGCACCCAAGGGGTGGGAGGGGCCCGGGGCAGACGCACGGGAGCTCTGCCCGGAGGAGGACATCCTGGGCCTCCAGAGCAGCTCTGGGTACTTGGGAGGGCACGGACTGCCTGTCCCAGGACTGTTCAGTCCTACCTACGTGGGGTGGGGGCCCAAGGAGGCAGGACGGATGGGTCCTCTGGAGGCTGCGTTGCTCTGGTCCGTGGACCACACTTTGAAAAGCCCTTGGCCACCAGCCTGACACAGAATGTTGAATGGGCTGGGTGGGGGATCCTGTCCTCCCTGGCTCACAGCGACCTCGATGTGTGTGGTCTGCTACTCTGGTTGGCAAGGGCCTATTTGCCACTGTGAACAAGAGTCCCTGGTCCCTTTAGCAGTTTCAAGAAGAGTCAGGGAATGCATGACACTGTTCTGTCCCTCCCGGAAAGCACACAGGTCACTGGTGCCAGGGGTCCCGAATTCTTTTCTTGATCCTTGAGTTCGTGAGCTGGATCCGAGTCTTCCTTTTGTCTGTAGTCCTTAATTATGGGGAAAAGGTGGCCCTGCAGAAACTGGTGATTGTAGACATGAGAGGATTCTGCCCTTCCTTTGGGCACATTCTATCCACACAGAATGGATAGGGGCTAATGGCTCTGCATCATGGCCCGGGGTAGAGCCTACTCCAGCAGGGCCTCTGTACACTCTGCCAGGTGGTCAGAGTCCCTGCCTGGGCACCCTCCAGGCTGCTGCTCATCTGGGCTACATCTGTGCCCTCTATCAGTGGAGCAAACGCCTTCTCCCCAGGCCACTCCAGAAGCGGGGGGCACGGGAACCTCATGCCGGCTCCACTCATTCCCTCGGTGAGATCTGAGGCTGGTGGGAACTGGGCACGCTGCAGAGGCCTGGTGCGTGTCCCCCGCCCGCGTCCCCCGCAGCTCAGTGGTTCTCCTTGAAGTCACAGCAGTGGAACGAGCGTCCTTCCCTGGGGCAGCAGCTCTGCCAACCCTGAACATGCCGTGCTCCGAGCTCATAAATTCAGAGCAATCCAGGGAGAAGCTGGAAGCACTCAGACCCGCAGGGATAGAGGCACTGGAGACTCTAGTTTTTCCTTCCTGTGGGCAGCAGGGGTGCCAGCCCACCTTGCAGTGCCTGGGCTGGTTCTTGCTCTTCTTCAGAGGAAGGTGAAGCACAGTTGTGGGCTGAGGGCCTTCAGGCAGGGAAGATGTTTGAAGCCTGAGCAGAAAGTCGAGCATTCCAGACACTCCATGAAAAAATGCAGATAACGGAAGGAAGTAGAAATGCAGGGGCACATCTGTGATCCAGGGAAACGCTTGAAACGCAACAGAAGTCAGACTGGGCTGCACCAGCGGTAGCACTGACGCCCAGAGAGGGACTGTTCTGGGGCTGGGAGCCTTTTTTCGGCCGATCACAGAACCTACTGTCCGTTGTTTGCCTAAGTGTCTTGATTAGTGGCCACTTTCATTCCAAAGCTGGCACTGTCCTTTTATTGGAAAAATAGCTGTTCCTCTGTTGATTTCATCTTCCACAAATGATCACAGGTGTCTGTGCAACTTGTGGGCAGCCTTGGTTACCATTCATCCTCAACGCCCCCTTCCTCCAGGGAGACTTGGAACTGGGAAAAATACTTGGCAGGTATAAAAACAATTGGTTTATTAAGACCCCAAGGGATTGGTAGGGAAAGTTTACTTTTATTTTGCAACCAATGACTCTTTCTTAGTTCACAGGATCAAAACTATAAGAAATGTTGCTTCTATCCTCGCTCCCATCAACTCCAAGCCAAGTAACCACACGTTGGTTTCTTGGGTGCCAATGCAAGCAAGCGTGGAGGTGGGGTGGGGTGGGGAGGACGTCTTCCTTTTCCCCTCCCTCTTTCACAGAGTAGGAATGCAATGGCTTTTGAGAGTACGGAAAGGTGTTCAATCTCTTATGTTCAGAGAAATGCCAATGAAGACTATGATGAATAGCCACATTGCCAGGTTGGTACGAGTTAGCACCCGGTGTGGGACTTAGCTGTTTTCACTTTACTGGGTATCTTGGACATCTTTCAAGTTTGTACAGTACATGAAGAATGGCCGCATTCAGTTTTACAGTATTACAATGTCCTATTGAGGGACATACCATAAGTTCAATCTTACTACTTTCCTATTGATAGACATTTGATTTGCCTCCAATCTTTTGCTACTATGAACAGACCTACCCAGGGCATTTCCTAAATGTACTGGCACACCCCAAGGATAAATTCCAAGAAGTAGGATTACTGGGTCGAAGGTAAGTGTAAGTTTGATAAGGTTTTCCAAATACCATCAGGGGGGTTGTGCACTCTGCCCTGCTGCTAATAATGGACACCAGGCGCCTTCTGCACAGCTGTGCCACCTGGGCATTTCACTGAAGTTTTAATTTGCCCTTCTCTTTTTTTTCAATGCCATTTGCACTTCCTTTTCTGCAAGCTGCCTCCTCGCATCCTTTGCCCATCTAAACAAAACCCCATGGTTGGTTTGCTCTTTTTTTCTTAACAGTTTCCCAGAGCACTCTGTATGCTGGGAGATCTGCTCTCCATGATAGGAGTTGCTCTGCATTGCTATTTGTCTTTGGATGTTGCTCATGTTTTGTGTAAGTTTAAAAAATCTAGGTGGCTTGTATAGCAATTTTTTAATGAATTCTGGATGAAAGAAAGCCTTTTCGTACTCCAAAGTTGACAAGGAATTTGCCCACATTTTCTTCTAGTACTTTTATTGTTTTATTTTTTAAAAAATACTTATATCTTTGATCCATTTGGAGCTGATGCTGGGGCCAAATACAAACCATGGATTGAGCTCAGCTCCGTCAGTTGTCCAGTTACCATTAGCTGACACCATTCCTGCAGCCCCTGTGTGATGCATGGGGTTCTATCGTAATTAGGTGTACTTCTGTGTCTTCTAGCGCATCCCATGTTGCTAACTGTCTGTCCATTAGTCAGCACCACGCTGCTCTCATTACTGAGACTCCATGATATGAGCCATGTAATATGGGGTAGAACTATTTCTTCTCATTCCTTCCCCGCCACCTCCGCCCCTGCTATTCATGCTTTTCTTTTGCCTTTTCTGTTCTTTTCTTGGATGTTTCTTTTAAAGTTAATTTTTTAAAAATTAACATGTATTAACTGTACATATTTGTGGGGTTCAATATGATATGCACCTGTGCACACTGATCAAGTCCAGACTCCCTTGTGCACCCGCCCTCCACCCCTTTCTAACCTCTAGTTATCACCGTTCTTTATTCAGACCCACTTTCTTTTTTTTTTTTTTTTACTTCTGCATATGATATAGAACAGGTGGACTTGTCTTTCTGGGTCTGGCTTATTCCACTCAACATGATTTCCTCCACGTCCATCCATTTTGCTGCAGATTGCAGGACTTCATTTTTCTTTAGGCTGAACAGTACCCCATGGTGGACATACCCCACCTTTTCTTCATCATTTGTCCACTAGTGTGCAACTGGCTGATTCCACGTCTCAGTCATTGTGAACAGTGTCTTGGCTATCTTTCACTTTCCAGATGAACTTTAAAGTCAGCCTATCTAGTTTTTTAAAAAAGGTTGATATTTGTATTGAAATCACATTAAATTTGTACAGTAATTTAAGGGGAATCGACTTGGCTATATGTCTTCCTCTCTTAGAATGTAGTACGTGTCCCCACTGGCTTTCCTCTTCATTGGCATTTTTAAACATTTTTCTCTTAGACTTTCTGTGTATGTATCCTTCAAGTTTATTTGAAGGTATTTTATTGTATTAGCATTGTAAAAACACTGTTGAATTACACCACAATTTTATTTCACACCAGACAGAATGGCAGTCATCAAGAATATAGATAATAATACCTGCTGGAGAGGATGTGGAGAAAAAGGAACACTCTTATGCTGTTGGTGGGATTGTATGTTAACATAACCACCATGGAAATCAGTATGGAGGCTCCTCAAAAGACTAGGCATGGAACCACCATATGACCCAGCTATACCACTCCTCGGTATTTATCCTGGAGAATTAAAGTCATCTTACTACAGTGATACAGGCAGACCCATGTTTACAGCAGCACAGTTCACAATGGCCAAACCATGGAACCAGCCTAGGTGTCCATCAGGGGATGAATGGATAAAGAAAATGTGGCATATACACAATGGAGTTTTATTCAGCCGTAAAGAAAAATAAAATCATGTCATTTGCAGAAAAACGGATGGTACTAAAGACTTTGATGTTAAGCAAAGTAAGTCCAACTCAGAAGGTTAAGTGTCCTGTGTTTTCTCTCATGTGTGGAAAGTAGAGAGGAAAAAGGAAAAGAAAGGTGGGTGGATCTCATGGAAGTCTACAGGGAAACCAGTAGAGGAAAGGGAAGAGAGGGAGGGAGAGGGAAGGGGAAGTGCTGGGGAGTGGTATTGGCCAAACGACATTGCTATACCATGTGCATGTATGAATGTGTCACAACAAATCCCAGCATTACATTCAACTATAATGCACCAAAAACAAGGCTCTTGGGCTGGGGAGATAGCTCAGTCGGTAGGGTGCTTGCCTTGCAAGCACAAGGCCCTGGGTTCATTCCCCAACACTGCAAAAAAACAAAAACAAAACAAAAACAACAACAACAACAAAAAAAACCAAAAAACACCAAAAAACAAAAGACAATACTCTTGAAGGACGTGCGGTTCCTCGTTTCATCTCCAGCTGGTTGCTGTTGGTGTTCACGGCGTTGTTATCCAGTGTGTTGGCAGAGTACCATGCCAACCTAGGGAACTCTCATTGCCTACAGTAGTTTTTTTTCCAGAAAGCCTTTAATTTAAAGAAGACAAATGTGATTTGAGTAAGAGTTCATATTGGGTCTTTCAGCTTTTAGAAGGTAACCCCACTAGGTTCTGAGCAAAATGTAATGGGGTGTGATGCTTCAGAGGGTTCCTCTTGAGAATCAGGGGTCCTTCCAGAAGGTAGGGCTTGAGGATGCAACCCAACATCAGGAGCTCACTCTGCACCAAGGTTAGAAATGCGTAAGAGCACAAGCAGTTGCTTGGAAAGACCCATGGAGAGTTTGTCTGTGGTTCGATCCTGTGAGCCCAGAGCACAGAGGGAAGATGCCCCAGAGGAACTGAACAAACGCAGCAGGAAGCAGGGTTCTCGCCGGCTACCAGCCCTACAGCTCAGAAAGGGGCAGTGGCCACCCAGGCCCTGGTCCTTAGCCTTGAGCTCCAGCCCCAGCAGCTTCCTCTCTCGGAACATGGGGAAAGGAAGGAGGTTCTGTCACTCATCTCTTCCCTTGGAGATGGGAAGAAAGTGGACTTGGCAGGTGGCCTGCAAGGGCCAGGAGAGACAGTGATCACCTTCTGCTCTGGGTCTGGTGCTGGTCTAGGGCAGAGGGCAGACCCGGCCCAATGCCCCGAGCCCGGGAGTGTTCAGTAGCTTATTCAACCACGGACTTGGGTTTCATCCTGGACTCGGGCTCTTCTTCACCTTCACTCCCCACGAACAAGGAGGGGTGGAGCTGGCGTCGAGCTAGTGCTCTCTGCTTCTTGCCATCTGCGTGGCGTTTGATTTGTCCTCGACGCAGACCTCCAGACCATCCTCTCTGCTTTCACCGATGAGGGGATGCAGGCCCAGGGGCACCCCACAAGGCCATTTGGCTAGGGGCACCTGTCTGCTGGCAGGAACTGGACACTTGGCATGGGAGGGCAGCTGTGCCCTGAGCTGCTTTGCCTGTGGGTTCCCATACAGCTTTGCTGCCAGGGAAGAGCTCTGCTATGGAAGAGTCTGTTGGCCGGAAAGAGTGTTACTCTCAGTTTCTCATCCCCAGGGGTGTGTTCTGGAGGGCAACAGCGCCCTCCTATCCCTGCTCTGGGCCCGTTTCCTAGTGGATCTGAGGGGTCCCACCCCACGAGAGGCATCCTCGGGTGCTGAGGGCCAAGAGTAGGGTTGGAGCTGGGAGGGAGCAAGGGCAACGGTGGAGAGGGCTCCCCGCCTTCCTGCCTAGTCTGGTTCCCTCCAGCCGTCACCACAGTGGCCTGGAGCTGGAGGCCTACAGCAGAGAAGAGCTAAGGTGAGAACACCCTGCCCCCAGACCCTCGACACATGGCCACAGTGCTCTCCAGCCAGCTGTGCCTGTTAGCAGCAGCGTCTCTGGTAAGAATCAGAAACTCAGGAATTACTCCTCCCAGGCCGAGCCCTTGGAAAGGTACCTGGGAAGGGAGAACCTGCTTCACTCAGTTCTCGGCTTCCTTCTGCGTGGAACAGTCCCACTTCTGTCTGACTAGAAATAAGACTCGAGCTGGAGGCCTCTTCCTCCTGCTTCCCCTGTGTCTCCCACATCGGGTGCCATCTAACACCAGTGGCCGGGGCCAGCCTGGTATCCTCATTGCCATTCCCACTAGGGCGGAATTAAACCGTCAGCATTCACAGGTGGAGCTCAAACACCCGCCTGGCACCAAGACTGAGGAAACTCGGTTTTAGAGACAGAAGTGCTCTCTAGAGAGGCGGCCACTAGTCACACGCTCCTTGCAGAGGCAAAGGCAACTCCCGGACCCGCAGGCTCTACGTTCCTTCTTCTGGTGAGAGGGCTCATCGCCTAACATCTGCCACCTCTTCAAATGTCCCCCCAGAGCATCTACCACATGCCAGGACCTGGGCTCTGCTTGCAAGTGCCGATTGCAGCAGCTCTGTGAAAGGTGCCCTTCGACTCATGATTCCCAGAGAGTCCAGAAGGGCGGCCGTGTGCCATGCTGTGTTCAGGGGTGGCGAGGGGTCCTCTGGGGTAGGTGAGCATGATAGAGGTAGCTGGTGGGCTCAGCACGGGTACCCGTTTGAGACAAAACTCAAAACTCCACTTCAGCGGCAGCTCTGAGGGTGACAGGTGGAAAGCCAGGTCTTCTCCACCACCATGGAATGGCGTGCTCAGCCCCCTGTGTAGCTGGTCCACAAGGGACTATGCCCACCAGGGCTGTGGGCTAGTGTAGTGGAACTGTGGGCTCCAGACCCCAGCAGTTCACAAAGTCTCTCACAGAAGGCAAGAGTGAAAGGCATGGGATTTAGTCAAGCGTGAAGAACAGAAGCAGGACCCCCGCGCGGGCAGGGGGAACCACAGCAGGTGGTTGACTGTTGGTCCGGGCACAGGGGTTGATGCTGTCGGTCCAAAGGTATGTTAACCAGATTTGGGAAGCACTAAGGCCGTTGGTTAAGATGTGTGCTGACCAGGTTTGGAAAGCACTGACACTCTTGGTTGGCCCCAGAGTCTGCACTGCCCACGTTCCGCCCCACTTCCAGGTTCCTGCTGCTGGCTGCCATCCCAGCTTCCCAGGAGGCCGACGTCTGGGGATGGCAGATGCTGGGGGCCAAGGGCTGTGGCACTGTGTGGAGCAGTACGTGCACCAGGCCCTGGCCTCCGTGGGGTGACAGGTCGGGGTGCCCAGGCTCGGCTCGGGCCTGCCTGCAGTGTTCCAGCGGGCCTGGTCACCAGTCTGCTGCTCTGGGATAAGTGCTTGATTTACAATGGCACAAAGAAGTAGCTCAAAGTGCTTTAGAGGACAAGGATGCCCCAGAGGCTCCGCAGGGCCTGGAAGGAGCCAGAGTTCTGGCAGGAGAGCCTGCCATGGCCTTTGCCACCGCTGACCTGCCTCACATCAGCTGCAAGCCCAGCCTTTACTGTGAATCAAGAGGCAAAAAGCTGCTTTTCCAAAATGGGGACAGTGCCTCCTCAGTGCCACACAAGGGTGATGAGCACTGGAGTCTCGTTCTGGATAAGAATGAGAGGAAACCGGAGATTTTCCTTGGAAGGAAGCCGACTCCCACTATGCGCCTTTCACTTGGCGAGCACCTTGCCCCCGCCAGCCCCAGGGGCATCCTGAAAGAGGATGGCTGCCCTGCTGCTCCGAGGCATCTTGGTTCCTTTGGCTCAAGGCTTGGCCGGGAAAGGCCAGGCGGGGACGTGCTCGTTAACCAGGACTCCTCCCCGTGAGTGGAGCTGGCGCCCCAAGTCCAGCTGTGAGGACTCTGTGGGGTACGATGGATCCGTGACTTCTGGTGGCACCCACAGATGTGGAGCGGAGCTTCGGAGCTGCCTCAGGGCTCAGGCATCCCTCACAAGCCTCTGTCTTTGGGAAAAGGCATTCCAAGTATCTTGGCTGGCTGGTTGGTTGGCTAGCTGATTGACATGGTCACTGCCCGCCACACACCAGAAAGGCTACAACCATCTTTCTGGTGGGACTTGCAGTGACGAGCAGAGCTTTGGTGGGGAGGCAGGTATTCCAGAGAGACCCAGGGACTTGGGGTAGACTATGCTCCAGCCGGTCTTGGTCCAAATGTGCTCGCCAAGGGCCCAGGGGCAAAGGGCAGGAGGGGTCCCTCATTCACACGCCACCTGTCTTGTGTGGGGCATCCAGAACCAAGTCGACCCAGTCAGAGGGTCGAGCCCACTGCTCAGATGGCCGAGCCCAGGAGCTCCCTAGAGGCCGTACTGGGTCCTGGGTATTTTGATACCCTCAGCACAGACTCTGGGCCCAGCAGGTGGATTGGCGTGTGTTGGATAGAAGGCAGCCAAAGTCTTTGCTCTCCAGAGGCACTTTTCTTTCTCTTGGTTCTGAGTGCTGGCGAGGGCTGGCCTGGTTGGAGCCGGGCCCTCACTGGGGTTTTGTCGTCCACGGCACACACACTTCAGGGGTGTGCTGTGCCCCACACTGAGAGAGCTTTCCAGAGCAAAAGCCAAGTGTGGTGGTCTCACAGAACAGGCCAGCCCAGCCCCCAGCCCGGCCCTGACCTGGAGCACCACCCCTGGGTAGTGAGGTCACCCACCTGCCCCTCATTTGCAGAAGCGTCGGCCGATGAGTCCACTTCCAGGAGTCCAGAGGATAGGAAGGAGGACCGTGCCCTGGCCACTGGCTCCCAACCTCCCTGTCGCCATCCTAGCACCCACCTCCTCTCTGCTCTGGAAGAGCTCAGGAAGGTGTGACTCTGCGAGGATCTTGACAAGTCATCTTGTCAAGTCTTCTTGTCAGAAAAGTCATCTGAATTGGCCCAGGCAGCAGGGCTGCGAGTTCCCTTGGGACACGGGACTCTGTGATGCTTTGTCACAGGGCTTTTGCTGCCCTGCCTTCTGAAGGCAGGTGGGTGAAGCCTCAGGTGTGGGTTAAGACTCAGGTGTGGGCCTCAGGTGTGGGCCTCCCGGGGTCACGGAGGCCGCGACAGGCAGGATTGTACTTGCGTGGTCCCTGGTCACAGTAGGACACTGGATGGTGATGGCAATTCTGACAGGAATGAGGCTAACTAACTAGCATTTGCAGAGCCCCCCTTGGGGGCACCACAGGGCACTAAGGCTCTGCAGGCTTCCTCTCCTTGGTCTCCCCACAGACCTACAAGATCCACTTTACTTCCCGCCACTTTTAGAGAGGAAGGAAACTGAGGTTTGGGGCACTTCAGGTGGCATGTCCACGGTCCTGTGTCCAGTCAGGCCCCTGGAGATGAGGATTGTGTGCAGGAGATTTGCTGAGGAAAGGCTCCCCGGAGGGGCCTGGCCAGGAGGTGGGAGAGCTGGGCCAGGCAGGAGCGGGGTGACCTCAGAGGTGGCTTCCTCCTGAGCCTGCAGGCAGGGCCTGTGGCATGTGGCAGGGGCATGCACCTGTGCAGGGCCGGGGCCCCAAAGTCAGAATGACCCATGCTTGGGATCATGCTCTGCTCCTGTCGCTGTCGTAAGTTTCTTAGTAAGTTTTGGATGAGAGACCGGCATTTGCGTCTGTCCCTGGGCCCTGCGGGCGGTAGCCGGTGGTGCCCACGGGCAGCCCTGGGGACGAGTGCCTCAGCACGCCCCCCTCCAGCAAGTGCCGGCTCACACGTCATCAGCCGCGCATCCTTCGGTCAGGACCGCCCAGGGACACACGTGTGTCCACACGCTTCTGGTTTCCTCCATGCGAAAGCAAAGCAGCTCCACTGGCTTCTGGTGATAGGCGGAGAGTCCCAGGTGGTGGCTGTTGGAAGTGAAAGTGTCCTGGAGGGGCCTCGGGATTCAACCCAGGGCTGCAGTTTCCTTCAAGGGGTTACAGGCTCCACCGCCTGCAGCTCACGGAGCTTCGGTTCCTCCAGGAGCCCTGGTGTCCTTTGGCACCTCCTCCTCCTCCTGTCCACCGCCTCAGGGAAAGGGGAAGTGGAAGGAAATGGGTAGGGCTGGAGCCGGGTCCTCGGCCGGCAGCCGGGGCAAGTCCCCTGCCCCTTCAGCTGGGCCCCCCAGACGCGCAGCCTTCAGGAGTTTCCTCAAAACACTACATATGTTTTTCTGCTTTGTTATCTCCTGTGAGTCTTTAAGAAAATACAATTCTTATGGTTTTGAATCTGTGCACTAAACTCCTCAAACTATGCATTGTGCAGAGCTTATTTTTCTTAGCTGAAAAATAATATTTACAACATGCTTGTCCTTGGCGGGCTGTGTCTGCCTGTGCACATGGTTACACATCCTCGGTCCCTGTGGAAGAGCCTTTGCACGTGTGACTGGTCACACACACTTACCAGGGCTAGATTCAGCGTCACATTGTTGAAGACTTGACCAAAGAATCTCCGTTCCAAATAGCAATGGATGCAGCCAGGTCCAGAAGCTTTGACGGCAGGAAAGCTGCTCAGGCCGACAAAGTGTCCCGAAACAGCTTGCCTTTGGAGCATGTTCCCCGGGGATGGATTCTAAATCCAGATAGCAGGGGCTTCCTTTTTTTTTTTAATTATCATTCTTCCGGCAAATGTGACCAGGGCAACAGGCACAGCCAATGAATATGCTAAAAATAAATTAGCAATAGCTGTGAGGGTGGAATTGCTTTCTGGTTTGCTCCCCTGTAGCCCCTGCAAATGTCTCAGCACATCCTGCATACCCATACCACTCTCTGTCCTGTGGCTCCCAGCTCCCAGGAGCATTTGAGGGTCTCGGGTTTAAAAGTCTGATCACTTATCCCTGGGTGGCTGTCCTCAGCAAGTAGAGCCCGTATTGGAGAAAGAAATGTGTCGGCAGGTCTCTTCTAGACCCAACGCCAAATGCTCCAAAATTGCTGCCCTTCATCCCCTGTCTTCATTATCTTGATGGCCCATTTCTTACCTCATCTTGTCCTTTTCTTCTGACCTTTACCTTTTGGGCAGAGGGCTTGCCTCGGGCAGTGTCTTGGGCCATCGTGTGACTCTTCCAGGACATCCAGCTAACGGCCAGAATTAACTGCTGCTGGACCTCAGCCTTCCTTGCGTGGGAGAGCAGCTGAAGGAGCGTCTCTATTTTTATTTTCCCCAAATGTGTGTCTGCATCACACAAAGAAACAAATGCTGTACAGAGCGTCCCTGTGGACTTGAGATCCTGTACAAAGCTTGAAAGAGTTTTAAGAGTGGGCCTGTCACCAAAGTCAATCTGAAGGAGTATTCCAAGGGGGAAGTCTACAAAACCACGATGCAAAGATCATTTCTTGTGTCTTTAGCTAGTGCTGATCCTTGGTGTCCCCTGCTGGGGCCTCCTGTGCGTCTTCTTTACCTCCACACATGGCAGGTCCTGGGAGTGGGAGAGGCCTTCTGAGAGAGCCATGGCCAGGAGTCCTCTGGGGACAGGAGCGTGTGAGCAGGAGGAGAAATGCAGGCATGGTATGGAGTCTTGGGAAGTGTCTGTTTTGAACGCCCCCTCCAGCCCCCGATGTCCACTCTTTACGCCACCCTCTTGGACCATTGAAAAGTTAAATTATTTTGAGACATGTCTAAGAAAGGAGGCTCCACACCCTCCTGTTCCATGTAGAAATGATTCACTGAAAGAAAAGCCTTACTTAATCAAACTCACGCCTTTACAGTTGTGCATCTAGTCTCATTCCCTAGGAATCCTCATCCAGCCCGGCCACGGGTAGTTGCTCAGAAACTGTCGCCAGATCCACCATGAACTTGGCCCCTGAGACCCACACAGAAGTGAAACCATCCAGTTCTCTCTGTTTCACTTCACCCCAACTCACCATCTTCAACCCCACCTCAGGCAACCTCAGAAACGGCAGTGAAGGCTCCATTTTAGCTCTGATATGACAAGGCTATCTATTTTGTAACTCTGAATTTTTAGTCCTAAAAATGCTATTGTCTAATTGATGTTTTGATCCTTTTTTTTTTTTTTGTCTAATGGACCAAGAAGTCTGCAAATATAATACAATGAGACCAATTAGCACATTTCTTTGTAAGTCAGGGTAGTGAAAAAGTATTTTAATGGACAGAATCCATCATCATTTAGGGCCACGAACCCATCTTGGGAAAAAGTAATGAATCAGAGAATTTCATACTAATACTGCTACTTTCCCCAACCTTTTACAGCACCTCCTAATATCACCAGTGTCTTCTGAGACAGAAGGGATGAACAATTAGATCCATCACTGAAACATCTTCCTCATCATGGCTGTTACCAGGTCCTTGTCTTACCTGAGGCACTAAGGGGACTGCCTCTAGATTTTGTATTGGTGCTATCATGTTTCTAGCTGAATTGTACTGATATTTAGTACAATGCTAATGATGAGCATTTATGTAGACATGTTTGAGAACGATGCTTTTCTTTCTGCCAACCGTCTCTCTCTCTCTCTCTGCCCACACCTCTGTATGTTCAGACCCTTGGTGCATGGTGCAGGTCACCTGACTTGACAGATGTTGGAGGTAGATGACTGTCTCACTACTTCTAGGGACTATTCCTAATGGTTCCTCCTCTGCTCCCCAGGTACAAGAGATTGGAGCATTTTTAATTGAAAAAGTCTATCAAGCACATTTGCACAAATTCTTCTTTGTGTTTTTCCAGCTGTGAGACCTAGATTTTTCTGCTCGGGGTTTGCTCTGTGTTACTGAACTTGTGCATAGGCACAGGATGCCACTCATTTGCTTCTCAGTGGTACCAGGTTTTTAGGGCCTACATACAGGATTGGCTGCATATCTTTTTTTTTTTTTTTTTTTTTTTTTTTTTTTTGGTACAAGAGATTGAACCCAGGAACACTTAATTACTAAGCCCTTTTTAATATTTCATTTAGAGACGGGTCTTGTTGAGTTGCTTAGGTCCTCACTTACTTGCTGAGGCTGACTTTGAACTCATGATCCTCCTGCCTCAGCCTCCCAAGACGTTGGGTTTGCAGGTGTGCCTGGCAAGCCGCATAATTTTTAAGCCCCAACGAAATATAGAACTACCAAGCTCTCTGTTCAAACATCATCAAAAATTTCAAGTTGGTGACAGCAGAATTTTGGACAAAGAGTAAGGTCCTGTTATAAGTGCCCAGGTCACACCCCTGCCAATCCAGCTCTTTCTACAGATGTAACTTTGAATAACTCTAGGCATGTGCAGTGGCTTAGTCTTAGTTTGTCTCTTTACTATTTTTAGCTTTCAAACTGAGTTAGCTCATTCCTTAAGTCTCAGTGCTTTGAAAATATTCCACTGACTTCTGGCTTCTATTGTTGCTTTTTAAAAGTCTGCTGTCAAGAAACTCTGGTTTCTTTGAAAGTAATCTTTTTCCTGATTGATTTTTGCCCTTTGACAGCTTTTTCAAACAATGTATATAGAGTTTCATCTCTTGATTTGAACTAATTATGCTTCCTGAATCTAGGTTCTATACCTTTCTAGAAAATTCTCAACCCCTATCTTTTAAAATACTGCCTCTTGACCCATTCTTTCTGTTTGAGGCTCCTATGTAATATACACTAGAGCATTTCATTTTATCTTCTGTGTTTTTAGGTTCTTTTTCATTTTAAAAATCTCTTTATCTTTTCATGCTACGTTATAGGTCATTTCTTTCCAGAGCCTTCCCTGGATCACCAATTCTCTCTTTGGTGATTTAATCTGACCTTTGGTCCATTCATTAAGTTTTTAGTTTTTAATGATACATACTTCATTCTAGAAGTTATACGTGGTCATTTTTCAAACATGCCCGGTATTTTTAAATAGAATTTGGTTCTCTTCTCATAATTCTGATTTCTCCTTTTACATTTTAATTATTTCAGTCACCACTCACTGACTCTTTCTATCAGTAGTATCATCTAATGTTCAGGGGGTTCTTGGGATTCATGACCTGCCTTCCCAGTTGTGTCTCTTGCCTCTTATTCATAGCAGACTCTTGCTCATGTGTCTTAAAGCATTTTGTAATTTTTAATTGTGAGCTTATATTTCAAAGAGTGTTTTTCATGGAATCTTGTGTGGCAGAGTTTGAAGATCTGTTTCTTTAGGGAAGTTTTTCATTTACTTTAGCAAGCACTCTTACTAGATTAAGACTCTTTATGTTAATTAATTGACTTGGATTCCCACACTGTATAGGTGAGTAAATTTAAATCACAAACCTATGTGAAGTGTGGCCAGCTTGAGGTGACCTGTCTGTCCCCTCCAGGTTCCCCCTGCCCAGGCAGCCAAAGTGCCAACACTTTCTCAGGTATTCAACCCTGCTTTGCTCTTAGTCTCCCAGGTTCCTTTTCTCATATCAGCTATGTTGTTAAGGCCATTTCTGTTATTTTCATAAGGCATATTTCAATGTGTTTGTGGCCAGAGGTCTTTCAGATTCTTTTCTGTGATGTTGCCATGGGTGATAGGTTCTGTCACTCTGCATCTCTAAGCACAGGAAGAGCTTTCCCACTGTGGTTTCATATTTTGGGATCTCTGCAGATGTTGGGAACATCTTAGGAAGCAGGCCAGAAGCCCTGTCCAAACTCCTGGCATGTCTGCTGTACTGAGCAGGAAATAGCACTTATTTTTGTCTGCAACTTTTATTTAGATGAGGCTTTGGCTTTGTTCTGCAGAGAAAATAACTAATATACTCTTTGCTATAAATGGTTGGAGCACACAGTGGTTGGATTTACTTGGTACCCTAATGAGAGATGTTAAGAAAAAGGTAGGAATTTGTGGACATGCAGAATGTTACTCAGCAATGACAAGGAAACAAAGAGGGTACATCTTGGCCCCTGGCACCAGAGGTGCTCTCTGGTTTCACACATGCCAGGATTTCTCTCTTCTGTTCCTTTCTTTTTCTGTTGAATTTCCTACCCCTTAAATATCTTATTTACCAGAAAATGAGCATGCTTTCACCCAAGGAAGCCGCAAGAAGTGAAGTCAAGTTACTGTGGAAGCATCACAGCTGAGTTGGCAGGGAAGGCAGCTGGTGGTCACTTCCTGTCTCATCCTTCAGAAGACACCCGGAGGGGGAGTATTTGAGCTGAAGCAACTGGAGGTGCTTCCTGCACCCCTCCAGGGGCTGTGAAGTCTCGCCCTGTGAAATAGTCCTGGTATCCAGAGCAGGAAAAACTTGGCATGTGGACCAGGAGGGAAAGTTATTCATTTGCTTGTTCATCTTTCACTCTGACCTCTTAGGAGAGTGAAGTGAGGGCCACGTGGGGGATTCAGATAGGAACTGTCAATGTGACTAGGAACACGTACTTAGCGTTTTTGTTTGTGTTGAAAATCTTACTTACTTGGATACAGAGCACTTGAGAATGCTCATTACTGTGACTATTTTGTGAACACACTTTTAGAAAAATCACAGTGCAATGCCATAGTGGTTCTGTGTCCACTTGTTCTTCCATATTTTCTCTTTTAAATAGCATTTATCCAGCATTGTGCTGCGGAGGGCTTTGTACTATGTAATGTGGGCCTCAAAAGGAAAGTTGCAAACAGTCCTTGCTCAGCATCTCACAGCCCAGCACCTTGCAGGGTGGGCCGCACGTGGACAGAGAATGGATGCTAATGGGGCCTAATGAATTAAATGGGGCACAGATTAAATCATTAGAATCAAAATAAGTATTTCCATCACTTTTTATTGTGGTAAACAAAATCTGTCATGTTAGACATTTTTAAGTGGCATCAGGTACAGTCACATTATTGTGCCACCGTCACCACCATTCACCTCCAGGACTCTCATCTTCCCCAAATGAATGCTAAATGCAACCCCTCCTCCTGGCCACCACCCTCTGCTTGGTCTCTATGAGTGTGGGTCCTCCAGGACCAAAGTGGAGTCCTACAGTACTTGTCCTTTTACATCTGGCTCATTTGTGTGTGTGTGTGTGTGTGTGTGTGTGTGTGTGTGTGACATTTGGCTCATTGTGTGTGTGTATCTATATGTATATGTGTGTGTGTGTGTGACATTTGGCTCATTGTGTGTGTGTATCTATATGTATATGTGTGTGTGTGTGTGTGTGTGTGTGTGTGACATTTGGCTCATTGTGTGTGTGTATCTATATGTATATGTGTGTGTGTGTGTGACATTTGGCTCATTGTGTGTGTGTATCTATATGTATATGTGTGTGTGTGTGTGTGTATTTATTTATTTAATGGGAAGAAGCAGGAAACCCCCGTCTTGCCTCTGACAGACTTGCCACCTGGTGTGGCCCAGGATTGCTGGCCGGATTTTCTTGCGCCCTCAGCTCTGCAATCCCACAACCTTTTTAGTGTCTGTCTTTGAAGATGCCCACATGGTGTTGTGACGTTGGTCAGCCGTTGGGACCCTAGGCCCCATGAGGCTGTGGTTCCCCGAAGGCCTTTGCGGCCCCCTGGGTGGGAGGTGAAAGAACATCCTGCGAGGACGTGGCGCTGGTGAGCGGAATTCCCACCGGCCTCTGCGGGCTGCTGTGGGAGCTGGCCAAGTCCTGCCATTCCTGCAGCCCAGATGCTTGCCGGCCACCCGGCTCCAGGGAGCCCCTCCAGATGTGTGCTCTGAGCTGGGCCGTCCAGAGCCTCGCTCTGGGACCACGTGCACTCACCGAAGACCCAGTCCCACAGACGCCTTCAGAGTCACCTGCGAGATTTGAGATCTGTCCTGTGAGAACACTGTGGCTTGTCTTGCTGGCGTCCAGGACAGGCTTCAATGAGGAGGAAATCTGTGCCTGGATTGCTGGGTCCTTGGATTCAAAGCACAGCGAGTGTGGCCGGGAGAGGCGTAAGCCTCCCACTCCATCAGAACACAAGCCCCTCCCGGCTGATGTCCACTGCCGTCTCCCAGTGCCCAGAGGGGAGTCTGGAACATGTGGACATCTGTAAATAGTTGGCAGAGTATCTGGCACGTCCATATCTTTGGATATAATAATCAGCAAGATTATTGTGTTAGAAACTGGAAAGTGGGGCTACCAATAAAGGTACTTGTGCGCCTTCACTGAGAAATATTCTGGATGAATCTATTTCTTCTTTTTTCTGTAAAAAGATTTAATTTGGTGTTTTATTTTGAAATCACCTGATTACCTTTCTTCCTCAGGAATCAGCAAATTTCCTCCAGTCTTACGGAAGCATCCAAGAAGTACTTCCAGTTGAAAGCAGAGATGAATCACTTGAGTTTTCTGGATGTGTGCAGACTCTGGCTCTGCGGCCATTGAGGCCCGGAGCTGCCCCTGCAAGCTGACGCAAGTGTCCAAAGCAGCTGTGGGAAGAGGGCCTCTGTGTGACACTCCCTTTCACAGGGTTTCAACAGGACAGAAAAAGCACAGGTCTTGGGAAATATGAGGGAAGACGCTCTCTCTGGGCTCACCACACCACCACACCATTTTTATCTCGCCGTCCATGATTGGCTTCCACTGAGGAGTTCCTCTTTTGTCTCCGGGCTCAGGCCCACTTCCGGTTTCTGACTGCTGGCCAGTCATGCTGTCGTTGACGTGGTTCTCACTCACTTGTCCAGAGCCTGCATGGATGTGGTGTGTGTCACCAGCAAGTGCTTCTCCAGACAGCATGCAGGAAGCTGTGTGGCCTGGCAGAGCTGGGGTTAATGATCAGCCAAAGACTGAGGCTTGTCCAAGTGACCTCGGTCCCCAAGCCATCCTCGCTCCTGGGTCTGCCCTTTCTTTGGGAGTTACCAACTTGAGCAAATTAGCCAGACGGATAGCTGTAGTTGAAGAAAAGTGTGTTGTTCCTCAAATTGATGACTTTCCAATTTCCCGTATCTCCTTGGGAGACAACACTTGACAACAGGGTTCTGAGTACTCTTAGAGTTGCAGGCAGTCTGCCGGGATCTCGTGACGCAGTGGTATATAAACGCAGACCCCATCTCTGCCCTTGCAGAGCCAAACCTGGTGAATGGCGGAACCAACATTTCTGCGTGCATGGAGCTCACAGAGAAAGGGGGATGGATCTCAGGGCACTAGAATGGCAAGCTTCTTCTGTCAGATCCAGTTCTACCAATCAGCATTGGAGGGTCAAATCTGTTAGGTGTTGGTTTCATAGGGGAAGAATACCTGCTAAGGTCTCTGCAGCCCCAATCCCTATCCACTGTCTCCAACCCCTCGTGGACTAGACAGTCACCTCCTTGATTCCTCCAGTAGCTCATCACTTCCCGCCACTGACGGTGACTGGACACGGGCCCGGGGTATGAGCTGGTTGGGATGGCATCTCGCTCAGCTCAGCCACTGGCAGGCAGGGACACATTCACAAGGGCAGCAGCTCTCAGAAGTGCCTTGGGTGGACGCGCTGTGGGGTTGGTCATGTAAATGTGAGCCCAGGCAGAGCAGGTGCTGAGGTGGCAGTTGCAGGAGGACAGAAGGTAGAGCCAGGCTCTCGGGGCCCTCCCTGGTGTAGAGGTGCCTGTTCACACTGCTGGAAAACTGTGGGTCATGAAGCCTCTCTGGGAAGCCCTTCCCACCCTGTGCAGGGAAGGGTGGTGGGGACAGGGTTCATGATGGGCGGGTGCCTCTGATTTCTCCATGTGTCTTTTTTCAATCCAGGCCCCAAGCAGGACTGGGGTTGGTAGGACTGTAGGTAAGCAGAGTGGACTTATGGTTTGGGGGCATTTCAGTGGGGTAAAATGGGCATGGGTTTTGAAGTCTCATGGCCCTGGTGTCCTGGTGATACTCTTTAGCCCTTGAAACCTAATGATACTCTGTCACTACCATGCAGCTAGCAGCAGTAACAAACACACTCTTAATTTCAGAGATGTGACATGATGTTGACTCCTCATTTAGGTCAGTGGGCGGCTCTCCTCCAGGTGAGAATTCAGGGATCCAGGCTCCTTCCAGTTGGTGGCTACTTAGGGTCCCTTAAGGCCCTGGAGACCTCTGCCTAGAGGTGAAGGTGAGAAAGAGGGCGTGTCTTGGCACATTAGCCCAGAGTGACACACATCACTTCCAGTCATTTCCAGCTTGGGGACTAGGAAATGTAACCCTAGTGACAATTCTGTACTAAGGACAGAACCACGTGAGGGTGACTGGACAGGTAGCTTCCCCGCCATGACCATGTGGCCAAATCCCAAAGCCTCAATGTCCCCATCTGTGAGGCAGAGAAAATGGAACCTAACCTCAGAGAGCTGCTGTGGCATCAGAGCTGAGGGATGGGGTGCCACCAACTTCCTGCTGCACAGTGAGCCAGCCACCCGCACCCCGACCACTGCTTCCAGCGCTCCTTGTCCTGCCCGTGCTTCTGTCTAAAGAGGCCTCAGAATGGCCGTCATGCACTATGCATTCTGCATGGCGATAGTCACATAAATGTGAGTCTATTTCATAATGATGACTGTGCAACATGTGTGTATTATCTATTGTGATTACTTCGTAAATGCAATTGTGCATTTCACCCTAACATATGTCTCATGGACTGAATCTTCCTGGACCATGGACATAAGCTTTTAAATAGTGCCCTGTTGCTTGCCATTGTTCAAAAATGGCTTTGTTATAAGAGCAATATAGGTCACTGCAAAAATTGCCAACATAGAGACACAGAGTGGAGCTTCAAAGTTTGCTTCCAGATGCTTCAGCCCTACCTGGATAAATAACCACTGTGAAAGGTTTTTGCTTTAGAAACATCCTATGCTTTATATGTAAGTACAGGTAAATACTTTTATTTTGTATAACAGCAAATCAGGCTAAAATGCTATTCTGCTGCTCCTTTTTCCCCTCTATTCCCACATCTGCTCTGACTCACTTTTTAGCCCACTATGGGAATGAGCTGCAGTTTATCTGACCAGAGATGAGAACTCTAGCAATAAGTAAAAAGGCATCATGTTCTGACTTTCTCCGGGGGCTGATGGGCCACTCCCCACACCTACCTTCCCATCAAACTGCAGGCATCCCAAAACCTCAGACCCCATGGCTGCCTCCAGCATCCGCACCTCTCCCCAGCGCACTGTTCGTGTCCAGGAATTGGACCAGGTTTGTTCAGAGACCCCTGCTTGTCCTCTCAGGGGTGAGGTCAAGTGGGTGGAGGGAGGAGTGAGAAGCTGCCGGGATGCCTCCTTGTGCCCAGAGCCCAAGCTAAAACAGAGGAGCTGTGAAGTCCTCGAGTTCCCCCAAGGGACACTTGATTCAACCTCAATGACATGGGCCCAGAGCCTGTGGATCATTAAAGGACTCTCTTTGGCTCATGTCATTCAGGGTAAGACTTCCTAATGTGGTACAAAAACCAAGTGACTCTTGCAGCATTGCCAAGTGCCTGGGTGGGTAGCAAGGCGCTGTGCTGTCACTCTGAATTTGGGCACTATCCCACCACCCATGCCTGGGAACCCACCTGGTGTCAGTCCTGGACAACATTTCCCAGTTTTTAGCTATTTGCCTGCCACCTCCACTCTCCTGTCTTGCTTCTCTGCACACCGCCTTAGGACACATGGCTATGTTTGAACAATTGCACTCACACGTTTATAATCCACCTTCCTTCCATCCTAAGCCTAGGCAACGTCTTGAAACCAAAAGTTGGGTGTGCTAGTTACACACAACTGTTAGGGCAAATGCGACTCTCACCAAAAACGGCCTTCATCTCTGCGCTCCCTAAAGTCATTGCCTACATCACACTGGGGACTGTGGCCTGTGAATCTCCAGGGTGAGGGCTCCCTCTGCACCATTTCGGAGGAGGCTCTTTGGAGGCCTTCGGAACATGTGAGTTTTTGTTATGAGCCAGCAGCCTGTTTCCTTTCCTTCATCAGCATAGGATGAGATTTTTGGCTGCAATGATCCTCATGAAATGTTTTCCTCTTTTTCTGGAGAGAAAAAGAAGTGCCTCCATTCCCAATTACCACTGAGGATAAGCAGTGAAGTGTGAGGAAGCATCCGGAACTCCCACTCCACAGATGTGGGATCTCTTCCTTGCTGATGTGCTCTGGGCCAGGCGGACATTAGTCCTGCTCTTAGGCTTTCGGGTTGACTTGGCGAATTTGGCCTCCTTTTCAGCCGCTCATGTTAATGAGATGCAGATGGTCCATAGCTGATTCTTTTCTATCACAATTATTCCACAGGCAGGGAAACACACTCAATGCCTCCTTGGTGAATAGTTACCTAGTTTCTGATATCCCCACTCTGTCTGGGAACAGGTTTCTCTTTGGCTTGAACATCAGAGGACAGACGACCCAAGATGGATTCACTGATATATTTGGATGCACATTCAGAGTCCTTGGCAGATACGCCGGGAATCTGGAGACCCTGGTGGCTCTGCGTTTGGTTGCACGGAGATGTTTATCCAAGCAGTGCATTATATGGTGACATTCAGAAACATTTCCACTCCACAGCAACGCACTCACAGCCCCATCATCCCTGCAGAGTCCCCAAATACCTCCTTTCCCCTCTTGGCCACACCTGGAAGTGTTGCCATACATCAAAGGCTCCTCCAGAAGTATTTTATCTTATGTTCAGCAGACCTTCCCTTCAGAGGCTTGTGTTGCCTCCTTTGGCCTCATGTGAAATCTGGGCCAGTTTATTCGGTGTGACCAAGCACTGCGGGGGTCAGGAGGATTAGTATTGTGCTCTGACATAAAATAATGAGGACATGAATTTGTAAGCCCGGCAGTGCCAGACACTGTCCGTCCAAATCTCAGAGAGCCACAGAACTTGTTGACAAAGAATTGCTGCCCTCCTTTTGCAAAGGAAGTGACGAGGTCAGGCTGCGCATTTACTCGCTTGACAGATGCAGAGAAGCAAGTGGAGTATGACAAAGAGAAGCCACACTTGACCCACACTCAGACTCCACACAGACATCTGCCTGTCATCCCGGGAGTTGGAGTCCCGAAGCTCCTGCGAGTCTGCAGGTCTGGTTGAGTGGATCTAAATCTTGTCAAACATACACGGGATGTAACCACATTCTGTCCCGCTTGGTGCTTTGTCCAGGAAGCCAGTTTTTTTCTCCGGAAGAGGAGTCTCAGCCCCCTGAACATATGTGGCCCCCTCCTTCCTACATCAGAAATTTAGTACCAAGAGAAAATTCATGTGTTTATCTGGATAGAAGAATGAATCTAGAGCTGCAGCCTCTGTATAGAACATGGTAAGTGCGTTTCCAGGTCAGATGGGGCGGGCTTCACTCTTGTTAGGGTTGCTGGAGCTTTGGAAGATCACAGACAACCACTCTTACTGTTCCGCTCAGGAAGCTCAGCAGCACACTGAGCACAGGTGGTTTCACCCTGGAGTTCAGGCCTCCCGCTGCCTGAGCCTGCTGGAGTATCCTTCCGGGAGGGCCCGAAGCGCAGTCTCGCAGTTCACTTATCTCCTGCGACATCTCTGGGGTGCTTGGCTGTGGCATGTTAATGATGAGTGCTGCTGGCTTGGAGGTGAAGGACAAGTGGGACCATCAGTGTCCGGTTGTTTTGGTCTGTGGGACAGTTGGTCCAGCTGCCTCTTTGGGGACAATGGAGCTGAAGGGCATGGAAGAGCCAGTCATCCCTGCCTGGCCATCATGGCTCCAAGCCCACTTCTGCTGGTCTTGATTTTGGGGAGCCTTCTGCCTAAGGACCCTCGGGGATACACTGAGAAGTGAGCAGCCGTCTCATCTCCAGTCTCCTGAGTTAGATGCTGGGTGTGCCCAACAGCGACTTCTGGACAGATGGCCATCAGGAGGTCCTGTTTGCTCACCTCGACTGGCTCCTACAGGGGGACCAGGCCAGCACCCAGTCACCTGGGCCTTGTTTTCACAGCTCTAAGTGATGGAGGTTAACAGGGTAGCATTTTGTGGTTTGGTCTAGATCGGATGTTTCCACTGTGTGCTGATGGGTGAGACTACGTGTGCCCTACACACTTGTCCTGTGGAAAGAAACACCGTCTCCTGCTCCTGTGAGCTACTGGTCTTTGAATACTGATGGAGAGCTACAATTAATAAAATGCGTTTACTCGTACAAAAAGCTAAATTCATTATACACTTTTGTCATGAGGTATTTTCTTGATCAAGAAGTATTCAAGGAACAAGCATTTTACGGGGTCTGGCATATCCTCGGGTTTATGTAGGGCCCTTGGTAATTGGGACTATGGAAGCTGTTGCTGCTGAAGAGGAACATCAGGTTGACTCTGATGACCTCAAGGCCCAGCCCCAGGTGGGGTGCAGGGCAAAGGGACAGGGACGCACAGCGGGCTTCTGCCTAAGGGGACTTGGACAATTGTGTGCTCTCAGGCTTGTGCAATATCCATCGTGTTTTCTGATTTTTAAAATGAAATTCATCTAAATTCATCTTTGCATTAATAGACGCAATCTGAGTTCGTATGGTTAGTTCAGGAGAAACCAAGATGCACACTTATTTTGTGACTCTGGCCTTACAGAGAGAGGGTGACAAACCTGGTCTGACGCTGGGGCAGCCCCACGCCCCGTCTAGTGGGGAAGAGGCCAGGGTGTTGGGTGTTGGGTCACCGCTACTTTTCTCCTGTGGGCAGGCCCGACACCCCCTCCCCAGCCACCTGCACCGCCCCCTGACGCAGGCTATGTCACAGGGTTTAGGGGCCCAGGACCACATCTGCCTTGTTGACTAGCAGCCTTGCTCCTGGGTCCAGCATAGAGCACGTTCAGAAACACTGCTGAATGAATAAGTCAGTGAGCAGATGCGTCCATGAACAGTTAGGTGCGTCTTCAACATTCCGGGTCAGGGATGAAATGTTTGAAGGAGGCCTCAAAAGTGCCGATCACTATTTATTACCACGGGGCTGCTGTGGTTTTGGCCCTGTGTGTGCTTCGGAGGGCTGGAGTGTTGAATGAAAGACCTATTTTCCCCTTGATTACAGAAACCGAGCAGTTCAGGCAACAGGATGGGGAAAGTTGACCCCTCCCAGGTGCCTCTCCATGGACCTGGTACGTCCTTCCAGGTTGCTCCTGTGTGTGTTCTAAGTGGCCCCCGCCCACCACCCTGACGGATTCTCCTCCACCAACTTTGTCCTCCTACCCTGGTGGGAACCCCTCCTGGCATAACGTAAGCTCCTTGCCCTGGTTTCCTGCTACGTTCAGGGAAGAGAGGTATGGCAGGTATGGCCTGTGGGCCAGGAGAGGTGAGGGACAGTCCTCCCGTGTGAGCCAGGCCAGCCCTCTGGCTTCAAAACCCACTGCTAGCCTCACCCAGCAGCCCCATCCTTGCCAGGCCCCCAGGACCCTCTTCTCTGGCCTGGTACTTGGGTGGCACATGCCTCTGGCCTCGCGGGTCCGGGGTCTCCCTCCCATCTTCACACTTCACACTGCCCACCGCTCTTGAGGAGGCCTCTACCCTGAAGCTCCTTTAAAGGGACCGTCTTGATGACCTCTTCCTACCAGGACCCTGACTGGGACAAGACCGAGCCGCCAGGTAGGAGATCCACCGAGAGCCACAGAGCGGGGCCAGGAGAGCAGCGTCCAGAGGGGGCAGCGATGTCTGTGTTGTGACAGACAAGACTGAGGCTGAGGGGCCTGGGAGGCTGCAAACCGTCCCAGGCAGGAGCCCGTGCCGGAACCCAGCCGCTGCGGTCCCGAGCAGGGAGGAGCCGGGTTCGCCCAGCAGCATGGACACTCTTCCTGTGTAACTCGTCCCTCTTTAAGTGGTTTCCTGGGATTGTGGCATTTTTCTGCTCCCCTGGCGATCACAGCTCTAGGAGGCCACAGGGACGCCGCCGCAGCCGCTTCATGGCCCTGGCTGGCACGAGGCCGGGCTTCCAAGTGAGTGTTGGCAGAGCGTGGTTGAATGGATGCACAGCGGAACCCTGAAGGGTGGGCTCTTGGGGGTGGCGAGGGCAGGCGAGCGCCTGTGGGGAGCTCTCCGCACCTGGCTCCTTTCGGCAACGGCGCCTTTCGCTTTCCAAAACGCTCCTGCTCTTACCGGGAATCGTTCACGTGAGAACGCGCTGTGGACGGGGACGCTGCCTCCGGAGAGGGTGGGACACTTTACCCAGGGTCCCTTCTTCTGAGTGGATCAGGGGTAGGAGGCCATCCGTCCTCATGGGAAGGAGTTGGGGGAAAACCCGGTGCTCTGATCTCCCGGCCCCAGTTGACTGGGAAGCCTGCGGCGGATGGTTCTGCGGGGCAGGCTGACCTTTGAGGCCGAGGCTCCGTCCAGAACTGAGCGGGCTCTTCTGCCGATATTAAAACTCTGGAGCATTTCCTGCAGCACCCCAGGAACAGCCAGCGGGACCGACGTTTGCCACAGACGCTTCCTTTCTCTTGCCTGTCCTTCGCACGGCAGCTCCGGGGGTTTGTTGAGGACAGCAGAGTTTGGGACACCTGTCCAGCACTGTTAGGAGCCAGGTGTAGATGGAGATTGTGCAGCATCAGCAGCCAGGAAACAGAACGGGAGCAGACGTGCAGGGCAGGGGCACGGGCCCGCCAGCGCTGGTGGTCTGCACCTTCAACACCAGACAATGGGCCTCTCTTAGAGAGATGCCCAGGATGGAGATGGCAGTGCCCGTCTGCCCTCACAGAGCCCTGCAAAAAGGGGGGGGAAGGGTGAGTGGGCATCCGCAGCGTGACCCCTGGGGTGGGCTCAGCCCATTTTACCCTTGGTCTCCTGGGGCTCCAGGGCACTAGGGCTTTTATTTCACACTCCCACCGGGAAGAAGGTTGTGCTCCTCCATGAGGGAGCATCGTTACCACCTTGAGCTGTGCAGATCCCGTGACCGTATGCAGCACGTACCAATCCAGAAGCGGGCAGTTGGCTTTCCGAGTATCTCTCCACGGTCTCGTCGTCCTGATCCCTGAAGGAACTTTTCAGCCAGCTCCGAATGTCTGGCGTTCATCCTGAGTCCAGTCGTTCTGCTGGCTCCTGCCTGCACAGCACCTGACACGGAGCTGAGCAGCCTCCTGGGCCCGCGGGGAGCTGCTCTAGAGGAGAGGCTGGCCTGCGTGGATGGAACCTCGGGAGTCCTACTTCAGTGGTCGAACACACCCAGCAGAGCCCGATGGGTGTTGAAAGCCCAGAGTTTAAGTACTGTTTACTCCTGAATAATTTGTAATTCCTTTCCCAGCTCAAATAACTATAAAACTCCTACAAAGTGCTTTATAAATACTCATTAGAGTCTCACAAAAGTCCTTTGAGCTCTACATGATTATCTTCATTTGGCAGGTGAGTAAACTGAGTCACAGAAGTTGAAAGATCTCCTCAAAGCCGTGCCAACAGCAGAGGCAGGGCAGGGCCAGAACTCAGACTTCTTGTCTCCTCGGCTGGTGAGCGGCTCTGCAGAATGCGCTGGGTTAGGCAGGTCGGGTCCCCAAGCGCCTAGGGGCCCACAATACCACTGCACCCCTTGGCCCTGTGGCTGAGACCCCACTTCAAGGGCAAAGGTTCCACTTTGGAAAAGTCAACCAAGATCCGTGCCTCACAACCACCTGCAGTCTTTCTTCCTGGCTGCAAGGCTGTGTGACCCTCCAATGCCTGGTTTCAGTGGCCCATGGAGGGATGAGCAGACAGAGCAGAAGGATTTGGGGTTTTCAGCTTTCCTGTGTGTTGACCAGATGAAAGTAGCCGATGGTGCGGCAAGCACGTGCTGGCTTCTGGCGCCATGGCTTACAAGCCCACTTTTCATATTGGGCTCCATCGCTCACCAGGGAAACAGAGGAGTCTGGCTACCTGGGCCCTTAGCCTCCTGGTGGTGGGCATGGGACCCAAGCTTGGCCCGCTGGAGGCCCTACCTGGGCCTCCTGGTGCGCAGTGAGTTGGAGAAGCAGCTGGGGATGCGAGAGCCCTGCTCAGTGGCTGCCAGTGGAGGTCCCAGCGTCCTGTGCCTGTTTGTGGGGTGCTGTGGGACCAGAGGCCCCTAAGTCAGGGCCTTAGGGGGCACTCTTCTCCAGCCTGCTACCGTGCATGACCTTGGCATGGCCACTGCCTCTGTGCGCTCCCCTCCTGCCCATTCATTCCCGGAGACCGCTGGGTTGATCTGCAAGTTCCCAGCTTGCCTTCAGCTCCTCCCTTTCCTGTGACATTCGAAGGTCAGGAGAGCCTTTGGTCTGTCTTGCAGGGTGCCAGCTGGCCTGAGTGGGCTCTCCCTTTCCTCTCGCCCTCACCATGCGTGGAGAGATCAAGAACCGAGGCGGGTTTATTGACAACGGAGAGGAAACAGACGGGCTGTGGGAGCGGAAGCCCGAGGGCAGGACTGGAAGCTCACGGCCCCCCAGTGCTGTGCCACCATGAGTGGCCAGCACCTCCCATCACAACAGGCTGTGACCACGTGTGCTGCGGTCACCACACCAGCGTCGCTGTCCCTGGCACTGTGACTTCACGGTCCCCATCAAGTCAGCATGCGTGTCAACTGGCTGCCCAACTCCCTCTGGGCTCCTCTGGGCCCCCGTTCCTGTCCAGTGTCCTTCCCAGCTTGGGCGTGGAGCGGAGCAGAGCAGCCTGCAGCGGTCAGTGGGGAGCCGAGACCGTCGTGCCGAGCTCCCTGCTGTGGGGCAGGTGCTGCCGGGCACCTGGACACGACGGGGAGTGTGATTTTTCACCTGGGTAGTGGACAACGCTCCCCTCAGACTCCCAGAAGGCAACGTGATCAAAGCCACACTGGTCATTCTGTCCTCCTGATGCATCATTATTGCCCCTCTGCATGAGGCAACCGAAGTGCCGAGAGGTGACAGCCAGGGCCACCCGGCCCTGGGGTGCGGAGAGCTGGCCTTTGCGTTGCTCTGGGGCAGTCCTGGTGGTTTCCGGGGTCCACAGCTGGAGACCGTAACCCAGTAGGCCTCGTCAGCACGAGGAGGGTGGAGGTTGGACCAGGCACCCAGGCCGCGCTGCGGGAACCTGCCCTCCCGGTGCCCGAGGCAGAGCGTGCTCCCAGCAGGGCTCCTGCTCGGCCGGCCTGGCCTGGATCCTCAGCACAGGCAGCGACTCTCAATCACCTGGAGGTGGCTTCCGGACAAGACCAATTCGTCATGCCCAGGCTGGAGTGTCCAGGAAGGATACTGAAGAAGTGGACTTGTGTGGCAGGCACCGATTCAAGGAAGGAGGAGAATCCCACGGTGTCCCCGGGTCTCAGGTTTCATCCCGTTGGGTCATGCAGGAGCTGACCATAGAATTTTTCAATTTTGGCCTGAGAGGGTGGATTGTTATCTCTAAATTACCCTATTAGTTAGAGAATGCTAGTCATTACAACATTTTGTAGCATGTAACTGTCACTGGAACTGTTTTGTGGTTAGTTTTTTTTTAGGCACTCCAATGATCAGCTTCTATCCCGTGAATCAGATTTGCTTGTGCATGTTGGACCTATTAATTAAGGCAGATCAATCATGTTCCGTCAGCAGTAGGGCCCGGATGGGTTCTGTTCCACCCAGCTCTTCAGGGTCCAGGCTGACAGCCGCTCTGCCGTCCTCAGTGTCTTCCAAGATCACTGGGGTGTTGACAGCCAGGAGGCAGACAGCAGAGACAGTCGGGGAGAGGACCGCCAGGAAGTTTAATAGGTCATGGGTAGAGGCACCTTGGCCAGCACTCAGCCACATGGTTGTACTCGGCTGTAAGAGACTGGGACACAGCCTGGCGTGCCCAGGAGGACAGTGAACAGGCAGCAGAGTTCCTTGGAGCTAGGAGGGACTGCCGCACACCAAGAAAGAAGGGGCACCTCAGAACCCAAAGTGGGGGTGCTGCAGTCAATAATACTGGAATTCCTGGGTGGTTCCCATACTGTACCATCAAAGTGCATTCAATGTGACGATTTCCAAATATTGAATAGTTTTTTTAAAAAATAAGAGAAATACTTTAGATCTTTTCCATAATTTGAACAATCTTACAATTTGGGGGTCATTCTGGAATTTTCTCCATTATTTTAACGATCTCTCATAAATTTTTCGAAGCTCTTTGCATTTGTGACTTGCAATGCCCATGGCCCATCCCATGGCTTCGTTCTTGTGTCCCATATGGCTCTGGACTCCAAGGAAAATGTGCCTAAATCCATCACGGCCTTCTCTGTGTTCAGAAGTGAAGATGGGCGGATAGGTGGACATTTCTGGCTTCTGGGTTCTTTTCCTTGGAAGTAGTTGTCCTGGTGGAGGAAGGTGGGAGCTCTGAGGCTGTTTTCGCTGGGAGGGGCATTGACCTTCTTACGTCTTGTGGCTTCCATTACACGATAAGAACTATAGCGCCAATATCACAGGAGGTGCAGGGCAGATGGTGCCCATGTCCACAAGCATCAAGGTTGACGTGTCAGTCAGCTACCCCTGGAGCTCAGACTTGGCTGGGCTGTGTGGGTAGGGTTTATGCCTAGGGCTTAGAATCTGTGCCTTTACGCTCAGAACGAAGGTGTGGTCAGGAACCAACTCTTGCTGGCCCACCCACCGAAGGGCTCCAGAGGGGGTCTCCTAGAAACAAACCCTGTGGGCTCCCAGCCCTTGCTGAGCAGTGACTCAGTTTCCCCCACTGATAAGGGGATATGGCTGCAGTTCTAAACTTGCCTGTAAAACACACTGAAGGCCTTGAGACACAGGTGGTATTTAGTGTGAGTTCAAAGCGTTATGTAATTATTTTATTGCCCCTTTTATTCCTGAGATTTTTCTGTTTGCTCGGCTTACAAACCAAGGCAGAGTCATAAAACCACTTTATGCGAATGCCGTTCACACCATCCCGTTCTGACAGCATCGCCTCTGCGGCGAAAGCCCTTGGGAGGGGAGGCCCGAGCCCTGCAGAACCAGATCTCAGTTTCTGCCTACTGGGAGACACCACTGTCCTCTGTCACTGAAATGGAACCAGGGCCTGTCGATGTTTTTTAGCCATTTGAATAACGATCTCTGCCCCGTGAACTGGGTAGTTTGTGGTGGTGGCTGTTAGTGAGGATGCCCAAACACCAACTGGTTGAGTTTCTCAGCTCCGCTTTCCCGTAGACTCAGAGCTTGGGTCTTGCCACCATGATTTCCAAGTCCCATTCCCTGAAACCATGGGGTCAAAGAAGCTTCTAGTTGAAAGGGGCTCTGGAGATTGGCTGCTGTAATGGCCCCTTGGCCGGGCAGGCCCTCTCATGGCATCCCAGGAGGATAGTGGCTTTTGCCAGCAAACCCAGGGCCCACCGCCATTGCTTTGGGAGGCCTCCTGTTCCGTCGTTGGTGGATCAGGTTGCAAACTGTTCTTCCTCTAGGTGAACCAAATGCTGACCACTCAGGTGAGTCCTATCCAGCTCTCAGTTCCCACACTGAGCATGGCAGCAAAAGTGGGAAAGACTCGGGAGGCTCTGACGTCCCAGGCCTCTATCAGCAGCTGATGGGAATGGCCACTCAGGACCCGGGGTGGGGGGCGGATTTCTGTTCTGGTTCTTTCTGATCTCTGTTATATAAACTGTGGTGAGTGGTGACCGTTTAAGTGAGTTGCTGTTGGGGTTCTATTTGTCAAGGCCATTGCACAAACTAGGTATGCAATGACTTTCAAACAATCCAGATGGGCAAACAGCTCCGCAGGGTGAGTATGTTCAGACCCTCAGCTTGAGAAGCACTCTCTAGGTAGGCGAGAAATTCTACCTGGAAAAGGTCACTGCACACCTCACCCCGAAGTCTCATCCAAGGATGTTGGAGAGGTGCCCTGGTCACCTGGAGCCCCTCTGCTTCCCTCCATGGGTCTTGGGCATTGCACACCACCCCTGCCCCTAGAGCCGCTTCCTCTTGACTGGCAGCTGGCCCACCTGTGGACCACAGAGAGAAGCCTGTGAGTGGGGCAAGGTCTCAAGGCCAGCAACATGATTTGGAAGAGAGGTCCAGCAGGGGACAACTGGCTCTGTGGCCAGTTGGTGGCAGCTGGGCTCTGGGGTTGTTTAGTAAAGCTTTATGGAATAAATGAATAAGTGAGCGAGTAAGCAAATCTGGGTCCACCTTGCATCTTCACGTGGTTCCAAAGTACTGGCCCCTCCTTGCTTGCTCTTCTGTGCTCTGGGTTTATCTAAAATCAAAATATTCCAGAGACACCTCCTGCAATGGTGAGCCCTGAGCACATGCTCCTAAAGGAGACTATATAGAGCAGAGGATTCTAGAACCACGTCTCATGGGATTCTCTTTTATTCTCTCAAAAAGATAGGTGGAAGAATTTAGTCTTCTCCATTTAAGTTGATCATCATCCAAGAAAATCCAGCAGTGAGTGCACGTTCCTGCCCAAGCCCCTGGGCAGCCTTTGAAACCCACAGGTCCACGCACAGCAGGTGGCCATCAGGACTTAGCATCCCACTGCATAGATTTGCACTGCATAGATGCAAATCCAAGGTCCTCATTCAGGGGTGGCCAGGAATACAGCTCCGAGAGAAGCCAGGTGTCTGCCTGACAAGATGGTCAGTGGACATCCAAATGCCCTGTGCTGGGGCTCTCGGGTGCACCTTCTCTGAAGCCGGCTTGCCCTGGTCAGCACCCCTGCAGGATCCAGATGGTGGGGTGGGTCCAAGGCGTCTGCACCCGTGCTGGGTCTGTCCCTGGGAGGGCAGAGGGCAGGACTCCCTCTGGGGTGCCGCTGGCACTGTCAGAGTGGTCCACCATCCTGGTTCTCACCTGTCTTTCATCCCTCTTGACCTCCAGGGCCGTGGAGGTGCACCCCACTCTGTCCTTTGGGGTCTCCTGGACAGTTTCTGTGTCCTCAGCCTCCATCTCTGAGCCGAGCACACACCTTCCTTCTTTGGCCATGCCCCAGCTGTTCTGTGGCTGAGTTCAGGGTCTATGCCACAGCCATGCCATGGCCACGTGCAGGGGCCACGTGCAGGGGCCACGCCCACGGCCATGCCTCGCTGTGCTTGGGGTCTCCAGAAATGCCGCACATCAAGCGTGTTGGCCCCGGGCCTCCCCGCTGCCTGCAGACTTCGCTCCTGGATTTCCCTGACTTACTGGCCCTTGCCGTCCAGGCCTCCGCCTGCCTTCCCATCCTGACTCCTCGAGCAGAGGGTTCAGCTCCTCCCTGAGCATCAGGCCAACGGCCAGGCTCTGTGTGTCCACGTGTTCACAAACCTCTGTGGGGTCAGCCCTGTGTCCTGGACATCCAACCCTGACGTCCAGCTGCCCACGGACAACAGCTTCCTGGACATGTCTCCTATGCACCCCAAACGCCACGTACTGAACCCGACTCTCGGTCCTCCCTGTTCCCTCCCCAGCGACCGCACCACCCAGGAGGCTCCTCAAGCCCAGCAGTCCCGCCGGTCAGCCTGCCGCGTGGTCTCTGCCACAGCCGAGGCCCTCGTTCCGGCCTTCCGTCGGCCTCGTCGGGAAGGCGTCCACCTCTTCCCAGGAACACCATCCCTCAGCTCGTCCCCCCAACCCATTTTCCAGACTCCAGCAGGAGAGATGCTGCTAAACAAGCTCGTGTGCCCCTGCTTCCGCCTCAGCCTGCCCTCGCCGGCTGCCCGCCGCCCCTGCCCCGCAGTCCCCGCAGCTCCTCTCCCTTTGGGGGCTTGCTCCAGCGGGGAACTTGGTCATGCTCTTCCTTCGCCGGGCTGTCCCCTTTCCTCAGGATCGCCTGGCCCGCTTGCGACTCCCTGTGAATCTCAACTCAGAACGCCAGGCAGGCCCCGCGGGAGTCCTGGGCCACCACTCTCTACCCCACTCCTTCCAGCCATGTCGGAGCCCTGGCATGTTCCCTCCTGGGGAGCCCTGGCCTCCCTGCTGTGCTCTCGGCCCAGAGCCTGGCCCCACATGGAGGCCTGTAGGCTCCCCTGTAGCAGGACGGCTTCACTTGGCCTCCCTGCCTCCAGAGGTGTGAGGATCTCTACCCTATCCCTTCCTTTCAGGGTGGGGAGGCAGAGTCCTCCCTGGCCCCAGGCTCCCCCACACCTTGCCCCTGAGTCACGTGTCTTCTCTGGGCCAGCATGGCCTCCCTTCCCTGACTCCTGATCCTTACCCCACAAGGACCAAGTCCTTCTGCGGGCATGCCTCTGGCTTGTGGCCTGGGACCACCCCAGGGACATAGCGACTTACTGGCTTTTTCTCATCCCCACCTTTGGTAACCTCACTCCTCTGAAGCTTCTCCCAGTGCCAGCGGCTGGGCTCAAAGCACGGCCGGCATGAGCCCCCTGGGAGCCTCCACCTGTCCTTCAGAGGTCAGCTGCTCTCTTCTCTACTGAACGTCCTTTCCTTACACATCCCCTGCCATCCCCGCCTCTCTGCCCTGCCTCCTCCTTCCTCCCTAGAAAAGCTGGCACATCTCCTCCAGTGTGAAGTGTCCGGGCTCCACGGCTCCCCAAAGGGGCCAGAGAGCCAGGCCTGCCTGCTCACTGTGCGACCGTGGGAAGCGGGAGCAAAACAAGGCCAATAAAACCGGGTTTGTCTGCAATGTCCCCCCATTGGTGATTTTGTCACTGCTACTCTGTTTCCTCGGAATGAAACCAGGAAAAGGAAAAAAAGAAAAAGAAAGAACTACCCCGCCCCACCCTCCAAAACCAACAAAGCCCAGCTCTGAGCGCCCGTGAACTTTAAGGCCTCCCTCAACGCTGCTCTCCGCCTTCCCACCGGCTTTGCCAGGACCGCTCCCCGGGCCTTGTGGCTTCTTCTCCCAGATCCCAGTGCTTTCCATTCTAATTTTTATGACACTTCCCTGGATTAATGGTTAACACGTTTGCCCCCCACCCCCATTATCAAAGAGTGCTTTGAATAACGATTAACTCTCTGGTTAACAGACAGGAGCATGTTAATCATCTCCAAATCCTGGGGCAGGAAAATCATTCTCTGGAACCTTCTCCCAGTGGCAGGACAGCCCTGTCTCCCAGCAGCTGACCTTCAATCACACCTGAGTCTAGGAGCCTGAAAAACCCTCCAGTAATCATGTTACAAGGGCTTATTAGTCAACCAAGGTCATAAACTGCTCAACGGCGGGTGACGTTGGCACTCGGTACCTCTCGATCTGATCCAGCCACTGTTGCTCCAGGACCCTATTAAGAGACCAGGCTGCACTTAAAAAAAAAATTGTTTTGCAAGCCAGGGCTAATCTATGGTGCATTCCTTGTTGCTGGGAGACTCGGAGTAGCTGTACAAGCTGTTCTTTCTTGGAGCCATAGTTAAAAGTGCTCCTGACCCAAACACACATGTGGTGTCATCTGCGTGCCCTGTGTGTGGGGCTGGGACATCTGACTAGGAAACCCCTGCCCGAGCAGCAGGCCCAGTGGCCAGGATCCACAGCCGCAGGGGTGGCTCTGGATGCAGCGGTTCCAGGGCTCTGGCCGCAGGGAGGGTGACCTCCTTCTGAAATGAGGCGGTGGCACCTTTCCAGGGAGGAGGGAGAAAGGGCGGAGGACACTCCCAAGGGGCCCTCTCTCCATGCAGAGCTGTGGCGGCCCAGCCCAGCTGGACACGTATAGTGTGGACGGAGTGTCCACAGGGTAGAGGGCAGCGTGGTGGGAAAGCCCCGCATGCACCCAGCGGTCAGCAGAGCGGGAGGCGGTGCAGGGCAGGCTTGCATTCAAGTCCCTGCTGGCTCTGTGCGCTCTCCTGGTCCCTCTGAAGCCGGGGGCGGGGGAGAGGCCGTTCTTCAGAGGGGGCCTCAGGCAGCGCCAGACTTATTAGGAAAGAAGCTTCCAGGGTCCTGGCAAGCGTGCCCGCCATCCCCCACCCCAGTGTGGCTGGTTCCCGTCACCGGCCTCCTGGCGGCTCTCGCTGCTGCTCCACATCCAAACATTTCCACATTAGGCAGCCGCCTTCTTCCCTGGGTGGGGGAGGCGCCCGCTGACCCGGGGTGGCCTCACGGCCTCCTCCCCCACAGGTGCACTGGCTCTTTTCTGGGTCAGCCTTGTGATCCGGTGTCCAGGCTCTTGGCGAAATTTAGCAAGTGTTTCTCAGGCTCAGTTTCGTAGTTACACTATTTACACGGACTCTTCGAGCACGTGGGAGAAGCCTCCACTCCCGGTCCAACCCTGCCCATGCGCCTCGTGCCTGCTCTGCTGGCCCCTTGGAAGACACCAGCCACTTGGCCTGTTTTTCATCTTTATCTCTCCCCCATGAGCCCTCTTTGGGACCCAAGAACTGGAGCAAAGGTTACCCTTCATTATACACACCTGCCTCTGAACCCGGCGGCCGCTGCCCCGCGTGGCGGTGGAGAGGCTGGACCCAGTGGTGCTGGTGGGAACGGTTATGCCCGCTGCACATGGCATTTCGAAGACTTGGGGAAAAGGCAAATTGTTATCTCATGTGCGATGATGACATTTTAGACAAAGTGGGTTAAATAAAATATGCCGTTGGAAAGAATTATACCTGTTTCTTTGGTCCTTTTTAAATGTAGTTGCTAAAAATTGCCATAGAAGTGGCTTGTATTGTGCTTTGGTTGGGCAGCACTGTTCCACAATGGCCCGGTTCCCTCCAGCCCAGGGAACCCTGTCCTGATGGGCAGTTCATCCACCTGGGGTTCCTTCCTGCCTCTCCCTGGGAGCTCCTAGCCCTGCTCAGGGTCCAGGGCTGGAGCCTCTTGTGCAGGAAGTGTGCTGCCCTCACAGAGCCAGGTGTTTGGTCTACTTGGCTGTCCCGGGGCTGTTCTGTCCTTGAGGATGTTGTTTGTGCCCAGGGCAGAGAGCTCGGGAACACATGTGCTCATCCAGACCTGAGTTCGCGGCTCTAAAGGGCAGAGTGACCAGCATCCAGGTTTATTTATTTTTCCACTGTGAGGGGCAATAAATTATTAACCTCAGTCAGGATACTTTGGTTGCTGCTGTCAGTACAGAGAGTACCAACCAAGTCTGGGCTTCAGACCTGCTTGTGTTATTTGAAAGCAATTTTTGGAAATTCTTAATTTTATTAAGAACACTAGAATTTTAGATCAAAGCAAACTTCCCACAAGGCATTTCCATTCATTCTATGCCATGCGTTTAGGGGACAACTATGGTGGCCCTGAGGCTCTTCCAAAGGTGAGGGGAGCCCTCCCTTCTGAAGTGATGCTGTGTTGCACACACAGCCTTGAGTTGACACGGGTCCAACCCAGGAGAGCGTGCAGCCAGAGCACAGCCAGGTCTGGAAGGGCTCGCACGGAAGGAGTACGAAACGTCTTACTAATAACTTTTACGCCGATGACATGACGAAGTCATACATTGTAGGTCAATTGAGTTTAACATATTATTAGTTAGTCTCCCCTGTTTCTTCTTTCATCTGGCTTCTGAAAATTAAAATAACACACGTGGCTCACACTGTACCTCTACGGGACAGCACTGCTTTAAGGCCAGTATGCTTTGTTTATTTTGAGACACTTATAGAAGTACATGAGCATCTCAACCAGGTTTTCAGCAGCTTAGGAGCCTGGGAACGGTGACTCTGAGCCTTCTGCTAAGTGACAAGGTATGGGTCAAGTCATATGAAGTTGTCATTCTGGCTCCTTGGGTTAGATCTTGCTCACAGGACCCACCTTGACGTAGCTCCAGAAATGGCCTTCTGGGAAACTCCCAGGTTCTGCAGGGACTTGCCAGGTAGTAATTACAGGTGTGCAAAGACCCTCCTGCTTCGTGCACTCATCATAATTAGTTACCTGGAGCAGGCACCAGGTGTGACGGAGCTTAGCTGAGCAGAGAGAAAGCTCAGCGGGCAGATCACCTTGAAGTTGCCCTGGCAGCCAGATTTCACAGCACCTGCCTGTTCCAGCCCGAGAAGCTGCCGTCCACTCCTGGGAAAGGGTTGCAAAGGCCCTACCCTGGCTGCATCTGCATCTTTGCTACTCTTCTCTGGTGCTGGAGGCGGAACAGAGGCATCCACAGAGCGAGGGAATGTTTTTCACCTGCATTTGCTGTTTGGACTCCATCCCCGTGTCTCTAAGAAGTTGGTCTTTTAACATGAGCATTTTACACGTCGATGTAACATTCAAATCCATGGCATAATGTACTTGCCTGGAGACGGAGTCTTGAAGAATCTGCTCTCATTCCCAGGGCTTCTGGGAGTGAGGATGGGGAGAACCCTGAATCAGGTGTCCCTGCCCATTTGCATAAACCGGCTGCCCTAAATGCCCCCCCACGCATGCTGACCGCTGCTGGGGAGAAGAAAGGAAGCATTTATTAAAGGCGAAGAAAAATTAGGGCCTTTTCATTAAGGTTGGAAGAGCCTTGAGGTTGGATCAGCTGGCCAGGTGCATGACCAATTTTCTTGGTTCTTTGGCAGCAGCAGAAAGTATTTGAAAAATAATGGAGCTCTCAGTCCTATGAGTAAAAACCCATTTATCTTGGGAATTAGAAAAAAATTCTGGCGATGGAAAATTTCCAAGGAGATGCTTCTCCTCTCTCCTCACGTCTCAAATGCCTGTTGCTCTGTCTCCCTGCAAGACACTCACACAGGCAAGCCTGTGCCTCCCGAGGTGGGGAGATGAAAAGAAGGAGTCTGTTGAAGATATTCCTGGGAGGGCTGGAGCAGGAAGCTGCTGGAAGCACGGCCCGGGGCACAATCCCAGGATGTGTGCTGTTTGGCACGAGAGCAAGGGCCTCTACGGCTGGGAGAAATGCACTTTGCTGCTGTCCAGTGGAAACCAAGCTTCATCTTGGGACTTGGCAAGATTGGGTTATTTTCTCAACTTAAGTTGTTTTTATGTGGTTGCCCTCCGTATTCCTTTCTGTTTGGGGATATTTCCATTTTCTTTTTTTTAAAAAAACAAAGCAGAACATCTAGACTTTGAAAAGGCACGTTCACCCAAATAAGGTGCCAAGGGCAGAAACAAGGCTCCTGTGTCAACAGCCAGTGTCTCCAGCATGTGCAGAAGGTCTGAAAACTAGGAAGGGAGGGAGAGGCTCACCCTCACTCTCCAGCCCCACATCTCCCAGGCCCCTGCCAGCCTCTGCGGCTTCAGACGTAGAGAACTCTGATGCAGAAGAGGATGTTAGGTGTGCGTGTTACAGGACGAGGAAGGCATTCTGGGGTGTGTGTGGGGAGCAGGTGGCGGGCAAGGGCACAGGGAGTGTCTGCCGGCCGGGGTCTCTGGTCTGGGGGAGGAAAGCCCTTGTGTGTCCCTTCCTGGCCTCTCACGGCTCACACACTGCCACATGCAGCCCCTGGATGAGGTCACAGCTGGGTGGGTGCCATCTCGGAGGACGGCTGCCGGGGAATGTTCCAGGTAGTTCTTCATCACCTTTGGAAGGTGCAGACTGCAGCCATGGAACACAGTTCTGTGCAGGGAAACCCAAAGGGTGCTGCACACGCACCAGGGGAGTTGTTGGCGCCACGCTCCTGAGAGCATTTCCCAGGCCAGTCAGGCCACCGCCCTCGTCACTCCTCCCTGAACTGTCTCCATCCCCCCTCCCGTTCTCCTCTGTCACTCTCGTCTGAGTCAGGAGTACAGTGCTAAGGAGGGAGAGGCGCCTCTCGGGAGGCCAAGCTCTGCACTGCCAGACTATGGTCTGGAACAAGCTCGTCTGCAAGGTGCCCGGGCCAGAAGCCAGAGCCCCGGGAGTCTGGGGATGTCTCAGGCCTGGGGATGCATTGTGAGCCTGAGTCCCAGCAATTTCCTGAGGGGACCTGAAGACTCAGAGGCTTGACGACTTGCCCAAGGTCACTGAGGTGATTAGCAGCAGATCTCAGGCCGTCCCCCAGATTCTCTGACTCCTAGTCACTCCCCCAACCTGCTGGACAGAATGGTCTGCCAGGCCAATGTCCCTTAGCAGGGCAGAGCAGTCGCCTCCAGTAACGGGTTTGGCCTGAGGCTACTTCTCCAGACACACTTGGGCACCCAGCGAGTCGCTGAGTGACGTCCCAGGTCCATCACCACGTTTCCTGGAGACTGCCTCTGACCTGGGCTGTGCGCATGGAGAAGTGGGGGAGATTGTGTGGCACAGAATTCTGGGCCCACGGTCCTGCAAGCCTGTCCTAGACTGGCTCCCACAGACAGGGAAGAGCCAGCCCTTCACTGCTCAGGAATCTTGTGAGTCAGTTAACCATTGACAGCTTGAAATAGCCACGGCGGGTTCTTCACCACAGAAGCACAAATGTGTCGACCCGTCTTGACTTTTCACCCTCCAGCCCCAGACAGCGGTTCACCAGTCTACCATTCATTCTGAGGGAGACCTCAGAGCTTCTCTGGAATCTGAGAAATGAAGGGTGACTCCATCCTGTGCAAAGGAGGACATCAGATTTGGGGGACATGCTGCCCATTCCGTGGGGGGCAACTGTTATAGAGGCATTGTGCACCAGGAGCCAGTGGGCTCCAGAGGACAGAGCGCCCGCTTTATTAAGGAGTGAGGCTCAGGCAGGTCCCTGACAGCCATCCTAGCACAGCTTCCGTGGGTCCCCATGAGCCTGTGAGCTAGGTGTGCCTCTCTGTGGTGGGCAGGCAAGCACAGCCCACTGCCTGGGACACTCTCTCCTGCCTCCAGTCCACCAGCAAACCCTGCCAGTCCCACCTCCAGCACACATCTGAATGTGCCTTCTCCTCCCACCAACTGCCACCAGCCTGGTCCACGCTGCCACATCTGCTCGGGAAGGCCTCCTCCCTAAGTGCATGCCCACCTCGGGGATACTCTCCATGACGCTGCATAAGCCGTTGAGAAGGAGGAAGAGGTGGAAGGGTAGACGGAGAAGAAGGGGAAGGAGAAGGGGGGACTACATCATGGAGACTGAGGCAGGAGGATCGAGAGTTCAAAGTCAGCCTCAGCAACCTAGCAAGGCCCTAAGCAACTTAGTGAGACCCTTTCTCAAAATAAAAAAAATAGAAAGGGCTGGGGATGTGGCTCAGTGACTGAGCTCCCCTGGGTTCAATCCCTAGTACTAAAAAAGAAGGAGAAGGAGGAGGAGGAGGAGGAGAGGAAGAGGAAGAGCCTTCAGGGGCTTCTCATTGCATTTAGAAAAATCTGCATACATGGAGTAAAGCTCTGCATGATCTGACTCCTGCCCACTTCCAGCCCCGTACTCCACACTCTGGTCACACTCTGGGTCCTTGAATACTGGCAAATGGCTTTGCTGCCTCAGGACCTTGGCGCCTGTTTGCTAATCTGCTTGGCTTTTGCTTTTCCTTTTGATCCTACTTTCCCTTCTTCGGCAGATGTCTGCAGGTACATGGCTTTGCCGGGATGCCGCCAGGGCCTGGCATGTGGTGGTGCTCACACGAGTGGTGAAGAACCAGTCCATTGGTCCATTTGGCTGCCACTCCCACGGAGGACACCTTGCCAGTGTTGAAATAAAAGAGGCCCTTGGCTTGCTCTCTGCCGGCAGGCGCCAGCGTCTGTTGCCCTTCCAGGTTTGTGCTGTGCAGGGACTCTGTGTGCTCAGTCCCTGGGGGCTGCTACACATACACCCAGTTACAACCAAGCAGTTGGGATTTCTGGGTGAAGGGCACCGTCCAGCTTCAAAATGTTCCCATTGAGCTGGACTTGGTGGGGACCTTACATCAAAACTGCTTGGAAATTCATATTTGGTGTCTGTGGAGTCTGCCCATTTTGGGCAGAGTGCTGGCCAAGTGATCCAGGGGCACATCCCGCAACGTGCGCAGAGACCCGCCTGACCTGTGGTCACGCACAGGCTCACAGTGGATCCAGTCTTGTCCGAGAGACCCAACTGGCCTCTGGTTTGTTGTTGGAACTGGAACAGATGATTCGCTTTAAATAGATCCCGGCAAACCTCACAATTTGTTTTTCTTGAAACGGTCCTGAAGGTGCTTTCCAAGAAACCAGGAGAAAACTGAATTCACAGTGGTGACTTTGAGTGTGACAGAGAAAGCAGAGGGGGCCCGGCTCCCTCCCAGTGGCAGAGCCAGACCCTGTCCTGGGAGGCTGAGACCGTGCAGGGCCAGGCCATGGCTATGTGGCTGCCCTAGTGGGGTTCTCAGGGGCTGGGAAGCGGGGTTAGGGGCATGAGTTTCCCTGCGTTCCTCCAACACTTTACCACGAACCAGGTGGCACACACAATCGACATCCAAGGCCAGAAATCTGTGATTGGCATGTCACAGAGCCACCCTTCCAGAGGCCCTGTGGGGGGTTCTTCCTGTCTTTCCCTGGTTTCTGGAGTTCCTGGCAGTCCTTGACCTGCAACCCCCTCTTCTCAAGCTCACCCTAACTTCTTACATCTACAAAGACCCTGTTTCCACATGCAGTCAGTTCACAGGTACCAGGTCCAGGCCATCAGCATATCTTTTGGGGGAATTCAACCCACAACAGAAGGGGTCCCCATGCTCCTGGGCAAATCATCAAATCACATGTACATTTCATAAATATGCAAGATGATGAGAAAATGAAAATTCAGATTTGAGTAAGATGATAGGATGTGTCATTTACTAAAGCATTTAGAGGCTTGGAATTTAGGAAGACTCTTAGTCAAAGATTTCCAGATATGTATTACCTATCTGGTGTTCCTGGGGGTGGCGGTGGCAGGTCTGAATAACGGCTCTTCAACCACAGCCACATCTTAATCCTGAGAACCTACAGGATGTGACTTGTGCAGGGAAGGATTTTGCAGATGTGTCAGGAAGACCATCTTGGACTATCTGGCTGGGCCCAAGGTCATCTCAAGGGTCTGAACTAGACAAGGAAGATGGAAGCAAATCAGAAGGTGGGCGCTTCAGCTCCTGGATTTGAAGGTGGGTACATTAGGAGTGTGTGTGCCTTCTAGAAACTGGAAAAGGTGGGGACACAAGTTCTCTCCTCAGAGCCTCCAGAAGGAACCAGGCCTACCAACATAGCCTGCCAACTCGGCCCAGAGAATGTGCTTCACTTCTGACAAGTCAATTCATGTTATTTGAAACCCCCAGGTTTGTGGCCATTGTTGTAGCAGCAATAGGAAACAGATACAGTCTCATGGTTCAATTTGGTTTCTTGTGTTAACAAATTATTCATCTGTCTATCTGTCTCACATTTATCCACTAACATCTAGAATAGTATGTTCCACGGAGAAGACCTTAATGACTACTTGTTGGATGAGTAAAGCGAGAGCTTAAATTACACTTGCTAGCAAGCTGACCTCTGGGGATACCTCCCTGTCCTCATGTCCACCAGCCTAGAGGAGAGTTGGACATTAAACAGATACATTTGCAAATGAAACAAACATAAATTTATGTGGCAAGTATATGCTAGTGAGCTACAGACTGTGGACAGTAGATCAACAGAACTCTAAGTCAGATTCTGGGTCAGGCAAAGCCTTCTGGAGGCACATGGTTGAAACAAGGCCTGAACACACCTGTCTCTGTTCCAGATCTGAAGATGAGACTTTCTGTGCTCTAGGAGGCAACGTCTGTTGAGAGCCCACGGAGTCCACCATTTGTCCTTGGAAGCAGTGTGGCGTGAGCCAGCCAGGCCTGGCTCTGAGCTCCAGGTGGTGACACATTGCCATTCTGGCTCTGCCATTAATTTAGTAAGTGACCCTTGATAAATCGCCTGTCTCCCCACAGCTGACGATCGATGACCTCACCAGTGCTCCGCGGGAGTGAGGTGTGTGACGATGATGAAGAGGTGGCCTTCCAGAGATGCATGGCCCTGCCTGGTGCTGGCCCCGCTGCCGGCTGCTTCTTCGGAGGAGCTGGGGCGGAAGGACACATTCATGTTTGCTGGGCCCTTCTACCGATGAAGGGGACTGGAGCTGAGGGGACATACTGAGCAAGGCTGTGGTGACAAGGGAGAGATACGTGCCAACCCTCAGAGGGCAAGATGTGCAGGGCACGACAGAGGAGTGCATGGGAGGGAGGCTCTGTCACCTCTGCCTGGTGTCCCGGTGGAGAGGAGGAGGCCAGGGAGACTCGGGTGGGAAAGGCCAGGAGCGAGGCGTGCTGCAGGGTCCAGCCATGGGGGGACACAGCTGGCTGCCACCTCCCAGTCCTGCTCGCACAGCAAGGGCAGCGGTCGCCGTTCCCTGGGTGCTTCTGTGTCCCCCGTACTGCTCGCTGCTGGAGGCCCCGGCCTCCTCTCGCCTGGCAACAACCCTGGCCATTCCACCGCCACACCACACTTCCAGCTGAGTCACAGGAGACGTGACTCACCCCCTGTCAACAGCTGCAAAGATGTGAGCACAGCCACCTGACCTGACAAGTCCAGCCCCCCGCTACGCTGACCCTGGCTTTGCGGGGAAGGTGTGGGTCCAGCTTCCTCCCCTGTGGCCACCTGACCCATGCACACTTGAGGTTCTCTGGAGGAAGCCAGGCTGCTGAGTTCAGAAGCTGTGTGCCTCCAGGGACCTGGGGTCACTGATATGGGCTCCAAATCCCAGGCCGGCCTACCATTTTCAGGGTGGCTCGGGAAAGTTCCCCCGGTAGGTCAGCCCAGCAGCCCAGAGGAGGCTGGCCCTCCACTGCGGCAGAGGTGTGCTGCACCAGGGCTCTTGCCTCCGCCAGCCAGATGGGCTCTGCTGTGCTGGCGGAAGGACTCTTTGAGAGGAGGCCAGCTGAGTGTGATAGCAAGAGGGCTGGGGTGCCAGAATATTCCGCAGGCTGCCAACCAGAACCCCTGCCCTCCTGTCCTGCCCATTCCAGGCCCTGCCTTATCCGGTGGGATCTGTGGGACTGCTGGCATTAGCACCCCTGGTGACACCCGAGTCGATAGGTTCTAGGGGCCTGGCGGACAGGGCAGAGCAGCACCTGCAGCCCACTCTGGTGGCGGGTTTTGCTCTTGCTCAGGCGTTCACAGGGGAGCCCAAGGCCCTCCTGCCTAAGCTCTGCCCCGTTCTTCCCATGAACCATTTTCGGGGGCACCCATTTGAGGGAAGACCTTGGCTCCAGGGAACAGGTGAAGGTGAGGAGGGATGCTTTGGAGCAGGACCAAGCGCCGGGGGTGCGTGGCCTTGGGCCTGTTCTTCTATGTCCTGAACACCCTTCTCTGGACCCAGGCTGGCCGCTATCCCTGAGAAGGCTGAGGGGCCAGAAGCTGTGGCCTAATGCACAAACTCTCCAGGTTCAACTGGGGAGCCTGGCCCAGGCTGGGAGCAGCCTGGCCTCTACTTAAGCTCCTTGGTTGACCCACAGAGGCCCCAGAGGCCCCTTCCTGTGGCCTTCACTGTGCCCTGGGCCTGCTCCTCTCAGTGCAGGACTGTGAGCAGCAGGTGAAGCCCTGAGGTGGAGGTACCTGACCCTTGACCCTCGGTGCTACGAGGGCCCTTGAGGTCCTGCTTGTCCAAGTTCTCACTAGTCAGCTTATCGGTCATCAATAGTTAACATGCCTGCCACCATGTGGGCCACTGTGTGTTAGGCTGTTGTCTTGTTTGGTTCACGATTGTCTGTGTGCAAGGTTGTAGCTGTAGGTGGGGGTGGAGGGTGTTGTGCAGGCAATAGATCTGCTCTGAACATTGGGGGCTGACCACACTCTCTGGCCTCAGCTGTCCATCTGTCATCTCCTGTAAGGGTCTTTGAGCTCCGAGACGGGGAAAGCCTTGTATTTCTTTGTACCTCAGCTTCTGAGATGCCATAAGTATGGCTGCTTACATGAGTGGGCGAATCACCGTTGAGTTTTTGAATAGAGTGGCAAGGGGCTTCTTAACAGTGTGGCAGGGAAGCTCCGGGTAATGACGACCAGGTGGAGGGCCCGGAGGTGTGCTCAAGGCCTCCACCTCCTGGGTTTAAAGGTCGTGTATTTGTGTATTTTCAGTGGCTCCATCTTCCTCAGAAATCATAATGCAGATAGAGCTTCCCTAATCTGAAAATCCAATATCTGAAATTCTGCAAAACCTGAGCCTTTTTGAGCACTGATCAGACACCACACATGGAAAATTCCACACCTGACTCCAGGGGAGAGGTCACAGTCAAAACACAGGTGCAGCAAAGAAAATGTGCAAAGTTACCTCAGGATGTGTGTACAAGGTGTGTATGGACCTAAATGAATTGCACCTTTAGACTTGGGTCCCGGCCCCAGGATCTCATTGTGCATATGCAAAAACGCCAACATCTGAAGTAATCCGAAATCTGAAGCATCCCCAGGCGTTTTGGATAAGGGACCTACTCCGTAACAATCACGAGGAACGACCACTCGGCAGGTCTGAGCTGGTTTCACACCCACGCCCAGGCAGACTTTCTCATCCTCATTCCCAGAAGTGGAGAGGGACGCCAGAGAGACCAGGGTCCTGCTCAAGGCAAACAGGCCGAGAGCCATTCATTCAGTTCTTATCCAAGAAATATTCATTGCTCTGGGCCTGAGACAGGCCAAGCCCAAGCACTAGGCCAGGCGTGACGGTGGAGGTGACCAGCAGTGGACAAAATAGGCAGAAATTCCTTCAGAAGAGAGAAAGAGCCTCAGGGAGGAAGAGTCTCGGGGTCACAGGCTCCTGGGAGGTCACGGAGGAGCAGGACTGAAGTTCAACCCCGCTCCATGCCACCCAGTGCTACTGGCTAAGAACTTGAGGGGAAAATTCCCGAGTGCCCAGCGCCAGCGAGCTCCTTTCCTTTCACTGAGCTGCTGCGGCTCGACCCCGCCCTGCGGGTCAGGAATGAGTCCTCCGTGGAAGCTCCCTCCCTGTGGCAGCGGGAGTGGAAAGGGGGCCTTCTTGGGCTGTATCCGATGGTAATCGCTCCAGAGGACCTCACGGTTTAAAGACGACCGTGAATCACCTTTTCAGAAAGGACAGTTGCCTTCCACTTTCTGCCGTAGGTTTTCAGTGAGGGAAGCTGCCTTTGCTGGGATCTGTGACCCGTCTTAGGAAATCGCTGTGCAAAAGTGCACCACATGGCACTGGAGAAGGAACCCCAGAAACAAATCCCCCTGCACCAGCAGAGGTGGGCTCAGCGGGCGTGGCCAGCAGGGAGGACCGACCGGCATCGCCCCCTCGGTGGGCGGGTGCCCATCCTGGGTAGATCCCCGCTGCCCCTTTCCTCCGGTGTTGCATGGGGATAGCTCTGACGGCCGCTGTGCTTACCCACAGGGCACGGGCTGAACGAGGGTGAGCAGGCACTTCCTGTGTTATGGCCGGGCGCCTGCCCCGCAGCGGGCTTCCTTACTGGAGGCTGCTCCTAGCTACTGTCGTGCATTTCACGTAGAAACATGCAAAGCTCCCTAAGGTGTGGAACATGCTGGGCTGAGCTGGGGCGACCAGTGCACTCCCAGTGCAGCCACCTGAGGCTTTGCTCTCGTTCCACCTCCAGTTCCACAGGAGAGGGGCTCAGGTGGGATGTGACTTTCTCCCTTGGGGCTAGTGTGGCACCAATTACAGCTTCTCTTTGCTGCACCCTGGACCGAGGATGCTGAGGAAACCCACCGCCTCTACCGTGAGGCCAACAGCACCAACACCACCAGCACCATCAGCGCCGGCAGCATCTCCTCCATTGAGAAGGTTGGCAGGCAGAACCGTTGGTCTCCGCAGGACTTTCACAATGGGCCTTTCTGGAACTAAAATCGCGAGCACTTGGAAGTGCACCTCATCAGATCTGCCCAAGATGCCCCCTTCCTCCCTTCCCAACGGGATGTGTGGCTGCTGTGCCTGGGCGAGCCCCTCAGGAGGAGCTGCAGATGGAGTGCCCACCATCCCCAACCTGGGGCCAGAGCAGCGTCCCCTTGCCCTGGACACTGGCCTCCCTCCTCCCACCCTTCCGTTCTGTGCATGCGTGGCTTTCCCACCTTTAGCTGCCCATTTACTTTTATTTGTGGAGAGCTGTGTCCTCTTGTTACTCAACAGCTTGCTTAAGTAGAAGAGCCCCTCTCCCTGCCCTGCCATCTGCATCCACGGGCCTCCTCCCTCGGGTCGAAAGAACAGCTGGGCCCCTGGCTGCCCCGTGAAGACCCCTCTTCCTCGGCTCCCCGCAGCCTGGCTGGTCATGGAATGGTGACCCGTGTAGAAGCAGCGTGGACAGAGTTGGTGCCTCTGGCTTCTGGGCCCTTCCGGGAGGGCCTCAGGCCTCCCATTCTCCCACACCAGGCTGCGGATGTGGGGGTTGACTGACGTCAGCCAGCTGAGAAGGCCACGTTCTGGAGATGTCAAAGCAACAAGGTGGAATGCACTGGTTCCCGACTGGCTGCCCTCGAGCCGCGTGTGAGAGAAGTGCAGTTCCATCTTGTTTCAGCCTCATTGCTCTGAGGTTCTTGCTGCACTTGTGTTCTATCTGGAAGAGTCTTGAGGCTGTGCCTGACTCACCAGGGCCTGGGTTACACGCAGAGAGCCTGGTTTGCTCACTCTTCGTCAGCAGGGTTGGCACAGGTTGAGAACAGGTAATAAACACTTGTGGGTGTTTTAATGGGTTACTATGTTACTCCAGCCTCGGGACTCCTGGTTCCAAAGATTGAGTGACTCCTGACCCATTGCCCCCTGGCACTGCTCCAGCCTCTGACAAGGGCCAAGTGTGAAGGTCCCCAGGACATGAGCCGTCAGAGGAAGAGAGCCCCTGCCCCACTGGAGGACTCTCTAGGGCTAGGGGTCCCCAGGCAGGCTAGGAGAGGCAGTCTTCCTGTTAGTGGTGGAGACAGAACATTATTTAGAGGATTAAATGACTTCAGCTCAGTGGAGTCAACGCCTTCATCTGTGTGGGAAGCCCATTTGTTAGGGGGGGCTCTGCGGCAGAGGCCGGAGGGCCATCAGGTGGACCTGGAGCTCTGAGGATAAAAGACCTGGCTGGGGCTTTGTTCAGAGCTCCGACTCTCCTTGGAACAGCGTCCAGAGCCCTGGCCTCTCTGGGCCTGCTGCTCCTTCTGGACATTCATGAGAACGTTCTGCAGTTCCTGCTCTGTGGCTTCCATGACTTGCGCCCTTGCCAGGCGGAGGCTGCTCATGAACACCCGCCCTGTTCCTTGGCTCCTGACCTCCAGCCTCTGCAGACGGCCCGTCGGTGTTGGTTGTCCCGGGCCTCTCACCTGCCTCCCCTCCGCCCTGCCTCCCAGGCCACTTCCCAGCAGCAGGTGCTACCTGACCGTCCCAGCCTGGAAGCTGTCCTGCACCCTTGCTGTCCGCTTCCTCCAGCAGACAGAGGCAGGACTCCAGGTGCCCAGACTGTCCCTGCACCTGCCGTGGGGCCTGGCCTCTGGCACTGCCTCGCTGGACGTTCGCTGGACACGCCAGGAGGGCGTATCTGCTCAGCTCAGCAAGCCTGGCTCCGACCTCGCTGCTTGACCACGCCGCGGCCTGGAGTTCCCAGGAGGCGCAGGACCTTAGTCCTGGAGAAAACTTACTCTAAGATGCCTGATATCTTCCCCTTGGCTGCTCTGTCCCTTGCCCAGCTTTCGGAAGCCCTGCTTTCGGGGCCTTGACTCTGCCCCGCAGCTCTCTCCCTCCTCCATACCCTGCCCAGGGGCCCACGCTGGTGGGTCCACCCCCGGGATGGGCGTTCCTTGGAGCAGTTCCTGGCATGGCCACCCTCTCCTGGGTGCCACTGCTTCTGTCTGAGAAGGACAAGGGGGAGCGGTTTTGGGGTTCCACAGATCTGAGTCTCTGGGTGTGAGCACCTCTCTGCAGCAAGGTGATCATTGTTTAATAAGGGGTGATTATTTTTTAATTAAACTTTTCATTTTGGGATAATTGCAGATGACATGCAGTCCTAAGAGCTCTGTGTCCCAGCTTCCCCCGTGGGAACGTCCCCAGAACTCTTGCACAACATCCCAAAACAGGATCCGACACTGATCCGCTGGAGACTCGGAACATGTCCGTCCCCGCGAAGGCCCCTTGAGCTGTCCTCTTGGGGCTACACCCCCTCTTCCTCTCCATCTGTGGCTCTTCGCAGGACTCCTGTGAGTGGGCCCGTGAGCTCGCTTCCTTGACTTGCTTTCCCAGCACGGTTCTCTGAACATCCGTCCCGGTGTGGCCCGAGCCAAGTTTGTTCCCTTTCATTGCTGAGTAGCAGTCCGCAGTGTGGACGGATGTACCCCCACGTCCAGCCTCCCGCATGGAAAGGCATCTGGGGTGCTGCAGACAGGGTTACTACAAGTGACATAGTAGAGCCCCCCGGGCAGGTTTTTGTGTGTTCGTAGCTTTTCCCTCTGGGACAAATGCCCAGGAGGACGAGGCTGGGCTGGGTGGCAGCTGCTGTCCAGCTCTTCCTAGAGGCCATGCTGCTTCCCATTCCGGCCACAGGGCACGACTGGTTAGTTTCCCCACACCCTCCCCAGCATTTGAGGCTGTCACTACTTATCATCTGAGCCATGCTGATTGGCGCGGAGTGGCAGTGCTTTGTGGTTTTCATTTGTATTTTCCTAAACGCTAATGATTTTGACCATCTTCAGCATCTTCCTTTTTTTTTTGGTACCAGAGATTGAACTTAGGGGACACTTGACCCCTGAGCCTCATCCATAGGCCTTTTGTTTTTATTTTTCATTTTGAGGCAGGGATCTCACTAAATTGCTCAGAGCCTCACTGAATTGCTGAGCTGGCTTTGAACTTGCAATCCCCCTGCCTCAGTCTCCCAGCACCGGGATCACAGGCAGGTGCCGCCGGCCTGGCTCTCTACCATCTTTCTATGTGCTCATTTGCCATCGGTACCATCTCTTCGGTTAAATGTCTCTTGATGTCTTTTGACCATTTTCTAATTTTTAAATTGTGTTTTTTAAAGAACAAGCTCAGTTTTGAGAGTTCTTTTTATATTATAGATACTAGTCCTTTGTCAGATAGGGGATCAGATGATTTGCAAATATTTTCTCCCAGTTTTCCTCCTCTTAACAGGATCTTTCACAGAGCAAACTTTTAAAGTTGATGAAGTCCAACTCACCCATTTTTTTCTTTTCTGGCTCATTCTTTGGATGCCATAACTAAGAACTCTTGCCTAGCCTTAGGTAGTAAGTGTTTTTTCTCCCTTTTTTTTTCTACAAGTTTTGTAGTTTCCATATATGTCCATGATCCATTTTGTCTAACTTGTGAAACTACATTGGGGTTCTTTTTGTTTGCTTGTTTAAGCATATACTAGTTTCATCAGTTCCATTTGTTGAAAAGATCCTTTCCTCTGATGAATTGCCTTTGCAGCTTTATCTAAGATCAGGTGGAATTCTTTGTGTGGGTCTATTTCTGTTCTGTCCCACTGTCTGTGTATCTCTCCCTTCATTAATGCCAGGAAGTCTTGATCACTATGGAATAATCTATCTTGAAATTGGGTAGACTGATCTTTCCCACTGCATTTTTCTTTTTCAAAATTGTTTTAGATAAATTAATTCATCATTGTATATGCATTTTGGAATAATCTTGTCTAAATATACAAAAGGTATTCCTGGGATTTTTATAGTTTGCTCATCAATTTGGGGAGAAATGGCATCTTTATTACATTGTCTTCTCATCCATGAACATAGTTGCCTCTTTTCATTTATTTTGTTCTTTGGTCTCTTCATCAGCACTTTAAGCACAAGTGCCTTACATGTTTTGTTACATTTATACTTAAGCGTTTCCTCACCCTCCTTTTTCTTTTTGAGTAACCATAAAGGGTATTGCATTTTAAATTTTGGAGTCCATTTGTTCATTGATAGTATGTGGAAGCATAGTTGAGTTCGCATGAATATCTTTTATCCTGTAGCCTTGCTGAACTGACATATTTATCTAGGGTTTTTGTTTACTTTGTGGATTCCTTGGGATTGTCTCTTGTGCAACCACAGGAGCATTTTTATTTTGTGCTTTCCAATATGTGCTCATATTTCCTTTTCTTGTTTTATTGCATTGGCGGACCTTCCACTAGGTTGTTGAACAGGGTGGGCCCTTTGGCCTTTCCTCAGCTTTGGCGAGAAAGCATTCAGTTTTTCACCATTAAGTGTAATGTTAGATGTAGGGTTTTATGGATGCTTTTCACCAAGTTGAGGACATTCCTCTCTAGTCCCATTTTTCAGAGTTTTTCTAATGAATGGAGCTGAATTTTGTCAGATTGGGGGAGAAGGTAGTAATTCTGTGTTATTCCAAACTCCTTATTGCAGTCAGTCAGTCAAAGGGCATGTTATTATTAAGCACTTAATGAATGACTAGTACCTTGTAGGCCCCATGAGACTTAAGAGCTCAAAAGTTTGGACTTTACCCTGAAGCACTAAGGGGACACAATTTCTCTACCACAATTGAAAAGTGTGCAGACAACACTAGGCAGAAGAGGCCAGGGATGGCATGGCCAGAAGGTGTCCCTTAGACTGGCTTCCAGGATTAAGTTATACCTGGATACACAAGAGAGTGGAGAAAACAAGGGACAACTCAATGACTTGAAATTCTGTTTCCTAACAAGGACAGTGGCAAATCAGTAATTAAGAGGCTACTACTAGCTTTTGATTTATGGAGATGGATTATCTCTCTTCTGTGGATTATTCCTGACAAATGCTTAATCCTGAACTTCCTCTCTTCCTTATCCAGCTGAACATTTGGGCTCCTTTTCCTGCCATCAGTCAGCACGTTCAGAGGATGCACACTAATATCATTGCTAGCTAAAAAGGGCATAATTAAGGGAGGACAATCTGTTGTTCTAAATTGTATCATTTACTCCAAACTAAATATGAGTGATATTTGTATGATCTTTTGTCTAGAGCTGTCTGCACCGCTTGCCTCCCTGGTGAGGGTAAACAGAAGTGGACGGTGTGATGCTCATACACACGTCCCACGTTTGAAGCTCTCTCTCTCTCAGTAGGCTGAACTCTTGGGAGCTAAGAGTGATGGCTTAGAGATCTTGGGACCCATGACATCTGACTCCTTGGAACTGCCCATAATTTTGTATGTTTACTCTAACATGAAGTAAGAATGTAATAGCCATCTCATCAGCACAATGAAAAATCCTGGTACATTATCCACTGGTCATGCTTTGGGTTGTCTTTCTAATGGGGTTGATGGGTTTGCATGAGTATGACCCTTCTGTCTCACGCTATCCTGCAGGTGACCAGGGGCTTCTCTTGGAGACAGAGGGCCAGGGTTAAGGGTAGTATCTGAGGCCATGAAGCCGAGTGAAATTAACTGCTCCCTGCACAAGTGAGTGGACCCCCTGACCTTCACCTCTTAGCACAGCACTCTGAGGCAGGGATTCCCTGCCTGGATCCTATATCACCTTGGGGTATTTCCACTTATCTCGAGAGGGAGTTGTGGAATTCCCCAAACAAAATTAATTTTAGTTCACTTGAATTTGCACATTAAATGTGAGCTACGCAGGCCTCACTTCGCAGGAGAGGAGGAAAGGGGCCAATAATGACAGATCCAGTTGCCACACTGCACTGGGACCCAGACCCCTCAAGGCCCCTCTAACCACTGAGCCCAACATGCTGTGAGAAAGGAGCCTAAGAGGACCAGCGGGGCAACCCCACACCTCTCAAACACCTGCATTTCCTGGAGGCTCTTCCCGTGGTCTGCTGGATGCCTTCTGCCTTTCCTGGGCAGAATCCAGTTCAGCTCCAACCGGGCTCTCCTGTGAGACTGTGATGCTTTACATAGTCCTAGCACCTGCTGCAGGTGACGTTCTGGCTTTGTTTTTGTTGTTTTTACTTATTAAAATAATAAAAGGGATTTTGTTGCTGGGGTTTTTCCTTGAGACAGTGCAAAAGACGTATCACTTCCCTGCAGCCCAGGGAGGGTGTGACCCAAAGGGTTCTCTGGCCACTGGCTTATTTTGAAGGCCAGCAAGGTCCTGGCAGGACCTTCGCAAAAGAGGCCAGCAGTCTGTGTACTGCAGGGGAAGTAATGGTTGGACTCGCTTATTTATGAGCATCTTCAAAGATCTTCATGTACTTAACTGATAACAACAGCCATATGCATTTTTAAGTGAGAATAAATATAGTTCTTATGTTGGCAGGACACTTTATAATGTATAAAGGCTTTCATGTGCACTATCTCACTTAGTCTCTATCTGTCAAGAGTTATATCTTTGTTTTACTGGCAAGCAAGAAGACTCAGAAAACTTGAGTGACTTGCCCAAGGTCATACAGCTAGTAGATCATGGCTGCAGCACAGGTTCCTTGTCTTATACCCTGTGCATTTCCTTATGTCACCTTATTTTAGCTGATTGACATTCATTTTCTGCTGGTAGTGAAGGGTCTAGTATCTCTGTCTTACTGAAGGACAAACTGATTCAAAGATATGACTAGACTTTGGGCCCCTGCCTCTCTTTCTGAACCTTCCTGCTCTGTGTGGGCGTGCTAGTGTCCGCTCTCAGAGGCTGGTCTCTGCACTGACGTCCCTGGTGCCCTGCTTAAGTTATCCAGAGTTGGTCCCCAGTGCCACTTCCTCAGTCACAGCACATCACTAGGGACCACACAGCAAGAGCATGTGCTTTGCTGGGCCAAACTGAGTGGGTGAGAGGTGGCCCACCAGAATTCTAGCACCTTGAGGGCTGGGAGCTTCATCTTGTGGTTCTGAACCCCACTTCTGGAACTGTCAGGCATAGTGGGCTCCTAACAGCCATCTACCCAGAGAGCGAATCAATGATGCAAAGAAGACGCCTTGGATTGAGAGTGGCCGGCTGTGGGGGTGGCCCAGCACCCACGCTGTGTTGACTGATGGTACAGTTGTTGTTGTTTTTAACCTCCTGGCTCCCTTGCCTTATGCCTATATTGAGTCCAGTCTTCTGTCCTCCCCAGTAAATTTCATTGTCTGCTTAAATTACCCAGAGTTGGTTGCCAAGGCCTGCAACCAGGAGACCTGACTGGTGCACGTGGGCTGGGCTGTTTAACTGAGGGTGTGTTCCTCTGCTGAACTTGGCACAGGTGACGCCAGCGGAGGTTCACCATCTCACCACCGTCCTGGACACCTGCAGGACAGTACTTTGCACACACTCAGTACTCCAGGCTTGGAGATGGTGACCAAGATGACCTAATGTCATTTCAGAGGCCAAGCGTCCCCAAAGTGGGTGTTCTCTGCGTGTGTACATGCGCACACACACTCACGCACTCGTGCACGCACACTCATACTGATTTTGGGAGGACCTGCGCAGGGGGACGTTTGGGTAATGCAGAGAGCAAACTGAAAACAAAAGGAAATTCGAGGCCACGGGCCAGCTACTCCACGGAAACCCCACGCCCAGCCAAACGTGCTCACTGGCAAGTCAAACCCGAAAGCTGTCACTAAATTCTGCTCCCTGGCAGTCCCAATCCAACAATGTGGCGAGGAACAAAAGAAGGAGAGACCAAGTGAAGATGGCCAGAGGCCCTTCCAGGCCGTCAGCAGACGGAGCAGAGGGTCAGCACAGATGCCAGCCGAGGAGAGGCCCCCGGCGGGGCACTGCCTCTGCATTGGCCTCAGTTCACACGATCTCAGCCTCACACCTTATGGGATTCATTCTTTTTAAAAAGATCCAACATTTGTTCCTAATTAGCCTTAATAAAACTGCCCTCCTGCCTGTCACCGCCCCTCTTGGAGCACGCATTCACTCGCTCACCCATTCATTCATTCGGGAGGTCTTTGCTATCTTCGGGCCGGGCCCTTCCTAGGGCCCGTGAGACCATCAGGAGCAGTGGAAGTGGGCGAACCGTCATCCCCTGTGTACTTCAGAGATGGAGGACACCAATTGTCTAGTGACAGCTCTGAAGCTCACTAACATCAGAACCTAGGCCAGCCCAGACGCTCTGTCTCCAGGGGCTGAGCCTGCACGATGGCAGTGAGGAACTCTGCGGAGGAAAGGTACTCTCGGTTGGCACGTCTTGGTGTCTTAGGGCAAGGCTAACAGATGTGTGTGCAGCTCAGCAACATGGTTTTGTAAGTGTGTAGGGATTTTGCAGGACAGCTTTTTGTTGCCTTGATATGTTAATGATCACCCCAAAATTCTGAAAAGAAATCAATCTCAGTTTAAATTAAACATCGTCTCCCTTCACCATTATTCCTCTTGGAAGCAGTGAAACTGTGGGGCAGGTCTGATTCTGGCAGCCAGGGAAGGGCACAGAAAGAGAAAGGCTTAGAAACGGGGTCCAGAGAGCTCCAAACCACCACTGAGCTCTTACTCCATGAAGAGAAACTTGGGTTAAGATGCAAAGTAGGGAAGGGAAGGAAGGAAGTGCCAGTGGGAAGGAGGACCACCAGAGGCCCAGGAATCTGCAGGGTAGGGCGGGTTCCTGATGTGAGTAGTTATAAGAACGACAACGGGGAGGAGGCAGTAAACCATGCATTCCTGGGCCCATCCTTAGGGACCATTTGGTAGGACTGGGTTGAGGCCCAGAAATCTGTAGGTTTAGCAAAACTGTAGGAGAGTCTTACAATCAGGAAAGATTTGGGCAAACTGGGTTTGAAGATGTTGCTTCTCAATTTAAGTCCTTTGAAAGGATATATGTATTGTGACTATATCTCAAAGTCTGTAGTTTGACATTGCATTTTCTTAATGTTGACTTTAGAAGATGTTGCTTCTCAAAGGGAAGAAGAATGTGGCGGCCGGGCAAGGGCTCAGGGCCCAAGGGGCAAGAGCAGGAGCGACAGGTGCCTTTGAAAATGCAGAGGGACAAAAAGCAGCTTTAGCCCAGAGTTCATCCCCTCCCAGGGCTTCTGGAAAAGCAGCCGAGCCTGCAGGGTCCTGTTGTGCACGGGAAGAGGAGTCTGCAGCCCAGGAGCCCCGCTGGGTCTGCCTTGCTGCTCTCCCTTCTCTGAGGCTGCTGCCCACACTCAGGTTGCTTCCTGGAAATCTCAGCTTTCTCAACCCCTCTGATCAAATGATTGCATTTCCCTGTCTTGGGACCTTTGAAGGCCTTGCCCTGGGATGTGAGCCCAGAGGCCCGAGCTTCTCTGGACGGCAGAAGTTCCACCCACAGGCAGCCTGGTGGGCAAGCACACTCCTCCATAGGCAGGGCAGGGTGTCTGTGGGTGTGTGGACCGAGGCCTGGGAATACAGTTTGGGAATGCAAAAGCCCCGCTTTGCTGCCGGTGGGTGCTTAAGAAGAGACCTGGCTGCTTCGAGCAGCCAAGCCCTGAGGATCCTGTTAGGTAAATGGCAAAGTGGCTGAGGTCCTGACGGGGACCACAGGTCACTACCATTGCTCAGGGTCTCCTGCACTAAACTTGTTACCTGCCTCACTTCACTCGTGTCTCCAAACAGTCCTTTGAAGGAGTTACTCTCACACTCACTTTGCAGATGAGGATGGAGACTGAAGATGTTTAGGAACTTGCCCTATCACAGAGCTAGCTGGTAAATAAAGTTCCAGGGCGATGTCGATTTAGACAGCTGTGCTGTGGTTGATTGGATGATCACCAATGTGGATGCACCTGCGTGACTAGCACCTGAGACCCCGGGGGGAACGCTGCCTGCCTCAGGGAGACCCCTGCTCTCCCTGGTCCTCGTCCACTGCAGTGGGGACCATTTTTGTCACCAGGGATTAGACTGTATGTTTGCAAATTTTACAAAACTGCAAGTGTACAGTAGGCATTCTTTTTGTCTGGCTTTTATAAAAATTAGCATTATGTCTATAAGGTTGATCTAGTGTTGCTAAGTATATAAGTAGTTTGAGCATTTTCATGCTATAAAATCTGCAGCTTGAATGTATCACAATTTGCCTATACATTTCCCCCCGTCCTCGGGTAGATCTTGATTTGGTTCTATTACGAACGATGCTACTTGGAACTTTCTAGAATATATCTTTTGGTGTAAACATTTCTGCACAGTATATACCAAAGAATGAAAGTGCTGGGTCATGGGGTGTGCACACTGTCGGCCTAGTGATGCCATTAAATAGTTTTCCAACGGCTCTGCCAGTTCACACTCCTAATGAGCAGTTATGAGTCAGGGATCTACATCCTCACCAGCGCTTGATAGTGTTGCTTTTTTAATTTTCTACATTCTGAGGAATGCTTTTGAGTTTGTGCTTTTCCAACAATTAATGAAATTGAGTACCTTTTCAAATTTTTTGGTATTTGGATGTCTATTAGTTTACTCAGGTTTTCCACCTTTCTTCCCTGGAAGGTAAAACAAAGGAAACCGACAAAGCAAATGTCATCTTTAGAAAAGACTAATATAATTGATAAGCTCCTGGCCTGATTTGTTTGAAAGGAAAATTCATAAGGAATCAATATCAGGAGGTAAAAAATGCCTTCTTCTTGATGGTTTATAGAAGTTCTTTATATTTTCTGGATATGCGTCATTTGTTAGTTATAAAGATTGGAGATATCTTCTTCTCCTTGCCTTTCCTTTTTATCTTTGTGTCTTTAGATGAAAAGAAGGTCTGAATGTTACTGTAGTACAATTAATGCATGATATCTTTATGACTCTGCTTTTTGTTTTTGTTAAATAAAAATAAAGTTGACTTTTGCATATTGACACTCTTGATCCAACAACCTTGTTTAATTTACTTATTAATTCTGATAGTTTTAATGTCAATTATTTTGTATTTTTTATATATGCAATGATGTAATCTATAAATAATGGCATTCCTTAAAATTATATTTTTTCTTGCTTTATTGCAAAGGCTATACTCTCTGATACAATACTGAATAGAAGTGGAGATAGAGAATATCCTTCTTTTATTCCCATCATTGGAAAATAGTAATCAATATTTGAAGATTTAGTGTGATACTTGCTGGAAGATTTTTATAGATACTCCTCTATTAAGAAATTTCCCTTTTATTCCTAGTTTCCTAAAAGTGTTTTTCTTTTCATTTTATCACTAGGTTTTGAATTTTATCAAATTTTTTGGGGGGAATCTGTTGTGTTTAACACTGACTCTTCTTTTTTAGTCTGTTACTGTGGTAAATTACATTGTTTGATTTTTGATCACTGAGAAAATGTTGCATTTCTGGAATAAGTCCTACCTTGGTTATGATGATTTGTCCTTTTCATATATTGCTGGGTTCAGTTTGATAATATTTTGTTTAAGATGAGCATTCATGTTCAGGAGAAAGAAATGACCAGTAATTTACTTCTTTTGTCAGGTTTTGATGTTAAGTTTGAGAAGTCATTTCTATTTTCTGGAAGGCTTTGTACAAAATTAATGTTACTTCATCCTTAAATATTTGGAAGAATTCACTGGTGAAGCCATTTGGGCCTGGAGTTTTCTTTGTGAAAACGTTATTCATTATGGATTTTTATTCATTAACAGATTTAGGCTATTAAGATGTTCTATTTTGTTTGCATGAGTCAAGTTTAATAAATTGTGTTTTCCAAGGAATATGACTCATCTAGGCTTTAAAATTTTATCATTAATTGATTCGGAACAATCTCTTATCCTATTTAATAGGCTATATTGTTATATATTTTTACCTCCTGATATTGATTCCTTGTGAATTTCCCTTTAAAAAATCAGGCCAGAACTTATCAATTTTATTAGTTTTATTTAAAAACAATTTTTGGCTTTGTTGATTTCCTTTGTTTTACCACTGTTTTCTGTTTCATTAGTCCCTGCTGTTCATTATTTCCATTCTTGTACTATCTTAGGGCTTAATTTGCTGTTCTCTTATTAAAATCTTGAGATGGAAACTTAGTTCATTGTTTCTTCATCCTTTCTTCTTTTCTAATGACGCAGTTAAGGCTATAAATTTCTCTTAAGCATACTTTGGCTGCATCCCTTAACTTTTGATATATTTTAGTTTTATTACCTTTTCATTAAAATATTTCCTAATTTCCATTGTGATTTCTACTTTGACTCATGGGTTGTTTAGAATTGTATTGCTTCATCTTACATCACCTCAGTCTGGTCAGGACTGAGCTCTTTAAATGGTTCAAGCTTTCTGAAGGCTGGCCTCCTCCTGGAGCAGACCTCCGGGGAGCTGCAACAGGAAGTCTGAGTATTGAACCAAGCTCCTCTCCCTTGCTGAACTCTGGAACCTTGTGTGTGTGTGTGTGTGTGCGTGTCTTGCCCCATAAAACCTCTGGAAACTCAGCTCCACTTCTGTTTCTCAGCCGCTGCTTGGGAACTGACAAGTCCCTCCCAAGAAGTGACTGAGATTCTACTCCCCTCTTGCCTTGTTACTGGGAGTTAGCTCTTCAGCTTTTCAAGACAGTGGTAGTTTTTGATGACTAAAAATTATCTTGTCCACATCCTCCAGTATTGCTGGCAGGGAGTCTGAGGGAGGCCAGTCCGTCATTATCACCAGGGGTGACGCCCTGGAGCCAGGATGTAGCCAGAGTCACTGCCACTGTGGCAGGTAGAGCCACCATTTTGGGGAGGGGCCCCCCAAGGTGGTATCCCAAGGAACATTAAGCCAGCCTTGCTGCCCAGCTCCCTTCTTGACTGTGGCCGTGGTCCTTCTTGACCTAGTTCTTGGGGTAAGCACTGCCGTGTCTCCAGGCTCAGCTACAACGTGCTGGCTTTAGTCGGCTCTTCTACTGCTGTGGCCGAGAGCCCTGACAAGAAGAGTTACGGAGGAAAAGTTAGGAAGCCCTGCAGTAACGCTTCCCGAAGGGAGAGGAGCCCTCGGAGCCCTGGACAGAGTCACTGCAGAAGGTCACATGGAGGTCACATGGGACTCTGTGTGGACGGGTGCCAACCCGCCCCGGCGCAGGACTCTCACCCCCGAACCCCACGGTGTGCCTGCACTCCACCCGAGCACCCCAGGGAAGAGCAGGAGTTTTGACTCACCCAGCCCAGTGAGCAGGCTGACTCTGAGCGATAGGGAAGAGATGACCCAGTGACAAGTGGAGGGGCACAGCCAAGCCAGGGGAGGGGCAGCTTTCCCTGCAGAATGCGCCAGCTGCCCACCCTGCAGGAGTCAGGCCCCACTGCTGACAGTAAAACTGACTGGGTCTTGCTAAGTGCCAAGAGCTATGCTAGCTACGTTACTCTTCTAAAGGGTCAGGACAACTGCATGGAACCTTGTTAATATTTTAAAAACAAGAGCAAACCCTCTGAACTGCACATGCATTTTCTTTATAATGAAAGCCATCCATCTGGGCCCTGCAGCCTCCACCGGAATTTTGGCCTGGGGCCTTGTCCCTGATCCAGAGGCTTTAAGACCACACAACATGGGTCCTCGAACCAAGAACCTGAAGTTTACTTTTCTCAGTCTCTTCCAGACCTCCAGAGGTGGCCTTGGACCTAGAGGCAGGCCCCTTTTTAAGAGGCCTCTACGGGGTCTCCTGGGGCCTGACCAACTTTCACCAGAATCCTTGCATCCCATTCGACAGGGAGATCACACCCCCAGGGTCCTCCGTCCAGCTGCAGCTCCTTGGTGGTGTGAAGGGAGGTCTTAGCGGTGTTCTCAGCTGGTTCTGCGCTGGCTGGAACGCGGGGAGGCGCCTGTGATAACCGGACACGGGGAAGGAGTCATTTTGACTGGACTCTCCAGGTACAGCCAAGTGCCTGCATGCAGACAGCAGCGGAGACACATTGCTGGGGACTTTCCATTGGTGAGGGGAGAGGGAGGGTCCACAGGGTACGCTGCTCATACCTCAGTGTCCAGTGGGCCCTAGAGGCAGAGGCTTCTGGAAAGCCTAGGTGGGGAGACCTTCCTGCTACAAGGTGGAGAGTCTGTTGCGTGCTCTGCCAGGAGATGTGCTTGGGTGATTGACACTCTGTCGTGGGTGTGGAATCTGTTGTTAGGGAAACTATGTGAGAAGGGTTGCAAAATGTTTGGGTGGGTGCTGTCGAACTGAGTACCCACACGGTGGGTGCTGAGCTGCGTGCTGATAGGATGGGCCGGGAGAAGCTGCATGTTGTCCAGGAAATTGCCTTCCTTGCCTGGAGAGCTCTGGGCCGGCTTGCTCCCTTGGGATCCATGTTTAGGGAAGGGCAGAGGCAGTCGGTATACGCACACGTCCAACTTGAGCTTCAGACTCTGCCAAATCCTAAACAGTTCTTGCCTAGAAGAGAGCACGCTTTCTTACGTCTTGAACTCCTTCGGGTTTCAATGGCCCCTTCTCCTTCCTCCTAACCTGTGCGAAGTTGTAAGAGGCAGGTGAAGTGGAGTCTCCATGATTTCATTCTTGAGGGCTGGGCACCAGGCTGACACAGCTCCGCCCAGGGTGCAGGAGGCGCCTGTGTTCCTGGGCAGCGGGTCCCCTGCAGGGAAGCACAGTGGGTGTGTATGTGGCGCTGCCGTCCACACCCGGCCTGCAGCTGAGGATTTTGCCAGTGTCTATACCTAGCTCGGCCAGCCTTGCCTGGTATTTGGGATGAGACAGTGGGACGTAGGGACTGGGACTGTCACGTGTGGTCTTGACACCTCCCGGGGTTCCTTCCCTCATCAGTGCTTCTTGAACACACGCTGGAGGGGACGCACGAGCTCATCCCGTTGGCCGTTAGCGAGCCTAGTGGTTTCCAGGCAGCCTGGGGAGCTCCACAGGAGGGTCTGGAGGTTCAAGTGCTTGGCCCAGGCCGGGTCGGGATCCAGGAGTTCTGTGAGAAAGAGGGAAGGGGGAGAAAAACTTGGGGGGAAAGAAACTATAGTATTAAAAAGGAAGATCCCACGCAGGAAGGTAGACCTCAGCCAGCCGCTGGGCTCACTCATTTGCCACGGTGGCTTTTCCCCCCACAGGACTGGTGCTGCTGCAGCTCAGGCCCAGATGGCTCCTTTCAAATCCACAGCGCCTGGGCATCGCGGGTTGACCACGTGCGGGGTAGATGTGGCCTCCCGGAGCACACTTGCCGAGGGCGGCAAGGTCCACAGCAAACCCACACACAACACGACCGTCTTCTTCTTTGACTCTCCAGATCTGAGAGGCCATCTGGACATTTCATTAGGCTCCTCAGACATCTGGGAACCAGCCGGGGAAGCCAAGAGAGAGAAGCCAGGGCCTGTGACGTGCCTGTGCTGCGTTCAGCCCTCCTCAGACCCCGGCACGGCCTGCCCGAGTGGAATCAGGGCGTCCATTTTACAAGTGAGGAAACAGTAGCTCAGAGCTGCTCAGAGGCTGCCCAGAGTCACAAAGATGGCCAGTGGCAGTTCCCACGTGTGACCCTAGGCAGTGGCGTCATCCAAGGCTGGTTGGGTGGCTTGAGGGCAGGTGCCACTGGGGCAGCCCTCTTCACCAGGACCGCCTTGAGTAAGTTCACAGTCTCCGTAAGAAGGGCCGCAGGGGACAAAATGAGGTGTCCCCACAGCGAGGCGACTGCTCTGCCCTGTCCACAGGCCTCCTGAGCCCACACCAAACCACAATTTGCCCGGCTCCAAAGACCTCGTCTTCCCAACACAATCAGGACGCCGCTTCACTTAGATTTCGACCAAGAAGATGGTTATTTTCCTGAAGCAAAGCTGGATTCACCAAAGGGAGCCTGGCACCGCACGTCCCTCAGTGCCCCCAGCCTGCTTGTCACCTCCCGCAGGGCAGGTGAGCTTCACCAGGCTCAAGAGCGGCAGGGCGAACACGGGGGCTGGAGTCCCACGTACTTTGAAAGGCCCATGGGCCAGGTCCAGTCAGTGTGAGGGTCCAGCTGATGTGTTCAGACTCTAAACGGAGAGCCCGGGTGTTCATGGGACTGCTGGGCACGTCTGACTCCAAAGGGCCACTCTAGCCTCCCAGCTGGGAGCCTGGTGCGGACCTGGGCTCAAGGACAGCCAGCGGCCTGGGTTCAGAGAGGACACACCGTCAGAGGCTGAACGGTCAGACGGGAACGCTGTGTCCTGGGCTGGCGAGAGGATCGAAGCAGGCCGAGTCCAGGAACCCGGGCTGGAACAGGTGGAGCCCTTTGACGGGTCAAGTTCTCAGGTCTCCTTGGACTTTCAAAGCATCTTCACACCTAGGGCTCTGTTTTGATCCCACACGTACTATTAAGTCTATTTATAGGTGAGCAACTGGAGGTGCCCAGAGGGTCGGCCCCGGCCAACCACGGAGCAGGTGGAGGCCGGGCGCAGCTGATCATGACAGGTTGTCCCTTACTGGTGAAGGGCCACCAAGGCCATCAGGAGTCGGGCCCACCTGCTGCCCTGGAGCCCTGCAGTGGCCAGCCCAGGGCAGGCGCCTCAGCTCCCCTGGTGCTCGGTCGCTGCCCACTGTCCTGCAGGCACCCCTGGGAGGGAGGTGTGTTCCAGAGGTGGGCTCACCTCCGAGGAAAGGTGGCTTCTTCTGGTGCACTGCCTGAAAGTCACCGGAGGGTGCCTGGTTGCCACATGGAGAGGAGGTGGGGACTGGGCCCCGATGTGATGCTGCCGTCCCTCAGCCTCCGAGCTGGGGACGTGTAGCACTTCGCAGAGCCGAGGAGACGCCAGCTCGGAGGTCGCGTGCTGGGAAGGCTGGAAGCCTCCCAGGCTTCAGACGGCAGCCCGCACGCCTGGTGGGCTGTCTCAGGAGCCTCAGAACGTCCAGGCAGCCAGGGCCACTCTCAGGTGTGCAGTCCCCAGGGGCAGGGACCCCAGGGCAGCAGCAAACTGGGCTGTGTGCTGAGTGGGGCAGGTTTCCTCCTGCCCGGCTCTGGTCTCACCTAGCCTGGCCTGGGGGCTGCTCTGTGGACTGGGAGCAGCCTGTGATCTCTGGGGTGACTGCACATTACCTGACAGAGGTCTCCAGGGCCGGAGACCTGGCATCTGCTGACGTGACAGGCCCCGGAGCCTGCATTTCTTGCTGCTTGGGCAGATGCCCCTGGAGAGCTCCCCTCTGGGACTCCCCTCTGTCCCCCCTCCATTCCCAGGTGCTCTGCTCCTTGAGATAAGACCCTCCCTTCCTCCAGTCAATGTGGTGCTCTTCTGATTTCTAAGTTCTTTCACTTCAGGGGCTGGACAGAGAGTGCCCGCTCAAGCAGTCAGTGAGCAGAGGAGCAGACACCTCACACGACGTCCACTGCACCCCCAGTGCGGGACAATGACTATCGTTTTTCTGAGGAAGGACGATGAGTTCGCTGTCCCAGAGAGCATGTTCCAGAGCTGGAGTCAAGCTGGGTCCTCTGCCTTCTGCACCCTGGCACACGGCCCCTCCCTGGGGTCAGCTCGGAGCCTGACCTGGTGGGGGGCAGGCAGGACCTCCCCGTCTGCCCTGTCCCAGAAGCCTCACCACCTCCAGAAAGACTCACAGCAGGTGTGAGAGCTGATCAAGCAGTGCAGGTATAGCAGGAACTCCAGGGACTGCCACAGGCGGCCATAGCTGGAGGGGGCCTGCTGGGAGCCCAGGGGAGAACCCGGCCCTTCCCCAGAACTGCTCGGGGGACCACCAGGAGTGGCCCCTGCCCTTCAGACAGGGTCCAGCCCCACAGCAGGGCGGCCCCCTCCTCCGTGCTCTGCCGCCTTCCCCAGGTGGCCTCGGAGTTGTCTCCACTGAGGCCCCAGCGCCACAGCCCAGCCCGGCCCTGCCAGGAGTGTGCCAGGCCTGCCCACTCACAGTCTGCGTCCTGGGGTGTCCCCACACCTGGGGTTGGCAAGAGGTGCTCTTCCTGACGGGGGTTTCCTCTTTCCCTTGCAGTTAGAAACCATGACCGCGGACGCAACCTCCCCACGGCGCTGCAACAGGAGCTTACACAACGTGGCTGGGTGCCGTGCGTGGAGGAGCGGGGGCTGTGTCCCCACCACTCATGAGGTCTTTCTGGTGCCGTAGGAAGGCCTCGCCAAGTCCTCTCAGAGAGGAGAGAGGCTTCTGGGAGCGGCATCTCCTGGGCTCACTGCGCCTCCCTTCCCTCTGCCCAGGGCGCACGGCTGCTTCTAGATCTTTCTTCACTTGGCAGGAGGGGGCGTGTTTGTTCAGCTTAGTGTCAAGGTCAAGCGCATAGACCCTGGTCAGAAGCCAGCATGCGAGTGTTCCAATCCTGGCTGCTCTCGGTGCTAGCTCTGCAGCCTTGGGCAGGTTCTTAACCGGCCAGGCTCTCCTCATCGGGGAAGGCTCGTAATAACGGCACTTGCCTCACGTCACGAGGGTTAGATGAGTTGATATGCATTACGGCCCTAAGATAGCACCTAGCGCTGTGCTGACTATGTATTGTGCACCCCGTTCTCTTGCTGTGGTCTCCATTCTGCACGCTAGTTTTGGAGATGGCTGAGTGCTCTGCGGCCGGCCAGGCTGGGTCCCCCCGTGTGCCTGCCATGCCTTTCCTGGAGCTCTGTCCAGCACGAGGGCAAATGCAATGCCTTTGCTGGCCTGGCGGATGCACTTAGCAAAGCACAGATGACCAGGAGGGCAAGGTCACCTGATTTGATCAGCAGTTGACCTCAGGACTGCGAGTTGTCCTGGCCATGTATTAGAGGTCCAAGCCAAGGCTCCTTCCACCATCGTCTGGGGCCAGGCCAGGGATCAGTGCCCCTCCCTGTGGGGATGCCTGGGTTCCATGAGACTGGCTTCCCTGTCCCCTCACCACCCCTGTGTGTGCTGGCCACAGCTGGGACGCCCACCCACAGTGGCTGCTGGGCGCACAGCCCTGACTTCTGTGAACTTCCTTGGGGCCAGGCAGACTGTCCTGGGAGAACAACCAAACCTGCCTGTTCATTCGACTGCGTGGAGGAAACAGGTGATTGGCGTGACGTGACTAAACGTGGCCGGCTGTATCCACCGAGGAACTGAAACAGGTTACGAGTAACTCCTGGATGCAGCTGGCTCCTGCCTGCCCGTAAACGTCCATGAGCATTTCACTCAAGCCAAGTAGGTGCACCTGGGACACTTGCCCCCATGGTGCCCTTGGCAGCCACCAGAGACCGAGGCTCAGCTGGCACGCTCTGGCCCTCTCCCCAGGGGAGTGGAGCGGGCGGCTCTCCTCTGGGCCCCTCCTGGCCTCTGGTTGTAGGAGAGAAAAGTGGCCCCACCCTGGGCACTGCTTCTCCTGCAGTGTGAAGAGCATGCAAGACTCAGGGAGGCACAGAGTGGCCATGCCATGCAGCCCAGGGACATCTGTGGTCTAGCTCAAGCTCTGATTGACAGCAGAAGGCTCTGCAGAGGGCTGCGAAGTGAGGCGAGCGTGTAGAAAGCAGCGCACGCTCAGCCCTTTGCCCCGAGCAGAGTGGAGCACAGCCCCTGCTGGCAGGGCATCTCCTCCTCAAGAGGACATCTTGGTGGCACAGTTCACGTGAGCCACCAGGGAACAGCAACGGCCAGAGCAACAACCACTCTCAGGATCCGCCTGTGCCTCCGTCACGCTGGGCACCTTGGCACGACCGACCACCTCAGCTTCCCAGCAACTATGCAGGATCTGCCGTCGTGATCATTTGCAGTGGGGATAGCCAGGGCCCCGCTGCACCAGGCCACTGTCAGAGGCACCAGGCAGGAGCCAGAGCTGAGCTGTGACCAAGACCGGGCCCCTGGGGGCCCTGCCCCTGGAGGCCTTCTCTTCCCTCGCTGCTCGGGTCTCCAGGTGAGTCCGAGACGTGGCCGTCCAGCCCATGGTGGGAGAACAGCTCCATCATGGGCGCCAGGTCCTCTGATTCAGAAGAGGGAACAAAGGCTCCCCTGCCGCATTGGCATGGGCTGCTCCAAGCCGGCTTGCTGCCCTCTTGTGAGAAGAATCGTCTTTCTATCTCAGAGCCGTTGTTTCCCAGATGCCAGTTTTAATTTGGGCACCCTCTCTCAGGGAGATTGCAAAAATTAAATCGTTTTTAAGCAACCGAACAACGCTTCTGGGGTTTGCAACAAACTTGTGAAATGTGCGGAACTCGGCGGTTAGGTTCCCCATTCCTCTCCCTCTTGCTTAGAGCTGATCTTGCCAACTGAGGCCCAGCTACTGCTTCTTGGACCAAGGACATTAGAGTCCTCCAACAATCAAAGGACTCTCCTAGAGCAACCCAAGTCCCAATTTGGGGCAAGGACCTGCCATCCCTCTGCTAGGCAGGAAAAGCCACCTGCAGAGGCCAGCCGTGTACTTCCAGACGGTGGCAGGGACACACGTGAGCAGCCACCTTGGCCTGCTCTTGCAGGGAGGGCGGCACTCTGGTGGACCACCTCTGCCTCTGCTCTGGGACACCTTCACCACCCGCAAGATGGTGGCCTTGCTTGGGCCGTAGCTGACTGGTGTTGCCAGCCTCAGCAGGGTACTCGAGGCTGATATTTCTGGCTCCTCATAACCCTTAGTCAGGGGTCGCCTCCAAGTGGTTGGGACTCAGGTGGGGTCAAGGCCAGCAGGACAAGCAGAACTGGATGCCTCGCTGCCTCCATATAATAGGCCATTCCCTCCCCAGGAAGCACTGATGGGGAGGGAGGCCCAGGAAGGTGCTGAGATGTGACCTCTGGTCCTTGGTGTCTTGAGGGCAAGCACCTACGTTTTCCTCATCCTAGTAGTTAAGAATCCGGAGTCCAGGCCAGAGGGCTGGGTTCTGAGCCTCTCTGACCCTGACCAGTGAGGACATTCAGAACCCGCCTGGCGAGGAGGCACCTGAAGGGCTCAGCACAGTGCCCAGGAGCTGGCGTGTGTGTGGCAGCGTCAGTCACATTATTATGGGAACACATCTTCAAGGAGCTACGGTCGCCTGATCATAGGTTCTAACCGATGGACCGTGGGGATAAACCAGGAACTGTCTCAGTGCTGGCGAGACTCAGGCACAAAGATCACCATAAAGCCTCACTGAATAATGGTCCCCAAAGTGTCCAGGGCCTCATCCCTGGACCTGGGAATGTGCTAGGTCACATGGCAAACGGGAAGTATATTTGCAGAGTATATTTGAGGTGCTTACCTGCTGACCTTAGGAGAGCGAGGTTGACCTGGACGACCCAGGTAGACAGGATGCAATCACAGCGTCCTTGAAAGTGGAAGAGGGTGGCAGAGGAGGAGATGCAGAGGTCAGTGTGACCACAGAAGCACGGCACAGAGAGGCCACTGCTGGCTTTTGAGGCAGAGCGAGGAGGCCAGCCAGGAGCCGAGGAGTATGGGAGGCCTCCTGAAGCTGGCAGGGCCAGGGAATGGCTTCCCCTAGAGCTCTAGGGAGGAACACAGCCCTGCTGACCCCTGGGTGCTATCAGCCAGGGAGACGTCGTCCTACCAATGAAGGACAGTGAGTGTGATGATTGTGCCCTTCTTGGCGGTTAGCCGCTGCAGCAGTAAGTGGCCAGCGTGCAGAGCTGTCGCTACGTGTCTGGTGCTGCCTCTGCTGGGCTCAGATGCTCAGCGCTCCTGTGTGGGGCTTGGGACCCCTCCAATCCTTGCACCAGACCGTTCATGGTGTGCACCTTCCTTAACCAGCCCAGCCAATTGTATCTGATGCTACCAGTCATCTGATCTTTTTCTGGAGCTGCTTGTTAAAAATTCCAGGATTGGGGTATGAAAAATCGTTGACTGAGACAGACATCATTACCCTTGGTACATGTATGATTACACCAATGGTGTGAATCTACATCGTGCACAACCAGAGAAAGGAAATGATGTACCCTGTTTGTGTACAATGAATCAAAACACAGTCTGTAAAAAATAAATAAATAAATAAATAATTTTAAAAAAAGCAAATCCAAATGCCCATCCATTTTTTTTTTCCCTCTATACAGTCCCTCCTTCCTCCATTCTTGTCGCCCTCCCACCCCACATTATGTGTCATCATCCGCTTATCAGTGAGATCATTCGCCTTTTGGATTTTTGAGATTGGCTTATCTCACTTAGCATGATATTCTCCAATTTCATCCATTTGCCTGCAAATGCCATAATTTTATTATTCTTTATAGCTGAGTAATATTCCATTGTATATATATATATATATATATATATATATACCACAGTTTCTTTATCCATTCATCAATTGAAGGGCATCTAGGTTGGTTCCACAGTCTGGCTATTGTGAATTGAGCAGCTATGAACATTGATGTGGCTGCATCCCTGTAGTATACTGATTTTAAGTCCTTCGGGTATAGGCCAAGGACTGGGATAGCTGGGTCAAATGGTGGGTCCATTCCAAGTTTTCTAAGGAATCTCCACACTGCTTTCCAGAGTGGCTGCACTAATTTGCAGCCTCACCAGCAACATATGAGTGTACCTTTTTCCCCACATCCTCTCTCCAACACCTATTATTGGAATTATTGGGATTGAGGAAGGCACAGAGATACAAACCAAAGGAATGAACAACTTATTCAATGAAATAATATCAGAAAATTTCCCAAGCCTGAAGAATGAAATGGAAAATCAAATACAAGGGGCTTACAGAACACCAAATGCACAAAATCACAAGAGATCCACACCAAGGCACATTATAATGAAAATGCCTAACATTCAAAATAAAGATAGGATTTTGAAGGCCGCGAGAGAAAAACATCAGTTTACATATAGGGGGAGACCAATACGGATAGCAGCCGACTTCTCAACCCAGACTCTAAAAGCTAGAAGGGCCTGGACCAACATATTTCAAGCTCTGAAAGAACATGGTTGCCAACCAAGAATCCTATACCCAGCAAAACTAACCTTCAGATTTGAAGATGAAATAAAATCCTTCCGTGATAAACAAAAGTTAAAAGAATTTACAAATAGAAAGCCTGCGCTACAGAATGTTCTCAACAAAATATTCCATGAGGAGGAAATGAAAAACAACAATGTAGGTCAGCAAAGGGAGGAACTACCTTAGAGAAAAACAACTCAAAGGAGAAACCAAGTCAACTTAAAATCCAAAAATAAGCCAAATGACTGGGAATACAAATCATATCTCATTTTTTTTTAATACTCAAATTTTCTAATACCCAGGAAAACAGAATTTGCTTTATACCCTCATTGAATTGACAAAAGTTGAAAAGGCTATAATACTTTTTATTATAATATGAAAAAAATCAAACTTTATTAAATATTTGGTATAAGTAAAAATAAAAAATAAAAAATAAAAACTCCAGGTTTTTCTTTCACCAGTGACTTCTTTGGATTCTATTAGGGTTAGGCGACAGATGAATCTGGAACAGCAACAGTACTACAAACTAGCTGTTTGCCTTGGGATCTTAACTCAGTATTGGACCCATAGCACAGTAAGGCTCCGGGCTGGACTTCCTCCTCCCGGCAATGCCCCCGGGCAGCAGGGACACCAGCGCTTTCCCGCCACCTGCCAGCCTGTCTGCGCCCTGGAAGGACCTGCCTCCTCCTGAGGGAGCTGAGGGCCCCATGTGGCTCTGGGTCCCGGGTGGGTCACTGTTCCCTGTTGGCCCTCCACCTTCAGAAGCCAGTGACAGAGGGCCCTGGTGTGCCCTTGGGCCGCTCGCTTCACTGAGCAGGGTTGAATTTACAACTTCTTTCGTGGCAACATCTGGCTCTTTTCCCACAAGTGCTTCCTCTGGTTTTAATCTTTTATCTAACGTCATTTCAGTTCAGTTTCCTGTGTCTCCTTCATCTCTACTTCTTCTGGCATTTGGAGATGAGAGATGGGAATCGGGGGGCTCGTCCTGCGCCTGAAGCCAGCGGCTTGGCTTGAAAGTGCAAGCGTCAGCTGGGCCCTGCCTTATTTATTTCTTTTAGGCCACAGAGTCACAAGGCTCAGACCCTAGCAAGCTGCCGGGGACATCCTGTGGCTCCAACTCTGCACACTTGTGCCCCGCACCAACCTGGGCTCTGATTATTGCTGTTGCTAGGGCTTAAATAGAAAACGCTTCTGTGGGTTTTACAAACTCTGCAGCCGAGTCCGGTGTTTGGGACTCTTGCTAGCGCAGGCCAAGCCAGGGCAGGGAGCGCAGAGGCCACAGCAGGCGGCATTGTTTCAGGCTTGCCCTGCTCTGCGGCCAACCTCAGGAAGGCCCTGCTGGCCAGGGGAGGCTGGGTTGAGGCATCTGAAAAGTTCCCCGGCCTCTTGTTGAAAATACCCACACTTCCTGCTCCTCCGCAGGGTCTGTGCAGGACGCTGGTGACTCACCTGCAGTGGTTTGAAAAGGGCCTGTCACCAAGGCCACTCAAGAGCCCATCCCGTTTCAATGTTATTTTTTCCACTCTCAGCTACGCAGTGCTAGAAAAGCTGAATGCTCCAAACCAGTGTTTGTTTTGAGTGCAGAAAGTGAAGGACAAATTAGCTGTGCTGTAGCAAGAAGAGCTGAGCTCTAAGAGGGGAGCCCATGTACACAGGGTGGGGATTGAGTTTCAAAGCCCTTGTTTTCGAAAAGTTTAATGATATTTCAACTAAAGCCAAACTGTCAAAACATGGGGGAGGGTGATCTGCCTGCTTTGAAATTGCATTAGCCTTCTTATGTAAAAGCCAACAATGGACGTCCAGGAGGAAACCGAGCTGCCCGGAGACCGGCCTCTTAGAAGTGCCCCAAGGCCACTTCCTGTGCCACTCTTCAGACCTCCGTCTGTGAGGTGGGAAGTCGGAGAAGAGAACAAAGGGGAAGCGTAGAATGGTGGACGGAGAGGGTGGAAACATCAGGCCTGGTCTACGCCAGGCGTGGAGCCGGCTCTGTGTGTCCTGACCTACGTGAGAGCCACCCCGACCAGGACCCTGACCTTCACAAAGAACTGCTGGCCGCAGCTCCTTCCTCCTGGGAAACTCAGGATGTGTCTGGGCCTGGGGCCCCTCCTGGTTCCCAGCTTGATGGGTTGGCAGGCTGCTCTCTTCTTCCAGACTCCTCTCGGCCACTTCCTGAAGGAGGGACCCTGCTATGCCTTGGCCGTTCCCATTCCTGCTTCTCCTTCCTCGATCTCTAGAACTTCCCGGTTTCCAGTGCAGATTCTTCCCCTTCTCTTGGTTTCTGAGGATTCTCTGTACCCCAAACCATGCTCAAGCAAGGTTGACCTTGCACTGAATGAGGACTAACTCTGCAGGCCACATAGCGCAAATTTGGGGTAGAGGAGAGTAGGCACCCAACAGACTGAGACAGGATCGGGGTGCCATGGGCTGGGAACGTCTGGCCTGAGGCTTGGGTCCTCAAAGGTGGTGGAGTCTTTCTTCCTCCTTTGGTCAAGCCACAACCTCTGGGCAGGCCAGGTCCTCAGCAGGCCTTGTGACCTGGGACCACCTCTGCCATCCTCCCTGGATGCTGATCTTTTGCTATGCTCAGGTATGATGTGGGTGCCTTTAGGAGCCACGATCCTTTCCTCTTCTACCCTGTGACTTGACACAGCCGTCTTTCTTTTTCTGCCTCCTGATTAGACGAATCTCCCCCAGCCACCAGGTATCCATGTGACCCAGTGTTAAGTGTGTTGGGCTTTCTGGTCTGTCGCATAGGACTCTCTGTTGATCTCAGGAAAGGGTTTCCAGATAAAATCAGGATGTTCAGTTGACCCTGAATTTCAGAGAAATAACAAATAATTTTTTAGTTCAAAATTATATTATTTTGTTTTTTATTTAATTTATATTGGAAAAGTAAGTCCCATGCAATATTTAGGAAATACACTAAAATTTACATGTTTCTCTCTGGAGTTCATATTTGACTGGCATTCTTTTTTTTTTTTTTTTTTTTTTATTTTGGTACTGGGAATTGAATCTGAAATCAGGGGCACTTAACCACTGAGCCACATCCCCAGTCTCTTTTTGTATTTTATTTAGAGACAGGGTCTCACTGAGTTGTTTAGGGCCTTGCTAAATTGCCAAGGCTGACTTTGAACTCTCGATCCTCCTGCCTCGCCTCCCGAGCCGCTGGGAGTACAGACATGTGCCACCGTGCCTGGCTAACATCCTTATTTTGCATCCTTATGCAAAATCTGGCAGCCCTTCCAGCTCCTGCTTCAGCACCCGCACGCTCTGCCTGGCCTGCATGGGAGCAGGTTCTCAGGGGCTGGGAGCTGTGTGCCCTACCCAAGGACCTGGCTGGTGCCATCTCAGGGCCAGGTGTTCCCTCCTCATTCCTGCCCTGTGGTTGCTCCATCTGCACCTCAGTCGACACTGATAGTGTCAGTGTTCTACCAAAGAGTCTCCCTGGGACGAGGCCAGGACAGCTAGTCTGTGAGCCCAGCACCAGCAGGTGCTCAGTACCTGCAAGCAAAGGTGGTGGCACAGGAAGCAGAAAGTTGACACCAGGCTCCTGCAGGCCGTGCCCAGGTCCTGGAGCCACCCCTGAGACATCCTCCAAATGCCCAGTAGGAGCCACCTCCCGGCTCACATGATGATGGGCTTCTCCTTCCTTGTTCTAGGTTGGGTACTTAGAACACTGCTTCTGGAAGTCAGCAGAAAGGGCCGGAAACTCAGAAACGGGCTGCTGGTGGAAAACGGGAAGGACGGCGCCTAATCAAGCTCCCAGCTCAATGGGCAGCGCGTGAAATCTGAGGGTCATGTTGGCCGGCAGGGTGGGTGGCTGTTGGACAGACCCTGCAGACAAGCAAGCCTTCTACAAAGAGAAGGGTCAGGTCCCATCGAGCCCCTCCATGAGCAGTCTTCGCCCCAGGACCCGTCCCGTTCCCCGTTCCTTCCTCCCCAGCAAAGCCTGCGCCAGGCCCGGAGCTTGGTGTACGAGCTGTGCACCACCTGAAGGCCACAGAGCCACCGTCTGCTGCCTTCATCACCGACACACATGTCCCCACTCAAGTTCTCTGAGACATAAAAACACAGCAGGGTGGTTGGAAGGGCCAACTGCCTGTGGGCCACAGGCGTAGGCAGAGGAACAAGGTGGCAGTCAGGAGCCAGGAACCCGGGCTGCTTTTGGCACTAAACTAAATTTGGACAAGTGATCCTGCCTCTCTGGGCCCTCACGTCATTTCTTCATCCGAAACCTGGGGGAACTGGATTTGATGATTTTTAAAAAAATATTGGAAACTATTTGCCAGAAAGTCATATAAAAATTATGTTTTTTAGAATTGACACATAAACGCTGTATGTATTTGTGGAGTACCCCGTGATGTCTTGATACAGGTCTACATTGTGTAATGTTCAAACAGCGGGGCACGTGCATTTCCTCAACCACATATTATTTCTTTGTAGTGAATCGTTAAAAATCTTTTCTCCTTGTTTGGAAACACACAGGACTTTTTCATTTATGGTAGCGCCATGGATTCGACGATTTCCAAGGTCGCGTTCAGCCCTCACGTCCTGGGGCTTGTGGTGAAGCCTGGACACAGCCATGGCTTGAACTCCAACTCACCTCACTTCAGGCCTGGCCCTGTCCCCACAGGCGGAGTTTCCGCGACGTGCCGATGCTGCTGCACACCTGCTCTGTGCCGGCCCAGGAAGCTGTGCTGCGGGGGCAGACAGGGCGAGGACACAGGCTCTGGAGGTGCCAGGGTCCCCACCGCTTCTGCTCAGGGCTGAGCTCGACGGGTTTCTGGGCAGCGGCAGATGCACAGCCTGAGCGACTCCTTTCATCTCAGCAGAGCTGCAGTCTGGTGCGCTAAGCTCCCCTCGGGCGGGGGAGCACCGGCTCTGGGGACCGTGAGCAGCCCCTTGCAGGAGAGGTTGTCTGAAGCCTGTGGTCAGCATGCGGGGCACCGTCAGCAGGGCTGGGCTCACCCACTGGGTGCATGACTCACCAGTGGTGGGCAGGCTGGGTCGCTCTCCCTTGAAAGAGCCCACAGCCCGCAGAAGAGGCCCTGTGGAGGGCAAGCGCTCAGGACTGCCTGCGGAGAGGAGGACCGTGCAGCAGCCGAGGGGAGCCTTGCTGTGCTGATACGCCATGCAAATGACTCAAAGGGCGATTTAGACCTTTAGGGGACAGGCGTTTATCACACACAGGGACATCGGGAACGGCACTGGCTGGGGGCAAGATTGGTACAGGGCCATGCTCCCGAGAGTCAGTGTCCCGGGGGGACCACAGGGTGGAGGGCACGGAGTTGTGACCCCAGGAACAACTGAACTGAGGGAGGACAGGTTGGAGCAGCAGGTTTCAAAGAGAAGGACTTACGTCCAGTGCCAGGGTGGACAGGTGAGGGCAGGCGGAGAAGCGGGCTCTGCCTCGAGGTGCCCAGCAGGCAAGGGAGCCTGAGCTGTCTCTGCCACACAGCCTGCGGTCAGACCCGAGGAGCTCTCAGAGGCAGCGCGTGGCTGGGACGCTGCTGCACTGGTCTCCCGCCACCCGTCCACCCCTCCCAACTGTGTCTTTCCGCAGCAGGGCTGGGAGAGGGACAGTCCTCACTGCAGACCTTGGGCATGCCAATCTGCAAAGCTTGGACCAGGGCGTTGAACCCCGACCGTGGCCACCCTCTCTGGCCAGTGTGCTTCTTGGCCACAACTCTCCTGCCACGCTGACCAGGTAGCCTGAGCGATCTGGCCTCTCTGCCTCTGCTCAAGCTTTGGCTTGCAGTTGGATCTCAAAGTCCCTCAGGCCTTGGACCAACCGTGGCCCAATCCTTAGCAAGAGGTGGCTTGTGGCAAGTAACGAGGGCTAAGCTTCAGGCCCTTCCTGAGCATGGCCCCATCTGTGGACACGGAGGCGCCCCAGCGAGGTCAGTTCCCATGGACGTGTGTTTTGTGAAATTTGCAGACGTGAGATAATCGATTAAGACCTCTGTTGCTTTATGCCCGACTTCGCCTCCACACACTTTATTAGCTTCTTGTGGGATTGAAGTGACTTTGAACTTTGGGGGAATCTGGCTCAGGGAAAGTTAGGTCGGGGAGACATTTACTTTAGATCTGGTGGAACCCTGGTGCAATTCCCAGGCTGTCGGGCATATTCGGAGTTATTGCCGGCGCCTCCGATGTAGAAATGGCTGCCAGGGGTACTCCTGCCTCCCCGCCGGCTCCCGGCTGATTCGAGTGGCATTGCTACGTGACGTTCAACATAAATGAGCCCAAGGGCTCCATCCCTGAAGCCTCGCCACTAGGACGCAGAAGCAGAACCCGCACTGTGTGGAGCCCACCTGGCGAGTGGACCAGAAGGAGGACATTCCGCTTCCGTAGCGTCCATGGGGAGGTCGGTGCTCCTGTCGGGAGCTGCCACATAAGGCGGCAAAAACCGCTGTGAATGCACCGAGTGGCCTGGGGCATGCGCTGTGGGGCCGGGTGAGTGCCCAGCCTGCGAGGGGAAGCCACACCCCCGCGTGTTACAACCGTGTGCGTGTGCTGCACGCCGTCCCTCGTCTGCCTGCACACACACACGCACACACACACGCACACGCACACGCACGGTTCATGTATCCATAGTTTTGAGTTTTATTCTACAACAATGAAGACGTCAAAGGAGCCCTGATGGTGTGGCTGTCACAGGAGTGGCGGAATTGGGTCCTCAGTTCAGCCTGTCTGCAGGCAGTGTTTCCGTGCCCTCCCGCATGGTCTCAGAGGTGGCTCAGCTTTGCCTGTGTGGCAGGAGGGGCCTTCCTCTGAGGACAAGCAGAGAGACACTCTTGCTGACTGCCGGGTCGCAGCCCCTCCCAGCCCCGGGAAGGCCTGGGGAGCCGCCAAGGTGGGAGAGGGGTGGAAAGGAGCAAGAAGCAAGTGGCACCCCAGAAACAGAATGTCGGGCCCCTCTGCAGACACATGCCGGCGCTTCCCATTCACCCGAGTGACAAGAGGTGCCGAAACCGGGAGCAGGTGGGGAGGGTGCATTGGGGGAGACGGCGCCCCCGATGAGGCCGGCTCGCGATCCTCTCCCTGCTGCAGGAGAACACGGGTTGATGCTGAGGTAAACACTGTAAATCTGCCTTTATGTTGGTCTGGCGGGCGAGCTGGAACATTCTTAGGGTTAAAAATCAAATCAGAGTAGTAGCGCTGCTAGTCATGAGTATAGTTTTCACTTAAATCGTGCTCCCAGACCTCTAGGAAGTCAGTCCAAAGCATAATTAACATTTTCTGTTTTCTTTTTGATATGGAGGGTAAGTTTTGATTGTAAGACTACACACATAATACAGTACACACGTACTTGTCACGCAGAAGTTTGTGGAAGACGGAAGATAGTCCTGAGTGGGTAGTGAAAGCCCAGGGTCACGGAGCCGCGGCCCCTCCCCAGGCACCTCCACGGTGGGACGTCAGGCCCAGCACAGGAGGCCAGTCTCCCTCTCTCCCCCTTCCCTGGCCCCCAATCTCCTCCAGCTGCCTATTGGCTTTGGGGAATGGGCACCCGGCTTTCACACTTGCCTCCTCTTTGGAAGAAAGGCAGGGTGTGGGAGAGAGGCCTGGGAGAGGAGGGTGCTCCAGGGAGACACGGGGAGGCGGGGGAGTGCATGGGGTCCTCACAGTCTCCAGGAGTGCTGGACAGCTGCAGGGCCCGGGAATAAGACGGGGGTTGCTCCTCATGCTCCCCCAGCCCTGGCAGAGGGGCTGCTGGGAAGGCAAGCAGCTTCGGCACAGGACCAGGGCAGAACTCCGAAGGAGGACGTAGGGCCCCAGGTTCTGCAACTCCATCCAGAATTTGAGCCTGGAGCAGTCCTGGACCATCTTCTCAGCAGTAGCCAGTCCTTCGGGTCACCCCAGCAGGAACAGGACCCACAGTGGCGGATCCCCCTGCAGAAACATACCTTCAAGCCTGAGGTCTTGGCCAGGCACGGGTTTTCTCGGCCCCTTCCAGGATCCATTCTCAGGGTTTGGCCAGACGGGCAGTCTACAGTCAACGTAGCCCCTGATAAGTGGTTCCTCCCCGTTTGGTCCGTATTACCTTTTCTGAAGCTTTTGAAATGAAAAGAGCAGCTTTAGGCTCTGTTGACCTGCACAGTTGCCCCTGATTTTCCATCTTACAAGGTCAGCAGTGAGCCTGGGGCTGATGGGGTTCCCAGGTTCCCCCCAGGGGCAGCTGGAGGCCCTCCCGACTGGGCCCAGAGACTTTGGATATGGTCTAGCCAGGGCTTCTGAACTCTTCCTATGGATGGGATCCTCCCTGCCAGGAACTGGTGAGGATCTTGACTCCCCAAAGCAGCAGATGGATGACTGCTCCTCCTGGACGGGGCTCCCGAGATAGCTCTGGAACCCCAGTCTTCCCAGACTGCCTTGCAGCCTGCTCCTGGGCCCCAAACCAGCTGGAAAGGCTGCAAGCTCAGCTCTTCAGAGAGAGCCGTCTCACCAGCCTGGAGGAGGCCTCCTTCCCAGGTCCCCTTCCAATCTGCACAGAAACCTCGTGCTGGGCCCCCACTGTCCTTCCCACATCCACCTCCCTCTTTTTCTTCACCCAAGGCCTCAGCTTCTTTCTGTTCTTATGGTTGACTTGGCAAGGTCCCTGCCCCAGGGTCACCCACAGCCAGAGGGGCACAGACAGAGCCTGCTCCCGTCAGGTTGAGGCTGAGAACCGGCCCAGCCTCCTTCCAGGTGCAGCGGTGCCAGTACAGATGCCCTTCAGGATTCAGAACCAACACTCTGGGGGGCAGCACCTTAAGGCACTGAATCACCTCACTGTCCTTCCCACAGGGCTCGAGGAAGGCGGAAACCTGGGGACTGCCTTCCAACTTGAAATTTAGTTATTTTAGAAGATAGTTTAATTAAAGCGTCTTCCTGTTTCTGCGCCTCAGCAGCTAGACTGCCCTTTGTACCACAGCACGATTCACAGCAACCAAAGGGAGGTCGTGGCCGGTCATGGCTGAAGCCTGCCCAGGACGTAAGTCCCACAGAGGTGACTGGAGGGCCCCAGGGGTCCCCATCACCATCGTGGCCCACCACGCAGAGAAGGAAAGGCAAATGTCAAAGGAGGAGAGGAGGCGGGGCGGCGTGGGTGGAGGGCACGGGCGCTGGCCCTCTGAACCTGCCGGGTGGGTGACACATCTCCACACCCCACTCTGAGGGGACACAGGTGCCCTCCTAAGAACACAGGTGCCTACGATGGGTGAACCAAGTCCCACAGCAGAGCCCACCATGAGGGGCAGGGAAGGGAGAAGGTGGCAGAAGACAGCAGGAGGTACGGAGGGAGACGGAGCCCCGTGGACTCGCTTGAGGAAATGTTCCAGAGGCAGTTGTGAGTCTGAGGAGAGCCACCAAAGCCACGACCCTCTCTCCGGAGGGGATGAAGCTGCTGGGCTTGCCTGTGGGCTGTGTGGCTGGCGTGCCCTGCGTGGCAGAGTTTGCTGAAGGGCCCACAGGTGTGCTGGGGTCCCTGGCCGCTGTTCTGAGGTTCGTGACCCTTGCTGGACCCTTGGGGAGCTGCTTCCTGTTCACTGTCCTACAAGAGGCTTCTCTGTGCCATCCAGGACCCAATGCATGGAAGGTTGAGAACCTTCCAGAAAATGATGCTTTTGTGTGTGCACAGTGTAGCGGGTAAGAGCAGAAGCTCTGGAGTCAGAAGGACTCCTAGCTGAAGGCCCAGCCCTGCGGCTCACTCACGGAGACTGGGGACAAGGAACCGCTCCTCGCTTCAGTTGTCTCCATCCTAAAATGGGGACAGAAGCACATCCCTCTGGCTGATAGTTCCCTCTGCCCCTGGGTTTTGCTCCTCGAGGGTCACTGGGTGGGAAGGGAGACCCTGGACCCCTCACCCACAGGCGGCCCTGCCCCATGCTTGTCCAGGCAGAATCGGTATTGGTGGCGGTGGGCAGCGGGTGAACCAAGCGGGGAACTTCAGCTTCCTCTCCACAAGGCGGATAACTGCTGCCGAGTGTCCTCGGTTTGATCTCCAGGCCCCCTGCTTCTCTTTGTTACTCTTTCTCATCAGGAAGGGTAGGACTGGACTTGCTGCAGGGGACAGCCAGGCACGTGTGCTCCTGATGGGTCCCTCCCAGGCTGTCATTTTTGTCCCCACACGTCTCTCCTCTGGTTACTGGGATTTGCACCTTTTTCTGTAAATGGGCATCTGAGAGCCTGGAAGGCTGTGGATTTGTGACGCGGACCCCAGCGGTATCCGTGGCTGCAGGAGAGACTCTGAAGGCGAGGAGACCTGCCCTTGTGTTAATGGAATAGATGAACGGGCACTAACGGTTCATCGGGGATCTTTCTTATCTGAAAGTAAATGCACGATTGTCTTACAGACCCCTCCCCTCCGCTGGGAAGCCAGTGCCCCACCCCTCTAGGCTCTTGTGCCGGATGAACATCCTTCCCTAACCTGACGGGTCCCTGGCAGAGTGTCCTCTGCCTGAGGGGGCTGGTTCTGTCCTGGGGAAGTGCCCGCTCCTCTCACATGAATGTCCAGGGCGTCTCTGGCCCAACAAGGATGGAGACTCTCTGCCCTGGATCATCTTCGGTACCTTCCCTTTTAGGCCCCACAGACACTCCATCCCCAAAGTTCTCTCCCGACAGTGACGCTCAGCTCCAGTCTCCCAGGTGCCTAGGACCTTCCAACCACCTTCCCCTCCTGGTCATCCTCAGGCCCTCTCTGATGACACTCACAGCCCACTCTCAACTCCTGACCCTGTTTTCACCTCAAACTAGAAATCCAGATTAATCTGGATTTTAATTCTGGTTCTGCTACTTGAGAACTTTGTGACCATTGACGAATTACTTAACCTCTCTGAGCCTTGGTTTTTCATCTGAAATTGGTGCTCATGATACTTTCTCATTGGGCTTTGACGAGGATCAATGAGACAACAGCCCAGCACCTTATTACGCAGTGACTTGATCAATCTCTCCCTGTCCCTCCTCTTCCCTCGGTCTCACGCTCTGCCTGTACGACGTCACTGCATCCAGCTTTCCAGAGCAGCCCTTGGTAACGCCTTCACCTGGTGGTGTCTTGTGAGGTGCAGGTGGGACTGTGGCTCCTTGAGGAGCAGAGCCCTGGGGTGGCTTCCAGGTGAGCAGCAGACCACCTAGACCCAGAGAGAAGCTGGGGGAAGGCTGGAAAGCCAGTGGGTGTGCTCAGGCCAACCCTCCAGCCCACCCAGCAGCCCGGTGCCCCAGCGTCACCTGGCGGGCGTCAGTCCCAGGCTGGGTTCAGACTGTTAAGGTGGAGCGAGGACCAGGAAGAGGCCTCTTGGTCTCCTCGCCCGCCCTGAGTCTGCCCGCCCCTCCTTCCTAGCCTGGCATTCCTGGTTTAGACCAGAAATAGACACCACGGCCAGTCAGTTTGTGAGTGACAGCCGTCATCCCCACGGAGTGACTTCCTAGAGCGCAAGGCCGCTTTGTCCCTGTGAGGCATCTGTCTGTTGACAACTTGTGTCTGCAAAGTGCTCTGAGCTCCTCAGAGGAAAGGCGTCACTGGAACCCGGCCTTACTGTCCCCTGTGTGACGTGCTAAGTGTGGAAAGGGATGGTCTGGCTTGCGCTGGGTCCCTCTGGGCCTGAGAGCAAGCTTCCCCACTGAGAAAACCCGGTTGCCGGGGTGGAAACAGCACCCCGGGCATGTGCTGCTGCCTTCTGGGCATGTAGAGCCTCGGGGCAGCAGTCATGGGTCCCTTGGGGTTACGGGTAGGTGAACACTACTGTCGCCTGGTTTAAGGACAAGGAGGAGTGGCTGGAGGAGGGAGCTCTGACCCGCAGGCCCTCTCTGGAACTCTGATGGAATGTGCTGGAATCGCCCTCTCTGTCCCCCAGCAGGGTTTGAAAGTTGACACATTACCACTGGCAGCTGTTGGAGGGCAGGAGCGCTGTGTCCCTTCTGAGCACTTCTGTGAGGAAGTCCTCCCCACCCTCCTCCCGGCACACTGACCCCTTAGTAGGCACCTCAGGATCATCTCAATTAAACCACACAGAAATTCGCCCAAGTGGCCCACAACCTCCCCTCTGCCAAGGAGTGAGGAAGTGGATGTCTCTCAAGGTTGGGCTGGACTTTGTGGGCAGCTGTGGCTCTCTGGAGACAACCCCGCCCACCCCATCGTACCAGAAGCCGTAATAGTGGGCTGCCATATTTGTTCACTCATGCACAGCTGTGTGGCAAGAAATGCAGGGTCCCAGGAAGGTGGTGGGTTGGGGAGTCACGGAGACCTTGGTTTAGATCCCAGAGTGACCTCTTCCAATGCATGGGGTTTTCAGGGAAGAATCTACCCAGCGTGTTTCCTCATGGGTAGGATGGGCACCAATCACGTCCTCCTTGCAGGGTTGTGGAATTGTTGCCAGTTTGTGTCACACCAGATGCAGTGTGGGAGGGGGGAGTAGCACCTGCTGGCAGGGGGGGCATGCTGTGTCCAGGGGCATCATGCTGGGGGCTTGAACTTGGCCATAGTGAGAATATTTCCACTGTGGAAACCAGTAATGCTACGTTGCAGCTCACCATGTTCTCGAGAGCCGTGGTGTTACCACATCACGGCCTAATAGGTGCTCAATAAGTGCAGCTCTTATTAGTAAACCCAGGTGAAAGCCATGCTAATTCAAAAAGTAGAAATGGAATACATACATTATGTAGAACACAAAGTCACTGCTTGTTTTACAAGAAAAGTGGTCTCACGTCTGCCCAAAATCGATCACACAGAAAGATGAATGCACAGCCTCTTTGGTACACGGAGCTTGTCATTTAGATCTATTGCTTTTGCTCGTTGGGAGCATATTTTGTGTTGCTTTTAGTAACTGGTAAATGTTTGGCTTATAATAATGTACTGGCTGAAACCCAAACTGATAGGGAAAAAGAAAGAAGAGACACTTGTCAATCAACATTCAACACAGCATTTGATTCCACAACTGATACACGTTTCTTGACTCTGAAGTCACAGTCTGCATGGGGTGGCAGAGGAAAAGGCACACATATTTGAAGTAACATAGAAAATTACTTTTGCAAACACATTTTGTGTTACAATATGTTTTCACATATAAGAAATTCAAGCACAGTGAAGGGAAACAAATTTTTTTCAGGTTACACTAGGAAGTAGCAAAGCTGAGATTTAAACTGACTCCAGATCCAAGAATATTTTCACTAGTAATCAGGGAACAAGATTTGGCACTATACCATGATGTTAAGAGGGGCCAAATGTCATATTCAGACAATTAGAGAATGAACCAGCTTATAAGAGGTTTGTTATGTGGTGGTAGACGATGTCTTAGCTTGGTCTGCTATAACAAAGTGCCACAGACGAAGAGGCTTATAGCAACAGAAATTTATTTCTCACCTTTCTGGAGGCTGGAAGGCCAAGATGGAGGCACTGGCTGGTGAGCCACTTGTTGGCTCATAGATGGCCATCTTCTCTGTGTCCTCACCTGATGGAAGGGGTAAGCAAGCTTTCTGGGGCCTCTCTAACAGGGGCACTAATCCATCCACTAGGGCCCCACCCTGGTGACCGAATCGTCTCTCACATTCCTACCTCCTAATACTATCACCTTTGGAGTGAGGATTTCAACACGAGAACTTGGGAATTTGAGAGGAGAACAGATATTCAGTTCAAAGCAAATAATAATTGCAGGAAGATCAGGACAATTGGACTCACCATGGGCTAACAAACAACCATGAGCAAGCCACATGGAAAAGATGGTATTCTGTGCTCCCGCCTGGATGCTTTTGTGGTGTTCCTCTAAACCATTAGCACAGTCAGGTCGACATGTTCTTCCCAAACCCAAGAAGCCATGGAGGCGCCTGTTGTGCCCGAGCCAGGCTGGGCGAGCCCAGAGCACAGAGTGCAGAATGGTGGTGTCTTGTCCTCTCTGTGACGGGACAATCCCAACACTCGAGGAACAGTCGGTATTAATGCCCACGTACCCCATCTTCTTCTCTCATACGAATCTTTCTTGAGTTTTCTTCTCATTCCACACCTTTCTTCTTGGATAATTATTATTATTTTAATAAATCGATGGGTTTCCTGGTGGCATTCAACCCACACAAGACTTCAATAGTAACACGAGGGCAGCGATGGCCAGGCCGTTGCCTGGCTGGGGGGCCATTCTTCATCCAAACGTCATTTACACGGTGCCAGGCAGCAAGCCCGCGGAGCCAGGGAAGACGTAGAAAGTGAAGGCGGGAGGGGACCCACACCCCCGCGCCCCTTCCCCGCCCCTGGCAGACTTGCTGATGAAGGCTCCGAGGGGCCTGTGGCGGCCCTCTAGCCTGGTCCGGCTCACACGGACAGGGCAGGATGAGCCAGGCCTGTTTCTGCACCCCTGTGTGTTGGTCACAGGCTTTATTGGAAAGGCAGTGATTTTTCTTGGCGGCTCAAATAAGGGTTTTCCAGAGCCCAGTTTTGAGTTGAAAGCAAACATCACTCCCATGCACCGTGCATGTCCCAAGTGGCCCTAGAGGATCCAGCAGCAGAGAGTAGAGACGCGCCAGTCAGCCCCGGCAGCCAAGATCCAGCCCCCAGTCAGTGACCAAGCCATGGGCAGCGGAGAGGGAGGCAGGGGTAGAAGGGTGGAGGGGCAGAGGGGAGAAGGCCCTTCCTCCCACTGCCCCCCTGGAGCCCGAGGCCTTCAGTGTCTCTGCTGTCACCTGGGCATGACGTAAAGTCACGCCCTCATGTCCAGGTGTCTGTTGTCTCTGTACTGACACTAGGGTATCTGCAAACCGTGTCCTGCATCTGCTGGCCCCCTGGTCACAAAGGGTCACAGCCCAGAGTGGGGCACATTGGGCAGTTATTCCCTCACCGGGCCACATCTGAGAGGAGTGGCCAGAGTGAGTGTCATCAGAATGGAACATAGTTTCTTGTCCCCAGGAGTAGAGAGGGCCACTGTCCTGGGCAGGCAGGCGCAGGCAGTTGCTAGAGTCAGCCACACTCAGCTCTCCAGGGCCCGGAGCACAGCCTCACTCCGGGGCTGCTCAGACCAGGTGCCATGGGGGTCTGACTGCCAGGGCCCCCAGGGCTTCCTGGCCCAGCCCACCTCCAGCACTCTTGGCAGCTCTCAGAACTGCCCGCAGCTCCTGCTGGGCACCTCCCAGGACCCTCACAGCAGGAAGGCATGAACCCGGAGCCTGTGTGGCCCCATGGAAAGTTACTCTAGACTTCAGTTTCTCATCTGTGCAGTGGGCCTGAGTAAAAGCACTGGTAAATGTGAAGCCACCAGCCCTCCAAAGCCCAGCAGGCCAACAAGCAGCAGCTGTGGCTCGAAAGCACTTGCCGAAGTCCACCCTGCTGTCCTCAAGCTGCCGCCTCGATGCCTCCGAACATACTGAGGATGAGGGATGCACACAGTCAGCCCTCATGACCTGGCGCGAGGCTTGCACCTGTCCCTGGGTACTGGGGTGCTCTGCCTCGGTCATGCACACAGTACTTTAAAGTGCTTAGTACAGTGCCTGCCACAGGGAAGTGTACTTACAGTAGCTGTGCCTCCACCAGCCAGGACTCTCAGCTCGGGGGCCCCCTTCATCCTTCAGAATGCAGCTAATGAATCCCCTCTTGTGGGGATCCAAATTGCAAATGACTTGTAACTAATCTAAGGCTGTCATTCCTAGTCCCTGATAAATGGCTTTCAGCACCTCCTCAGAAGCAGCTCTGGGTCAGTGCATGCACCTCAGGACAGCTGTGGGCAGGTGGGGCAGGGAGTCCCTGCAGGCACCGCCTCCTGCCTCAGGACAGCTGTGGGCAGGGGGTCTCTGCCACACCGCCTCCCTGCACCGACCTGGAAGCTGTGTCCTTACAGAGGCACTGAGTTGCCTGGGCAGCAATATGCAGTCTGCAAGGCATGGTTTTACTCTCAGCAAGACCCCAATATGTTTGTTCCTTCCCTAAGCAGCAGTTATGCTGCTGGCCACATTTCACAAAGGAACAAAGTCACATTGTTCAAAGCAAACAACTCCAGTACCAGTCGGAACAAACATACAATCCCACTCCCAGTCCTCAATCACCAAACCCAGCTGGACTAAGCAGAGTGAAAAGGCTCAAGGCCACGAGACAGCAACACACCTTCATCTGCCTCCAAAGACCTCGATCACGTCCGGTTTTCTGTGGGCTTTTCCTGACTGTTACTAGTATCCTTTTAAAAACCAAAAATAGCTTGTCTTCCCTTGCTGGGGGGCCCTGTTCCAGGTGGCTTTGACTGATGTACTCTGCTGCTCACCACCCCCTGTGTTCAGAGGACAGAGAGGGTTCCTCCTGCTTCTCTGTTCATCCTCTTAGGTCCCTGTAGTGCCACCAGGTACACCTTTATGCCTCGTCCCCCACCTGCTGCCCTGGACAGTCTTCTACCATTAGGTACTCTGGGCTTCTGCAAGGAAGAGCTGCGTTCCCCGTCTCTTGCCATGGGGAGCAGTAGACAGGCTGAGGATCTGCCCCATGGAAGGGCTGACCATTGGCTGCCCTATGGGTTTGTGGTAACGAGCGCTCAGAGAACCCTCTAGAAAACTCTTTCAGGCCACAGGGCCAGCAATACAAGGGATCCAGCTACGCTGTCGTGGCAGAAGAGGTCGAGATGGAAATGAAACTAGTTTGGCCCTTAGCCAGCCCTGAAGACCTGGTGTGGCCTCTTGCACAAGTTTTTATAAAGTAACTCTACTTAGAAAAGCAACTGTTTAGCAAACACACCGTGAGGCATAGCTGAGGGACCTTCTGGGGCAGTGGGAGGACATCAGGCAGCCAGAGGGATTAGTGACTCTGGGAGTCTGACCCTGGAAAGACATCTTGCCTGGAGGGATGGGAAGGGGGGCCTTGGTGACTCCCAGGAGGAGGGCCGTGGCTTGGGGAGCGGGCAGCGTGTCTCCAGGGATGGGAGGGCGGGGCGCTGAGGGAGCAGCTGGAGGCCGAGAGACAGAGTGGTGTGCCCGAGGCCTGTGATCGCAGCCGTGGCCTGGCCTGGGTCTGCTGGTCTTCGGCAGGGCCACCAGTGACTCATTCTTCTGAGATCATCTATTTATTAAAAAATGATTTGCTACGTTCTCTCTGGGGTCCAGGCCCATTGCACAATGATGAATTCAAAAGGGGCAAGAGGTGCCCCACCTGGAGGGGAGCTCACTCTTGCTGCCCTTGGTCAGCCTCATGGCCCCTCCCCAGGCCCATCTTCAGGGACCCCATGGCCAGAGGGCCGACCCCCTGCTTGGGGTAGAGGCAGTTTGTGATGCATGTGGTTCGCTTGGCTGCCTGGGGAGCTAGTCTGAGGCTGTATTGGCACTATTTACATTTTAAAGTGCTACTTCTTCTCCATCCATTTTTAAATCAACCTAACCAGAGCCCAGTTGACGCGTGGCCAGGTGCAGAGGATGGAAGCGGACGTCTGGTGGCCGAGTTGTTAGGGTCAGTACCACCCAACTGGACGCAGCATCTCTACCAAGTCAGACGGGCTCCCTGGTGCTCACATGTCCTTCCTGACACCTGGGCAGCCGGGGACCTGACTTTGCTGTTTCTCCTGGGACGGCCCATGAAGAGAAGCCACAGCTCGCAGGGTTCAGTGTCCGCTTGTGCTTGACAGACATTTGGAGGCTCATCAGGACTGAGCAGATGCCTTGGGGCCTTGCTCCTCCTTGCTGAGGAGCAGTATGTCACGTGAGTTCAAGGCGTTCTCTTTCATCTCTTCCCTATGCACAGCTTAGGGCTGTTTTCTGCATGCTCTGTGTGTGTGTGTGTGTGTGTGTGTGTGTGTGTGTCTTTCCAGCTGGACTATGGGTGTGTGTGTGTGTGTGTGTGTGTGTGTGTGTGTGTGTCTCCAGCTGGACTGTGAGCTCCTGAAGGTCAGGGTGTGTCCCACGGCCACTGTCACCCACCCTTGGAGCTCCTTACCCAACATGCCCGACCAGATCTGCAAATGTATTAGTTCACTGAATTGTGGTGGGTGAGACGTGCTCCCTGCCTTTTAAGGGCTTCTAATCTACTGATAGAGGCAGCTACCAATGTCAACCCACAACCCCAAGACAACAAGTTCATCCATTAGAGAAGAGAGAAGTCCACAGACTCCTGAGCCACAGGCAGACAGTGATGGTGGCAGGAAGGGGACTCCAGTGGAGCCTCAGACACTGGGAGCAAGTACACCTTTTGCTGAGAAGGAGGAGGGGCCCTGAAGGTCAATGGACGGCGTCCAACAGAGTCAAAGAGCTAGAACTCCGGGTGCAAAGGGAGGGCATCCATGCAGCAGCAGAAAGAAAGAAAGAAAGGAGAAGGCGGCGGGACAGACACCAGGCTCACGCTGGAAGCTGCAGGCACGGAGGGTGCTGGGAACTGGAAGGTGGGACCAGCTCAGACTCCACAGGGCCCTGAATGCCGCGTGGAGGAGGAACCTGCGCGCAGGCTCAGATGCCCATGTGATGTCATTGATGCCGTCGTAGCTGTCTAGCATCTTCCCTCTGCAAGGCCAGCCCCACCCGGAGGAACGACCCCACCGATCTTGCAGGTGAAGAACTGAAATGAAGAGTGGATGAGCAATTTGGTAAGGTCACACACAAGGTGACCACCAGAGTCGGGGATCGACTCCCATGGCCCAGGGCTCTGCCCAGGGCACAGTGTGGGCTCAGCGTGCAGCCCTTGGTGAGCCGTGTGAGGACATCGCTCTCGATGGCAGGCTGGAGAGAGCTTTTTATTAGTCCACTTTTTTTCTCCTGAAAGTCATTGTAAGTACATGGAAGTGGAGTTTGCTTGTTTTTAAGGGATTGAAATGCCAGGGACTTACTTTCAATCCTACTATGTGACACCATGAGGACCTGATGCTTTGAAGCCATTCTGTATTTACTATGAGTCTATACCTGCCAGTCTCGGAGTCTTCAGCAGTTGGTGTATCTGCTACTGCTGCAACTACTTCTGTTCTGGATTTTTCAGAGGAGGAAACTAAGACCCAAAGAAGTTAAGAAACTGTCTTTCTAAGGCAAATACAGCCAATGAGTCAGCACCCAGTCACTTCAGTGAATGGATTGAACGAACCTGCTATTGGTGTGAGGAGGCTGTCTACCAACAGACACGCTGCTGAACCAAGTCAGGAGGCTGGAAACGCACTCCCTCCCCAGTGCACTGGGGGCCTAGGGGTGCCCTCAGAGGGGCGTAGAATAGGCTGGGGTTGGATTCAAATAGATCTTTCTTCTGTAACATGAGAGGGCGAGAGATCTAATCCCTAAGTTTTCTGCCAGTGTAGACATTTGTCCTACTGTGGAGCCTCTGGTGGAAAGGAGTTTCCTGCACTAAGAGCAGGAGGCATCCCTGGGTCACTTCCACAGGGGTGTGGACTTGCAGCTCTGCTCTCCCGGGAACGGTGACTGTCCTCTCCCTCCTGGATCCCCCAACCTGAAGCTTCTTTTTGATGCCTGCCTTGGGCCTCTTAGCCTGGGCCAAGTCCTGGCCAGTCAGGCCTGGGCCGGCTGTGCTGTGACCCCCAACTTAGCCAGGAGCAAAGAGGACTTGCGGAGGGGCTGGCCCAGAGGAGCTGGCCTCTGTCGTCATTCTGCCTAAGGTAAATCCCGTGCAGCCAGGAGCTGTCAGAGTGAGTCAGTGGCCAACCATGAGAAACCTCAGCCTTCCACTGCATTTCTGCAGAGCCAGCTGGGAGGGCGGAGCCTCCCATATTGGGGACCGCTTTCCAAGACTTGACTGCCTAATTTGGAAGCTCACAAATAGTTTGTTTGCTTTTGTGTGCCCGTGACCTCTAAGACAATTTGCTAAAAACTTGAGTGGTTCATCTGCTTCTACCTCCACTTATCCATCTTCCATTTGAGTCCATGACAGCCTGACTTTCATCAAAGTGACCTCCCTTGATGCTCCAAACATAAATAATTCTCTTCCTCACCCAGCACAGTCACTGTCCTCTTGCAATAGATGCATAGGGTGAAGGGACTCTAGAAATGAATCTTTCCCCCGCAAAATTTTATAAACATCCTTCCTCTGTCTCCCGTAAACAGCAGCCAAACAGTCAGTGAATAGCAACCACCTTCAGTCCTCGCTGAGAAGAAAAAGGATTATTAAAAGAGGGCCACGTGCTTTTGGATCACAGCCTCTAGGCTGGGAGTGGAAGTAAGTTGCTGCTCTGTCCTTGGCCTCTACCCCACGGGAAGATAAGCCTTTGGGCGTAGCTGCTGGTCCATTTTCTCCTGGACCCAAGTTTACATAAGTTCTCAGTCTGAAAGTCAAGAAAGATGAAATCTTACGTCTGAATCACTTGAAAAGCCCTCTCCTCTGCCCGTGAACACAGCCGCCCTGGACTGAGCTGCCAGGAGCTGCTGTAGGTAGGGGGACACGTTCGCACTGGAATTCAATTAGCTGTCAGCGTTGTGTCTGAGTCAGGCTGAGTCACCGTCTCTAGCAAATGGGCATGGAGCCGCGAGCCTGCAGGACTCAGGGGGACAGACAAGCTGCCAGAGGACTGGCATGGAAGCTTCCAGAGCCCTTCCCTCACCCCTACATGTTTTCACATGAAAATATAACCAAGAGCTGGTGGAAGAGGACGTGTGCACACAGAGGAGGTGCTGTTGCCGTCATGGGTCTGCTCCTCCTGCACTGGATCCCCCCACCAAGGGGCAGGGACTCTGCTCTGCATTCCTTCCCTCTGAGTTCATGCCCACATTCATGAGTGAGGTGAGAGGGCAGGACCCCACGTGGTGCCCCAGGAGGTAGGTGCTGGTACTCGCCCTGTTCTGTAGAAAGGGGGAAGGAGCTCTCCAGCAGAGCAGGAGCCAAGGCCTGTCCCAGAGAGACTCCCGGGAGCCCCGGCCACACCACTGCAGGCGCCTCCCTCCAAGGCACATGTCGCCATGTTTGTGCTTAGCACAGGGAGCCAAGCGCGGGCCGAGAAAGGTGAGGGCGTGTCCTTCCATCTGCACAGCAGCTTGCACACAGCAGACGCAGGACATATGGGGTGGCAAGACAATTGGCAGCGGGAAACCTCCCCATTCCCCTGGCGCAGGCTCCAGGCGTGGGTTCTGCTGGTGCTGTCGTTTGTTGATCTCCTCCGACTCCATCAGTCATTTTCCAGAAGCTTCCATCCCTCACTGCAGTTTTGTGTTTGCAGTGACAATCTATGAAACCATTCAGAAGGAGAAAGAAGTATGTCAGAGGAAAAGGGTGGGAGAACTAACCAGAAGCTGGCTACACTTAAAAGTCCTTCAAGTACTGGAAGTGAATGCTGACACATAAGAATAAAACTGCAACACGGATTCGTCCCCGACACTTAGAAGGAACATGTTGGGAATGCCACATGCTTGTCAGAATCGAGAGAGGGTGGCCAAACAGGCAGATGGACAGCGTTCAAGGGGGAAAAAGGCTGAAATAAGATGCTCTCTAAACAACGGAACAGTACCAGCTGTCAAAGCATGGCTGTTTCATTCACACATTTGACAAACCTCAGGTAGAGAAGAGACGACCCGAAGAGGACGACCCCCCGTGATGACCTCACTGAGATCAGGAATCAGTGACAACTCGCCTAAGTGGCTGGTGGTGTCAGGTGGGTCCACTGATACGTAGGACCTGCTTCTGCTCCGTGAACCTTTGTCTTTCTCTCCTAGTTTCCCTACAAAACCAAACATACTCTCTCTCCCAGCTTTGCAAAGACAGAGCGATTCCAAAAGGAAATCACTTCGCGGCAAGTGAGCCCTGGGAAGAAGTAAAACCCAGGAGCCCTGGTAATGAGATGAAGGGGAAGATGCTTTCGTGCCTCGACTCACACCTGTCCTCCTACTCGAGAGGAGCCAGAACAAGCCCGGGCATTGTTTCGGGAAGGAAAAGGTTAACAAGCTAGGGAAACAGAATTAGAAATATTTCCCAAGTGTGACCCCAGCAGAATGAGTGCAAGGCCGTGTTCCTGAGCAGCGTGGCCTCAGCTGACGCTCGTCCCCAGCCAGGGTGCTCCTGGTGCTCCAGAGAGGGTTGTGCTCCCCCCCAGCCAAGCTGTGTCCACCGGGCAGCCTGGAAACAGCGGGTGTAGGGGAGAGGGCGCCTGGCTCCTGTGCCCTTTGAGAAGTGAGCGTGGGGAGCATTTCGTGGCCCATGCTGAGCCTGCGGCCACACGCCCGTCTCCCCTCTGGTGCTTGTTGGAAAAGGCAATTCCAAGCTCATTCCCAGACTTGGTCTCATAATGACCCCCAAACAAGATCCGTGCCTTGGTTTCCCATCACTAATGTTCATTGGGCACCTACAGTGTCCCAGGCCCGGGGCTTCCTGCTGTGGCCACAACACTAAAAGGGCTCATCCTTGTCTTGAAGGGACTCACTGAGAAAACACAGAGGCGAACACCGCTGTAGCACACCCCGCATGTGTAGTGATGGTACCAAAGGTCACGGCTGGCGCTAAGCGGTGGTGGGTGTGTGTGAGAGCCAACAGGAAGCAACAGGGGGCGTTTCCTGGGCACCCACCCCCAGAAGGACCCAGGCCGTCTTTAAGTCAATGCACACACTCCGGGCACTTAAGCATTATTGCTGTTGGGTGGGGATCACAAGTGAGGTCTTAGAACAGAATCAAGAGCCCAAGCAGGAGAGGAGCAGAGCAGAAATCCAGGTGGCTGTCCAGGTTCTGGGACCGGGTGCCCAGCTGTCTGCACCAGGCTCAGTCTTGCTTGTCACGAGGTCGCCTTGGCTCTGCGTGGCGGCCACACCATGCTTGGCATTGAAGGTGGGCTTTCTCAAGCCGCTCAGGCCAAGACCTGGGGCTTCTCCCTGACGTCCCCTTGGCTTCACAGCCCTGGTTGGTGACTTCCCAAGGTCTGACATGGTGACACTCATTTCCATACATCAAAAAGTCGAGCTCTGGGAAGGCGAGAGGGGAAGCTGGGGCTGGGAGGGGGTCCTGTCCAACCCAAGAGTAGCCAGCGTTGGGGGACAGCCCGTCCTTTTTCTAGGACTTGTAACCACAGCTGAGGAATTTGGTGACACTTAGTAAACTTGATGTGAACAGCTAGAGTCACCATCGTGCTGCCCACGTCCCTGAATGCAGAGGAGAGTAACCCAGAGCCTCTGTTGGGCCCTCCAGTGAGCTTCCAGTTGACCATGAAGACCCAACAGCCTTGTTAACATAATGTGAATGAAGGCAATTGTCTTTTTCTTCCCATAGGTCTCTACGCGGACTTGAAATCTCTGCCCAGATAAACTGCCCGTTTCATATTCATTTAAGCTCAGACATCAGGCTTCTTTGCAAGTATTCGGCGTCATCTGGAACAACGATGACTAACCTCCGCCAGCTTCCTCCCAGGCTTGGATAGACGTCCTCCTTCCTCCCTGCCCACCCAGCTCGGCATTTCTGTTGTACTGAAGACCATGATTCTTAACCCGTCAAACGTCTTATGGGAAACAAGAAGCTTGACATCCATCTCTGTTCCCCTGATGAATATAGTTTACATCTAAAATCTTAAAAGTTACTATATTTCTAGATATTCTAGAATATTTCCTGCATTCTAAATACATCCAAGAGGACTGTGGCTGGGGCTCAGTAGTGGAGTTCTTGCCTAGCATGCACTAGGTCCAGATCCACAAAACAAAACAAATATATATTTCCAAGGGTCTTCTTGACACCTCCACCCAGCAAATAGATGTCTCAAACTCGTGTGTCCCCAAGCGAGCTCCTGGTCCCCCTGGGCTGCTGCCCCGTCCTGCTCCACCCACAGCCTTCCCTTCTTAGCAGGGGTCAAGCCTGTGACCGTCTTTGGACCTGTGTGGCCTCTGTCCTCCCTCTCAGTCTGTGTTCACTTTTCAGTCACTCCTCCCTCGTCTTCCAGGGCTGTGGATCTTTGTTTTATTACTGTGTGTCCTTAGTACCCAGAACAGTGCCCAGCAATAGTGGGTCCTCAATAAATATTTGTCAGATGGATCACCGACTCCGGAACTGGTGTGTGCTGTTGGAAAGTGTGTAGGTTTGGAATTAGGTGACCAGGGCCCAGGTCTGGCCCTGCAGTTTGCCAGCTGTGGGCCTTGGGCAAATCACGTTAGCCCTTTGAACCAGTTGGATAAGATCTTGACCAGGGCCACTGAGATAGCGCCTGACGTATGCAAACGGCTAAAGGCTGTTGGTGGCATGGTTATTGCCGCTGTATATGCCACTTATCTGCTGTCACTCAGCAACCAGCTGGAACTGTTTCAGCCCAGATCCTCAAGTCAGATCACAGACTGAGGCCCGAGTGAAGGCTCTCTGGCACCTGCTGAGTTTCCCTCCTGCCATCCCTGTTGCTGTGTTCAGTAAGAGGGAGGTGGCGAGAGCGCCTGTCATTGCCAGGGCAATAATCTGCTCAGCAACACTGAGCCCGACCCCCACTTCCCCAGAAACTTTGAGCAGGTCAGGGCTGGCAGAGGGAGACTGGCTCCTTCCCTTCTCCTTCCCCCAGCTGGTTGGAACTGGTGTTAGCTGTCAGCCTTGCTCAGGAGGCAGAGAGCATGGCTTTGGGGCCAGTGACTTTGGGCACGTCCCTCCTGAAGCTGACTTTCCTGTCTGTACGATGGGCACCATGACACCTTCCTCAAAGGGATCGTGTGAGAAGCAAATGAGATGCAGGTGTCTCACACTCACTAGGGGCTCAGCAGACCATGGAAGGCCCCGTAGCACCAGATGAACTCTCACCCATGAGATGGCCAGCACCATTTGTATTTTTCAGAAGGAAATTGAGTCATGTAGCAAGCTTTCTCCTGAAATGTGAGGTAAGGAGGCGTCTTCTTCCCGGAGGCGTCAGGAAGCAATTGGACACTTAGTTAACCGGATGACCAGGCTCTCCCTCAGCAGCTGAGATCCGTGGCTGCAGGAAGGGTGCCCCTCTCCTCACCTCCCTCCTCTCCCACCCCCACCCTGACCAGGCTCTGGGCAGGGCAGAAGCAGCTTTGCCTTCCTGCGACTTTTCTCACCCGTCAACTGGAACACGAAGACACAAAACAAAGAGAGGTGCCCTGGGGACTCTGAGGCACAACGTGATAACTGCAGGAAGTACAGCATGGCCACGTTAGGGACGCAGGGCTGAGTTCAGCAGCGGTGAGCGGGCGCAGAGCCTGTGGGGAACATGGGTCCACCCTGCCGCTCTGCCGAGGGAAGGTGAGCTTGGTGGGGCTCTGGATGTTGGAAGGGTGTGAGTGTGGGTGAGACGACGGGAAGACATTCCACATCTGCTGAGCATGCAGGGGCCCAGCAGGGCGGGGAGCGCACCCGAGGGAGAAGGCTTCCAGCAGACGGGAGGCCTGGGCCCAGACTCACATTGCTTTTTTTTTTTTTTTTGCAATGCTTCTCTGCAATTCTTTGTACCCCTCCTAAAGTGGTCCATCACTGGAGTGTGTCGCCATGGCAACAGGCTCAGTGGGGAAGCCAGGCGGCATTACCCAGAATTCACATCTGTGCTTGTCTCTCTCCCCTCTCCCTCTAGCTGCAAATGGAAAGCAGCTCATGAGTGACACCGCCCTGAAGCTGGCAGTTCCGGGAAGAGGGGAAGGGGAGGTTTCTTTCTGGGGTGATTGTCCCACAGGGTTCTGTCTTCCCCGCCCACATCTGTTGTCCTCACCTAGGGTGGAAGGAGCAGCCCCAGAGAGGCCCAGGTGAGCCCAAGCAGAGGAGGCTGTCCAAGGAGGCCTGGGGACTGTCACATCTGGCCTTTGCTTCAGGAGAGCTTCTTCACAGGCTAAGGAATTAGCCTCCAGGCTTTTACAACTACCTGACTTCAGGTGGGGTCAGGCAGGTGGGGTGAGCGCCAGGTGAGGCAAGATCAGAGCTGTCAGCCCACGCTGCCAGGTGCCCACTGCCTGTCCTTCAAGGTCCCTTTCCTCTCGCCTCTTTTCTTTTATCTTTCTTGGTTTTAAGTACTCCTCCTGCCTTCCACACCAAGACCTGAAGCAACTGGTGACAGGGCAGTCGAGGCCAGGGGGTGTGCTCAGGTCAGGTTGGGGACCACTGTGGGGAAGGGCTGTACCTTCCCTTGGTGCCCCTGACTCTGCTTCCAGGGCATTCTGTGGAGTGACAGTGGGAAGCAAACCCATTCACCTCAGCTCCTGCGCTTTCCCTCCTGTGAGGCGTGCACCCCAACGTTCTGGTTTCTGCAGCCGAGCTGCCCGGCCGCTGGCACTTGACCCTGACAGAAGTCACTTGTAAATGCTTCCAGCACCTGCACAGGATGGGGTGTGGCCACAGCAGCAGGCTCCCTAGGGGAATCGTCAGCTTGTCCAGAGCTTGGATTGCTTCATGTTTCTTTCACTTCACTTTCTCTCTTCTTGCTTTAAAAATTATTTATCTTTGTTTTTTTTTTTTTTTTAAATAAGCAATCTGTTTATGGTATCGAATATTTGAACATTCAAAAGAATTTATTATGAAAAGTCTTCGCATTCTCATACCCTTTCAAGGGTGAACTGATATTATCTGTTTATATCAGAGATATTCAACAGTTTTACAAACAAAGGTTTAGGTGCACTTTATTTTTCTTTCACCTTTAAGGAATCAATATTCCTAAAAGTAGGGCTTGGGGTTTAGGGGTCTGCGAGGTGAACGCACCCTGTCCTGTTTTGTGTCCAATCCACCTCAATAAAAGAAAAGTCTCTCTTGGTTCCAGTGTCTGCATTTAGACCAAGTAAATTCCTGAGTCACGATGAACCTTCCAAGTTTGCTTGTTTTTGATTCCAAGGGTCACCTTCCCCTCCAGACGTTTCCTAGGATGACCCAGAAGGGACATTGAGAGCCGGGTTGTGTGGGCTCCTCTCTACCTGGTGGAGCAGGTGTTCAGTGATACTCGTCAGGTGCCGTTGGCAGGAAAGGAGAAAAGACAATCACAAAGCAACAGCTCGTCTGAAGGTCGGGGTCCCTCTGAGGACACAGAGGGCTGCTGGGAGCGTCAGGCCGCCTTCTTGTTCTCGGAAACATTGCTTTGCAGCCTCTTGCCCCCAGGGGCCGAGAGGCCCCAGGTGAGGGGGCTCAGTGGTCTCCAGGAGCCCAGACAGACTTGAACAGGCCGCTCTTTTGGCTCTAATCCACTCTGTCGGTCGGTGTTTTAGTCAGAGCTGCTCAAAATGGCTCCTGTGGGCAGACAGGGCCTGAGGTAGCCAGTAAATGACACCACTGAGTGTTGCCTGGGCTGAGAGCACAGAGCCAGAGCCAGAGCCAGAGCTCAGAGCAGTGAAACTGGAAACAAGAAAGAGTTACGTTCTGCCCCTGAGGAGCTGAAGAAGACAGGAAAGAGAGACTCTGCTGAAAGAGACTCCAAAGTCCACTGACATAAACAGGGACAACCGAACACAAGGGGCCAGGCCCGAGACCAGCTGCTTCTCCTGGTGGTCCTGGGGAAAAGGAGAAAAGACTGACATATCCCCACGGGCCTCCATGACACAAGGTGGCCCTCTGAAGGAGCAGCCTCAAGGCAGAGGGCTCGGGCTTTGCAGATGCAGGCCTGGCTGGGGCCCAGCACGGGAACATTGGCCAAGCCAGGAGGGTCCTTGCAGCAAGTGCTGTCCCTGGAGCCACTGTGTGAGGAAGAAGCCAGGACGAGCTAGGAGATGGAGCCTAGGGTCAGCAGCCAGGGAGCGCCCAGGGCACCGACCTGGAGCTGTGTGGGCGGACGCAGGAGAGGTCACACGTGGCAGTCAGGGGAGGGAAGCTGCTGGCAAGGGGCTTCTTTTCCAGGAGTCCTGCTGGCCAGCAGGTGGCCACTTCAGACAGACAAGCCTGGAGTCTGTGACGGCCGCCTGGCTGCATCCCTGGAGGTGAATTTAGATACCAGGGTGAGGCGGTTTGCCTCTTGCTCACCACACTGTCCCTGGCGCCTGCTCTGGCTGCCGTCACCCTGGCTGCACTGCCGCAGCAGCCTCTTCACTGACCCTCTGTCCGTCTGCACTGGACAGCCTTGCCTCAGTCCAGCAGCGGGAGTCTATGTCCCAAGTCGGAGCTGGCTGCAGCCTGCAGCCCCCACCCCTGCCAGCTCCCATCCTGCCCCGCGTGACAGCCTCCAGGTTGAGCCCTTGGCACCCCGGACCCCGACGCTCCCTCCACCCCACGTCATTTCTACTGCTCTGACCTTCCCGTTCTCCATCCAGGTCAGCGCCCATCTGCCCGGGTCTCAGTGTCTGTGCCCTCTGAGTGCGGGACTGCCCTCTATTCTTCGCCCTGCCTCGTTCGTCAAGCACGTCCACCTTCGAACTCATTGAATTTCTTTGAATGCTCATTGATGCGTCCACTTCCAGGCACAGTGTTGGGTTTGTGCTGTTCATAGACAGAACGAATTGCCTAAAGCAGTGAGTGGTTCCCAGGAGGGACAAGTGGGAAGGGGGGCCATCCTTCCGTCTGACCACACAGGTCCATCCTGGTTGCCTGCTTCATGCCAGGCTCTGCAGAGGACATTCTCCCATGTCCACGCACAACTGTGAGGCCATTACTGTTCTTGCTTTACACACGAGGAGCCTGAGCTCAGGGAAGTCCAGCCCTTGGACCAGTCCTCCGGGTTAGAAAGAGGCGGGGAGTGGATGTGGACCAGGTCGCACAGTCTCAGCGCCTGTGGTCCTCCCAGCACAGTGTCTCTGCCTTCTGCTGGGTGTAGCCTGGCGGGGTGCCCCAGGGGGGCGACGTGGAAAGACACCGGCCCATTGATGGGGATCTCGAGTGGACCACACACTGAAGGGAAGAAGACCTTGCCGAGGCAGTGATGGTCAGCAACCTGGGTGCAGAAGGTCCCACCAAAGCCACCGTCACAGCCGGTCCCCTTGCTGGGATCATGGATGTGCCTCCTGACCAGTCCCCCAGCCTGCCTTGGCCTCCGCCTTACATACCTCCATGTAACAAAGTGATATATGAAAATTGCAAACCAAATCCAACTGTGCCCTTTTTATTAAAGCTCGATGATGGTTTCCTGTCCCCTTAGAGCAGCTCCTGAAAGCCCTCAGCCTCGGGCCCGCCTTCTCGCCTTCGTCTTCATTGGCCTGCTCCTCCCGCCCTCTCCCCAGTCCTGGCTCTCACAGATGCTGGTGCCTTCCTGCCCTGGGGCCTTGGCCAGCTGTTCCCACCTCCTGGAACAGCTGCTGGCTGCTGGGACTGGCAGAGCTGGCTCCTCTTCCACCCAAGCATACAGTTCATCTCTGCAGAAGAGCCTTTGCAGACTGCCCGGGGGGCCCTGTCCTGTCCTGTGAAGGGTTTGTCACTTCGTGCTGTCTGTTTACTTCTGTGGGTCCTCATTTGTTCCCCACCTCTGTCCACCAGATTTTGCTCCCTGGGAGCAGGCTCTGTCCATGGTCATCGTGGTCTCCCTGTGTGCAGGAGAGCTGGCGGAGGCTGGGTGCTGGTTAGAGGCCATCCGGCCAGCCAGGGTGCTCCCGCCATGCAGGCCCGGGGAGAGCTGGGTCCTGCGGGGAGGTGGTCCTTGGTGATCTGTAGCAAGCCTAGCACAGCATCCATGTTGGCCACGTCCCGAGGAACATCTGAGGTCACAGTTGAAGAAGCACCATTATCACCAGGTGGCCTGGAAATGGAAGAGAAAGCCTGGGAGTTCAGGAACCAGAAAGACTTGGAAAATAGGAAGTAGGGAGGAGCCAGAGAGGGAGGAGAGAAAAAGGAGAGGCGTGAGCTGGTGTTGCCAACCTCTGCACACAGTGGGGCGGCTGGTGGGTCGAATCCATCCGAAGGCTCAACACGCACCCTGCCCGCTTCGGGAGGCATGGAAAGCATGCGCCTCCATTTAAAATTCTAAATTACCATCTACACTGCTGGTTTTCTAACTTTGTGATTGTCAATCTTAATTGCCAGTTGGGTTTTTAAGTGTTTTAGTGAGTTCTAATGGGTCATGCAGATGTGAACATATACCGATAGGCCAGTGCTTGCATTATCTGCCTTGGAGAATGCCAGAAAGTGGCTGGTGGATGTTCGCTTCGTGTTATCTGTTGGGGCCTGGGCCCCTGTAAGCGCCCCAGTCAGCGCAGGATTGGTGGCTAGTCGTCATGGGTCCCTCCTGTCCTTCACAGGGTTTTCCTGCCCCTGCTAGTATTGCTGCTTTACTCTTAGATGGTGAAAGAATTGGATCAGTGAAGGAACCAGAGGATTTACCTGGGAGGATCTTCTCGTTACCAACTCTTGGAGCTTGGTCTGATTTGAAGACCTGGAGGGCAGGCAGGTGCCCTGTTTGTGGTGGTCCTTCTGTTCTGTTTTCTGGCTGTTTGGTTTTGAACATCAGGATCGACATGCGGCGAGGACTCCTTGGTTGAAATCATACCTCACCAGCATTCTGAACCTCGCGAGTCCTGCGTGCTGTAAGTCACGAGTTGCCATCTCCTCCTTCCAGGCAGTCTCAGGCCCCCATCCTAAACACGTCTCCATGGCCTTGTGCAGATCTTGGGCTTTCCTGACTGTCTCCCCCAGGGAGCACTGAGATGCCCCAGGCTGCCACAGTGCACTCTGGGGCCCATGTGTAATGAAGGAAGGCTGCCCCTGAAGGGCGCATGGGATGGGTTGAGGGATGGGTCTTCTGCCCCAGGCCCACTGTCCCTGTCAGAAGGCCACATTACCCTGCCCAGGATGGGCCTCCTTCCTCTCAGCCTGACCCAGGTAGCTAGATCTTTCTTAGCGGATGCACAGCTGTCTACCAGTGACCTTAGGTGGGGCTGAAGCACAGCTCTTATTCCCCGGAAGCTGAAGAGGACTGTCTCTGAGCTTATGGTACCGTGGACACCCCTCCTGGGCCCATTGCCGCCTTAGTGAGCTGAGCCTCAGGCGGGGCAGAGTCCACCTTGCAGCCAGGCTTAACAGACCTGCCAAGAGCTATTGTGCAGGTCACCATGGATGAGGACCACTGGCCTTGCAAACCCTACAGTCCCCACATGGAGACAGGGCACTTTTATCCTTCATTGTACGTCATACTTACTAATTGGAATTTCCAAAAGAACAAAGACATGCTGTTTCTGTCAGCTTGTCTTGACCCTGCTAGAGTGACCTCTCTAAGGTCACTTTCCTCTCTGCCTTTGCGTATAGATAATGTTCAATAAATGTGTGTGACTGGAGAACGTCTCTGCAGCAAAGGCCAGTCTGTGACTTGCTTTGGAACCCTGTCACCTGCCTCTCCTAAATACCAGCAGCTGTGACCCAGACACTAAGCTGACTCATGGCTTAGGAAATGGGAACCTGGACCGGACACTGAGAGGCAGAGGCAGGCTGGGCACCTTACAGCCTGCCCCTTGCAACCTGCCCAAGGGCATTCCGAGCGCCGGCAGTGGGGGGCATGCCAGGGTGAATAGATTGCTTTTCTTCTTTTTGCTTGATATTTCCTGCAGTTTTATGTTTTTTTTCCCCCTGGGGAGATGTAGATTATATATGTTTGCCTTTTCCTGATTATATACAGTATCATTTTGCTAAATTCTACATGCCAGCTAAAAGGATATATTCTAGCTAAATATCAGAGCCTTTTCTTAGTCTTCAAATACAAACAACAGTCCCCACCAAAGCCCTCTGCTGCTTTTGCACTTAGAGATGTAAAGGCTCAGGCCACTGCAGCCAGTGCCACTGTTAAACCTCCCGGATCTGGACTGTGACTCAACAGCAGGACCTTGTGGGTCGCTTTCCGACCCCGGCAGGCCCTCTCCTCGCAGGGATGGTGGATGGGTGCCAGAGTGCATCATGGGATAGCAGCCACTCAGGTGGGTCCACGTGGCCCCAAGACCCCTTCATTCTCAACACCTGAGACTCAGCTGGATTCGTCTGAGGAGCCAGAAAGTGGAGCTGCCTCAGGGACTTGCATGAGCTCTTCCCTGGAAGGTGACCCCTGACTGTTAGTGGCAAGGAACACTTTTAGTCCCTCCAACAGGCCTCGTGTTCCTCCAGACTCTCCAAGGACACCGGGGACACCTGCAATGCAGCCCTGGCCTTAGGAAGCTCACACCCTGGGGGCACATGGGCCCTCACAGTGCTCCGTGATGTCCTGCAGGCCCGCAGAGGCCCCGGGCCAGCAGTGCAGGCTGGGGAGACCTCCCTGCTCTGGTAGACGTCTTGCTTGCCTCCTTGGAATGGTACCGCCATGCATCACTACAGGGACTGCTGATTCTTAGTGTCCCCCGTAGCCCTCACTTGATTTTGGAATCATCAAATTCTTTGAAGATGCCATCACTAAAATGGGTAAACAGAGGCAATCAGAGAAGCACATGACCTGACCATACGTCTCCAGGTCACCCAGGAGCTTGAGAATCCAGCCTGTGGCCAGCAAGATGAGCCGCCAGGCCCTGAAGCCCCTACAGCAGCCCCAGTAGTTAGTGGAAGTCCACCTAATGACTCACCTGGGGCCTTCAAGCCCTGTTGCAGACAGGTGAGGGTCCTGTCCAAGGGTCATCTCAAATGGCCTGGTGGAAGTGTTGTGTGTGACATCGGCACAGACTCAGGTTCCAGGACTCCCTCCATGGCAAGGAAGGACCCTCCGGCTTTCAGAGACACCTGCCTGAGGAAGTTCCAAAGGGCTGGGGGCACCCTGATCATCCATGAGGTCGCAGGAGAAGTTGCCACTGGCATTCCAGGTTGGGCATCTTTCGGGAAGGAGCCAGGGCCTGGGAGGGTTTCAAGTGGCTCTGTGGGAGAGCTGGCCCCGAGGTCCCGCAGGAGAACTCTAGGGATGCAGGTTGGAGACCCGCTCCTGCCACCAGCAATGATCTGGCCAAGTCAGCCTGATTGGAACAGCCCTGGCATCGCTGTGGCTTTCCCGAGCCTCGTACATATGGCCTTGTGCTGCGAGGTGCCGTGGGGGTCCTACGGCACTTGAGGAGCAAGTTACTGAGATTAAAAGTGATGACTCTGTTGACTGATTGTGCAGGCACAGGTGGTACCAGGCTGACATGGCCACCCAGAGACCCATTTCAGTGTGTGTCGGCTGACTGCCTCTTCACTACGTGCACAGGGAAGAAGCAAGATTTAGCACGTCCAATCCTGAGCTCTCCAACATTAATGCAAACCTCTGAGTCTCTTAAAAATCCTTGAAGCCGGCTGCTCTGTGACAGCTCTTCGGGCCACCCCTGCTGGAAATGGTCGGAGTGGGCTTCTTAAGGCCAGGTGATTCTGAAAGTCCCGAAATACCAATTTGGGCATGACACGGCAAAGACCTCCTGCCGTCTGCATTAGTCTTCAAACTCTGCAACCCACCAGGGTGGAACTCTACATCCAGCATGAGAACAGTCGCTGTCTCTCCTCCCTCTGCAGACAGCCTGTCCTGAGCCCTCAGAGCCCTGGGTATGCAGGGACAGGGTGTGGAGAGTGTGCCCCGCACGTTCTCCAGGCCTCTCCCTGCTTGTCCAGAGGCTGCACCTGAAGTCAGGTGTTCTGCTGTGGTGACCACCCCTGACACCCTTCTCCAGTAGGAGCCCTGTGCCAGGACACAGGCTCTGTGAAGTCCCTGTTGGGGCCTTGTCTTCATTTGTATCCCTTCATTTCTGCCAGTGATTGAAGGCTGCTCTCCAGGACAGATTCGATGGTTCCACTTGCTTGCAGAGACACATGGTAAGTGCTGCCCATCCACGGCCATGAAGCCTCTCTTGGCCAACAGCAGAGGTGGCATCTCTGAGTTTTAGTGCAGCAAGGTCTCTGTATGTCATTATTTTTACCATGCAGGTGAAGTAAGAAATTAAATTGAACTTCTCAAAGAGGGGGAACATCCGGCACTAGAAGTGGAAGATCACAGGAGAACGTGAGAACCCCTTTGCAAATGCGGTCCCTCACTTCAGGTCTCTGTGGCTGGAAACGCCACCCCTCCCCCAGGCCAGACAGATCTGGTTCTGCTTTCTCTTGGCTTCTCAGGAAAGACAAATCCCGCAGGATCTTCCTTTCCGTCTGCCTGACAAACTCAATAGGAAACCAGCTCTAATGTGGGGGAGATGGGACTGGGCTTCAATCGTTTCACATGCGCTGCTGGGAACTCATGGATCCCGAGCGAGGAGAGGCCCTGGGCACCGCATCCACACCCCAGGGCCAGCCGGCCCAGCAGCCTTCCTCCTGCGGCTGGTCCTTCTCCACTCACAGGCCGTGGGAGAACGGGAGGCCCAGGAGTCAGGTTTCCAGCACGCCGGGATGGGCGGGCAGGCCCAGGCATCCAGCCAGAGGCGGGTTTCCCAGGCAGCACCTGGGAAACCAAACTGGGTGAACAGGAGGCCATGACTGTCACAGGCTCAGAGGTATTGCTCTGCGGGGTCGGTCTCAATGTGCCACGGGGCATGCAGGACTCAATGTCCCTTCCGACATAATGAGCATTGCCTTCGCAGGGAGTTAGCCCAGGGCGCAGGGATGTGCCTGGGCCAGGCCTGGGCCATGTCGGCTTCAAGGCCAGGAGCCCTCCCTTGCTCTGGGTCATGGCTCTGGTAGACTGCAGGAAGGGGTCTTTGTCCCCAAGGTGGGATCCTCTTTCCTTGGCTTTGAGAGGCGAGCTCAGAACAGGGAGGCGAGACTCTCAGTCCTGCTCTGAGCCCAGGCTTCCTTTCCTTTCCTCGTCTTAAGAGACTGTTTTGTCTTTGGACCAGGCCTGCCTGGCAATTATCCTTGGCTCGGTCTGTCCCACCTGGGATGAAAGTGTGTCTCTTTCTGGCCTCCTGTCCCCCTCCTCCCTGCTGCTAGGCTCCGCCATCCTCGGGGGCCCGTGCCAGGCGTCGTGTTTTCACGGTGACTGCTGTGCCACATGCCCCTCCCTTCCTCACTCCAGCTGCGGTGGCCATGTCCCCAGCACGAGTGGAGCAGGGCACGTGCAGGTCCAGGATCCCTCAGCAGGGGTAGGTCTGGGCACCAGCTCTGCTGTGCACCACTTCCCAAAGGGGCGGCTCACCACTGCTGTCCCCAGAGCGGCATGTGGGTTAACTAGTGGACCACCCGCTCCAGCCAGGCCTGGGCCTGTGGCGAGGGCCGGGAGGAGCAGGAAGCTGCAGCCCTGGTCTTTGACTCGCCAGCCCTGCCCTCCTGACCTTGCGCCCGCCTCCTGGTAGCTCCATTTCTCTCCCTGCACTTGGGAGGCACTCATGCCTGGTCTGCAAAGGCACAGGAGACCCTTGGGGTGCATCTGAAGGTGAAAACTAGCCACTGTGCGTTGCAGGGCCCTGTCCCAGGCCTCTGCTGGGGCCTTCTTGTCCCTCCAGCGGCAGGGCCAGGACATGCGGAGTCAGCCCTGCTGCGGAGCCTTCTTAGAAGCAGGAAGGCCTTTCCCGGAATCCTGCTGAACCCTGAGGGGGAGGAGCGTCAGGCTTTGCAGTGGGGAGAGCTGGCAGCTGGGCTCCACTTCTAAGTACCCTTCGCCTCGGAAGCCGGCCAGCTATCTGCTGGAGACTTGCCTTCGTCACGACTTGTCACCTCCAGGAGATGTTCCACTTTCCAAGCAGGTGAAAAATGAACCCGATTAAAAATAGAAGACTGGCCTCTGCAGAGTCCCCTTGTAAAGTGAAACCCCTGGGTATGCCTCCAAGTGGGAAAAGGGACGTGGCTGTCCCCGGGTTCCAGGCTCCGAGGGCCAGTCAGCTCCCAGCATCTCCCCTCCTTCCACCACCCTGCCCGGCCCAGAGCCCCACACAGCAGCCAGCAGAGCCCTGCCATGGCCAGCTCTTGCTCTCTGGGCTCACCTCGGTGACCAGGGTGCACCGTGACCGCCCCTCCCCTCCCTTCCTTCCTCCTGCCTTTAACGCTCACGGACCTAGGCTTCTAGAGCTTTCTCAAAACTGTGGCCACATTCCCAGTGGAAAGCATGACATTTTCCGTTTCAGATTACGCACTCCGCCATGCCGCAGGAAGAGAGCGAGCGAGCAAGCAGGAAAACAGGGCCTGGGAGCCAGCCCCTCCTGCACCGCCCGCGGCTCTGCCCTGTTTATCCTGGAGTCACCTCCCCAGCAGGGCCGGCTGCGCCCTCCCTCCGCGGAAGGCCCATGAAGAGGTTAACCGCCGCTCTGCTCATGTGGCACATCTGGATCGAGGCGTGCCTCTCGACTTTGTTGTGTTTTTTTTAAACTTTACTTTCCACTGCCATGGTAACCGCTGCATGTTTGGCAAAGGGAAAGAGATGGGGCGAAGCTCGGGGAGAAGAAAAGGAGCTCTCAGCGCGGGGCTGGCGGCCGTCCAGGGTAATCATGCCGCAGAGCTGAAATGAGGCCTCTGGCGGGCAGCCAAGTGACAAAGAACAAAGCTGTCAGTTCCTAATGTTGGCGGCAAAGCTTGTTTGGCACCCTTATATGGTTTCCCAGAACTCCCTGCCTTGGCCGCAGTCCATTCCCTTCAGGGCAGCAAACGGGATTAGCACAGCTCTGGGTTGTTTTTCTCCCCTCTGCTCCAACTGCTCCAGTGACATCATCCCTGCTGCATTCATGTGCCAGCAGGGCGGTTTCTCCCTCCTCTCCCTCCTCCCGGTCCCTCCACCCCCCCGCACTCACTTCCTGCAGCCGCCCCCTCGCCCCTAACTCTCTATACGCAATGCTTTAGGTCACTCTCCTTGTCCGGCTTCTCTGTTAAATTAAAAACACCCTGGTGCTTGTACGTTTAGCTGAATCAAGCCAGACGCTGTATTTTATTTTTATAACTGAATTCCTGTGAGATAAAAATCTCATTTTCCTTAGTCGGCTGTAATCAGCACTCACAGGGATGTGGTTTCCAACTGCCCCATCTCGTGCTTCCTTAGGCAGCTCTGCAGAGAAATGAACTTGGCTCCCGTTCAGGGTTAAAAGGCCCATGGCTGGTCACACGTTGCTCACTCACTCACACACGCACACACAGTGTGCACACAGAGACCATCATACACACACACAAACATGATGCGCACAGAGACCATCATACGCACACAAGATGTGCACGCAAAAATCAACATACACACACGGGCGCACACAGTGTGCACACAGAGACCAGCATACACACACACACACACACACACACACACACACACACAGCCCTTGTTGGGAAAGTTGCCCACAGCAACAAACACAAAGGGCCTGAGAATACCCACCCAGACACAATCACACAATCAGTACAGTATCCTTCTTTCACTTTCAGAAAGAAAATAGGTGAATTAAGTGGGAGTCGAAGCTGCTTCTGAAAAGACTGGTCCGAGCTAGCAGGCAGGCAAGCCAGCGTTCCGCAGCTCATGGCCGGGCGCATGAAAGGAACGAGGTTTGCAACTGCACACACGGTCCCCGCCCCTACCCGGCCCCCCACCCTGCCACAGTCTGATTCATGAACTAGTTTTCAGATTCATGAATCACCCGGGAGCCAGCAAGAGAAAAATGAGTAGTATTGATCTCATTTCAATTGAAATGGGCTCAGCAGGGCCATGCCGGCTGTGGACCGCTTTCCAGGGCCGGATGTTCTGAGCCCCCAAGTGCAGGCAGCCTCCCAACCTGGGCGGGGCAGGATCCTGGGGTGGAGCCTCTGCACAGGGTGTCCCTTATTATGAACAAGCACAATACCATCTACTGGAACCAGGGACTCTGGCAGGACCCCACCTGCCCTTGCGGGGGACATTAGTTGTCTTCTTTGGAAGTCTCCATTTATTTTTTTTTTAATGACATCTTTTAAGAGACATCTCAGTGCCGATTCCTTTTCTGGACTTCTCAAGGACTGCCTGGAGTAGAAACTCACCTTCTGAAGGCATGGGAATGTCTTGGGGTGGCTGGTTTCAAGGCAAACCCTGCCCCTCTTCAGCCAAGTACAGGGAGGGGGCAGAGAGAGACTCCAGAGGAGGGCAATCGGGTCATGTGAGGGAGGCTACCCCCCAGCCAGATGACCGCCTTCTGCACACAGCACTCTGGATTTGAGAAAAGCATAGTTTTCATTCCCGAATGAAATGAAGCCCCTTTCTTTGGGGGTCAGGGAACAGATCCTCGGTTCAGACGTCTCACGAGAGGTGTTAGGGCTCCGGCAGATCCACCAGGGGCAGCCTACCAAGGGACCCTCCTCCCTCTAACTGCTCTCCATCACCCACTCTGCACATGCCCCTCACCCAACCCAGCCCAGCAGGCTAAGCTGACCACCGCAGGCGGTTGGCCATGATCTTCACCTTCCCAAGGGGTGTTTGAGCAGCTTCTTTTTCCAGTCTCCCCTCCCAGCCCCACTCCAGCCCTGGGAGATTTAAAACAGTTGACTGGACACATACTTTTCAGAAACCCCACAGAAGTTGGCAACCAACACCAGAAAAGGATTCCATCCTAATCTGCATAATTTTGGATCCAAGAGTCCAGAAGAGAGACTCGTATCCATTTCCTTCCGATGCACGGTCTCGCCATTAGATGCGTTTCACCTGGCAGGGATTCGAAGAGGTGACCTTACCCCTTCATTACTGCAGTGCCCAGAGGAACTGGGAGCAGCCAAAGAAGGGGAAGAGGACACGTTTGTGTGAATTTCAACCAGCAGTTGGTTCAGAGGGAAGAGTGGCCTGCCCTGGTGAGCGCTGCGTGAAGGTGCCTTTCAGGCTGCGCATTCTTGGGCTGACTCTGCAGTCAACCAGAGCCCTGGCCTGCCGGTCCCCAGGGTTAAAAGCTCTCCTTCAGGCTTGCTGGCTGCCCTGAGAGCCAGTGGGGATAGTGGCTGGCTTGTGTTTTGCATTTCCTCCAGCTGACTTTCCAGTGCAGCCCTGCATTCTGTGATAAACCTGAGTCGCTAGGAAAGCTTTATGTAACTCCCACCCGGCCCGCTTCTCAGCCTGCAAGTGTTGTTTCCAGAGTTCCCCATAAACCTGGCAGCACATCAAAACCTCTGTTTCATAACAGACTCGAAATAGGATTTTCTAATAACTTGCCGAGCACTGGACCTATCATGTGGGGATCAGGACTTTGGGGACTTGCTAGTTCCTAACTAGGCAGAGACCCCCAGGACACCCAGCCTGCATTCTCTGGGGTCAGGATGAAGGGCAAGTCAGAAGGCCAGTTTCTGCATCCATGGCCTGCTGGCTGGTGACCTGAAGTCCTTCTCAAAGGATTTGCTCAATAATCTCAAACATGTCGAGGATCTTCCTCGTGTTTTAAAGAAAGAAAAAGAAAAGACTGCTTCCTACTGCTTCTTCCTTCACGGAGACTGTGGTTTCCTTTCATTTTGGAGCCAGACACGCCGACTCTTATGGACCTGACCCTGGCTTCCCCTGGGGGAGGGCAGTGGCCTCCAGGACACACCTAGCTTCAGGGCTGCACCCCCATCAGGCCCTGGTTTAGGTCATGGCCAGGAAGGGAGTCCCTCAAAAGGTCACTTGCAGCCTGTTTAGGTGCCACTCCGGGAAACTTCTTCCCAGGGTTCACGCACATGTTCTTTGTTCCGATTTGCCCCTTCCCTGTGGTGGGTGTGCCTTCCTTCCTGTTTAGACCTGCCACGTGGCGGTGGATGTCCTGCTTGTGCAAATGGCCCACAGGGTATGACTTCAAAACAAAAGAAGCAGTTGTCCCTCACCATCAGGGAGGACCAGCCAGAGCCACCGAGCTCTGCAAGGCTCACCTTGGGGACAGGCCCATGTGGCCCTGGCTTAACTGCTTTAGGTGTCCTGAGCTGCCTTGGGAGGGTGGAGCTTCGAGGCTCTCCTCCTTCCTCTGCAACCTCCCCTCCCCCATGGTCTCCCTGGGAACCTCTCCTGGGCTGCCAGAACAATCCAGGGGACCCTGTCTCAGCCCAGCCAGAGCTGCGCTACCCCACCCTGCTCCATCCGCAGCTCTGTGCTCCTAGGCAATCTCTACAATTTTGTCATCTTTCTCTCCTAGTCTCCTCGAACGGCTCTGTGTGAAAATCTCTTCTTCCTTCTCCCTGTGGACGTCGACCCCAGGTTATCAACCAGGCTATCCAGGACAATTCTGCCTCAGTGTCTCTCCCACCGCCATGTACAAGATCTCTCCAGTCCCCCGGTGTCTGTAACACCTTCTCATTTAGCTGCAGGCAGCTTTAATTGGCCCACTCTGCCCTTTACGCTGGATTATTAGGAAAATTGATAAGGAAAAGGCCCCTCTCCCCTCGTGTTGTCCCTTGTGCCCAACTGGGCCCTGGGGAGGACAGTCCACCTCTCCCACCCCACATGCCAATCCTCCATGTGGAAGAACAGGCAGGGAAAGGGGCTTCTCTCCCCGGCTGAGACTGAATAGCCTTGAGCTCCATTTAGCGTCTGGACACCTGGTTGCCATGGAGATGGTCGTCATAAAAACACACTGATCTGCAGAGAGATATAAAGCCGATCCCAGAGGTACACAATTGGACACATTAACTCAGAGGAACAGCACACCGCTTATCGCTTCCCTTTGTTGACAGTACCTCTGCCTTTCAAAGCCAGCCGGGTGACCTTCTTAGAACCAGGCCAGCACAGTCCATTTCCAGTTAATATTTTGTAAGGAACAACCAAGGGCTGCAGCAAATGCCAGATGCCCCCCACCTTCCTGTCCTGGGCTGAGTCAGCCCAGCAGAGGCCGTCCTTTGGCACGGGATGTTCTTTACTGCTTGCCATTGATCAGCTAGCACAGCAGAGCGGGTGGAACTGAATACCCACCTTGACCAGGCCTCGGTCAGGTGGTTGGGAGGGAGTGACGGATGTTAGCAGAGACCTTGGCTGCAGTGCTCAGTGTGCAGGGGAAGAGGCTAAAGGGGACACTGAGACCCAGTTGAAGCATAGTGTAGGTCGGCGTCAGGATGGGCAATTCAGCAAGATACTTGGTGTGTAGTGCTGTGTGTTACCCCCTCCATCTCCTCCCCCTTTACATTTTCCAAACTTGCGTTTCGCCCTGGGCCAGCCAACTTGCAGAAACCATTCAAAGACTTCCCTCCTCTTGGCCGTGGAGCATACACCCAGGCTGCGGCAGCTCTGGGCAGTGCAAAGGGGCAGGCACAGATTGTCTGGAAAAATGCAAATGATGGTGGGAGTCCTTTGAAATTTGTTTGGGTTAAGGGGTGAAAGAATTATTTGGTGTTCAGATTTTTAGCTGTGCCCTTGGCCGAGGGTAACTCAGAGTAAGAAATTGGCTGGAAAATGTTGCATGGTGATGGCATAATGAACACAGGCAAGGTCTACTTCCAAAATGGCGCCCAGCAAGAGTCCTGCAGCCAGAACATGAGGCTGCCTATCTGGAAGTATCTGGAAGCCTGGAGGCCTGGAAGCTGTGTCGACCTGAGACCTGGCAGCCTCTGTGTCTGTCATCCATTCTGTCTTTCCTTCTTCCTTTCTTTCTTTTTATCCTTTCAAGTCGTCTGAATTTTAGAAAATGGGTCACCAACTTGGCATTTGATCTTCAACCATGATTTTGATTACCCAGGGCCTCAGTTTTCTTCTTTTCGTAATTGGGATTTTTGTTTCCATTTCATTCCCGAATGAGATTTAAACATGCCTTGCTTCAGTGAGACCGACCACACTGTGACTGACGGAGAGGTAAAGGCCAGACCACGTGCGGATGTGGCTACACTATTGCACTTGCCAGGCTCACCGTTCCCACCAGAGCCGCACTGTGTTAGCAGCCTGTTCTTACTGCACCTGTACCCTGGGCGGCCATGGAAAGACAAGTCCTTCCCTGTGCTGCAGAGTCTTCAGCTAGTTCACCAAGTGCCCTGAGCTGCAGTTGTTTTGACCTCTCATTTGCATATTTCTAGTAACTCTGAATATGCCCTTGACCCCTCCTTAACAATAGTTTATTGCCAGCAACTTCATTATTTACCAATAGTCCTTATCTTTATTTTTCTTGTGTAAGATACTTTTATAAAGCTGTTTAAAAGCTCAGCTCACTTGGAACTGTTGGAACCTCGCTCCCTCGTGGCTCCGTGGCTCCACGGCAGGCGACTTTCTCTTCTTTCCACCCTCTCCCCGCGCAGAGCATGTTTATAAACACACGCCTGCCCGCCTCCTCCCCTTGGTCCTTTGGCTGGCATTACATCATTCTGCCTTTTCCCCTCCGCCCTCGTGTTTTTCCAGAAAGCGTTCCCCTGGTCCTTGTGTTCTCTCCTTCTCCATCCGCTCAGGAGGGCGGTGCTGTCTGAGTCCCCCTGGTCCAGATGGGAGCATGGGGGGCACCTCTTTCCTGTTGGTCTCCCTCCTGTTTCCACAGTCCACGACCTTGCTCTGCAGCCTGGCCCCTCTTCTGTCATCCTTCTCCCAAGGAGACAGCTTGTGCCCTGGCAAGAAGACAGTGGTAGCCGGGCCTTGACTAAGCATCTCTGCGCTCTGGTTGCAGAATGCAGGATTTCCTTAGAGCTTGGGCTTTTGAAAAGGCTTCTTTACTGATCTGAGAAGTGCCAGATTCACAGCCCTGAAGAATAAAGGCCAAGTTTGCCTGTAGCTGAAAATACCCCGTCAGGGCCCCGTCAGTTGGATGTCCTGGGCCAACTTAGAGGTTGCTTTGACTGCTCTGAGCTCTGCCTTGTTTGCCAAAGAAGTGGCCGTGAAGGTGGCCCCAAACCACAGCTCACTGTGCGTCTTTCATACAGACCAGGACTGGAAATTCAGACCAGGACTGTGTCTTCCAGGGAGCAGAAGGTTGGTCAAGTTTGAAACCAAGGCTCGTTGATACTATGTAGCCGGGGCTCCTCCAGTGTTTGTTTACACTAAGCCCCCTTGCCTTAATTAAAACTCGCAAGGTGATCTTTAAAAATCCATCCAACTCTGCTTAAACCTCACATTCTCATATTTTGTAGCACGACCCCCTCTTTTCACAGTGTTTTCTGTGCAACACAGCATGCCATCCAGGCGTGAGGTCTTCTTAAGAAAGAGGACACGTGATCTCCACCGGAGAACTGCAAATGGGCTGCCGAGCATGACTGTCCTGCAGACATCTAGCTGACGAGGGCCAGCGCGCTTGTTCTACTCTCTCTGGGGCTGGTGTGGTGTGGTGTGGTTGTGGAGGGGGGGCTTGGGAATACAGGCGGCTTTGAGGGGCGCTCACACCTTGCACGCACACGCGAAGGCAGGCCTGCCGTGCTGCCCTGGCATGGAGCTGGGACGGGTCTCAAAGGCGCCTCATCAATAGTGTCTCTGTGGCTTGGAGCAGGTAGGGAGCTTGGATCTGGTGATCCGAGAGGCCTGACCAAGTTGCTTCTAGAAAGTCTGACTGCCCCAGATCCACCCTTTGTGCTCACTCCTTTACATTAAGACAATGTGTATTAAGACAGTGTTTCCAGAAGTTTCTTCTTAAAGCTTGTGCTTCTGAAAATACTACAGCCTCTGCCTGAAGTGACTGTCTCCGCCATCCCGTGAGCCTTGATGGTTCACTGCTGCATCAGAGGCCACCTACTCATGGGGCTCTCCCTTGTCATGTTAAAATGGCTCTTCCTTCCTTCCTTCCTTCCTTCCTTCCTTCCTTCCTTCCTTCCTTCCTTCCTTCCTTCCTTCCTCCCTCCCTCCCTCCCTCCCTCCCTTCCTTTCTCTTTCCCTCTCTCTTTTTCTCCCTTTCTTCCTCCCTCCCTCCCTTCCTCCCTCCCTCCCTCCCTCTCTCCCTCTCTCCCTCCCTCCCTCCCTTCCTACCTCCCTTCCTACCTCTCTCCCTCTCTCCCTCCCTCCCTCTCTTCTTTCCTCCCTCCCTCTCTCCCTCCCTTTCTTCCTCCCTCCCTTCCTTCCTTTCTCTTTCCTGCTCTCTCTTCCTTGGTGTCCGGAGTGCAACTTCCTCTATTAAGTCTGGTCCCCCGTGCTGTGTCATGCCTGTGGGCAGACATGACCTGAGGTCAGTTCCATGAGAGTGGGGACCTTGGCTTTTCCCCGGGTCACAGTCTGTAGTAAACACAGCCCTGTCCAGAGTCTGTCCCTTTGTACCCTAACATCCCTGCCCAGATGCCTCTTGGCGTTGCACTCAGTCAGCTCTTTGCCTTGTTGGTTTCCATGTCCCTGTTGCTGGACGGGCGGGTGGTCTGTCACCTTAAGGTGCTGGGGTGCCTGCTGGATGATGGCAGGGGCGCGGCCATGGAGGACGGGCACCAGCGCAGCCTGCCCAGCACTGTCCCCCACATCCTCTGTCCCCACGTGCTCCCTTCTCGTCCATTCCCCGTCCCGTGAAATCTGGCTTCACTCAGAACTGCCTCGTCTCCTTACCGCGGACCCTCCGAAGGCCACCAGCCCTCTACTCCAGGGACATTGCTCAGGACTTGGCTCAGCTCTTGGGCAGTCGGTGCCGGTGCCGGCCCCTCCCGGTCGACCCGCTCCCTTCTCTGGGTTTCCCAGGAGCGGCACTTCTCTGCTTCCTCTTCACAGGACCCCGCTGCCCAGCAGCCCTGGCTCAGCGTGGCTCAACGACCCCCTCAGTTTGAAGGAACCCTAGATTTCCACCTCAGGAGGACCCCTTTCCAGGGCGTGGCCCTCATGCCCACCCGCAGAGGAGGCGCTGCACGTGGTACCCGGGGCCTTTTAACCCCGCCAGACCCGCCCTCCCTTTAACTCCTCGTCCTCCCAAAGACTTTGCTTTGCACAAGCCGCTCGTTCCTGGTCCACCTCTTCCCCAGTGGTGCTACCTCTGCTCTGAAGCTGCCCGGGCCTCTCCAGCAGGCCCAGCCCGGCTGCCCTCACGCCACTTCCTAATGGCTCCCTGCTGGTGTCCTGCCTGCTCCGCCCGCTCTGCACTCCTCAGGGGCAGGAGTCACAGATGTGCCCCTTCTAGGAGGAGCCTCCTGTCACTCATCTCTCCCTAGCGCACCGTGAGAGTCTAGTTCTTCTGCTGCCCTTGGACCCCTGGACTGGGAATGGAGCATTTCGGCTGAATTCTTCATCGGCTCCTTGCTGCTCCTCTGGAGTTGGCTGCTGGAGGGAGTTTCCAAAAGAAAAATGCAGGCTTCTATGTTAATATGCTTCAAAAGAAATCCTGGTGTTTACCTCCCAGTGAGCAGTCTGGCTCCGTTAGCCTTCCTTTGCTTTGAATCAGGGGGAGAGGAGAGAACTCGCAGGTGGGAAGCTCCTTCCCAAGGCTTCAGTGTTTACTCCACCCCCAGCCCCTCCCTCAGCAGCCCGTTCCTCCCTGGGCCTCGGGCCTCCTGCTGCCCAGTCCACGTGGCCTTTTGGGGATTTACTCCACACTTCCTGTCCAAGGGTTTCCAACCCCCGTTGTGTCTCCCTTTTTATTCTTGTTCCAGGAAGGAGCAAGTGTGACTGTCCATGTTGTGCATGACAGGTTGCCTACAACACCTGAGTTTTGTGTCACACGATTGGGTCACTCTGAGTGTGGACCTGCTGTGTGGAGGAAGTGGTGTGTTGGGGCACCTTCCGCTCCTTGGCAGGGCCTGGCCTGGCTGGGCGTCCCAGGAGCCTGGCTCCTGCCCTGCTTACTCAGTTAGACCTGAAACCATGGCCCCGCAGAGACACTTCCTACAGGGGACACCACTGCTGCCTCACTCCAAGGCACAGCTGTCCCTTTTAAATATCATAAAAGGAATGCGTAATATATGTTCCCTGGTTTTCAAAGATTCCCAGTGCATTTCCTAATACAGCAGCTATTTCCATTAGACTTTTTTCTTGATTCGTCATTTTTAAATGCAGCCCTGCGGGTTTGAGAGCCGATAAGGGAGGAGCAGGGCTGGGGGATGGGGAGGAAGATTGCTTTAGGTGAGAGGCGCAGCCGTAAATCTCCAAGTCAAATTATCTTTGTGAACTAAATGGTACCTGAATTTTATTCAAGTGAAAAGCCGGGCAATTCACGGTGATTTAAAGTGATGGGTGTAGCCCGTGGCATGCTTCGGATGCGCGGAAGCAGCGGTTTTCCTTTTTTCCTTTTTTTGCAATAACCCAGGGAACACACGCAAATTGAAGTTGCCTTGTCTGGTCTGAACAAGCGAAGGCTGAGGAACTGAGCACAAGTACGTCGGGTGTCATGCGGGGGAGACGTGCCGTGTTTGCAGTCGCTCAGGACACAAAGGTGAAACAGACAGACTTCAAGTGCTTCATGTAGGCCAAGAGAATGGAAAAGTAAAATCCTGCCAGGAGCTCATGCTGAGGGGAGTGTTCGAGTTTTTGCTGTTGTTTTAAGGTAGGAAGAAGACATTAGGGGAAAAGTGGCCCCACGTCCTCCTTGAGCAGCCTCGAGTCGGGGCCTGGAGCAGAGGCTCCCGGAGCAGAGACCCAGCTCTCCTCAAGCTTCAGTCCTCTTAAGACCTGCACTCCTCTGTCCCCGGGCTCTGGAGTGACTGGCCTGAGGTTCTGGGTCCACTGGGAGCTCCGAGTGTCCGACTTCCCCATCTGCTCCCTGCAGACGCCAGCGGCAATTCGCTGATGGACTGTGACGATCCTGCCCGGGTCCTCTCCAGATAATGGGTGTTAGGCTTTACATGTGAGGTGTCCTCTAAAGGCTCCTGGGTGAGACAGTGCAAGGTGGTTTAGAGGGGAAACGACTGGGTCACTTGACTAATCAGGGTGTTTGTCCCCAGATAGGGACTGACTGGGTGGTGACTGCAGGCAGGGAGGTTGTGGCTGGAGGAGGGGTCCCTGGGGGCTGGCTCTGGGTATTTCGTCTTTGTTGAGCAGAGCTCTGTCTCTGCTTCCTGGTGTGATATCCTGAGCTGCTTCCCTCCACCACACTCTTCTGCCATGATGTTCTGCCTCACCTCAAGCCCCAAGGGAGGGAGCCAGCTGCCTATGAACAGGGACCTCTGAACCCAGATAAACTTCTCCTCCAATTGTTCTCATCAGGTCTTATAAGTACCGTGCGCCAACCGATTGCGCCACTGGAGCTCTGGCTCTCATCAGGTCTTTTGGTCACAGTAGCAAAAGAGATGACTGAACCAACGGGCGGGGCCTCGGGGCACAGGATGCACACCAGCCTCTGCTGTCTGACTCTGGCCGGCCACGGGGCCACTGCAGCAGGCAGAGCCTGGCAGCCTGGCGGCAGCCACGGAAAACCAAAAGCAGGACGGCTGTTGCCGGGGTTGCTCCACACAGTGAGAAGCCTTCTCCACTCGCTCCCCCGGGGATCCCGGAGGGGTCTGGGCTGGCTCTGCTGTGGCGGAGCAGCTGAGCACATCTTGGGAGGGCCCAGAGGTGCCCGTGGAGATGGAAGGCATGGGGACACCTTTCTGGCCTTCCTCGGGGAGAAAGCTAAGGTGATTGACCTGCTTGGCCCCTGGAACGGACCAGCCTCCTTACTCCCCAACCCCGTATGGCCCTGATGGCTCTCCTTACCGTCGCCCCGCTTCTGCTGAACTAGACCTGGACCAAAGGCAGGCCCAGAGTGGCACTGTGCACCTTTCAGCAGCGCGGCCCTGTGAAATCCTGCATGTCCTGGTGACCCAGTTCCTGCCCTCGATATGCCCGTGAACAGGGCAGGAGCTCTCCGAAGGGCCAGCTCTGTGGGCCTGCATTTCTGTGGCTCTGTGTGAGTGTTCTCCTGCCAGCGAAGTCACTTGGGAAGCTGTGAGACCATACCTGGCTGGGGCCCCACCCCACACCAATTAAGTCAGAGTCTCTGGGGAGGAAGGCTGGCAACGGTGCTCCTTAGAAAATCTCCCCAGATGACTCGAGGGGCAGCCTGGGCTGAGAACTGCCGGGTCATTCACCGAGACTCCGCGAGAAGAGACAGCTGTGTGCTGGTTCAGGGCCTTGAGGAGCCCCTCTGTGCTGGCTGGATGTCCACTTCCACCAGAGGTCCAGACTGATCAAGGATTCTTGCCATTAATTAAAGGTTAAGAATGTTCACCTTTTCAAAATCTTTCTTAGGTAAATCATGACTGTTTCCAAACCTTCTGGTAAAGGTTCCTCAATGTCTAGCCTGGAATCTGTGAAGACCCTCAGGTCTAATGTGGTGTGGCCTCGGGGAGTCCACACAGCTATGCCCATAGTCATCCTCTCCCCTCTCTGCACATCTTGCCACTAACTCCCTTTTGGGGACCTAGTCTCCTCCAAAAGGCACATAGCCACTGTATGATCCCAATGGCTCTAAGATGCCTCTGTTACCTTTGGAGTTTGCAAATCTGTGGTCCACTAGCCTATACCCCCACACACATTCCCACCCCAAACAAACAAATACAAAGAAGTTTCTCTATATCATTTTTTCCTATTGGAACTTACTGGCTTTAGAGTCCATTTTCCATTGCTATAACCACATACCTGAGGCTGGGTACCTTATAAAGCAAAGAAACTTATTTAACTCACAGGTTTAGAGACTGAAAGTCCAAGATCAGGCAGCCTTCCTTTAGGCCTCCATTGAGGTCCCCCTTGGCTATGTCACATGGCAGCTGGCATCATTATAGGAGTATATGTGAGAGGGAAAGATCACATGGTGAGATGGAAAGCCAGAAGGTGGGGAGGGGTTGGTCTTGCTCTTTCACAACAACCCTCTCGTGAGAACTAACCAGGTCCCCGTGAGAACTATGGTAATCCCTTCCTTCCAAGGTAGAGTCCCTAGGGGCCCCCATCAGCCCCACTCATCCCCCCTCTTAATAGTCCCACCACCTCCCAACATCGCCAGGCTGGGGATCAAGCTTCCAGCACATGAACCCACAGGGGACACACAGACCACACCCTGATGATGACACTGGCTCGTTTGGAACCTGGGTGGCTCTGAGCCATGAGTTTCCAGAGCTAGAAGAGTTTAGTCCTTCATTGTCCAGAGGTGGACATTGGGCTGTCCTAACAGTGCCGTCCACAGAGAGTCACCTGGCCGCCATCTTAGGAGGTTGGCACCATCACCCCCTGGTCTTACAGAAAGGAGGAGGGAGGTTAAGTAAGTGCACGGTAAAATCCACGGTCTGATGAACGACAGGTCAGGGACGGAGGAGGACGGGGAGGGTGCTCCGGGGTGACTCAGGGATCCCGACTGGGAGACGGGGCAGAGGAAACCCTGAGCTGGAAATTCTGGGGAAGATCACGGTCGGCCACTGTATTGTCTTTAACCTCCCGTGGTTATTCCTTCCATTTCTATTTCTCTCCTATGACGTCGCCTGCAAAATCTTATGAATCATCCATTAGTAGTTGACCAAACTCCTCACTATCGATCCAGCCAGAGCGCGCCAGAGGAATGAGCCCTCGACACTGACTGCTGAGTCTTTCCCTACGCTACCTCATTCTTTCCCTAGTCCTTCACATGACCATGACTCACTAGAGTCGGTCTGTAAATCTGCCTTGGGAATGAGAGAGAAAAATCCGTGAAGCTGGGCGTGTGCGTCCTGCATGCCCAATGTGTGGGGCATGCTAGGGCCTGGCTTCAGGGACCCGTTCCAAAGACTGGTCCCTGTGGACGGCTCTCCAGCTAGCTGTCACCTCCCGGCCTTTGTCATGTGCAGCTCCCCAGCCAAGGCCCCAGCCCCAGGGTGATGGAACTGCATGCAACAGGCCAAGTCACTTTTGAAATGCAAGTCGTGCCGGCTGGGGTGCGGCTCAGTGGTAGAGCCCTTGCCTGGCATGCGTGAGACCCGGGGTTCCCCTCTCAGTGCCCCCAAATAAAAGCCAAGTCTTCAATTTTCATTTGAAAGGTACTTCATGATTGGACTAGTCAGTCACTCATGGTGCTGTGTAAGTCATCAAAAAATAAATAAAACCGAAGGGACTGACCGGAGCCAGGGCCTCGTGCATGCCAGGCAAGTGCTCTTCCCCTGAGCTACGTGTCCGGCCCTTTTACATTTTTATCTTGAGTCAGGTTCTCACTAAATGGCACAGGTTGGCCTCAAACTGCTGATCCTCTTGCCTCAGCCTCCCAAGTAGCTGGAATTAGAGGTATGAGCCACTGCACCCAGCGATAAATACCTTTCAATCTAACAAGTAGAATGGTGTCTAACGAATGTGTCCTCACAGGAAGCACACGGATGTGGTGCTGAGGTCAGAGTGCTCCAGGAACATCCCAGGGTGGGGTTTTCACGGGTGCAAGAGGAGGGGTCCCTGAGCTCCGGAAGGGCTTCTGGTACTCATGACATCCCAGGTCCCAAGGCATCCCCACGGCAGCCGCAGCCCCGCGGTTCCTGCCAAAGACTCAGGCATCCTGTTGAGCCTCTCCTCCTGCTGTCCCTGCCCTGGGATCCTGGGGGCTCCGCAGCTGGTCACTGCCACACCTCTTGCTCCAGTGGCCCTGGACCCTGCTCCTAGGTAATGCCTCTGTGTGTGCAGGGACTGCCGCCCAGGGCACCCAGCTCACGCCTTGGAGGGACCCCGGTGGCCTCGCAGGTCCCAGCCTGGAGCTGCGCTGTGTCCTGCTCAGATGTCCCTTCCAGCTCTGCAGGCCACTCTTGTCACCTGAGTGCCAGGCTGTACTGCCCTGGCCTCACAGGAGAGCAGGCGCCTGCTCTTCTACCTCCAACCTCTCCGAAGGCCTGTGTCCCCTGGGCCCAGTTGAGATGTGACGGGGCTGGCTGTCACCACCAATGTGTGATGCCAACGTAAGGCCAAGATGGGGCTGGGCGTCGCAGGCCCACATCCCAGGTTTGGCTCAGCCTGGCTCCACTCCACGGGGCACTGTGACCACGGGACACGCACGCCGGGGAGGGTAACGGCAAATGCATCTTCTCTTGGACCTATGGAGGCAGTAGTTGCTCAGAGGAGGCCTTGGAGGCCTGGAGACTGGAGGCTACTGCGAGGAGGGGAATGAGTGCCAAGGCTGCTGCTGTGGAGGTGAGCCGCCCGGGGCCACAGGGCACCTGGGGCACCTCTGGGCTCCAGTGGCAAAAGGCCCTCACGTCAGAAGTGACCTTTGCCCTACACGGCTTCACACGAGCAGCCCTGGGTCTCCCCGCACCCCCTGCCCAGGAGCCCTGACTCCAGCTGCAGCCGACTCTGTCTTGGCAAGGGTCTCTGTGGACCTTCCCCTGCAGGACCCGTCCACCGCCCGCAGCCCGCAGCCCGCGTCCAGTCAGGCAGACGTGACCTCTGCCTCCCCTTCACCAGCTTGCCCTCGCGTGCCGGTCCTGCTTTCCACCACGCAGGCTCCAGCTTCTCACTTCGTGCCTGACGAAAGTCTCTGCACCCAGGAGAGCAGGCCTCTCTACAAGCAGCTTCCCGGGGCAAATCCCACGGGGTCTGCTGCTGCTGCTGCTGCTCCTGTAACCTGTTCTCCACCCAGGACCGAGGCAGCATCCCAGGAACTCAGGGCCTGCACCCCTCACTTCCGTGAGCCCATGGGACTCGGCTGCCCGCACACCCTGGCCAACCTGGCCCACCTCAGACCCACTTCCCACCTCTCCTCCAGCACCTCCGGCCTCCTGGTGCTCCCTAGAACGCTCGGGCTTCTGTCTTCCTCAGGTCCTCTGCCTGAGCTCTTCCCTCCCTTTCCCTGGGGTTCTCACTAAGCACCTCCCGGGCCCAGGCTTGCGTGTTGCCCCCTCAGAAGGGCCCCAGGCCTCCCCGCCTGACTTCCCGTTGTCTCATCGCAGCACGGTCAGTGTGGGAGTCTGCTCCAGCTGTTGTCATGAAAGGCCATCAACGGGAGGACCCCGAATAGCAGACGTTCACCACTCATGGATCTGGAGGCTGGAGGTCCAAGATCAAAGCCCCAGAGACCCACCACCTGGCCACGGGCAGCTTCCTGGTTCACAGGAGGCGTCTCCTCATTGCAACCTCACAGAGGGCAAAGGGCAAAGCTCTCTCCGGGGTCTCTTTGCAGGACACTGTGCATGAGGACTCCACTCCACAACCTAAACCCTTTCCAAAGCCCCCCACATCATCATCCTGAGGGACAGAGTTTCAGCATACGACTGGGGGCACACGGACAATCAAACCAAGGCCGTCAGTCCTTCCTTCCTTCCTTTCTCTTCACTGCCGGTTTCCCCTCCTCCTTGCTAGGATGTGAACATCAAGAGAATGGACCCTGGATGTCACGCCAGAATGTTTGTTGAGTAGATGAAGGAAGCATTAATTATACAGTTACTGTAATTTGAATGGGCGAGTTTCCTCACTGCATTGCGAGGCCCTTGGACCTGGGACTCTGCATTATGAAATATAGCTGTATCTCTATCTGTATCATCTATATCTGTATCTATATATTCATAGTGACTATAATGTACTGGCCTGGCCCTGGATGCAAATATTGGCAGAAAGGCAGAGAACTTAACATACGGTTGGAATGAACTGCAGAGAGGGCGCCTTCAGAACTTGGGCCTTCACACTGAGCCTCTGGAATGGAGCTGAGCCCAGCACAAGCCCTGGGCCAAGTTTCAAGGGCACTTCTGGATGTTGCGAGTGGTTAAGGCAACGACCCTCCACCCCCTGCACTGCTCGGGCTGGGGAAAGGAAGCAAGCAACGCAAGCTCCTGGTTTGCCTCTGGGTTCCCTCTGAGTCTGAGGCTCCTCCTTCTCCATGACTGGAACAGGGCTCGGGGCTTCCTGCAAAGCTGCAGCCCTGGCCCTGGAAAGGAAGTCATGGACTATGGTTTCCTTCTTCCCTCTTTGGCTGCTTCTGGTGTCTCCTTCTTGCTAGCAAGGGAGGACGGCTGGGAAAGGAAAGGACACTTCAAAAGGGTTACTCTCTCTCTCTCTGTCTCACACGCACACCCCAGAAATGTGCCATCTCCCACAACCACGATGGCAGAATTGGGGCTGAAGCTGGGGTCTCAGCTCAGCATGTGGAGGAAGTTTCGTGATGAGGAGTGCGGGGTCCCTGGCCCCACTCTTCGCATTGCCAGGAGTAATGAGCATTGAGGTCAAGCTCGGCAAAGCTCGGAGGACAGAGTCATAACTTTTCTTTAAACATGTCTCCAAGGTTTAGAGAAATTAAAACCAGCTCTTCATGATGGTGGGAGCCAGAGTCCCCAAGTCGAAGGTCCCCTGCTGACTCCTGTGCCCTCGTCTGTCAGCTCTTTTAGGACTTCCTCTTGGGCTGCACATGGAATGTCCCTCCCTGACCTCCAGAGGGGCCTACAGTGGACACGATGCCATCAAACTGAAAATGAGGACCCGCTCAGTCACCCTGGGCCCAGAAGAGCCCGCCCCAGGACATGCTCTCCTTGGGGTCTAGTCCAGTCTACTTTGGGGAGGCCTGTGAGGAGGTAGGCTCAGATGGTTCCATGTCCACTGAGAGAAAATGAACCTCCAACATGTACCCATCTCACATTTCACTGGCCAGTGGCATAAGAAGCACGTGCACATCAGACAAGTCCAGGGACACTGGCCTACTTCCTTGTTCCGTATTGCAAACCACTTTCTGTTCTCTCCCAGCCCTGCCCATGCCCTCCTTGGCAGAACTAGTCAGAAGTGTGCCCTCGGGAGCAGCCTCTCGCCTCCCCACACCTGGCCCCTTTTGTCCCCTGGTTGAAGAGCCCAGAACTGGCCTGTGACTCAGACTTTCACCTAGCTGTGTTCCAAGACCCTCCCCAAACCAACGCTTGCCCATCCCCATCGAAACACAGCTGTTCTGGGCCTGGTTTCCTCCCCTGCCTGTGGAGGGAAGTCTGATCACTGACTCTGCTCCCTCCTGTGTCCCTGTTGCAACTAGCTAATGACTGACACAGCTCCCACTTTCTTCCCAGAGCACCCAGTAGTGGCAAAGGGCTCCCGAGGGCAGGCCACCCCAGTGTGCACCCTGGGCATTGGTTTTCTGCTTGTCCTCTCAGTGCTAGGGCCTGTCACACAATTCAGAAGTCCACATGAGCAGCTCGTCATATCTTGAGCTATTTTCCTGTGAGTTATTCTGTCTCTCTATCTGGATTTCAAATTCTAAATTCATTATGTCCCAGCACAGGACTAAAGACTTGGTTAACTCTCAGGCATGAGTCTCTAGTGCATGAAGTCAGTACAAGGAACAGAATCTTAAAACACTTGAAAGCTATAATGGGGAGGACCTTCCAGAATGTAGTTCCGTATCCTCCGGTCATAGACGAGAACGACGAGGTTCAGAGGAGCTCAACAGCTCGTGAAACAGTGAGCTGCGTATATATTGAAGAACAGGTATTGATTTGGTGTCTAGTCTGTGTGATGGGCATATAGACTTGAGTTAGTCCTTATTCTCCAAGAACTCAGGGTTTTATATGAGAGGGAAATGGGATAAGATATGGGTGAACATCAATAATCCTACCATGCAATAGGAAGCTGGGAGCACCACCAATGAGCTAACTCAACCATAAGCAAGTGCTGAAAGGGTAGGGTGAACTTGGACCCTGGTGAGTGTCCAGAAGGAGAATTGCTGAGGGCAGGTGGCGATGCAGAGGAAATTCTACTAGGTCTCTGCTAAACCTCTAGCCATTCAGGCCCTGAGGCTCAGCCCCTGTCCTGCCCTTTGCTTAGTAAAGTGATGGGACAAACCTGATTGAGTTTGTGTTAGGAGGAGTGTACTATGTGCCCTGCCATGACTAACAGAGACCTGGAAAGAAGCTAAAATAGCTATGTCCACACATTGCCACCTCCAGCTCAGTCTGACTCTGAAGAGCTAGCAACATCAAAGAGGGGAGAGGAAATGCCTCTGTGTCTTAGAAAGACCCTCTTTTCCCACCAAGTAATCGTTACTATTATTTTTCTTTTTTTCTATTGTAAACAAATGGGGTACGACTTGTTTCTCTGTTTGTAACTATTATTTTTCATCTGTAACTTGAGTTTTTCACCGGCCTCCTTCATATTAAGTTAATGCTTGGAAAAGGTGCCGGGTGATACAGACAACCTTCAGAGGCACGGCCCAGCTCTCTACGGCGAGCAGCTGGCACTCAGCACGCCTTAGACTTGCCAGGCAATCCAGGAGTCCAGAGGCAGTGAACAGGGCCAGATTTGTTCACAACTCACTCGGCTCTTACGTGTGGAGTTATTGGGACGAAAAAAGAGTCCAAGCCACGGTCTTTGTCTTCAAAGAGATTGCTCCCTAGGGGAGAGAAGAGGGCCCTGTTTGCTTAGAGAACACTGACTCCCCAGAGCGAGACAGCACGGTTTGCACATGGTGTGCGTGCGTGCATGGCACAGAGTCCCGAGCGGGAGGAGCTGTGTTGCCCAACAGCACTATCCAGCTGCTCGACCATCCCTAACACTTCCCCTCTGCCTCAGCGGAAGGAGGACTCTGGCTTCTCCAGGGCTGCCCACCACCTGATGCTCCTCATTCCTCCTGAGACTCCCGCTCTGTGAGCACCTGCTGTCTACAACCATCAAGCCTTTCTCCTCTCCTGGTCCATTTTCAACACTCATCCAATGTGCCAAAGACCCCCTACTTGAACAGCCCTGCCTGCCACTCCGTCCTCTCTCCCCTTCCCTTCCCCGGCGGTCTTCATGGCCTCCTCCTTTCCATCTTCCACCTGCCCCTCCCACTTCGCCGGTGGCTTCCAGCATGACCTGCAGCATGCCTTGTGGGAGGGCGGCTCTTGGGCTGTGAGACCTCCAAGGTTGCATTCTGGGTGGCTGTTCACTTCCTCTGCGGTCCCTGCTCCCCTGGCTGATGACTCCTACATCCAGGTCTCCAGTTTTGACTAAACTGTGGGATGAGAACACTGTACTTCCAATCACCAACCAAAGAGTGCCCTCCCTGGTTACCCCTTGACAGCTTTAAACTCGGCATGCCTGGGTGGCTCCGGCGCCTTCCTCGTGGCCTGTGTCTCCCCTTGCCTCTGGCTGTGCTCGCCTCTTGCACCCCGCAGAGCTCACCCTAGACCCTCCTCTCTCTCGCATCTCCTGTCCCCTACTTCCAGTTGTGTCTCTAATGTCCCCTGTCGTTCCGCCTGGTCCTTCCAGTTCAGCTGACCCACATGCTCGTCCTGGCAGCCCCCAAAGCTGTGAACCCCGGGTGTGTCAGGCCACCGCTCCTTCTCCCTCCTTGTTGGTCTCAACTCTACTTCTTAACTCCTTTCCTCTGTCTCCGCTTTATTTCCCATTTCCATCTCCTCCAGCGCCACTGGCTTTGGATTTCTCTACAGTTTTCCATAATGGTTCTCCAGCCGGCCTATTTTCTCGTTTTAGGTACAGTCATACCCTCATCTCTGGTGAGAGCCATCCGAGTCCAGCCCCTGCAGCTGTGAACCCCCAGGGCCGGCCGGCCCCCAGCTCCAGGTCTGTGCTCCCACAGTGACGTCGTCTGCGCCTCCATTTCCTTCACTGGGCTACGCCTTCCTCCAGGACAAGGACTGTTACTTACTTGTCTCTGAATTCCACTGTGTGCCCTTGCATCCTATTAGATATAATAGCATTAAAGTGGAAGCTGGGTGTGGTGGCCATGCCTGTAATCCCTCCTGAGTAGGAGGCGGAGACAGGAGGATTGCAAGTTCAAAGCCAGCCTGGGCAACTTAGCAAGAACCTGTCTCAAAATAAAAATAAATAAATAAAAAGGCCTGGGGATGTAGATCCGTGGTACAGTGCTTTCCTAACATGCAGGAGACCCTGGGCTTAATTCCCAGCAACAACGACAACAAAAGTATTAAAATGGAAAGAGCATGGCATATACAAGAAATATTCAGGACTGATTTGAGGCACTGCCCAGACTACAGAAATGCAGAGGGAGGGCAGGGCCGTGTGGACAGAGTCAGCGAAGGAAACTGTACGCCAGCTGGATGCAGACGCTGTGATTACATGTCCTAAAAACAGGAAAGTGCCTGTTTCTCTGAAGAGGTCTGTCTTCTCTTTCCTCTCAGTGCCCTGAATCCTTCGCCCAGCTTGTTATGCAAAGGTAACGTCGTCAACCAGCTGGGATGACGCCTGCCAGTCACACCAAGCAGAGTTGTCCAAAGTGTCATGGGAAGCTTGGTGCGCCGACTTGAGGTCCTGAGCCAGCACGCGCTCCCTGCACGCTAGGCCAGGGGCTTGGGAGCGCCCCTCTTCTGTTTTCTTGAACCAAAAGGACCTTGGAGCTCTGCTTGTCTCCAGAGCAGCTCCAGAATCAGAAGGTCCGTCGTTCCTATGAGTACATACCCAGGGAGTGTTTGATCGTCAGTTCTCCCCAGAGCCAACTCTGCAGCCAAGTGTGAGCAGCCGTGGTATAATCCTGGCTGATGCTCAAAGGCCTTGTAGGGTTTTTCCAAAGAAGTGTCCTGAGCCTTCCCATTGGCTTTCCCCCGATTCTTTCCCGCCATGCTCTCGTGCAGCGGGAGCATTGCTGTCCATAAGGCCATGTCCCTTTGGTACTCTGAGCTCTGGAGCCCTTCCCTCCTGGCTTTGCTCCTGGCAACCCCCGTGGCTGCACGATCACTGGACGGTCCTGCGGTATCAGCCGAGGGTCCTTCCCCGAGCCGTTCACCTCAGGCACAAGCTGTGTTCGCAGTTCGTGCCCTGTCGTCAGTCCTGGGAGGGCCCCTCCGAGCGGGCTCCTGTGGAAGGAGAGCCCGTCCGCAGGAGTCGGGTCAGGCTACTCTTCCCTCATCCACTCTGGCAGCCTGACTCTTCATTCTCCTCTCTCCAGCTCCTCTTGTTCGGGCCACCCACCCTTACCTCATTTCTCCCCAGCTGTTGCAGGCTCCAGATGTTCCGAGGAGCTGCTGGCAGGGTCTGGCTCTCCATCCCGAGGCACTGCAGGCATAGAGACCGGCCAGCCGCATTGTGAGCCATCTGACGGGATGGAACGCCCAGAGCCCGCGATCCCTTCAGAGCGGGCTCATCCCTCCAAAGCCGCCTCTCAGGACCCCACTGAGCGGAAGCTGCCCACCCAGGCGCAGCTCAAGCAGCCCCATGGTTGCTCCCTGGCCTCATCCACAATCAGTTTTTGAGCGATCACCAAGCCATTTCTGGCTTCCTTGGGTCCTGGAGAGCCTTGGGAACCTCCGCCCTAGAGCGGTTTGGCCCCAGCAGAGCCTGTGAACACTGCAAGGTCAGCTTTAGGCACAACAGTCACGTTGTAACGTGGCCTCTCATCCTGCGGGTTTCCAAGCCCAAAGAGGGTGCCGAGCCCCAGGAATAAACAAAAACAAGAGAACAAACCTGTGAACGAAGGCCCATGGTTCTCGAAACCTTTATCTGCAGATGCACTTCCATGCAACACCTCCTCTTCTTGTCTAATCCCACCTCCTCTCCAGCGGCAGAGACTCGATGGATAGATTAGATGGAGGATGGATACAGACAGGTAGGTGATAGGTGAGATGGGGCAGTGGGTCGGTGGGGAGGCACGGGTGTAGATCTAAGGGGGAAACCCAGCGGCATTTGTCCCTTCTGCCTCCTCACTGCCCTCAGTCCCGCAGTCGAGTCACAGAGGCTCCCCAGGGAACGGCTTGATGGCATGGTCACAGGGCCAGGCCTGGAGAGCTTGACGAAGCACTTTCCACGGCCCCGCGGGGAGGGCCAGACAACGATGAATAACGCCTGTGAGCCGCACCTGACCTCTGCCGATGCCGTCTCCAGGTTAGCTCTCCCTAGCTAGCAGTGTCACCTGGCGTCCCTGACGGGGCCACTCAAGCTGTGCACATATGTCCCTTCCTCACAGCAGTGTGATGAGCGCCCTGACAGCCCGTCGGTCCTGGTTCCAGGTGGCCCGGCTGTGGCCAGCTTCTCCCCACGCTGCCCCGAGCTGACACGCCATTTTCGCTGCTGCTGCTAGGAAGGCCCCACATCCTCAGCCCCCGCTGGGTCTCAGCCGAGGACCATGCCTACTGCTTGGCCAGCAGCTGGCCTCTGGGTCCAGCCTCGTGCTCTGCATTCCTCAAGTCCTGAAGTCAGGCTTTTATCTTGGAAACCTCCAGCCTCAGCCACAGGGCTCAGCCACCAGGACGGCATCTGCAAGGCCGATGGCCATTCCACTGGCCGGCACCTCTGCTTGTGACCTGTTGGATCTTGCTGAGCTAGCTCCCAAGGCTGGCTTCTACACACTTCTCTCTCCAGGGCCTCGTGCTGACCAACACGGCAGTCAGTGTGCACCAGAGACGCTCCTGGAGGACAGACAGCTCTCTCCACGAGGCTGGTCCATGCCGCAGCCATGGAGCCCGCCGTGAGGCCTGCAGGGCAGCCGTGGTCACAACTGTCACCCCATGCAGAGCGGGTGCACTATTGAGCCTCTGCCTTGCTCTGGCCCTTACATCCATCTGGAAGCACGAAGGGACGGAAAGGTCCTGGTCAGGCCCCTCGCCCTTCCTCAGCCTGGGGGTCCAGAGGCCCTCCAGGCGTTCCTTCCCTCCTCTGCTGACTGTGCATGACACAGGTTTGGCAGCGGCTAAGATCACAGTCACCGGGAGCCCTGGGGTGAGGGAGGCAGACAGCCTGGAGGTAAGATAGGGAAAGTGGCCAAGGCCGTGGGACCCCCTGGGGCAGCTGGGAGTCTGCCGGGTGATCGTCCAGGGCCTTGGAGAGCACTGGAAGCTGGCTGAGACGTGGAGGGAGACAGGGGAGGCCAAGACAGAGGCGCTGGTCCAGCCAGGGCCGGGCCGCAAGGGAGCAGGGCTGGGTGGAGCCGTGTGACCACCTGCATGCACGTGGTCCCGACCAGCAGGGAGGGTGGGGAGGGTGGGAAGGGTGGGTCCCCTCCCGCCTTGCTGCGGAGCCCAGGCATTGTCCTGAGAGGCGGAGAGTCTCTGAGGGCGTGTCAGCAGCGTTGGTGTGAAGATGGAAGACAGCCACCCTGGGGAGAGGACATTGGTGGCCCCCCCATCAGAGACGACAGGGGGGCAGTGGGAATGCAAAGGAAGGGGACGTTTCAGTGACAGAGTCTGCCAACTCTGGTGACCTGTTGAATACAGGAAGAGGAAATAAGGGAAACCCTGAGACTCGTACTGAGGGTCTGGATCTGAGAGGCTAGAATCCGGGGCTGGGCAGGACAATGTCGGGGGCAGAGGACTCGGGGCCCAGGGAGACCAGTTGGCTCCAGGACTGGGGACCCTGGCAAAGAGGAGGCTGATGCAGACAGGCCGGCCTCGAAGCTCGGCGGTGACAGGGAGGAGGGAGACGGAGCGCGCCCAGGGAGTCTGCCAAAGTGCGGGAGGGCTGCCATCGTGGAGTGGCCACCGTGGTGACCCGGGCCCCGCCCTCCGCACGCTCCCCTCACTCCTGCGTCACACCCGCCTACCAGGTGAAATCACCAAAGCCAACTGACGTGTCACCTGGGGCGGGGACTTGCCAAGCCATGGAAGCAGAAGGACAGGGGCTGGGAAAGGAGGGGGTGGGGCTCAGGAGTGAGTGCTGGACTCGGGCCTCAGCCATTCTCAGGGGTCCGGAGCCGCGGCTCACCAGCGCGGGTTTAGCCCCCAGGACAAGCGGAGGCAGAAGGCCCTCTGCGGATGGTGGCTGCAGGGGACATTGATGCCGATGTCTGGGCCTCCCCACGGACCACAACCAGAGGGCCTGTTCTCCACAGAGCAGCGTGTCCAGAAGGAGCTGTGTTCCCGTTGCCCTGGCTGTTCAACAGCGTGGCAGGGTGGCAGTCTTGCTCCCGCCCGCCTGTCTTCTGAAGCATGGATGAGCTACAAATAGACACGGCCCACATTTTGCCTCAAAGAGATATTCCCTGTTTTCTGCCAGTTGTCAAGCTGCACGCTAAGCTGATGTTTTGTTTATCTGTGGTAATGAGGTCTGGGAGAGCCATGCATAACTGGAAGCCAAAAGTTCTGTTTAACCAGAATTCCTACGTCCTTTCCCACCAAGTCTTTTTGCCTGTGTTGTTCAAAATGGCAACTTGACTAATCCGAGTTTCACTAGTTCTTTGTGCCACGTCTCTGACCTTGCATAATGGGCGGTGAGTGAGCGTCTCAGTCCGTCCAACGCACCAGTGTCCACTTACACAGCCCTTCAATTGTGGCATCTGGGGCCTGGGTGGCTATCACAGCAGTACAGTAAAGCGAAGCTCTTCCGTGAGTCACCGATGTGTCTGTTGCTGAGGTTGGTTCAACGCCCCTCTGTCCATAACCTCCATGAAATTGATGGATGCATGAACAAATGAATGAATGAAGGAGTTTCCAAGTTATCTGCAAATGGAATTCCTAGGCACTTCATTGGACATGAGAGGCGATTCTGACCCAGGAATCCCAGGAGATGTGTGAGTCTGGTACTCTCAATTCCTCTTCTCCCTGTGATGGGAGAGCCAAAGACCCAAACGTGCTCCAGCATGTGAGGTATTTGAGAAGATGAGGCTGCTGGCATTTGCACGTGCAGTTACACACTTCGGTGTTGTTTTTGAGACCCTTCACCTGCAGCAGAAAAGAATGGGAACGACATGGTGCAGAATCAGCTGTAGTAGGAGCCAGCACACTTCAGCCTAGGTTTTCCAAAGCTAAATTGATCTCAGTGAGGTTCAAAGACTTAGTCAAGGATTATTTTTTCACAACCCAAATCCATTCAGAGTCTTAAATTTTAAAGGGGGTTAATACAGCTGAAAGGCTTCCCAGGGACTCGGGGTGACCGACAAGTCGTCGTTCCTCTCTCTGTCCACCTCTGGGACCTCGTGAGCTCTTCTCTGCTTCCGGGAGCATCCTTCACATCTCCTGCAGACCGGCCTCTCTGCTCTCATGGCTGCCCTGAAGGACAGTCAGCTTTCTGTCCCCATGACCTACCCTGAAGCTCCTCTCAGCTCACTGACCCAGGCAGGTCTCCATGACCCAGCTTAGGCTGGGGCACATCTCTGGCCTCTGACTGGTAGAAGGTGGGCTGTCCCTTGAGGCCTAATGGGGATGGACTCTTTAAGAAAGGGGTCAGGGTAGGGAGGATATGACCAGCCACCGCACTGCCCCAGGGTGGCACAGGTGGGTGACTGGAAGGGGAGGGTAAACTCAGACCCAACAGGTGACAAGCCAGGAGCTGCTCCGGAGGCCACGCAGTCATGGTGGGAAGGCAGGTCCAGTTCTGCTCCTTTCCTGCCAGGCGGAGCCCAGCCCAGGGCATGGCTGACACAGCTCAAGAACATCCCAGAGCTGACTCAGCATGATCAGGAAAAAGGGGACAGCCGTGGTGAAGAGATTCGAAATTGTCACAGGGGAAACCACTGCAGGCCCCCGGGTGTATTCAGTCTGGAAAAAGGGAGATTTGAAGAAGATGTGGTTCTTTCGTCTGAATGTTTGAAGGGCTCACTTAGTTGTTGGAAAGACTTTCTGTTCGAGTATGTCTGCAGAGGTCCAGAACCGGCGCCAGTGGGTAAAATGAAAAGGAGGGAGACTGGCAGAAGACCAGGTGATTCCCACCAGGATCTCCAGAGTGCTGTCGGTCACAGCCCCGCGGGATGAGCTCCTGCAGGGAAAGCCGTGGAACAGACACATGCATGAAGTAAGTGGTTGCAAAGTCTAGCCCCGCTCTGGAATTCTCTGACCCTGCAGCAGGTGCTCCCGTGGGCTGAACCAATTGCCAACCTGGGAGCAAAGGCCACTTTGAGCAGGATCAGCAGATGCCAAATGGTGTTGCTGCTGGGGAGGGCAGGTCACCCTCTCCTTGCCTCTTCCCCTCTCAGGTCTTTCAGCTAAGCCTCTTTCAGCTAAGATGTGTTGGGTCCTTCAGTACTCCCCACCACCAGTAGGGCCACCATTGCTGGGCTGACCAGAGAGGCTGAAGGTCACCATCAAATTCCCAGACGTGCAGTTGGCATTGAGAAGAGTGCTGTGGACGGAGCCCATTTGGTTACAAAGATCAGAAGGCTGTTTAAAGTAGCTCAGATCTTAGAAAGAAGAAGGAGGAAACGTAACTGTGTACACAGCAAGACTAAAGAGGCTTCAGAGAAACTGCAGGTCCGGAGTCAGGAAGGGCAAGAGTTAAAGAAGATCTGGAACCCGAGCCACAAGAATTCACTGTCCTTTCCATTAGTCAGCCACTCCTCATATGACCAGGCTGCAATCTGCAGGGCCGCTTCCTCTGGCCTGTGTCTCTTCACTCAAGACCCACGAGAGTTCTCTGCTGCTGCTAGTCAATACATTGGCTGATTGGATCTCGTATCATCCCCAGACTAATAAACTCTGGCTGCAGGTGTGATTGTCCAGGGCCTCTGCTTACAGCAACCTAAGCTAGAGAGAGAAATTAGGCCTGGTAGGGGAGTTGACCAGCTTATCCAATGCAGGGGCAACCCAGAGTCCTGGGTGACCCACTGTGGTGAACACTCAACTGTCCACACTAATTTGGGATTTGCCTTCACATTGTGCTTTAACTCTCTTTCTCTTCCTCTGTGTCTTTCTCTGCATAGCTGCAAAACTTTATTGCTCCCAACGGATTCAACCATGCCAAAATACTTGATCAGTGTGCCCACTAGGCTAAATGCCCAAATACAATACCAAAGTTTAGGCCGAAGACTGAATATACAGCTTTGGTGACTCATTCTAATTAATTCACTCATTAGGACTTGAAAGAAATTATTATCAAGTGCTTAATATGAGCATCACCCTCTTCTGAAAACAAAGAGGTTTTGTCCATGTGCTGCCTTCAGGCAGGTTGCATGCTGCCTGAGAACCCAGGTATATGTCTTCCAGCAAATACAGGCAACTGGAGGTATTCCTAGGAACTTGGAGCTGGGTGGGTGTCACCAGCCTGTGCTGACAGGAGCCAGGTCCAAGACACGCTGCTGAGAGCTAGCTAAGCAGACCCAGGGTCTTCGCTCAGCACCTCCAGCATCCCTCTCCGCAGCAGGGACTATGGAAACTCTGAAGTCTGCTGCAATGTGTTATGTGGAGTCCAACTGATTGACACAAAGAAGAAAGACGGAGATCCCCAAAAAGTTCTTGCACAAGCTGGGTGACAGCTGCTAAGCAAGGACAGCCTCTTCCCTTGCTCTCGTGCGCCAGCGTCCTCCAGGGAAAGATGTTCTCATTCTCGTGATCGAGGACAGGACTTGGTGTAAGATGGCTAAGACAGTCACAGACTGGGGCTCACAGAAGCTTCAGGGCCAAGCTCGGAGGGAACCCTCAGGACCGTGGGAAAAGGAGCGCTTTGGTGGAATAGTTTTAGCTAAAACAAAAACCCATAGATCTGTTGCTTCTGGGGTTTTTTTCTCCCTATTTCTAGAGATGGGTTATAAAGGGCCAGTGCTGTGGTCCCTCAGAAAAGGCTCTGCCCCTCAGTTGTCACATGTCCCCACTCCCGCCGTCCCCCTCCTTCAGCTGGCCAGCTCTGCCACATGCCTGGCCTCTGTCTTTTCAAAATGATCAGCTTACTGAGTGGCCTCCTCCCTCACACAGCTTCCACCTCCAGCAGGTGTGGTGGCCTCTCTGACTGGGGTCCGGGCCCAGCACCTGGGAGGTGCTGGCAGCCCTGTCCTCAGAAGTCACCACTGCAGGAGAAACCTGGTGTGCGGATCGCTCTGACACCAAGCCAGCTCGCACTGATCCTCTTAACTTGGGGACCAATGTATGTCTCCAAAAGAAGAAAACAATAGGGGACCTAGTAGAAGAGCGAGTGGGGACTGGGGATATAGCTCAGTTGGTAGAGTGCTTGCCGCGCATGCTCAGTCCCTGGGTTCAATCCCCAGCATCACAAAAAAAAAAAAAAGAAAAGCGAGTGGGTAAGAAGGCAGGGATGCCCGTCACACTAGAACTAAAGCAAACAGGGCAAGCGGGAGACACACTCTGAAACCACGGGGCTGGGAAAGATAACAACGCCCACTGCTGTTGAGAACAGAAGAAACTGGAATTTCCAGGAAGTTCTGTCTTTCTTTGGGAACCTGTAAACAGCTAGCAATCAATAACCTGGACATATTTAAATTGGACACCTGGGTATGTGCACATGTGAGGTCACGAAGCCACCAGAGGACAGCGAACACCTCCGTCCCAGCCGTGCCTCCTGCGCCCTTACCCGCTCCTCCGGCTGCTCCCAGTGCTGTCCCTCCAGGTAGTCACCCATGTTCCTATGTTGGAATCATAAAAATGTACGGAGGTGCCGGGGACTGATTTAGGACATGCTTTTATAATCAAGTAAAAATGGCTTCTACTCTCATGTAGAACTAAAAAGAACCAATAAAAATCATACAAATAGAGTACATCACGCACACTCTACTCCGGACTGGTTTTTCTGGGCACTGCTATTTTGAGGTTCATCACGTTGTCAAACAGCCACACTTTCTGTCGTCAGGTGACACGGTCACACGACTGTGACTCAGGTTGTCTGACCTCCTATCTGTTTGTGGACTTTGAGTTGCTTCTAGTTTGGACCTACCATAAAGAAGCCAGTAAGAACATCAGTATGTAAGTCTGTGTGTAGGTACACGACCTTACTTCTCTTGGCTAAATACCTTGTGGTGGAAAGGCTGCATCGGGCTGTAGGTGCACGTTTAACTTTCCAGGGAAATTGCACTGTCTCAACACTCCTCCCAGCTGAGCTTGAGAGCTGCAGCTCCTCCCCAGCCTCCCCTGTATTCAGTGAGGTCAGAGTATGGTTTTAGCCATTTTCATAGGCATGTGTTATATTTGAATACATCCCCCCAATTTCAGGTGTTGAAACTTCATGACTGGGAGGAGGGATGTTTAAGAGGCCATGAGGCATTGAGGTCTTTCCCCCAGGAATGGGATTAAGGCCCTAATGAAAGACGCTTCACCTCTTGGTCCTCTTGCCCTTCTGCCTTCCACTATGTGAGCATGCAGTGATCCTCCCCTACAAACGATGCAGCAACCAGGCGCCATCTTGGAAGCAGAGGGTAACCCTCACCAGAGCCTGGGCCTGTCAGAGCCTTGACCTTGGACTTCCCAGCCTCCAGAACTGTGAGCAATAAATTTGTTTTTAAAAAGAATTCAGTATTGGGTAATTTGTTATAGCAGCAAAAAATAAACTAAGTTAGAATATGTACTTACGTCATCATGGTTTTCACTTTCAATTTCTTAATAACTAGTGATATTCAACATCTCCTCATGTCCTTATCTGCCACTTGTGTAACTTCTTTGGGAAAGTGTTTAAATTGTCTTCCCGTTTTTAAATTATGGCGTTTGTTTCTTATTATTGAGTTTGAGGACTTATTCGTGTTTTCTGAATACAGGTCCTTTAGCAAGTATGTGTTTTGCAAATGTTTTTTCCCAGTCCAAGGCTTGTCTGGTCATTTTCTTAACAATATCTTCAAAGAATAGATAATTTTCATCTCTAAAGGTTCATCAATTTCTTCCTGTTACAGATGGCCTTTTCAGAGCTGTACCTAAGCAATTTTTTCCTAAAGAGAAGTCACAACAATTTCTTTACCTGGAGATTTGTTACAAATTTATCTTTATGTAAGTGATATACCATGTCAATGATGGGAGCTTTATAAGAAGTCTTGATATTAGGTAACATTAGTGTTACTTCTTTAGTCTTATTCAAAGTTGTTTTGCTTACTCAAGGTTCTTTGCATTTTCACATATATAGTCTAGCATCAACTTGTCAATTTCTACACAAACACCTGCTGAGATTTTTATTGGAATGATGTTGAATCTACACATCAATTTGGGGAAAACTGACAACTTCACAATGTTGAGTCTCGGAGAGCACATTTTCACACTTACATAGGTAAATTTACTCACAGTGTTTTGTAATTTTCAGTGTTCAGGATTTGTATACATTTTGTCATATGAAGTTTTCCACATTGTTGGTGCTACTGTAAGTGGTAATTTTTTGAAATTTTCATTTTTAAATTTCTTTGTGGGTGCTGGGGGTCAAACCCAGGGCCTTACGCATGCTAGGAAGTGCTCTGCCACTGAGCCATACTCCCAGCCCTGAAATTTCAGTATTTGATAGTTTCTTACCAGCATTTAGAAACACAATTAATTTTTGTATTTATTTATATTCATCTGATACTAGTTACCATAGAATGTCTTTTTGTAGAATCTGCCACATTATATGCATAGACAATCATGTCCCAAATAACAAAGAAAGCTTCACTTCTTTTTTTATAATCTGGAGTCCTTCCCACCTCCCCCCTTGCCTGATTGCTCTGGCAAGAATTTCTATCGCATTGTTTAGTAGTAGTGGCAAGAACAGATATTCCTGACTTGCTCCTGATCTTAGCAGCAGAAAATTTAATCTTTCACTAACAAGTATGATGTTAGTATATATTTTCATTGACATTCTTTGTCAAATTGAGAATATTTCCTTCTATTCCTGACTTGCTGAGCAATTTTTGTTTTATAAATCAGAAGTAGTAGGATTTTTTTCATATTTTTTCCTGTATCAACTGAGATAAAAATATAGTTTTCATCTTAAATTAGATAATATGTTGAATTACACTAATTGATTTTCGAATGTTAAACCAATTATACATTCTGGGATGAATTTCACATAGTCCTCATACATTATCCGTTTTATTTATTTGTCTGATGGTACTAAAATTTGATTATATTTTTTCATTTATGTTCATAGAATATATTATCTAGTTTTCCTCTTTTCTTTTCCCCTGTATGATTTTAGTATCAGTAATGCTGGTCTCAGAAGTTGAGAAATAGTCTTTTCTCTTCAATTTTCTGGAAGGATTTCTGAAAAATTGTTATTATTTCTTCCTTAAATGTTTGGAAGTGCATATCTTTGGGTGATGAGTTCTTTCAGCTTTTTCAAAATATTCTTTATTTTTACTTCATTTTTGAAAGACATTTCACAGGTCCAGGTTGACAGTTTCCCTTTCTTCCTTCAGTTCTCTGAACATGTGGTACCATTGTCCTCTTGCTTGCACTGCTCCCTGATAGAAGTCTGCTGTTATCCTTATATTTGTTCCTGTGTATGTAATTAGTCCTTTGTCTCTGGCTGCTTTTAAGATTTTCACTTTTCCCTGGTTTTGAATATTTTCATTATGCTGTGCCTCGATGAAGTTTTTCTTCATAATTTTTATGCTTCAAAGTCATTCAAAGACTGTGGGTTTATAATTTTCATCAAATCTGGGAGAAAGGTTGACCATTACTTTTCAAGTATTTTTCTGTCTTCCCTTCCTTTGCAGATCCTGTTACACTCATTTATATTAAAGACTTGAAGTTGCCCCACTGCTCACTGAAGCTCTTTCCCCCTTTTAAAGCTATTTTCTTCTCTGCATTTCATTTTGGATGATTTTTATTGCTTGTCTTCAAGTTCACCATATCTATATCTATCACCCCCTCATCCATCCTGTGTATTTTTGATCTTGCATACTGTACTTTTCATATCTAGAACTAATTTTTAAAAATATGTTTCATGTCTTCCTTAACCTTCTTTTCCAGTAAGAGATCTTTCTATGTCACCAGGCTGACCAAGAACTCTTGGGTTCAAGTAATCCTCCTGTCTCAGTCTCCCAAGTAGCTTGTACTATAAGCATATGCCATGATGCCTGACTTTTCTTAACTTTTTGAACATACAAAATTATAATAACTGCTTTAGTGTCCTAGTTTGCTTCTTTTAGCACCCATGTGATTTATGGGTTGATTAGTAAATATCATTTCTCATTAAAAAGAACCAAAGTTCCTTGGAATGGCTAATTCCAAGTACAGGACAAAAAATGTCCAAGATGATCATGGGGTATCTTCTCATGCCACAAAAAGGAGGAAATCAGGCTGTTGCAACTGAGTTTTCATTTTTACCAGTCCTTTCCTCTTAAGAGATAAAAACTGATTCAGCTTTGATGATAATACTTCCAATTCCAGTTTAAAGCTGTGGGGCTTTTACATAAATTCTTTCACTTTATGTGTGTACCTATTTTCTTATGCTGTTAAAATAGATGTGGAGCTAAAACATGTGGAGTGAAATAAATTTGAGGCCTGTGATTCCATATAAAACCTTCAGCAAAGATAAAACAAACAAAAGAGGGAAAGATAAATGGAATGTTGCAAAATCTTGGTAACTGTTGATCTGGGTGACAGGTGTGGGGTGTCATAATAGTCTAGGTGTGGGTTTGAAATGTTTTAATCTACTTTTTGAAAGAGAGGGAGAGGGAGAGGGAGAGATTGAGACCCTCTTGCCTGATAAGATTGGCAGCCTCCTGCTTTCTGGCTCCTCTTTCCACCAGGCTGCAGCGACATTAGCTCACTGTCGTGCTGGTGTTCAAATCCATCTTCGTTTTTTTACTCGGAATTTTTCTCACTGCCTTGGAATGCAAATGGTGAATTTAAAAGGATAACACAGGTTGTCAACATTTCTAGGTGTTTGTGGTGGTCAGGTGTCAGGGAATCCAGTCCTGTTTTTTGAGATGGAGGCTTTCTGCTGTCCTTTCCAGCTGTTCGCTTTTAATCTACAGAGAGGCAGTTTGTTGAGTGGCCATCTCTTACCAAGAGCATCGTGCGAACACTTGGCATTGGTGCCTAAAGAGTTACATGAATGGAAGTAATCTCTGTGCTCACTCCTAGAAAGCAACTGCAAAGTGCATTTCCTACTTGTAGCAGGCGGTGCATGAATTGGCTAACCAAGAGCTGGGGCTAAGGACACTTTGTCTCTATTTTACCTGGAGAACAGCAAGCACACAGCCCTTAGCTGAGTGAGGAGAGGCAACGTCCTCTTACGCTGCAAGCCCACAGGGCACCACGCAGCGCCACACCCAGCCCTGGCACCACCCTGCTTTACAGGTGGAGAGATGCCCCAGGGGGCAACGGCACCACAAGACTCACACGCTGGATGCCAGGGTCAGACTCCAAACCTGAGGGTCACCCCACCCTGGGGCACTTGTCCTCCAAAAGCCCAGGCTGTCTTCTTGTGGCAGTTACCACTCAAGTTCAAAACCAAAATCAGCTGAGCCTCAAGAGAACAAAGGTAAAACTGGGGAGAAAAGTACCAATGGCTTCAAAATCCAAATAAGGAACTGTGGCTTCTAATTTTAGGCAAAAAAAGGAAGAAAGAGAGGAGAGGAGAGGAGAGGAGAGGAGAGGAGGAAGGAAGAAAGGGGAGGGGAGGAAAGGGGAGAGGAGAGGGGAGGAGAGGAAAGGGGAGAGGAGAGGGGAGGAGAGGAGGGGAGGGGAGGAGAGGGGAGGAGAGGGAAGGAGAGGAGGGGAGGGGAGGAGAGGGGGAGGAGGGGAGGGGAGGAGAGGGGGAGGAGGGGAGGGGAAGGGAGGAGAGGAGGGGAGGGGAGGAGAGGGGGAGGAGGGGAGGGGAAGGGAGGACTGGAAGTGGAGGTGGGAAGGCTAATCATCCCTGGAGGAAGTCACCTGTGTCCCCTCCCTGCCTTTCCCGAGATGCACACAGAGTGCCCCTCTGCAGCCCTCTGGCCAGCTGCTGCCTGTTGTGTCACTTTCATCCAAACATTTAAATCTGTGGCTGGGTAGATGTTAGTGGCTGGGTGGAAAAGACAGTTCTGGTATGAAATATTTATACTTCGCTGGCCTCCACGCCCGTCTGTGTACTTTTGCCAGGCATTTAATAGTTTCCATTGAGTATTCTTTATTCTTTTTTGGGAAGAAAGCTATTCAGGGCAGGATTAGGGGCTAGTCAGGGGCGAGGCACAAAACACTCTCTCCTCCAAAAACTCTGGGTTCACTTCCCGAAATAGACACAGAGGGACGCTGGCCTCAGCCTTGTGAGAAACTTGGGATATTTATCTTGAGGTTGACTATTGTTATTCTCCACTCTTAGCCTTTCTGATTGAGAGTCCAGTTTGGTCCTGATTTAGAAGAGGAATTCAAGTGTCAGGTGGAGGGACCCTGTAATTTCCAGTGACAACAGCTTGAGATGGCCTAGTTAACCACCAAGCTGCAATTTAATTTTTACACAGTGTATTTATTTGAATGATTCTTCACTTTCATCATTAGTAAGCCACATATAGACTCTTGTCAAGAAAAATCTGGGCAGAAAAATATACAGAAGGAAACAAAAACCCTCCCTGATTCTACCACGCCAAAAAAGGATTATTAATTTTAAATGTATTCCTTCCACATTTTTTCTTTATCTCTCTTATAAATTTTAATTTCATGATTCGAGTCATTTCTATACCTTCCTTTCTCGGAGTATGAGATATCAAGTATTTCTCTATTATTGCCATACTTATAAAAATAATGTATAAAATATTTGTGTTACTCCAAAGTATAGATCATGGCCACTTGCAGGACACGGTCCTTGTCGTTTGAAGTTTTTCCATTTTGGTGTATCCATAACACCACGTGGTGCATCCCACTTCTGTCTTTGTCTCGTCTTTGATTATGTCTTTACCGAAATTTTCTAGAAAGACAGATTGCCAAGAGAAAGGATAGGCATGATTTTAAGCTTCTGGGCATGTATTCAAACTGTTTTTTTTGAACGAGCACCCAACTGTCCCCCCAGGAGCAGTGGGTGGGAGGGGAGGCTGCCCTGCACTGTCCCCAGCAGCTCCTTGGCTTAGCCTGGCCTCCACGCTGGGAGGCTGCAGGACAGGAGCTGGCTGTGGCCCAGCCGAGGCTGCCCTGGAGGCATCCAACCTGCTCCTGGTGGCTGACGTGAGGACACTCCATGGACTTCTCCACAGGTTCCCTGTACCCTCTATCACCAGCAGCGAGGAGGAACTGCAGAACCCTAAGGGCCCCTGGAAAGACCCTCCCCACCTGCCCAAATCGACACTGAGTCACCAACAGGCTTTGCTGTCCAGCGACCTTCACTGCAAACTCCTCTGAGCACTGAGACTCACCCCACATGGCTCTGTTCCCACTCTGATCCCATCTGAGGACTTTTCACTGTGGCACTTGGGGCTCCCAGGGACCATCAACCAAAGCCCCGCACCCTGGACCTCGGGCGCAGTCGCTCCCTTCCTCCTCTGCCCTAGCCAGAGCCCGGCTGGCCCTGAGGCACCGAGTTCCCTGCGGCCCCTGGAAACTGCAACTCATCTTTCCCTGAGCACAGCGGTTGCAGGTGGAGTCTGCTCTCCCACCTTCTCCCTCTCCCCTACGAGCCCTCAGCTTGGAAACTCATGCCACAGAACACAGCCTACCCTTCTGGTTCCAGTCATCTCCTCTGCCTGTGCCACTTCTCATTTATTCAAGATTCTAGCCGCGGCTCAAGAGCCCTCTCTCCAACACGACAGGGTGGTATCACAACACAGCTGGTCTTTCCACCCCAGGGCCTCCCACTTCCTGGACTTCTGCTCTGGTGACGTTGTTCCCCACCCACACTGACTCCTCCTCAGCCACCTGCGTGCCCCACTCAGCCCTAGATGTTCTCCTTCCCAGCAATAGCATCCCCTCCAGTTCCTCAGCCTCGTGCTTCCCACTCTGCAGGTACACCTCTTATCTCCCTAACTCCCTCTCCAGCACCTGACTCCAGTACCCTTAGTCTCCAGCAAGCCACTGGTCCTACTGTGTCCATGTCCCTAGAGTCTTCTCCCTTATGCTCTATGCATCTGCTGACTTTCCCCTGATAAGTGTGAATGACCAGACCCTTGTTCCCACTTCCACAGTCACCACCTGGTCCTCATTGCATCCTCTCTGCCTCCAGGAAATTTTATTCCTGGAATGCAAGGATGGTGCAATTCAAGAAAAGGAATACAATCTATCACACGAAAAGCCTTGAGAAAATGCTGATCTCGATGTTTACTGGAAAAACAAAACATTCGGTAAAATTCAGTATATATCCTCATAAAGTCTATTAATCAGAAACCTGGAATTGATTTTTTGTTGAAGGTTTGAAACACTTGCTCATAAGCTGTATGCCCTCCTGAGCCCCCTGACTTCTTAAATGCAGCCTGTTTAATCTCTCAGGTGTTCACCAAACACCCTCCATTGTTTTGTGCCCCACACTAGGGAGAACTCCTGGCTGAGAACACCCAGGTCCTCCCCAAGTCCCCAGGCCCCTACGGAAGTGGGGTAACAGCCCTTTCTCCACCCCATGTGACTCTGCCACTCCACAGGAGAACTGCCCCTGTCCCTGCCCAGAGTCCCTCCCGAGGGGCGCTGCCCTGCAGACCCTCTGGTCCTGTAATGATGCTGACGCTTTGTGGGCTTCCCGCCTCGAGTGCCCCCTCAGCTACTAGCATCTCGACCCTCGTTCAGTCAGAACGCCATGCAAGAGGATGCTCCCGGAGCCCTCAGAGCGTGCCTGCTATGCTTGGATCCTAGCTCCTCTCCAGATTAGGACCCAGGAGACGTTCATGCCTTGGGCTATGGAGGAAGTTTACTGAAGGGGAAACCAGCAGGCTGTAAGTTCAGCGGAGTGGTGGCTCAGCCTCTCCTGGCATCTGGGACTCTGCCTTGCTCCTTTATCAGCGTGAGGGTCTGCCATCCCGGCTGTCTCTGGCCCTGAGGTGCACGTATGTTGCAAATTCAGAATATTGGCTGGATAGTCTGTGTAAAAGAGATCAGTAAGAGGAGTCTTTTTCACTCTTTTGGGGCCCTTAGAGTCAGATCAGAAGTTCATCATCAAGGGTACCAGTCTGGTTAACCTTGTCCGTGGCAAAGTGAGGGACCCTCTCCCAAGGGGCCGGTGGACCCTAGATTCAACTCCTGCACCAGCCCAAGCACACACCAAGTAGCTGTGGGCTGCTCACTTCGCTTCCCCGGGCTTCCGTCCTCTCACTAGAAACCAGAAACCCTTGCTGGGGTTGTCTAAGAACGAGAGGAGTTGGCAGGCATCGGGCGCTGGGTGGCAGCTCCCGCAGTCTGCTGTCTGCGGACAGTCTTTGGAGAGGTCACGTGGGAGCCACACGCCCACCTCCATCTCCAGGTCCGGCTTTGCCGTCTCTGCACATGCGCATGTGCACACGGGCACAGGCGCGTTCTCGGGCCAAGGCTGTGGACCCCGGACCGGACGCCAGGGTTTGGGTTCTGGGGCCACACTCTTCCCACGGTGTGACATTGGCCATGTGCCTGAGCTTATTGTTGAATAGGAACGGTTATACGTGGTACAAAGATTAAATGAGTGGAAACGTTTAAACCCCAGACTTCCTTGGAGAGGAAGGGAAGCTGGGAGAGAGATGGGCTTCCCCTGCCTGCTCCACAAGAGCCCTTCAGGAGGAGGCTCCAGAGCCTGGCTCAGGTGGATGAGCCATCTGATGCCCACCAGGGAAGTGTCTGTCCGTGGGTGTAAAATGGAGAGACGAACCTGTGGGGTTAAGATTCACAGAGTCCAACCATGCAGAGTGGAAGAGACGGGGAGAGGTGGCACACATGGAGGAACTTGCTTGGTGACAGTTCCGCTGGGGTTGCCAGATAACTGCAGAGCGCAGAAACGGACAGTAGAGAAATAAAATCTGAATCTAGATGTTCCTGACTTTGGCAGAACAGCGCTTCTGAGAAGGTGCCTCTCTGGTGGATAAGTCTTAAAATGACTTTGGTTCTGTACATCCAGTGGTGGTGGGAAAGATGCCCCAGAGAGGAAGCAAGTTCTCTGCAGAAAGGATCCACACTGTTAAAACAACAGTTAAGACGAGAAGAGCCACTGATTCTGCCCATAGGTGAATGACAGTTCACACGCAGAGGGACATTTACGGGCCGGGCACATTCTGCTTACAGAGGTCTGGAGGTAGGAATTCTCATTTTGCCAGGCAGGAAGAGCCCAGGGGACTTTCCCAAAGATGAACTAGGGTCGCTGAAGGTCCCTATGACGAGAACAATGAGATGACAAACTTGCAAGGGGCTAAGCTGCCATCGTGAAAGGAAGGTCGAGGAGACAGGGCAGCTGGGGAGCTGAGTGGCTAACACACTTCCAGCACAAAGGATGCCAAGTGCAGTGTGCAAAGACCCCGAGGGTGTGGCAAGGTAGGTCAGGAGCCCAGACGCGGTCACCATTATCACGCGGACGCAGCGGAACGCTTGGCCTGAGACCAGCACAGTGACTCCAGGCTGCTCGGTCTGTGGAGAAGGGCTGAAGCCGCCCCTATCGAGAGTCTTCAGACCACTTAAGTGAGCCCTCCAACGGGGCACACCGTGGTGACTATTGACCATTGTTTGGACAAACTGGCCCGAGCGTTCGCCAGCCCTACCCCGCCCAGATTACCAAATACCGGGAGCAATTCTCCTGAGCACGTTAAGCAATGTTTGCAAAGGTGTGGGTAAGTCTACTGCCAGGTCATGCCGGGCCGGGAAATGGCCCTCTTCTCAGCAGATTGCGGCAGGACTCACTTGATTGAAATTGGAAACAGGAATACCATGTCACCAGGTGGAGCAGGGGACGCTAGCAGCGACGGGCTCCTGAGGGCAGGAACGGAAACAACTCCTGCAACCAGGCCCAGGAGAAATGGTCCTCCACGCTAGAAAGCCCTTCAGAGTGGACTTCCCAGAGGTGGCGGCTGGCCCTCCTCCATAGTGAGAGGAAACGGCGATTCAGGGTGGTTGATGAGTCAGACCTCCTGGATTCTAGTTTCCCTGAGCATTTTCCAGGTTGGGTTCTCCTTGAACAAGCGACTGGTCCCCTGTATTCTCTGCTGAAGTGGAAATGATAACACCCACCCCAGGATGAGACAGCCTGGGATAGAAGGTCAACCATGGTGCCTGCACAGAGAAGGTCCAGCATGGGCAGGACAGCCCAGCACAGCCCAGGATGACCCACTGAATCTGTGCTGTGGGGTCAGCAGGCCAGACCTCTTACCTGGAGGGGTGACGGGTGGGCCACGAGGGGAGGAGCTTGGGTCTGAAGGGGAGTGGGACTTGCCAAGGCAAACGAACGGGCCATGCGTGAGCAGGTGGGAGAGCAAAGATCCTGAGGCAGAAAAGAGAAGAGAGTGCATCCAGAGGGGCGAGAGCTGCCGCCCTGTCTGCTGAGCAGCGGGGAAGTCGGGAGGGAGCCCGTGCTGCAGGCTCCGGCTGGGTCTTGCCAGTGAAGCCGGGCGCACTTGGGGTCTCATCTGTCAACCCCACGCCAACACGAGAAATGAACTGTCAGGGAAGAGGTGGGGCAACAGGGAAGTTTTGTATTTTGTGGACACACACATACACACACACACCTGTTACTACAAAATACATGATTGACTTAATTCCATTTTAAGTGACTTGGATATTGATTTTACTCTTGTAATTGATTATAGCAGTTTAAAAGTGTTGTGTTTTGGTGACATACTCTGATCATATCTCAAAGGTACTTGCTGTTAAGCCAAGAAAAAGCCTTTCGATTATATTGTTGTTCCTAAGGTAAAACATAATCTACTTTGAGTCAATTCTCTGTCATAGACTTTTTGAGAATACAGCTTGATAAAAGGCACAGACTCACTACACATGACAATAATTAAATCTATATTCAACGAGCATAAAAGAACGGCTGGAGGGGAGGTAATTCAGAAGAAAACACCACTTGCCTTAAACACGGCAGGAGATCGTTCTGAAGTTTACTGTTCAGATCTATTTTGAGACGTGGGGCCGAGCCGTGTGTTTCAGAGAACGTAAAATCCGGCAAGTGCCCAAATTCTGAAATGAGCTGCATTTTCAAAAAGCAGCCGAAAGGTCTAGGTTTGGGGTCTTGGAATCCACTTTTCTCCTGGCAGGAGTCTGTCGGTTGGTGAGAATGAAGACTTGGGTCCACACAGCTCTTTGTGAATCACCGCCCGGCCGAGAGATTCTGTTGGCAGCTGACAGACTGAGCCATCTTTTTATAGTCACAGTGATAAAAACCAAAAACAGTGAGTAGGTAGTGTTATTTTTTTCATATAAGTGTAACGTAACATAATGATGTTATTCAGGTATTTTCAGATTTTTTTTACGAATGTGTGACCACACCGAGATGTTACTACGAAGAGTGATCCTTTTAAAATAGAGGTGAAGTAGGCTTGATTGTGGATCAGGAGGTTGGTAAATAATTTGTGAAGATCCTGAAGAGACTATCTGGACCCTTTCAGGGACTTTGGGGTCAGCAAGTCTTGTTCTTATGTCTAATTTAATGTCTAACCTCTGCGACTTTGCTCTTCCCTCATCCATTCATCACCACCAGTTGGACACTGACTACTGGCCAGGGATTTTGGCGTAAAGAAATGCTCCCTAACTCGAGGAGGAATGGCCCGTGGGCTTTTGCTAACGCGTTTGGCCATTGGCTCCACGAACACTGAGCATTCGCGGGAGTGTTCATGGTATGAAGCCTGATTTTCCTCTCCTGTTGGCTCCTACGTAGTGTCCGTCACTCACCAATGGAGTAAAGAGAAGTGTTGCTGAGATAACGACCAAACATAGAAAGAAGGGAAGACCAGGAAATAAAAAAAGGAGGGTGGCGTGTGCACGTGCGAGCTTGTCTGTGCCGTCACAAGACGCCGGAGAGTAGATTTATAAAGAACAGAGACTTCCTGCGGTTCTAGGCTCTGGGATTGAGACAGAGAAAGAGCCAACACTCCTGGAGGGGAGGCTTCACAGATTTCTTGTTGAAGAGCCATCGCCGCCCCAGACACCAGCGGCTGCTCGGAAACATTTAGCTTGGGCCGCAGCAAGCTTCAGTCTCAGAGAGTCACCCCTGGCCGCCCTTCGGCTGTCTTGTCAGGGCTGCAGGAGCCTCTTCCCTTCCCATGGTGAGGCAGTCTGTGGTTCGCCCAGAACCCCGTGCCACGGTGACATGCCTTTTCTGTCCACTGAAGCTGCCTCCCCAGACCCTTCAGGGAGCCTGGCACTGCCTCCCTCCCGTGTGCTACTGCACAAGTCCTAGTAAGCCGGCTGCCCGTTGCCTGTTTACGATCTCCATCTCCAGGAGAGCAGGCTGGCGGGTTGTCCTGAAGGCGGTGAGCAGTCAGGGCTTGGTGAAGAGCAAGCCAGCTGCCCGCTCCTGCTGCGGGCAGAGTTCTCAGAGAGCTGCTGGTCGTTGCTGACTCGGCCACCAAGACAGCAGCGAGGGGGCCTCTGACAGGGAGCTGCGCTCTGTCTGGGGTGGTTTCTTTCTGAACTGAGCAGAAGAACCCTTAGCTGGTTGTAATGGGAAGTCCGGCTTCTGTGTCTGGTGAGGGCTGCTCTGGGCTCCGAGGTGGTGCCTCGTTGCTGTGTCTCGGGGGGAGGAAAGACCTCCGCACCTTCGCACGGCAGAAGGCAGAAGGCAGAAGGGCCAGCGAGCAATTCCGGGGGGGCCCCTCACAAGGGAGGACCCTCAGGCCCTAATCACCCCTCAGCCCCGCCTCCTGGCAAACCCAAACTTTGTGACTCTCAAGCCACAAGTGTGTGTGTGTGTGTGTCTGTGTGTGTGTCTGTGACCCCCAAAGCGATACCAGGCAGCAATTTTGCAGTCATTCACAGACAACAGTGGAGCAGACAATGTCCCCCACGTGCAGGTTCCCAGCCGAGGTCCACCAAGGCCTGGCTCTGTCCTCTTGCTCAGCTCCTGGTTTTAACGAGGGTCCTTTTCAAGGTCTTTGTTGTCTTTGCTCTTGCATTTTTTGTCAGTGGCTTTGCTGTCTACGGTGTCCACTCCCACACCTGTCCGGCGCTCGCTCATGCCGTCTGGGGCCCTGGCTCAGGGACGGTGCTCAGCCTCGTCAGGCTGAGCTCAGTGCGGGCAGTCAGACGCGTATTGGATGAGGTGTCTGCAGAGGCTCACTGCGGAGGCCCTGGCGGAGGCCTGGGGCACAGGAGCATCCTTGGCATTCCCTGACTCCGTGGGCAAGGCCCCTGCAGAGCTCTGCCGCTGTGAGCTGGAGAACTGGCTGTGTTTTCAAAGCCCTCCACTGGCTCTCCTGGGGAGAAGGCATTCTCCTGGGGCAGAAGGGGGACCAGTGGGGAAGCTTGTGCAGGAGCCCCCCTGGAGGGCTGGAGGCCTGGACTCCTGGGGGGATGGCAGTGGAGAGGGGCGCCTGGGTGGAGAACCACCCTGCAGAGCACAGGTTGCCTGCTGCCCGGTCAAGGCAGGCGCTCAGTCACCGCCACCACCGCACTGCTGTGACCGGCTTTGCACTGGCCGGCATCCCTCGCTGTGTCTTGATTTCTGCTCTCCCTTCGGAAATGGAGGCCGTGACACAGCCTAACACGCGGCCTTCCACTGGCCTTTGTCTGTTTTCTCCGTTCCTGCCTAACACACGGATGTCCCAGACGGGGGCTCAGGGTCAACATAGCAAAGCACAGACTTGCGGAGGCTGGAGAGGCTGAGGGAGGAGAGTGTGGGACAGCCCTGGGACACGAGGGGCGGGAGATGGTAAGTCCAGAGGCTTTGGCCAACTTCTGGTACATTCTGACTGTACAGAGATTTTTCCAGTAAGAAAGAACAGGCTAAAGAGAGAACAGGCTCCAGAGGTCCCGGTATGGAGAGTCTCCCAATGAGAACTCAAGGACACTTTTAAGTGTCCGGGTAGAAATGGCCATCAATTCAGTTGTGTCTTAAGACCTTGTCGTATGACGTGGGCAGCGGCTGGAAGCACCAGCAACAGCCACAGGTTGGATTTCTCCCGCGGGCTGTTACTCCCGGCTTGCAGAGGATGACTTTCTGCCCTGCCCTCCTGCATGGTAGCCCCGTGAGCCTGGAGGAAGGCCAAGCTCCAATGTCTCTTCCTCTTCTTGTAAGGACGGTCCCTGCATGAGGGCCCACCCAGGTGACCTTACTCAACCTTCATGAATTCTTTCAAAGCCCGATTTGCAAATATGGCTAGGTTTTGAGGTGCCCTGGAGGCTAGGACTTCACCAAGGAATTGGGAGAGAGACAGATCCGGGGATCACAGACAACCTTGGAAGAGCCAGGGGGACCGTGAGATTTCCACCCAGCTGGGGGCCTAGAGTGAAGCAAGGGACGTCTGCAGAGGGGTTCACACACTGGTCAGGCCAGGCATGGGCTTGAGGACCTCAGGGTCTGAACCCCAGTGAAGCCAGAATTGAGGAAAGGCAGTTAGTGTAGAAATAGGAAATCGGGTCAGATCAAGAAAATGGAGGCCATAAAGTCATCTGCCTCTGGAAGTTGGAAACTGCCATGGGAGAATGGAATGTCACGGACCTGCAGAACCCATTGATAACCAAATTTACCTGCCCTTGTCAGAGACAACAGGCAGGAAGGTGCTGATTAATGCCCCCTGGGCCCTTGCCTGTCTGAGTCACCTTGACCCTCCCCCTGCCCCATCCGCTTTTCACTTTTTACATCTCACCTGCAAAACCAGGCCTAATCCCATAGGCAGGAAGGGAAGAGTTAAGGGGGAAAGAATGGGAGAATAAAACCCATAAAAAGGACAAGATTTGCTCATCCCATGGATTCCGCCTTTGGGTCCCCTTCTTCCACCCGGGAGAAGTCTGCTTTTACTTTTCTTTAATAAAGCTGCATTTCCACTCTCCATTTGCCTCGGCGTGCTTCTCCGGCGTTATACTTCAACATCTGAGGAAGCAGGACTCGTCACCGGTAAAGAGCGGTATCACCAGCACAGGCCCCGCAAGTGTGCACAGCACCCCTGTGAACCCTGTGCTCACTGGAGGGGTTTTCAAGGGTCCCCGGATTTTGGAAAGGGAACTGAGAGTTCCCTCTGCCCAGCTCCTGCCGCCTACGAAGCATGTGATGGAAAAACAGGCTGGCGGGGCAGAGGGGCAGCGAGCGAGTGCGCTGGGCCTCACGGTGCCGCTGTGGTCGGTGGCCGTGAGGGTGGCCTCTCGCCGTGATTTGATTGGTACGATCTTGGGGTCAGCCTGGTGAAGGAGGGGTTTGGGGACGACTTCAGAAAGTGGAAAATGACTGTAAATAAGGCGGTGTTTAGCTGCTTTTAATTTCATACAGCTCATTATATCATGGTCAAATGAAAACCTTGACATTTGAGGCAGGAAGCATTTGAGGCCAGAGGGTGGGTGGGTGCCAGGCCCTGCTGCCTCGCTCAGGGAGAGTCGCTCAAGAGTCTCAAGCCAGCTGTGCAGAGAGGGGTCTTCAGAACTGGTGTGGTGGGTGACTCCCTCCCGGCAGAGCGCCCTGCTCTCTGCACTCCCCGCAATGGGGACCCAGGAGGAGACAGGAGCAGGGTGGGGGTGGAGGGAGGCAGGGCTCCCCCAGCCTCAGTCCGGCACCGGCGCCCTAATTAGATTAGACCAGTGGAACACACTGTCCTCCCTCTGGGGCCCTTAGTGGCGGAGGACAGATGAACACAAAGCCAACACACCCCCAAGCTGGGCTGTACCCTGAAGGCAAAGGCCTGCAGCTCTGTGCACAGTTTTGGAAACAACAAGGAGTTTTCAGGATTGCTCTCCCCGTGGCCCCAAATCACAGTCACTCAAAAGCTGAACCATAAAATGCAGAGTCCTTGGCACGTCATCTACATTCGAAGTGAAAGAGCTTCAAACATTACACATGTCTCCACAATAAAATCCCCCTGGAATTCTGTCCTCAATTTGAAAACTGACATGCAAAGACCATTGCGTAGAGAAACAGTAGTGGTTGGCCATCGAGCAGTCAGAGGAAAGAGCCTGGGGTCAAGTGGCCGTGCCCTGGGGTCACCTGCCATGTGACCTTGGACAAGCCAGGCCTCCTCTCTGCACAGTGATGGCACCTACCTTCTGGTGGCCCTGGAGAAATGCACACACACAGTTGGGGACAGTGCAGGAGCATGGGTCAAAGGAGACTTGCTCTCATGACTACCCAACAAAGGTGCCTTTGGGAATCTTGCCGGTTAAGGGAGAGAGAGCCAGAGAAAGAGACACACGGACGAAGGGCGAGGTCACCGTGCAGATCCACCCACCAGCAAGGCCGCGTGGAGAAGGGGTAAAAGCGGCTGTGAACACTCGCTCCTTAGTGCAAAGGCCCTTCCCAAGGTGGTTAGTTGACAGACCACACTTCTTTTCCTCTCTAATTGGGCATGACTTATTTCCCTCCTTCCAAGGCTCTATGTTCTTAAGAAACTCCAGGAAATGCTTTTATACACCTGTCCCAGTCTCACCTCCTCTGCTCTTAGTCTCCACAACTGGCCAGGTTCAGAGTAACCAGTCATCCTGCCTGCCCTCCCCCCTCCCAGGGAGCTGGTCTCCATCTTCCCTCTGCCCAGCAGCAGCCACAGAACTTCTGGGTCTTTAGCCCCTCCTCTCTTTGGCTCCCCAACCCTTGGCCTTACAAGGACACCTGCTGAATAAGAATATCAATGGTCCCCACGGAGCCACACCTGCAGCCTAAGTAGACATTCTTGAGCACTGGCAAGGCCTATTTCAAATGCAAAAGGCCTTGAGGCTCACCTGTGGGACACCTCCAGTCAGCTCCCTTGTGGGATGGAAGTTACAGGAAGGAGGCAGGGGAACCCCAGGGAGCCTCGACTCTTTTCAATGTGTATTTAGATATAGTTTGCTCCTTGCTGTACCAGGAACCCCACCACCCACATGGTGGGAGCTCTCTCTCTTCTTGCTTAAATAAATTCTGCTCCGTTCCCCCTTCCCTTCTGTGAGTGTCCATGGATTTTATTCTTCAAAATTTGTGAGACAAGAACTCAAAGGAAATTGGCAAAGTGGGGAATCTAGTCTCTTCTCCAAACTCTACTTTCATTGCTGACGGGGAAGAGCAGCTTGTTCATGTCTCTGGAAATGGAGGTAGGTAGTAAGGAAGGTACTAGAAGGCATAGGGGAAAAGGAAGAAAGGAAGCATGGAGGCAGAGAGGAAGTGACATTTTCAAAAATTGGCTGCAAAAGAAAAAAAAAAACAGTGACATGAGAAAAACTATATGAGGAAATATGAACATTGGAATATGATAATGTTAAATGCAGTAAGATACAAGGTTGCAAGCACAATGTTAAAACCCAACAAAAATCAATGCAGGAAAAATGACCCGACAGGCATTTCTAAGGTGTTAGCAGTGTTGGTCTTGGGGAGGCTGGGGGAGTTTCCTTCTTTATAACAGGAAGAAGGAGCAGATTTATTTCAAAGAGAAGCCCAGCTCTGTGAGGACCACCAAAGCAGCACAGCCTCTCACCAGACTGGAGGAGCCGTCCCTCCTTCCATTCTTTTTCTTTCTTTCTTTTTTTTTAATGAGCTACATGAATTTTTATTTTCATTTATCTGGGGTAAATACTTACAAAAAGAATGGCTGGATTCTATCTTTTAATGCCACTAATATTTTACTTATTCGCTTTTATTCTAAATTTTTTTATTTGTTCTAATTTGTTGTGCATGACAGTAGGATGCATTTATGCATTTTGATAGAGCATATATAAATGGAGTGTAATTTCTCATGTTTCTGATTATACATATTGTAGGATCATATGGGTCATGTATATTCAGGAGCTGATAATGTTGTTTCACTCTACTCCCCTTCCTACCCCATGTCCCCTCCCCTCCCTTCTACTCTATTCTTCCCTAGTTGCCCTCTCTTATTATGAATTAACATCCACTTATCAGAGAAAACTTTCAGCCTTTGGTTTTTTGGGTTTGGCTTATTTCGCTTAGCATGATATTCTCCGACTCCATCCACCTGCAACCATTATGGAAAGCAGTATAGAGGAGATTCCTCAGAAAGCCACCATCCGACCCAGTTATCCCACTCCTCCGTTTGTACCCAAAGGACTTAAAATCAGCATACTACATTCTTGGTCCTTCATTCTTGTCCCTTCTTGGTCCAGCTGTTCTCACCGTACACCAAGGTCAACAGTTTCCTGGTAGGTGTCTTTCCCCAGGAGCTTCCTGCCCTGTCCATCTGTCTGTCCATCAGAGAGTAGCAGCTCTTCCAGGGAAATGGATTCGCTCTTCCTGCTCTCCTCCTTCTCACCCGTTCCCCCACCTCCCAACTCGCCCATCTCCCCCACCCGCTTCCCGGCTCCGGGCTGGAGTTGGTGGCCTGTGAATATTTCCAGCGTGGCTCTTACCATGCTTCTGACTTGCCTTCCAAACTAGAAACCCTAAGGGCCATAGGCAAGATGGTGTCCTTGTCCCCAACTCAGTTCCTGGCACATGCGATGTTCCCAATCAGTATTGTCTCATTGAATCCAATCCTCCTTATCACACACACACTTGTGGGCCCCAGCCCCACTTTCAGGGACACCCATGGCTGGTTGAAATCTGCCTAATCCCTGCAACCCCCAAAACCTGCCCAGTGTCTGCTTCCTCCAGAGCAGGCCTGTTCCCCCCTTGCCAGAGCACCTTCCCGTTCCCTGGTTTCCTGATCTCATTCTGGTTCCCCTTCCAGTTTCACTCCAGCCCACCTCCTCCCAAAGTCTCTCTTCTGCCCCTCAGTGTCTGCCAAGAACTTCTGCTGCTTCTGGAAACTTCCTGTGTACCTTTCTCCTCAGCTTGTTCGGCTGAGGTCAACACCCTACACCCTTGGTCACAGGAGCCTGTCTGGAACTGCTGCTGACCACTGATGTAGGTCACTCACTGGCATGAGGGTGATTGGCTTGGGTGTGCCAGTTTTGGTTACCAAGCGGTGGCTGCATTTCTTGTGCAGGCCACACCTCTAGGGAGGGCCCAAACCTGAATGGGAGGTTCAGTCACCCAGCCCTCCCTTGCTGCCTTACCTCTGCTTCCTGACTTTCCTCCAGGACATGAGGGGGACAGGCCAGAGGCCTTGCCACTCCTCACTTAAAGACCAGGTCAAGCCCCAGTGGATGGAGGGCCCTGCACCCCGCAGACAGCATCCGGGTCCTCAGAACCACCCACAGTTCAGAAGCAGACCTGCAGGGTTTGCAAACCTGTAAGCAAGCTGCTACTGTACACTGGAAAGTATCGGGAATGAGAAAATCAGGTTTGTTTTCCTCCTTGTGGCAAAATTTCAATGGCTCTGACTACTGCCCATGGCAGTATGGGGAGTGCTTGGTATGCAGGACCTCACACATTTTAACCCAAACGCTTCTTCATCAGGCCACTGCTGAAGGCCACCAGCCTGTGCCTTTTCCTCACTTCAAGAGAAATGCGGAGTTCCTTGCTGAATGAATGAGTGGATCCAGCCTCGGGTGTTTCACCTTTGACCTTCTGTGTTCTCTGGATTTACTAATGCAAGATGTTGCAAGCATCTCAGAGTGACTTTCCTTGGTCTTGGTTTGTGCCTCGGGCCAGCCAGCACTGAAGAATGCAGAGCAGCTGACGGAGACAAGCATCTCTGTCTTTAAGGTGATGGCAGGAGTCCCCGCTTGGTATTTCTCCTCCCTCTGTGCATGAGGTGTCCAAGGTGACACATGCCAGCTGAAGGCGCAACAGAAGGAGGATGACTGAGGACCTCGCAGAGGGTGTTCTTGAGCAAATAGGGGGAAGGTGGCTTGCTCAGCTCAGAGGAGCAGAGGCGGTTGTGTGAACGTGGGAGGGACGTCTGGTCTCCGGGTCTGCAGTGGCCCCCGGCAAGCCGAGCGGGCAGGGCGCTCACACTCTACCGGTGTGGCCTTCAGCTATTACAAAACCAGGCCACTGCCTGTGCCTAGCTAGGAGGAGGCTGGGCCGGTGACTCATCCCTACTCACGGAGAATCTGCAATGCTCCAGCTGTCCCAAGCCTCCGTCTCCCACGTGCTGAGCCTTCTGTATCAGGACAGTCTCAGAGCTCAGGTATCGAGAGGAAAGAACGGGGTGCCAGTGAGGAGGAGACTCCCCAGCACTGGCTCTTCCCCTCTCCCCTCCCACCCCCCACCTCTCTTGCCCCAACCACCAACTTTTACTTTCTTGAAATGACCAGGCTATCTGTCACCCCCTGGAAGCAGCTCAGCCACAGAGCTCTGCCTTTGGACTGAATGATAAGAAATCAAGGTGACTGGACAGGCCAGCTGCCTGCCTGGCCTCCTGGAGCTGGGGCCAGGAATCTGTATCAATGGAGAACAATGGAGAGGGCACCTAGTTATTCCTCACATGGTCACGGCAGACTCAGTCCAGGGATCAGTGCTCCCTGGGGGCTGTGTTCATCCATGGACAGCCCAGTTCTGTCCCCCATGCCCCAAGATCTGGGGTGCTGTACTTGGGCTCCTGGAGAGAAATCTTTTCTGGTGCTGGTCTACCTTGTATCCTAGATTGCTGCAGCCCCTGCCTGTTTAATGGGCAGGAAGCCTGATGAATGTCACGAAGCCTGCAAAGGTCACCGCCATGATGGAGGTGTTGTTACCCACTGTGGCAGCAGAACTGGGATCCACCAGGCTGTCCATGTGCTGGGCTGACCCCCCAAGCCCAGCATATTCCTATGGGCATCTCCCATTCAACCAGCCTTTTAGAGGAAATGAATGCACTCAGACCGCCATCTCTCACTTCCCCGGCTTCTCGCTCACCGACAATGGAATGATGGAATTACTAACTCCCCCGCCACAGACAAATCCTCCAAGCTGTCAGCAGGACCTCTCAGGGCCAAAGCCCTCTGATCCTGGCTCTATCCCTAAGGCCTGCTGGTCTTGTGACCTTGTCAACTGAGCAGCCAACTGTGGCCAAAGCTTCCTGCACTTCCCAGCAAGGCCCGTGGCCACCCAGGTCCCTGGATCTCTGGAGGTCCAGCTAGACTAGACTCTGACTGAGGACGAGCTGTGCCCTTGGCTCAGTGGCCTCTGGGAAATCCACACTTTTCACTGGGCTACAGGAGCTGCAGGAACCTGCCTGTCTCTGGATTCTGCCCAGCGCCTGGCACTCTGAAGTTCTGCCTGGACTCCTCCAGCCCTAGTCGAAGCCTGTGTGAGCCGACATCGGCTGGCCGGCCCAGCCTCACCTGGGCTCCCTGTTTGGCTTGGCCTTTGTCAAGGAGGCAGGGAGCCTAAGGAACTGGAGTTAAGCAAGAGCTTCCCCAGGGCACATTCCTGCCCAGAGTTTTGTGTCTGGGTTCTCAGGCAAGGATGGGTGGCTCCAGCCCTGTTCCTGCAGATCCTTGATGGCAGCGGCATGCCACTCACAGGTTCTCCATCTTGCCTGGTGCTCCTCCTGGAGGGAGGAGCAAGCGCACATGGGCTGTGCCACAAACACTTCCACAGCCTGATTCTCAGAAGGCACTGCAGCCCCTGGGTCCCTGCGGTGGGGGGCGGGGTCCTCTGAGCCCAATGGACTTGGCCAGGCGTTCTTTTGCTGGCCACGAACAAGTGCTCCACATGAGTGTGGTCTAAGTTTCAGAGAGGCCGGACGCAGCCGAATGTTTGAGGCTGGGGCTTATAACATCAGACGGAGCCTTCTGGGTCGGGGTGGCAGCTCCGCCCAGCTTCACCCTGTCCTCAGATCACCTTGTGTCCCAGAGGGTGGCATCCGGTTATTTTTGCTTGCAAGTTAGAGACAGGCGTGACGGACAGCCCCAGTCGCTCCCCTTCTCTTAAGCACACCAAACAGCCCAGGCCGCAGCAAGCGGCTATTAAGGGATCTACGAGCCAGGAGGCGGTAAGCTGCACACGGCCACTCCGGCTCCCTCTTCTACCTGAGGTCCCAGCACCTGGCAGGGACCACCACGGGGACTTGCCGGGGACAAGCCTGGTTAAACCGGCCCCAGTGTAATTATGGGACTCCCCTGGTTGCCTTCAAAAGTGGGAGCTGGCCGGCGACGTACCTGCAGAGGACCTCACACGCATCCTGGCTCTGTTCTTGCCAGCGTGCCCAGCGTGGTGCGGCCGGAGAAACTGGGCTGGGAAGGGAAGCGGCCCGTCCGCGCTCACGCAGTGAGTCAGCCACAGAGCCGTTTAAGGGAACCCGGGAGCTCTGACTCATGCGCTGCTCATCCTGACACTGCCCTACTGAGGGGAGTAAGAAGGACAGGATGGGTCAGTGGACGGCATGTGGGGTCAATGTGTGAGTGAGGCTGTGGGGAGGAGAAGGGGGACAGAAACCACCAGAAGGCCCAAAGCCTCCTTGGCACCTGGGCCAGCACCAGAGGCCTTCAGACTTACACAGGCAGGCGATGGCACTGCAGCCTGCGGTCGCCTGGCAGCGTGGGTCGGGCGAGTGGAGAGTAGCAGGGCCACAGGGAGACAGGAAGCAGGAAGCAGGACCATCCGGGTCGCTGCAGGGAGAGGCAGGTGGCGGAGGGTCCTCCGGGCACCTGGGCAGGGCACCCCGGCCACCTCCAACTCCACCTTATTTATCCAGGTGAGTGACAAGCTACCTTCTGCAAGAGAAAGCCTGCTGAGAAAGGGGTGGACCCAGCGTGAAGGAAGGACGCGTGGGGACAAGGAGCAGAGGCGATGGAGGCAAGAAGCGAGGCCTGTCTGCCCGGCATCCTCGTTTCCTTTCTTTCTTTTTTCTTTTCTTGGTTTCATGGGAAGATGGTGAAACTCCGTAAGTGGCGATCACAGAGGCGGGAGGAGGGAAACCACAGTGATTTTTTTTTTTTTTCCAGGACCAAAAAAATGTTTTCCCCAAACTAAACAAAGTTAGATTGAGAAATTCAACACAATACCTTAGGGACCTGGTGGCTCCTTGGCCTTCCCACAGGCGCCGGCCTCAGGCTCTGATGGTCGCCCAGGGAAGAGAAGGGACATGCAGACTTTCAAAGACCCAAGCGGGTGGTGGCTCTCTTTGCGAGTAATGTTCGTCACCTCCTGTGAGGACAGTGCTTTCCGGGAAGCACTTTTGTGCACTGATGACCCCAACCTGCCACCTGCCCCACAGCCTCACCTGTTGGGGTCCCAGAGCTCTTCTCCCGCTAGGACCCTGGGGGCTGGGGTGGCTGCTGCTGATACCTAAGAGGTGATTTTCCTCTGATGACACCCTGGGCAGAGTGCTTTAGTATCATTAGAGAAACAAAGGAATCCCCTAATTACAAGATGAGGCTGCCTTCAAAGAGGAACAGGAGGCCAAATTCTTTAGGAAAAGCTGGTGCTGGGCCTGGGTGGTCCTGCTGAGATTAGTTCTTCAGCGGTTTGATTAAATGAAGCCATGCACTTCAGAGCTGCCTTGTTGTCGTTTTGTTTAAACAAAAAAAAACAGTGAGTCTGGGGCTGCAGCTTGGCTTGCCTAGTATACACAAGGCCCTGGGTTCCGTCCCCAGGGCCGCAAAATAAAAAGAAGTTGGAGTTATTCAACCCTCTTGCAAATTACAGTGATTTCAAGAGAACCGAGGAGAGTCGTAGGTCGCCTGGCACTCTCCCCTGACAGATGCAGTTCATCTATGTCTGGGGGCAGGACGCATCAGCCCACACCCACCAGTCTTAGCCACTGCTCCCTTGTGCACCATGGGGCCGAGTTTGCCTTTACGGGAAATCCTGATTCTCAGTCATCTGATTTTAACTCCTGGATCTAAATCCAGTCAGGTCTGTGTCTGCAGACCTCTTTAATTAGTATGTTATCTCAAATTGTTCTTGAATTGAGGTGGCTGTGTTTCTGCTTCTTATCTGTGGAGTCAGAGGTCTTGGGCTACCTGCCTAGCCCTGGGGAAGCTGAGATTGCATCTGCAGAACAGCCCCCACTGGAGATCCTGTGGAGGCTGAGTAGGGAGGCTCCCCTGGCCTCAGGTGGTAGTCTGGGCCCTTGTCCATCTCCAGGGTGGAGGAGTGGGTGCTGGGCTGTGGGACAGTGAGGCTGGGAGGACTGTCCCCACGTGGGCACTTCTGATAGGAGTGTGGACAAACCCGGGCAACGCTCCTGCTAGCCGGGCACCAGGAGGACGGGAGGACGGAGGAGGTAGGGCTTCACAGTTTCAGATGAGAATCAGGACCAGTGCCAGGTCCCAGCACTTCTGAGCATGGTCTCCCTGGCTGTGATCCTGGGACCTCTGGAGTCCCTGGACTGATGTCCATGCTAATGACACTAGTGGCCATTAAGGAACTTTTCTCAGGCAGCCTGGATTGGGTAATTGGAAATCACCACCCCAGGGCGAGGTGAAGACATGCGACCCCAGCATTTATCATACCAATAAGGACAGAGGGCCCACCCCATTAAATCCCAGGATTCCTGATGCTACAAAGGGTCTTTCCCTTCCCAAAAGGGAGGGAGGGTGGGATGAATCTGCTCATCTTATGTACCAGTGTGAATATTCCACAGTAAATCTCACCTCTACATCCATCATGCACGCATTAAAATAAAAACTGCAAATAAATGGAAGAAAGATCAGTAGAGTAGAGGAAAGGGAAGGGGAGGGAGGGGGGGAAATCCTGGGGACAGAACTGGAACAGATTATATTCCACGCTTGAACGATTAGGTAGAAATGAACCCAAATATTCTGTACAACTATTGTGCACTAATTAAAAAAGAACAATAAAAAAGAAGAGCAACACCATGCACCTTCTTTTTAAACTTTAAAAAAATTTTTTTTTCAGTTACAGGCGGACACAATACCTTTTTATTTATTTATTTTCACGTGCTCGGTGAGTGCTCAACTGCTGAGCCCCAACCCCAGCCCCGCCATGTGCCTTCCTGAACACGGCTTCATGGCCATCAACTGGACTTTCTTTTGGGGGTGCACCCAGGACAACTCCTGGGCAGAGATATGGGCAAGTTCAACTCCAACGGGTGATAGCAGATTGTTTGCCCCCATGACTGTGTAAACAAAAACAAAACAGAGCCCTGTTCCTGGACTCCTGCAGTGGCCCAAGTCCACACAGAAGGGATATTTTTCAAAAATTCCACTTTGTCCGTCCGTGATTTCCCTTTTAAGAACGTTGCCTCTGTGTAGGGTGCGCGATGCGGTTCGGACACTCATACCCATGAAGTGACCTGGCTACAAGGTCGAGCAGGTCAACACCCAGCCTCTCACTGGAGCCTCTGTGGGCAAGAGCACCTGGCTACTCCCAGCAAATGTCTGGCACCCACCGCGGCCAGTCAGCCACGGCCACCCTGTGGGTGCGATGGCCGTCTCCGAGCTGCCCAGCTCAGCTCTGTGCCCGGGCCTGCGTCTCCCAGCTGGGCCTCTGTGACTCTGGGGAGCACAGTTCTAGTGTTTTTCTTTGTATTTGTATTTTTTGTTTGTTAAATTTCCATACTAAGGAGAAATCCTGAGTGTTTTTGTGTCTGGTTCATTGCACTGACCACGGGGTCCTCAGGCTCACCCTGCTGCCCCGAGGCTGAGTGAAGTCCCATCTTGCATCTGCCCCACGCAGCTTTGGTCCACCCACCTGGTCACGCGCAGGCGCCGTGGCCACGGTGGGCAGGGCTGCAGTGGGCACTGGGAGCGGCTGTCTCTGGGAGGCCTGACCTTGGTTCCCTCCAGCATGCGTCCAGCAGAGGGATGGGGCAGGGCAGCTTCCGTCCTGCTTTCCAGTTCCCACTCCCCCCAAGAGCATGCAGCCCTTTTCCCCATGTCCTTGCCTGTGCTTGTTCTCGCTCATCTTTTTAATGACAGACACCCTAACGGATGTGAGGCGGCATCTGGTGCTTTTGACTTGCGTTTCCCTGGTGATTAGTGATGCTGAATACCTTTTCTCACATGCGTTGGTCATTTGCACGTTTTCTTTGGCAAAATATCTATTCGGGAGTTTTTGTTTTGTTTTGTTGGTACTGGGGATGGAACCCAGGGGCACTTAGCCACTGAGCTCCATCCTCAGTCCTTTTTATTGTATTTTATTTTAAAATTTTGGACAGGGGCTTGCTAAGTGGCAGAGGCTGGCTTTGAGGCTGCGATCCTCCTGCCTCAGCCTCCTGAGACACTGGAATTGGAGGTGTGTGAACCAAGCCCAGTCCATTTTTCACTGGGTTTTTGATATATTTTGGTGATTGCATGTTCTGGATACACTCCGTATTTTGGATATTAACCCTTTGTCAGATACATGGCATGCAAGTGTTTCCTCCAATCTGTAGGTTTTCCTTTCCTTTTGACTCTGTCCTTTGCCGTATGCATTTGACACAGGATCACTTGTTTTGCTTCGTAGTTCCACACACACCTGACTTTTCACTGTGCCTGGGGATCGACTTCTAAGACGAGAAAGCTAAACAAAATCATTGTGACATGAGCGCCATCACCCCAGTTACAGACCTGCAAACGGAGGCGCAGAGGCGCAGCCGCGTGTCCCAGGCCACAGTGCTGGTGAGTGGAGAAGCCGTGTGGTTGGGCCCAGGCCCGGATCAAGCCAGCCCATAGCCTGCGTGTGGCGCCGCCTCCCGAGCCGTTGTCGGTGTTGACAATACCGTCTCTTCTTTTCCAAGGCGAAGTTGATTTTTACAACATCCCACTCCATTAGTTTGCTGGGCTCCCACAACAGTACCACAGACTGAGGGGCTCAGCCAGCAGAAGCGTGTGGTAGGAGTGACGATGGAGTTTGTGACCCAAGGCTTTGTGCCTACCTCGAGCGTTGCGCCAAGAGTGAACGGAGGCTTTGGAAAGTGGGGTGGAATCCAGCTAGGAAGTCCTTATGAATTCCAGCAAAGGTTCAAAGGACTTTAAATACAAACTGTCCTTGTTACGTTTGAGGAAACAGTCACGGCGGTCAGAGTTTTTAGCTGGGTAGTCTGGTCTTGCGTTTGAATGGACTCTGACCATGAAGGTGGCCACTGCTGGGCCCCCCAGGGCTGGGACTGTGAGCCACCTCTGGTGCCTCTTGAACATTCCCCTCCCCAAAGGCCTAGGTCTGAGAGGCTTAGGCCCCACAAAGTGCTATTGGGAGCTGACTGGACCCTTAAAAGGTGTGGGTCTATCAGGGGGTCTTTAGGTCACTGGGGTGCCCTTGAAGGGGATGGTGGGACCCCAGTCCCTGCTTCTTCCTCTCGCTTCCTGGCTTTGAGCAGCTTGTCAACTCTGTATTCCACCAAGATGTGCTGCCCCTGGCCCAAAGCAGCAAGGTCAGTGGATCTCGGACTGAAGCTTCCAAAACTGAGAGGCCAATAAAACCTTTTCCTTTTATTTCGATGACTTCAGGTGTCTGTTCCAGAAACTAACTGAAAACTGAAGACACCCCCACCCCCACCCACAGTCAGCGCCCCAGAAGGAGGCAAGTCCAGAATGTGCTGGAAACGTTCACAGGTGCTGCTTGCCCATGGCTCGCCACAGAGCTGGGGTAAACACCGAGATTTCTGCTGGTCAAACTTTAACGCAGGGCAAACCTGCCCCTGCCAAGTGCGCCACATGACTGTGCTCTGTGGGCCGGTTCACACGGTCGGGCAGCAGAGGCACCCAGGCCAGGGCCAGGGCCCACAGTGTGGGTCTCTGTGGAGGGCCGGCCCAGCCGCCGTCTGCTCAGGGTCCTGTGGCTACCTGCGGCTGGCTTCTGCCTGCCAGAGAGCTCTGGGGCAAACAAGGCAGCAGTAAATCAGGAGCCTCGGCGGCTGGAATGAGAAGGTGTTTGGTGGCCTAGGAATCCCAGGCACTGACTGTCAACATGCCTCAGTTTCTGCCAGGAAATCCGGAAGGACTGACTGGCCACTGCCCAGATAATAGTTGTGACCAATAGAATCTTAAGCATGAATGGCCAGTCATGAAAATGAGTCTTGTAGGCCAATTGGGAGAAGAGGTAAGTGAGGAGGGAGAGATGGCCTGAGAGATTTCAGAGGATCTCATTTCTCTGGAATCAGACTTTGCCTTCACATACTGGAATCACTTTTAAGAGCATAAAAATCACTGTAGGAGACTTGAAATATTTTCTCTCATGTCAGTTCAATTCATGAGCTATTAAAATTTCAAAACTTCAGGGCACTAAAAAATATACATCGTCTGAACATAACACTGCAGTAACTGCTGACCAACCTCCTGCCAAGGGTGGGTGGGGCAGGCGACCCTGGGCTGTATAGGCTTTATTTGCATAGAACTGAGCATTGCATAACCTCACATGTTCCTAAAATAGCTTAGAGACAAGGCATTTAAAAGAAAGTAAGAAAAAGAAGAAGATTCAAGAAATACTTTTCTCAAATGTGTACTTTTCTCTGAGGAGAAATAGCTTTCAGACCCTGAGTGAGAAAGCGTTTACGTGTATTGTACACTCATCCCAACCAGCCAGTGGCAGTTCAGAAACTGAAAATTAGTAGTAGGGATACTTGCTAACAAGAAGCAACTGCTGACAGACCAGAGAAGGGGAACAGAGGTGTAAAAAGCAGAAAACACAAGAATTTCCGAAGTCACAGGGATTTGGGATCCCTTAGTGCACAGGCGAATGAAGGTCCCTACCTACCTCCATCATCTCAGGATTTTATCCCGCAATAGCAGAAGAATCGGTTCTCACTGTGGCGACTTCAAGACTGAAGGGTAAAAGTTGGACAGAGTTTCCCACACTCTCAGAAGCAGGAGAGGGGACCCCATTTTAGAAAGTTTTCTGCCACACATGCTTGTTTTCTTCCTCCCCTTCTTTGCCCTCCCCGCTGCCAGGGCCAGCCTGCAGGGCCTAGAGCAGCTCTCCAGGACGCCTCCCTCCGAGGAGAGCTGAGTCCTCGGGTCTTGTGCCCCTGTGTGACAGTGGACAGATGCGGGTTTGTTACGTGCTGTGGGGTCAATGCGCCTCACACCCTCTAAGAATCGCCTCACGCTTCTACGTTATGAACAGCTGAACTACCGTTAGAGAGACTGCTGCTCAAAAGGAGGAGAAATGGGGGAGCAGGAGAGGGCGTCAGAATAAACAGGACCTCCCGGTGTGGCGGGGGAAGGAGGCTTGGACGCCAACAGGACTCAACCTCTCATTTATTTTCACTTTTAGCCCAGCTCACAGACGGACCTCCGCAGCTGCTCATCATCGCCAATGCCCTTTCAAGTGCTGAAGAGCCGGAAGAAAAGTCTAAGCCGCCTCCCCCGTGGCACACAAGCAGTGTCGCACATCAGCTCTTCCGAGGAAAGGCAGCTCGGAGCGGGCTCCTTCCTCCCTTGCACACGCACACGCACGCACAGGCACACACCCCTCATAGATGAGGAGCCCAACCCTGGGAAAGGGCAACGCCGCCATGGCTGCTATCCCCCAGGGCTTCCTGTCAGCCAGGCTCTGGGTTCAAGGCACTGACCCCTTGGCCCTGTCCCTGTGAGGAAACCGAGGCTCGAGGAATTTGGGTCAAGTTTCCAAAAGACACACAACTTGCCAACAGATGGGATCTGACATGAGGTCACTTACAACCACAGGGCTCTGCCACCAGCCGAGGAGGTTTAAGCAGTTGTCCCTGCTGCTGACCCTGGTGCCATCAGAGGCCGAGATGGATTGAGAAAAGTAGCCGCTTTGGGAGTAGCACCTGGAGTGTGCAGAGGACCCTGCCCCACACAGAAGGGACTTGCTGGGCACCAGGTGCCCTTTAAGGTTGGCAACTGACCAACCTTAAGGTTGACACACGGGCAGCCCAAGTCACGGGCAGCAACAGGCCACAGCCCATGCTGGATAGAGGTCTGTCCCCGGGTGGCCTCTGCAGCGGAGACCACCCTGTTCACAAAGCTTTCTGCAGCAGTTAGTAAAATGTTTACAGTTGAGGCCAGCTCTTCCCGTGGGAGGATCCCTATAGCCAAATCACAAGACCTGGGCAGTGTGCTCTGCATAGACCTGCCACCAAACAGGTGACAAACAGCAGCCTGGCTCCACCCTCAGTTTACGCAAGGATGCAGGAAGCCCTTGACCCAATTATACAGGGTTTGGGCCAAGTGATCCCACTATTTTTAGGTATTTACAAAATGCAGATAAGGCGATTGAAAAATTTAAAAAGTGTAAACTGGAGAGACAGATTGACTTCAGAAATTATCAGCTTGTCAACTTAACATATGGAGAAATACAGCAACCATTGATCAAAATATCAAGTTGTCAGCACTTAAACAGAATGCTAAGAAAGTACTAAGCTGTACAACGTATGACAAACCAAGCCCCGGGTCTAACAGGATCCCTTCCGAGGCCAAACGGCCGATGCCAAAGCAGCCACGGGTCCCAAGAGCAGCAGCAGACTTGGCCTCCGGGTTTCAGCAAGGCCCGGTGCTACACCTGGGCCTGGGTCTTGGACAGTCGGGCCAAGGTAGACTCCCTGGGAGTGAGCGTGGGCAAGTTAGGCCGGCCCTCCGGGGATCTCAGGCCCAGCACTGTGGACATCGCAAGCACCGGAACGCGGCTTCTCGCCTGGTCAGGTCCGGGCGTCTTTCCTTTCTGTGATCCCCTGGCTCTGGGCACAGACTGGGTGACCAGGAGTGAGGGATCAATAGACAATGGCTGATAGATAATAAGTGCTCTGTGAATACTTGCTCCTTGACCGAGCCGTGAACACCTGCAAGGCGTTCAGTCATGTACCCGGGCTCTCAGCACTAAAGCCCCAACCCTTGCTTCCCTGAAGCCTCCAACACCACGTCCAGACTTGGGGTGATCAACCATCCAGGGGAATGACCATACTTTAAAGGAATGGACATGACACCATGAACTTCTACATTATTATATCTCTGATATTAAAAGTAATGTAGACTCAATGTTTAAAATTCTGAATAATATGAAGAGTCAGAAATAATCATCTCTAATCTCATAATTCCACTACTTAGGGACAATGAGTTAACATTTTGGTGTTTTTCCTTCTAACTCTTTTCATATAGGCTGAGATTCATGTATATTTAAAGTTACGTGGAATGTTTGGCCATGTGTCTGTCTTTTCATAGAATATTCCAGATGGGGCATTTTCATTGATCACAGCTATCTCTGGAAGCAGGATTTTCACATATATACGCACAGCATTCCATCATATGGATGGACTACGGTTTATTTAATCACTTCCTATTTTCGCATGCTGGGTTTGTTTCCAACTTTTCCTATAGTATAGAGTGTTCCTAGAATATGCTCATTCATAAATCATTCCACGCACTTCCGATCGTTTTCTTAAGATAGATATCTAGCAGCGGGATTACTAGGGCACAGGCATACAAACACTGCCATGACTCTTGTTAACATATTTTAAAATTTCTTTTAAGAACATGTAGGGATTAAGATCTAAAGGAAGTTACAGCGTGAAACGACAGGATTGGCTTGGTTTCTAGCCCGTTCCCTCCTTCCCTTCAGCCCAAGCCAGTCGCTGTGTTGGTCACCATCTGAATTAGTCTCCCCTTGCCCGTCATGGTTGTCACCTGAGTATCAGGAGCACTCGGACGCCCTGGCACCCACCAGGAATTGCTCTGCAGAGAGCTGGGCTTAAGACTAGGACACACACTACATCAAAGGCCTTTGGTCTACAGAAATCAAGTAAAAATACATAAGAAATACTGATCCTGTCGAATTAAAAATCATAAATGACTCACTGACCCTTTGTCTTTCTCCACTGCTCTTCTTGGCATCCTAGCATTATTTCAAGAATAGCTAAGGGGCATGTCTGTCAGAGAAAAAGCTGTTGATTGAAAAAGACTCAATAATGATCATTTTTGAACATGGTGTTCAGCTGATGCAATGATGGCTTGCCGTTAGGGTTATTTCAATTGCTTCTATTACGTGGCAAAAACCAGAGTTTGTTATCTTTAAAAGGTAGCTGGGATTTCTAGTTGCAACACAGCAGTCTGAGCTCTCTCTGAACATTTCCTTTGCGGCGTGCATGGCCTAGCTCTCTGTTCATTGTGAATACCCCCTCCCCCAGGTAAGTCGAGTGTTGATGATGAGAGTAGGTGGGTTTCCTTGAGTGCCTCTCGTTACACTTCATGGCCTACTTTTCTGCCTTATGGCACTTTTTTCTTTGTCTTTTATATTATGCAAAACATATCCTGAAAAGTCAATGCAAAATAATTTAATATTATATACCAAAAGAGTCACCAAAGGTATTCCCGCATTTCAGGAACAGCTGTCTACATGATCCAGTTGACAGAACATAGAGTCAAAGAAAAAAAAGGGGTGGCTTAGCAGAGACCTTGGCATAGTAAGCACAACCCCCTCTTTTGGGTAAGATGGCTACAGCTCAGAGAAGAGAAAATGCCGCTTACCAAAGCTTTAGGTTGTTATCTGATCAAGGGTACAGAATAGGAAAAATAATAAACATAGAGACTGACTGCTTTACAGTCCTTTACAGTTTATAAAACACTTTCCCATTCAACCTTAAAAGGTACCGCAATGCTGGGCTTCCAGCAAATGAAACCCCCTCGCGCTCTGTTTCCCTCCAGGAGACCCATGTGGCCGATTTTACATCTGGTATTATTCATTTATTGGTTGTTGCTGAGGGAGGCCCTTGGACTGGAGTCTCAGAAGACATTTAAGATGAGTTTCATGCAGGAAGCAGCAGACTACTCCTTCAGGGGCCAGCGTCCAGGGAGAGTAACACACCCTGCTCTAAAGGGTAAGAAACTGTGCTTTTGTATTCCCATGTCCCAGGGTGGGTTTTTCCAAAGAAGGCTCGGGATCAGATACCTTTGCCAGTAAATCCTCCTGGAAGACAACCACAAACACTCTTGTGACTCCATAAGACTCATCTGAAGAGGTCCTCCTGGTAACTCATGTAGATCTTTAGCATGTTTGGAGCAGAAGGAGGGAGGCAGACTGTGATGAGGGAGCTGCTGCCCCCAGGGCTGGACACACCCGTCCAGTCACTCTGCTGGAGCTCTCCTGAGCTCCCGGATGATGACCTCCTTTGTGGATGACGTCATCATCACCATGACGATTTGGGACAGCTCTTCTGCACCCTTCTCATCCCTGTCCTGGGTTTGCTCCTTGGCGGGGCGGACCTGTTTTCTGTGCCTGCTGTAACACATTCCCACACACCAGGTCGCTTAGAAGAACAGAGCTTGGTTCTCACAGCTCTGAAGGCCAGAAGTCTGAAACCAAGAGCTTGGCTGGGCCATGCCCTCCCTGAAGGCCCTGGGAAGAATCCGCCACCTGCCTCACTTAGCTTCTTTGAGTCCTCGAGGGACTTTGGCTTATGGGTGTATTGCTCTTAGAGGTCCCCACTGTCCTGTGGTGTCCTCCTGTGTCTCTTCTCAAGGACACAGCACGCTGGATTAGGTCCACCTTAGCTCAGTGTCACATGATTCATTACATCTTCAAGACCCTCTTTCCAAATAAGGCCACATTCACAGCCCCAGGGGGCAGTCTTCAACAGAGCTTTTGGAGACCTGATGGTGCCTTTTCAGGGGAGGCACCGGGGATTGGAAACATCCATGCTCTTCCTCAGCAGAGACAGTGGCATCTCTGTTCAGATGTTGGGCTGCAGGTTTGAGGATGCAGAGGAAAAGACCGGACCACGGAGGGTTAAAATGACCGAGCTGTGTCTTCAGGGGAAGAGCAGCGGCCGGCCCAGCATGGACTTCAGGTGCGTGACATTGCAGGGGTCCCTCTCTCATCTTTGTGTCTGCAGCACATTATCCTTCATCCTAACGCCTTTCTCTCCTCGTTCCAGTGAGGCGGCCGAGTACAAGTGCTGAGCTCTGCCGTCAGTCAGGGGCCACCCTGCACTGCGTCCGTTGGGACCACTCGCCATCCATTCTCTGTGGCAAGGGTGGCAGCCACCACCCTGATGGATGGGCTTTGCGGCTCTTGCCTGGGTCTGAGCTGCCCACCGGGTAAGGCTGGAGCCGAGGCCAGACAGCACACCACCTCTTGTTTCCACTTCAGTCACCGCATCAGGAGTCTGGAACCCCGCATGACCCGCAGCGCTGCTGCCACCGATGCTGCAAAAAACGCACCTAGGAGAGCAGAGTAGTCAGCCCTGTCCCCGTGCACCCCGCTGCAGGGCGAGCAGGAGGGTGGGCAGCCCTTGCTCACTGTGGTGTGGCTCTTTCTTCACCCAGGTGCTGTTTTGGTACCGTGGGATGCCCTGCCTGACCCAGCATCACGGAATGGGACATTGTGGAGGAGTCAACCCTTCTCACTGTGCTCCCAAGGCAAGGGTTGGTCCCAAGAGGAGCTAAAAGTCTTCCTGGGAAAGGAGAGCTTCAAGAGAGCTGATTTCCTCCCCTGTCCCCAGTTACCCCAGGGCAGAAATAGGAAGTTTTCTGCAGGAAATCACAGAAAGAATGACTGCCTTTTCTTGCCATAAGAGTTTAAGGCCAAGCATTTTATGGCAAGTGGCACATGGTTGGTGGTACAAAGACGTGTTTGTCATAGCCTCTGCCCTGCTGACATATTAACTAACGTGAGAGGCAAGGACAGGACAAGCATATAAGCAACACCCAGGCAACCAAGCAGGTATGCTAAAACACCATTGGACTATGCACAGGCAAAAGGAAACTGCATTTTCTGGGAAGTGAATACAAGGCATAAGAGATTCTTTAGGGAGGAATGGCCATTTTTCTTCCAATTTCAGGAAACTTTGCAAAGGTATTTTTAAGAACCTAATAACAAATTAAGTATATGTAGTCAAGACTTTGGGTTGCAAGTAAGAAAAACAAAACTCAAAAAAAACAAAAACAAACAAACAAAAAAAAACCAAAAAAGCAACATATTTGCTCATATAAGTAAAGACATTCAGGGTTGTTCCAGATATTCAGGTCATATCTCCAGAGTGTTCTCCTCAGCTCTGTCTTCCTCTCTTCTTCACCTCCTGCAGGCCCGCTCCTCCAGAGGCCCTGAGCTGGTTTTCTGGAGCCCCAGGGGAGTCTCTCTTCCAGGACTCCCTGCAAAGCCCCTGGGGCTGAGACCCTTGGCTGTGACAGGTTCAGCTGTGACACGTGCTCATTCCTGAGGCACCAGCATCCCGAACCTTCTCGTTGGCAGACCCGTCAGGAAGAAAGGTAACAGTCACATAGAGACAGAAACAAACAACCTCCCCAAAAAACCCAGCAAAAATGTCATAGTGAAATTTTTCTATATTCACATAACAATGTTTTCAACAGAGAAGACTATTTGGTTGACTTTTTAACAGAAAGTAAATAATAATTTAGGTTAAAAGTTATTAATATTTTATTAATATTATTCAAAATAATTATTCACAATAAATGCTAGAAAAGATGAAAGGATTTTTTTTTAAAAAGCCAAAACAAATATATGCAGAAAAAATATTAAAGAAATATCCCCCGGGATGGCTACTGCCATTTCCCAGGAACAGGAAGGCTCTTGAATGTCAATTCTCAGCCTTTGTTTTTCTCTCACCTCCAAAGTTTAGTGTTGACTGTGACTTGTCTTTCATTTACTAGTTTCTTGCTAATATTTAAATTCATTTTTCTACTTTTCCACCATTATAATCAGCCATAGGTTTTAAAAAAATCCATAAACACTATAAACTTAAAAAACTATCTTGTACTATCTGGTTGAGGGCATAGAGGCCCTGGATTTGATCCCCAGCACCACAAAAGACAAGCAAACAAACAAAACAACTAACTGGTTCTAAAAATCAAAGAAGTCTCAAAGCAAATTTTAAAAGTAAATAGAACTATATGAAGAAGAAAATACTGTACAGTAAAATATATAGGAAGGAGGTATGGGAGAGAAATTAATAGCACTAAATGCTAGTATTAGAAAAGATGAAAATCTCAAATGAATAATTTAAGTTCCAATGTCAAGAAACTAGGAAAAGAAGAGCAGAATAAACTCAAGAAAAGCAGAAAGAATAATAAATAGCAGAATTCAATGAACTTAAAATCAGAAAAAGAGTAGGAAAATCAATAATCCAAAGAGTTTATCTTTGAAAAAATTAACAAAATTGGCAAACTTCTAGTGAGACTAACAAAAATAAAAGAGAAAACATAAATCACCAATAGCAGGAACAAAATTGGATGTGACTAACAATCCTGCAGAGAGCAAAGGATTTTACATTGGAGAAGTTGGAAAAAATGAACCAATTCATTGAAAACCACAAACTCACCAAAACTTGACTGAGATGAAATAAACAAAATAAATAGTCCTTTAAAGACATTTAATAAATAATTAGAAAGCTTAGGAAAAGGAAACCTCCAGGCCCATATACTTTCACTGGAGAATTCTAGCAAACATTTAAAGAAAAATGAAGATCAAATGTATACAATCTCTTCCAAAAAAGAGCAGAGAAGGAGCCCTGGGAATGGAGGAGAGTGGTAGAGACCTGCTTAGCATGCACAACACCACAGAAAGAAAAAAGGGGAAGGAGAAGAAGAAGAAACATTCCACAAATCATATAATGAAGCTATCATTATTCTGACACCAAAACAAGATAAATGTAGCATTAAAAGAAAAATTAAAAAAGTACAGATGTACATCTTTTATGAACTTGTATGCAAAAAATCCTGAACAAAATATGAGCAAATTGAATTCAACAATATATAAAAAGAGCTATATGCCATAACCAAGTGGGATTATTCCAGGTATACAAAACTGGTTCAACATTAGAAAATTAGTTAATATAATCCATTATATCAGTAGGCTAAAAAAAAATTAGCAAAGTTATATGATCATATCAATTTCAGAAAAAGTGTTTGACAAAATCCAACCCCGGGCTGGGGATATAGCTCAGTTGGTTGAGTGCTTGCCTTGCAAGCACGAGGCCCTGGGTTCAAATACCCAGTACGGCAAAAAAAAAAAAAAAAAAAAAAATCCAACCCCTAGTCATGATAAAAAGAAAAAAAAAAAAAAAAAAAAATTCTCAGCATGTTAGAAATAGAGATAGCTGCTCAACTTGGTAAAGAATACAACAAACTATGTAAACAATGAAGGCTTTTCCTCTTAAATTGAGAAAGTAAGAAATGGTGTCCACTATTATCAAACTCAATATAGTACTGCCACATTAAGACACTGCAATAAGACAAGAAAAAGAAATGAAAGGCATGGATTAATGGGAAGAAATAAAACTGTCCCTATTTGGCAATTACACAATGTCTACATAGAAAATCCCAGGGTAGCTGGTTGCGGTGGCACATACCCCTAATCCCAGTGACTTGGGAGGCTGAGGCAGGAGGATCACAAGTTCAAGGCCAGTCTCAGCAACTTAGTGAGACCCTGCCTCAAAACAAAAAATAAAAAAGAACTGGGATTGTAGCTCAGTGGTAAAGCACCCCTAGGTTCAACCCCAGTTCAAGAGAAAGAAAGAAAGACCATCATCCCAAGAAACCTTCAAATAAAATTCCTAGAACTAATAAGTGAGTTCATCAAGTTTGTAGGATACAAGTCAACAAATAAAAATCAATCTCACTTTTATGTACTAGTAATAAACACTTGGAAAATAAAATTTAAAATGCAGTACCATTTATAGCCATCCCAAAGAAAATAAAATGCCTAACGATAAACTTAACAAAGCATGTTCTGGATCTTGTGCTGGGAACTACAAATGCTGGTGAAGAAATCTAAACAACAAAGAACTAAGCAAAGCAGAAGATTGACTGCGCTCACAGATGGAAAGATTCAACACAGCCACAGGGTCACTGCTCCCCAAGTTAACCTGCAGGGTTAATTCAATGTCCATAAATGTCCTAGGAGGATTTTTGTGGACATAGGCAAATCTGTTCTTACATTTGTAAGGAAAGGCGCAGGACCTAGAGTAGCTGAAACAATCTTGAGAGAGAATAGTGTGAGGGATCCCTTTGCCTGGAACCAAGGCCTAGCCCACAGCTGTGGTGATCAAGACAGTGGGTGTTAATGGGGGACAGACACACAGATCAATGAAGTGGAATGAAGAGCCAATATGCACACACCTGATGTGACAGAGGTGAAACTGCAGTTCAGTCCTGGAAGCGGGGACGGCCATCTCCACACAGTGCTGGAGGGACACTCAGATGTTCACAGGAGATAGGGAAAGCCTCACATGTGTCCTCCCACACTACACAGAAATTCTCAAAATGGACTAAAATGTGGATGTAAAGCATGAGTCTTTAAAACCTTCAGGAAAAACAAATTTACAGAAAGCCATCTTTGAGAGTGAAGGCTAGGTAATAAGCTCTGAATTCTGAGGTGAGAGCCATAACAGGAAAACTTGCTCTTCTGGACCTCATCAAAATGACCACATTGGCTCTGCAAGAGAACCCGCTAAGGAAGTGCAAAGACAGGTTGCGTACATCCTGACTGTGACTTTGTACCACAGTTTGGGCAGTTGTCTGTACTGGGGCAACTGTGTGAAGGGTGCACAGACTCCCTCAGCTGCACGTGCGCGTGTCTACGCTCTCATCAAACAAATGCTTAAGTAGTCCATTTACGTCAAGGCAATACTGATAACAAAACAGAGAGCACGAAGCACTAACCAACTGTCAGGAGTTCATAAAAAGTGACCAAAAGTGCACTTGTGCCAGACGTGGTGGCACACGCCCGGCGTCCCAGCAACTCGGGACGCTGCAGGAGGGGGCAAGCTTGAGACGGTTTCAAATAGAAATAAACAGGACTGGCGATGTTGCTCGGTGATAGAGCGCCCCTGGGTTCAGCCCCAGGACCACAGAAACAAGACAAACAAAGCCAAAGTACGCAGGCCGGAGTCCTAGCTCAGTGACAGCCTGCAGCACGGGCCCAGGCCCTGGCTTCAACCCCCAGTACTGGGAAAACCTAAGGAGCAAAAAGTGCATCTGCAAGCTTTATGCAGGTGCTTCAGTACTTAGGACAACTGTTTTATTCTTTTAAGTTGATGATGACTTTACCTGTAAGGCAATGCATTCATTCATTCATTCAACAGATGTCTCTGAATACAGTACTTTTCTTTTTTTTATTTTTACAGACTGCATTTGGATCCATTGTACATTCTATGGTTGTGCAGGATGTAGAGTCACACCGTTCGTGTGATCAAACGTGTACATATGGTAATGATGTCTGTCTCAGGCCACCATCTTTCATACCCCTACCCCCTCCCCACTCTCATTTCCCTCTACGTAACCTAAAGTGCCTCCATTCTTCTCTCACTCCCCACTCCCCACCCCCATTGTGTATCATCATCCACTTGCCAGGGAAAAAAACCAAAGGCCGAATACAGTACTTTTTGATCAAAGGTTGGTTGAATCCACAGACTCAGAAGCCATGGGCACAGGGTTGTGGACATGCTGCAACTTTCAGTATGGAGTCAGAGGCTCGGGGGAGATGGGGAGGCAGAGCAAGCACAGGTGCTATTTTAAGAGTTAGTAAGGAAAAGAAGTTGAGGAGGTTTTCCTAGTTTAGCAACTGGAAGGATGAGTGAGGAGTCTGCTGGGTGATCCAGCGGGTCTTGGCAGCTCCAGGGACAACAGCTTCCATGGAGTGGTGGGGGAGGGCTGTTCCCATTGATCCAGCCGTCTGACCCTGAATTGGTCGTCTTAGAAATGCCTGCTCCAGCCCAGCCTGGAAATGCCTGGTGGTGGGAGTGGGGACACCTAAGAGGAGAAACCTGCAGGCAGACGAACCGTGGAACTGTCCGGAGCTGCTGCTGCTTCTTTAATCAGAAGTTCGTGGTGTTACTTTGTCAGCACCAAGTGTGTGCAATTGACCTTCTGGACCTTCTCTGTCTGGTAACAAACATGCGTGCCTTGGAAAGGTGTGTACACAGACAAAGAAAACTGGAGGATGACTGTCATGATGATCGGGTAACCAAGGCCCTGTGTTTTGCGCCTACAGTGATGGCCGCTTCTACTATTGCCACAGCTTAAGGAAAATGGGGGTGAAAGAGCAGACAGAGCTGTCCGTTGAAGAAAACCAGTGGCCAGTGGGCTGCATTATGGATGCCGCTGAGCAGGAAGGGGGTATGCTCGGCCCCCCACCAGCAACAAGCTGTGCTTAACACGCCTACACCAACTGCATTTCTAGAACCTCCTAGGTATTCTAGGAGAACTTACTTTTTGTTAATCCCATGGTAAATTACAGACTTTATAAAGTGTTGGTGTGAAACTCTGAGTAATCACCTCCTGAGCTGCCTCTTTTCCAAGGGATATAGCATTCCATGCAGAATGTTCTTAAAGCTGATTATACCTGTTCTCTATAACAGATTCAAATGCTTTTTAGCAATAAGAGTGATTTCAGAAGAGAATCGATATGGAAAATCCAAACATCCCTTTCCATGACTTTGGGAATGACATTGGCAGGGAGGGACTGATGTGAACCTCAAGGCTGTGGCTTTTATGTAGATGCCACCTCCTTGTGACACCCATGCCTAAAACTCAGACCTGCTTTCACTCCTTGTGCTCAGTCCATGTCGCTGTCTAGCTTGAAAATGCTGTCTGAGTTTATGCATGGTTAAGAGGGGAGTTTATCAAGTTCATTCCCCGGCCCGACAGATGTAGCTATTATAAAACAAACGGTATACACTGATTTGCAAACTTCGTCTTCTTTCAGGACATCCACACTGAGCTGCCATCTCCTGAGTTCCAAGAATAATCCACTCACTCCCTCCATCCCAGAGTGGGAGAGGGGCAGCAGCCCTGGGATCCTGGCCTTGGAGATGGGATGCCCTGTGATGCTGTTCTGCACCCAGCCTCCCTGGGGTGCCTGAGGATGCGGTGCTGGCTGCAGTCCAGGGGAACTGGAGGTAGTCCTGGAAGCAGGGACATCCATCATACTTAGTGACCTTAGGTTGCAGGCTGCCTCTGGCCTTCAGGCATTTTTTAAAGCTCCCCTGTCAGAAAGTGTTCTTTCCACCTCGGCCGCCATATGTTTTTCCAGCTGCACCTTCACCAGTCTTCTGTTCTCCAGAAAGTTCTCACTCATTCAGCCCATCAGCTCTTCCAAGCACTGCTGGAAGTTTCTGCAGGAGTCCTGGCCACATGGGAAATCAAGCTGCCTAAGTTTGCAAATGCAGGTCTTAGACTGTGGGTTTGTGCCTTGAGATGCTGCGCTTTCCTTATTCAACTGAAGTTTAGAGAAATGGAAACTCATGTATTGTAGTATGTGAAATTGTATAAGTTCCCTTATAAGTTCTCACTAACAGGCACTTTCTCTGATTCGAAATTCCTCACCAAATCCAGCAGCAAGGAAAATGAAAACAGCTTTTGTCTGAAGACTGGGCTCACTTGCTTGCTCACTCTGACCGGCCAGCCCTCTCCGAAGCGGGCTGTTCATGGCTCACCTTGGTCCCCTCGGGCTCTGGGTCGGCTTCGGCTTTCCAGATGCTGTTTCCACATTGGTGAAGCGGCGGCTGCAGCCCGTCTCTCGGATGTCTGTCGTAGTCCCTGCCTATGAGCCAAGACTCACTCTTCCAAACCCAACCGAGTATCTCATCTTTGGATTCAGATTCAATGGCTGCTGTTGGGTTTCCGCCCCCCAGCCTTGGGCGAAATTAGAACTCAGTGCCTCCTCTTCAAAAGCCCTAACTGAAAAGGAAGCTGATGACATATTCCATGGCAAACTGTCCTTAGGAACCCTCATGGGGACCTGGCTGCTGTGTGTAAAGCTCCCAACTTCCTGATACATCCATGCTGAATTTGTGATAGAAATCGAGCCCACTTCAGTTCTAATGGTGCCACTGGTTCTCGCGGGACCTGTGGTCCCCCCGCAGCTCACTGCCCTCCTCCCCACCATGCTTTCCAGCTGTCCCCATCCAAGCTTCTGTCTGTGGCTGTGTATGCCCACATCTGTCTAACACCTTCACATCATGAAATCTTGGGAGGCAAAAATGGTATCTATAATAATGTGAAGCAATCCTAACCTAATTCAAACTATCAGAATAAAATTTAAACTTTTGATGGTACTAGTTTGGAGAGACCAATTATATTCATGGAGAGCTATGAAACTGTACTGTCTGAATTGACAAAGTGTTTTTCAAAGTAGGTTAACAGAACACAGTGTTGTGAGGAAAGCCCACTGATTTTCACTTTCTGGCTTGTTAGTTTCACTAAATGCTTAAGCAAAGAAATAATTACAAGATTTCTAAGCAATCGTACAACTGTTCTGAAGCTTGACTACAAACCCCCAACATTCACAATAATACAAATGGTATATATCGGTGGGTTACCCATTAAACGACTGTGACAGATCGTATTTCTGGTTGATTGTTAGTTCCTCGTGACCTTGGGCTTCGCCTGCGCATTTAACAACACCATCTGCCATCCAGGGCCGTGCGCCACCTTTTTACATGGGGATTACTGTTCTTACTTTGTAGACAAAAGTGCTCACTCAGAGGTGTTGAAACTCCACCGTGGAATTACTGAAATTACACTACCTGTGGGAAGCTTCGGGAAGGCAACTGACTTTCTGCTCTGCGCGGCTTTATTGGTTTCAACGAAAACATCATAATTTATGTTCCATAATAAAAGCATAGAAAAGATTTACAAGTTGTAATCTTGGTATGCAAAACGAAATTCTGTAAAAGGACCCTGTCTCTGCTTCGTCTGTCCTTGTCCTACCCCAGCCTGGTGTCCTGTTGTGTACAGCCTCTGGGACATTTCCCAATACAGCAGAAAGTCAGAAAGTAAGTCCTGCGAAGTAAGTGAGCCTTTTATTTATTTATTTTTAAAATCATTACCCCAAATCAAGCCTGTGTTGCGGGGCAGGAGGATCCTGCTGGTCCACTGGAAATATCAAAACATCCACCAACGTGGGTCTATAATAAGGCAAACGCAGATCGGGTTTGACCTCACCGTCTGTGTTTGGGTCTCACAGATAGCGGTGCCTGTGAAGTGAGCTCTGTGTGGTCACAGCAAGGGGTGGGCCTGGTCATTCTAAGCAGGCCCAGGTCTCCAGAGGGGCTCTGGAGTGAGATGAATGGCTCCCTCCAAGCACCTTTCCATTCACCCGTTCATTCATATACTTACCCCCGCAATCCACGACCAGCCTGGATCCACAAAGGCGCGCCAAGGTGATGAGCACGCAGTTTAATTTTCCTCAGGAAAGGCAACTCCTGAACCACAGGTGAGACCTTTCCCCAGTGGCGACACACGAAGAGGCAGGACCCGAGAGAGGAGTCTGCTGCCCGAGCCCTGTCTTGCTATCGGCTGCGCAAGGAGCACAGAACTGCGTGAGCTCAGCACCCACGTGCTCTACACCTTTGTGCTCAACCGTGGACATTTCACAGCGTGGGCTTTTATCTCTTGGAACTGGAGAGGCTGACCTGACACCACCACATGAGAATAATCAAGAGGTCGCCTGCCATTGGAGAGCAACTTCAAAAGCACAGAATGCAGGATCCTGAGCCTAAACCACTGACAGCGTCCCCCACAGGCGCGTCCTGACATGCTTTCAGTCTGAGAGGGCTTCAGCATCCCAGGCTTTTCAAAGAACGTCTCCTATTACAGCTACACCATCGGCGCTTAGCCATCTCCACGCCGAGTTCAAGGAACCTGGAAGCCGGGTACAGAGCACTCCTGTTAAAATACCTTGAGTAATCTTTATAGGAGAAGTAACCTAGATAACTCGTTCTGATTTTTGAAGGATAGTTGAAAGGAAACTTATTCTACACAAAAGTGCACTACCCCTGGGTCTCGAAAAACATAGAATTTAGGAAAATTCAAGTTTTCCCATAATCTTACCCAAACAAAGGAAAGTCATATAGAAGGTTATGATTGTAACATTTCATCACAGCTCGCAGTTACAACAAATTCTGAAACATCTGAATTCCTTGAATTTACTATCATAACATCCTTTATGAACTCGGTATACAGTCAGTAAAGAGGCCACACAGCCACTAAGCAGTAGAATCCTGGGTGAGAAGACAAAAAATGACCAAACAAACAAAAAACCCTAAAACAAGTTTCCACATCCTGCTGACCTAGTCAGCCAAATGTCCGTCAGTGTATAGAGCTGGTTTTTGTTTGTTCAATTGAGAGCCTCTTATCTGAAAAGCCTGTGGGTACCATAAATCTGGCCTGTTATGAGTGTGTGTATGTATGTTAAATCCTTGCCCCTCTTCCCTGTTTCTCTCTCTCCTCTCTCTCTCACACACACACGTAAAATAAAGTGGTCTTTTAGGGCAAGAAAGGTGCACACATTTTCCATAGCCTTGGGACAAATAACTAGGTGTCCTGGAGCTGATCCAGATGTTTTGCCCTGGCTAATTTAAACCAAGTGTGGACGGTGGGCCAGATACTCCTAACCTGGATAGGAGCCCAAACCAAGCGGGTATGATGCGCTCACTGGATAGGAAGATCTGGGACTCACTTAGCACAATGCTCCTGAAATAACAGGCGGCATCTACGGGTCCGTTTTCTGCTTGGCTTTGTGATCATGTGTGTGTGTCAGAGCATGTCGAACTTGGGTTTGTCCAAGTCCCCTGGGTTTACACATGGGAGGGGCCAGAGCAGAAATGACATCATGGCCATCACTCCCTTCTCCACTCAAGAAAAACACTGGCCCAGAAGGTCCAAGCGACCCGTCTCAGTTCACAAGCCAGGATTATGAGGAGAGCCTCTGTCCCGCTGCCAGCTCTGGTGCAGGTATTTACAATATGTAAAAAGGAACTTGCAAAGGAAAAGTAAATAGGAGGCAGCCCACCAGTGGGCTGAAGGAAGAGCTGCAGTTCCGAAAACCTGAATTCTCACTGTGGTTCATGTGCATGTTTTCTTTGTTTCCAGGCAAATTCCTCATTGTCTTGGTGTGTCTCTTGGTGCCAACTCCATAAGGCAGCGTACCTTAGTCCTCGTGGAGAATAACGAAGTGGTCTGGTAAAGCAGGGACAGGTAGATAGAGAGGTAGATAGAAAAAAAGCAGTCTGGCAAGCGCTTGAAATCTCGCTCCCTGTTAAATCCTAGCGTAAGAGGCCCCAGGAAGTTCACATGTGTGTAGTTCCCAGGCATGCTTTAGAACTGACTTCCTCACGCAGGAATTTGCTTGAAGGGCTGGGAGGTTTGCCAGCAAGTCCATCAAAGTTCATTTGCATTTGCATTTTAGCTGTCGGTGACAAGCTTTTTAGTAAACACACTACCTTTAGGCAGTTACTTGAGGGAACCCACTTCCCTGACCTGTCCACCTGTTGTCTCTTGGACTCAAACCCAGGCCCTTGGCTTCCATGCACATTTTCTCCTTCCTGTCTGAACTTCAGTTCTGGGTGTGACTCTTCATTCTCTCACCGGTTTCTATTTTTCCTGACAAAGAGGTAGCAGTCGGTGGGCATAGGAAAGGATGCACCAGTGCATACAGAAATTTGCCCCAATTAATAAATTACAGCCTAGAATTGATTTTTCAACTCTCTTTTCTTCTGTAGGGAGCTGTATCTCCTTTATAAAATTAACCACTGCTCTCCCTTACCCCCAAAATATTGAAATACTTTTACTGTTAAAAGTTTGACACAAAAGGATGCCATTGGAATATGCACTATATGCACAAATTAATTGTTTTAAGTGACATCTCCACTCTTTTTTGCTAAATACATTAGAGGAAGCAGCCCACCAGAACAGATGATTGAAACTCCATCGGTGGAGGCCAAGTAGCCAGCCGAACAGCCGCATTCTGCAGAGTATATTTTTATCTTGTCAAGAGAAAGTCAGTCTAGATCATATTGGCTAACTTCTACTTCACAAGAAATACAAACAAAAACTCACTTGTGTCAGGCATGGCCATTTTGTGTCCCCAGCCCTTTATTACCATGAAATTCCGTGCAATGGGTGGTTTCACGCTTTTTTCTTTGCAGGGCTCTGAAGCCCTTTGTGGTTCTTTGTCTGAGTGCCAAGGACGCAAGCGTGGAGTCCTGCTATAAGAACTAAATGATTTCATGAGTTTTTCCCTGTTTTTCAAGAAATAGGCCACAAAGAGTTGGGGTGCAGTGTTCCAATTGGTGAGTGTCAATACCACTGGACCACCCAGCTGGCTCCCAGAACCCTTTATCCCAACACCAACAGCACTTTTTATCTGAGGTTCATAAAGATCAGCACCTGGCTAGTCATTTCAGGAGTCCACAGTAGACATAGTTGTGCCACTGTCCCTCACTGTCCTTTCTTCTATCTGTTTTGAATGCTTAATTTGCTTTGGATTGAGGCCTTATGAACTATAACAGAATTTCCCTTTTTCCTATAAGCAAATTGTAGCCCTCTTTGTTAATACTCACAAATGTTAACACTCTCCTGTAGGGACTCTGCAAAATGCAAACAGAATGTTCTAGACCATTTCATTAGACAACAAGACTCATAACCTGAACTTCAGTCACCTTTAGTATTACTTTAGGCAAATCACTTAATCTTTTTTATTTTTATTTTTTGGTACCGAGGATTGTACCCAGGGGCACTTAACTGCTGAGTCACAACCCCAGTCTTTTAAAAAATATTTTGTTTAGAGACAGGGTCTCATTGCATTGCTTAGTGACTGGCTAAGTTGCTGAGGCTGGCTTTGAACTTGTGATTCTCCTGTCTCAGCATCCCGAGCCTCTGGTATTACAGGTATGTGCTACTGTGCCCAGTCACTTAATCAGGGTTTTGGTTTCTGAGAAGGATGACAAGATACAAAAATTTATGCTTGACATATTAATTTTAAATGTCCATATGAAAGGTACAATAAACACTACACTATCATGTTGTTCTGTAGCCTTCCAGAATTATTACATCATTTGATGATTTCAGTTTCCTTACTGTGGAATGTGTACATAGCAAATGCACAATTTTTAAGTAGGAAAGCTAATGAGAGAAAATTTATCATTTAGTGTTTTCAAATATTATCTGGGAAGTTAAGTCACCATTTTGTTAGCATTTTCCCATTGATATCTTTTAAAGGATTCTAGTGAGTGTCTTTAATAGAAGTGAAATCCACAGTCAGATATTATTCCAGAAAAGTGCATTCCATCCTGCTCTTTCCAAAAAGCTAGTAGGAGGGTTCTGGCACCAAATGGCTGTTGACTCTCCTCCAGGTCGCCTGTAAATTTCCTTGCAGACTGAGCAAGTGTGTGACCTCAATCTCTCCTTTGTCTGTTTTGTCTGCTTTTCCCATAGCTCTTTCAGTTCCGACACAGCCAGTAGTTAACCTACATCAAGACCCCAAATTTTGCTTTAGATGAGGACCTGTGTGAATGTGGTCACACAGGCTGGTAGCAGCAGCTTCTGCACATATGAGTGTGAATAAGGCAGGCCTGATTCGTGGACCCTCTCCCTGCAAAAGCCTCTTTCATATCTGAACGTCCTCTGTGCACAGGGAGGTAGGCTTAAGGGAGAGTTCAAGCAGAGGGAAGCACTTTTTAAAAGAGTATCTGCGATGTGAAAACCTGACATTGTCCCATAAAATGCCACTGCTTCGAAGAAAGGCTCTCCCACCAATAACAGAAGGTTCACTTACGTCATGGAGCTCCCAGTGTGTGTAGATGTATTCATATAAACAAATGTGTTCAAATACGTACTCATAACTTTTTAAAAAGTGGAAACACCCTGAAGATTACACATACTTTTTCAGTCTTAGAGCACTTCTGCTCAAGCACAGGGAGTCTGCAATAACGTCCACAGAGATCCAAATGACATGTGGTGGCATTTTTTTCTCCTTCAAACATGCCAAGGTCAGAGTGGAAGAAGCTGTGTTCTAGTTGCAACATCACGGTTATTTAAAGAAGCTGCACTCTAAAGAATGAAGGAAGGCTGTGTTTCACATCTGGGGAGGGTGGGACCCATGAGCTGGCCAGTCCCTAGGAATGCCATCCCTGGACGCACCCCCGGCTGCTGGGCATGGGCCTGCACAGCTCCTGCAGCTGTGTCCTGGAGGCAGAGTCCCACCCGGCTTCTTGCCAGTAACCCTTTCTGTGCCCTGCTCTGGGAACTGTTGGTACAGGGCTTCCTGACTGACTGAGCCCGGGGGGACCAGACTCAGATTTCAGAGGGTAATGTTCACAGTGGAAGCCCAGGTGGCCCTCTGTGTGGAGGCCAGCTTTGCTCTGCCACTGAGCATCTCCTAGAGTTGCTTCTTTGGGCTAACTTTCTCAGCCTCTGCCCTTACTCTCACTTTGTCAGAGTGTCACAGTGAATGGCTTTCCCTTTACTCCTCAACTGTGATTTTTATTTAAAAAAAAAATCTTAGAAATTATAGCTGGGAAAGACTTGCTTCATCTAGTCTCAGCAGGAGGGCTCCCCATGGAATATTTCCATGGGTTTTTAAGACAAATAGCAATGTTCTGGGTAAAAGCCAACCTCAGCCCACTGCTTCACCAACCCGGGGAGGCATGTGCCTGCCTGGCCACTGAGGAATGTGCAGGGGCATGCTGCAGCCAACCCAGTAACCTTGACTCTGAGTGGCAAAGATGATCGTAACTCTTCAGAGAGGACCTGGAGCCTTGAGCAAGAGGGCAGAGTCTACGTGACTAAAACATACCAACTTCCTCTTTCATAAGTCATCACATGATGAACTACAATTACAATTCCTGCCTTGTCTCTGCGAATTGCAGACGCATTGCCTCACCCTAGAAACCCTGCTCCCGTGTGGAGGAGGAGGCTGTAACTGCTGCGGCAGCCGGCAGCCACTTGGCTGCCGTCCAACTCCAGTCTGCGCTGGGAGGGCGGGAGGTGGGTGGAAGACAAAAACAAAGCTCTGTTTACTTAGCATACATCGATAAAGCTGCTGCAGAGCCACATGAAAGGCCAAGCAGCACGAAGACTTTTGATACAATATAAGGAACTGCTGCCCTGGATCCAAGGCCCACTTTAACCCCTTGGGCCCCGGGATCTTTTTATGGCAGGCAAGTCCAGAACTAAAAGAGCCTTTCCATCTTCCAGCAGGCATTTAATTCTTGAGGGAAGTTCCAATAGCTCAGTTTCGACATTCAGCTGGCAATGTACAGTGAAAAGGAAATGCTCTTCTCCCAGAGAAGAGAAGCTCTGTTCCACAAAGATCCTTACTTAGTGTCTCTCAAGGCAGACATTGTATCTCAGTGGTTCTATTTTGGGATGGAGTGGCAGGCTCTCCCTTGAGGGCATTCAGTTCCTGCTTCCAGGTAAATGAGTATAATTAGGTCATGGCTCTAATGGTGAGTTGTGTTTTCTTTTAATATGTTTCAGTCCCTGCTTTGTGGGGCAATCTCTTGGGGGCGTTGAAGTCTCTCTGCAGCAAAAAGTGAGGTGATTCTTCCCCTTTGCTCTGTCCCCATGAGTGAAGTCACGTGCTGGAATGAGTTGCAGGGTCTTGGCTGGGAGTGACCAGAAGGACAGGTCCTGAGGGAGGTGCCAGGAGTGCCCGAACCTGCTGGCACCAGCTGCCTCTGGGAGAGATCCCGGTAGGCCCGTTCTCCTGGCTCAGGATGGGGCGGGGTTGCAAGGCAAGGGACAGGTGGGGAGCCTAAGGAATACCTTATCTGGAAACCCCCACGGGAAGACATTCAAGGCTAGCCTGTGAACACACTTGGGTCTGGCATTACGCTTTCTGTGCCATTTCGAACAGGTTTTTTCATGTGCTCTAAGCAGCTCCCTCCACTGTTTTTCTACAGGCGTGTTTCCTCTTGTGGTTAATCCTTTGAAGCAACCTGGCATTTTCAATAGCAGCAACTGGAGAGAAACGTCAGCAGGATTTTTTTTCTCCCTCTCCACCTACCAATCCAGTGGTAGGAAAGATAATATAATTAGTACCCTGTTCTTCCCACATTTAACCAGCTCATTCCAGTCTCGGGGGAGAGAAGTGGGGCTGTGCTCCCAACAAAGCAGCTCCAGAGCCGCCCTTATGGAGCGGAAGTGTGTCTGTCCAACCCAAAGTGACCGGCCCAAAGCGATCCACCAGAGCACACACCAGCTCCTCCTCCTGACAAAAGTGGGAAACTCGATATTCAGTCCAGTCTGGGCAGGGCCTGCGCTGCCCACCGCGGAAGGGAGCCGGGGGCTGGCCAGGCGGGCCTGCGCCCATGCGCCTGGGTCAGGCGCGGGCGGCGGAGTGCCAAGCCGGCCAGCAGGTCGCCCCACCGCGCGCGAAACCCAGGAGGCCGCCAGCGCCGCGGATCCTCCGCGCCTCCCGCCTTGCCAGTCCAAGTTCGGCCCGGGGCGGGGCCTGCAGGCCGGAGTCGGGGGCGGGGCCTGCGCCGTGACGCCTCAGAGCCCGGGTCCCTGGAATGTGCACTCGCTCCGCGCGGCCCCAGGCCCGCGGCGCCGGGCACGTCCGCGCGGAGCGTGCGCACTGGCGGCAGCTCGCGCCCACGTCACGCGCCCGCCGCGCGGACCTACATAAGGCAGCGGGGCGGCGCCGAAGGCTCGGCTAAGCGTGCGGGCGGCGGGCCGCGGTGCTCCAGAGCCCTCTTCCGTGCGTGCTTGGGGCTGGGCCTGGCGCGTCTGGCTCTCCCGAGTTTGTGAAACTTAAAGGGGCAGCGGCCTCGTGTTCCTCCCTAGACAAATACACTGCAAACTACTGTTGAGTGCGTGCGCACGACCCAACGTGTTTGGCCAATTAGGAGTCTTAGAAAAGCCCAAGCAGGGCTACGCAGGACCCCAAGCCCCCATCCTCAGGAGACTATCAGGAACCAGGAGACAAAGTGGACTTGTGTGTAAAAGCAGTCTCAACACGATTTAGCCCAAAAGGACACGAGGAGGGGAAATCCTGCCTGAGTGGTCGCCTGGGAGAGCCGAGCGGGGGGCGAGCGCAGGATATTCCAACAGGCACATATGCTCCAGGTCCGCCCCGGGGCGGGTGGCCCGCGTCCCGGCCAAGCTCCGGCCCCGCGCGGGGGAGGGGAGGTGGCAGAGGGCGGGCGCGCGCGGGCGCGCGCGCGAGGGGAGGGGGCCGCGCAGGCGCCGTGCGAGGCTGTCGAAGAATCAAGTCTGTAGAAGTGGAGCGGCCGCGGCAGCAGCAGCAGCGGCGGCGGCGGAGCTCAGCGGGCTGGGCGCTGGAGAGCGGCGACGCCAGGAGCTGGGACAGAGCGGCGGAGCGGCCCGCGGCGCGCGCCGCGCCCGAGCTCCACGCCGCCCCGCGCGGCATGCCCCGCCGCTCGGGCTGAGCCTGCCCCGGCGGCCGCCCCCCGTCCCCCGCCCCCCGGCCTCCCCGCCCCCCGCCGGCCGCCGCTGCGACCTGCTGCTCTCGCCCGCGCGCCCCGTTTTCGCCCCGGTCTGGAGGCCCGCTGCGGCCCCGGCCGAGCCGCCACCGCCGCCGCCGCCGCGCCGCCCCGCCGCCCGCGGGGACCTGCTGCCGCGCCCGCCGCGCCTTGCCGCGCGCCCGCCGCCCCTCGTGCACCGGGGGCGCCGCGCGGGCGCCGCGCCTTCGCAGGCTCTGCCGCCGCCGCCGCCGCCTCTGCGGCCGCCGCCGCCGCTGGTCGGAGAGACGCGGGGTTGGGGGGCGCGGCGGGCGCGCGGGCTGCCTGCGGGGGGCGGCGGCGCCCCCTCCTCCTCCTGCGCCTCCGGCGCCGCGGGCTCCGCGGATATGGCCGCGGCGGTGGCGGTGGCGGCTGCGTCCCGGCGGCAGTCGTGCTACCTGTGTGACCTGCCCCGCATGCCCTGGGCCATGATCTGGGACTTCACCGAGCCCGTGTGCCGCGGCTGCGTCAACTACGAGGGCGCCGACCGCGTCGAGTTCGTCATCGAGACGGCGCGGCAGCTCAAGCGGGCGCACGGCTGCTTCCCGGAGGGCCGCTCCCCGCCCGGCGCCGCGGCGCCCTCGGCCGCCAAGCCGCCGCCGCTCTCGGCCAAGGACCTCCTCCTGCAGCAGCAGCAGCAGCTCGGCCACGCCGGCCCCGAGGCGGCCCCCCGCGCGCCGCAGGCTCTGGAGCGCTACCCGCTGGCCGCTGCGGCCGAGCGCGCCCCGCGCCTGGGCTCCGACTTCGGCGGCCGCGCGGCTGCGGGCCTGGCCCAGCCGCCGACGCCACAGCCGCCGCCGGTGAACGGCATCCTAGTGCCCAACGGCTTCTCCAAGCTGGAGGAGCCGCCCGAGCTGAACCGCCAGAGCCCGAACCCGCGTCGCGGCCATGCCGTGCCTCCCACCCTGGTGCCGCTCATGAACGGCTCGGCCGCGCCGCTGCCCGCCGCCCTGGGCCTCAGCGGCCGCGCCGCCGCCTCGTTGGCCGCCGTGTCCGGGGCCGCGGCTGCGGGCCTGGGCTCGGCGCAGCCCGCCGAGTTGGGCGCCCACAAGCGGCCAGCGTCCGTGTCGAGCAGCGCGGCCGCGGAGCACGAGCCCCGCGAGGCTGGAACCAAGGAGAAGCCGCCGCCACCGCCCGCGCACCGGGGCCCTGCCGACAGCCTGTCGAGCACGGCGGGCGCCGCGGAGCTGGGCGCCGAGGGCTCGGGCAAAGGCCGCGGGCCCGGAGAGCAGGACTGGGTCAACAGGCCCAAGACCGTGCGCGACACGCTGCTGGCGCTGCACCAGCACAGCCACTCGGGGCCCTTCGAGAGCAAGTTCAAGAAGGAGCCGGCCCTGACTGCAGGCAGGTTGTTGGGTTTCGAGGCCAACGGGGCCAACGGGTCTAAAGCAGGTAGGGGCGGCTGTGGAGCGAGGGGGTCGCGGGGCGCAGAGCTCAGAGGGGGAGGTTCTTTCGGTGCACCGTTCTGCCCCAACCCAGAAACAACAAACACCCGACTTCCTGATCTGCCCGAGGCGGAACCAGTGCTTAGTGGCAACGTGTTCATGTGCTGAAGCAGCATAACAGGGATGAGTCAGACCGGGCTGATTGATAGGCACGGACTCGGGGTTTTCCTTTCCCAGCACATTCTTGGATGGGGAGCATGAGGGCACCAGTCACCTTTTAACCTGTCGGGGACGTTAGCAGTCACAAGCACAGCTCGGGCCAGGGCGCAGGATGCATGTGTGAGAGCAGGCCATTCTCCGGGCCTGGTTTCCTTTTAGGTTGGTGTGCCTCCTCAGAGTCCCCTCAGTGTGTTGGGAGTTGCTTGCCAAACTTGTGTGACTAAAGTGTGCTGTTGAAGAGTAGAAATTCTGCAACAAGTTTTGTTCCACTTTAGCAAAGAAAGGCCCCTTTCAGTGCCCCTTCACTTATCCCCCCTTTTTTCTTCCATTTCTTTGTTTTTCCAGTTGCAAGAACGGCAAGGAAAAGAAAACCTTCTCCAGAACCAGAAGGTGAAGTCAGGACCCCTAAGATCAATGGAGAGGCCCAGCCGTGGCTGTCTACTTCCACAGAAGGGCTCAAGATCCCCATGACCCCTACATCCTCTTTTGTGTCTCCACCACCACCCACTGCCTCACCTCATTCCAACCGGACCACACCGCCTGAGGTGGCCCAGAATGGCCAGTCCCCCATGGCAGCCCTGATCTTAGTAGCAGACAATGCAGGGGGCAGTCATGCCTCGAAAGATGCCAACCAGGTCCACTCCACCACCAGGAGGAATAGCAGCAGTCCACCCTCCCCGTCCTCTATGAACCAAAGAAGGCTCGGCCCCCGCGAGGTGGGAGGCCAGGGGGCAGGCGGTACGGGAGGACTGGAACCCGTGCACCCTGCCAGCCTCCCGGACTCCTCTCTGGCAGCCAGCGCCCCCCTGTGCTGCACCCTCTGCCACGAGCGGCTGGAGGACACCCACTTTGTGCAGTGCCCTTCAGTCCCTTCCCACAAGTTCTGCTTCCCTTGCTCCAGACAAAGCATCAAACAGCAGGGAGCTAGTGGAGAGGTCTATTGTCCCAGTGGGGAGAAATGCCCTCTGGTGGGCTCCAATGTCCCCTGGGCCTTTATGCAGGGGGAAATCGCAACCATCCTCGCTGGAGATGTGAAAGTGAAAAAGGAGAGAGACTCGTGACTTTCCGGTTTCAGAAAAACCCAGTGGTTGTCCTTAACTAAAACTGCTTGAATTGTATATATGTCTCCATATATATATATCCAAGACAAGGGAAATGTAGACTTCATACACATGGCTGTATAATTTTGATTTTTTTTTTTGAATACATTGTGTTTCTATATTTTTTTGACGACAAAAGGTATGTACTTATAAAGGCATTTTCTTCTTTTGTTAACGTTATTAGCATATCTTTGTGCTTTATTATCCTGGTGACAGTTACCGGTCCTCGTAGGCTGTGACTTGGCTGCTTTTTTAGAGCACTTGGCAAATCAGAAATGCTTCTAGCTGTATTTGTATGCACTTATTTTAAAAAGAAAAAAAAAGCCAAATACATTTTCTGACATTGTAAGATTGCCTTACTGTCTGTTATTCCTTATTGCTGGCCCCTTTCTTAGGCTGGAGGCCACTTGGTGGAGAAGGAAAGGAAATGAGTGAAAGGGGCACCGCTATCAAGTGGGCATGCCACTGGGAAATACCACCAAGTTCACCCTGAAACTCGTCCTCTTGGAGGAGTAGGAAGATAGGTTTTGGATCTCTCTGTTTTGTTCTTGAAGTTCAGTTCTTGGGACGTTGCCTGTCTGAGAGGGCTGCTGAGAGATCCTCGGCGTTGTGGGGCTTGGGGGTGTTTTTCCTGAGGCAGAGTTGACCGCTGTCCACGTGATCAGTTGTAGGAGTACAGTGCTGCATGCTAGTTGGTTACATAAGACGCAGGCTCCAGTGATGGAGCGGCGTGGTGGGTGGTGGCGTGTGCGAGATGGCACTGCCGTCTTGGAGCAGCCTGGCTCTGCAGCGCCACTTCATCTGCTGAGCCCCCGACAGCTCTGTCTGTCGCTGCTGTGGTCCTCTCCTCTGCAAGAGTTGCCAGAGGAGTCGCAGTCCTGGTGGGCTAGAGAGCGTGGGATTGGTTTTGTCGGTTCTGTGTCCTGTTCCGTTTTGTTCTTTATCATTTACTGTAGTGCTGTTGCTGTGGATGCTGTCACATGTTTTCTAGTGAGTGCTGAATACGCTATGGTACAATGACAGTGAAGCCCCCGGTCCGCAAGGACCGCCTGTGGGCATATCAGTGACGGCCCAAATGTGGGTGGAGGAAACCTGTAATTTCCTTCTTACATGTGTTTGAGATACCAAGTGAATAATACTGTTCTGGAAAAAAATGATGAACTAGTGAAAATTAAAGAAATTGAGGGTTTTACATAATAGGCAGGCCCCACCTCTCAAACTATTTTTAGAAGCCTTTTGTAAGCTAATTTCTTTTGATCACTATTTTGCAACAGTAAAATGATTTTTTAAACCAATAAATCATCAGTTATTAGAAATAGTTGTCTCACAGCATACTGGTTTTTCTTTTGTGCTGTTACGATTTAATATTGACAGGAACACTATTTTAAATCCTTATGTTCAGGTGTTTGTAACTTGGCCTTACAGTTGGGCTGAATCATGGCTTCTAGGTCTACTGCATTTCGTGTATATCGTTCACAGCCTAGCTTCTGTTTTGATTTGAAAATAGATTATTACCAGCTTTGGATTTTTTTTTTTAAGTTGTGTTTGTCTTTTTTTGAAATCGCTCAAAACGTTTAGTGGTCAAGTTACTAACACTTGAAAATCAGATACTGCACCAAATACAGTATTTTTTCATGGTGATGTTGGTGAGTGCACCCATGGCTAGTGCTGTGTGGATCCATGTCACAGTCGTTGTTATGCTGCAGACAGACTTGCACGATTAACCAGTTTGTCCTTACACCTTTTTTTTTTTTTTTAAGTATACATGACTCAGATCAATCAGACTGGTCTCTCTTATGTGAATGTACACATGCAAAAAATAGTCAGTTTCACATGCCCATAAAGACACTTGTGAAGAATTCAGCTACTATGATCTGTTGTATAAATGTGTTTCTAGGCACTTTATTATAAACTAGAATTTGACCTCATAGATGTTCCAACTTGATCAGTCATTTGACCTAATTTGTGGTTGCTATCTGTGTTTTGCAACCTTAATGCAGATAAGCTCTCCAACGAGATTAATGAAGAACCGTCCTGCTCTAGTGGAGAAGTCTCTCCAGCTGTGGAAAAGCAGCCTGGGCTGGTGGTGAAGGGGGGAGACTGACCAGCTTAAAAGGGCTGCAGAGCTTCCCACTATTAAACACAGGCTCTCCACGAGTCTGTCTCCTCTCCTCGGAGGCCTTTGAGAAGGCTGGCAGCCGGAGTGCTGATCTAGGTTCTTTTTCTGGCGTCCCCAAGTTAAAAGTGAACACTGGGACATGGTTTGATCTTTTGTTGTACCCGATGACAGTGCAGAGATTCTCCACAGCTGGAGAGAAATGTCAGAAAGCTACTTACTGTACGTGGGCAGTATCAGATTTCAGATCCTAATATTTCAGCTATGCTTTTAATACTCAGAATACTAGGGGATGGGGTGTTGAAGCTTTCCCCCCCTTTTTTTTGTTAACAGTTTATAGAATTTAACAGATGTACTGTCTTTCATGTGGCCTCACATTTGAAGTTATGAGAACATACACATGGTTTACAACTTTTACTATATACCCTTCCTTGGCCACCAAGTATTTTAAAAGTGTGCCACCTTTTAACCTTTACTTTTTTTTTTAAGTTGAAGGTGATAACTTTTTCTATATATGATGCAATTCATGTCAACTAAAGTAAGTGTAATCTCAGATATCATTATATTTTAAAATCATGCTATGGAAATATCACCTGCATTCTGTCGTTTGTCCAATTTACAGTACCTTTTTTTTCCTTTAACTTTTAGCATTAAATAAAAAAAATAAAATTGGGAGCACTGAACATTTTCTGAGGCCTTTTTTAATTTTTTAAATGAGCATAGGATGACTCTCATGTTAATTGCTAATGGCAATGTGACTGAAGGACGTGTGGGTTTGGGTGTGGGGTTTGATGAACTGCAGGAGAACAGGAGATAAAAAGCTCTGGTGGCAGAAAACAGAAGTTCTAGGGACCAGGAAAGGGCCACTGGAGACGGGGACAGGTGAAAAGCTGTACAAAATACAGCTGAAGGCACTTGTTTATTTTTCAACTGGCAGCCTGGCCAGCCTTCTCCAACAGTGAACTGCAAGGAGATAGTGACCACAGTGAAAAGACCAGCCAGCCTGGGACTGCTCTTCGGAAAGCTTTGGAATAAAACAGCCTGGATGGGGCAGAGGAAATACCCTGAAGACAAAAGGAAAAAAGATGGGAAGAAAAAGAAAGCAAGCCTGCACTTTAAAAGCTTTGGAACCGACTTTATGTGAGCTTTACTGATATCCTGAAATCTGAACTTACAAATAGAGATAAGAGCACAGATGCATTTTAAAACCGCCTCTGCCGCCACATAGTAAGAAGTTTCCTGGGTGTTGCAGCGTTGACTCTTTATTGATCAATGGTTTGGCAGATTTCTCTATGAAAGGAAGTTGTGAAACTTATGAAGAGTCTAAAGCTAGGATGTACACAGACTTACTATATGTTTTAAATAGCAACAATGGATGTGTAGATGGGTATGTTTTTTAGGGGTGATCCAGTGACTTGCGGGTCCATTGCTATATTTTAATTTTTTTCATTATTAGCAGCCCATTTAATGCCATTTTTAAAGAAACTATTCTCAACATTTTTTTTTTTTTTTTTCTTTTTGCGGTAGGGGGATTGAACTCAGGGCCTGGTGCTTGCGAGGCAAGCACTCTACCAGCTGAGCTATCTCCCCAGCCCTAGAAACTATTCTCAGTAAGTCAGATTATATGATAATTTTTCAGGCAATTAAAATAAATAGGCTAAACTGTTCATCAGTTTTTGTTTTCTAACTTAAAAATATTTTTGAGTCAAATTTAAAATAGCATAGCATGCAGAAGTGATGTTTAAAATTTCAAAAGCTCCTCCCAAAGGTATACTTTAATGATTACATTCAGTTAAAAAAAAAAAAAAACCAGACTCTTGATGTGGCAGATGTCTTTGTTTATTCCCCAAAGGGAGGAAAAGTTGAAAGCACACAGACCCTTTCAGTTTCTAGACTTTTAAGTAGTCCTTTACTCAAAGTTGTTTTGCATATGATTTAGAGATGTTTTATTTGGTTAGCGAAGAGTAAAATGTTTGTCTTCCTGATTCCTAAGTGTGTACGTGGAATCATTCAGAAAAACGCTCAGTTGTGTGGAGGCCACCAGAAGTCCTGAGTCACCCTCATTTGCTGCCTTTGTTCGTGGGGAACAGTGTGAGAAGACACGCCTTTCCTCCTGCTGGAGGTCAGATGCCCCAGTGAATGGAATACATATTTAGCCTCCTCATCCTCTGTTCTGGGCCTGGGGGAGGGGTTAACTCCTTGAGTGCCACTGGCCGGGCCTCTGACAACAGCAACAGGCTTGCAACCAAGAGAAATAGGCTGAGTTTCCAGAGGCAACTGCCTAGGTCCTGTGCAGCTGGCCCTCTTGACAGCCTGAGTTACCCTCTGTAATTTGAAAGGCACAAAAATAGACAATTTGTAAATTACTTAAGAACTGGAAGATGGAAAATGCCTGGATTTATGGATTATCTGTGGATCCCCTATTAATCCTCCAGTAAGTTCATGATTAGGGATATCCACACCACCCCTTTCTATCATTAAGAAATTAACTTACGGAGCCAGGGTGTTGCTCAGGAAGAGCTTGTGCTTAGGGTATATGAGGCTTCGGGCTGGATCCCCTTCACCAATAAACAAACTAACAGTGAACTCAGTTTTAAGCCTGCCACCTCCCCTGTCGGCATAAGGCTGGACATACAACAGATTTCCCTTATTTTTTAAAGGATTATAGAATATGAAATCTATATTTGCACTGGTTTTTATCACAGAATAGTGTGTTTCCGCATGGCACTGAGCAACATAAAAGGATCCATACGCCCTGCAGAAAAGGTATTTTAGGGCAAAAATAAACAATTGCTTAGAAGATACTTTATCTTAAAAGCAGTTCTTTTATTTTGAATCTGAAAAACAACTGATATAATTTTCTTATTAGAACAACCACATGGGACTAGGTATAAGCAGATTCTTCCATAACACAGTCTTAAATATTTCTTTTAAAAATAAAAGTAGAAGGCCCTTTACAACTGTAGAGCAAGTCTTCAGTGCAAGTGAAATTTATCTCAAGATGGCCACAGAAAGCCTCTAGGAGATGTTTTCTGGTAGGTCAGACAAGCTTTGGAGACGGCCACAGGGCTCCTGGTGAAAGGAGGGCACCAACTGCTGGTTCTCCTGAATGGGCTTCACGCCTCAGATTGCATCATCCAAGAAGCCGCCTCCAGCAGCTCAGCAGGAGCCCTTGATGCTGAGATAAGACATCCTTGTGTAGGGTAATGTCACATTTGAATATTTCTAAATATAGTTTACATTTGGGGGGAAAGGAACTGTTACATCATCTGTAGGTCCGCCACTTAACCGCGCTTGCTTAGCTGTTCCCAGCTTCACTATCAGTTAACCTGCAGGTGCCCACTGGGGACAGACATCCTGCCACAAGTGAGTCAGGTTATGTTGTGCACGCATGCACGTGACAACTTCCCACGTAAGAGGTCACTGCACCTTTCTCTGCCATTTGGAGAACACCTGACAGTTCAAATAGAATATTCTAAAGTGGCTATGTCTTCAGGGGAAAAACAAAAACCTCGAAACAGCACTTCCACAGAGCTCGGTTTAACGTATGGCGTTTATTAAAAGTGAACCTCAATGTCCTGAGCTTTACCCTCATTATCCTAAGATTCTTTTTAATAGCTGCCTGGTAAGAGTTTTGCAGAAAACAGATGTGTCCGAGTAGGGGTCGTCTGGGTGGGAGTAACCCAGCACGCTGCCAGCTTGTGCCAGGGCTTGCCAGGGGCACCCCGCTTGGAGTCCACCTGTAAGCAGCAAAACAGGAAAAGGCTAGGGGAGCCTTAACCCAGGCTGAAACCTGTTACTCCCATTTTGTTATTTCTGCTGCGAATAGCAATTCAATTAGTCTTCTGGGTGATAAAAGATAAAGATTTATTGTATCCCATATGTGACTGAAATCAGAATTTCACAGGGGTCACAGTCATTAGAGAAGTTAATAAGCACCACATGGGTTGTTGGTGTAATTTTACACTTACAAGCGGGCACCTCCCTCCAGGCTTAAACAGCTGAGTCCTGCCCTGCTCCTGAGGAGGCTGCAGTCACAGCCACAGGTAGGAAAGGCCAGTCGGCTCGGCTAAGGGCGCTTGCTTATCAAGTTAGCCCTACGCTGGTTTCCTTCCAGGGGCATGGAAAACCAACGTTTAGGCAAAATCGTCGCATGGAAAACGGAGTCCTCCTAGAACTTCCATCCGGAACCACAGGATTCTGACCTAGGTCCAGTCTGAAGTCCAAAGTGCCTCCCACGGCAGACCCACGCTGCCCGCCGTGCAGCCAGCATCCAAGGGGCTGCTGCGCACGCACATTTGAGTGTCACCCACACACAAATAAGGCACCAGCGCAAGCGCAGGGGCCGGATCGGAATCATCAAAATGTAGCTGTTTCTTTACTTCGCTTATTCTTAATCTTTATTTTTTTTTAACTCGAACGTTGTCAGAAAGGCGTTTTTTAAAAAGGCAGCCAGCCTCCCGCTCGGCGGGCCTGTTTACCGGAGGGGAAGGAAGGGGGCGGCGCCCTCGCCTCGGCGGCTGCGTAAGGCCCACAGGACCCCGGGGGACCGTCCTGCGCCGCCCGCGCCGCGCCGCCCTTCTTCATTCCAGAACTTTCCCGCGGCCCGCAGCCGCGCCGCGCACGTGGAGCTGCGCGACCCCGGCCGCCGCGCCCGGAAACAGGAGCGGGGACGGCGCCCGCCCCGCGCCAGCTGCGGCGCTATAATTAGCGGGCCGCGGCTCCGGGCGGCCGCCCCGGGGAGGAATGTGCGCGCCCGGCCGACCCCGCGCGCGGCACCAAATAAAGGCAACGGCAGAGGCCGAGGGCGCGCGCCGCCGCGGGTGCTGGCCGGGCCGCGCCGACCCCTGCTGGGTGGGCCTGCCCAGTCGGAGCGGGCGCGAGCCCGAGCTGCCCCAAATGGCACTCCCCTTTTGGAAATCATGATGCCGCCTGTTCCTTCTTTTTTCTTTTTTAGACTGTGGCTAAAACCTGCCAAGCGTCCGGTGCCGGCGGAGTGGACACGCGTGCGTGCGGGGACCCCGTGGTAGCAGCGCGCACGCTGGCGCACGGTCGCCTGTAGGAAGTGCATTTGTGAAGCCAACCCCAGCCGCGCCTGTGCCGGAACTACCCGGTAAACAGAGCGCGTAACCAATGACCACCCACAAGGAAGCTGACTTTGTAATGGGGAAACTTCCATTTAAGTTTAACAGATACGCTTCTCTCTGATCCTTGTACTTGGGGCACTTAAAGTGCTGCCCTACTAACTCTAACTTTATTATAATTATTCAATTGCGTATCCGGCACAACGTTTTAAAAAAATGCCCAGAATGCCTGTTTTGTTTTTTAAAAGTGGTGTTACAATGGCATTTGTCCATCACCTGCCTTGGAGTGGAAGGTGGCGATCAGAAGTGGGGAGGGGGCCGGCGTTTTTATGTGTGAAATACCTACACCAGGTGTCCTTTACCAAAGTATTTTTCTTTCCTGAGAATAGACCCCAAAGTCATTTTAGGAGCTTGTGGCCAACTTCCTTCCATAGTCCACTTTTGTATTTCTCATTGCGGAACCCTGGGGCGTTCACAGGCTGAAGGCGATGCTGGGAGGCTCCAGCGCCTCCCCCGAGGCTGCCCGTCTTGAGGCGGCAGCAGTGCCTGCTCAGAACCTCTGCTCCTGCACAACGACCCGGGAGAGAGCTGTGTGGGTTCAAGTGCAGGTGTCCACGAGGACTCCTCTCAGAACCGCCTGCTCTGCCCTGGCTGCACGAAGCCCCTAGCATAGGGGCCAGGAAATCTTCACCTGTCCTGGGGCCTTGTGTGGCCATCTCAGAATAATCAGTTAACTTACGTGTCTCTAAATTATTAAAAAGTAGACAAAACATGTTCTCCACCTTAGACGAGGCTGAGAAGTCAAATTGGGGAATCTCCATGACAGGTGACAGGTTTCTCATGCGACTCGGCGAGAAAGCATCAAGTAGGTGATGCAGGGCTCGTCAGATAGGTGGACACAGTACACATGTGACACTAAACATGGGCCTTCTGTGCTGTGTGAAAGGGGGTGACAGTACATCGCTTTGAAACACCAGAGAGAAGGGCGCCCCCTGCTGCCCCCGCGGAGGATGCACTGTTTTGAAGTCCCTTTTGAACCCTGACCTCCCACTGGGAGTCAAAGGTTTTCCTCCATTGGGTTTCAATGCCAGAGGAGGGGTCAAGTTCACCCCCTTGAGGGATGCAGAACTTTTGGGGAATGGGTGGGAGGAGGGAATAAATAAAATGCAGCCTACAATTAAAAGCTACAAATATGTTCCTTAAAATCCTCTCAGCTCAGTTCATTTACAAAGGAACCAGAGTCAACAAACCTTTAAGCCACTAAAACAGCCACCTTAAAGCCATTGATGGCTTTAAAAGCAAGGTGGTATTTGTGTGGCTGCAGCAACTGGGGCGTGGAGACCTGATAATACGTCTGGGTGTCTTGCGTTTTTTAAAGATTGAACAATGAATCGGTGAACACGTATGGGGGAGCACTCTCATTGAGTTTTGACCTCAGTAAAATTGTTGTATTTGTAGAAAAAGAGTTTATTGGGTTGGTTGGTGTGTCCTGGTGCTGCTGGGGATTGAGCCTAGAGCCTCTCCAGTGTTAGGTAAGCGCTCTACCAGAGCTTCATCCCCAGCCCTATCAGTGTTTTTGACTTCGAGACAGGCCTCACTAAGTCGCCCAGGCTGGCCTAGAACCTGCCATCACCTTGCTTCAGCCTCCAGAGCAGCTGGGATGGAAGGCACGCACCCCTGCACGTGGTGGAAACAATCACAGCTTATAAACCACACGTCTCTGCACTGGGGCCAGTGGATCCATGACCAAGCCTTCAGGGGTTGTGAGGAGTTGATGACCACAAATCTGTAGCACAAGCAGGAATTTACTCCAGGTCTCAATGGCAAAAACTCCCCTGGACTGAGCCACGGTGCCTTTGCCGAGAGATTGAGGACTCTCCTGCAATTAGGTGGCAACTCTTCCTGGACAAGACGGACTGTACCATCTAAGAAGGAAAACAAAGGCACGTCAGAGGATCAAACATTTGGAGAGGGGCGGTTCCACCAGGGGACCCGCATCATTCCCCACTCCCAGGCTGGCTCACTCCTTCACCCACGTGCCTGTGAAGAAGGTGGGCCCAAGTAGGACTGCCTGGCACTCCACCTCCTCCTGGGTCAACCTCAGGTGCAGTCTCCTAATCCCACTTTAATGATCTGCAAAACGGGTTACGAATGGTGCTCATCAATTAGCAATTAGGGGATCAATTAGCAAGGGGAGGGAACACAGCTTTCGTGATGTCTACGCTGTGTGTGGGAGGTCACCCTCCCCAGCTGGGCTCAGGGAGGAGCCCGATAGGAATACCAAAACAAAATGGTGTCTTCAGTTGGTTCCAGAAGCTACTCCTCATCCTGGCACCCTCTGGCCACCCCTTCTCAGCCTCCTTGGCGCTCCCAGCTCCTCTCTCCTCCTCCCTCAGGTGCCAGGCTTCTGCGGCCAGCAGCTTACCCAGCATCTGCCGCTGGATACTTAGTTGGCATCTCGGACTTGGTCCAGTGTATCCATAATCGAACTCCTGATCTTCTCCTGCCAAGCGTCCTCTCAATTTTCTGTCTCGGTGAATATCAAGCCCCTCTTCCAGCTGCTCAGGCTGGGGTCTTGACTGTGGTTTTGGGCTTTGACTGTGGTTTTTCTTCCACACCTTTCACCCTGTCCATCAGTGAATCCTTCTGGCTCTGCCTTCAAAATACACTCAGGAGCTGACCACATACCATTGCCTGCACCTCTGTCTAGAGTGTTGCTGAAGCTTTTGAAGTGTTCTTCAAGCTTCTGCCTTGTCCTCTGAAGTTCATTTTCAAACTCAGAGGCCAAATAAGCCTTAAAAATATTGTTCTAGTCCTGCTTCTCCGTCAAGCAAATTCCTCTGTGCCTTCTTGTCACCTCCAGAGTCCAACACAAACTCTTTACAGTGGTCTGCCAGGCCTGCTACCTCCAGGCATGGCTCCAGTCCTTGCTCACTTGCCTCCAGCCCCTTGGGCTTCTCTGCTCTTCCCTGACCTTGCTGAGCATGCTCTTCCCTCAGGACCTTTACATTTGCTTTTCTCTGCCTGGAATGCTCTTTCCCCATGTCTGTTCATGAGTCTGTTTTTCATTGCTGTAGAATAATACCTGAAGCTGGGTACATTATAAAGAAAAGAGGTTTGTTTCACTTAGTTTTAGGGGCTGAGAACCCAAGATTAGTCAGTCTCATCAGCTGGGCCTCCAGTGAGGCCCTTCCCTGGCTGCCTCACACCTGGCCAATGACATCATAGCAGATGGTGGAGTGCCTGTGAGATGGAGAGTTCTCATGGTGAGACGGGAAGTCAGAGAGGGGCTGTGGGCTGGGCTTGCTCTTTTATAACACCTTACCCCACGAGAAGAACTCACTCTGCAAGGCCAGCCTCAGTCCCTCCTAAAGGCAGAGTCCCCAGTGACCTAAGTTCCCCCTTCTGGGATCCACTTGTTAAATGCCCCACCATCTGCCAGCATGGCCCCCAGCACCAGTTTTCCAGCACACGAAGCCCTGGGGACGCAGCCACCATACCAAGCCATTGCAGTGTGCGGGGCCTGTTCCTTCAGGTCTCACTCAAGGGTCTTCTTATCCGCCAGGCCTTCCCTGGCTATCCTGTGTTGTTAGCATCTTGTTGTCGCCGCGATCACCACATCCTCAGGGGCTTAAGGCAACAGTTTTATTTTCTTAACAGTCGTGAAGGTCAGCTGGGCACGAGGGGCCTTGGGAAGTCAGATAAGCACAGACCCTGTGGATACCGGTATCCAGGAAAGCCAGTGGGCTCGCACCAGGAGGACGGAGAAGCAGTCACAGGCACACGCTGACCCACCGCACCAGAGTCCCGCAGCAGGAGGGCCTTTCCTGCCCTGGTTTCACATTGTGCGTGAGGGTGTTCAGATAAAGCAGGCAGGAGGAGGGGCTCGTGGGGGCGGGGCCACAGCGGAGGTGGGACTGGGATCTGGTGGCTGAACTGCAGGTGTGTCCTCCACCTTCTCTGGGTGGGGGGCAGGACTCACCTGATGGCTCCCCAGGTGGCCTCAGAAGCAGGTTTGCCACAGTTCTTCTATTGAAAGACTCTGCTACGTGGGCCTAGCTCGTGTTTTAGTTGCAGACGGGTCACCTTCAGTCCCAGCTCCAGCCCCGAGGTCTGCTTGGGACGGTGGCATCATGAGTTTAGGGTCTTGTAATTCATCCAAAGCAGGAGGCCTCCGAGGTCTGGGGCGACCTCCCCTCCCACTTCTGCCCCTGGCAGAGCACGCGAGGCCCACCCTCAAGTCTCCCCATGGGCCTCTGTGGGTGGGTCCTTCCTCAGATACCCCCCGGCTTCAGAGTTCCCAGTCCAAACCCCCACTCCACGGAATCTTCCCTCAGCCCTTTCTTCCCACCCTCATCCTGTGGACCCTGCCCTCAGGCTTTAGCCGCCAATCCGTGTGGCTTTGCTCCATCCCAGCTCTTGCCAGCCCCGCTGGCAAGAGCTCTGGTTCCTTTTCGGCCCCGTGGACTTGAACAAAGAGCAGGTCCCTCGGTCTAGCAGCCAGAGAGGGGGGCTGAGAAGTCTCAGGTGCTTGGCCCTGGTGCTCTTGCTGCCAGGTGGCAGGGGCTGAGGTCAGTCTTGCTCTGAATTAGCCACAGGTGTGTGCCGGCAGCACACCATGGGCTTGGCGCGATGCTGATGTCTGCCTCAGGGGGCGGTGAGCCGGAACAGGTGTTGCATACTAAAGAGGCATCACAATGCTGACTCTCGCCATTCGATTTAGGATTTTCCACCCCCAATTTAGTGTGAGGGTAGACTCACTTCTCCTCACATTTAATTCACAAGAACATGAAGACCAACACCCGACGCCTCTCCTGGTCAGCTCTTCTTGGACCATCTCTACAGTACCTAGACTCCCCTCCCAGGCCTGAGCTTAACCCAAGGACACAGCCTTTTCTGGAAGCTGGTCCTCGTGGCCCTGGTGCAGTTATAAGGCACTGGGTCACATTTCTGCCCTACCCTGCTCAGAGTTGCCACGAGGACCACAGCAGGTGCCAGGAGGTCTAAGGTGCCAGGAGCAGCTTTCTTGTTGGCAAGGCTGGGAGAACCTGCCAGGAGAGTTGTCCTTCACTCTGGTCCCCAGGGGAAGGCCAAGAGACACACAGAAGTTGAAACACAGAAACAGAAAAGGCTGTTTCCTTTGGGCGTATCCACCAAGGGATGGAAGCGACTTTGCCGCTGAGATACATAAGGTGTGTGTGACCTCTACAAACGGGTGTCTCGTTTTAGCTTGTCCTCGAGAGTTCACGTGGGATTGTCGGCACGCAGCTGCTGCCTACCTGCTTCTTTTTTCTTGAACCCATAACCAATACATTTGTAGGACGCCATGGGGGCATCGGGCAGGTGGTCCTCCTACCAAGGGAGAAGTAATAGGGGGAAGGCTGCCCTGGGCTCCTGGACCCAGCATGAAGGTGCACATCCAGTCCAGTCCCCAGACCAAGCCAGACGTGAGGAAGGAACTTCTGAGTGCCTCTCGAGCCGTGATCGCCTGCATGGTGGTAATCCTACGTGGCTCCCTGAGCACCCCCCGCCCCATCCCCTTGGGATGCTTCCAGGCCACTCCACAGCCCCCTGAGCTCAGCTGTCCTCTTGACCTATGCTGACCAAGCCCAGGAGACTGGGCTCTGCCTCAGCCCTGCCAGAGTTCCACATGGTTGCCTCTGCCTCAGGTACCTTTGGAACCAGGGACCACTCTCAAGTCCCAGTCCAGTGGTGAGGACTCTGCTACTGGCCTGGTTTCTTTCTTGTATCCTAGGGGGTGGCCCTCTGCCCTGGTCCCCCATTGCCACGCTGACAAACCTGCTGAGTCTCTCCTGCCTCATCTTGGGCTCTGGGGTGCCACCACGGTGTGGGCTGCACCTAAGACTCGAAGCCTGGGGAGGCTGTGCCCCGTCCCCATCATTACCTCCCAGATTAGACTTAGGTCCACCAGGTCATCTGAACTGGTGCCTGTCCCATCCTGGCAATGCCACCACACTAGGGTTCTCCAGAGAAAGAGAACTGATAGAACACGTACATGTGTCGAGACTTACTTTAAGTCATTGACTTACACAATCAAGGCGGGTGGCAAGTCCACAATCTGGAGAGCAGGGTGGCCAGCTAGAATTTCACTGAAGAGTCGATGCTGTGGTCATGAGTGGACACACAGGCCGGATTTCTATGTTGTAAGCTTGAGGCTCCCTCCCTTCCTTCTTCAGGAAACCTTCGTCTCTGTTCCTAAAGCCTTCAACTGATTAGATGAGGCCTACCCACGCGATGGAGAGTAATCTGCTTTCTTGAAGTCTGCTGATTTAAAATTAACATTAAATATTAATATTAGCGAGTCTATAAGAAGCCTTCACAGCAACATCCAGGTTGGTGTCTCATCAAAAAGCTGGGCATCATAGCCCTACCAAGATGACACATAAATTAACAATCATGGCCGCTTCTCAAACTTTCCTTTCCTCCTCCCGGAGCCTCCCAGACCATGATGCTGCCATCGTCAAACACAGTCACAGGATATCCTACCCAGGAGGCTTAATTTAAAAGGGACTTAATGGCTTTTGGAACTGAAAGCTGGGCAGGCAGCCTCAGGCCTCACCCACTTAGGCTCAGCTTCAGCTCCTTCTGACTCCCTGGGCTCTACCTTCCCGGTGCCTGCCCTGTGATCTCCGGAGGGCTGACGGGCTTCCTCATTTGCTCTCACCAGGAAGGAGAGCCCAGAGCAGAGAGCAATTGTCCAGAGCAGGAGAACCGTGGCTTCTCTGACTGGCTCCGTTTGACATCATCTCTCTGACCACCTGTGCTGTGATTGGTTAGGTCTGCCCAAATCTACTCAGTCCCAGGATAACGAGATCAGATTGTTCTGGTGGCTCTAGTCAGGGGCCTTCTTTGGAACCCAAGTGGGACCATCCCACCAAGGTGGCGGAGGGAGGGCTGGGTGCCTGAGGAGAAGCTTAGCATTCCACCTCATCTCCAGAGGAGGGCTGCTGCTTCCAGGTCCAGAGGCACTCCCAAGGCTGCGGCCTCTGCACGTGGCACCTGCCGGAGGCCACAGGCAGGGACCAGATCCAGGAGTGGACAGGGTCCTGCTCCCTGCTTGGTTGCCAGGGAAGTGAGCCCTGTGGCGCTGTAGATGGCGGCTGGGAGACGGGCGCTCCCTCCGGACCTGCTGGCCTCCCCCTGTGTCTGGGGTGCGAGCCCCTCACAGGACTGAGCTCCCAGCAGCCGGCCTCGCAGCTGTGGGCATGGAGAGGCCACTGGGAGCCACTCTAGGCAGAGGGCAGTGATTCACACGGTTCTGATGGGGGTGGGGCTTGGCAGGGACATAGAATGAAGGGGAAGGTGGCGCGGAGACAGGTGGGCAGCGCAGAGGAGGGGGTTGTCTCGAGATTCTGATCTGTAACCTGTTTTTGTTTAAAACACAAGGGAGGTGTCAGGACTCATCCTAACAAGCCGCAAAGCCTCCCACCCCCGTCTGTGCGGCTCCCTCCTGACCGGCTCCATGGCCGTCGCAGGCACGGCCGGCCGCACAGAGGGCCAGGGTACCAGGAGGCCAGGGTACCAGGGAGCCAGGGAGGCTGTGCTCTTCCGCAGGGTGCGGGGTGCCGGCGAGGCGCAGCACACACCTCCGCGCTCCCGGCAGCGCTGGACGCCAGGGTCTCCGCTCTCTGTGAACTGCCTCTTGTTAGAGCAAATATGATGGTGTCCAGTGATTGCAATTAATAGTCGTAGAAGTTTTTTCATGAGCAGACCGTGGACCCAAGGAAAGGACAGAAGCCCTCCACAGAGCTGTTTTGGTGCTGGAGTGTCACTCCCAGCGAGGGAGAGAAGCGTTGGGACACAACGTTGCTGGGGTGAAGCGGGGTGCTGTTACCCCAGCCGGCACAAATCCACACCCAGCAAGGAAAAGGCCTCCTGCCCAGCGTGAGGGCACTGCCCAGCGTGAGGACACGGTGTGCTTAGAGCCCTCTCTCGGGTGGTTGGCTGCTCCCAACAGCCAGTGCAAAGCCCTTTCATAGAGCAGAAAACTGAGGCCAAAAATGTGAAGGGACTTGCTTGAAGCTGTCTAACTCGAATCCCATCTTCTTTTTACTACTTTTTCCCATATTTGAAAATAACTTTCTTGGCCCCATCAGGACAGGAAATATTAGTTAAGACGTGCCAGGGAACAGATTCTCCAAATCCCCCAGCAGCCCGCTGCGGACTGCTTGATCCTCTTTCTTCACGCTTGGTTCCCTAACGTGGGAGTCACATGTTGTTGTCATCTTTATTCTCCTGGTTTAATCAGGAAAACGAGCCAGAAGAGCTGAAATGATTAGCTTGGGATCGTTAGAAGAGGAAAAATTCATACTCATAGTGACTATACTTCTAGTCCATTGATTAGGCAATTTTGCTTTTATGAATCAATTGCGGTGATTGCTGTGTTGAATAAAATGTGGAATTGCACTCACAAGGAAAATATAAAGCTTTAAAACACACACTATGTGTGGACCTAAATAGTCCATGGGATATTTTGTTTGGATTTCCTGGGGGGCCCCTGATGTGGGGTCCTCAGTTCCTTGGGGCATGCAGTAGTGTGATTCCACGATACTCAGGGTCCTGGCATCTGACATTGATTATCTAACTTTTATGGACAGCTCCGTGGTGGATCAGGCTGAGGTTGAAATCCAGCACAGTGCACTGCGGGGCTGAGATCGATGACCACACACACCTGGAATCTGCAGCTCCTATACAGAAGGCAAAGTGATTTTTAGAAATATATATAAAGACTTTTGGAGAGCCTAATAACAAATGTACCAGCACTCTCATCTCTTATTAATGTGGTGATTTTCCTCCTTGGGGTATGTAGAGGTCATTTTATAATTACACATTTCACACTGATTAATCTCTGTGGATTACCTCTTGTTTTAGCAAATATGATGATGTCCAATAATTGCAATTAATAATCATAGAACTTTTTTTCAGGAGAAGTTGCTTTAAAAGTGAAGTGATCACTTTTAAGAGGATATGAAAAGATTGGATTCAGCAGCATGGAGATGGAAGGAGGAGGGGAAAGCAGAGGAAGGGTATGGACGTAGCGCTCGCAGGGTAGGGCCGTCGAAAGGTCATTATTCAGGAGTTAAGAGCAGAGAAATAGGTATCCGGCTCAAATGCTGTGGGATCTTATGGAGTCTAGATACCAGATGTTTCTTGAATTAATTTACTTGACAAGCATTTGTGGTGCTCATGCTATATGTGAGGCGCCGGGGACTTCAGATTGCTATTATTTTTTTAAGACCCGGCAGTCTTGTAGCCTGCAGAAAAAAGGCTGGACCATAAGAGAGAGTTGATGACCATGAAGGGAAGGGAGCCAGAGGAGGAGAAGGAAAAAGCAGAACCGGAAGTGGCGGCAGCAGCCAACACAAACAAGAGCCTCGTTGCAAGCCCCAGTTTTCCCAAGCCAAGTACGTACAACATTTCTGAACTGAAGCTTTGCCCAGCTTCCGTCAGTGCAGGCCAGTCGATCATGAGCACAAACATGTCACTTAATTTCTGTAAGTTCTTCCCCCCTGGCAGGTACTGAAAGAAGCACAGGATGGGAGTCAGACCTGTTCTCAAAGAACTTGGAGTCCACTTGGAAATGTCAGTGAATGATCACTAATGATGGATCTGACCGTAGATGGCATACCAGGAGGTGCAGAGCGGCCGGGCTCAGACGAGGGGTGCACGGTAGTTCAAAGAGGGGTGCAGAGGGAGGGCAGGGAGAAGACAGACTCAGATCCTCACTGAGGGACACCAGAGGGGGCACAGGAGACAATGGCAGGGGCAGCTGAAGGCAGGGTCGTATGTTTGGGGAACCCTGAGGAGTGTTGGTGACACATAACTGGGGTGGGGGGATTTCTGAGAAGTGATGGGAAATAAAGTTTGAATAAATAGGGTGAGGTGGACCTTCCAGAGCCCAGGGACGTGGCCCAGGGGAGGGGCCAGGAAGGCAGCAGCTTGTGAGGAAGCCGCATGGTAGACGTCCTTATAGAGGATGGAAGAAGAGGCCTGTGGAGTTAGGTTGCGACAGGCCATGGATTAATCCAGTTCTGAGGAGCATAGTGGGTGAGATATTTCAAAGGGCTGACAGGCCCCAAGACTGACCCGCTTCAGGCTGTGGGGGAAGACAGGGTTGAAGAGGACTCCAACTAGCAAATGGGGCATTCAGGAGAGAGCCACAGTCCCGGAGGAGAAGCCAGACAAGCACACAATCATGTGCTCACCAGCTCAGGCCTCAGGCAGAAGCAAGAACTTCCCTCCCAGCACCACAGCCGGGCTGGACAAGCATGGCAGTGGGCAATCCCCAAGAGCATCCGTCGGGAGATGGGCCCGTTTGGCCTGAGTGAGCTGAAGCCAAGGAGTTCCGGGCGGAGGAGTCCGGGGGATCTGGACGGAGATGCGAGATGAACGCCAGGACACAGCATAGAGCTCGTGGATGGGGCCCAAGCTGAAGCCCCTCAGTGCCCAGGACATGTGCAGGGATGGTCCTTGGTTGTCCAGTGTGTGGGTCCACCCTCGTGTTTGTGCTGCTTCCTGCACTCCTCCAGGTTCGCGTGGCCGACCTGTGACGTGACTGTTCACATGCGTCGGGTGCCAGGGCCAAAGGATAAGACGCACCCATGGTGGAAGCGCAGGCCCACAGGCCTTCAGGACTGAGGACGAAGTCACTCTGAGGAGGTCATTCCAAGTGGCCATTTGGGATATTTGCCTGAGATGAACCGAAGGGCGCTGTGTTGGATCAAGAATTTGCCCCTAAGGAACTCTGCAGGAGCGGCTAAAACAGAGGCTGGCAGGTGGAGGGCTAGAAGTTTGTGTCTCAAAGTTCAAGTCATCAGCAAATCCAGGAAGAGTAAGTTAGCCAGACCACCCAGGGATCCTGCGCAGCCCGCGGGTCTAAGCCAGAGCATGGGCCGTTTAAATTGAAGGACAGAGGAGCGGAGCAGAAGAAAACCAGTTTGTCTTTATCTTCACCCATCAGGATACCTCCGACACTAGTTCATGGGAGTTCAGTAATGTCACGAAATGCAGCTTTTGTTTTCAATGGTCTACACCACTGAGCAGTCCAGAGCTCCCCTGGAAGGCTCAAACTCTGAGCCAGGTCCTTCCTTTGAAGCAATACACAGGGACTGGGAAGCTCCCCAGTAGCTCCGCCTCCCGCTGTGGCGAGCTGGTGCAGGGGAGCAGAGGCCCAGCCAGGAGGGCCGGCCTTGGGCCCTGGGGAGGAGGTTGGCCTCCTTTCTGCTCAGATGTCTGCATTTCCTGCTGGGCGCTCACCAGCCTGCAGGAGAGCCAGGAGCAGCAGAGCCCTCTCCTGAGCCGGTTCCTAGAGCTGATACCGCGACGTTTCCTCCCTGGGGCTTCTTCCTGACTTCAGCCCTGGAGATATCCCTGAGACCTAGCTGGACGCAGTGTCCCGGGGTAGGGGGAGAGGCAGCAGCCGGGGAGGTGGAATGCAGTCTAGCAAGACTGTTCACAGCCTGGGTTTGCTTCTCTCCTGGAAGCCCAAGTCGGGTACCAGCCGCTGAAACCCAAACCCCATTTACAGGTAGAACCATTGGAGGCCCCTCCACCGGCCACAGCACCAAGTGACCTCCCTGCTCAGTTAATCCAGCAACTCGAGGAGAAATGCGCTCCTTCACACCCTTCCGGACACACAGGCCCACAGTGGAAGCTGGTCGCCTGGGCAGCTGAGGCAGTGTGGCTTGGCGGCCGGAGGGGAGTCCTGAGCAGAGCCCACAAAAGAACGAGGCTCTTTGCCAAAGGAGGTTTTATTTTGCAGTTTCCAAAAGGTAACAGAACCCTTCCAACTTTTTTTTTTCCCCCTTTCAGGCTCAGGATTTAAACATAGGACGCTGAATGGCCAGAATCCTGGCCCACCCCTGAGTGCCCGGCTGCCCTGCCTGCAGGCTTGTAACCTGAACTTTCCACTTCTCAAATCCCAGTTCCGTAGCCAGCAGAAACTCTGGGCCACAGAATTCTGAGAATCATTGCACTTGTCAGCCACTAAGTCACATGCCCCTCAGCCTGGTTCCTTCGAGCAGGGAAACAGTCCTTCTGTTAGGACCCATAAATGTCACTGTCACATAGGAATTGGCATTCCTCACGATACCACCCAGGGCTCACCATAATCACCCAGAAACACACCGTGAGGCCTGTCGTGATTAATCAACTTTCAGGATCCCTAGGGTCTCCAGATACAATGACTAGTAGCAAATTCATACTTCGGGTTATCCCATTTAACGTCACGAAGGAACTGACCCCGGGAGGAGAATTTAGTTGAATTGGGGTAGTGGCTCGTCTTTAGAGTCACGCGGCCACGGACACGTGGTCGTGATGCCCAAACAGCACCACTGGTGCTTCCAGCCCACCCCGGGGATGGCTCGGGTGTCGCTGTTTGACAGACGAGAAGACAGAGCTTGCTGTACAGTGTCCAGGGGAACAGCGCGTTCAGGGCAAGAGGGCAGTGCGGACCCGAGCCCCAGATTCGCACTTCCTCACAGCCTTCGGTGGCTGCCTTCATGTCCAGAGCTACCAGCAGCACACAGGCATCCACGGAATGGATGTTTTTTGAGCACATATCTAATGAATAGGGTATCCTGTGCCCAGGGCAAGGCCGTAAATAGATATCTGCAGTGGAATGCTGGGGTGGACAAATACAGCGGGCGGCTTGTGCTCAGCAGCGAGACGCCCCCGCCGAGCCCGGCCAGGCTGTTAGCCGCTCTGTTTGCAAGCTTTTTTTAGGTTTGGTTGCATGATAGTACAAAGAGCCTTGTGTTACGTCTCAACACCACTATTTATACCCTGTGACCCATTAAGCACTGATCCCTTGGTTGGGGTTCTCCTAACATCTCAAGAGGAGGAAAAAGGGAGGGAAAAAATAGCCTGACTGGAAGAGGAAAAAAAAAAAAAGTAGTTCTCACTTACAATACTTGAGTCAAGAATTTGGAAACAGGACCCCAGCCAAATCCTTCAGAGCCCTGGTATCAAATGTTGTTATTTTTGGGTAGGTTGAAAATAAGGCTGGCTGAGGAGTGGACAAGGTGCCCCGGCGGCAGGGGCAGGAAGTGGGAGGGGCGCAGGGTTCTGTCAGGGGAGGGTCCGCTCTGAGCAGGGCAGGGCGCCAGCTGCTGGACGGCCAGCTGGGCCTCCTGGCCTCCTGCTGGGGAGCTTGCCCTCCCTTGCTCAGCCTCCCCCATGGGCAGTGTGAGATGTCACCATTTCCCTCCAGGTTCCCCCAAGGCAACTTGGCCCTGTCCCCAGCTCCCCTGGGCAAAGGATCCTGGGGTGTCTGACCCTCCTCCCTGCTGTTCTTTTATCTGAATAGACAGTGTTTTCCTGGATGGTGAAGCTCTTCTCCCTTTTTGGGAAAGATGCCCGCAGGAGATATTTTTACGCTCTGCCTGCTGTAGGTGAAAGGGAATCCTGGCTGAAGACATCACCGCCGGCAACTGGCTCCTCCGGCCCCACAGACTTGTGTCCACGTCAGAGCTGACGTGGGAACACGGCTCACTTGCCCTGTGCCTCTGGTCTCCCGTCCAGCTCCGTCTGTCACCGCACACACACTCACACACGCCCCGGCTCAGAGGCCAGGTGGTACCCACTGAGTTGCAGACTTTAACTGTTTGAAGATCATTCTAGTGGAGCACGGGGGATAAGATAAGATAGCAAATAAACTTGCCTGAGAATCACAGGAGTGAGAAGCAGGAAGCCTGAGCTGTATTCTGGTGTTATTCACGTATCCTCAGTTATTCCACATGAAGAATCTTTAAAACATTATGTTTAGACTCAATTCCTCTTTGCAAAAAGAGAAAAAAATCAATGTCTAACTGCTTATGAACCCTGAAAAATGTAAGATTGTTTATTCTTGGCTCATGTTTCAGGTTCCCCTGCGCCAAGACTGCCTCTAACTGACCCACCACACAGGCCTCGGTGCGCCCTCTGACCCTCCCATAAGGATCCCGCCAGTCTATAATCCAGCCAAACACCAACTGTGGGCCTCTGGGAAGGACAGGCTCATGCACCGCTGGAGCCCAGCCTGCCTTCAGATACCTCGCCTATCCTTCTTGCTGCCTTTTGAAGGGTGCGTTCTGAGCCCTGCAAGGTCCTGAAGAACCCATGTTCACCTCAGTGCCGCCCAGGTGAGCCCCCGACCCTGACTGCCATTTGCATGGTGTGGGCCGCGTGGTGTGGCCCGCGTGGTGCCCCAGCTTCACCGTCCTGTCTGAAGAAACCGAGTGCGTGAGTAGCAGCGGCAGCCTGAGGGGAGGAGGGGACAATTCTCCAGTAGCCTTGTGTGCTGAAGACCAGAGCAGGGGGCTGGCAGTACGGGCAGGCTCCCCAGTGACATCCATTCCACTGTGGGGCTTGGGCAGGCCTTAATCTGTGACAGGGCAGGAGAGCGGGAGTTGGCAGAGGGTTGCAGACAGAAGGAGGGACAGCTAGCAGCCAGAAAAGAAGGGAAGTCACGTCACCTGGGTAGAAGATAAAAGACCTGGGGAGAGGTGGCCAGGAAAGCAGCCAGCTGAAATCACAGGCCTTCTCCTGAGCCTAGTTGGGGCGTCTTCTGAGGCCGTGGTTTTTAGTAGCAGGGAGCATCTAGTTTGCTGTGTCCAAAGAGAAACAAGGAAGAGCGTGGCCCTCGTGTTCCCAGGTGACCTAGGCCGTGACCACATCGCCAGATCCCTGCTCCTCGCAGTGAGTCCGTTCATGTTGTCGTTTCCCAACTGCAAATCCTCCAAAATGTGTCAGTGTAAATAAAAGTTCCTTTTCTGTCAGGAACTTAACTTTTCACCAGATTAGGCCTGGTATATGTGAACAAGCAGAGTCACCTGGGCCTGAAGGACCATGTACTATGTGCCCCCACCAGAATCCTTTCATCTCACTTCTGTTGGAAGATGTGGCTCTTTCCATCCGCCTCCCGGGATTTCCAGTAGAGCCGTGAGTCTCCATTCTCCTGCACAGAATGACCAAACACTTCCCAAAATGTTCTAGAAAAGGCACGATGGTGCTTAAGATGAATTGATATGAATTTAATCTGAGACAATGTTTAGCAAGCAATACTCTTTTCTGCCTCCATGATGTAAAGTTTGGGCCTCGCTGGGTTTCATCGCACCATGTGGGGTCATGATCATAATGCAGATTCAGGAATAGCCAGGTTTTGGGGGATCAGCGTGGCATGGGGCCCTGTGTGATTGAATAGCTATCAGTACAAGTTTCGGGAGATTTGTCTCCTTGCCCTGGATATTTTCTCCCCAAGGCCAGTTTTTTTCAGTAGTGCTCTTAGGAATTCTGTCCTGGGCTTGGCTCTTGACTGTTTCTTAGTGGTCTGCATATTGTTCAGTAAAGAGTGGGACTCAAGATGCATGATGCTGGTACCTTATAGATTATCCCTTCATGGACGACAGGATTCCCCCCTAGAATATCCTTGAACCCATTCTGCACACACCCCTGAAATACAAAGGTTTTGTGCTGTTAGTACATACGATTTCCATGGAAATCTAAGTCTACATCCATGCCTCTTCACCTCTTCCTGTGAACAACTTTTTAATGTCTCTACCCTGAGCCACAGGAAGTCAGAGGGAGAAGAAAGGAGAGAGCACAGGTCCTCTGCTTGTCCAGGAGACTGCCCTGGACTGAGCCTGGAGATGTGGTGTCTCCGGGGATTCAACATCTTAGCCACCAACTCCTAGTCTGGAGACACCTGCCTCTTCTTGGTGCCAGTGAGATTTGGGATGGCCCTTGGGAGGTACGTAGCCTCATTCCAAGATCCCTTTGGTTCCACAAGCATCCTTTCTGAAACGTGCTTTGTTTCAAATTTCATTTATCAAGGTCAAGAAAGGGCTGGCCCTAGTAAAAACGAGATTTCCAACTTCAAAAAAGGAAAACAGAAAATAAAAATTTGGTGCCATTCCTAAGAACCCCTTTCTCCTTCTGCAGTATTAGAGGGCAGAGATGGAAGTTAATGGTATCCCGCCTCTGGGCTTCTGGCCAGTGCCAGTGCCCTTGAAGGACTCCCTGAGTGGCAGCATTAGGTTTTCGGAGCCTCCAATGAGGAAGACCAGGAGGGCAGCCCATCCGAATGTGTTTTCTCAGGCCAAGCTCAGTCACCTCAGCTCTGCTCCAACTGCTCCTCTGCAGAAGCGAACATCCACTTCCTCTTCCCCCCTCCTTCCCACGGAGAGCCTCCTCCACAAAACCTCCCAGGCAGGGACAGAGGCAGGCAGGGGACTTTCCACTCTCCCAGGCAATCACTGTCCTCGTGACCGAGCCCGTGAATCCTATGATAGTCTCATATATTTCCGGGGTGATAGTTGTAAAATAAGCTAAAATTGCTCATAAAAACCAAATAATAATGCCAACCCTGAATCTGATCATGACTGTGCTCAGAAGGAATTAGGCTTATCCTGCGGAGCCCTGTAGACCCGTGAGTGCGTCCACATCTTGCTCGTCACTGTGCCTCGGATCCTCTGGGGAAAGCGTTAAAATCTCCATCCTGAGCGAGCACGTCCAGCAGGGCCTGACGGTCCGCCTTCCCCGGCTTCCAGGCTGGGCAATGCCTTTGCTGCTGGCCCCAGGATCCCCCTTTCTGTGGGAAGGCGAGGGCCCCTCTCCTCAAGGGCGAGGGCCGTGTCTGCTTTGATCCTCAGTGCCTGGCACCTAGCACATGGCAAGGGGAGGAAGGAAGGAAAGGAAGGGAGATGAGAAGAGCCAGATCACACATTTTCTGTTGGGTCAGCCTTTCCTGTTCTGGATATTGACTGCATGTGAAACCAGACGGGCATAGGTGAAGACAGGTGCCACCAGGCGGGTGGCTTCATCCCAGCGGTTCACCCATGTCCTGTGGGCCTCCAGGCTTGCTTCCAACGAGGCAGAGCCTGAGAGTGCCAGACTCCCCAGGCCGTGCCACAGGCCCTGGGCACTGAGGAAGGAGGAGCTCGGATCACGTGCTGTGTTTGTCCCCAGCTCAGTGGCCTCCACTGTGCGCTCCGAGTCCTCGGGAGCGTCTGGTTGTCAGCCTTTCCTTTAGAGTGACAGAGCTTTTCTGTTTACAGAGTTGGTGTGAAAGCCTCGAGACCCTGGGATCTTTTCATTTCCGCTCCTCCTAATTGACAAGACAAGGCGAAAATGCTTGATCGTGCAATGCATCTTGCCAAGAGCAGGCAGGCAGATTGGAGGAGAGCACTTCTGGCTAGGGGAGCTTCTCCTTAAAACATGCACGGAACCTGGAGCGGGGCCGGGGGACAGGGTCTTTACGCAAAAGGTTAGGTGGTATCCCTGATCACAAATAAACAAACAAATAATGTTTGTCCATTATGAAATTAGCCTAATCCAAAATGATTTTTTAAAATAGGAAAAAAAAATTAAAGGAGGAAAAAATCACTCTACTGTATTAATATCCACTATGTCAAATGTAAGCACTAAGAACATTTAGTTGAATTTTGTCTGTATCTTTTTGTATGTCTTTTTCATGTGTATACTAATTTTTACACAATTTTGATATGTCACATAAGCCATTTTGTATGATATTTTAAGACATTAACATTGTGTCTGTCACATGTGTTTTCCAGGCTAAAAAACCTTCATGACCTTCACAATCTTGTTTTCCCTGCCTGCGTGGTTGTCCCTTTGATGGCTACACCCAAGTGTAGTAACTAGCTTGGTTACTGACGCAGTTAAATGTGTCAGGCCTGAGTTGTTTTGAGCATAAAATTGTGCCCCAGACTTAGGAGGGGCCTGTTTTCCCATAGATAGAGCGTCACCTTATCTAACCACCTTAAAGTCCATGATGGATTTGTTACGGACCTACATTTATTATGTGGACCTGGGTGTTTTTAGGGAGATATGTAACAGGCACAGGACAGAAGCGTTCCCCAAGTGGCCTCTGGGAAGACATTGGGATGGACAGGGTAAGCCTTCTCAGCCCCTGCCAAGGAGAGAGGAGGGATGTGGAGTCCGGAGGTTGGGGGGCACTCCTCAGTCACATCTGACTGTGACCTGTGACTTCGCCTCCTGGTGTCCCAGCCACCACATGGAGACCAGGAGCCTCGCAGGACTGTGGTGGGGACTGAGTGCACAGGGAAGGCTCTGCTTCGTGAACTCTCGGGACCTGCCAGGGCGTGGCCAGGGACTGCCACCTGTCCTGGGGGCTGCGATGAAACAGAAGCAGGTATGTCACAGTTGCAAGCCCAGCCAACAGACTGCACAATAAAACACGTTCCCCTCCTTCCATCCTGACAAAGATTCCTTCTTAACACAAAATGGGAGATGTGCGAGAGAGCGCACTAGCAGCGTAAGATAGGCCGGGGACGGGCAAACTCTGGAGCAGGAGTTGTGACCCGAGGGTGCTGTTCAGCGGGCCAGTCTGGAGAAGCAGCAGGAAAGAGCACATACGCATCCCTCAGTGACCACTAGCTGTCAGTCAAACTCGTTTTCTTACCTTTGCTTTGTAAATCACTAACGAAGCTCTTTTAATAAAACCATACAATCTGGGTTCCATTGACAGCAACAATCTATCAGATTAAAAATAAATGTAATTATATTAAAATACATAATATGCGGGTGTATTTTCATCCATATGTAAGTCCATGTTAACGTAAGAGACTAAAATCTAATCAGATTATGTTTATCAATTTTTTTTCCAAATTATTCAAATGTACCATTATAACTAAAATACAAATTAATTAGTATTCATCAAAAGTTGAAAATAAACATCTTAATTTTTAAAAAGATTTAGCTATATTTTATTGCATATTTTTATAAAAATAAAACTATTTGTAGGTTTAAAAAGCCATATAGTCACTAATGTAAAGAACTGGTTTTATACCTCTCTGATATTGTATCTGGAACTGCATTTACACAAAAAGAGAAACGTCAGGTCTGTGCTATTGCACAACGGACCTTTTGCTGTGGGCCACACTGTGTGATAGTTTGAACTCTGGAATTCTGAGTTGGGAGCTGAAGAGAAACAAGAAGGCGGGCTCTTGGCCCTGTTGGGAAGTAACGCTCGTGAGGTGGGAATGCACTCTGTCCCTGCTCCCTGGGAGGAGGGCCCTCGCCAGGTGATGAGCTCGCTCTTCTCCTGCCTCAGCACTTCTGCTGCCAAGTCCCCTCCACACCCCCAAGTCGTGTTTCCTTCGGTCAACAGCAGCCCGCAGGCTCTTGTCGGTATTGGACACACTTGCCTGTCGAGGGCAGGATGCAAGGACAGGCTCCCTGGGGCCTGAGCAGCACCAGCCCCAAGAGCGGAGGGTTAGGATGGCAGGTTGCCATGTCTGCTTGGACATCTGGGCCTCACAGGCTGGATGCCCCCAGTAACCTTAAACAGGCACATGTGTGTGTGTTTGCATGTGCGTGGTATGTGTGTGTCAAGTCCTTTAGAGTGTGAAGGGTAGATCAGAGCCTTTCTTGCCCATGCATAAAGCCAACTCTGCAGGACAAAATCTAGTGACATCATGGACAAATGCGTATTGGGGTGCATTTCTTGGCAGTGTGCAAACTCTTCTTATAAACCCATCCTCGTCCTCCCTTGTGGACCTGGAATCTGCTGTGTCAATACCTTGTTGGAATATTACAACATACACATTTTGGTTTTTGTCCCTGGCTTACAACTCCTTCCTCAAGGCAGGCCTCAGAAACTGGAATTTCACTTCTCCAAGGCAGCCTAGAAAGTAAAAATGTACTCTAATTTTCTGCACCTTAGAGCTACTGGCCCTGAAGAAATCCTTTGTGCTGTCGTGTCTGGTAGAGGCCCTGCCCCACACCTACAGGGAGGAATGCTCACAAATCCAGACCCGCTTTGCCGACTTCTCTACCTGTCCATCAGCAACGTCCTTTCTGTCCAATCTCGTTTCTGCACACTCTCCATAGAATGCTTCCATCATTCTGTGCAATGAAGTCTCCCAAAACATCCAAAGGACAGGGTTCTCAGAGTTTTGGGGCAGCTGACCACAGGAGTTTCCTGGAGAGGGCCCGGAGAGGGCCTGGAAGCTCTGCCCTCTTCCCCTGTGTCTGTGCTGGACGTCTCTTCAACTGTATTCTGCATCACATCCTTTGTAACACATCAGTGAAGGGCATGGTTTCCCTGAGCTCCGTGAGCTACTTGAGCAAAGTATGGAAGCTGAGGTGGAGGTTGTGGGAAGCCTGGTCGGAAGCATGGGTAAAGCAGCCCAGACTTGGAATGGGCATCTGGGGCAGGCAGTCCTGGGGACAGAACCCTCAAACTGTGGGATGTGAGGGTGTCTCCAGGTGGAGAGCGTCAGAACTGGGCTGGATTGGAAGATGTCCAGTGGTGTCCACTGGAGGACTGACTCCTTCAGGTGGGGAGAAAACCCGCAGGGTTTGGGGTCACGGAAGGGATCTGTTATGAGAGCACAGAGGCAGGAAGGGACTCTGAGTTTTTCCTGCTGACTTATTCACCTTGGGAGGCTTGACTTTTAAACACCGGGCCTGTGCCATTTTGACATCAATGTGTTATGGAAAGTAGGAGAGCGAGGCCAAGTCCAGCTTTCGACAGCCAGCCCTGCAACAGGACTGCCTATCAGGAGAGAATCCTCACAACAGAGCGGAGGGCAAAGGCCCAGAGGAGGAGAAAGGGGTCCAGTTGCAGCTCAGAGCCCCCTGTGTTCTTTAGTAATTGCTTTGAATCTCCCCCCTTTTTCATTATCTCTGGGGCTAACCAAACTTTGCTTCCTACAAGAAGCTTCCAGCCATTTGTCAGGGGAATGAGACTCCAAGGAAATAAGGGGAAAGTATGTTTGAATGTGAGACAGTTATTTTTGTAGCCTGTGCAGTGATGTAATGACATCACTGTCTGCAGAGTGGGGCCTCTGAGGCCTGGGCAGAGGGCGGGGCTGCAGCCTGCGCTGCCGGGCAGAGAGGGCAGAGCTGAGCCCTCTGCTCAGCCCACAGCAGGGTTATGACAGGGCCTTGGATAATGCACCAGTCTTGAATTCTTTCCATAAAAGTCACCTTTTCTCCAAAAGTTGTTAATGTACTTATCGCTATTATTTATCGTGGAGTTCTCAATAGCTTGCATTGTCTTTATTTTTTGTAGTACCAGGGATTAAAGCTGGGGCCCCAGGCTGGCCTCAGATTTGAGCTCCTCAGCCTCGGGATGAACAGACCAGGATTAACAGGCATGTGTCAACACACTCTGCTGCACTTTTTTAAAGGGACTCTCTCTACACCAGGGTTCAGCCCATTATTTGAATGTAACGATTTCAAAGTCGTAATTTTTATCCTTGTTGGGGTAAGGCAATGACCTTATTTTAGGTCTAACTTACTTTTTGTTTTTGTTGTTGTTGTTTTTAATTTGTGAACTGACAATTTATAGTTGCAAAAGTTCTGTGCTTTAGTCAGATTTTCACTGCTATGGCTGAAAGACATGAGGGAAAAGTTTGTTTGGGACTCCTGGTTTCAGAGGTCTTAGTCCCTGGATGGCGGACACCATTGGGCCAGGAATGAGACAGAACATCATGGTGGAAGAGTGTGATGGAGGAAAGCAGCTGGGGCCACCGCACCAGAGAGCTCTGCTCAACAAGGACAAAAATACATACCCCAAAGGCACATCTCCAGTGACCGCCCTCCTCCAGCCACCCCCTGCCTGCCTGCGGTCACCACCCAGTTCATCCCTGTCAGGGGATTAAGGCACTGAGGAGATCAAGGCTCTGACAACCCAGGCGGTTCACCCCTAAACCTTCTGGCACTGTCACTCACGGGCTTCGGGGACACCTTGCTCCCAACCCATAACAGTCTGCCTTAGGTTTCCAGCCCTCCTGTTCCAAGGCATGGTTTAGGGCAGGGTCTCAATGTAGCGTGTGCTGCTTTGTTTGATGTTGAAATAACTACGTCCTGTAACACCAATATATCCTTATTTCAAAAGAATATCAAGACCAGTAGGAAGGCAGGGTGAAGGGCAGAGGATGAATCTGGGGTGCCACCAAGGGTGACAAGCCACTGTGGCACTTCTCTCTTGATCCTGTGGCCTGCTGACACCGGCAGAGCCTCTGTTCCAGAGCTGCTGAAGATCTGGAGGGACGAGGCCCTTGTGCACAGGCTTCCGCCACAGAGGGGAGCAGAGAAGTGGCTGGAGAGGTGCAGCCCCACCCAGATTAGCTCTCTCCTTGGATCCAGAAGTACTTCCTGATGACATGTCCGAGGAGAAGCCAATGGGCCGGGTCACAAGGCCAGAAAGTGCTGTGGAGGCTGAGGATAGCCCCCCTCCCCAGGGCCACCTCAGGTGGGGCTTGGTGAGCAAGGGTGAGGCCATGGGCTTCCCAGAGGCCCGTGGGGAGCACGGAGGGCAGGGGCGGGGCAGGAGGATTTTGATGAGAGCTCCCGCAGTTCCAGCAGCCACGTGTATGGTCGATGCACGTCAGAGGGGGAGATGAACAGGCCCGTCAAAAACTGTCATGGCGTCCGGGCCTGGAAGGAGTGAGTGTCTGCGCCGAGGTTGGTCCTGGTTTTTGTGGAGGGAGGCAGGTGGCCAAGAGCCCTGACAGTCCACTCCTGCCCGTGTCTGCTGGCTGCTGGCTGCGTGTCCAAGCCCTTCAATACGCCTGTTGCCACGTGAAGATGGTCAGCAGGACCTCTGTCCCAGGCTGTCACTTGTAGGCATCGAGGAGCAGTAGGATCGTGGTATCTGGGTAGGTGGGGCCTGGAAACACTGTCCTGGGGTGCAGGTGGGTCTCCACGCAGGACAACAAAGAAGGAAAGGAGGCATTGCCGGTGGCTGTGCCAGAGACAGGCTTGCGGGGGAAACAAAAATTGTAGACAAAGCCTGAACCCACACCCCGCCCGAGGCCCTGGGGGTGCTTGGTTAACTTGTGGATTAGGCTGGAGTCCTGGGACTCAGAGTAGGGTTGCAGTGTGGGATGGCTACCGTTTGTCATGAGTGCTCTGGGACCACGCCTGCTGGGAGCGGAGGAGCAGGGCAGGAAGGCAGGGGCAGTCCCCGCCCAGTCCCAGGGGCAGCTCTGGAGTGCTGGGCCCCCGGGAGTTGGCCCTGGTTGGGGCTAGTGGGCTGGGCCTTCGCACCCCACATGGACACGTCTTTTGATGTGGCTGCTCCAGGGCAACCTGGTTGGTGGCTCCTGAGAAGGTCCCAGCTGTGAGCACGCAGCAGCTGGCCCTCCTGACCTCTCCCCCCTTGGTAGGAGAGACCCAAGGGTGCCACCCTGGTGACCGCATTACCTGGGAATCTTCTTTGCCCCTCTGAAGCTCTCAGGGGAGAGGCCCGTGGGGGATGCATCACCTCCAGCTCAGAACTCATCAAGAGAGCAGGGTGGAGCTGCGGTTGAGGACCACAGGGCCCGGGGGCGGGGCAGCCAGCGAGAGGTACGCAGGGCTGTGTAAGGACAATAAGTCCAAATGGCAGCTGGGTCCTCATCTTGCCACTTACTAGCAGAGTGACCTTGGGCAAATGACTTGTCTCTCTGTCCCCCAGTTTCTTCATTTGTTAAGTTAGGGACAAAGACAGCACCTCCTTCATGCCGTCGGCAAGACTGAACGTGATAGTGCGCCTGGGCACTGGGCGCAGCCCGCAGGAGGGCTCGGAGGGTGGAGGGTCGGCTGCTGGATCGCTGGCGTTCTAGCCAATAACTAGAACAAAGATTTTGCGGAGCTTGGAGGGCGGCCTGGGGTGACTTTGGGGGCCTGAGTCCTGATCCAAGGTCCCAGAGCTAAGGGAACGAGACCGAATGCAGGGGAGAGCTGGTGTGAGCAGGATGGGGAGTCCCGGCACTCAAGCAGGGTCTCTCCCCGCTTGGCTTTTCTGCGTCCTTGACTGTGTGACATGGCCAGCGCCGCCTATTTCAAAGCCTAGAGAGAGCGGGGGTCTGCTCTCTTCTTCATTCCACCACGTTCCTTCTGCTATCTTTGATTGCAAGCCTCTCCTTCCCACGGACTTGCCTTACGTTGATTTCCAAGTCTGGGCTTTGCCGCCTGCACTGTGTGGCCTTGTGCAAGTTCCTCACCTCCCTGACCACCGTTTCCTCATCTCTCAATCAAATGAATGATACCTTATCTCCCCTGTCGTGAGATTCAGATGAGAGGTGATCCTAGGAAGTAGTTTGCAAGCTGCTAAAACCCAGGACAGCTGTCACTCCTGTTTGGATTGTTCTGCCCGAAGCTTTCATTTTGGGGACCTGAAGGTCGTGGAGAGGACAGCCCCTGGGTAATCACCAAGGGAGAAGGGGGGTGTTGTGAAGATGGTCTTTGCCCTGGCTTCCCTACCTGCGGGAGCAGGGTCCCTTCCCTGCATATGTCAAAGGCCTTTAAGATCTAGAGGGGAATCCACTAGGATTCCTTCTGTCCAGGTACTCATGACACATTTATTTAGTGATGTGGACTGAATCCTATTTCCAGGCAGAAGACTGGCACAGGCCCCTCACATTCTGCCCCAGGTCTAGATCACCTAGATATTGCTCTCCTGGGAACGCAGGCTCCTGGGGTGGATGTCATCCGAATTACTGCTCGCTGGGTGTGGCAGCGACCTTTGACCAGACACCTCACCTCTGGGGCGGGGACACCCAGGTGTGACACTCGCCGCTTACATTTAACTTCCTATTACATCGAAGTCAGAGAGGGGGGTCTTGGGATGAGCAGCAATGTTCACTTTAAATGGATTTTAATCTCTTAATCTGTCTTTTATGAGAAAGACCTTTTTCTTTTGGTCCGGTTTCATAAAATCTCTTCCTGCTCATGTTCGGAAAGTTTGAAATACTTTCCTTTTTCTTCTAAAGCTGAAATCCAACTAGAATTGATTTCTAGGTACTGGGTAGGGTAGGGTGGGGATCGAAGAGCTTCTCCCCCGACATGCAGCGAGGACATTTCCCAGGTGTAGGAACTGTGAAAGTGCTGAGAGGCAGAAGCGGCTGACGGGTGCGTTCCACAGCAGGGGAGGGCAGGAAGAGGCCAGTCCCCGGGGCTTCCCGAGAGACGCCGTCCTCCAACGGAGGAGGAGCCATGGCGTCCCCCTGAGCCCCTGTTTCTCTTGGCCTGTGTCACTGGGTTTCACTCAGGTTTTGGGTTGACTGGAGGAGTCCATGAGTCACGCCAGGTGGCGGGGTGTATGGTGGTGACCATGGCCATGGCCACCATGCCATTCTGTGTTCATTTCCTTGAAAGAGCCTGTTGAGCATCTAGAACTGGCGCACACGTGGCTGGAGGGAGGCACACCCCGGGGCTTGCCATCTGAACAATGCCGTGTCGTGACATGTGGGGCCCTCTACGTTCATTAGATCATCCGAGTCAACCAAGCTCTCGCAGGCGTGATCCCTTCTATACATCTAGTTGAAAGTCACAGGAGCGCAGGGACATGCCCCTGGCACCTATGATAACGTGACTCGTTAGCACAAAATCCAAACTGGAAATGAGACTTTTCTTTTAGTCCAGTATTCTTCCAACTTTGTTATCTGTCAACATACTTTAGATTTTCCAGTAGCTTCAATTGTATGATTAAACCTCTGCCTCTGTTCATCTATCGATCAATCTCTACCCATCCATCCATCAATGTATCTGTTTGCCAAACCACCCATGGCCTGCACATCCACACATCTCTGCATCCATCTGACTCAGCGCCTCCCATCTGCGTAGGTGGGGTGGGAAGTGGCGAGGATTGGGAAAGTCTGAGGCTACCTGAGTTCGGCCAGGTCCCAGGCTCATGCCCAGCCAGTTGCCTCATCAGGCCAGTTGCCTCCTGGGTTACAAATCGGTTTCCACCTCTGTGAAATGAGGGTTCAGAGCATGTTTTTCCAAGTGCGATCTGGATCTCAGAAGGTTTCCTCTGACTCAGTTTCTCAATGCGTCCCCTCCCTCAGTCTGTGTCACTCACAGATGGGTACCTTACTTCACCTATGTGTGCCTATTGTCCACAGCCAACTCTCAGGCTCCTTCCCTGTGCTACTTGTTAGGCTTCTTTGACTGCAGTCCAGAAAAGCACAAGTCAAACTTGCTCATGCAAGTAGGAGGCTCTTGGCACGTGTGGCTGAAAGAACCGGCTGGATCTCAGTTGGCGCAGGTGCTGCAGAACCAGGGCCTCTGCATGGGGCTAGAGAGCCTAGGTGGCCACAGCTCATTCTCCACCCATATTTTATTTCTGACTTTCTGTTTCTCTTCACCTGAAGACCTCACTCCCCTCTCCTGTAGAAAGGCCCTGTCCACACCATGGGAAATATGACCTCTGGCAGCCCCAGCTGGGCAGCTCCAGGAGAAAAGTTCTCTCCTGCTGTGTGGACATCGACCCACCATCCTCCACTGGAACCAGTCTCTTTCAGTGGGGGTTCGGTGATTCTGGGAAAGGGCCCTTTAATCCACAGCACAAGAGGAACCCTGAAGTAGGAAGATTAGCTCTCCCCACAGGAGGAAGCTGAACTACAGCAACAGAAACTCTCCTTTAGCGACTCTGGGAAATAACAAAGGTCCTCACAGGCAGGAAAATCAACTTGGAAAAGTGAAGGCAGAGTGAAGATCGGGATGGTGGCCTTGGAAGCGGTTTTCCTGGGTGAATTCCAGCTTTCTGCTCATCACCTGTAGGACCTGGGGCACCTGATAAAACCTCCACAAGCCTCAGTTATTTGATCTGGAAAGTGGGGAGAGCAACGCTGCATGTGTCAAGAAGTCACTCTGAGGCGCACACTGAGGGAACATGCCACACGCAGAATACGGAAGATGAGAGCCCCTGTCGCTGCTACCGCCAGTGTCTCTGTTCGGACTGTTCGGCAGGCGCAGGATTCACAACTGTCTGCACCAAGCAGCACCTTCTCATGCTGCTCCCAACTCCACGGCGTGACGTGGGCAGCAGAGCACCAGGAGGTGACAGGTGAAGCAGACGTGGAAGCCAGCGAGCCGGCTCCTGGTGGGTGATTCTGGAAACTGTGGTGAGTCAAGTGTCCCACGGCCGCTCCTTGATTTCACTTTGTAAGTACCTATCACTGCCCCTGTGTTACGCAAGAGGAAACTAAGGCCTGGTGTGAGTAAATTGCCTGCAAGGTCTCCCAGCTGGACCATGGTGGGAGCAGGCTTCAGGGGCCTTGCTGGGGTGTGACAGAGCAGCAGGTTCTCCTGGCTGTCTGGGTAAACAGGCCGGGGTCTCTGTCTCCTGGCCTGTTAGGCTCCCAGCTGGCACTTAGTCCTTTCAAAGATGAATGGGTGAGTTACGGGTGACGATCCGTGGAGGAGAAAGCAGAATGGAGAGCAGGCTCTACCACATCGTCCCTGAATCCGGCATTGTGTAGATAAACTTCCCCTGGCTGATCAACGCCCCACTTCTACGCAGAGAATCTTGGGGTTGAATTTTGTTGCAAAGGAAGAGTGCACTGGGCTCTACCCAAGGCCTTTCCATTCTCCATTTGTACAGTCCAGGAATTTCAGAATCCTAGGGTGTGTTAGGTCATCCCTGGGCCTGTTTCTTCATGGCCTAGCCCCACGGCCGGCTCCGCATTTCGATTGGGTGTATCATTCGTACCTGCAGCAGAGCCGTGACTCAGCCTGTTGAGTAACCCCTTCCCCCCGACGACATGTGGACGGTGTTTCTTTGCTGTGGCAGGTTTCCTGCCCCGAGGCTGATAAACAAGGCGACCCAGTCAGGAAACCAACGCAGATTCCCTCCTTCTGAGTCAGGGCGGGAGGTCTGCCAACCCAGACCTGGAAGACAGGATCTCACACCTTGCTCAATCCTCTGCGGAAGTCGTTTCTCACCCTCAGCCCCATCCCTTCCTCACCCAGAAGAAAAGATGGTGTCACCACACAGATATTCTCACCTGAGAGATGAATCAGGGTAGGGGGCGGCGAGATCTTTCAGGCCACACTTACCAAAACGGAGAAGGCTGGGGACGTCCACTGGTGTAAAGCTGAACGTTTCCTTCCGCAGAGCTCGCTCTGCCGGGTGTTGGTCAGGTGGGGCTGCACATTAGGAGTCTGGCCTCACTGCAGCCAGGAGGCAGCCGGGCCAGGCTCATGGAGGCTTCGTGGAATGCAGGAGGTCCTTTCCCAAGCCCCCCTTTCCTCTTCTGGAAGGGCGTGAGCTTTGAAGGGGGATTCGTGTGAAGCCGCCTGATCCCCGCACCTGCAGAGAGGTGACCTTTCCCTTTGAATAGCACAGGGCCTCCCCTCTATCCTGGCTTCTGCCTTCATTGTCCCAAATGACAAAATGGAAATGATTCCACTTGCTTCTCGATCATGTTTTCAAATGCTTTAAGTAGTGAAAACACACATGACTACAACTTTCCTGGAAGTAGTTTAGTATTATCTATCAAAAGTTGCAAATATGTGTCATTATATCTTTTTTAACACGATTGTACCCTAGCAATTTAAGAAATTAGTCAGGTAGTACTCATGAGTATGTTAATCACAGCCTTGTTTATACTGTGGAAATCACGTGCAGTCTATGCTCTCCCCACAACAGGAGACCAGGTAAATGCTGATACATCTGTATGGAGGAAGAGCAACTTCTGTGGCCACTAAAAATCACTTCCGTCAAACACCAGTGTGTTTGTCCTGGGTCGCTACCTGAAAGATGCAAATAACAGTAAGGAGATATTATGGTATTTTTCATAAATAAGAAGCACACATTTACACATGGAAAATACGGGCAGGCAGAGGCAGCCATATGTGAAACATTGGAACCCAAGGGATTTTGTTGTCTTTTTTGTGTTTTTTTGTATTTTACAAGTTTTGTTCATTTCTTTAATTTGAAAACAGAAGAAAAAAAAAATAGCTGGGCTCCGTGCACATGCCTGTAATCCCAGTGGCTCAGGAGCCTGAGACAGGAGGATCTCAAGTTCAAAGCCAGCCTCAGCAACAGCAAGGTGCTAAGCAACTTGGTGAGACCCTGTCTCTAAATAAAATAGAAAAAGGGGCTAGGGATGCGGCTCAGTGGTTAAGTGCTCCTGAGTTCAATCCCTGGAACCAAAAAACAAAAAAACCGAAAAACAAAAACAAAAACAAAAACAAAAAACAGAAAACAAAGAAACAAACAAAAAAACCCAAACTTTAAAATATGCTGTTAAACAAGTCTGCTTTTCAAATAAGCACTCTAGTTAGTCCATGCTCTTACTTTGTAGAATTACTTACATAAAAATTTATAGACTTACACGTAGAAACAAGACTGGGAGGAAATACCTCAAACTCTTCATGATAGTATCAGTGGCGGGCAGTTGATGGATGAATGCATTGTTGCACTTGAGACATTTCTGTATTTTCAAAATTCCTACCAACTGCAGGTGTGGCTTCTGTGAAGAGGAAAATGCTACTGACTAAGGGTTGAATAACTGTTATTTGTCAATAGTGATATTTTCTCAGTACCCTCTATGAGCTGATTGGTTTTTCTTCACGCGGTTTAGTTTACCTTGCAAGTAAACACTCTGGCTCAAAGGAAGCCCCTGCTCTCAGTCTCCTGGTGTGTTTTCAACAACACTTACCTTTGTTCTTCCTGAAATCGTTCAGGTGCCTTCAGGGAGTCCCTAGATGCCCGCCCGAGAGAACAGCTTGAGAAGGCCCGAGCATGCCGGGAGGCCTCCCTGGGTCCCGAGCAGAGCAAACCACGTGCTCGCTTTAACTCAGACTCCTCCTCCCAGCCTCACCCACAGGATGCTCACCTGTCTTGGCTGAGGCCTGTGGGAGGCTGGTTGTGGAGCAAGAGTGTCTTGAGGTCACATCTGAAGTACCAATTTCTACATCTGGGTAGACAGTACATGTTTACCGACCAGAGTGATATTCCCAAGGTCAAAACTGGACTCCAAGGAAAAAAAATCATTGATATTCTGGATAGGAAAAAAGAAATCAAATAGAGCCGCAGGTCTGTTGTTAAGCTGACCATAAGGCAAACGGGGAGCCCAGACGCGTCCTCTCTGAGCAGCGATTCTGGGCACACCCCACCCTCTGACCTCATGCTGGGTCTTGTCCCAGACATGGAGTGGACAGATGAATGGAGGACTTTCATTGACAAATATGAACAATGTTTACACTTTCATAGAATAAATACCATCACAGATGAGAAAATGAAAAAGAAAGAAAGAAAGAAAAAAGCCAACAAAGTATCTCATTTGTTGGTACCATGAGCAACTCGGTCACACAGGCCAGAAAGCAGAGTAATCCTGGACTCTTCTCCCTCCCTCAACCCCACCTCCATCTCCAAACCACTGTCAGGTGTCTTTAGACCTTCACACCTCCGGTTGCCTCCTGGTGCTGGACTAGGTGTTCACAGCCTCTGGACCACCCTTCGTACCCCATGCAGGGCACCTGTGCCCAGCTCCCAGTATCTGTGGAACACACACCAAGCTACTTCATTTCCTCTTAGATTCTTTCCTTTCTGGGACAAAACCTGACCTCCTTTGATGTGGTGTGTGGGGACCTCAGGGACTTAGCCATTGCTTTTCTCACTAGTCATGTCTACCTCTCCCACGTCCCTTCTCAAACGTCAACAGCACCCGGTTATCCTGTAGCTCCCTTACCCAGCAGGGCTGGGTCCATAATGACAGGGTGCAGAGCAAAATGAAATTACAGAGGCCTTGTTCAAAACACACATCTTAAGATAGCATTATTAAGAGTTTCAAAATGCAGCCACAGAGCACCAGGACAACTCCCGGCTGGGTAGGACATGGCCCTGCCTCAGTTTCCTTGCTCCTGTGGGACTGTGCCTACGATGTCCAACCCTTCTCCTTCACCTTCAAGATTCACTCTCTCAGGTATTGGTGCTTCCTGGGTGATGGTGACTTCCTGTGTGTGGGTCCCAACTAGCCTACCCCAATTTTAGGTTTGCTTCTCAGTCCCACCTATGCTCCTTGCTGTCACTCCCTAGTCTGCCCAGTCACCTTCCTGTCCCTTTCAGGGTTAACACATCTCTGCAAGACCTTGATGACTGGCACCACTGGCACAGGCCCCCGGTGGTGACCCTCAGAGCTGGCACTTTCTGGATGGAGCTGCCAGCTGGTGTGTGACAGATCCTTGCCTTCCATTATTCTCAACCCCAAAGGGAGACTCCAAGCATGTGCCTTGGCTTCCTCAGGAGTTCTAGAAGGGAGGAGAGACGAGCTTCTCCACAGCTGTGTGCATGAGAGGGCATCTCATTTTCTCTGCAGCTGAGAGCCCTGTGAGTGTCCAGGCAGGCTGCAGGCCAAAGAGGCTGCAAACAGCACCGCGAGGCCAGTGGACCATTTGGCAATGGTCTGGGAGCCGGTTGTCTGGTGGTCTGCGTATGGTGCTTAAGTAAGCAGCTGTCTCTTGGGTCACGAGGTCACTGGGGTCATTTATACAGCTAGTGCTCAGCCATGCACAGCGCCTGGCTGTTCCCCAGAGCCTTCCTCAGTCATGGCCGTCACCATCCAGGGTCAGCAGTTTAGGTTCGCTGAGGGCTCGATGCACGCCCATCGCCGTGGGCAAGGCTCAGAGCAGAGACGTGGCATCCTGTTCCGTGCTATGGGACCTGCAAGTTGTAGTTATTAGCTCCACTCGTGGATGGGTAACAGGCTCAGAGTTGTGGGCAGCCCGTCCCAGGTCACACAGATGTGAGGGTTCAGACGGAGCACCAGCCTGTAGCCAGAGGAATCTCACAGTCCACTCCCTTTCCATGGGACTGGACCACAGACCCCTCCCCTTTTGCAACCTCCCCAACTAGCAGATGGGCCTCCATTCTCTGCCTCCTACCACCCTCCCTTAGCTCTCTGTTAGCATTTCTTCCTGTCTACCTGTGGTATACGGATACAGAAGGTCTTTGTCCCCAGTTCCTGCAAAGAGCTTCTAAATCCTTGGGATTTCCTAAGTGATAGGAGAGTCTTTTGTTATTCCGAAGAAGCCCCTTTGGACCTGAGTTTAAGCTCCTGAGATGACTGGAGAGAAAGAGGGTGTCAGAGAAACCGAGGAAGCGATTAGCAGGTTGGAACTTTCAGTCCCAACCCCCACCCTCCTACCTCCAGGGAGCAGAGGGAGGCTGGGGACTGCGTTCCATCACCAGCCTGCCTGATGAGACCTCCGTAAAAACCCTGAACGGTGCTTCGTGCTTCGGGGAGATTCAGGCTGAAGAACACACCCCGTGCCGGGAGGGCGGTGCAGCCGGACTCCATCTGGGCCGAGGCCTCTGCCCGGCCCTGAGGACATCTTCTTCTGGCAGCGCGTTCACACCCAAACGTGCCTTGCCGTTTCCCCGAGTTCTGGAGGCGAATTATCAAATCAGTTTGCCGTCAGCTGGGCAGAAATGTGGGCGTTGTGGGTCTCGTCGTTCAGGCTGCTGTAACACAGTGGCTTAGACCAGGCGATTCATAAACGACAGAAAGGTGTGGTTCACGGCTGCAGAGGCCTGAAAGTCTAAGAGCCATGTCTAGAGGGCCCCTCCTCACAGATGGCACCTTCTATGTTCATCAAAGCTAACGGGGTGAACAACTCCCTCTGGCCTCTGTTACAAAGGCACTCGTTCCACTTATGAGGGCTCCTCAAGACAGAGTCACCCCAGGCCCTGCTTCCGGGTACCCCTGCAGTGGGGAGTGGATACCCACATAGGGACTTTGGGGGACGCAGACATTCAGTCAACAGCCCCTGGGAACCCTGCCGTGGCTGGTGTCTGAAGCGAGGGCAGTCTGGTTGGACTGAGCCTGTGACCTCTGGGGTCTGGACTAATGCTGGGTAGTCAGTGCTGGGATTGAATTGAATCATGCCCAGTTTGTGCTGGAGATTTGGAAGACATATTAGTTGCAATTGGAAAACCCACTGCTTTGCCCTGCTGGGCCGTGTATGAGCTTCCCGGGTCCAGGGCAAGCCAGAGCCGCGGGTTCACGGTCAGCAGGCAGCAAGCTGCCTGGCACACAGGCCGCACACGCTCGCGGCACTTCCCCTTCCTCTGCAGCTCAGAGCCTCCAGGTGAACCAGCGAAGAAGATGCTCCCTGGGTTGCTCGAGGTGAGCATAGCCTTCAAGTGACGGGTGTGAGCCTTTTCAGGGAATAGAGCCTAAGGTCATACCTTAGCTGGTGACAGAGCAGTGGCCCTGTGACTGGGACCCTGTCCCTCTGCCTCAGTGCCTTTTACAAAGTGTCCTTCCGGTTTGAAGCCACAGTCGTTCTACAGGACCAGTAACGAGATGAAGTCCTCCACAAAGCTGTAGTAACCTGCCTGTGGGTACAGAATGGAAACTGTTCCAGTTCCATGTCACCCCATTCCACACTGCAGGCTGGGCCCCCCCCCCCCCAAGATAGTATAATTTTCCTTTGCATCTGGGCTTCTCTCCTTCCACCAAATGTGTGCATCCTGGGCCTCCCCTGAGCTCCATGCCTCTCTTCTCTGAAGGTGCAGTGAGCCAGGGCAGGTGGGGTGGGAGACGATTCCAGAAAGGCCCCAGCTGCTGTCTGCGGCTTCCCTGGCAGAGATGATTCAGGGGGCCGCTGCTCCTGAGCACCGAGGCCCCCTCCTCGCCTGGAAATGGCTTCTTCCAAAGGGTTGCAGCAGCGGCTGCAGCAGGGAGGCCTCCTCCCAGCCCTGGGTGGTTGGAAGGTGGAGGGAGGAGGAGGTCTGGAGAGCTGCCATCGAAGCGAGGCTGGTGACAGGGAGGTTCTATCAATCTTGTGTGCAGAGCCGAAGATGCTGCTGGGGCTGGATAGGTAATAAACTGTGGTCACATTGCGGGCCTGACAAGGAGAGACAGCACAGCTGGGCACTCGGGGCAGCCTGACGTCACCCTGCGCGGACGTCACTGTGTGTGGTCATCGCCACCTGGGGTCTGCAGCGCCATCGGCAAGCAGGCCAGCTCACCCCAGGGTGCGAGGAGTCCTCGGGTGTTTTCCTTGAAGGGGAACAGAGGCCCCGGGCTGCGTAGCAGGTGCACGCCCCCACCGTCCCTGCGCCCAAGCCTTGCAGAGGTGTGGTGCGGAGTGACCGCCACCCTGTGTTTTCTTCTCTGGACGGCATCACCCACACGCAGCCTGACTCTTGATGGCACGAGGGCAGTTGCTGTTCCTGGAACCAGCCAGACCTGGTAGGATTTTTAGCACAAGTGGTTTAAGCACACAAAATCTGAGTTTGAGCTCTTGCATGCTAGCTGTTTGTAGTGGCCTGGGGAACACAGAGACCCCTACGGCTGGCCCCTCTCACAAGGACTCAAGGACCACGTTGTTTAGACTAATACCCACTCAGAAAAATTTGAGACTGAACACAGCGTATTCAAGTCCTGGGGCGATCAAGTGGCTCACAAGGACAGCAGGGGCCAGGGGACATGGGTGGTGTCTCCCTGCGGCACCCGTTTGGAACACGGACTTCTAGAATGGGGCGGGACCTCTTCTGCTCTCCTGGGCCTGTGTGCGTCTTTGGATGTTTTTAAATATAAGATTTATCTGGAGCCCGGGTCCCATGAAAATACACAGAAAATAAGCAGCGAGAGAGGTGGTGTTCAGCTGTGGTGAGAGGCACACAGGACTTTGAGCCAGAAGGACTCACCCGGAATCCCAGTCGTGCCCCTTGCCAGTGGGAAGTCCCACCCGCTCAGCAGGGCTTTGGTAAGAAGCAGAAGTGTGCTGGACCAGGCTGGACCTGCAGGCCCTCGGTAACTCGTAGCTGCTCTTGAAAGAAGCACTGGTAACATGGCTCTGCCAGCGGTGACTGCTGAGCCACCCGTGGGTCGCGATGGTCAGGATCTCTCCTGCCCTGCTCCTTCCAACTGGCTGTGGCTTTAAACATGCAAATAGCTTCTGCAGGAGGGAAAAAGCAGTTCCCTGGGAAGACAAGGGCACCCTGCTCTGTTGAGCAGACAGTCTGGACTCTGAGACCTGCGCCCGCCCCCGCAGCATCTCCGAATGCTGAGCAGGATCCAGAGGCTGCTCTGGAGGGTGACTGCGCCTGACCATGAGTCTGGAATACATCACCCTCAGCTTCCAGCTGGTCATCACTTAAGACTTCAGGAAAAGCCTCAGCAGGGGCCAGCAGCCTGTGGTGGGGTGGCCTAGGCACAACTCCTGGCCTGGCTGCAAAGTGGCAAGCTTTCCAGGTGTGGTAGAAGGCCACACTTGGTGCAGAGAGGAATGGTCACCATACATCCTCAACGCGTGCACTCGGACTCCTCCGCATTTACTCTCTAGTCACTGCCTGACCAGAAATTCAGAAGACTCACGTGCATTTGCTTCACTTTGTCCAGGATGGAAAACCCTGATCCCATGTCCCCGAAGGAAACTACTTGTGTGGCCGTCAGCCTAAGCGACACGTGTCATGGAGCCATCACGTGTCATTGACCCGAGAGGGCCAATTCCTAAGGACCAAAACCACGAGGTGAAAATGGGAAATGAATCAGGGCAGCCGGGACCCAGGAAAGCCGCTATAACACAGGGGTGGGGTTAAGCTCAAAACGCTACTCATTGGTTTCAGCTGTAGTTTGCAATTCGTATTTCTCCCACGACGAAGCTATATTAGAATAGTAGATTAAATAAATAAAGAATAATGGAAAAATCTGAGGGTTGTCATCTGTCACACATAAAGATCCACGTTTCCACTCTGTGGCAACAAAATCGGTGATCTAAATATTAACAAGTAGAGCATATTATAAACACTTGGTTATATATTGTTATCACCATAAAGTCATTACAGCAGAAATAAAAACTGTTTATTATTTTAACTGTTAATATTCATCAAATGTTAATGAAAATACCTAACGAATAATTATGAAAAACACATTGCTTAAGTAATAAAGATGAAAGAGATGATAATCGTTGTGAATATTTAATCTGCAAAATAAAGAACATACCATTAATAAGACTTAATTATGTCATTAAATATTTAATTTTACTTTCTCTACTAAATTTTGTTTGCATTTTGCATATTTTAAATGTAAAAAGCTTCTTAATAAGATTTGTAGCTTCAGCAACATCAAATGCCAGGCCATTTAAGTCTGACTTACTATCTTCATCAACTTGGCCAAATATCACTTGATTTATCATTAAGTGAAATGAGCAACACTCTTTGCAGTTGACTACAAGTTATGCCTTGTCCAGAAGGGGCACTAAATAATTGATTCTAAGTCATACCCACATAAATATTGTCTTCTCTTGGCAGAGAAAAGTAACTGCTTCCCCTTTCTACTTTGTTTTCGTAAGTACCCTTCAATCTGTGCAGGAAAACATGGATCCAATTCAGCCTGAGCTTGCCGTGGAATACGTCCTGCCCCTCTGGCAAGCAGTCCTCACCACTGATCCCTGTCACTTACAGTCCCTGTTTCTGGGGAACTCTCCCTTAATGTACTCACGATTACAGAGAGGAGGTGAGGTCCTGGTACTGCTGAGCCACGCTCAAGGGCAGCCCAGACCCTCTAGCTCACCTTGGCACATAGCACTGGCCTCCATCTGAGGCGCCCGTGTGGGCCTGGCCACAGCACAGCCGGGTACATGCTTGACACAGGCACTCGGTTTGCAGTGCTGTGAGAGCCGGCTGTGTGCCTTCTACCCTCGTCCAGTGGTCGCTGGTAACATGATAACCAGGGGAATTGGTGATCACCACAATTCAGGCTCACCCTGCCTGGGTCCCAGTCAGCTGCTTGATGAGCATTACCCCCACCCCACATTCGGGATCAGGACACCATGTTCCACTTCTCCTTCACCACCTCCCTCCCCACCCCTTTACCACCGGGGCTGATGGGAGAACCCAGGCCCTCTGGAGAATCAGGCATCTCTGTGCCTCCTGGCCAGCTCTTGTTCCTGGTCAGGAAGTGGAGGCACTGGTCAGTGTCCATTCTAGGCCCACGTAAACACTCAGAGCTCCTTGATGGCGAGGAAGGTGAGTTCTTTTGTGGCAGCTGCTTAGGTAGACCCTCGCCTGGGAGGGAAGCTGGACCAGGGCCAGGTGAGTAGCAGACCCAGTCGGCCCGACTGAGGGCCTTTCCCAGGATGTAGGGACTTTCTGGGATAAAACCTGGACAGTTGGTCACCCCAGGGTGCCTCTGACCTCTGAGGCTCCAGGTAGCAGGGAGCCAGGCGGCAGAGGTGAAGGGGTGCAGCAAGTGGAAGACAAAGGAGTCTGTCTGGGAAAGGCCTCTTCCTCCCTTGGCCACAACTGGAAGGATGTGGAAGGGCAGGGAAGAAACCAGAAGTCCCAAGGAGAAATCCAGTGTTTCTGTCCTTGGGCATAAACAGGGGCCTGGAGCTCCGTCTTCCATCTGTTTGGGATTCAGTTAGGGACTCTCCAGGGCTTTGGAAGGTGCAGGCCCTGGACACTCACACAGGAGCCGCTGGGCGTGCAGGCAGCCCTGCTTCCTCTGAATGTCAGCAGGCCTGGAGACGCAGTGAGAAGCCAGGGCTGTGCATCCTCCCACCTTCCCACCACCAAGAACGTGCTCCTCTGGGTTTTCCTTTCCAGAGAGGCTGGCGGGGCCTGATGTGCACGCGGAAGCGGCCCTCGGGGACTGTGGCTGGCATAGCAGTCTCTCCGCACCAGACCAACAGGCTCTTCCCAACTCCTGGGCCTTTAGATGAGCCAAGGTCGAATTTCAACCTTGTGTAAGAACCAACTATGACCAGAACAACAATGGGCAATCCTCTGATTCTTCTGTAACGGGTCTCGAGGAGAACATTTCTCTTGGCCTCCGGTTTCCTATCAGGCCGTGAGACGCGGGAGCTGGGAGCTGCTTCTTCCTCTGCCTGCTCTGTCTGCTCACGGGCAGGTCTGCACAGGGCTCACCCTGTGGCCTCCTTCTGGGTCTCCTGGCTGGCCAGGTTCCTCCTCCAGGCTCACCAAGAGCTCTTAGGAATCCTTCATGGCCCTGGCTCAGCGCAGCACAGCCTCCCTCCCTCTCTAGCTGTGGGACTGTTAGACAGAAGCGACCGTCTGGTCATCTTTGTACTTCCAGCTGTGCTTTGTACACAGCAAATGCCTCGTGAATGCTCGCAATGCAGGGAAGCCTCCTTACCCCCCCATGCTTGCAGCTCAAGGGATTGCCTCTCCTCGGAAGCTTCTGGGTGGATGGAGGGCACCTTTGCCTCTCAGTAGGACCCTCTCCCTCTCTTACAGCTGAACACAGTCAATGTGGCACAAGTAATAATGCTGTCTAATATTTATTAGTTACAACCTACTGATCTACTGATTAGTTACAACATCTGAGCTACTGATGTGCGTTCCCTTATTTAGGTCCCACAGGACTAGGTCCTCCTGTAGCATCCCCACTTTGCAGATGGAAGAAACTGTGTGGTTAGGAATCTTTCTGAAGCTGTCATTCTGTTAGCAGGAGGAGTCGGGTGAAGCCCTCCAGGCTGGGTCTGCACCCACTGGCTCTTGCAGTCCTCCTGCCTCTGTGTTCCTACCCGGCTGCATGTTGAACGGATGACTCAGGGCTCCGGAATGGCCCGGCGGAGTAGAACCTCCGGGATGCAGGAATTTTCTGTATCTGTACTGCACAGTCAGTAGCCACTGGCCATGTGTGACCAGAGAGCTCTAGGAATGTGGCCAGTGCGATTCAGAAACTGAATTTAAAAACTTTAACTAAGGTAAATTTAAATAGCCACATATGCTGGTGACTACTGTATTGGTCAAGGCAGCTCTAAGAGATAAAGGACAAAATATTTTAGCTATCTTTTCTAACTATCTTACCGTGTAGCCCACGGCCATCCAAGGAAGGACTTTCTCTGAATGGCTGTGTCTTAGCATCTTTCCACACTGGGAACGTCGTATCCTGCTCTCAGGCTTGAGTGAGTCTGTGCTAAGCCAGCCGAGTCCTAGTCCCTGGGGTCTCCTGGCTCTCTAGCCTCCTGAAGAAAGGGAGAGCCTTGGTTTCTTTCCCACAGAGGCCTCCAGAAGATCAGGCACGCGAGGTGAGGCTGAAAACCAGAGCTGGGTGGAGGGACGGTGTGCCAGACCTACTCTGTGCTGGACCTGGTGTTGGCTGTGCTTCATTTCATCCTGTGAACGACTGGTGACCTGCCTAGAAGTATTCCCACTCCACTCAGGAAAACCCTGGAGTTCAGAAGCTCAGGAAGTGGCAGCCAGAGAGTTGTCTGATCCTCCACCCTGGACTGCGCGGTTAGAAGGAAGTTCTCCTTCGTCCGGGTTACAGAGCCGCAGCTCAGCAGGAAAGGGGAGCCTTCAAGACTGACCACCTGCCTGAGGAGGTTGGGCACGTGCTGCCATTGTTCCCGCAGTGACTCCAGGTGGGGGGGTTGCAGCCAATAACCGAGCTGGAGACCCATTTTCTATTCTTATTTCCTTTGCGGTGTTGGGGATGGAACCCAGGGCCTCGAGCATGCTACACACACACCGTACCACTGAACTATCCCCGGTCCGCTGTTCTTACTTACTTCATTAGTATTACTCACAGCTATGGTGGAAAGTTCTAGAGCTGAGCTGTCTAACACAGGAGCCACACATACCTATTGAGTTTATGAAAAATGGCTCATTGAGCTTCATTACAAACGGAAAACAGCAGTGTTCAAAGATGTACTGTGAAAAGTCGTACAATATTTGATGAATAGTTTCTATATAGATTTTAGTGAAGTGATCATATTTTAGATCTATTTGTTCAGATACATGTTATTTAAATTTACTTTGCCTGTTTCTTTCACCTTTTGAACGTGGCCACCAGGGCCTTCTAAACTCCGGAGGTGGCTGGCGCCGTATTTCTGTCCAACAGACGGGCCACAGGGCTTTGTGCGTGAGTCTGAAAAAGCCAGTGACTCTGCAGCTCTGCAGCCAGAGAAACTGCTTTCTCGTCAAGGCTGCATCGAAGCGGCGCACTGCTAACAGGGGTGCGCGTGGCCTCGGCTCGGCCTCCCTGGGACCCCTCTGCCCCTCTGTGGTCGCTCAGGGCGCTGCTGCACACAGAGCTCTTGACACTGCTGTGCATCGGCCTGGAGCGGTGCACCCTTTTCTCTCTGGAGCAAGGTGCTTTGTCATCCCTGTGAGGAGGGCAGGCAGTGACACCATGGCACAGGAGAATGACCTGCTCTCTCCAAGGCTGCCTCCAAGGTCACGAGCAAGCCGAGCAGAGCCCACCACCCCGAGCGACCTGCAAGTTCTCTTCCAGCTGATGATATTTACCACAGGCTAACAGGGGAAGGGATCTTAGCGTCTGACCGTCCCCGACCCCTCCAGGGATAGTGGCACCCTCCCATTTTCCTACTTACTCTCTCCGCTGGAGGCGGAGAGTGCTGGAGTATTCCTCTTTGATGATTTAGAAGTGTGCAGCCTTCCCCTCTTCCCTCTCTCCATCCAGCCCTCTCTTTCCTCTGCACTGCTTTCCTCTGGTTTCCATAGTAACCACCTCTATTGTGTCCCCAACTGTGAAGAGAAACCGTGCAGATGTTTGCAGGGTTCCAGCACCTTCTAGTAGCTGTGTGGATAGTCCCCTTATCTTCCTGCACTAATCTTCTTGTCCTTTTCTTCTCACACGCTGCTCCTTCCTGCAGGGGCTCCTCGGAGACAGACAGCTCCCTCCTCCCTCAATGCCAGCCTCTGCAGGGCTGAGGGGTGCCAGGGTCTCATCAGGAATCTTAATCTTCCAGGTGACCTCTGACACAGTGACGGGCACCGGTTCTAGGCAACATTCTAACACAAAAGCTCCAGGGGCAGAATCTAAGGCACCAGGGCCCAAGGACAGCAGGGCCTAGCTCTCTACCTGCCGTCCAACAAGCACCTTCACCTGAAAACCTGCAGAATAGACAGGGAGAGCCTGGGCCATCTTTGCCCCAGACCTTGCCCTTCTCCCCCACCCAGTCTCTGGAAAGCACCTGACCATGTCTGAGAGCCTGAACGTCTGTCTCTATTCTGTGCATTTCCTTTTGCAGACACCCTTACTAATCAGGGCTCTGCGGACCCACAATAGCAGGGTCACCCACCCCACTGTCCCTGCTCTGGACCGGCCCAGCTGTGACCTGGGGAGGCAATAGGAGTGGACCTCATCTGTCATCTGCTGGAATTATTTGAAGACGCTCAGGCCCCGTTCCTCCTTGGAACTGGACGTCATTCTTTTGGTTACACAAGCCTGACAGCCTGACCATAATAAACATGTAGCTGTAGAGAACCTAGTCCTTTCCAGTGGCTTTATTTATGCACCTCCAGTGAAGGCTGAGCTATATTTAGCATATGATGTCAGTGGGTTGTTTGGATTCTTGGAAATTGGCAGGAAGCCACCTCTCACATGATATATGAAATCACAGATAAATGCCTCTTTTCACCAAAAGAAAAACAGCTTAATAAATGCGGCCCTTTTCTGCTTTCATCTTCCCTCCCTCCCTCCCTCTCCTGCAACCTCCTTCCTCCCCGCCAGCCCCTCTCCCTCCACCTCCTCCCGCCTGCCACGTCTGGGACTTGTCTTTCTGAGGCACAGCTCAGCAGAGCCTGTGAAGTGGAAATGAGTTGCTGGGTATCACAGATCAGAATGAGGCTGTCGGGATACTCCACCGTTTTCCCCTCTCCTCCAGCTGGAAGGCTGCCAAAGCGCTCGTGAATCAGACACACGCACAGAAAGGCAAATCTATACGGCGGTGGCTTTATGGGGCCCTGTATTTATGGCACGGCACTCGCTCCGGGTTGCTGTTTTGCAGGGGAAGATGGGAAATAGATAGTGATTCAGGGTTGCCATTAAGTGTGAAAACAGCCCCTGTACAGATTGTGTGTAATAAACCAAGTACAGTGAGGAGCCGTAAGCAGCTCTGGATCTGCCACGCCAGATCAGCCCTGCAGCCCATCAAGTTCAAGCTCCTGATATGCCTGGTGCTTAATACCTGGTGCTCCAGCACATCTCTCTGCTCTCCCTGCCTCCCGTCAGGCTCTTAGTCCATTATGCAAAACTGTTGGAGGGACCGGGTGGGGTTGTGTGTGTGGAATTAAATTAATTCTTGCCCCCCGTGGAGATCAGTTTATATGGCCGGAAGCACAAGATTTAATTACCCTTATCTTAGCTCTGTAAAAGCCATCGTCATTATTGGTCATGGGTTGGCCCAGTCCCTCTCACCATCAGCTGTAACATTTAACTCGGTGACCCCTGCAGGCCCCGGAAACAGGAAGCAGCAGTTCCAATGTGGTTTATTTACATTCGTTTGTCCTGGCCTTCCCAGTGACCTGTTCTGACCTTGAAGAGATTTGAAAACAAGGGAAGGGCTTATGCTCAGAAGCTCCCTTCTAACACATGCTGTGTCCAGGCTAAGCTGCTCTGGCATGGGGGATCCTTGGTGACTTGGAGAGTTTCAAAATCACTACCAGGACCCTTGAGGACAGCAGCTGGCCTTGCTCCCACACTCACACGTGCAACTGAATTCTGCCAGAACGTTCATCTCATCCTGGATGGCAGAAAGAGCAAAGAGGAAGGAGGGAAGCATGAGGACAAATCAGCTCTGTGCTTCCTGTAGCTGCCTCCTCTTCTCATGGGGTAAGGAGCAGAGGTATGGAGGGATGAACAGACAGACGGATGGATGGATGGATGGATGGATGGATGAATGGGTGGATGGATGAGTGGTTGGATGGGTGGATGGGTGGAAGGATGGGTAGATGGATGGATGGGTGAATGGGTGGATGGATGGAAGAGGGGATGGATAGATGGATGGAAGAGTAGATGGATGGATGGGTGGATGGATGAATGGATGGATGAGTGGTTGGATGGATGGATGGATGGGTGGATGGGTAGATGGATGGATGGGTGAATGGGTGGATGGGTTGGGTGGGTGGGTGGATGAATGGATGAATGAGTAGATGGATGGATTGGTGGATGGGTGGATTTGTGGAAGGATGGATGGATGAATGGATGGATGGGTGATGGGTGGATGGATGCATGGATGGATGGGTGAGTAGGTGGTGAATGGGTGGATGGGTGGATGGAAGGATGAATAGATGGATGGATGGATGGGTGGATGGGTGAATTGGTAGAAGGATGGATGGATGGGTGAATGGATGGATGGGTGGATGGGTGGATGGATGGATGGGTAGATGGATGGGTGGATGGGTGGATTGGTGGAAGGATGGATGGATGGATGGGTAGATGGATGGGTGGATGGGTGGGTGGATTGGTGGAAAGATGGATGGGTGGATGGGAGGATGGATAGATGGATGAATGAATGGATGGATGGATGGATGAGTAGGTGGATGGATGGGTGGGTGGATGGGAGGATGGATAGATGGATGAATGAATGGATGGATGGATGGATGGATGAGTAGGTGGATGGATGGGTGGGTGGATGGGTGAATGGGTGGATGGGTGGATGGATGAGTGGAAGGGTGGATGAGTAGATGGATATATGGGTGGATGATTGAATGGATGATGGGATGATGAATGGGTGGATAGATGGATGGGTGGATGGGTGGGTGGATGGATAGTTGGGAGGGAGATAGATGGAAGGGTGCGTTAATTAATGCATCAGTAAGCTGTCTTGCAAAAATGAATGCTGGTTGTAGGTAAAAGTTGTTCTCCCATCCAGTCTTCTAGTTAGCCTTCATTTAGGGATTCATGAGAGGAACTACAGATGAGTGGAAATCTTTACTTTAATAGGCTACCTTTTTCTTTCTCAAAATGATGGTGTTGTACCATGACCTTCTAGATCCCTCCCAGTCTCTTAAATTCTCAAGTTCTGTAACTGTGTGATTCTGTGATTTTTTGAGTCATTAGGAGAAGTACCTAGCTCCTGTCCCCCAGGTAACACAAGTGAAACCTCCCTCTGAGATAAGATCCCCACTGGGTGGCTGGGAGGGCCGAGCCCTGGAGGAGTCAGAGCTCCTCTGGAAGATGGTGCACCCCACTGAGAGCTTGCTTGTCCGGCTCTCTATGGGTCTAGGATCAGTTGTAAGGAGGGCAGTTGTCAGGGTTTGGGTCTGGAATGTCTCCTAAAGGCTCATGTACTGCAGGCTTGGTCCCCAGTGCAGCCAAGTTCAGAGGCAGGGCACTTGGGAAGCAAATGGATTTTAAGGGTTCTGATCTCATCAGTGGCTTAATCCACTAATGGATTAATAATCTGATGGCATTAGTGGGAGGTAGTAGAAACTGTAGAAGGCGGGCCTTGCGGGAAGTAGGCCTCGGGGTGTGCCCTGAAATGGCAACTCTTCCCTGACCCCTTCCTCCCTGCTCTCTGCCTCGACTGCCACGAGCGAGCAGCTTCGCTCCCACACACCCTTCCTCCGTGAGGCTTCTGCAGTGGGGCCAGCCGACCAGGGGCCGAAACCTGTGCAACCGTGAGCCCACATAAATCTTTCTCCCTTTATGCTGATTTTCTTGGGTGTTAGTCACAGGGACAAAATGCTCATGTGTGCATTGGGGTGCATAGCCCAGGCCTAAGGGCTGCAGTTGTGTGCGGAGAAAATTAGAGAGGGTTCTCCAATGAAACACCAATGCATATATGTGCATGCGTGTGTGTGGGGAGGGGTATGGAGAGGGGAAGGGGAGAAAAACTGATCTTGAGCACTTGGCTCCTATGAGCCTGCAGATGGGCATCACCCAAATCTGCAGGACAGTCCAGCAGGCGGGAGCCCAGAGGAGGGCTGGCTCGGCAGCTCGTCTCTAGTTGTTCCCTGGCAGCATTACGTCCCACTCAGGGCAGGTCTGTCTTCCTTCTAGAGGGGCCTTCAGCTGATTGGACGAGAACCACCCATGCTACAGAGGGCAAGCTGCTTCACTCACAGCCCACTGATTTAAATGTTAATTTCATCCAAAGACATCCTCACAGAAACTTCCAGAATAATGTTCCAGCATATATCTGGGTACACTGGGTACATATCCTGCCAAATTGACCCACAATTAATCACCACGCTGGGGAGTCAGGCCTGCTGCCAACAGGCCCTGAGCTGGGGGAGGGGGCGCGCGGAAGGCATCACTGCAGGTGTGGTGGCGGCCAACTGAGCCCAGGGGAGCAGCTCCTGGCAGCAGGACCACCGGGAGCCGTCTCCCAGCGCCTCCACAGCTGCCTCGGAGGGTGGGCAGAGCGCGACACATTGGCTTCCCTCGTCCCCTTGATCCTCGTGATAGGGCAACAGAGACCAGGAACAGGAGCGGAAGGGCAGGGTGAGTCCTCGGGGCCCCACCGGGTGCCGGCGGGGAAGCCAGACTGCAGACACCAGGGGCCGCTGCCGGGTGGCCGGTCTCTCTGCGTCACGCCTGCCGATGGGTTAGGTTTCTCAGCTGGAGGATGAGGGAGCTGTGGCCACTCAGCAGGCAGGAACGAGGCAGGGCGCCTCTCACAGGTGTGGGGGCTGCGAGGCAGGTGGGAGCTGGCGGCCTTCACCGTGATCTGCCACACTCTCCTCAGGTCGCTCTCCTTTGCGCTGTGGCACGCCCCACCCTTCAGTCTGTCTCTGGAGGCTTCTTGATGGCCGGGTCACCGAGAAGACATCTGTGTGAAGATTTGGGGGTGGAACACGGAACCCCCAAAGTGGAACAGGTTCCACGCGGGCTCAGGCTCCCGAGGCAAGCGTCACCTCGGATGACGTGCCCGCTCACCAGGAGGGCCTGGGCCTGGCCTCCCCGGAGCAGGGTCCCCGCACTCCAGACCAGGGAAGGCGCTGCCTTGCTGGTGATCTGCCAAAGATGGGGAGCAGGTCCGTGTGACAGTCCTCTGGGGCCACGAACGGACAGATGAGGGCAGGGCACTCAGCCCGAGCGGAGATTCAGGCCTGCCAGCCGAGCAGAACCAGCCTGCCCAGTCAGGCTCCAGAAGTGCCTGGATCCACAGAGCAAGGCACAGCTGGCAGACCAGGAAGGAAGCTGACCTAGTCTTAGAGGATAAGTTCACAGGTAGAAGAACAAGAGCGCAGTCAGGCAGAGGGACCAGTGCATGCAAAGGCACTGACTGAGAGCTCTTGGTTCTCCTCAGCTGGAGTGCACAGCACACAATGGGAGCCAGAAGGCCTTGCGCCCCACCAGAGTGTGAGTTGGTTCTTCTAGAAAGACCCTGCCTGGCCCTGGCCAAACTTGTCAGAGACTCTGAAACTTGTGAGCCATGTAAGTCTCTGGAATACTGAGCCCTAGCAGGGAGCCAGGGCTGGGTCTCCTGAGCTCAGGGAACTTCTGTTCTAGGCAAGGAGCAGGAGTAACGGAACATGGCGGCATGCCGGTGGGAGAAGTGCCAGACCTGTGGTGGCAGGAGCCAGTGTGGACAGAGGTGGCGAAGGATGGACCAGGGCCTCCTCATGGACTCATAAATCAGGCAAAGCAACTGCTTCCTGCTGCTGACCTGACCCAGCCCCCACCAGCCCCTGCAAGCCTCCGTCTCCCTCCTCCAAGGGGACCTCACCTGATCATGTGCTTAGGTCCATTCAGGGGTCAGAACCTCTACCTGGGGTTAGGTAGACCCACCCCATCTTCTCTTAACTGGCCTGGGGGACAAGGATATTCCAGGAAACGCATGAATGGCGAAACTGTGGAAAAGGCAAAGCTGGCAGTGTATGAATGCGCTCGTCTGGGCCCGGGAGAGCTTCTCCTCGAGCGTCTTCAGTGCTCCCGTGTCAGGCTTCAGAGCTAAATGGGGCCTTTGGGTGCTTCCATGACAAAGAGTTGACCACGCACACCGGCAATTCCCTTCCTCACGCAGCCAGGGAGATTAGAACGCGACACTGTAAACCAAAAAGCAAGTTACTGCAAGGCGTTCGTGCGACATCACCGTCCTCCCATAGCTCCTCCCCAGCAGCACCCACGGTGAAAGCTGCTCTGTCAGGCAAGCCCATTCAAGCTTGCGATCCTGCTGTCCTCTGCCCCATGGGCTTGCGATAAAGAGAAAGGATCAAAAAATTCTGCCAAAAATAGCGCCACTGAGAAACCCAAGCGCAGCAAACCGGGGAGCCAGTGCCGCTGAGCCCACTGCCCTTTGTGACTGGAGACTGCAGGGCCTGTTCAGACAGAGACGGAGTGTTCCAGAGCAGACGACCTCAGGGTTAGCACCAAAGAGGCTGGGGCGGAAGAGCCAGGGAGAGCTGCATCTGCGAATCCCTGAAGGGAGGGGAGGGCGCGCGGAGTTTACACTGCAAACCCAGACTTTCCGAAGAGCATGTTGAGACAGACCCTCCAGGACAGGTTTGCTGCAGGCCTGGGACTTGCCCTGGGCTGCTGCAGCCTGGAGAGTCCTCTAAAAAGAATATAATGAGCTGTCCTCTCCCTGGGACCCATGTTACTCCCCAGTCACTCTCTTCCTGGGTCTTCAGTTCCCCAGCAGAACCCTAGGGGACCAAAGAGGGAATGCTCCTCCCAAGCAGGAACCAACCGCGTAGGCCCGGGGGAAATGGAAGCAAGGCCAGCGACTGCTGGGCCACGGAGGGGCACAGAGCCCCAGAGCAAACGCTCTGGATGAGCGGTCCGAGTTCCTGGCTCTGCTGCCAGCTCTCAGGAGAAGGAGGGCAGGCTGGCTTGTAAGGTCTGGGTCCCTGCTCCTGGGGGTGGGACCGGGGCCTGCAGGACACCCACTTGCCGGTGACAGTGAACGTTAATGCTCGCGGGTGGGAGGCACCTCTGCACAGGTCCTGCCTTTGCTGTTGTCCCCAGCACCTGTGGTCCCATTGGAGGGCACCCTCCTGACCCTCAGGACGGGCTGGCCTCCTGGACTCCCACTTAGGAGGAGGCCATGGAGTCTCAGGAAGGAGCAAAGAGCCCCAGTGAGCACGGCTGGAAGTGGCTGGGTCGGAGGCTAAAGCCAGGTGTGCAAGGTCTCAGTTGGGTGGTGTCTGCAAGGGGAATCCCCCAGCCTGCCCCAGAGGCCGCGGCCACAGTCAGACGCAGGCTATTCCTACGTCCCCAGGTGGAGACTGGGTCCCACCCTTCAGATCCCATTCGCCACAAGAAACGAGGACTCACATTTTAACCAGACTTTAAAGTGGGTGCAAATATCTATCTGGCAACCGAAAGCCCGATCTATGTCTTGTTTATGAAGACTGCAGAAGGGAGCGAAGGCGAGGGAAGACTGCCAGCTGAACTTCCCCGGTGCAGCTCCTGGAGGAGTGCTCTGTGATCGGCACTCCCTCCCTTCCAGCGCCTTCTGTGGGTGCTTCTGATCACTCTAATGAGCGCACTCACCTGGCCTGGCTCCCTCACTCCCGCAGGCTGTCTTTCTTGTCACTCACAACAGGCTCCTGCGAGCAGAACGGTCCCTGGGGAGGTTCCCCTGGGACCCTTTCTTGGGCATCTTTGAACAGCTGTCACTCCGTCCCAGTTGTTTTTCAAGAAGGAGGTCCCCAGGGCTTCAGTGAGGCAGACTCCAACTTGACCCCCCATGGTGATCTGTTCACTTGCGTTGCCCCCGGGGAAGGGGTGCCAAGCCCCGGGTGCCCACGGGTGGATCCTGGCAACTCCTCAGCAGTACAGCTCACCACCTGTTGTTTTCCACCCAGAACATATGCTTGGACACGTAAGGGTGCTGGTGGTTCCCGCAAAGCAGACTCCTCCCGAGGCGCCTGAGACTCCCGTACAGACCAGCATCACCACCCAGGGCCGTCTCAGCACAGCATCTGAGGGGAGCACTCAGCACAGCACTTGGTGGGCTGGTGTGATGGAGAGGGTCATTCTGCCCTTGAGCCTGAACCTGATTTGCAAGTACTTTTAAATAACCTCTCAGCTACTTCTCCTAAAGGCCCAGAGCTGATGGGCAGGTATTGTGCTGCTTTTGAAAATAAGAAAACGGAGAGAAATGTGGTCAGGAATGCACCCCTGGAGTGAGAGGGCCTGTGTCCCGAGAAGCGAGTCACCCTGAGCCACAGCCTGGCTCATCCTGGCTCCCTGGGCACCCAGGACTCTCACTGGGGAGGACGGCCCTCACGCATGGCTTCATCCGGGATTGCCTCAAACGTGACCCGTGCGGGGCACAGCCGTCTGCTCTTTCTCATTGGCCCCAGCAGGCTCTCGGGGGCAAGGAGCCGTGTGAACACGAGCGTCAGCGCCTCAGCAAGGCTGGCCCTGCTCCCCACCTCAGCCAGCCAGCACTGAAGAAAGGGGCATCTTAAAATTCAAGCCTCTTACAGAAGATGTGCCCAGCGTGCCCCCACAGCCTACTCATGGGGCAACTCTTGGCGGCAGGTGCCATCCGCACGTGCTCGGGGTGGTGTTGCTATTCTTGTCCAGGGCATAGGAGGGGCCGCTGTCCCCAGAGGCCGCAGGGTCCCGAGGAAGCAGCGGTCTCCCAGGCCGTGATGCTCAGCCTCAGGCCAGGCTGGGGCCTGCCCTCACCTCCTACAGGGCGTGAGTCTTGTTCTTCTCCCAGACTCCTTATCAACTGGGATAAGCCTCCTTATTCCAGAGGCCAGGCCCTGTGTGGCCCTGGGCTGAAAGGGCTGGAGGCCCAGAGAAGCAGTTGCTGCTGGGTGCTGGGTGAGCAGCCTCTGCACCCTGGGCCTGCCCTGTGCCTTCTGGTGCTGAGGGCCTCTGCCGTCACCTCAGCCCTGCCTTGCGAATGAGAGTGGCCAGCCTAGTGTCAATGTCCCTGCCTCCGGTGCTCTGATAAGGACTTATTTCCTTAGTTAGAGAAAACAGAGGACCTCCCGGTCCTGATTTGAGCAACTTCTCTGTTTAAACTGTTCAGGATATCCTGTGAATTGTACTGGTGTGTCCTGAGTAGCACTATCGTCCTCGTTTAAAAGGGGCCTGCTGCCCGGGCGGCTGGGGGAGACGCCCTTTGCCTCTCTCCCGACCCGGAGCGGCTGCCGGCTGTGTTTATTTGGGTTATGTAACACAAACAGCTCCAAGGAGATGGCTCCTCCACGCTCGCTCCGAGGCCGAGCCTCCACTCGCCCTCTGCAGGGCTCGCCACTTGGGTGGTTCCCTCTGCCGTGTCTGCGTTGCTGCTGGAGAACAAAACAGCCCTGCGTGACCCTTCTTGGGACCTGCCCTTTCCTCTGGAAGGTCCGGTGGAGAAAGCGAGGGACGCTGATGCAAAGTGTGACCTCCAGGGCGTGCCTGGCTGGGGCTTGGGTGGGTCCCGAGGCCTCTGCTGCCTCTGGGCCTCTTCCCTGTCAGGTCAGAAGCTTCCCTAGGACATTGGAAGCATGATTCTGTGTGGCCTATGGGTGCACCTCCTGCTTTGCAGGATTGCGCCGATGTGTAAAACACACGTGACGTGGTAAGGAGAGAAGTTCACAAGAGCGCGGACCTCAGCTCCCTCATCTCCCCGCTGACATCCGCTCAGCCTCCGTGTTCAAAGCCTGGCATTGCTAATTAGACCAGAGCCTGGCTTCTCCCCTGGTGGCTTCTCAGAACCGAGAAACGCCGCGCATCTTCCTGCTCCGAGTTTGGCTTGGCCCGTGACGTGCCAGGCACAGTTGGACTAGAATCCATTTTTAATAAGGAACTCTCTAGAGGGCTACCCCACTGTTCCTTTACGGACACGGTTGTCTTAAAACAGATTACAACTGTGTTCAGAATGGTTATTGACTCCATGATTTCTGGTTGCAAGAGTTCCTTTTGTGATATCCCATGTCTCTCCTGACTGCCCCCAACAGCCCTGCTCACCACCCGCCAACCTTGGGGTGAGAAGGGTGCTCATTCAACTCCTTGGAGGTGTGACTTAGGAAGGAGGAACTGGAGAAGGGGACCACAGGTTGGGGGAAGCCCATCCCTCGGGCACAGAGGGGGGTCCCAGATAGCAGGAGTGGTACTGGATGGAGGACCAGGAGAGGATGACCAGACATCTCTTTTCTTGTTGGATTTCCAGAAAGAAAAAAAAAGAACAGCAAAGAGAGGGAGATGAATGGATGAATGGAACCGGAGATTTTTCTGTGAAGACATTCTTCAAGGTCGCCCGTGGAAGCCCAGCCACAGCCTCGGACGAGCCTCACACTGTCCTATGGAGCCTTTCAGAACCTCTGCTTTCCTCCAGCGGCAGAAGCTGCAGCTTCCAGCGCTTGCATACTCTCTAATTTGCCAAGTCCCCAAGGCTACCCTCCCGTCTCCCTCTCCTTTCTCTCCTTCAAGGTCAGATCCCAGCGTAGCTCAGCCTTTCAGTGCTCCGCAGTCTCGGGGTAGCCTCAGCCTGCTGGTCCTCCCCGACCTTGGGGACGGGGTCCTTGTGAGGAGCGGAGCCAGGGGAAGTCTGTGCAGGCCTCGACTTTCTCACGCGCGTTTCAGAAGTGCGGGTGTGATTGTAAACAGCGGCTTCAGAGCGAGTCCCGTTCCTGTCACCCCAGGGGTTCCCGTAACAGGGCGTAAAGCAAACAAAGAAAAACAGTAATCTGGTGTTCCAATTGCATTTTTTGTTTTTAGAAAATGTTAATGATAGGTTATTTGATTACCCTAGGTTTGGCTCTGCTTGCTCTTTATTAAGCACATCTGGTATTTAGTAACAATATAAGTAGCAGGAGTTTTTTTGGCACTTGAAAATAAGCTCATCCAGCGTTGCCGTGCAGTTTGGAAACTCGTCAGTGAGGCTAGCCAAACTTGTGGAGATACAAGACTTTTTCTGCAGGCCGGGCAGCTGGCCAGGACAGCTTAAAAATGTGAATTGGCTAAGAACTGCTGCCACGCAAACACTTCTGGAAATTTCTGTGCTTGGGCCTGCCAAATCCATTATGCACAACATGAATTACAAGAGTTTCTATCTCTGCGAGCAGTTGCTTTTGAGCTTAATTCTCCTATGTGCTTTATGAAACACACACACAACCCAAATGAGAAAAACACCCCCAGATCCACTACCATATTTGTGTGTGTGTCTTTTTCCACTGGGGTTGCCAAGCTCACAACTTTTCCTGAACTGGGCAAAGTGGCCTCAAACTTTGGTTTGAATTACATGAAATCTAACGTGTGGGAGGCAACTGTGCTTCCTGGAGATTGTAGGAAGGAAGGATGTCTGGCATCACGGAGACAGCCTAATATTGATGTAGGAAAAACAGTAAATGCTGCAAGAGGGTTTAGCCGCCTGCACACGGCCTCCCTGGCCATCGGGAGCTGGGCCTGGGAGGGGCTTTGCTCAGGCTAGAAAGTCACCTGTGAGTAATACGCCTCCCCAGGGTCAGAGCTGGGCTCCCGGGGAGCCTTGTGGTACAACTCACAGGCCCCCAGACTTCCACCATATGGGCATTTCTGAAGGCGAGGGTGGGCCTGGGAAAGTGTGCCAACTGGGCCAAAGGGACAGCAAGCTGGAGAGCAGCGGCCAGGCCTTCCCCAGGAGGCTCTGCCCAGGCCGCCTCCTCCAGGGCTCAGCAGGGCTGCCTCGAGAGCTCTCCAAGTCCAAACCAAGGCTATCTTCCTGGTGATTCAGATGCTCAGGATGGTTTTCAAGGCCGGCAGGCCTGCTCCCCTTCTCCTCCAGCCCTGGAATGATGGCATTATTTACAGGACACAGATTGCAGCTGGTATGAGACCATCACAGCAGCACAAGAAGGGACACGGTGCACCGGGGGATACTTGCAGCTCCACTAGGTGTGACCTGGCTGGACCCTGCCTTCTGCACCGCTGCCCCCTCTGCGTTTTTCCTGGAGAGTTTCTTCCCTCCAAAAGGTAATGACAGTGTTTAGTAAATCAAAACCCAGGTGTTCTGGCCAGGACCGCAGGGCTTCAAGAGTGCCATTCCATCCAGCCGCTGCTCCTGTGCCGTCGCCCTCCCCGTTGGGAGAGAGCTGTGTGTGCACACCACCCTTCCCCTGGGGTTGGGACAAAGGTCATGGGATTTGGTGTTGGGTGCTGGGTCACATGCTGAAGCATCCTGTCCTCACTTCTGACGCAGGCGCAAGGTCACCGCCCTCACAATATGGCATGAGGGCCAAACACACGGCCAGCTCTCTGCACACTAAGAGCGGCCTACAGGCTGGGTTGCTCGGTGACACTTCACATCCTAGTGGTGGAAGCCTGGCCACTTCAACCACTGTGAACGTGACCTGGGTACGGGTCAGAGCAGCTGACCCACAGGCAGGAGGTGACCCGGGGTCCCCAAGGTGGGTGACAGGAGCAATACTGCCCTCTGCAGCAGGCACAGGTGACCTCCCACACAGCCCCGAGCTAACATGGGCCACCTGCCCCCGCCACGGAGGAATCCATGGGCAGCTGTCCTGTTAATGCATCATTTGACGATGTTGACCTAGGGATGGAGGTGAGGTCGCAACGCTAATTGCATTTCCTTTCCCACAGAGAACATCTCCCAGAAGTGGAGTTCACACCACGCAGTTAAACAGGTTTGCACATTAAACACAAAACAAAGCAAAAACAAAAGCACAAAAACCCAAAGCGGAGCCCCAAGAAAGCGCGCTTGGCCTCGCTCCCGCTGGGCTCACATTGTCCTGTTCTTGGCTGGAATTTGGATCACAGGACACATTTTCTCAGCTTCCTTTCCTTGTGCTCCTGGACCTTTGTGGTGGGGCTGGAGGAAGCCTGGAGTCAGGGGTGGTGCTCTGCCCCCCCCCTGCCCCCCGCGAGGCCCTGGGCCCCTGGGACTCCACATGCACAGCCTCCTCTCCCGCCTTTGGTCCTGCTCCTCCCTGCGGCCCCGGGATTGGGTTTTAGGTTCAGACCCACTGGGGGGCTCTCCCCTTTCCTTTCTCCTTTCTCTGCTTGATGGACACCTGGATTCCCCGGTCAGCAGGGGCCCCTCCGCCTCAGGCTGGGCCATGCTGATGTGGCCGCCTGTGGAGGCAGGGAACAGAGGGAGCACAGTTAGCCCCTGTTGGGCCCGGGGGTGGATGGAGCCTGCCCAGGGTGGCTGCTGTGGGGCAAGGAGGAAGGAGGATGGGCAAGGATGCTGGCCGCCCTGTGGTGGGCAGGGGCAGTGGCCAGACAGCCCTACTGGCACCCAAGACATGCACTCAGCACTGGGAGCAGCAGTGGGCACCGCCGTCAGTGGAGCCCAGGACAAGCATGGGGTTTTCTGGAGTGAGAGGCCCTGACACACTCCGCGGACACTGACCCTCGACCTATGCTTGCCTGGGCTCTCAGGTGCGCCCCCTGGACAGCAATTGCAAATACAGCACCCCTTGGTCTCCTGCGTGCCGCGCGGACTACCTTGTGGAATCCTCGCAGTGACCCAGGAGGCAGATGCCGGAATCCTCCAGCCACAGCTTGGCGGGTTAAGGGACCTGGCCAAGTTCACACAGGGAGAAAGTGGCGGGGTCTTCTGGGGTGGTCCTGTGAAGCTGCCCCACGCCGGCCCCTTTAGAGCAGGCCTGACGTGCCTCCCACCTGGCCAGGGCTTCTGTGGGGCCCCACCCTGCTGTCCCCGGCCCACCCTCCAGTCCTCACCACAGCTACAAGATAATTCCAGGCTTTTGTTTGAAGGCTAATACTGGAAAGAACCCCTAAAACGCAGCTTTCTGATCAGAAGCACTGGGAAGCAGTTGAGAGACTGACCAGTTCACCCGACGTTTTAAGGCTAAGGTCACTTTCAATGGCTGAAGCCACGTTTTAATATTTGACACTTGCCAAGTGCCCACTGGGGTCTTGCTGTGTTCCTACTGTGTGCCGGACACTCTTTCAGGCTCTGTCTTAAAGACCCCTGTGCTGACAGGGCGTGTGGGGAGCTCTGGGAAGCTTCCCCTTCCGTTTGCACTGTGCACACCTCTTCCTGTCCAAGGCGACAACTCTGGCCATGAGAGAAACCAAGCATGCCTCCTTGGAATAGTTCCCTGGTGCTGCCACAGTGATTGCCGATGATAGCACAGGACCCGATTGGCAGTGGGTGAGCCGCTGAGTGAGAGACGGAGAGAAAGAGGGGAAGGCCAGCCGCCGCCTCTGTTGCAAGTCTGGTCCATCCCCACAGCACAATTATGAGTGTCAGACCTCGGCATCACGTCTTTTTTAGGGGTGGTACTGGGGATGGAAAACAGGGGTGCTTTACCACTGAGCTACCTTCCCGGTCCTTTTCATAGTTTTATTTTTTGAGACAAGATCTTGCTAAGTTGTTGAGGGTCTCCCTAAGTTCCTGAGGTTAGCCTCAAATTAGCCATCCTCCTGCCTCAGCCTCCTGAGGTTCTGGGATTACAGGTAGGCACGTTTACATTTTATTCATGAAATGCTCCAAGAAGCTTCATATATATACACACACATACATATACAAACTCCCACCAATTTGGCAGGTTAAAGCAGCACACTTATCATCTCCCAGCTCCCCGGGTCTAGGAAGCTGGGCATGCGTTGGCAGGGTCCTCTGCTCAGGAATTGCACAGGATTTAACTGCCATGTCATGGGGCTGGGGATGGGTCTGGAGTCTGTCCTGAGGCTCAGGGTCCTCTCTGAGGCTCACAGAGCAGAATCCCCTCCCTCGATGCTGGAGATCCCATGTGGGTGGTTTACTGCTTCCAGGCCAGCAAAGAAGAGAAAGAGCCTGTTGCTCTGAGCATCTGACCCCCAGATCTCCTTTTAAATGGCTCATCTGATTATACCAGACCCACTAGGATAATCCACCACTGATTAACATAGTCACCTAGTTAGAGATCTTAATTATAGGGGCAAAACTCCTTCGCCTTTGCCATATTCTGTTGGCTAGATGCAAATTAGGGTCCTGCTCACCTTCAAGGGGAGAGGGTTATAGAGGGCGTGGGGTCTGGGGATCCTCTTGGAATTCATGGGCCACAATGAGCTAGTGGGGACAGGACTTTTGCCTTATTTATTTTTGTTCTATCACCCAGCAGAAAATGACTGAAATAGAGAATTCAGTGATGAGAAATGAATGAATGTTTTTGAGGCACAGTCTTCCTTGCAGAGTGCACTCTGAGAAAGGGCATCTATTCTTCATCCTAGGTCTTAATGGAGGGAAGTGTGGGTAGGTAGGCATCAAGAGAAGGACACACAGGCTAAAAGAAAGAAAAAGGAACTGGGAGATCCAGGTTCGAATCCAGCTGTGACAGCTGGCAAACTTTCCCCTGCTGGAAAGTGGGGAAGAGTCCCCTTCCTTTGAGAGACTGCTGAGCAGGTAGAAGAGATAATGGGTCGAGAGGATTTGGGAAGGACAAACGCGGGCACAAAGGTGTCCATGTCCTGATGCGGATAGCTAAGGAGCTGGCAATTAGCCACGTGCTGCTAGCTCCAAGGTGGAGGCCAGCCCGAGAGGGGCTGTGTTTTTTCCCCCAATGATCACCAGAGATGCATTCTTTAGAGACAGCCCAAGCGGTGGGCGCTTCATTTCTGCACACACATTTGGGAGAAAGTCCCCTTCAAACGCCAAGTTTGACCTCAAAGGGAGTCTAGGTCTAGAGTCCCTCGAGCCTCCATTGCCAGGTTCCTCAGTCCTGCGCAGGTCTACCAGGAACTCAAAGGACATGAGAGCACAGCCAGGTGAGAATCCCTCCGTCCAGCTGGAAGACAGCTTTGCAGATGGACCTGCTGAGCACAAGTCCCTCCTGCAAGGATCTGGCTGGTGTGTAAGATCAGATTGATGTAGCAAATGTAACGAACGATAATAGTGCAATCGTGGAGGTTGTCCCTGCAATGTTATTTTTGTTGAAAGTAGATCTGTGCTATGGATTTCTTAGGGTAATTTTGCCCTTACTTAAAAGAAAGTGATGGATGTACTTAATAAAATGAAGATAATTTATTTGAATTGGAAGACACTGAATGGTTTTCCTAGTTCAACTGTTACTTTATTTTTAAAAATATATTTTTAGTTGTAGATGGACACATTACCTTGATTTTATTTTATTTTTATGTGGTGCTGAGGATGGAACCCAGGGCCTTACACGTGCTAGGCAAGTCTCTACCACTGAGCTACAGCCCCAGCCCCTATTCTTTTGATCTATAAGAACAAGTAGCTTTATTTTTTTATTTTTTAAAAAAGAAAATGATACTTAGATTCTGGCTTCCAATTTCCTACCCTCTCCACAGTTCTCCCAAATGCCATTACAGACTCAAGACTGTCCTGTAATCCCAGTCACTCAGGAGGCTGAGACAGGAGGATCTCAAGTTTGAGGCCAGCCTGAGCAACTTAGCGAGACCCTGTCTCAAAATAAAAAATAAAAAGGGCTGAGGATGTAGCGTGGTGGCAAAGCACCCATGGGTTCAATTACCAGTACAGGAAAAAGAACAGACGGTGCCTGGCTCTGAGTTTTCCAGGAAGCTGCACTAGTTAAATGTTGACCCAGGGCTGCTGTTGCTTTCATGAAAAGCAAACAAGTACTCCAACGACACGGAAGCCAGCTCTGCTGGGACTTGCACACCTGGAAGCTCTCAGCTAACCGACGTGTCCCTCTAGCATGCTCTCACAGCCAAGGTGCTGATCAGTCAGGACCGATGTCAGCTTCCGAGAGGGTCCAGGCCTGTCGCTTCAAGATGGACCCGCTTTGCGTAACGCGCGGAGGCGATTTTTGCGGACCACCTTGCCTTCGAGCCACATGTCTGGTGGTTCCATGTGTGAGATGCTTCAGATACAGAGCACAGTGAGACAGGGCTGTGCACAGGCTCGGCAGAGTGGGAACAGGCAGTGTCCCCACCGCCTGGCCTGAACTGTGGACCTCCTTGTAACTTTCTCGTGTGGAGATCTCGCTTTCGAACGCCAGGTTGACACACTGACACTGTGCTCTTAGCCTGCCTCGAATGGAAAGCATGCAAGATATGCGAACAATGTATTTCCAAATATGTCGCGTATTTATAAAACACAGCAAATGCACGACAGATTGAGCAGGATATGTGGATAAAATAACAGCTGTGGTGCACCCTATTTCTGAGCAAATTCATACACAACAAATGACATGCATGGCCAATGTTTAGCAAAATCTATTTTCTAAGCATTTTAGAAAAGGACACAGAGAAGGAAAACACGAGTTTGCAAAAGAAGGCTCAGCACGTGGATGTAAATTGCAGAGACGTGACATGTAATTCCCGTGTGTGAAACAGCTCAGAATGGGTTACCCCGATTCCCCTGGTGCACCAAGTTTTCGTGGAAACGATACCAAGTGATGCGTTAGGAGTGTGAGACGGGCAGACATGTCACTTGTGAGGGACAGCACATAGGAAGTTCCAGTATATAAAATGAGCCCATGTGCGGGCAATTCACGCGGATGGCACCCCTGGGGTCGGAGAGCAAGGAGAAGCCTGGCAGGTGGCGACGAAGGCAGGATCAGTTCTGTGCAGAGAAAGTACCCACGTGTGACCAGGGACATCCTGCTGTGACCCTCAGGCCACCGGAGCCTTGGCAAATTCTAAAGCGGGGCGTTGGCTTGGGAAGCAGTGGGCAGGGTCAAGCGCTGCCAGGAAGCCGGGGATGCCCTCTGTCTGTGCCCGGGGTCTGTGCCACCTTCCACACGCTTTCGAATCTGTGAGCCTGGTGGAGCTGGATGACAACACTCTCGGGAGGCACGAGGGGCTCATCAGTCCCGTTTCCTCACAAAGACACCAAGTTTGAGACCTCTTGAGGGTCACAGGAAGAGGAGGGCTCCGTCCTCGCAACCAAGTATTTGTTTATTAGGATGATATCTGGAAAAGAGGGGAATAGATTGTTCTCTTTTCTTTCCACTTTTGGTCCCCAGATTTTCAACAAGAAACAAATATTTTTTTATGACTGTAGGATTGACATCACACTGCATTGCTTCAAAGAAGGGCCCTGCCCATGCCCCTGGCTCCTGTTCCTTCCTCCTCCGCTCCTCGGGAAGTGGACCTCGTCGTCCGTCCATGGCTGGCCGCTGCCCCACACAGGGAGCTGAACTCGAGGAACATGAGGCTGCCCACTGGCCAGGCTGGAGGAAGAGCAGCCGCAACCGGGCTCAGGCTGAGTGCGGGCCGGGTGTCCGACCGCGCTTTCTCCTCTTTCCTGCGCAGGCTCACTTCCTCCTCTGCGTCCTTTGTCGGGAATGAACCCCTTCAAGCTTCTGAAGCCAGCATTGACTTTTCCAAGGAAACGATTCTAAACATGTGCTCCCAGGCAGGGAGGCCAAGAGGCTGCAGTACTGCGGCGGTGTCCTCTGCTGGCCCTGGGCCTGGCCGAGGGAGTCTGGAGGCAGGGAGATGGAGAGGGAAGGGTGGGGGCCTTGAGGGACGCTGGAGAGCCAAGTCCACTGAGTTGAAGGTCAGCTTATCAGGAGGCGTCCCCTCCGTCACGGGCCTTCTTGGCTGTGGACGGACTGTAGAAGCTCAGGCACGGAGGCCGTCTGATCTAGTGGCCTAGATGATGATGAACCCTCTGCATCAGTGACCTTGGGGGAGCAAGGCAGCCTCTTGGTTTCTTACATTTTTGACCGTAAATAAACAGCTCATTGGGAGGTGGAAGATCACTGAGATCCATTTTCTAAAGAATTTTTAACTCCTTAGAATCCATCAATGTCAACCTTGGGGTGGGGGCTCCTGGACCCCTTTGAGAAGTTAATAAAAATCTATGTGTTTTTTTCTCAGAAAAATATGTACATACCTACCCTCCTTTCCTATAATTTCAGGTGGGTTAGCCTTAAACTTCTCATAGGTTGAAAGCAAAACAAAAAAACATACTTGTCTTTTTTTTTTTTTTTTTTTTCCATACTGGAGATTGAACCCAAGGGCACTCAACCGCTGAGCCACATCCCCAGCCTTTTTTATATTTTATTTAGAAACACGGTCTCACTGAGTTGCTTAGGGCCTCGCTAAGTTGCTGAGGTTGACTTTGAACTCATGATCCTCCTGCCTCAGCCTCCCAAGCCACTGGGACTACAGGCGTGCGCCACCACGCCCAGCTCGAAGAAACTTATCTTGAACATAATGTGCTACTAATGTGTAAAAGATTCAGAGGGTGTCGCTTCTCCCACGGAACAGCCCTTCCTGAGGACTGCTGTCCCAGGCCGTCACTGTCACCGTGGTTTCCTATTAAGATAGCTCTGCTCTGTCAATGGGGGCTGGTCCTCTACCCCCACCTCTTGGGAGGCAGATTTGAAGATTTGCACTCTGAAGGCCGTGGAACCAACTGTGTATGTGCTGCGGGTCTTCCAGGTCCTTCCACCTAAGTATGATCTAGTAAGTAAGTAAGCACATACATAGTTGGGGGTGCTTTCAAAATGGCTCTTCTTTGTGGCTCTCGGACAGCTGAACACCAGGCCTGAGAGAGGAAAGGGAAAGCGGCTCTCCACAGACTTGGAAGACACTTCACAGAAGCATTCCCTCTGAGGCTGATTATGATTTGCATAATTATTATTCTCATTATTTACTCTAAGATCACTGAGAGGCAGTGGTCTTGAAGAACCCCAAGTTTTTTAAAAAGCTGGATTTTTGCACATAAGTTTAAAAGGAATCAGTCCATTTATTTAATAATGGACATGATCATTACTTTCACATTCCCACCTAATGCGCTCTGCTTCCTGCCCTCGTTGTTCGGCTTGGCTCGGAATCAGGCACACTCCTGGGTGGTGCTTAGAAACACAAGGGTTGGTGCTCTGCAGAGCCGGGTCCTCCGTGGAGGACGGCACTCGGGCACACCTGGCTGCTGAGGTGTCTTCCATTATGCGGCTCCTTTCTTCTCTTTCCCCTTTTACTTGCACAACTCAGAGGTTTTCTGCACATAGGAATCTCTCTCTCTCTTTCTCTCTCTCTCTCTCTCTCTCTCGATGTATTTTTCTCTTTACTATCTTCTATAAAAGGAGCCTGCTGCTGATTGCAGCTGCCGGAGCCGCCTGAGCCCATATCCACGCAAGGCTAACCCAGATAGGGATTAGCATGACATCAGCCGCGGGAGGGAGCCTGGCGGCCCGCCAGCCTGTGAAAAATGGACGTGTTTGCGTCACCGTTCCCTTGGCGATGCTGCTTGGAGCCTCGTCAGCTGTCCCCTGAGGCTGCTTCCTTAATATGTCAGCAGGCATTCCTGAGTCTTTAATGCTGAATCCTCTTTTCCTTTTCCAAAACACTGAGGTGACCAAGCAGCCAGAGTGTCCTGATGCTGTGATCTTGAAAATGCATCCCTTTCATGAAATAGGTGTTTGTTCTGCTCACATCTCGGAGGGGATTTAAGAGGGTTTAGATTTCTGCGTCTCCACGTTAGAGAACCTATTTTTGAAGAAACAGGGCAGCCAGCTCAGAGCTGGGAGCTGCCGGTCTGCTTTTATCTTTCTTAGGAAAAGCCCTAATTCCCTCACCAGCTCGCCCTGGCCCTCCAATTATCCTGGTACAGTGTGACATTCGCTGAGCAAATGGCTGCTTGAAAGACGCGGCTGGGACGTGCCCCGGTTATGATCGGCTCTCTGACCTGCTCGAGGCGAGCCCGGGGTAGAAAGCAAGTCAGCCATCTCGTGCTTGCGTGCGGGGCCCTTCCCTCAGTGCAGAACTCGATCTTGGCTTTTACCTTGGCACAATTTCCACTTAGAAGTGCGGCCTGGGAGTGGGCAGACGGAGCTGCGCCCTGGCAGCCCTTCCTGCTGTCTGCAGGGACCAGGAACCCGCGCCCAGGCCTGGTTCCCTGGCACCAACCCGGTGGCCATGTCGCGGCCGCTGCCGTCAGCGTAGTGTGGAGGAGTCCTCTGGCTTTGGGGTGGTTAGGGTAGGCATGTTCTGACATTCACCTAGTCATAAGCGATCTGATGTGTGACAGGGCCAAGGCCGCCACCCCCAGTGAGCTTGCCAGCGCATCCCCCTTCCAGTGGCCCTTGGGGGCAGCCCCCGCCCTGTCCTCTGGAGGCATGCCGAGGGCCCTGAGGGTTGTGGCTAGGGCACCTGCCTCTGGGCAGGGGCTCCCACGAGCACTGCTTCCTCACTCCGCCAGCTGCCGGGACAGTCCTGTTTCTGTTCCTCACTCGGAGCCTCCCAGTGTGCTGGTCCCTTGGAGCTCTGTGTTCCCATCTGATGAAATGGTCACCCAGAAGTGGCGAGGCTCAGGGCCTTAGAACTGAAGATGGTTTAGAGATATAGGGAAGCTCGGACTTCTCATTTTGTGTTAAGAACGAGATATCCCGAGGCTGGAGGAGCCAGCGACTTTGCAGGCATGACCAAGCGTGCATGGGGCCTGGGCCGGAACCTGTGTTCAGCACTGACCTCCTCCCTTCTCTGGAAGCAGGGTGCTCATGCCAGGGGCAGGACTGGGCTGGGCTGGCCTGGGGGGCCTGGGGTAGCCATAGCCTCATGCTCCAGGTCAATACCCTGCCCCGTGCAATGGGGGCTCTGGCACCAGGAGGCCCTGGGCAGCGTGGAAGTGAGCGTCAGGAACAGGGTGCCTGGGAGGCTCTGCCCTCGGTTAGCTGAGTGACCCTGGAGAGACTTCTCCTCTGCATTCTCCCTAGCAAGGTGGCTCATGTCCCTGGCAGGACTGGAGAGGTGGCCAGGGGTGGCCCAGCAGTCGCTGCAGGGTCGGGTACAGAGAACCTGGACCATCCTGGGGACAGAATGAACCAGAACCTTGCTTTCTTTCCCCTGAGAGCCAGGAAAAGGTAACAGAGCTCACCCAAGACGTGGGGAGGGGCTTTCTGCCTGGACACGGGGCTTGTACATCCAGAGCCAGTTTTCCTCCCCCTCCAGTGTCCCCTGTGCGCTGGATGGAGAAGGACTGGCTGAGCCTGGCAACTAACGTCTGAGCAAGGACTTCGAGGTCTGACTCCTTGAGTTTCCCTCGCCGTTTGTGATCCCTCAGCCTCAGTTTCCTCATGTGTAAAACTGAGGGAATAGTACTTATTTTAAGAAATGGCACAAGTATAAATCAAGATAATTCTGTGGGGTCCCTGGCAAAGTGCCTGGCATGAACGTGACCAGCACACCTTGGTTGTTGCTATGGTTACCACTTAGAAAGCCACTTTGGGAGCACTCTCAAGGCAACTTATAAGCACCAGCCTTGCTGGCGAGCAGGTGGGAATGCGTGCGGAATCCACACGCATGCTAAGGGCAACGGGTGGTGGAAACCATGCTCACTGCCCTGACCCTGTGTGGCAGACCTCAGGTCTGCTCAGCAGCTCCCGGCAGTCTCCATGTGTCTAGAGGAGGCTGTGGGACAGAGGTCTGGGCGCCCAGGCGTGGCACTAAGGATCAGATGCCTGATTCAGTAGCCAGAGTCTTTGTTTCTACAAAGGGACTGGGACAGAGGGCCTGGGCACAGGAAAAATTGGAACACCCCTCTTTTTGTTTCCCAATGTCTCTTTTGCTATCATAGCAACTGACTGTGGGCTGGTGTGGGAATCAACCTTTTTCTTGCAAGTTTCAGAATAAATCATTTGACAAATAGCTCCACGTGGAAATTACAAACCCCTCGTGTCACCTACGGGACCTCAGGTTTTAGAAGCCAGGGGGGTATTGTTTTTTACCATTCTGCTCCCTCAGGGGACAAGGAAACATATCTTCCACACAGGTTACCCACATCCCAGCATGCACAGAGGCCTGAGTTCAATCCCCAGCAGTGCAAAAGAAAAAAAAAAAAAATCACCATTCTGCATGCGTGCCTGCACTGTTGGAGCAGCCTGCGAGGCCCGGGGGCACCTGCCCTCTGCACCCTGCTCCTCTGCCATCGGCTGCAGACTTTGCTCTCCTGCTCCAGCCCTACCACACGTGCAGATGTGGCCAGTGACTCCAAGGACAGAGCTGCTGAGAGGCTGCGAGGCGCCTCTGTGTTTTGCCTGGTGCCGAGAGGAGGACTTCATTTGGGCATATTTGGGACGTATTTTGAGGGAAATTTTTCTCTACAGGTTTTAGGAGTTTCAGTTACTCTTTGAGAGATAAAAAAAATCACAAGAGGACCATCAATCTTTTATGTCTGTATCTATGTATGCTCTTGTCATGGTTGGGTCATTGAACATTTTCAACAAAAGATAAGAAAGCAACTCCTGCTTGGTTCAACATACACAAATCAATAAATGTAACTCATCACATAAACAGAATTAAGGACAGGAAGCACATTATCTTCTCAACTGATGCACAAAAAGCCTTTGACAAAATCCAACACCCATTCATGTTAAAAATGCTGGAGAAACAGGATAAAAGGAACTTACCTCAATAGTATAAAGTCTATATGCCACAAACCCAAGACCAACATCACATCAAATGAAGAAAAATTGAAAGCATTTCCTGTAAAATTAGGAACAAGCCAAGGATGTCCCCTCTCACCAAACTTATTCAATACAGTTCTTGAAACTCTGGCCAGAGCAATCAGGCAAGAAAGGGAAATTAAGGGGATAGAACAGAAAAAGAAGTCATATTATCATTTGCTAATGACGTGATTCTATGTCTAGAAGACACAAAAAACTCCACCCGAAGACTTCTAGAGCTGATAAATGAATTCAGCAAAGTAGCAGGATACAAGATTGAAAAACAAAATCAATAGCTTTCCTATACTACAATAATGAATATGCTCAGAAAGAAATCAGGAAAACTATACCATTCACAATAACCTCAAAGAACTAAAATACTTGGGAGTAAATCTAAAGAAGGAAGTAAAAGGCTTCTGTAATGAAAACCCTAGAACACTGAAGAAGGAGCTCCGCTTCCTGGTCGCCATGTGCCGAGCTGCTTCTCCGCTCCATGACCTCCCAGCAGGGCGCTCTGCCTTACTCTGGGCTCAGAGCTATGGAGCTGGCTGACCAAGGACTGAACCTCTGAAAAGGTGAGCCAAATTAAACTTTTCCTCCTCAAAAAAAAATAAAACAAAATGCAGAAGAAAGAAATCAAAGAAGCCCTTAGAAGATGGAAAAACTTCCTATGTTCTTGGATAGGTAGAATTAATATTGTCAAAATGACCATACTAACAAAAACATTACATCGATTCAATGCAATCCCCACCAAAATACCAATGATATTCTTCACAGAATTAGAAAAAAACACTCCTAAAATTTGTTTGGAAAAATAAAAAACCCAGAGTTTTTTACCAAAGCAATATTGAGCAAGAAGGGCCACGCTGGAGGCAACATAATATCGGATGATACTACAAAGTTACATAGCTCAAATCATACTACAGAGCTCCAAAAACAAAAACAGCATGGATTGGCATGGAAACAGAGAGGAAGGCTAATGTAATAGAACAGAAGACACAGAGACCAACCCACACAGATACAATCATCTGATACTTGGCAAAGTTACCAAAAAGATAGCCTTTTTTAAAAAGGTTATATCCAGAGATAGAGGAATGAAACTAAATCCCCACACAAAAGTCAAGTCTAAGCGGATCGAAGACCTAGTAATTAGACCAGAAACTTTGCAACTGCTAGAAGAAAACAGGCTCAACACTCCAACATATCGGTAGAGGCACCGACTTCCTTAATAAGACCTGTAAAACACGAGAAATGAAACCAAGAGTCAGTTAAGTGGGATGACTTCAAATTTAAAACCTCCCAATTTTTAAAGGCAGGTTCTATCTTGCCGACTACCACAGGCATGAGTTGAGTCACTGGGAGTTTTGCTGGAGTCAGGGGCTAGGGATACAGCATGTGCCACACAGGCGTGGCGGAACTTGTATTCCAGGAACAACTAAAATGTTCATAGATGTGACATCGACCAAAGCTAGATTTGAGGTCCATACATGGAACCTCACTTGAACTTATGGCCTATCTTTGTACAATTTTAAATAGTTACCACTTATTGGTGACTTGAATTTGAGAACCAAGGCTGTTTCTTTTCAGAAAGCCCAACTCATCTGGCTTGGCTGGCCTTTGCAAAGCATAGCTGTCCAGCAGCAGTCCACGATGAGAGCTGAGTTCCTGAGGTTCGGGCCTCGGAGTCCTCAGCTGGTTGCAGGTGCTGGGCGCTTGAGCTGAAGGGCACTCCTCCTGAAAGCATTGTGTAGTGTTGGAGGTTTATCTTAGAAAAGAACTGCTCACTTAATATCATTTAGATGACTCATTTTTCTTTAGGACATGGAAAACAACTATTTAAATACCCTGCTATTTTCGTGAGTCTGGCTCCTGACTGATTTTAATTGGCAACTCAGTCAATTGTTTGTCCGTGCTTGGTGTAGAAAAAGCATTTAGTAAGACGTGGTCCCTGCTCGCGCGGCGCTGGCAGCCCGCAGGCATGGCAGACCTGGAGACGCTCAGTGGTGTCATGCAACATGTGTCTGGTGGTCTACTTCAGGTGGGTGACCAGCTCCATTGAGCACAGGCAGGCGCGAGAGGAGCTTCCAGGGAGGAGGTGACTGGATGTCCTCACATGTGTGTCCAGGCGCCTAAGCAAAGAACAGGGACTGGTGTCTTGTCTGCCTCCTTCTTCCTCCAGTCTTTGTACCACGGTGGCTCTAAGGAGTTAAGCCACATTATCCAGCTACCAACACACACCACCCGTCGGTCCATCCAGTAAGCTGCTTAATATTTTATTTTGTGCAATCGGAGATTAAATTCCAAATTCACTGACACTAAAGATGAAACAGCTAATTATACAGGGTAATTGCATTTAAAATCCTTGCCTTTGAATGACTGATGAAATCTTCTTTAAAGGCTGCTGATGTTCAGAGCGCCAGCGAGGCGCTGTGTGTTTTCAGTCTGGTGGGTGGGCCCTGCTCCTGGTTTTCATCCAGTGCCTTTCCTCGAACTCTGTGCCTTTAAAAGGAGGGTTTTTGTCACCCTTTATTTCACAGGTAATTGTTCATCTGACTGAAGTAAATCAGAGATGCGCATGCGTGGGTGTGTGCATACATGCACCTTTAAGGAGAGAAAGCAAGACAGAAAAAGGAAAAAAATATCCTTAAAGGAAATAGCAGGATAGCATGTGTGGATAGTCAAGATGCCGTGTCAAACACCGAGTACAGATCATAGCAGGACAGCACCAATTGGGAATAACTGTTGTGTAGTAAGACGGTAGTATTGCTTGCTTTTTAGAAGTGTCCTATGTAATAAAGTCAAAACTTACACTTGATGATTTCTAGCATTTTAAATGGAAATTTTGAAATTTGCAGTATGTGTGCTCATTTTCGTCATTTGTTGTGATGGACTCAGTTATGAGACTTAATCAGAGTCCATCCCTCGCTATAAACATCTGGAAAGTGCCTGGTCCCACAGGCAACTCCTCTGCTGTGAGACACAGCTCAGAATGCGACCGTGTTTGGAGGACATTCACTTGACTTTTCTCCCAACTTGATGCTAGCTGAGGCTCCTGGAATCCTTTCAACTGGATGGAAAACGCAGGAAGTTATGTCAGATGAATCATCCTGCTGTGTGTCTCTTTACAGACTCGCTTCCTCTGGATAATTAATGAGAGGTCGACAGGAAGACTGTCGCTGGAATAGCTAGTGGGCTGTTTTAGAATGGGCACTTTTCTTTTCCCCATTGTTCAGTCAAACCAAGCACCTAGTTTTTACCATTGGAGGATTTTTGACGGAGACGGAGACGGCAAGGCTGATCCTGTTGGAACACGGCGCAGGCCTCCAGGGACAGTAACCGCAGGTCCTCCCAGTGTCCAGCACCCCCAAACCTGCCAGCAGCCCATGAGAGGCGTGCCTGTCAGCTGCTCTGCTGCTTTGGCCTGGTGTCTCCCTCACATCTGTGGGACATGGTCTCCAGCTCCTAGGCAAATACTTCAGCCAGGCAGATTTGAGAATGGTGTTTTTCTTTTCTTTTTTCCTGTCTTTACTTAAAATGGTGCAAAAATTTTTCCAGGGTCCATACCAGGAATCCTGCTTCCTTTTTGATCAGAAAACACTTAGCACCCACACTCCATCCGGTGACCTTGAATGCTGCCGACTAAGCTGGGGACAACATACTCCGTTTGCGTCAGATGTTAACCTGGTGGGAAAGCCCTCTTTTCATCACTGTGGCTGATATTTGCACCCCTAAACTAGTCCTGTCCCTTTCTGCTATGACCTTTCACATTTTACTCCAGCAAACACCATGTTCTGACTCAACCATTGTGCCGAAACACGTTGCAACTTTATTATACAATCCTGACAATCTCGTTAATATTCCATATATAACTCTGGCACTAATTAGACACGAGACCTCCTGCAAGTCACCTAAGTGCCTTGAGCTTCCATTTTCCCAACTACAAAGTAAAAGGCCTGAACTAGAACATTCTGTGTTCTCTCAGTGTCTCCATTCCGTGGTCTCCAAGTGTGCCTGGGCTGGGTTACTGTTGAGGGAAGTGAGGGCCCCTCTCTCTAGGTCTGGGGATGTCACCTGTCCCCTCTGGTGCTCTTCTCCTCCTACCCAGGTCTCCCCAGCAGCTCCCCTCCTATCTTGGGCTTTCATGGACCCAGCCCAAGAGCCAGGAGCCAGAGGCCACGTGTGAGGCCCCATGGAGAACAGTCCACCTCCTGCCTCTCACTCCCTGAGCTTGACTGTAACCTTGACTCTACCCAAATCCCCCACCATGACCCAAGTAACTCTATTCTAGTAAGGTGGGACCTCTGTGACTCCGGTGGCCTTCCGCCTGCCACCTCGGACCCCCAAGACCAGAAGATGTGAACGCATCTCTGTGGTCAGAAGCGAGACCTTCTTTGAAAACCCGTTTTGTCTTAAACATTCATAGAAGTCTCCATTCCACCCCATGCTCCAGCAACTCGCTGGAGTATAAAAACGAGGTTAAACACCCCTGGGGGAGGGCTGCAGCCCAGGGAAACATGGGGGGTCGCCCAGGGCGGCAGCCCCCACACTGTGCCCCAGGTCCCTCTGCCTTCTGCCCACGCCTCCCAGATGGCCTCCCGCAACCTCCTTCGGGTTTGAGAAGCGTGGAGAGAAAGGAGTGCGTTTTGTGCGGTGGGAAGAAGGACTGGTGGCTTTACTTGGGGTTTGCGGCTCCCTCCTCCCATGCGCCTCTCCAGGTGCATTTGGTGTGTACTTAGTGCCATGAGCATTTCAGTGAGCTTCTAAATCATTAACCCTTGCTGGGGGTGGGGTGCTCACAAGCCCACGGAGCTTCTCCCTTCCTTCCCTGGGGTATGCAGGTGCTGGTGGGCCGTGGCAGGGATTTGAACCCCTCCCGGCCTAGGCTGGCCCTGTCGCCTGAGACCTGGGGTCTCCTGTTCTGGGCTCCAGAGCCCCTTACCTTTCTCGTATGTTGGAGCCTTTGCTGCCTCCAAGGTCACGGTCTGTGGAGCTGTAACCATGTTTCACAATCTGCTTGGCTGGTTTCTTGTACTTACCATTGTCCTTGCACATGTCTGACAGGGCTTTGTTTTTGCCTCTGGGAAAGAAGGGGGGCTGCCACCCTGCTGGTGGTGGCCCTGGGGTGGGGTCCCAGGGAACGCTGTGGATTTGCACACTCTGGAGGGAACAGCAGGGGCAGGGGCGGTGGGGTCTGATGGCTAGATATGGGAGGCTGGTCCGAAATGTGCACTTTGGATCAAGACCAAGGGCAGCCTTAGCCAGAGCCGGCGCCCGCGCGCTCGCTCGCTCACAGCAGGGTGCTAACAAGGGACCTGCCGCTCCACGCAGTGTGGGTGCACTTGCACTGATTTTGGGTCGCGAGGCAAGAGTGCTAAGTGTATTGCAGTAATACCAGAGAGTCACCATTAGCATCTGTGGGCCCCAGGGACACTCGAAGACCAGAACTGTGCAGAGACCCTGCCATGGCTGCTCGGGAACGGGAAACATGCCTGGCACTCCCGTCTGGCTGCCAGCATTAAGCTCTGAACCTCGAAGGGCGACTCGCCAGCGCCAGACAGAGTGGGGGCTGGGGACCTGGGAGGGGTGGCAACTGGAACAAGAAAAGGAAGATTTTTCTACAGGTTTATTTAATCAACAGATGTGACTGGGGGCCAGAACTTGCTCCAGGCTGGGGTTAAGGCAGCCCAGGGTACAGGCAGGCTCCAGGCGGGAGGAGCAAGAAGCCAGGGCCGGGCGGGGTGGGTGCTGGGGAGATTCCCAATTTTGTGGAATAAATGAATAAGTGAATAAAAAGAACAGCAGTCAGAAGATTGGCAGAGGAGGATCAGCCAGTCTAGTTACAGGCAGAAAGACCCAGAAGAATCTCCGTGTGGTGGAATACGGAGTCTCGGAGGCTGGCACCATGTGGTGGAGGTCCACCAGAAGGACAGGGGACAGGACGGGGCTAGGCTCTGGGACAGGGGCTGGTCCAGGGCTGCAGGAGTTCCCAGCTTACCCACCGGCTCCCGCGCACCTGAGGCCCCAGCCCAGCCTCCTCCCTTTAACTTTCCAGCAGGAGATTTTCAGACCTCTTCTTCCGTTTCCATCCAGGCTCGATGCTTCGTTGGTAGTTTCCCATTTAATCCTCAAGGTGACAATGTGGTAGTTGGCTTTGGCCCAGGATTTCAGACGAGGAGCCACGGCTCAGGGAGACTGAGTAGCTGTCTAGGGTCACACAGTCAGTACGCATGAGCGGCAGGAGGTAGAGGAGGGTAAGTCTGCTTCAGAGTTCATCATCTTTCTCCTTCACCAAAGCACTTGGCAGGCTCACGGGGCTTGGAGTTGGGAGGCACGGGGGCAGGGGGATCCTGACGAACCCTCCAAAGAAGGTGTGAGTCCCCTTTCCAGCACCCTCCAGGAGATAGGCGCTGGGAAGCGGCTGATGTTCTTGCTTAGGAAATTCAAACAAGTGCAGGGGAGAAAAAGGAAGGCGGGAAGAAGGGAGGAAGGGACGGAGGAAGGGAGGGCGAGAAGAGTCCAGCTGCAATGAACAGGATTGGGTCAGCAGAAGAATCTGGAAGGAAGGCATTTTGGTTTTGGCATACCTGACGTCGCGTACGTTGCTCACTTTCTGCTGTTGCTGTTGGCTTTGCTTTGTCCTGGTTTCTCCCCTTTCGTTTGAGACGCTTTTCTTCCCAGGCTTCGTCTCCTCCGGACAGAGGCTCTGATCTGCTGCCAAGGGATGCCCCTCCTCTCCACACCTCTCTTCTGCCCAGTGTCCGTGCCAGCCCAGGGCAGCATGCCCCCTGCCCAGGCTCCTGCGTGTGGATAAGCAGGGCAGGGTGGAAAGCTGCCTGGCCGAGGCAGGCAGGAGCATCCCTTCCCAGGACCTGGCACTGAGGGAGGCAGAAACTCCAGTAGACTGGAATTGAAACGGGGAGCACTCGGCGAATCAGTTCCCTGGGGGGGGTGTTTGGAGAGACAGCCCTTAGACCTCCAGAGTGGTACTGCTGTGTGACTTCAGCTCGCTGATCAAGGGCTCTGGTGCGAAGCCTCTCCAGCTGCAGCGGGCAGGACCATCCCTAGAGCTGAGCAGGTGGCGACAGAGCCAGGCTACAGCTGACCCCCAAAGCCTGTGTGCTAAACAGCCAGGGATCAGCCAGCACAGCAAGGCCTGCTGCCGTCCTCAGGTAGCCGAGGACGGAGGCCAAGGACCAGTCAGAAGACAAGGACCAAACCGCAGAACAGGGTGAAAGGGGTATCAGGAGTTTACAAAAGTAAGAGTCTGTGTGGACCAAGAGAAGAGATCCGAGTGAGGACAGGAAGCCTAGGGACCTGGGGGGAGCGTGGAAGGAAGGCTCTGGGAATTAGAGGAGTGAGACTGAGAAGGAACGTCCCCAACAGACGTGATGTGGAAGATGACACTGCTGTCCTTGGTCACCATTTTCCAAGTAATCTTGCAAATTGCGTCCTGTGACTTTCAACAGGGCACATCCCTTTCTTGACATGTTTGGAAATGTCCAAATCTGTTCCCCGGGCACAAAGCAGGCTGTCAAGCCCCGTCCATTGGGCTTCTGGATTTGGAGATGGAGGAAGGTTCAGGTTTGTGTCTGTCTGACCTCTGAAGTCTAAGAGGCAAACTTTGGAACCTTGGCCACAGAGGAAGGGTGGGAGGAAGTGCTGAGGCAGACGCTGGTCCTGGTCACCTGCTGGGGGCGGGGAGGCAGGCCCTGGCTGAGGTGGAGCCTGGGCCACAACACCTTCCCGCCCTTGGTTCTGCAAGACATTTCACAGGTCTGACACTGAAGTCCGACTTTTACTGAGTCACGTGGAGTTTCTGTTCCTTCCCATAAAACATGACTCATTGACATATGAACCTCACTTGCCTGCATTCTTGCAAAGGTACGGCAAGGTGAATTTCCATACTCCCTTTCACAGGCCACTTAGGTCTCAGGAAAGGGATGAGGCTCAGTGAGGAGGTGGCCACCGGCCATCGACTAGCTTGCAGTCCAACTGTGATTCAAGTTCAGGTCTGAATTCAAGGCCTGGGGTCTTCGACTTGAACCCCACTGTACTCTGTGTCCCTTTTCTGGGGTACCACCCCCCAAAATGGCGGCTTTAAACAGAAAACGGTGGTTGCACAGATCTGGAGGCTGGGCACTGAGATCAGGAACTCCAGGGCCACCTCCCTCTGAAGCCAGCGGGGTGCAAACTTTCCTGCCTCTCCCGGCTTCTGGTGACACCGCGGTCCTGGGTGCTTCGCGCGCAGCTGTGGCGCTCGTCTCTCCCACAGTCCTCTCCCTCTGACACCTGCCTGTCCCTAAGGACACAGTCCTCTTGGGAGGGGGCTGTCCCTGCTCCAGCATGACCTCACCTTCTCTTGCTCAGGGACCCTCCTTCCAAATAAGATCGTGTCCTGGGGGACTGCAGTTAGGGCTGCAGAATGACAGCCGGCTGGGGAGAGCGGAGGCAGAGAGGTAGCCGGCCACCCAGCAGGCGCTCGGCGCTTTCTCTCTGGAAGCTCCTTAGTGTTAGCACGCGGCAGGCGGGGACGTCTTGCAGGCACCAGAGCATCCTCACAGAAAATGATGCAAACAAGGGAGGTTCGCAAAACGCAGATATTTAATCTTCAACGAGCTCACCTAAAACAGGTGTAAAGAAGGCAAAAGATCAGTGGGAGGAAGCAGGAGGAGGAGCCAACTCCAAACAAGGGCTGGGCACGCCATTGCTGAGCCTGAGAGCAGCGTGGCTCACCCAGGAGGCTTTGCGCTAGCGCTCAGCATTGCGTCTGTCTGCGTTCAGACTCCTGGTCAACGTGGTTGTTTTCGGGTCTTCTATGTCTTTGGATCATGTTTAAAGCTAACATTGCTTTGCAGGCTTATAAGAACCAGGATTTTTGACCTGCACCTAGGTCTTGGACGTCAGTAGTAATTTTTTAATTAAAAATGAACATCCTTTGGGAAGCACCAGAGCTAGCTAAGTGAGGAAGGAAAACTGGATAGGGTCTTATAACTACTCACACTAGACACAGGAAGACCACCCAGTCCATCCCTGGAAACTCCCAGCCGGCGTTCACGTGGGAGGTGTGCTTCCTGCTCTAATTAAAGACCTTGGTTAAATGTCCTTCACCTTCAAGATCTCCATGGCCACGCTGGTCTCAAGAAAACAACAGGACAACTGGGAAACGGGGGTGGGGTGGGGGGGTGGAATCCATGGGAAAGTCACTGTCAGACCCCCTGGGCTGGGAGGTCTCGATGTCTGCAGGGGACATCAGCGAGGAGCCCCAGAAAGAGTGCATACCTGTTGGAACATTCCAGACTAGGCACTGGTCTTTGGCAATTAGCCACGTACAGTGGAGCAGCTTTCTGCTCCCTTTACAGTCCTGACACTAACGGACTCCTTCCTGCTCCCGACTGTCCTCATCCAGGGCCCATGGCCGTGTCGCCCACTCCCCAGGGCCAGATGCCCTGGCCTTGGGATGCACCCAGTGTTAAAGCCACAGGGCGATGGGACCCCAGTGTCCTAACAGATGGCCTTCACGCACAGCTGGGTTGAGCTGAGGCCGTCAGGGCTAATGCCCTGACATGAGTCGCGAATTGTCTTAGACTATTATTTTTTTATTTTTATTTTTTGCACTGGGGATTGAACCCAGGGGTGCTTAACCACTGAGCCACATCCCCAACCCTTTTTAAATATTTGATTTAGAGACAGGGTCTCACTGAGTTGCTTAGGGCCTTGCTAAGTTACTGAGGCTGGCTTTGAACTCTCGATCCTCTTGCCTCAGCCTCCCGAGCTATGGGGATTACAGGTGTGCACTACCGCGTCCAGCTACCTTAAACTTTCGATTGGACACTTACTAATTCAACCTCTTTTCCTCTCATCTTCTGAGGACAACAGAGTATCCTCGGAAGTGAATGAATACTTTGGGATTCTTATTTGGCCTCACCCCTGCCTCACCTGTCCAGGCTATCAGTGCCACTGCCAGGGCTTCCGTTCCTCCATGTCCCCTTCTTTACCCTGGTGACCTTGTCATGGTGGTTTTCGGCCTCAATAGGGATGCCTCCTCCTGCCTCTGGAATTCCATCCTGAGTCCCTCTGAACTGCAGACAGCGCGTCTGGTCCGCACCTTGCTTTCTCCTCCCATCCAGGGTCCAGCCAGCCGCTCTGGCCACCTCTTGCTGGCTGCCTCGATGAGTGCTCAGTGCTGCAGGGTCTGTTTCCAGGTGCTGGCCGCAGACCCAGCCCACAGATTCGAAAAGCCGAGGTGGGAGTCACCCTCTTTCACTGGGTCCAGGGACAGCATAATTTAAAATCCAGTCCCTGGAGTCTCACAGACGTCCGTGTCCTCCCATCCTCTCTGACTGAGCTGAGAGTATTTTGGAACCCTGAGAGGGGCAGTTATAACAGAAGCCAGCTTGTGGATACTTCCCGTAAATAAGTTGCACCTGGAATGCTCGAAATAGTGGATCCCTGCATCAGCTCACTTGCCACACTTGTGGGCCCGGGGCAGAGCATCTACCTAGATCCAACACGGCGGGTGACCCCCGCAGCGCCCACTGCTGAGGAACAGCTCTCCCTACACAACCCTTGGAGAAGAGGCAGCTGAGTTACTCAGGGCCCAGCAAGTCGGTTGGCACTAGGTTTGGCCTCCAACGTCCTCCCTGCTCATTCTCCCCAGCCTGGGGACCTGGGCCCAGCCAGCTAGGGGGATAGGAGTGTCACCAATCTGCTAGCCTTGGTGTCTTCACGAGTCCACTCCTTAAACTGCCTCATTTCAAGCTAGGGGTATGGAGCCTCTGGATGGTTTAAAACGACACATCCTACCTGGCCATGCCGTGTGTAGGACATTTTCCTGTCCTTCCTTCTCTACCGGGGTCAGCGTGTATGCACGTGTGAACTGACGAATGATCTGCATGTAAATGAACCACCTTCAGGAACCGGGGATGCAGGAACAGGTGAGGAGCAGCCTGCCTCGCCGGCCAGCTTTGAAGAGCTGCCAATCAGAGGACACAGGTACTGCAGAAATCCACAGCGCTTCTGAAAATGCTGAACAGTAGGACATTTCTCAAAATGTCTCAGCCCCTTCAGTATTTCACAGGGATTTCAACTTGAGCAGCTTTACGCAGTCATTATCACTTAATTACCAATATAAATCTCTCTAGCAACTTCCATAACTTCATTTGCAAAGGCACACGCACACCTCCTAAATCATCACCTCCTTTTCTCCCCCCAGATCACCCGCTGATGGATTTGCAGGGGCTCCAGCATTCCCCAGCGACTCCTCTCCCAACACGGGACAGAGACGCTGCCACTGTACCCCGTCCCCTGGTGGAGCTGCGGCAGGGCAGGCACCTGGCTTGTTTGCTTGAAAGGTTAAAGACCACGGTGAACGTTTTAGTGATCCGAGGCCAAGTTTCCGGTATGCAATGAAAACTGAAACCTGGTTTTGGGTTTCCTTACCAAATTCTCACAGAGCCTGTTGTGACAAGAGACGTGCCAGGGAGCAGGGACATGCAGCACCCAGCACAGCAGAGGCACGCCACCGGCCTTCAGTTCTGCTCTGGTTGGCCACCTGCTCACTGTGTGGCCCAGGGCTCCATCTTCCCTCACACCTGCTGTGTGGACCAAGCAGTCACTACCCAGCAGTGTGGACCAAGCAGTCACTACCTCACTACCTGTTGTGTGAACCAAGCAGTCACTACCTCACTACCTGCTGTGTGGACCAAGCAGTCACTACCCTCACTACCTGCTGTGTGGACCAAGTAGTCACTACCCAGCAATCTGGATCAAGCAGTCACTACCCTCACTACCTGCTGTGTGGACCAAGCAGGCACTACCCTCACTACCTGCTGTGTGGACCAAGCAGTCACTACCCAGCAGTATGGATCAAGCAGTCACTACCTCACTACCTGCTGTGTGGATCAAGCAGTCACTGCCCAGCAGTGTGGACAGCAGGCGCTACCTCACTACCTATTGTGTGAACCAAGCAGTCACTACCTCACTACCTGCTGTGTGGACCAAGCAGTCACTACCCAGCAGTGTGGACCAAGCAGTCACTACCTCACTACCTGCTGTGTGGACCAAGCAGTCACTACCCAGCAGTGTGGACCAAGCAGTCACTACCTCACTACCTGTTGTGTGGACCAAGCAGGCACTACCTCACTACCTGCTGTGTAGACTAAGCAGTCACTGCCCAGCAGTGTGGACCACAGGCGCTACCTCACGCCACGTACCCCGGGGAGTCTCTGCCACGCTGGTCTCCTGGGCCTCGGGAGGCACGTGGCGGCAGCGGCAGGGCAGTTCTGGTGGTCTCCTGGTCTTTCTCCTCCAGCCGCTCTCCTTGGAGCCAAGCTAGGGGAGAGGGTCTGCCTCAGTCCTCAGTCCACCTGTGGCCTTTCCTGTGCATTAACTAACGTAGTCTCCATTCGTAGAAACGACAGGATTGGCATCTTGGGCTGAGCTCTGAAGCCGCCCTTCCTCCTTTCAGCCTCGGCCTTTGTTCCAGGCACCCACGCTCACCTGGCTTTCGACTTGTGGAGAATGCTGGGAAACAAGGTCCATCTGAATGCCCTCCCAGATCCCTTCTGACTCCATGAAGATCCAAGAGTCAATGAAATGCTTGATGACAGAAAACAAAGCCAGACTTTGAAGTCAGACAGACCTGGCTTCAGTGCCTAGCTCACTACTAGCTGTGCCACTTTTGGTAAAGTGCTTGGCCTCTCTGGGCTTAGATTCCTTGTCTGAAAACCTGGGCCAATGCCAAGAGCCAAGTTGTTATCCTGAAGTGAAAAGCTACTTATCTAAAGTGTGGAAAAGAGTGCTTGACACATAGTGGTAAATAGTAGATTCTGCTTTTCTTTATTCACACAATCTCTGCGGGGTCAAAAAGGTAGGCCTTAATAAATCTGAGTGTAGTTTCTGTCTTCACTTCCAGGATCCTACTTCAAAAAAAGAAGGAAGGGAATGTGCAGTAACTGTCTGAGCCCTGTGAAGGCATCGCCCCACCACTGAAATGCACTTCTGTTCAGAAATGAGTGTATTCATTATTCGCTGCTGTTGGAACTGAAAATAAGAGCCAGGCTCACCGCCTAAGCCCAGAGCTTGACTGGAGTGTTCTGGGGCTTGGTTTGTCCCATAACGAACCCCAGGCTGGGAGTCATGCAGACTGTGGAGGCCTATCCGGAGGGCGAGTGCTGGGATCTGCGGTCTCTCCCATTCCACTCCCGGGCCTGCATTTCTGGGGGATTATTTCACTGCACGGGTGGCCTGAGTCCTTGGCCTCCAGCCTCATGGCTCATTCCAGCACTCTGGGCAAGCAATAACCACCCCGAAATGCAAATCTTTCTTTCATGCCCCAATGGCATGAGCAACTCATTAACTCTCTGGGGCTGAGGCTTGGGATTACGTAAAAATCTTACATCCCACTGTGTTAGCGGTCCCAATGCCAGAGAAGCAGAGAGCTGGCAGGGCTGGGGTTCACGCCAGAACTGGGGTTGTCCTAATGAACAGTCCTCAGATGTTGTTTTCTGGAATGATTTTGCTTGGTCGTGATTGTGGGTCTCAAAATGGAAGCTCAGTGCCCAGTGAAGACTCGTGCAAGGAGAGGCTCCTGGGCTCGGAGCCTCTGCAGACGCGTCCCCAGGAGGCAGTGCAGGAGGACACAGCTGTGCAGTGTGGAGTTTCACACGCTTCTCCAAAGAGGAGCTTCCCAACTCGCAGGAGGCTGCAGGGCGCGGCAGGGAGACACAGTGACACATTTCCTGAGACCCGGCCTCGCACCTGCACTGTGGGTTCCGCACGCCATCTGGTGGCTTGGGGCTGCCATTGCATGTATCATCCGGGCTTTTGCCCCATGGGTGGAGAATTCACAGGAGTCCATGGAGAACTTCTTTTAAGTTGGAAGAGAGCAAGGGTCCCAAAGGAAGACACCGAGGGTCAGATGTTCTGAATCCGTTCCTCGTCCTGCATCTGGATACACGTTGCTTCGGGTTCTCCTCCAAATGGGGACGATGAACCCTCAGGACCAACCTTCACACAGCAGCAACACAGCTGCCCTAACCTGCTGCCTCCCTGTCATGACCCCAGCACCTGAGCACAGGAGTCTCCCGGTGTCCCTGCCTGGAACACAGGCGTCTCTTCTCCAACCTTCCGAACCCCACGCTTCCCAAGGCTCAGGGGCCATAGACACCTTTCCATCCCCAGAATATCCAGCCCCTGGGTCGTTCACCCTGTGCTTCCAAAGCGTGTTCTAAGCACACTGTTTGGTTACGAGAATTTCATCTTCACACAGGGCATCCGATCTGTGGGGAACTCGGGGGCACACTGAGACAAAGCAGATCTGGCTGTGGACCACCTCAGGAGCAACTTGACCTCAGAGCCTTATCTGCAACCTGACCGCCACTCAAGGTGGGACTGCAGGATCTGGAGCTGACGGCATACTTTGAGGTCTGATGGCATGGTAACCATGAGAGAGGAAAGGGAGCTGAATTCTACACTGTGTCATTTAGCATAAAGGGCTAGGATTAAAATTTTCTGCCTGAGGGAAGCAGAAAAAATGAGTTTTTACAGAATGCTGCCTGTGTCTAAATCTGAAAGACACACTAAAAATAGCTGAAGGGACTGAGCCGCCCAGAGGCTTCTTGGGTTGCCCAGTGGGAGTTTCTGCTTGGAGAATCTGTCCTTCAAAGATGCTGCTGAGAACAGCCCAGAGAGTTGGCCTGTGTGTGGAGCACTCCGGAGCCTGTCCTTTGGCCACAAGGAAGCTGGGACCGGAGCAGGCAGAGATGCCTCTGAAGGAAGGAGTCCCTAAAGGGAGCCTTGTCCCACCTTGGCAGAGACTGAGAGTCCAGAAGGCGGGGCCACAAGGTGCCCTGAGACCAGACCCTTCTGAAGACAGGTCAGACAACAGCTGCAAGGGCAGCCACCACTACCTCTAAAGAAAACGTCCTTTCCCTCCCACAGACACGGTGCACCTTCGGAGACCTGGCTTCTTTCCTGACTGGGCTACCGCCATGGCCTCCCATCCGCTTCCTCCTCCAGCTCACCCTCCACTGGGATTCCCGCGTAATTTTCCTGTAGCCCAATTCCATTCAGGTCATTCTGTCTGTTTTAATTTAATGTTTAACAAACAGAATAAACAACCACGCCTACAAACAACACTCCTCGACTGGCTCTCCATCTCCGTTGACTTTAACCCTCACCTGGGGCTGTCAACCGACTCTCTCATTGTGGCCGCGCTGGCTGCCTCTCATTCTTCTCCATCAATCACCTGCTCACTGAAAGCTGCAGACAGCAGAGCACCTTCCTGCCTCCCTGGGAAGGCAGGGATCATGTCACATGCATGCTCCTAAACCCCCACCATCGGGAAGAGTGGCACCCCGGAACTGGGGTTCACGCGGCAGCCTTCGCCTTCGAGATACTTACACAGAAGAGCTAAACGCAGGGCCCTGAAGGGCATCTGCACCCCGAGCCCTGAGCAGCAGTGTTCCCAACAGCCGACGGGGCCCAAGTGTCCCTCAATGGCAGAGTGGATAGGCAAGGTGCTGTTCGTGCTACGGAGCGTCGCTCAGTCTTAGAAAGGAAGGAGATTCTGACACGGTACACCACAGGTGAAGCCTAAAGACATGGTGCCAAGTGAAATAAGCCATCACAGGAGGACAGGCAGTACGTGACTCCACCCACACACAAGAGTCAAATTCCTAGAAACAGGAAGTGGTGGGCTGAGGCCGGGACTCAGCGTTCATCGAGTGGAGGGCTTCGGTTCTGCAAGACGGGTGCACAGCAGCGTCCACGTGCTCAGTGCCTTCAACCATACCCTTGAGCATGGCCAAGATGGTGAATTTTATGTGCATGTTGCCACATTTTCAATAAAGAGAAAACAAAAGGATGTGGCCTCTGACGTCCAATTCTGAATCCAGGAGCTGGTGAGGGACTCCCCTGGACCCTGGGGTCCCGCTCCCCTGGCATAGAGGTCACACTGTCACACCTGACTCATATCATCCAGCATCCCCTCCCCCACAAAGACACTAGTGTTGTCCTCCTAGAGTCAGGTCCCAAATCCAGGACCTGTCTGCTTGCCCACCTGGCTGGCCTTCCCTGTGGGGCCTTCCCTGTGGGGCCTCCTCCCACCCCTTCCTTGGCCTCCCTCCACCCACACTAGCCCCTTGCTGCAGGGTAGGTCCTGGTAGTCTCCCTGGGGCAAGGTCTTCCCAGCTCTAGCCGAGTTCCTCCTCTGCGCATTAGGGAGCAGGGAAGCCGCTCCTCCCGGCCAGATCAGGGCCTGATGTGCTCTTAGCATGATCTCTGATGCTCCTGCACAGAGGTTGTCAATAATTCATTGTGGACTGTGCTAAAGACTGAAAATGTCTGCCCCCAGAATTCACAAGCTGAAACCCCCAGGTGATGATACGGGAGGTGGGGTCTGTGGGATTAGACTGTGCGGGTGGAGCCCTCAGGGCGGCTTTAGTGCCCTCTGAGGGTGCCTGGCCCTTCCCACCGGCGAGGTCACGTTGGGAAGGCTGCCAGCTGTGAACAGGAAGGCCCTCAGCAGACCCAGTGAGAAGTAAAGGCTGCCGTTCCACCCACCGTGGCATTCTGTACACTGAGACTCAGCTCCCGAGCTCGGGGACAGCGGCGTCCGAGGCCTCCGGGATGAATGAGCCTGACTTTGCCTGCTCCTTGCCTGTCTCTGCTCAGTGTCTGCGAAGGCCACCTCCAGGACCATGGCTAGTGCTGAAACTGCCCACCATTAGATAAGCAATTGCCCACTGAAAACACGACTTTGGAGCTGAACTTCTCGATGCTTTTCCCCTTGTGACTTGCGACGGTCAGTAGGGGCTTCGGAAGTACGAGTTTGGGGGCTGTTGTGTACTACTTGAGCTCTTCAGAGAAAAGGCACTGGGTTACAGAAGGAGATTTGTGGTAAAGAAATGGCTCATGCCATACAGAGGCTGGTGAGTCCCACCCCACAGTGCGGGTGGAAGTGGGTGGCCCGGGGAGCGGACGGAGCAGATGCGGTCCCAGGGCCCTCCTCTGACGAGTCGCCCTGCCAATCTTTTTGTTTCCTCAGGCTTTCAGTGGATCAGCTGAAGCCCACCCACGTGAGGGAGGGTCACCCACAGAAGGTCAATCTCATTCAGAAACGCCCTCCCAAGGGATGCCACGTGCCCATTGACAAAGAAAGAGGACCTAGCAGAGAGCACGTTTCGGTGGGAGAAGAGGTAGGTGCTCCAGTGCAGAACTAAAAGTCCCTGGCAGAGGTGACCAACACCAGTGGCCTCTGTGTGGGGGAGTCAGTCACTTCCAGCCTAGTCAAACAGGAGGAAAGCTCACTTGCAGCATGACACCTGAAAACTGTTTCGATGGCCACCTCCGAAGAAGAGTCAGCAATACCTACTTGGTAGGCAGTCTGCACCCTCTGTCTGAGCCAAGCGCAAAAGTCTACATCCATATGACAGAGCGTCTTGGAGGGCACCTACTCACGGGGCAGGAAGAGGAGCTGCCGGGCCCCCTTGGTAGCTGCTCTTCCTGGGGAAAATTCGGCCAGCCTGCTACGCCCATGTCTCTGGCTAGACGAGGCAGGGAACGCATGGCTGGAAGAGTTTCTGTGGAGCTCGCTTGCCAGTGGGCTAGCAAAACACAGCCAGCCCGGGATGGGTTCCACCTCTTTCTTTATTGCAAACGCTGGGTCCCTCCAGCAGGCTCACCCTGGCAGGAGCGCCCTGGGCTCACGTTCTGTCTGCTGCGATGGGCTGCCCACTATGGAATTACAGTTCATCATTTAATAGGAATCCTCGTGTGGCTGAATACATTGTCATCTTCTTCCCGTGCCAGAAGCAGCAAGTGAAAGATTCTGACAGTGGCAGAGAACTTAAGAATTCTGATTTTGCCTCAGACTGGCTGAGGACGCTTAAACCTCTGCTCTGCCTGTCAAACGCTTGTGGATTTGACCCCAGCCCATAGAAGCCAGGCCCATGGGCTGACACAGCCCCAGCAGGCTATCATGGGCTTATGGGGACAGTGAAGCCCACTGAAGCAGGGCTCTTTATCTGTTTGAGGAAAAGCTATAAAGGCAAAAGAAAGAAGCGAGTGGTAGAGAATAGGTGTTACTATTTTCCTGTTTTCAGTGCTGAGATGGGGTTGGGAAGATAACCAGTCCTTCCTGGTAGTCTTTCTAGAGTCTCAGGTGACACACCTGAGCAGGTAGGATGAGCATCATCTTTGTGGGCTCTCCATGAGCACTGTGGGACTGTCAGCAACGGAATGAGTTCTTTCAGTTAAATTCTCATAGAACTCAAGTAGGGAAAGCGCAGTTTTCTTAGTGTTGGTGGCTCTGGACTTGGAATGCCAGAGTCTCTCAGCTATTGGTGCGGTGGCCCTGGAAATGGCAGCTCCCAGCAGCCCTGTGGAAGTCATCCGGCAGCCGGGGCCAGTGGCTCTTCCTGGCTGCCTAGCTGCCCTCAGCGTTACCAGCCATGGCTGCTGGCCAGTCAGGGTTACCAGTCCTGGCTGCGGGCTGCTCTCAGTCAGTGCTGTGGCACCAGTGTTACGGGCTCTCAGGACAACCAGTCCAGCCTGCTCTACTAGAATAGAAATCAATAGGCAAAGTAGAGCTACACAAAAGAGACTTTAGCCAGCACCTACACGGCAGCCCAGAGGGAAGCGGCCCGGGACCTCTTTGGTAAGAAGAGGGGGGCTGAGAGAGAGAGGGGCCAGCCCACGCATGCACAGTGTCCTGCAGCTGGCTGACTTTCTTCTTCAGCATGGGAAGGGAAGGGGGCTCCTTGTGGACCTGAGTGGGCACAGCAGAGGGACTGCAGAGGGGCGGAGTCAGACAGTGGTTGCAGGGTGGAGTCTCCTGGGATGGACCCCAACAGGAGCTGCATAAGCCAAAGGAAGTCTCCAAGTGGCAGGGTATCTGATGCAGCCATGGCTGTCAAAGACGGAAGGATGAAAGTACCTGGCAGGAGCCCTAGGCCCTCCTCCTGCAACTCAGCTCCTCCCTCCATCCCCTTAGTTGGTCCTGCCACTCACTGAGGAGCAGGGTACATCTTCTCCTTGCTTCCCCCACAGAGCAAGGAAGTAGAGGCGAGACAATATCTAGCCGGAAGGGTGATGTTTGCTGGGTGTTGGAGAACGGCTTGTCCCCAGAGACTTGTGTTTTCCTCCTTCCCTCCCCAGGAGAGAGGAGAGGCATGAGTAATGGCAGCAGTTCTCAATGCGCCTGTGGTGCTTTCAACAAATAAACTTAGATGTCTGTGCTGCACACCCAGAGTTCTGGAGTCATCGGGCCGGGAAGAGGCTCAGATACTCAGTGTGGCTCCCGGGGATTGAGCATTCCCAGGGACGCTGCTCTACCAAGTTGAGAAATACTGGGTTAGACAACAAAAGCAAAGTTCTTATTTCCTGAAAAGCTGATTTATTAGAATGAACATCCAGATTGTTAGGCATGCTGGTGGTCCTTAACGAGCTTGCCACTGATCATGCACTGAAGCACCATCCACAGGGAAGGAGCAGGGGAGATAGGTGCTGAGGATCAAGTTGTTGCTCCCTCCTTTTGTAGAGGGTTAGCCAGGAAGAGCAGGGCTGGCAACAGTGAGTGTGGGCTTCGCAGCAGAAACAATGGTGGCCGTGGGCCAGAAAGAGATGTTCAAAGTGGATTGAGCCAATAACCCCATACGAAGTGCAACTGGTCAGGAATTCTGCACCCTGTAGAAACGTGCAGCTGCAAGAACAGAAAGCCCGGGAACAGAAACTTGTGCAAATAGGAGCTTGTTTTGCTGCTATAACAGCAAGTTCAGAAGTAGATATCTGCAGCATTGGTTTTGCATCTCTGAGGCACGTAGGTTCTTCTACATCTTCTTCCCAGCCATCTTTAGGGTGGAGATCCTTGTCTGCTCCTTCTCATGGGCTCAGTAGGGCACAGTGTGTCCTGGGAGGAAGGAGTAGAGGAGGCTTGGGTGGGGGTGATCTCTCTTCAGAAAGCAAGTGCTTTTCCAGACACATCCTGGCTGACTTTGGCTTAAGTCGCATTGCCTGAGATGGGACATGGCCCACACGGGTCCCTGGCTGTAAGGATGGACATGCAAGTAGGGAATACGACTGTCTCATTGGCAGTGAAGGCCTGAGTCTTTGCCACCCTGAGCAAATCAGGGTTCATCAGACAGAGAGAAGGGGGGATGGCTGTCGGGTGAGTCAATGCTGCCTGCCACAGATCCCCTCTAACCCCTGGGCCTTTTGCATAATGAGTGGAAACTTGAGTTTTCTAGATACACCCTTTAAATAAACTTATTACTGAAAATTGCTGCAATTTTCTCCTTGGAGGGTCTCTGAGGCTTTCAGGGAAGACCTCACAAGGCAAAAATCTCAGCCTATGAGCAGCTCCCCCACTTCTTAGACCCCAGAGGTAAACGACTGCAGCCTCCAGTGCATGCCTTACTGTGTGATGGTTGTTTTATTTCTTCTTATACTTGTTTTTCACTTTGCAACTGTGAGCGTTAAGTTGAAAGGATGGGAAAAGTTCACCACATTGACAACAGCACCATCTTCTGTCTGAGAAACACCGGCTCCTGAATAGATCCTCAGTTTTGATTGTACAATTGCCGGTGCATTCTGGAATATAAGGTGAATATGATCTATGCATCTAAAAGAAATGCCTTGTTCCTCTTTCAGGTCAACATTGTCGTCCATCATTATTTGGTCCTGTAGTCCTTATGGTATCATGATGCCCTTACCCACTGCTTCTCTGGCAGTATCATGAAAGATCAAGTTTGGTACCTGCAGCTGCTTTGATAGGTGCAAACACCGAGTCCACAGGAAACACTGAAAGGAAGGATCCGTCTGCTTGGACCAACCTCCTAACTACACTTTTTCTTCCCTATTCACTTTTTCTTTTTTTCATACTGAGGTTTGAAACCAGGGCCTCACACATGCTAGGAAAGTGCTCTACCACTGAGCCATATCCCCAGCCCTTATTTCATTTTGAGACGGGTTCTCACTAAGTTGCTGAGGCTGGCCTTGAACTTGCAATCCTCCTGCCCTAGCCTCTGGAGTAGCTGGGACTATGGGCATGTGCCACCATCACCGAGCCTGGCTCCCATTAGCTCTCACTCCTCTCTCCATCACCCTTGCTAAGGGGGACGCAGTGTCCATTTCAAGGTAGGCGAGCACAGGTTGTTAAGATTAAAATTCAGAGGTACAGGCAAGCAAGCTTATCTATCAGTGCGCCATATCAGATTAGAAGGGAATCAGGGATATCCATCTTTGGAGATACCTTAAACGTATGGTTTGGATAGCCAACACCCACCCATTCACAGAATATTGGAACCAGTGTTGTCTAGGGTCCAAGCACCATGTTAGTTCAACTGTGGGACCCAAAGGTGGAGGAAGGAGTTCATGCCAGAAATGACTCCTCAGAGGACACTGCTGGACACACATCCACAATGGCAAATGCAAAGGCAGTTTCTTTCTCAGGATTGGACATATTTGTTGCCAAGGAAACAGTGGAGGAGGCAGACTCTGGTGGTGCAGGTTAACTGAGCTGGAACAAAGCAGCCAAGGTGTAAAGGTGGGAAAGCTCTGACATTAGCTGCAGGGAGGAGAAAAGGGAGCCATATGAACCCCTTCACATATCACTTCCCCTGCAACCACCACCTCTGAGGATGAGGAGGGGTCCCTGGCTGTTCTCATACTAGGTCTCTTCCATCCGTCAAAGCGGCACATTGTTTCCCCTCGAACAGGGAACAAGCATTTCAGCTTGCAAATGCTCATGTTTCAAGGGTAATCATGTCCCTGGAAATTCTCCAGCTGATCAACTTAGAATACCATCACTTAAAAGGCTGAATTCTTACTCATCCAGTTTCAAGTACTTCCTGAGTAACTCCCACACTTCTGGTACTGTTTGGCACTTAGGATACAAACTGAATTAAACCACAGTCTGAATCTCAAGGAGATCATAAGCTGTCACAAAACTATACAGATTCATTCATTCATGAGCTGTGATTCACTGAGTACCTGCTATGTGTTAGACACGGGTATGGGGGGCAGAGACTCTCTAGGAAGTCAACTGGACTTGGTGATCTTCCTAAAATTAAATCTTTGGTTCCCACAATGTGTGACTGTCTTAGTGTGTTACCCAAGATGCCTCAAGACAGCGCCTGGCCTGCTTCTCTAGGCCTCCTTGCAAGTCCCATTTGCTTACTTTTAAAGTCTCTAAAACATGTCATGTGCTCTCATATCGCGTTCCCTCTGGCCGCAGAGAGAGACACGACAAACGTCTGAAGCTTTGGAAGTTTATTATGCACAGTCCCTCTCCTACACTTCTCTTACTCCCAACTTCCACGCACTCCCAGCTTCTCTTCTCTCAGCTTCTTCTCTCAGCTTCTTCTCTCAGCTTCTGCGCAATCCCAGCTTCTTCAGCCCTCAGCTTCTTCCGCCCCCTTACTCTCCCACCCACCAGGCTTATATACACTTTAACCAATGGGGGGGGGGCACACGAGGTAAACCGCGGACAGCTGCAGGCATAGAATAGGTACACGACGGGGGCATGCTCTAATCACATCGTTAACTAGCCAATCATTGGAATTCGCTGGTTGTTTACTGTATAGCTGGCCGCTTTTGGCTCAGCGTCAGGCGCCATCTTGACCGTGCCCAAGGCTGGGGGTCCTGGAAACCCCGACACTCTCACTTCTCTTTGTCTTTTCAAAAGTCCTTCGCTTTTCTTAGTAAGGTCATCCAGGTAGCAATATGGAGTAGGTACTGGAGTGGAGTGTATGTCAGGTAGGAGTTCTTGTTCGCTCAGTAAGAAACTTAGGCAGTAGTGGAGGACAGAAGGGAGGAGCTACCAAGAGAAAGATTTAGTAAGTTGCATGGACAGACGTGAGTGGTCATACCTGGGAATCAAGGAGGAGAGTGGGAATTCTCTAGGCTCAACCTGGGCAACTTTCCCCAGACAGAGAGTCAGGAGAAGAAGTGCCCTGGTGGGGCACAATGGCGATGGGAATGTGGTGGAGGGAGTGAGGACAGTTGAGGTTAGATATGTGAAAGTGGAGACATCGGGCACAGATGTTGTACAGATAGGTTTGGGACTGCGCCCTGAGGACAGGTCTCAGGAGACAGACCTGAGCTGGGCATGTAGATTTTTTTCATCAGCATGTAAATGGCAGTCAGTCAAGTGATTCAGGGAAATGTACAGAGTACGGGGAACAGAGATGGGAAGGTAGACCACTGAACACCTGAACAGGTCAGGTAGAAAGGCGTGTTCTGCCAAACATGGAAAAGAGACAGCTGGAACACAAAGGAAAGAAAACAGGAGAGAGACAAAGGAGGGGAGCAGAGGAAGATGGTTCAAGAGGAGAAATGCTCAAGAGTCAGCTTGGATAAGGACAAAGGGCAGGTCCAGTGATTAGGGCACTGCCCACCATGGTGAGTCAGAGGAGTGGTGGATATGGGAACCCCTCTAGCAGAAAAGAGAGCAGGAGGGGAAGGTTCTGTGAGCCCGGACCAGAGTTGAGCAGGGAACCAGGCTGTGAGACTGACTGGGGTTCACCAGATCCTGAGAAGCTTCCATGCCCTGTCCTGTGCCGGGCTTTATGCTGTAGCCAACAGGGAACAAATACACGGGCCGATTCATTATTTTTCTTTTGGTATAAGTCATTTGTAAAAATTGAGGCAAAATTTACATAGAATGAAATGCCTGGACCTCAAGGATTCAATTCAAGGGGTTTTAACAAATGTGAAACTGTGTAACCAGTGACATGTTATATGATCCCGTTATATGACTTCTGTCACCCAGAAGCTTCCCTCCAGCCTGGTCTACTGACTCTTCTCATTCTTATCCCATAGATTACTTTTCTCCTCTTAAATTTCATATAAATTAAATCATCAGGATATAAACTTTGCCTGGCTTCTTTTGATCAACAGAATGTTTCTGACATTTACTCATATTTGTTGCATGAATTAGCAATTCATTTTCTTTTGCTGCTGAAAGCATTATTACATAAAGTACAATTTATTTAACCATTTTTCTACTGAGGGACATTTAATTTTTTTATAAGATTTTGGCTATAATGTTGCCAAAAACATTCTTCTACAAGACTTGTGGGCCTATGTTTTCATTTGGCAAACACGGGTGCAAATATAAACCATAAGGTAGGTATATTTTAATTTTGTAAGAAACAGTGTTCCAAAGCAATCGTGTCACTTATGTGCACAGTAATGTGCAAGAGTTCCAGTTATTTCACATCTTGGCTTTTGCCACTTCATGTTTTCAGTCTTTCAAAATTTGAGCCATTCTCAGGAGTGCGGTGTCTCCTGGTAGGTTTAATTTGCATTTCTCTGATGACTAATGATGCCAAACACCTTTGCAAATACTTATCATTTGTGTTATCTTCATTTCTTAAGTGTCTGCTCAAAACTTTTATCTATTTATGTTTGATATATGTATATGTCAAAGGAAATGATAATTGGCACGTTAGATGTTGGAAGCAACTGGTATTTGCTAACATTCTAAGCGGATTTAAAATAGAACCATTTATGCATTCCCTTAACGGAAAACTGAATAACTGAAATATGGAAATAGTCTTGCATATGTAAAGTCTGATGACTTTAAGTTCATCATGTATCAAGCTCTTTGAAGGTCGGATTGTATCTATTCATTAAGGGGCAGATCTTTAGGTTAAAAGGCAAAGAAAACTCATGTCACAGATCCAGTTAATCCCAGGGTTGAAACAGGAACCAGCCAGCAAAGTGCATGTGAGGTGAGGTTTTCCATTTCCATATTTGGTAGTACATGTTGTCAGAAGTACAGAAAAGACATATGCAGGGGCTGGTTTTGAGTTGTACAGCGGGAGCAAGCACACACATCCTAAGGGAAATTCTGTTCTGGAGCTTGGGCACTGGGCTGCCAGAGCTGGTGTGCGTCTTTCTAGCTGTGCTCCCAACACATAAGCATAGTGTGTCTCACGCCTCCTGGCTGCTAGATCATCCTGTGTTTTCCTTATCTATTTTTAATGCAGATGTAGAGTACCGTTCAGATCCATGTGGCAGTGTCTTTGTGGGAGGCGCCCTACATGCAGTTCTTTGAAAGTAGCTCTGAGGTGACAGCAATGTCCACCTTCCGTGTCACCTTCTGGCCTGTGCTCACAGGCATGCCTGACTAATTTAGGGCCCGGGGGAGGCCAAACTCCAATCAGGAAGCCAAGCACCTGGCGCATATACTACAATATCGTTTAACGAGGGTCTCTTTTCTCCTACAAAACGGTAAGGCACAGGGGTAAGAGGGCAGGTGGTTCCAGACAGTGCTGGTGATGGGGCCCCGAGAGCGCACCGAAGGCAGTACCAGGCCCAGGGGCAACCCCGCACCTGCGCACGCGCCCCGACTCCGCCGTGCACGCGCACGTCCCAGCGGCCGGTGCACGCGCACGCCCTTGCGCACGCCAACGGCTTCCTCCCCGAGCCTGGTGTCGGCGGCGCGCGCGGCAGATGGAGAGGGTGCTCGCGGAAGTGCTGCTTGCGCAGAGCCGGGACCCCCGGGCCCTGTTCGGGGTGCTGTGCCGAGGGGAGGCGTCCGCGGAGCGCGTGGAGACGCTGCGCTTCCTTCTGCAGCGGCTGGAGGACGCGGGCGCGGGCCCGGGCGCGCTCCCGGAGGCGGCGCGCGAGGTCGCCACGGGGTACCTAGTGCCGCTGCTGCGCGGGCGCCCTGGCGGCGCAGACCCAGGCCTGCCGAGCCAACGCCGGCGCGTGCTGCGGGCGGCGGGCGCGGCGCTGCGCTCGTGCGCCCGGCTCGCGGGCGGCCCGCCGCTGGCCGCCGCGCTCGCCGAGGAGGCGCTGCGGGACCTGCTGGCCGGGCGGCGCGCGCCGGGCGCCGAGGCGGCCGTGGAGGTGCTGGCGGCCGTCGGGCCCTGCCTGCGACCCCGCGAGGACGGTCCGCTGCTGGAGCGTGTGGCGCAGACCGCTGTCGTCCTGGCGATGGGCGCGGACGGGCCCGGGAGCGCCGAAGACGCGGCGGCACTGGCGGCCGCGCGGCTGCTGCCCGCGCTGGGCCAGTGCGGCGGAGCGGCGCTGCGGGCCGTGTGGGACGCCCTGGTCGCGCCGGGGGTGCCCTGGGGGCCGGACCGCGTCGGGCCGGAGCTGCAGGTGCTAAGCGCCCTGGCCGAGAAATTGCTGCCCGAGCCCGGCGCGCGCGACGCGGGCCCTGACGCGCGGCGCTGCGGGCGCTTCTGGAGGACGGTGCAGGCGGGGCTGGGCAGCGCGGAGGACGCCCTGACGCGCAAGCGCGCGCGCTACCTGCTGCAGAGGGCGGTGGAGGTGTCAGCCGAGCTGGGCGCCGACTACACCTGCGACGCCCACGGAGGAACCGGTACTTGCTCCCTGCCCCAGCCGGACCCCGCTAGCTTCCGCACGCCGTGCAGATTCGGCCATTCCAGGTGGCACCCTAAAGCCTGGCATCCTTGGGACCCCATTCTCAGGGCTGTTCTGCTAAGTGACCCAAATCGCTGCGCTCGGGAGCTGTTGGACTCAAGCGGGGTGGAATGCTGTGCCAGTTGAGTAGTTTGGGAAAGTGGCTGAACCCATACAGGATTCTACAGACCCAAATGGGCACTGTGTCGTGGTAGGACATTCCAGTAGGAAGGAGGGTTGACATCCGCCACACTGAAAGATGCACTTGTACTCGGGGAATGAGTCAAGGCGTGAGTGTTAGGGTTAGCATCATTCTTTGGAAATGTCCCTTGGTAATCTCAGGGGCAGGATTTAACTGATGTTTGCTGAACACGTTTCTTAAGTCAGCTCTTTAAGGGCATTTTTAACATCTTGAGCCCTGCTTCAGCTTTACAGAGCAAGTGAAGATTCCCCAGCACCACTGCTGCCTTTTGGTTGGTAACTGTTGATCAGTTATCCACTGATGTCGTGAAAGTGCACTTCAGTCACCTGAAGTTCGTTTGGGAACTAAGTGCAAAACAGATTGATTCAGAATTGTCTCAATAGATAGAAAAAAAATTTTTTCAACTGCAGCTACTACTCATTTATTGTAAACAAAGGATTTTTGTCTGGTTGAAGGTGTGAAATTAAATTTCCATATAATTTTAAAACATTTTCTATATTCGAGCAGTCTGCAAATGGGTGATAAACCCCTAAGAGTTTTCACTGGAAAACTTTTTTAAAAAAGTTTACCAAAGTTAAACTCATTTATTGTAAGGGGTTTTAAGAATATACCCCACTTTCTCAGTTTCAGAAAGAAAACATTTTTACCTCTTTATATGGAACATTTTGGTATTTACCCTCTGTGTCTTGAAATAACATTTCTTAGTCATATTGTAAAACCCACTGTTGAGGTTTTTGGTTAAATGGGTGCTGTTCACAGGTGATCTGTGTAGCACATCGTAGTCACAGTTTAAGGAAACTGAATCATGCTTCCATTCCTGCAAGTTTCTCTTACAATGGTCATTGTAGAATGTGTTTGGGTTCTGTCCACACGAATCACGATTCAGCCCTGAGTTCTCAGCCCAGCGTCTGAGTCTTCCAGAGCCTGGCCTGGAGGCGTCCTTTTTCCTGAGTCGCTCCCTTAGAATCTTTCACTTGCTGACCTATGGATTTCTTCTCCCCGTGCCTGGGGACAGCCCGCTTCTTAGCTCTGTCCACCATCCTGCAGGTCCCTCTGGGTCCTGTGTTGGTGCTTCTGCTTCCTGCACTCACAGCACCAATGTGGTGCATTCTGTAGTTTCCTGAGATGAAATCTTTAAAGGTGACATGTCTGATAATTCCATCAAAAGGTTCTGTATGGCTGACATTTTTTATTTCTAGTATTTCCATTTGAGCTTTTATTAAAAAAAAATTTTATGCAGTCCTAGGGATTGAACCCAGGGGTTTTCTACCATGGAGGTACATCCTTAGTTCTTTATATTTTTTTATCTTTTGAGATAGGGTCTCATTAAGTTACTGAGGCTGGCCTCAAAATTGTGGTCTTCCTGCCTCAGCCTCCCAAGTGACTGGGGTTACAGGCATGTGCCGCTGCCCCAGCTTCCTTTGAACTTTTAAAAAGTTTCCATCTCTTGAAAAATTCTCATCTCCTCTGTTTAAGTACATTGTTTACCTTTTTGATTTGGTCCTTTAATGTGTAGTCATTTGCCAGTGTAACCCCTAGACAGCCAGGTTTGACTTTGCTTTATCTTTAGGGTGTGGAGTCACTTTTCTTATGGTGTCAGTAGAGCCCGTGTGAGTGTCTCTGCTCCCTCTGCCTCCCTCCTGTGTGGGCTCCATTCTGTGTGGGTTTCTGCGAGGTCCTGGGCACCCGTGTCTTGCTGTCCCCCCTGCAGCGCAGCCCAGCCTCTGCCAGGTTACCAGCAGGAGCAGCTTCCTTCCTCTCCCACAGCAGCAGGGCCTTCACCTGATCTCAGTGCAGGGCCAGGCTAGCAGGTGTTCTTCCCAGAGCTGCCAGCCCTTGCCTGGCATCAGGGCAGGGGCAAGGGTGTGGGTGGGTGTGAGAGGGCTTCCAGTCCCTCCTCTAGGAGGCTCGGCGGTGAGGCCTCTGGGGGCAGGCAGGTCTCGGCTTTGCTCGCCAGCCCTGCCTCTGCCGTGCATGGCAGGACACCGCAGGGACTCCCCCTGCCCCTCAGACGAAGGCAGGCCTGCGCGCCCACTCTGCGGAGATCACTGCCCTGCCAGGGTCTTTCTCAGAGTCCCTGGGGAGGCAGGGTCAGCGGGTGAGTGGGTGTGGACTCCTCAGGGGTCCCAGAGCTTCTGAGGGTCATGCCAGCCCACCCTTGACCTTTAAACCCCATTAAAATGCCATTTTAAAAAAGTACTCCTTTGGTGGCCACCTCCTCCTGGGAGCCCAGCCAGAGGCAGAGCAGTGAGTGGTTTTTCTGTTCTTGGAGACACTGTCTGTCTTTGGGAATTCCCTGGCCCCCCTTAAAGTTCAGAATCTTGCAGGGTGCCCAGCCCTTCTCTCTGTGGCAGCACTGTTCTCGTGGCTTTCTCTGTGCAGTGCAGAAGCAGAGACCAGACTGGTCTAAATGCCTTCGTTTTGTCCTCACGTTTGATTGATGGCTTGATGAGGACAGAATTCTTGCTTGGAAGACGTTTCCATACAGAATTTTAAAGATGCCAGTCTACAGTTTTCGGGAGTCGGAGCCCCTGGATCCTGCGGGTCCTGCGGTGTGTGCCACACTCTGTGTGGAAGGTCGGGCTCGGGGTCCAGCTTGGCCACAGGTGTGCTTTCCTGCTGGTGCTGGCTCCTGGGGCCCCTGCTGGGCCTGGAGGGCGGTGCTCCTCACCTCCAGGAGGTTCCTTGGGTTCTCCTGTGGCTGGTCTCCTCCTGAACTGGTCTGCCGGCCTCTCTTCTCTCTGTGATTTTGTCTTTACTACCTGGGCAATTTCTTCTGTATTCAGCCCCTTCTTTGAGTTTCTTGTTTTTCCTCTCAAATTTAGTTCTCAGGAGATCTGTTTGTCATTGGATTGTCCCCCTTTTAAGTATCCAGTGCTCTGAGCAAATCCTGGCCACTGGATCCTCTTCTCCCTGGCTTCTCACCTGCACCTGGAGAAGCTCCTACGGCTGCCGAATCCTCTGACAGGGATCGTGCAATGCAGATCCAGTTGATTCTTGTTTCCCTGTGTCCACTTGAAATTCTCTTTTCTCCAGTTTGACTTTCAGATTCTAAGTTTTATTGCTATTCTGCTTACCTGGTTTTTTTTCTTCTATTCTTCTGGGACGTTGACTTTTGAAAAATCCTTTCCTGTTATAGTAAGGGCCTCGGGGCAGGAAGTCAAGTTTATATGTGCAGATCTGTCATTCTTACCCAGAACTCCACAACAGTAATCCTAACAGTGACAACAGCTCACTTCTTTTGAGATTCCCAAATTTCCTCTCCAAGCTTTGATGAGGGATGCCCTCCATTATTAGAGTGAATGTTTGGTTGTTGCATTATTTTAAGAATTGCTGTTATGAAGAAAACTGTTAGATTTGCAAAAGGAAGAACTAATTTTTTTTTTTTTTAAACTGTATTAGGCCCAAGTCTGTTTTGGTGGTCTGAGAAGAAAAAAGATGAGCTTCTAAAATTCTGGGAAAATTATGTTTTAATTATGGAAACTCTAGAAGGAAATCAGGTGAGTTCATATTTTTGCAAATCCTACAGTACACGTGATTTTCTTTTTCTCAGACATTAAAAGCAGTGCACAAAGACCAGCCTAAAGATAGAATGATAGAAGCTGAGTGTCCTTTGTCTTCTGGCACAAATGCAATTTACAAGAGCATGTAAAGTGTCTCAGGAAAGTAAAGAAAGTTTTCAGTTGACTCAAATTACCATTCAAAACAGTCTTTGATTTCCCTTGGCAGTCTCAGACTTTAACATCGGAAACCTCAAGGTGTGTTATAAAGTATAAATTGCTGCCCCATCCCCATATCTTCTGACTCAGTAGGTCTGGGCTAGAGCCTGAGACTGAATTCTGCACAAGCTCCCAGCTGGTGTCTCTGGCCCTGTCCCCTGGTGTGTTTTCCCAATCTGTACGTTGCACACCAAGAGGCCAGCAGTCTGCGGAGTCACTGCGAGTCCATGTGTGCACCAAGCCTCATTTGTGAGTGGAAGTAGAGAATGACCCACATGCTGAGTAGGTGGACTTGCAGCGCGAGAAGCTTCTCTGCATTTGAGTAACTTGTCGGGTTTCTCTGCTCTGTGGGTCCACAAGGCCTCCGTTATTTATTTTAGAAACTCAGATTTGTGCATACTTTGAAGGATATGTAAGTCAAACTCTAGCGAAGAAGCCAGCAGCATGGCCCAAGTGGCAGGAAGAACACTGAGCTCTGAAGTGGCTCTACTTCTAGGATGTGACCTCGCACAGTCTGAACTGGAGAAAAAGCCTCAGTCTCTCTTTTTCTCATCTCTGGGTCCGTCCCTTCCTGCTTCCCCAGCCAGTTAGGATGCCCCACCATCACTTGGGCTGCCATGATTGGGCTGCTCGCCCTGTGACTGTGCACCACCCTAGCTGGCTCTGGGCTGCACTGGTTGGCTCCGCCACCTCAGGCCCGGGTGCCTGAATCCTGCCACCCTGCCGAGGTCCAGAGCTGGAAGGATCCGCCCCGTGAGGCTTGTCTCACAAGGGGAGAGTCACGAGGACTGCTGTTGATGAATAGCCGCCCTGAGTCTTTACAGGTGTTTCCGTTTCATGTGATTCTTTGCTCTTGTTTTTAGATTCATGTTATAAAGCCAGTCTTACCAAAGCTAAACACTCTGTTTGAATATGCAGTGTCAGAGGAAAATGGTAATGATCACTTCTGTTTGCTTTTTTTTTTAAACTAATATTTCTATTCCCCACTTCTCCCCCTGATTTTACAACTAATCCCTATTTATTGGAGAAAATTGGGAAAAATTACTACAGTGTAAGGAAGAAAATATGAATCATCCCGTAGTGCCGCTTGCCAGCGACGGTGGCTCTCGACAGGCAGATAGGCTCCTTGGGTCCCCTTGTCTGTAGGGTTGTCACACCCAGCAGTTTCTATGCCACATTGTTGGCCCACATCCTTAAGTAGCTTTCAGTGGTTGCAGGCTTTTCTGAGGTTCAGAGGTGGGATTGATTTTTTTGTTGTTTTTGTGGTGCTGGGATTGAACCCAGGGCCTTGTGCACTCAAGGCAAGCACTCTACCAGCTGAGCTACATCCCCAGCCCAAGGATTGATTTTTTTTTTTTTAACTTGTTATGAAAAATTTCACGCACATCTAGGAGGGAAAGAGCCACGTGATGAAGCTGTTCCCACTGCTTCCGCCACACGTCCCGTGCCCCCACCGAGCGCTGTGGTCCTTGGTCCACAAGCATTTCAGAGCAGGTCCTTAGAAGACAGGGACACTTCCTAGGGCTGCGGTGGCAGTGTGTGTTAGGGTGTTAACCAGAGCTCTTGGATGCGAATGTGCACCAGGATTGCTTTCCATTTGTGTTCTCAATACTTCTGTTACGGATGTGAGCATGCATGCATCTTTTTGTTAGAGCTGTTTTTTGGGGGATTGTGTTATAGTCAAGTATTTTAGACTTCTTAGGAAGAGAAAATTCTAGAATATAGAATATATACTGTAAACATGTTTTTTGAGCCCTTGATCACCACTGCATTAGGAGAACTTCTGTGAAGCTGGAGCGTCTGAAAATCATTTTGTGAAATTAAGTTTCGATCAATGAAACAGCTAACTTCAGGCCAACAGTGTTTTATATTCATAAAAATGATAAAATGCTGCGTTTCTGTGTTTACACACGAGGGCTAACCTAGGTAAGTGGCTTTAGTGCCTGCTCTAGATAATCACGGCTCTAATCGTTTGACCCCTGAGGAAGTGAGCATTTCTCTGCTGGTCGCTCCGGTTCTTTCCTGAGACTGGGATCGTCACAGGCCGTGAGTGTCCGTGGCCCCTCCTGGGGCTCGCATTTAATTGGATCTTTTTGTGGCTGCACTCATGCACTTACTATTAAAATGGTGCTCTTATTACCGTATTTTGCTCACAGCTCTTGGCAAACCAAATCAAATAGCACTGACTGATTTTGAAAAATTACTACCACCAGAGTTGAACAAGCATGTTGGCATAAATTACAAATAATGACCAATTTATTTATTGAGTGTCATTTATTAAAATTCTGGCTATTTTTTCAAACTATCAGAATTAAATTTCATGAGCCATAACACTATCTCCAAGGCACACAGTCATTCCATCTTTTATTTGCTCACTCGATCTCATTTTCACTTAGATATCGATTTAGTATGCGATGCATGCTCAGCGCGGGAGGAAGTGGTAGGAAAGGTGCAGTGTTTTCACTTGAGTTTTGTCTTTTCTGTGGACAACTGGGTTGGTTGTAGGTCCTTTGGAGAGAGCAGAGGCCTGTACTGGGGGGCCATCCCAGCTCCCACCAGGAGGCAGCACAGGCCCTGGGATGGGAGCAGCTCTGCAGCCACAGAAGGGCCCCTGGAAGTGACGTGGCAGGAGGTGATGCGGCTGCAGGGTGACAGTCAGTCCGCGCCTCGCCCAGCCTCCTGGGGACAGTGGGAAGCCATTCCAGGGTTTAAGCAGAGGAGTAACCGTTTCTGATTCCTGTATGAAAAGTGGTCAGAGGACTGGTTAAAGCGCCCAGATCCGAGGTTTCCCATCGCATGCACCGGGAGAGTATTTTACTTTTGCATATTGTAGCAGCTTTCCTAGTTGTTTAAATGAACCTGTCTGAACACAGAATCCTGAATACCAAGATTTTTTTTGGTTATTTAGCAAATGCCCTTGGATGTGATAAAGCAAACTCACTTTTGCAGTGGGATAGTGAGCGTGTCTGTGCGTGTATGTGTTCGTGGACAGAGTCCAGTGTCAGCATTAAGTGTGTCTCTCCACAGGCTGCTGGCTCTTTCATCCCTCCTGGCATATGTGTGTTTATAAAAGAATGTTTGAAAGTGAGAATAAAATCCTGACCAAAGAAGGTGTCATCCACTTTTTGGAGCTGTATGAATTGAAGTGTCTTCCGTTTTCACCAGACTTTTCTGAGGTAATATGGTCTTTTCTCTCCTTGCTGCCTGGTCGCAAGAGGTGCACACGTTTGTCACATCCCTGTGGTCTTCAGGAAAGCGTCCCAGACTGTGCATGAGCCCCCAACATTTATAGGTGTGCGCACAGCAAACCCTGTTCCTCTGAACGTCCCTACCCTGCTTGGGAGCAGCTGTGTCATTTGTTGACAGTCTGACCTGGGTGGGAGGCCCTCTTGAGAAAGTCCATGCCATCGTTCCTCAGACCCCGCGGATCAGAGCGTGAGAGCTGGTGTCGGGCGATAGTGACCTCTCGTGGGGTCGCGGGGTCTGCTCGGGTGCAGCTGTACTGTCGCCCGTCTTGCACGAGCTGGCCTCCTAGCTGCACTCCTTAGAACCTGTGCCTCTGACTGTCGGGAGCCACACGGTGGGGCACGGCCTGGTCCCTATGACGCTCAGGACTGCCGCCTGGGGGCGCGTGACCCACCCTCTGGCTGACATGTAGCCGGAGTCGGTTTCTCCGGTTACCCGCACACGTGCTCTGCTGTTGGACACGCCGTTTTTCTGTGTCCTCCTTCCTGATTCGTACAAGCCCTCTTGTTTGACTAGTGCCAAGTAGTATTTTGGAATGTCCCCTCTATCTTCAAGGCGTGGGCTCAGTCCTCCCTGGAGGGTCTGTTTCTTGTTACTGCCTTAATTTCCCAGGTGTCTCTCCTTTCTGACCCACTGTGTGAACTGTCTAGTGTGCTGTAGGATTTTATTGGGTGGTAAAATTCTGTCCTTGTTTTGTCATTTTGGTAGAATTGGGGCACCCCCAGGACCCTCTGAGTTAATTACTTCGTAAGGGTCCGCTTCGCTGACCGCAGCTCTGCTGCCTCCTGGGGGCCTGGGGTGGGGACAGGTTCACCTTCCACAGGTGCAGGGACAACTCAGCCACCCCTCTCTCTCTCTTTCAGTTTATTATTGGACCGTTAATGGACGCCCTTTCAGAGAGCTCTCTGTATAGCAGGTAAACATCTGTCGCCTAGCAGTCATGCAGGACTATGTATTGATATATAAATTTGACGTTATGAAGCATGACCAGATCATTTAGCATGTTTGGTACGTAATCTGTATTGCCTTGTGGAAAAGCAGCTTTTCCCCCTAAATCTTGCAGTGCCTTCTGTATTCTTGCCTTCCATTATTTATATCATGTGTTCCTTCTTTCTTGTTCCCTTTAGTCCCCTGAACTCTTCCATTCCTGGGCTTTTGAGAGCCATATCATATGGCTCACTCTCTTCCACTGCTCATGCTTTCTGCCCCTCTGGAAATCGTGGTGACTTTGACTAACTGACACTTTGAACCTTTTTTTTTTCTTTTTCTTTTAACTTTTTACTTAGTTTCATGCCTGTAGAAAAGTTCTGGGAATAATATAAAGAATTCCCATTTATCTTTCATCCTTATTCTTTGTTCTGTCTGCTGACCAGACTTAGCCATCTAGAGTTGTCCATCCTCCATCCATCCATCCACCCACCCACCCACCCACCCATCCATCCATCCATCCATCCATCCACCCACCCACCCACCCACCCACTCACCCACTCACCTGTCCATCCATTTGCCCATCCATCCTTCCATCCATCCATCCATCCATCCATCCATCCACCCATCCATTCACTCACCTGTCCTTCCATCCATTTACCTGTCCATCCATCCATCCATCCCTCCCCCCGACCCACCCACCTACCTGTTCATCTGTCCATTCATCCATCCATTTACCTGTTCATCTTTCTGTCCAGCCATCCAGCCATCCATCCAACTGTCTATCCGTCCATCCATCTGTCCATCCATCCACCCATCTGTCCATCCTAAAAGCCATGGGTTCATTCCACTGTATCCAGTTTGAGTCCAGTGCTGCAGGGTCATTTGTGACCCTTCTCCTCTCCACCTTTGGTAGTGACTGCCACACTTTGTAAGATGTCCACTTGTTTGCCACTTCTGCCTTTTGAGAAAGTTAGCTGTGAGAAGTGTTTGTCAGTGTTGTGCCTTGGCCTTGTTTTCTGAGGAACTATCTATGTCTTAAAATTCTCCCTGCTTTAGAATTGTGTTGTCCTTCTAATGTCGACTAACTAAGTTTAGAGCTCTTGGTCTTCGGCATGCCTCTCAACAGAAGATCCCCCATGCCAATTTCCTTAGGTTGTCAATGTCAGTGCCACGTTATGCTAAGTTTTAATGTCTGTTTAATAAGTATTGAAAGAGCATGGTGGTGTTTGGTATGCCAGTGATTTTTGGTCTTTGCCCAAGTGTTTGCCGTGGGTGGTGCTCTGAGCTGAGGATAGCTGGGGAGTGGGAGCGCCAGCAAGGGGGTCTCGGCTGCTGGGAGTTGACACAGCTCCAGCCTTCCAGTGCCACAGTGGTGCAGTTAGCAGGTAGGGTCCTGGCAGCAGCTCAGAGCAGGACCTTGACTTCAGCAGATACTGGCAATTCAGTGCTCTTGCAAAAGTCATCTGTCACCCATCTATATCCTTGCTGTGAATGTTCTTTTATTTCAGGCCTAAGGATTTAATTCATTGAATTACATGTGGGAAACAATAAAATACAGTTGAAAGTTGCCACATTAGGCTGCTGCTTTTCAAGATGCCATTTAGCCAGATGCACACAGGCCAAAGCGAAGGCTGTCGTGGGGGGACCTGCTCACCTTCCCACGAGGCCTTGCTGTCTCTGTGACCAGGAACAGCCTCAGAGTCCTGATGAATACAGGGCAGGTTCAGAAAAAGCAGGTTTTCTTATCCCATTGGTGCAGAAGGACTCTGGGGCTGGAGTCCGTGCAGGCTGGTTCACACTCACCTGTAAGTGGATTTTAAATATGTTTTTCTCCCCTCTTTGTCTGTAGGTCCCCAGGCCAGCTGGTAGGAAGTGGTTCTCCACTGGGATTAAAGTTACAGAAGTTTTTAGTCACTTATGTTTCTCTTCTTCCAGAAGAAATAAAGAGTATGTGTCAGAAAAGAGGTTTTTCAATTTTTAAAACTTTATCAATTTCTTGACATTATCAGCTTGCTGGCGTGAGCCCTGCTGTGACGGTCATCAGTGCTCTCCAGGATGGCCCCGTGTCACGGCCACCAGGGTCTGTTGTGAGCAGGCGGGTGCTCTGCCTTGGCGGATGTGGCGCTGGGGTGCTGGCATGAGCAGCCTGGGCGAGGTTGGGGTGCTGCACCTGGTGGTCTTCTGTGACCTTTGCTCTTCAGCTGTGGAACCAAGAAAGACCCTGGTTTTAAGGAGAAGTTGTAAACAGAATACCCATTGTGGCCGTCGTCCTTTTGTAGACATTGGCTTAGAAAGATAAGAAAGAATTCACCAGTCTTACAGGGGACCCTGTGCCCTAGAGGCCACGCCCCACGCAGATTGGGGGTTGCTTTTCTTTGGAGGAAGTGCGCTGTAGCAGGCGCGGGTCGTCCCTGGCGAGCGGCAGGGTACTCTGCCTTCAGGTCCTCCTCAGTCCCTCTCTGACCTGAAGGTGACCCAGGCTGTGGCATGCTTTTGTGCATTTTGTTGTTAATCTGCAAATCAGCTGACCAGATGACCCTTGGTAATACCAGTTCAGAAGTCCGGAGGAGGGGAACGCGTTCTGTCTCTGTCATCGCTGTAGTTTACAGAAAGCCAGTTGTTCCACCTGCTTTTTTAAAACCATCAGTTGATGGAGGGGACAGTTTGCCATTGGAACCATTCTTTAGTTGTAGTGGCTCCAGCTGCCCGTGTGGCCACACCCCCATGGCACCAGGTAGGACAGGCTTGGTAAGTGCGTGGGAGGAGCGTGAGCTGGCAGCTCACCATCCCCTGGCTTCGTGAGCCAGGGTTGGCCACACCTCAAGGTTCGTTGAGCTTGGTCAGCGTGCACAGAAGAGAGCTGAAATCTTTAGTCATGGTTCTTGCTGGTTTTTTTTCAGTCACAGTTTGTGTGACAGTATATAATTTTTTGATGGTTGTTTTAGAAGATATGAAATACATATAACCCCCCGTAAGAACTTCTGAGCTTTCTTAAAAGTCATTCTGCAGAGCTGATCTGAGAAAATGGCGGGTACTGTCACTAACTGCATGGCCCTAGGGCCTTGGCCAACCCAGGTCAGTCTGGAGGAGGAAGAAGCACCGTCCCTGTGTCTTGGGACAGGTGTTGGGGCCCAGGTAGCAGGACAGGCCCGCGAGGAAGGCGCGCTACTGACGGCGCCTTCAGCACCCACCAGCCGTGCTCCCTCACCGTCTCCAGCAGCTTCTGGCGGCTGAGACTGGACCTTGCAGTTTTTTGACAAAGGCGCAGCTGCGTGGCTCTCAGAGCGGACTGCAGATGCGCTGGGCGTCTGGCCCTACTGGATGGGAATGGAAAGGAGCCAGCGCTGGCTCGTTGGTTTGGTTGGTTTTTCAGCAGCAGCCCATTGGGGTTTGCGTTTCCCATGCTGCACGTACCCTTTCAGGGGCTCAGTCCAGGTGGTCAGCTATTCTCGCACTCGCACAGCTGGTGCCCCTGACTCCAGAGCGTCCCCATCGGCCCCAGCGCTGATGTCCCCGAGCAGGCCCTTGCTCCCTCTGCAGCTGCTGGCTGCCACAAGCCCAGTCTGCTTCCTTGGCTGGACCCGTGCGGCCGGGCCCTCGCCCCTCCCTGGGCCCGGCCTCTGAGGTGCACGCAGGGGCAGCGGCTGTCGGCCTTCCTGCCATGGTTGGTCGCGCCCACCGTGTGGGCAGCCCACATCATCCGTCCCGTCGTCTGGCAGCCGCTTGTGTTGTTTCTGCCGGCCTGTGGTGAGCAGGGCCGAGTGACGGACGTGCCTGCCGGTGTTCTCATGTGAACAGGGACTCGGTCCTCTCGGGCTGTCTGGAGATGGAATTGCGGGTCACAGGGCGCGTCTCTGGTGCCCTGGGGAAGCCCACGCTGTGTCCGGGCTGCTCCCTTGGCATGCCCGCCAGCGACGTGCGTGGGCTCCAGGCCCCACACCCTCCCCGCGCCCGCCACGTCCCTAGAGCTTGCTTCCCTCACGGCTTAGGGCGCTGAGCGTCTCCTGCATGCTCGTCGGCAGAGGTGCCATTTAACCCTCCTCCTTCCAGGTGGTTTTCTGCTGAAGTTCCTCCAGAAGATGACTAGCAGGCACTGGTGCGCCGTGCCCGTTCTGTTTCTCTCCAGGGCTCTCGCCAGTGTCCCACCCTGCCAGGCCCTGGGCGTGGAGGGGCTGCTGGCCCTCAGGTAGGTGACCCTGTGCTCCTCGGCCTTCCCGTCCGCCTTCAGTCTGAGACGTGTGACGTTGCGTGTGTGCAGTTAGCTCATTCTGTTTCATGGATTAGTAATCTTACACGGGTACATGGTACGTCTCTGGGACTGACCATTTTAAGCCAGCAAGTTTTTTTTTTGGTAAGTAGAAAACCAAAGATAAAATATCAGTGGAGAATATTGAGTACAATGTATTTCAAGCTATGAAATTCATACTTTAAACGTCTTCATTTGTCGTCTTATTTTTAGAAGAGATTTCTTTCATACAAAATTGAACTCTAATGGAAAACAGTGACTTTGAGGTTCTTCTGACCTTGTCCTTCCTCATTAGCACTGTAAAGTTTTATCAGTGGCCCCTGATGCTCAGCATCGTCTCTGGGGTAGGCAAGGGCGTGGTCTTGTTTTAGGCGGCAGGCGTGGGGGGCCGGCCCGTGTGTCCAGGCGGCAGGCGTGGGGGGTCTGCCCCGTGTCCAGGCGGCAGGCATGGGGGCCACCTGTGTCCAGGCGGCAGGTGCGGAGGGTCTGTCCTGTTTGGTGCAGGGATGTTCTCCGGCGCACCATGGTCACGCACCAGATCCTGCTGCGGGGCGCGGCACAGTGCTACCTGCTTCAGACGGCCCTGCGCCTGGTGGATGCGGTGAGTGAGCTGTGTTCCCTGTGGTCCTTCTCAGGAGTGCGGGGAGGACGAGTAGCAGCCTGGCCAGCACCTTCAGCAGGCTGTGGTTCGGCCGCCCTGGGGAACTTGCTTTGGTGAATTCACCAGCTCCTGGGTTCACCGGGTCCTGGGCATGGGAGGGACGGGCCTGCGGAGGTGAGTAGCCGATGGTGTGCTCCCTTTAGCTGGTCACTTGGCTGTCATCCCGTCAGTTGCAAATACTAAACCGCACTCTTGACACTTCCTGCCTAGGAGAAAGTGTCACTCTCCGACGTCTCTGTGTTCCTGGCGTCTCTGAGACAGGAGGAGGCCCTGGGTCGAGGAACCGTACTGTGGTCGGAGGTGAGATTGCACTGGAGTCTTCCACGCTGTATAGAAATTCACCCTCTGACTGAATTTGTTCCTAACCGATGGCGAGAGGTAGCAGGGTGGCTCTGTGGCCTGCCAGCAGGGCCTCTGAGGCCCGTGCGTGGGCCTGCAGTGGACTTGGCTGGTGCTGCGGGAGGGCACTGCAGCTCTGGGTTCCTGGCGGGGCAGGAGAGGCCTTGGGCCACATCAGGCTCCACGTGGTCAGGGGCAGGGACCCTGTCAGGCCGTGGCGCTTTCCCCCAGCTCCTCTGCAAGGCCAGACCCCTGGGAAGCTGCCCCCTGAGAGGACCAGTCCTCCACCGCTCTGGCCCGGAGGCCCTGCTCTGACCTTGAGCACCTCAGTATCCGTGGGACTCTGCAGGCTCGGCCACTGCCTTCTCCTTATTTTTTTTTAGGGACTTAATTCACATTGATTCATTGATTTTAGCTCTTGCTTATTATGTACTTGGTTGGGTGCTCGTCTGTGTCCTCTCTGGGTAACACATCTTTGAGGGCAGAAGCTGTACATTTACAGCTAAGAGACCACGGAGGAGGGATGACTTGCCTTTGCGGGCCATCGTGACCATCATGGGTGGAGAGCAGCAAGGGCCCTCTGCCGGGTGGTTGTTTGATTCAGGCACAAGATGACCAGTCTGTGACAGGGCGAGGCCAGGGAGGTGCAGGAGGGTCACACGGGGCCTCTGAACACTTGATTCCTTCTCTCAACCATCACACACCTAATCACATGGAATTTGAAAAAAATATAGAACCATGTGGATAAAATAAAAACCACCTGAAATGTTTTCTGTCAAACCAAATCCATATATCTCGGTTTGGTCCTTGATTTTTCCCTGCAAACATATGTATATGTATTCTCTTGCTTTCAGCTTAAGCGTGTACTTTTAGAAAGACGTATCAATGTGTTATTACAGAAGATTTTCCTATGGTAATTAAGATCGTGCTGCTTTGAGTTTATTTCTTGTTTTCATATACCTGGTATTTTAGCTTGTTGCTAATGACCCAAGTTGTGGTATTTAGGAATTCAGTTGATCGGATATTTTAGGTTTAACGGACTCTCCGCTGGGCTCTGCTGCGCTTTCTGCCTTCGCGGCTCGCTGGTGTCACGTCCTGCAGTCTTTCACTCCTCTGCCCCTTAGGGGGCTGAGGGCATGGACTGACCTGGCCGGATCTCAGCATCTCAAGGTTCTTGCTGGACAGAGGGGTCCAGGGGTGGAGGTGTGTGTCCCCCACGGCCCGGAGCTCTAGCTGGGGAGATGAACGCGGAACCTGCTGCTGTCCTCTTTCTCTGACCCCCCGTGTTCTGGACACCCTCGTGCGTCTTGTTTTCCCTATGTCCTGGGCGGATGATTGTTACCGTCCTTTCTGTGTTTTCTTTTAGGGATTTTAGGGGTGCGTTTTTCTTTTCTGCTTGATTTTTAAATGCTTTTTTCTTTTTTTTTTTTTTTTTGCGGTACTGGGGATGGAACTCAGGGCCTTGTGCTTGTGAGGCAAGCACTTTTACCAGCTGAGCCATCTCCCCAGCCCTTAAATGCTTTTTTAATACTAATTGTATTGATAAGTTATTTATGTTGTGACTAGTTTTTTAACTAGTTTTTAAAACGCTCAGCTTTGCTTGCCTGAACAGTGAATTTCCACGGTGTGAAGATCAGAACTAAGTCGGGGGTTCGCTCTTCCGCCCCGCCTGTGCCCTGCCTGTGGTAGCTTCTGAGGCAGACTCTGCGGTTCCATCCTTCACTTAATTAAAAGTGGCCCTTGTGAGTCTTCAGCACGCAGGGGCCTTTCTCACGCGGCGCGTAGCGTGGCGTCCCGGGTGCTTGGCTCTCTCTTCCAGCTTCCCTGGTGGCTGGACTGCTGTGTGGACCGGTCTTGCTTTTACAGAGAACGCCACCTGGGGAAGCCCGCGGGCTCGTGCAGCTCTGCCTGCGGGACAGAGTCCTGGGCGGGGGATTGCTGGTAGAGGTGAGGTGCGGACGCAGTTCTGTGGTGCTGCCACAGGTCCCCACGGCTGAGCACCGCCCTGTACCGCAGGAGGAGTGGCTGAGGCAGCCTGTGTGTGCTCGCTCCTGCTGGGGCTGGGAGTGCAGTCAGTGTCGTGGACTGGAGTCCAGGCTCTCGGGGAGAACGTGTCCTCACCCCAGCTTCTGGAGCTGCGCCTCTTGGCAGTGGCCTTCCTGCCTCTCCCGGCTCAGAGCCCAGCACTCGGGTCTCTCGTCTCCACATTCCCGCCCTGCCTGGCTTCAGGAGAGACGGGTGGTTCTGTCGGGCCCACTCAGGTACCCAGGCTCCTTCTCAGAATCCTCCACCAAGGGATGCGCCAAGACCCTTTCCCAAAGGCGAGGTTCACAGGGACGCGGGCCTGCGTGTCTTTGGGGTCCTCTGCGTGGTCCGCTGCAGGCTGCTTGGGTTTCGTGTTGGGAGCTTGACCCTTCTCCAGCCCAGCTGGTGAGGAAGGGCGTCGCGGTCGATTTCCTGTCTGCTGAGGTTGGACACTTCTTCGTCTACTCTGTTCTTCACTCTTTACTAAGGAAAACTTTAAAACTCTTAAAGAGCATCACAACTCAGGTGTCCCTCACCCCAGGGCCAGTCTCTCCTTTCTCTTATTTCGAGTTAAATCCTATCAGATTTCATTTCACCTGTAAATATTGTAGTGTGTGCTGCTAAAAGATAAGGCCTAAAAAGTACACCCTGTCACACCTAAAAAATGTGACAATAGTTTCTTTATTTCAAATAACCAGTGTTTTTAAAATTTGTCTCCGTCCTTGGGTCGGATGTTCAATGGGGTTGGTTCAGGTGGCCACGCTGGCCTTGCCATTCAGTTGGTGGTCAGGTTTGTGCCCTGGGCTCTGGTCCATCTGAATTAATTTTGCTATCTGGTTTGAGCTGTGAGGCGTCATTGAGAAAGTGAACCCAGGCCTTAATTTTGGATTCTGTGATCACGTCTTCTGCTTCCAGCCTTCTCTCTTCCTTTCCTGTTGCTGGCTTTGCTTGTCTCCTAATGTCTTGAATTGGTTGACTGAGGACTATTTACCACCCACCTCTGTATGCCAGGCACTCTCCCGGGCAGCAGGAGAAACATGGTGGCTGTCCTTGGCTGCTTATGGTCTGTTGGTTTATAGTTGAACCCAAATTTCAATTCTTTTTTTTTTGTGTGTGTGTGTAATAATGAAAGCCCTTGTATGTTGAATTTAGTGCATGTTTATATATTGAATTAGTCTATGTTGCTGTAACAAAATACCTGAGGCTGTGTACTTTATAAAGAGAGTTTTTTGGCCCAAGTGTTAGTGTCTGCAGGGCCCAGGCAGCATGGTTCTGGCATTCTGAAGAGGGCCCTCTATCTGTTAGAACGTGGTACAGGAATAGAAAGGGAACTGGCCCCGTGCAGAAGGGCCACGTCCGTGGGGTGGCTTCGCTGTGTAACAGCCTGCTGTCATGAGAACTCACTCTGTGGTACTGGCACCAGTCCTTTTCCAGGACAAAGCCCTGCCGACCTGTTCACCTTCCATTAGGCCCCAGTCTTAAATGCACTCAGCAGTGCCACACGGGGTCCCTGCTTCCAGCACAGGTCACGTTCAGAGTGCATCCACGGCCTAGCCTGAGTGTGTATATCTTGGTGTTGATTTGGCTGTGTCCTGTAACGTTTTGTTATGTAATATTATTATGTCAATAATCTTGTTATTTGCCTCTTTACTTGTCATTTTGGATGACCTTAACAGATGCAGAAAAAATGTTTTTTTTTAAGAAGACTCATTACATAATTATTCCCATTTTTTTTTTTTTTTTGGTACCAGGAATTAAACTCAGGGATGCTTAACCACTGAGCCACCTCCCCAATCCTTTTTTGTATTTTATTTTGAGACAGGGTCTCCCTGAGTTGCTTAGGGCCTCACTAAGTTGCTGTGGCTGGCTGTGAACTTTCGATCCTCCTGCCTCAGCCTCCCAAGCTTCTGGGATTATAGGCATGCTCCACCACACCCAGCTATTTCCTTCATATTTAAACTCATTAATGGGGTTGTACATGAAGAAAGATATTGTAAAAAGGAAACTGTGAACATATTTAGTGTTATGGTTTAGATGTAGTGTCCCCCAGACGCTCATGTGTGAGACAGTGCAAGAAGGTTTGGTCATAGCCCTGACCTGATCAGTGACTTAATCCCTGATGGAACTAACCGAGTGGTAACTGGAGGCAGGTGGGGTGCGGCTGGAGGAAGTGTTCTTGGGGGTCCAACTATGGGGTATATATTTTGTATCTGGAGAGTGGAGTCTGTTTCCTGAGCATCGTGTGAGCAGCTTCCCTCTGCCACACTCTTCTGCCATGAGGGTCAGCCTCACCTCAAGCCCTGAGAGATGGAGCTGGTTGTTTGTGGATTGAGACCTGTGACACCATGAACCCCAAATAAACTTTTCCTCCCCTAAAATTGTTTTGGTCAGATCTTCTAGTCACAGCAGTGAAAAACTGATTAAAACATTTAGGTTCACATTTAAATTTACATCACTTAATTTTCAAATTCACAATTACATCTGATCAGAGATTAATTGTGAAATCCCGTGACTTTTATTTTTGCTGTGCTTCTAAGAAATGTAATGGAGTAGGACTGTGAGGGTTTCTCTTTTAAATCAGTATTTTTTAACTACATACACATGGTAGAATAAGCTTGTGAGAAGGGTAGGAACTTTACAACTTCCATTTCAACTTCTGCATTCTTTCAAAAATAAAAGTTCTTTTTCATACAGGAAGCTGGAAGGAGCTCTAATTCACGGTTGTAATTGTTTGACACGACGCCCTGTTTTGCATAGAGTCTCAAGGACGCTTCACTGGCACGTGCACGTCATGTTGGGCACTTGCAGTGTGGGTGGCCCAGACGCTGTGCCCTGCCGGGCTGTGTCCGCACCCTCGCGAGGAGCGCCACAGCAGCGTGGCCATGCAGACCGGGCAGTGCTGCGCTGCCTGGGACCCTCCACCCCCGGGAGCGCCATGACTTCAGCCCAGCGTCCTGTGGGAGGAAGGAGCTGGCTTAGAGACCCCCTCAGGCTTCGTTCAGCAGGCTTGTAAAACGCGCTGTCCCTCCGTTTCCCGTCCAGCTCTGCGACTGGCTGCGCGGGAACGAGAGGTCCTTCAGGCAGCCTGCCCCCGGCTCCCAGGGCCTTCTGGAGGCGTCCTTGACCGCCTACGTGAAGAACCTCGTCCAGGAGTACATGAAGTCGCCCGCCTGGGAAGGTAAGCGAGGGTGTATGTGCACCCGGAACCTGACGCTTCCCAAGAGCTCGTCCTGGTTTTCCAGGTTCTCAGGCAGGTGTGTGAGGACCCGCTGACGTGGAACCTGGATGTCAGTTAACTCGTGTAATGAAGTAGGGCTACTGTCTCCAGCTGTGCTTTGCCTGTTCTAAGCCTTGCGATGTTGATCTGTTTAGCTGTTTAGAAACTGCTGAGCTGCCAGGGTAGGAAGCGAACAAAAGTAAACTTCCTTTTTCATTAATCATTTTTTTTTTCTTGCGGTGCTGGGGATTGAACCCAGGGCCTTGTGCTTGCGAGGCAAGGACTCTCCCAAGTGAGCCACATCCCCAGCCCCTAACTCTTATTTTTTGCATATGTTAATTTTCTTTTTCAGGTATTTTTTATTGGTGCATTGTAGCTGCACGCAGTGTGGGGTCCGTTGTCACACATTCTTGCTTGCACACAATGTCATGTGGCCAGTACCCCTCCTGGTATTCCTTTTCCCGCCCCCTCCCTGTCCTCTGAGCTACTGATCGCCCTTCCAGTTCGATAAGCTCCCCACCTTTCTTTTCCTTTTCCTCTCTAGCTTCTGCATGTGAGAGAAACATACGACCCTTGACTTTCCGAGTTTGACTTATTTTGCTTAACAGGATGCTCTCAAGTTCCTCCATTTTCCTGAGGTGACATAATTTCATTCTTCTTTATGGCTGATTAAAACTCCATGGTGTGTGTATTCCACACTTTCCTCATCCATTCGTCTGTTGCTGGACGCCTAGGCTGGTTCCACAGCTTGGCTACTGAGTGGATTGATTTATTCCACAGCCGCTGAGTCCTTGTGAGCTACATACAGACGTGTTTTAGACTCTAATGAAAGTACCTGGAGGTGGATTGACGTTTCTTGTTTTCAGAGTATCACATTTAGCATGCACTGATTACAAGAAACAATTTTAGAGAACACTTTTTTGAAAGGATGGTGTTGTTAATTTTTTCTTTTTATCACATACTTAGCAAAGACCAGGGCTTAGTTTGTGTGTTTGAGGGTTGGGGATCAAGCCCAGGGTGTCGCAGGTGCTAGGGAAGTACTCTACCACAGAGCTGCATCCCGCCACTGGAGGCCAGTTTTGCAAAGATCCCTTCTTTGGGGACAGTATGAGGGAAGAATTCTTAGCAGAGTCAATAATTAGAATTCTTTTTTACATTTCTAATGCTTCTTCTTCCTTAAAGTCATCAGTGATAATTTGGTAAAATCGTGTCTTTGAATTTAAAAGTGTCTTAAATTTCCTTTGTCTCCCGCCAGCTCATTTTCATTTGCTGATTTCTCTGCTCTGATCGTGGGATGGGTCTTAAACGATCAGATAGTCATCCTTCCGGCGTGCAGGCGTTTGTCCTGCTTGGATTGCTTCTCTTTTGTGTGATCTCTGTTTGGTACGGTCAGGCCCGTAGACGTGGGTGGCGGCCTTCCCTCCGCCTCCGTCCTGCTTGCTTGTCAGTCCTCTGGCTTCCGAGGGCCTCCTTTTCATTGTCTCTGGGGACATCTTTTCAAAATGCTGAGTTCAGTCTTCAGCGTTTCCTCTCCATCCTTGTGTGCAGTGGCCGTCGGAGGCTTCCTTTAAGGACAGAGTCCTCTGCTGGCTCCTGGGTGTCCAGGTCTTCCTCTCCTGTAGGGCCACGTGGGCGTGCTGTTACCTGGAATGGGCAGGCCCTCCCCTGCAGGGCCATTGCGGCTCTCCCAGTCTGGAAGTTCTGTTTCCCACTGAGCCGCTCCGTCTCTGCCGTCCAGTCCGCTCCCGGCTGTGGGCGTGTCCTGGGGCGTGCCCCGCAGTGGCCCTTGTTCCTCTGCAGGCTGCAGGTTCTGTGTCCTCGCCTACCCTGTGATGGCTGCTTTCCTCGTGTACTGCCTGTAGGTTCCCAGACGTAGGAACCACAGGTCCGCAGAGCGCGGGTCAGCATGCGGTGTGCAGCATGCGGAGCTTGGATTTTGTTTTCAACGTGGGCCTAGGACACCGAACCCCTGCGTGCCGTGGCCACTTCTCTGATAGGAGCGTGAGAAGGCACATCGCTTAGCTGCTTTGCTTCTGAAGCTCGTCTCTGCAGCGTTTTGCTGGTGTCTTGCCAACCTCGACTTCTGTCCCTCAGCAGGAGAAGGCGGCCTCGTGCCTGACGGACTGGAGGCCCGACTGACGGCCACGATGGTCCTGCTGGCGGTGGACGTGGAAGGACAGAAGGCACAGTACAGGTAATGGTTCCTGGTGACCAGAACTCGGGTCAGACGTGTGACGTGTGTCCAGAGTCTTCAGTGACTCGTGTGGGGCTGGTCCCAGAGCATCCCAGCACGGAACCACGGTGCTGGTAATGCACTGAAGACGTGTTTAAAGTCAGCCCAGGAACTGGGGCTTACGAGTCCTGTTAGGTTGGTAAGTCAGGCACTAAATTTAACAGTGTGATGTTTAAGTAGAGAAGGCAAAAGCCCCTGGTTTCCCAGCAGGATTAGAAGAGTGGGCTGTGGAATGCCAGAGTAAGATTGGTGGGCGTTACTGGATCTGACGCCTTCGTAAGATACATAATTTTAAAAAATGGTAATGAGGGTAAAGCCACCTGGCTTGTGTTCTGATCAGTTCTTCACGGTAATCGCCGTGCTAAGAGCTGCGTCAGGTGGGTGGGTGGTGTCTTCCCGTGGCATGGAGTTCATTTGATTTATACCATATCTCTTCTAAACGGAGCTTTAGCACTACAGCGGTTATCAAGGTCGATGTAGATATTTAGATTTTCTCTGTGATTTTTAAACACGTCTGCTCTTCTTGACTGGCTTGTGTTTTGTTTCTGTGTCATGGAAGCAGGCCCTCAAGGTGACTCATGTGAGCAGGTACAGGTTCCCCAGGGCCTGAGGGTGGAGGCCAGGGTCCTGCCCTGTGCTCTCTGCTCTAGCAGATCACCACGCTTTAGAAAGTAGAGACCAGGAGATTGGTCTTATGGGTGCTGGGTGCTTGGTTGTCCACAGGAGTGGCCTTGTGTAGCGACTCAGTTCGCTGACCAGCTCACAGATTACAGGTGGCAAATAACTCCCTGTGCTTTTGTGGTGGTTGACTGGCATGTCTGTTAATGTCTAGTGAAAAGCGGAGAACACAGAACATACTGAGGATGTTCTTGGATCCCCTGCTGGATGCCCTGATGAAGTTTGGCACCAACGTCTACATGCCGGTGCCAAGGACTGACAGGGCCCTCCAGCTGCTGCTGAAGTTGTTGCACACGTGCACACTGAGAGGCTCCAGAGCCCAGGAAGGTGAGGACAGTGTCTCTGGCATCCCGCTGTGTGTTGCTGGCCTTCTCTTGGGGGTGTGGGCGTCAGGGACTAGAGCTCAGTGAGTGACAGGCACCAGTCACTCTGCATGCTATGGTGCTGTTGCTTTTTTTAAATAAAATGTATGCTTGCTTAGTAATTTCTAGACCCCTGGAAATGGTCACTCTGTGCCATCTGTTAAGCAGGGTTCGTTTCCTGTTGCCACCACGCTGGCTGCTGTGGGAAGCAGAGAGCTGAGTCTCTGGGAGCGAGGGGGTGATTCTGGGCTCACTTCTAACTGTGTAGGACACACTCCTCAGAGAGGACAGGTGGGCAGAGGCACCGAGTCCCTGCATCCCCGTGTCTCCCCTGCAATGGCCGAGACCACGTGGGCTTCGGGGATGAGAATGGTGATGGGTGAACTTCAGCTTCCGTCCTTTCTAGCCAGTTGCATTTGTGATTTTAGAAATTTGCTATTTAAAAATTCACTGATATTAAGTTAGAGAATAATATTGGTAAGGTCAGACTTTTTTTTTTTTTTTTTTTTTGGTACCAATGAATGACTCAGGCACTGGACCACTGAGCCACATCCCCAGCCCTAGTTTCTATTTTACTTAGAGACAGGGTCTCACTGAGTTGCTTAGCGCCTTACTTGCTGAGGCTGGCTTTGAACTCGTGATCCTCCTGCCTCGACCTCCGGAGCCACGGGGATTATAGGTATGTGGCACTGTACTGGCTGATAAGGTTAGATTTTAATACATGTTTGTGAAATATTAAATCTAGTTTCAAAATTTTGATATCCTCTGTAATGGGAGCAAAACCAGATGCTGTGAATGCGCGAGTAGCTTGTCAGAATCAGCTCCTTCAGGAAATCAGCCTGGATTCTTGCGGCATGTCCTCAGTTACTGTCCGTGGGCTCTCGTGCCGGGTGGGGTCATGTGTGCCTTTGAAAAGTCCTGGCAACCCTCGACACACACAGAAGAGCGCGTGGGTGCTGTGTGCCGCACGGCGAGCTGGCCACCGCCCGGGCCTCTGCCTCCCGGTTTGTCCCTCACCTTTTTCACTTCTGTGCAGTTTGGAAAGGGCCCCCCGCATATGTAGGTGTCCTTGACCTACGTCTGTGTTCTTCCAGCCACTTAATCAAGGCTGGATGGAGATGTTAAAAAGCGTGTGACTCCTCCAGTTGGGGAAAGTGCGCACAGGAAGCCACACCCGCCAAGGCCATGGCCTTGCCTAGCACCGGGCTTCCTCGGCCGGCCATTTCTGTCTGACACACACACGCCGGGCTGGGCCTGGGGCCACTCCGTGCTCGGGACCCTTCGCCTCAGGCGTGTTCCTGGCTCTGCGAGGCTTGCTCCCCGTCTTCTCCCGGTGCCCTGCCTGGTCCTCTGCTGCTGGTGCCCGACACAGCCCAGCCCTGTGGCCATACGGCGCCTCCCGCTTCCCCCAGCCTCCGCGGTTTCCTTCTCGTTTGTCTGCCCGCCTCTTGAGCTGGCTTCCTCGTGAAGAGGGGGCGTTCTCTACAGATTCTCGGGCAGGTGGGCCAGTGGTGGCGCTCAGTCTTCGTTCCGGAAGACTCAGCTGTCCCAGGGGCCTGGCGGCAGTGTCCTTGAGGCTGGCTGCTGCCCTGTATGCCCAGGATCGACCGCTGCTGGGTTCTCTTGGTCTGGGCTTTACAGGAAGGGCGTCTTTGGGTCGGAACTCACCTGGCACGTTCTTTCCTGAGCTCTTTTCCATCCAGGTCATCATGTTTGAATTGCATTTCTTACAGAGGCCTTGCGGTCAGGGCCTGATTTTTTTATCCACCCTGACAGGCTCTGTCTTCTAATTGAGGTAGATCGTTTGCATTTCTTCATGTTTTTATGTTTTTGGAGCAGGTTCTCCTGTGCTGCCCAGATTGGCCCCTGGCTGCTGGGCCCACGTGATCTCAGCCTCCCAAGGAGCTGCCCCTGGGCGGGCTGCCATTTGCTTTGGGATCACTCGTGTGTCAGGGTCGAGGTCCGTCACCTTACGTTTTCCGGTCTATTTACCCCACCTTTTTACTCTTTCCTTTCTTCTAGCTTCTTCTGAGCAGCGTGAACCTTATGGTGTTTCAGATTCCATTTTGGTTTCCCAGACTGGTGTTTCGGGCTGAGCGTTCAGCTTTTTTGTGCTTGCTGCAGAATCACGACATACGTGCTGGGCTTCCTGGTCTGTTAGGGTCAGCACTCATCACTCCAAGTGAGCGCAGGCGCTTCCCCGATTTCGGCCCCGCCACCCCTGCCTTACGGCCTACGTCTCCCTTGGTTCAGGGCCCTCTCGGACAACCTCACGGTCTTCGCTCTCAGACCTTTTAAAGAACTGGGGAGAGAAGAGCCGGCCCGGTGCTTGCAGGCCCCTTTGCGCCCCTCATTCTTGATGTCCACTGTCCCTGTGGCGTCGACTCCCTTTTGTTTGAAAACTTCCTCTAGCGTTTCTTTGGGAACTTGTTTGATGGCAGTGAACAGTAACCCTGGGTGGTCTCTGTTCCAGCCTCCTGTTGAAGGGTGCTTGTGCTGGGTGTGAAGTGCGGGTCTGACAGATCCTACCTTCAGCAGGCGCCACTGTCCTGCTGCTGGCTCGGCCGCGGTGACTCGGCTCTCCCCGCCTCTCTCCCTGTTCGTCCTGACCAGCGCCCTGCAGCCCCTGCTGCTGCTGCTTTTCTGCTGCTCCTGCATCTGGTTCCAGCCAGGCGTGAGCAGCAGTGGTCGGGGCTCCCTGCGTGCAGGGTCACTTCTTCTGGATCGCGTGCTGCCCTGAGATGCACGAGCATTTTCCCCAGGCCCTTGACTGCGTTCAGTGCTCGGGGGTGTGTCCCTGGCCGTCCTGCCTGGGGTCGGCCCTCCCTGGTGATCGTGAGGTTCAGTTCAGCCGTCCCCGAGGCAGGAATGACGAGGGCACCACAGGAAGGCCTGAGGAGGGTCGCCGCGTGCCAGCAGTCACACAGCATTCCTGGTGTTCTGTTCCAAGGGCTGGCTTCTGCCACTGCAGCCATGTGCTCTTCCCCTGCAGACGAGGTGTCCGCGCTCCTCCAGAACCTGGTCATGTCCACCTCAGAGAGCGTGTCCGAGTTCATTCTCCGGAGGCTCACCACGAACGAGCTCCGCTCCGTAAGTAACTCGCCTTCTCCTCCTTTCGTGCTTCTTACCGGCGGTCGTTGCTCTAACCTGAAGAGAAGACTCGCTTAACGTGATAGTTTCTCAAGAAGCAGCAGAAGCAGACGTGGAGTTCCTGGTTCCCTCCCGCGGTATTGGCTGTGACCGGGCAGGTTACTAGCTCCTCGAAGCCCCAGTTTCCTCACCTGACAGCTGGGGACAGTGCAGGGCCTACCTCCCAGGGTTGGAAAGCGTTAGGAGGCGTGGCGTGTGTGAGGGTCTTTGCACACCAGTGCACACCTGGCTGCCATGACTAGGGGTTCTGGTTGTGACCAGGCCATTGGTCATCTCTAGCTCCGTTGGTGGTTCCGAGTGGCAGGGAGGTCTAGGAACGGGGGACGTCCTTGGGGGACGCTGACTTTTCTCCCCTGTACTCCACAGAGTTGGTTCTTCCCTGGACATCTAAAAATTGTTTTCCCCTTTAAGGAATACTCTGAAAAGTAACAGATTTTACAGAAATGTCCGTTAATTTTTGTTGTTGTTTGAAACCTGTTGGGATAAATGTTGAAGTAAATTAAGTCATTTGAAGAAGACGGCCAGGAGGTGATACCCGTACTTGCTCAGAGGACTTTTATTTCAAATCAGCGATTTCCAGTGTGAACAAGTGTGAGAATGTGGACAGATGGCTTGGTGTGAAGGCCGGAGGGTGTGGGACAGCGAGCCAGGGGCTTGGAGGGGCTCTGACCCTCCAGCCCCTGATTCTCACCAAGCGACTGTTCAGAGCAGCCCCACGTCTGCACGTCCGAAGGCACTTGGCGAGGCAGTGACTGTAGTTAAGTTTTGCACCCAACATCATTTTATCATCTTCAGTATCATTTTTGCCTTTTCATTTCTGGACATTTCCCAACATACACAAAGGCCCGTCATGGCCTCCGTGTACCCATCGCATAATCTAAGTGGTTCCTAAAAATAGCTTGAGGAAGGAAGGCTGCGTGCTATTTTATCTTTCACACACAGAGATCTTAAAAAGTGAGCTCCGTCTCTGATAGTCCAGAGTATTCTGAAATCCACTCTTTGATGACTTAGGTGTCACGCTGCCCTGTGAGGTGCATTTGCCGGAAGCTCAGAGCTCGGTAAACTCCCTGCCGTCCCCTCTCCCCAACTTGGCCCCGTGCTGCCTTGTGTCTGCTGACCTCATGACAGAATGAGGTCATGAGGTGGCCCAAGAAGGCCACCGTGGGAGGGTGGCCACCTCTGTGCTGGCACGAGAACCCTGTGTGGAGGAGGACCAGGCCAGCAGGCGGGCAGCGTATGGCTGTCCTCTGGACACCCCCACCTGTGCCGGGAGGCCTCTCCTGCCCACCCCCCACAGTGCCAGACTGCCTGGGGCTCCTGCACGGCTGATCTTTCTCCTCCAGTCGCAGCCCCCAGCCCCTCCTGCCGTGACCCTGGTTTCCCAGGCCCTCTAGTGCCACACCGTCCAGCACCTGTGAGCCGGTCTGCTCTGGCTGGTGATCTCCGTGTGTCAGTCACAGCTCTTGCAGAAGTGCTCCGTGACTCCCCTGTCCTAACCCTAGCAGATAGGTCCCGTGTGTTGTCCTGCTCCTCGGCCACGTGGGGTGCTGCTGCCGCCTCCAGGCTGCTGCCCATCCTCAGTGACTGTGAGTCCTGCCCCCGACTCCCCGGGCTCTGGCCACCAGCTCCCTTTCTTGGTGGAATGTTCGTTCTTGACTGTGCAGCCTCAGGACCTGGAGCTCTCCAGAGCTGGCACCGGCCCTTCCCTTCCCACCCAGCTGCAGCTGCCCGGAGGCCACGCTGTCTCACCCTGCTGCCCTTCTGAGCCACCCGCCCCCATTCAGCAGCTCGGGTTGAGGTTCTCACGTGTGCCTGTCAGAGCCGATCCTGTCACTGCCCTCGGGAGGGCTCCGGGCCCCTTCCCAGAGAAAGCACCGCCTTCCTGCCGTCCCCAGCCCCGGCTCCTGTGTCCCTCTCCTCCGTCCTTCACTGTAGCACGTGGCCTTCATACTGCTCTCTGGCACCTGGCAAAGCATTGGATTAATGGTTGACTCTGCCTTGGAGGCTTCCCATGGTACAGGGAGAATAATGGCGAAGGCCACCGTTTTCTCTCACTTAACTGTTTTAAAACCCTGTGGTGGACAGATGTGCTGTCCCCACTTTGTAGATAAGGAATCTGAGCCTGAAGAGGTCAATTAACTGGCCCCCGGCCCCAAAGCGAGTGCCTGAGCTTGGTTTTCTTATTTTGGAAGTAGCACAGCAGTCCTGGGGGGGCAGCTTTGGGGGACGTGGGATCGTCCCGGGGCTGGGAGGCTGCAGCCAGACCCATGCTGTCTTGCTGGTGCTGTCCCACACGCGGTGCGTCACCTGTCCCCAAGCACGTTTGAATTTCGTCCTAGGTTGCGGATCTGGATCGTTGCCACTTGTACCTACTGGTCTTGACTGAGCTCATACATCTCCAATTGAAGCAGGGGTGGAAAACAGGCGCCCCCGTCTGCAGGGTTGTTTCTCTCTTGAAGAACGCATCTATTCGGCACCTTCAAGAGACCGACAGTGGACAGGTAATCTCTTGGACTCAAGGTCCAAGGCACGCTGGGAATGCACGTTCTGTTGTCATGCAATGCTTCGAGGGCGTAGGAAGTATTTGCTGAGACCTAGAGTTAAGATAGTGCCTGCAGATGACGTTACTATTGAAGGCAAGTCCTGTCCCAGAGTAGTGGAGCGGCTACCCCGGCAAGCAGTTGGCATGGGCTGTGGCCACACAGAGCCCACCATGCCGGCTAAGCCTGAGGTGCTGCAGGCCAGGGCCGGGGGGAGCCAGGGCATGCCAGCCTGCCCACCACGCAGCCCAGCCAGGCCCGTGCAGACGGCTCCGCACAGTGGTCCAGCTCCCAGCCCTTGAGCACCCAGGTCCGCTGACCTCGGCCTCCTGCTTCCTGCAGGCCCCCACCCCTTGGTCAGAGGTTCCCGACTCCTGAGCCCGCTTCTTGGTCACATCTTGATTTTCTCTGGGCATTGTGGCTCAGGCTGTCTTAGTCCTGCCTCTCGTGTTCATGCGTGGAGCCCCGGGTGTTTCGCGTGGAGTAACCCAGTTGTGTGGCACTTAACAGAGCCCTGTAGAGTCGAATCTGTGCTCATCCCCGATCCACAGGTGGGAAACTCAGGCCTGGCCTGTCCTCACTGGTGCTGCTGATAGCACAGGCCCTGGCCATGCCAGTCCTGGCCCCGGCTCTGCTGTGCACACCCCTGAGCAAGGCAATGACTTGTGACCTGAGTCAGCATGCAGTAGAAGGAGCCTGCGTCCTGGGAGTGTGTGCAGCGCGGCGGGCAGGAGGGTCGAGGCGTGCCAGCGCTGTGGTGTGCTGCTGCCACTGAGGAGGTCCCAGGCTCCTCCTCTGAGGTGCCGACTTCGCCCCGCCTGTCTGCAGAGCAGTGGTCCAGCTGGGCGGTGGGTGTTGGGTTTCATTTCCCCGACGTCCAGCAGCCTGGCAGCGGAGGCCCTCACTGGGGGCTTGCCTCTGTGTCCTCGCAGGAGCCGACTCTTGCTCGTCAGATCCAGAGAGTGGCCAGCATGGCCACCTTGGCCAGGGTGTGTGAGGCAGTCGACCTGCAGCCTGCCCTGCAGCAGGAGTCCCTCGACCCAGCGCCCCTGGAAAGGCTCCTTTCCACTCTTCCACTGAGCCAGACGCTGCAGAAGCCCTGTGCAGACGACCCGGAGAGCCGCAGGTGGGTCCAGCCCCTCATGGAGGTGACGAGAGTGCCCAGAGTGTCAAGGCGCTGTGGAGCCAGGCTGGGAGGGGCTTCCTCGGGGTGCCCATGTGCGATCTTGAGTTCACCTGTTGGTTTCTGCATTTAGTTCCCAGAAATCCTGCAAAGTTGTGAAAGTATCTACTTCCGGGTGGTTGGAAGATAGGGTCATGAGGTCGCCTTGTGTTTCAGAAGAGGGATGTTTGGTAACTGGTGTTTGTCTTAGTTTTCTGTTCCTACAATAAAATAACCTAGACTGGGAAATGTGCGGACCTCACTTTGGCTCGTGGCTCTGGAGACTGGAAAGCCTAAGTGTGGTGTGGGCACCTGCTGGGCCCGCGCCGCTGTGCTGCCTGCAGAGGCCATGTGAGCACAGAGACATGTGGACCAGAGAACACGAGGGCAGCCTCACTGTGGGGACCCATGAGGTCCCCAGTCCAGTGCCTCATCCAGCCCCCAGCCCTGGGGAGCACTGGCACACTCACAGGCCCTGAGGGGACCCCCGCCCCCACCTCCCTGCCGAGCTCCACGTGGGTTTTGCTGGGGACAGACCCTGGGGCCGTTCCCCTCCGTAGGGCAGCGCACTGCATTGGAAGACGTGGAGGCTGGGGACGTGGGTGGTGACTGGGCGCTTTCAGTTTTTTTGAGGAGTCGTCATCCTGCCCAGGATGGGGGAGGATAGTGGCCCAGTACGTCCATGATCAGTGGGTCTGCCTGTCCTTCCTGCTGAGGAGGTGCCACCCCCTTGTACCAGCCGCAGAGGGGGACCAGCTGGAGCCCTCGCCGCCCACAGTGTGGACGCCGGCGCTGATCTTGCGCGCTGCCCTGGACGCCCTCTCCATTCTGCCCTCCGACCAGGTGTCACCCGTGTTCTGCTGCATGAAGATTCTGGTCCCCCAGGTGAGGGCGTGGCCTGGAGTGGCGGGGGGCGGACGCGGTCGGTTTCGAGGTTCGGTGCTCAGTCGCCCCGGTCTCCCTCCCGCAGCTGCTGACCTCCTGCGAGTCGCTCTGCGTGGAGGCCTTCGACGTGGCCTGGAGAGTCCTGACCTCCTTGAGCAACACCCAGCAGACCTTCTGGCCTAACTTGAGAGCTTTTGTTCAGTTCGTTTTCGATGACGCTGTTCTTGCCACCGCTGCAAAAGCCAAGGGCCAGGCGTATTTCAGGATAAAAGAGGTGACTTTCTCCTTCCGACGTGTGTGACCTGGGCGCAGGAGGGCGGGAGGCCGTGTGTACTGCGTGTTGGACTCGTGTTGGTAACGTGCTCAGCCAGCATGTGCTCCTGGGCCCGCGGTGAGGGGGGTGAGGACAGCGGACCTCACTGCCTCACCTGCACGTGTGGCCCACAGTGTGGGAGTCCTGGATTCGCTGGCCACTTGGGAACTGGGGAATCGGTCTGAAAACCTGGGTGTCCCTTCTCAAGACACTGTGACCCAGTGGCACTCATTCCTGCAGGACAGCTGGCGCCTGGCGTTGGGCAGGGCTGCCCCGCGCTTCCTCGTCTCCCCTGGAGACGGATGGCAGACGCCAGGCCACCCGTCTGCCCTGGTGCTGGGAGGTCCTTAGAGAAATGTCCCGCTGGGTGTGGTTCATCAGGAGGCCTGGCCTCTGAGGGCCTGGGTTCCATCCCAGCGCCAAGAATCGAGGAAGGCTCCATCCTGGAGGTCACTCCAGCTGCAGCTCAGCCAGCAGTACTTCTAAAATACCTGAGAAAATCTGCACGAGTCCTGAGCACAGGTGTTGTCTTGTCGTCACTGCCTGAACAGCACAGCCGGCCACTGTCTGTGGGGTACTTATGCCGTGTCAGGCACCGTCGGGCATCGTCTGCACCTGTGCAGGTTCCCGTGCACCAAGGTTGAGCACAGAGACGGGCGAAGGCTGTGCCGTGTGTGCACAGCAGGGCCTGGAGTTCGTCCTGCCTGGTCCAGGCTGCCCGGCCCCAAGCCCATCCTAGTGGTGGTCTCTGCTGCTTGGGGAGGCAGGCCGGTGGCCAATGGGAAGGGAATCCCACCACACACCGAGGTGTCTCCCCCGTCCTGCCCCCGGGGCACATGTTCCCCTGAGTTCTGAATGAGCAGCCCATCGGGAAATTTTATTTCTCTTTATTACTGAGAGATGAAAACATAGCATTCTGGAATTATTGACCATTTTGCAAAGTTATTCTAAAAGTAATGAATTTTAACTTTTTTATACTATTCATGATTCTTTTGAAACTGTCATTTGAACCCATTCAAGTAACAGTTTATAGCAACACTTGTTTTTTTAAACTAGTCACAGGATAAAGTGACCATTTTTCTTCATTTCAGATTATGTATAAGATCATTGAAATGTCTGCCATAAAAACCGGGGTCTTCAACACGCTGACGAGTCACTGCTGCCGGTCGTGGCTGGCGTCTGCTTCCAGGGGTCCCCAGGGCGCTCTCTCGAGTGCCAGGCACTACAGCGACCTCCTCCTGGAGGCCTGCACGTTTGGAACGGTGTTCAGGCGCGATCAGAGGTAAAGTGCCCTTACTGCAGCTTGTCCTGACTTCTCGCTCCCGTGTGCGCAGAAGAGCGTCTTTGCTCTGAGGCTTTTGATCAGAAGACCGTAAAGCATTAGTTACTTTGGCTTTTGGATCTGAGTTTTTTATTTTTAATCTAAACTTGATCTTTTTCAATTTTCTTATGGAAAGACTTACGCAGGATGTACAGACCTTCGTAGAGAATCTGGGACATGACTGTGCGGCCAACGTCGTCATGGAGAGGTAAGTGTGGTGGCCCTGTGTGTGAGCCTGCAGGAGGGACTCCAGGGTCAGTGCCAGTCGGCAGGTATGCGGAAGTCGGGATTCGACCAGTGGTGTCTGAACTCTGACGCGTGTGAGCAAGCCTTCGGAGGCGCCGTGGAAGCTGCGTCCGTGGAAGAGCGCTTGCCCAGCAGTGAGCTCCTGGGTTCTCTCCCCAGAACCACAAAGAAAAAGGAGAGAAAGAGAAATAAATAGTTTTCCTTGCTGAAGTATTTTCTTCACAGCTCTTGCTATTCACTAAAATGTAATGAGCTTTTACAAATGGAGCGCAGAATGTAGCCCCAGCGAGCGGGTGGCGTGGGAGGGTGTGAAGGCCCTGCCCTCCTCCCTCCTTCGGTCTGAGTCCTGTATTCTTCCCGTCCTTCTTTTTTTGTAAGTGTATCATTCAATTCAGGTTCACCATTTTAACAAGTCAGAATGTAAGACACAAGAACTGCACGCTCGCAGCGCAGCCTGGGTGGGGGAAGGGCCTGTCGGTGCCCACCAGAGGTGCGGCCCAGGCTCGGCCCGGAGCGTCTGGGCGCGGGCTGCAAGGTCGGGATTTCCGGGACAAGACTTTTGTCTAACCTTATACCGACTTCTTTGGGGATTATAAAACGCCTTTTCTCCCCCAAGTTTTATTTTTTCACACAGCTTTCAAATATCTCTGTGCTTTCGAAGATGAAAGCGTGTACCTTTCCGGGTCTCGAGTCCGGCGTGCAGGGGTGGGTGGGTGGGGTCATCCCGGCGTAGGCCTTGCTCTGAGCGCGCTGCGGCCTTAGTCGTCTGCTGCGCTTCCTTCTGTGCACTCCGGTTCAGTGCTGTGACAAAGTGGGGCTTCCAGCAGGTTCTCTCCAGGCCTGTTGATTTGTACTCCACAACTGCTTTGCTGTTAAATTAAAATTCATATTGTAACTTAAAATGAAATGTGGCATGGCCACCAATGTCACCTCATTGATCTTTGCACGTCTGGACACTGAACACACAGGCAGCGTCTGCCTGCTGGAGAACGTCACGTGCCCTCGGCGACCCAGGACGCTGCGTGCTGCTCCGGAGAGCGGAGTGTCCTGTGTCTCCCGCAGGCTCCCCATCGAGTGGTCTGTCCACAGATGAGAAGCCGGCGGCCCTGCGCCCTGCTGCCCGCTGGACGGCCAGGGCTGGGTCCGCCTGGGCTGCATACTCCTGCTGCGTGCCCTCATTCCCTCTGCTGTCCCCTGAGTCAGAAGTGTGGCTGTGGGCATGTGCACTTCGTCCTAGATGACCCTGGGGAGGAGCTGATCTTTGTCATGGCATTTTGAGAACTAACAGCTGATGTGTTTTTCTGTTTTCAAAATGGAGTAACATAGCTTATCATTTTGTATTTTTTAGTACTAAAAGGGAAGACTGTTACGTGAGAATCTGTGCCATCAAATTCTTGTGTCTGTTAGATGGCTCCAACACGTCCCACAAGGCCTTCGTGGAAGACCTTGCCGTCAAGCTGTTGGATAAAGTAAGTATGTTTTATTTCACTCTGTCTGTTTTTAACAAGTGAAAAGTCCAGCTTGCTCTATATTTCTGAATATTCTTTACGCAGGGAAAGCACGAGCGTGGCGTTCAGTGTTTTTAGCTGAGTGCTGGTGTCACGTCCCGCTCGGGATCAGTTCCTTAGCCCACTGTTGGCCGCTGTGTTTACGGTGCTGCGCGCACACCACATTCTGTGCAGGAAGTGGACTCGGGTGCACGCTGGGGGGCGGCCTGGCGTGCAGAGCTGAGGGCTGGGGCCTCGAGCGCTCCCTGCTTCTCCTCTGGGCTGGCTTGTGATGTCTGTCTAAGGTCGATGACAGTTTCCTGTTCAGATGACAGTGACCCTCAGATTCCCTGCGCCTCTGCGTCGCTCGTAAGTGAACGCTGCCTCTGGGGAAGGGGCTCACCGACATGGGAGAAGGTGGAAGGCCCAGGCCGTGTGCCCGGCTCGGTGCCCCTATTCTTCCATGGCGCGTGGACGCAGGAGCGGGCTCTGCCTCTGGCCTCCTGGACTTGGGGTGCCTGTGTCACCCGCTTCTGTCACCTGTGTTGGAACAGGGACGGGCAGCAGGCTCTTGTTTCCTGGGGGCAGCAGATCAGCCTTGCTACCCGAGACCCAGGAAGTGCTTTCTGTGCACAGATCCCCTCTGCTGGGGAGGCCGGAGGTGAGCTGGGACCGTGCTTATTGATTTCTGTGGGGTGTGTAGAACGGAAGGGGGCAGCGTGTTCTCAGGTGGAACAGCAAGGGCGCCGTGTGGCGTGGTCGGGTGCAGAGGGGCTCAGGGAAGGCCTGCAGGGCGATGGCCTGCTGAGCTTGCCTGGCAGGAGCACAGGAGCAAGGTCATGTGCAGGGAGGGCCCTTGGAGTCGGCTGCAGGTGCCACCACCACAAGGACATGCAGCAAAATGACGGAATGAGGACCCGAGGAGCGTGTTGGAGGGGGCGTGGGGTTGAGCCAGAGAGGGTGGAGGTGCCTCAGGAGTGTGCGCGGAGGAGGTGACCTCGGTCCCAGGTGGGCGGAGAGAGGGCCTTTGGGGAAGGAGTCAGTTAGAGCCGTACCTGCCGTACCTGCCGTACCTGCGGTGCTGAGGGGAGCGACCTGGCGGGGGAGGAGGCCTCGGGATCACCAGGCCCTGTCCTTCCTCAGCCCCTCGGGCCACGCAGTGGCTTTGCAGGTGGAGGATGCTGACGTCCACCTTGAAGACGTTTGGAAAGGCTGAACTTAGGCAGCACAGAGCGCGGCCGAGAGCTCCCTGCTGCGCTGCCCCATGTCTGGAGCCTGCGGCGCGTCGCCCCGCCTGCCCCCCATCGTGGCTCCTTCCCGTCCACGTCCTGTGTACTCACAGACGCCCCGACTCCCTGCGCGATTCGCTCGGTCCTTCGCTGCGGCGTCCTGAGTCGGTCCTCGGCTTGGACTCTTCCCACCTGTGCCCCCCGCCTGTTCCACTTGTAAAGGCAGAAAAGTAAACAGAAGCAGTCGCCTCAGCCGTCCTGCTCGTGTTCCCCCTGCTTTGGAGGCACAGAGAGCCTGTCGAAGCCTCCCACCTGAGGCTGCCGCGCTCTTCTGGGGGTCTCGGCCCCTCCCTGTCCTAATGCTGCCTTCCCCGCCCCCAGGACGTGCGGGTGTCCCAGGCCCGCGCCCGCTACTACGCCAACTCTCTCCAGCACCGCGTGAAGAACCGGGTCTGGCAGGCGCTGCTGACGCTCTTCCCCAGGTTCGACCAGGTATGGCCGCCACCCTGTGCTTTTTAACTGAGCGGGTCATCGGGAATCCGCTTAAACCCTGCACTCCCGCCTAGACCGGAGGCTGCCGAGTTCCGGGAGAGGTCTGGTGAGGAGGCGCTGTGGAGGCTGGAGGCTGGAGGCTGTCTGCTCGGCCTGGCCCGTGCTCCTGCCTCACACTTCCACGTAGCGTTTCAGCGTTGAGTGTCACTTGGTCACCTCTGCCATTCGGCTGAACTCCGCCCTCCCACAGCTCCACCATCCGGGGCCAGGGAAGCGGCGGTAGGGTGGGGTCTTCTCCCCTCCATCCCCGGAATAGCGGGACACCTTAAACGGGCCTGGCAGAGGCCAGGGGCTGCCCACTCCTCTGAGGAGCACCAGCTCTCGAGTGACTGTGATCTGTTTCTGTCTGAGCTTGATGTTCTTGGTAAGAAAATGCTCGTCAGTGTGGGAAAGTGATGGTGTCATATGACAATTCACAAAAACATTCTGAATGCAAAAAAATTTCCTTAGACTTTAAGGTTTCCTGATGTTCCCCATCTTCATTGTTTGAGAAAATTTTAAAAACATCAGTCTTTTTATTAGAATTTTTTTTTTTTTGAGCACTGCAATTTGAACCCAGGGACTCTTTGCCACTGAACCACATCCCCCAGCCCTTTTTATTAATTGTGTTACAGAATTACTTTTTTAAAGTAATTAGTATTTTTAAATGATTTTTTTTAAAAAAAATCATTTTAGATACATTCATGACGTGGAGTGCATTTCGACATGTTATGCGTACGTGGAGTATAGCTTAAGCCCTTTTTATTTTTAAGAGAGGGACTGAGTTGCTCAGGCTGGCCTTGAGCTTGCAAGCCTCCTACCTCAGCCTCCCAAGTCCCTGGGATTGTGGATGTGGCCACCACGCCCTCTTTTCATTACGATTGTATGAAGATTTGCCTTCTGTCTGTGAGAACGACTCAGTGACAACGTGTGAGCTTCCTGGAGAGGACCTGGCTGTCGGCCTCGGGTGGCACAGGTGGCAGTGCTGAGAGCTGCTGACTTCATCCTAGGCCGCTCAGCAGCACTTTTTTTAGAATACTGCCTCCCTCGCTCTTCCTTCAACATGAAAATGCACGTGAAAGAAGCACTCCAGCTTTGTCAGCTGACCCAGCATTTGTTTCTCGGGTGGGGACCCCTCAAGATGGCAGCAGGGGAGGTCGGCGGGCCTGAGGAAGGGAGGACCCACGTGTCACGAGCAGCCTCTGCCAAGCGTCAGTGTCCCATGTGTGGGCTCGTTTAACCCTCACCCAGGCCTCACGGCAGGCCGTCAAGGTGCCTGTCTTGCAGGTGAGGCCACTCAGCGAGGTCAGGCGACCTGCATCAGGGACACGGCCAGTGCACGGGTGAGGCTCATTCCAGAGTCCATGCTCCGTGCCGCAGCAGACTCGGCCTCAGCGATTAAAATGGCTCTTCTGCTCCTTTAGCAAGTGGTCTTATTAAAATAAGATCTTCCTTAAAGAGATCAAAATGTGCTATTTTTAACGTGCTTATGTGAACAGATGATGTTTCTCGCCTGCTCCGTCCATGTCGAGTTGCTCGGACACGAGTAGTTTTGGAGCGAGTGGTTGGAGGAGTGAGGGGATGGTCTGGAGCTCAGGGACGTAGCCTGGAACGGTGGTGGTAGGTGGCTGGAGAGGGCCACTGTGCCCTTGTCTGCCTCCAGAAGGCTGCCTCTGAGCTGCTGGGTCCACACGTCCTGTCCCACTGATTTGGGGGAGTTATTTGCATGTTTCCTGTGCCCTGAAACTCCAGGCGATAGCTCCTTCCTCAGAACAGACGGCAGGGAGACCGTGAGGTCCTCGATGTGATACTTCACCACGGCGCTGCAACTGACACTCGGTGGGGCCTTTGTGTGGAGGGCTGCGGAGTCCCCGCGTCACTTATGATCAACCTAAGCCTTCTTAGTGGTTGAATTTGTGAACTTTATTTTTTCTCAGAACTTCTTGAATGGAATTATTGACAAGATTTTCCAAGCTGGTTTCACCAACAATCAAGCATCCATAAAATATTTTATAGAATGGATTATCATATTGATTCTTCATAAATTCCCTCAGTTTCTTCAAAAGTTCTGGGATTGTTTTTCTTACGTAAGTAAACGTTTAATGCATCTTGAACTTGGACGTGATTTTAGCTGCTGACTCTCCTCCTGGTTCTGACTCTCCGTCGCCCTCTGTGTGATGTGAGCTGAGCTTGCAACCTGCGTCCGCCATGGTTTCTACCTGAGTGGAAACGCTTGTAACTAAGGAGTAAGGGGACGGACGCCTCGGGTTGTTAGGCACTGGCCACGTCTCTGTGCTCTTGGAGCAGAAAATGGTGAGGAATGAAGTGTGTTCCTCAGTGGGGATGTTTCGCCCGAGACCACAGTAGGAAAGGGGAGCCCACCACCCACACAAGAGCTCCCCGTGCCTCCCCTGCTCCTCACTCACTGCCCAGTGCCGCTCCTTTCTTGAAGCCACTCTTGGGAACCGTGCTGGGGTGAGTGGCAAAGGCCCAGCACTGGCCTCCTGGCCTCCTTTCTGTGCTCCCTCCCGTGTCTGTGCCTGGTTTTCTGTCATGGGGACTCCGCAGCCTGCAGTGTAGACGGCAGAGTTCTGTTGCGACGGGGCTGGTGCCAGGTCCCCCGTGTGCCCGCTGGGACTTTCAGATGGCCTTTTCACTCACATTGTCACCCCAGCTGCTGGGAGTGGCAGGGCCGACTCTGGTGGCTGCAGAGCCTCACTCCATGCCCCTCCTGGGGTAGCCTGATCTCTAGGTGGGGGCTCGGGGTCCAGCAGAGCCTCCAGAGGCCTGCTGACGGGCAGTGTTCCTTCAGTCTCTGGCCCCTGTGCTTGTATTGCTGAGTCACGTGAGCGACCTCCCCTGGGAGGCCCACAGAGGCGGCAGAATGGAGGCTGGGTCCCCTGGGGCCACCATGGAGCTGGGTGCCCCTCAGTCCTCTTAACGGTCCTGCTCATGACCCATCCCGCATGTGGGCCACCACGCGCCTGCCCTCTGCTCCTCTCCTGGATGGCACCCTCCCCCTTGGTCTTGGTGCGAGGGTGGCTCCTGAAGCAAGCGCCTGCGTGGCACACGAGCAGTGCATGCCAACACTGGACCTTGGGCTTGAGTGTCTCAGTGCCACCAGAACAGGAATCTTGTCTGTGACGCTTTCCTGGGTTTTCAAAGTACCCGTCACATCCTTAGGTGGAGGAAGCCTGGTGTCCCTCGGTTGGCAGCACTGAGAGCGTCTGAGCCCACCCACGCTGGCCGGGAGCTCCCAGCCGGCGCTCGCGCCTCTGCGCCTTCTCCCCGAAGCCCCTCTCGCTGGCTCAGTCCCGCCCTGCCAGCCTCGTCCTCCCTCGCCTTGCCTCTGTCCCTGTCCGTCTGGTTGCTTTTCCCTGTTCCTCTGCTTCCTGCCTCCTCTGCAGGGCAGCTGCTGGGCTCCGCCCCGCCCCAGGCGTGTGCCGTCCAGGCTGTGCGCACAGCCCTGGCTCCAGGGAGCCCTGTCCTGACTGGCCTTTGACCCTGTGCCCACACAGGCCGTGCTGTCCTCCCCTGCAGAGCCCCTCGCCGGCTGGCAGTTCCTGGCTCACAGGAAGCCTGCGATCATCTGTCTAATTCTCTTTCAGGGTGAAGAGAAACTCAAAGCGAGCATTTGTACTTTTTTGTCCGTTTTGTCACATTTGGACATTATCATTCAAAATGTTCCAGAAAAGGTAAGTTTGCTTTATTTGGAGGAAGATTTTAAACTTGAGTTTCAAAAAGGCATTGTGTGTGTGTGTCGTGGATCTTAAATGTAAAGTGTCTGTTGCAGCTTTGAGCTCTCTTTCCCTACTGGCCCGGTGTGCACCTGAGGCAGCACGGTGACACTTCACCACCACACACTGAGTGTACCCGAACCCGTGGTCGCGTTAGCGTCGCTCTGTTGATGTGGATGGCTCTGGCTTTCAGGCAGGCGTGAGGGGTCTTTCCGAGTGGGAGTTATCCGGCAGGTGCTCCTGCAGGGAACTCTAGGAGGGCGACCAGGGAGGACCCTTCCCGGGGAAGGTTGTGAACACAGCCCCAGGAGGGTGGCGAGCCAGTGGCGGGGCCTGGGGCATGTGGGCCCTGAGCGTGGGGCTGCAGGGGCCTGCTGTCTGGGACGTGCCCCTCTGCTGCGTGTTAGCTCTGCCTGTCCTCACCCGAGTCCCCCAGCATGGAGGCGGGCGTGACCCCGTTGACTGTGACGAGGGCACGTCCCCCTGCGTGGAGGCGGGCGTGACCCCCGCTGAGCTGTGACGAGGGCACGTCCCCCCGCGTGGAGGCGGGCGTGACCCCCACTGAGCTGTGATGAGGGCACGTCCCCCCGCATGGAGGCGGGCGTGACCCCGTTGACTGTGACGAGGGCACGTCCCCCTGCGTGGAGGCGGGCGTGACCCCCGCTGAGCTGTGACGAGGGCACGTCCCCCCGCGTGGAGGTGGGCGTGACCCCCACTGAGCTGTGACGAGGGCACGTCCCCCCGCATGGAGGCGGGCGTGACCCCGTTGACTGTGACGAGGGCACGTCCCCCTGCGTGGAGGCGGGCGTGACCCCCGCTGAGCTGTGACGAGGGCACGTCCCCCTGCGTGGAGGCGGGCGTGACCCCCGCTGAGCTGTGACGAGGGCACGTCCCCCCGCGTGGAGGCGGGCGTGTCCCCCGCTGAGCTGTGACGAGGGCACTCGGGGTGCGGTCGGGTGTAGGCGTCACCGCTCTTTTCCCTGTTCCTCTCCGTCCCGCGCCTGGGCCTGCGCACCTCCAGGCCGTCCTTCCTACGCTGTAGGCCAGGCCTCCTCTGCAGGGCAGCTGCCAGGTGCCCCCATGCAGGACGAGCGCGGCAGCCAGCACCCCGTGCTCCCTTCTCGCCTTCCCGACGGCTGGGTGGCGTCCAGCGTGGGGTTGCTCGGGGCTCTGGCCTGTGGAGCCAGCGAGCCGCCCTGTCCTGCCGCCTACACCAGCTTCGCGGCTCCTGCACTGCGGGCGCCGCTGCCGCTCCTCCCGGCCAGAACCTGCTCTCTGCTCCCTCCGTCTTCTCAGAGCTGACCTCTGGTGCGTCCTCCCGTCCTCTTGCCTCCTCTTGAGCCCCTTTCCCTGTGGCCTGTCTGCACCCAGCGCGGTGACAGGGCACTACCACAGTCGCCCCCCACCCAGGGACTTGTGTGCCGGTGGTGTGGCCGTTCACGTGAGTGTCTCTGAAGCGCAGTGCTGGCGACACCCGAGAATGGCTCATCCCTGCCCGGGTTTCACCCTTGGGGAGCAGCGCAGGTGCATGGCTGTGGGTGGCCCTGCATCTGGTGAGCCTGCTGTGGCTCCGACTGCGAATCCGTCAGTGGGAGCTGCCCTGGGCGCTCAGCTGGGTGCAGCCTGGCCAGCATTCAGAAGACTGGGGGCCGCACGGTGGGGCATCCAGCGGCTTCTGGCGAGGTGAAGCTTTGGTCTGCTTCTGCCTTCACCCACACCGCTCCCCGGGGCTGTCAGCATCTCCTAGTAGAACTGTGTCACTTAGAATTCGGGGTGTTTGGGTTCACTTCCCAGGCTGCGAGGTCAGAGTTCACAGGGAGAGACCACAGGGCACTCCAGACCATTTCCTTCTTCCCACTTCTGAATGTCACCAACACACCTGCCATGTGGCTCAAGGTCACCTTCAGGGAAGACGCAGCTCCGCAGCCATGGCAGGCAGAGTGGCACTGGGTGGGGTCTCGCGTAGCAGCACGTCAGAGTCACTGAGGTGGCTCCTGCAGGTGTCGCTCACGTCCTCAGCCCAGCTTGGCTAGAGCACTGTGGCTCTGTCAGGTTGGCACAGAAGCTCTGGGTCCTCATCTGCCCAGCTGCTGGGGTCGGGGACGTGCTGCAGCTTGAGGACAGCAGGCAGCCCAGAGTGCCTGCTTTCCGGGGGCGACTGTGATGCGAGCGCCGATATGCCCAGGAAGGGGTCAAGCAGCCTGGCAGGCACGCCAGGGGGGCGCGGCCTGTCCCCGCGTGTCCACCTTCCCCGCAGTGGGGGAGCGCCTGCCCGGCGCCTGCTGAGGAGCCGGTCCCTCTCTTTCCAGAGGCGAGCGCTGAAGCAGGCCCTCCTGGTGGCGCTGCAGTGGGGTCTCAGCCACAACTTCAGCATCCGGCTCTACGCTCTGGTGGCTCTGAAGAAGGTCTGGGCCGTGTGCAAGGCCCTCTGCGTGGAGGACTGTGACGCGTGGACGGCTCTCATCGAGCGTAGTCTCAGCCAGGCGGAGAGTGTGCACGGCGCAGGGTAAGGACAGCTCGCTGCGCCACTAGAGCGGGAGGAGGCCCAGGGAGCGGGTGGGGGGCGCAGAGTGACCCGGCCAGCACACCTGCAGGGCCACTCAGTTCCCTGGGCAGCAGAGCTCTACCCTCTGCAGCCAGAGGACGCCCAGCCCAGCCCAGCCCCACCTCTGCCCTGTGCCTTCTGCCCTGTCAGTGGGGCCAGAAGTGCTCCTCCCTCCTCTAGACCTCTTCTCCCGAACGCTCGCCCAGGGGCAGGACCACCAGGCACGTGTGCTGGGGTTGGCCTGGCGGCTAATGGGACGTGCACCTTGCTCTGGTCCCACTCCTGCCCTGGCACACTGCCCAGCCTGCAACCTCCTGAGCATGTGTCCTTGTCCCTGAGGTACTGAATAGTTTGCCGCCACTGATTTTCACCATCTGGGGACTCTGGGGACTTAGGAATTTGAGACCCAGGCAACAGCAGTCACTGGTTTTCCGGGAGATGCCTGGGAAAGTACGTGTGTGTGCTGCAGAAAGCTTGAAGAGCACGCTGGGATGGCGGGAAACCCGGCTGTGGGCGCCAGTGGGCACAGTGCAAAGCAGACAGTTCGATCCTGGTGGGCTTCTTGAGGGCTGAGCAAGGCGTGTCCCTGGCCACAGACTCCCTTACAGTCCGCTGCCTCCTCAGCACTGATACGTTGGTGGGGAGGAGCCGTTTGGGTGGTTAAGTGGGAGTGTGGAGCAAAACATTCAGGTCACCAAGCGTAAGGACTGAAGCACAGTCCCTGAGACAGTGCAGGGACAGAGCAGGTGACAGCGGGGAGTGAGGTCGTGATGTGGGTCAGAGGCACAGGCATGCACGCGTGGTGTGTGTGTATCTGTGTGGTGTGCGTGCATGTGTGATGTGTGCATGTGCAGGGGGCTGTGTGTGCACGTGTGTGTGGTGTGTATGTGGGGAGGGATGGTGTGTGCACATGTGTGTAATCACTCCACACCTTGTGTGCTGTCCTGTGTACTGTCCCACAGGTGGGCAGAGAGTCATGAGGTGGTGGCAGTGCCCCCAGCCCTAGCCTCTCAGGGGCAGTCTGGCCAGCAGGAATCTTGGCCCGCCTGGATCCTCAGCGTCTCCCTTCTAGCCTCTGAGTGCGTGAACACCTGCGCATCTCTCCGTTCTGAGGTTTGGGGGTGTAGCTGAGTCTATTCACGTGCATATTTGGACACTGATCACATAATTGTAGTAATGCAGACTCAAGCTGGAAAGCTGTTTATGCTGATGCTTTCATACTTAATTTGCTGATCTTATTTTGATATTTTGATAGAACAAACTCTCCGTGGGGTGTGTGGGGAATGCAGGGCCAGGGTCCCGGGTGTGGTGACTCCATGGACTCACGGCCTTTGCTTCCTTCGTGGGAGGATGCTGGAGGGTGCTGATGGGCCTTGGCCGAGGTGGCGCGTCCATCGAGTCTCTCTGGAGTCAGGGCAGGGCTGGTTGGCATCCAGATGCATTAGCTGGGCGGATCCTGATCTGTTCTTGTAGTTGTGGTTTGACTTCTAAAAGCACTTGGCTCTGCTCGTACTTTTTTTTTTTTTTTTTTTTTTTTTTTTTGTTACAAAAGAAAACACCCTTTTTTGAAACTGCTGGATCTTTTTAACTCCTGGAACCAGGTGGGAGGCAGACAGTGGAGACGAGGCTCCTGGGTGTTGGTCCACTGTGTTCTTAGAGCAGGTGAGCTCCCCAGAGCGGTGCTCGGGCCGCACAGGGTTGGAGCAGGGATGGGCTGAGCCAGGGGCGTCTGTGTAGCACACGGTCGGGGCAGGAGATACCCAGCAGGCACACGAATAGAAAGGTCTGGAATGGACGACAGGCAGGTAATGCTTATGAGGAGAAAACGGTGGCTTAGGGAAGGCCTCTCCAAGGAACGTTCGGGTCAGCATTGAAGAAGAGTCGGAATTTGCAGAGGGCGGAGGGGAGGTTTCTGAGCAAGATAAGCAGCCTTGGGAACCTGGGGCCGGAACGGGCTCCATCGGCCCTTTCTGGAGGGCACCGAGGAGGAAGCGCTGAGGGAGGTGGAGGGGCCGAGCGGGCGAGTCCTGGGGAGGGCAGGACGGGGAGCCACCAGGATGGAGGGCTGCTGTCTCCTTGGTGTGAAGAGCAGGTCGGAGGCAGGCCAGAGGGCGAGGAGGGACGGGGAGCTGGCCGGCCGCAGCAGTGACTGCACCTGGCCGGAGCCGCTGCAGAGCGTGGCTGGTGGGGGCTGGACCTCGATGAAGCAGGGCCGGGAGCGCCGGGGGTTTGTCGGGCCAGAGTGGCCGGTTCGCTGGTGACTGTAATAGTACATTCTTTGTTAAACAGTCGGAGTATTTGAAGTGTTTCTTGTCTTTGGCCTTTTGAAGGGCCCGTGACGAAGGCGAGGCACAGTGTACGCAGAGCATCCTCAGGGCCCTGCAGAAGTGCAGCCGCTAGCCGCGGTCGGGCCACGCGGGGCTTTCAACTTGTTTGGGGAACATTAGTTGTTTTTTAAAAAACATTCCTGGTAAGGAAACGGATCGGTACAGAAGGAATCAGATAAAAACGAGACCTTCCTTCTCCCCACCTGAAGATGTACTGCTGGAGATCAGTTCTTCTCCAGCAGCACTAACGCTCCGTTCCACTCGTGGCACCGCCACGCAAGACCCCCGAGTCCCCCGGTGGACACACTTCAGTGAGGTTGTGTTTGAATAGCGGGCAGGGGTGGCAGCTCAGAGCAGAGGGAGGCGCGGTGGGCAGGTGGCAGCGTCAGGTCGGGAGCACCCAGGAAAGCCAGGCAGGAGGAAGGAGGCAGTGGCTGGCGGGCTCCCTCCTCGTCCGCCCCTGGCTGCAGTGCTGGGGGCAGAGGAGGCGCCTGGCCAGAGCGGGCAAGCCTGCCCCCGAGGCCACGGGACTGCCCTGTGATTCTGGGCCGACAACCGCTCAGCGCGACTGAACCGAGGTCTCCTTTGTCGCTCTCTTCACCTCTCTGTGGCCCTTTACCCTGACGAATGGGCGAAGGCGTGACACCTGTCCGTCTCCCACGTGTCTGGTGTGCGAAAGCCGGCACAGTTGGACAGCGCTGTGGGTCTGTGGCGTCCTCTCCCGGGGAAAGGGCTCCCGCCAGGAGGTTCCCGTCCCAGCCGTGGCAGTGCTCCCTCGCCCACCTGCTGAGACCAGCCGCGGCCTCCGGTGCCCTTCCTGCTCCGCTGGACGGTGCTGCCTGAAGGCCACCGACCTGCTTCTGCTCTGCTGAATCCCGGGTAGGGTGACTGCAGGCTACTTAATTGCTCTGCTCGCCTGCGAGTTCCATTTCAAAAGGTGGATTGCGTGGCCCGGCCTGTGCTCAGGGTTGAGGGCCTGCCTAGCACAGAGGCCCTGGGTTCCGACCCGGCACCGCAAAGAAAAAAAGAAAAAAAGAAAGAAAAGAGAAAGTGGAATTTGTGCAGTAGGCTGAGTAGTTGGCTCCGGAGGTGCCAGCTGCGGGATGAGCCTGGACGACAGTCAGGGTCCTTGTCCCCGCCCACGGTGCAGTTCCTCCCTGCTGCCCGTGGCGCCCCTCCACCGCGCCTCACGCCATGTCTCCGCCCTAGGAATGCCAAGAAGAACTGGCAGCGCATCCAGGACCACTTCTTCTTCGCCACATTTCATCCTCTCCAGGACTACTGCCTGGAGGTGAGCACAGTGCCGCCAGGAGGTTTGTGCTGTGGCTTCAGCCTGATGCCACCTGTCTGAGCCTTTAAAAGGCGGAGCCCAGGTTGACTGTCCTCTGTTGCCTCAGCGCCCGACCTCTGTCGCTTCCTGCAGACCCTCCTCAGCAGTGCAATGGGCCGGGCGTGTTCACGACCTGTCTCAGGCGGTGTCTGGCTTGTAAGCTCTGGAAGGGAAAATTTAACTCTAAACAGAAATCAGGGCGGATTTCTAAAGGGAAATGAGGAAGACCAGGCGCAGGTGAGAGCTATTGTACAGAAGCCGCCTGGTAATGAACAAAAAGATCTATTCTTTTTTCATGGAATATTTTGGGTCTGGGTCATTAAAATCATAGAGCAAATGATGTTCAACCTCACTGTTGTCACAGAAGGTGCTCATATGATTTGAGAACCAGGAGCATGTTTATGGCAGTTAATGTAAATTGATTCAATGTGCAAATCTTTCAGTTTGCACCAAGCTCAGACCTTCTCCCTCACAGCTCTAATTACAACACGCTGCGTGGGACTCTGGTCCCTGGACCTAGGACTTCTCCCTTGAAGGTCTGCTTGGTGTCAGTAGTCCCAGCTAGTTTTCTCTGGATTACCCATGAACTGGCCTTTAGAAAATACAGATCTGCGTGTTGAGAGCACCCATGGGAGAGGGCTCATGAGTATCTTCCACTGCTTCACTGCCGATGTCGCTAGGATTTCTTATATGGTCCGGCACCCTCTGCTCTGGGTTCCTTGGCGCATGGAGGATTTGCCTGAGGTCTTCCTGCAGGACCCTTTGCCTCCATGGCCTGGGTTGGCCTCTGGTCAGGTCCCCAGCAGGAAAGCTCTGTCCCTGGCCTCCCTCTGCCCCTCGCTGTCTCACTCTTACTCGGGGTCACACTGTGTGATGAACAAGCGAGCCCTTCGCTGGACTGGTCTTGGTGTGGAGCAGGCCTTCGTACCCACCTTGTAAACACTTAGTTGTCATCTGGATGCCAGTTTAAGTCTGCACGGCTGCGGCTGACATGCGGAAAACCACACTCAGGCTGCCGGCCTGCGTGGAGACGGGAGCCCCGCTCCACACGCATCATTTCACTTTTGACTTGTGCAGTGCCTGCACAACTTCCTGGTGAGCCCCTCTGGTGCTGGGTTTCTTTCCGAAGGTAGGAAGAGGGCAGGGGGGCTGCTCAGGTGTGACTGTTCACAGCAGCCCCTGTGCAGGTCACGGAGCCCTGGGTCACTTTCACCTGCTGCTTGCACCTGACTGTCCTCACCTTCCAGGGAGTTGGAGCCACGTAGGCTCTGACTTCCCTGCCTTGCCGTACAACAGCTGATGGTACGGTCCTGCCAGAGTCCAGGTTTGAACGTGTCTCCTGGTAGTGAGAGTAAAGACCTGTGTCGTCAGAGAGCGGAGCTTGAGGCAGGGCCTGGTCCGGTCTGGCCTTCATCGTGTTGCCGTCACTCATCAGGAATGACTAGTTCCAGAACACGTTTGTCTGTTACGAGCACAGAGGTCCCAGAGCGGGGAGATGTGCCTGCTCTTCCCTGAGTGAACCCCTGACTTCTCAGATGATGAGTAGCGAGGCGCACTCCGGCCAGACACGGGGGTCTGGGGACGCCGCAGTGCTGCTGAAGTTCTGCAGCGCGGCGTGATTCCTTGTGATTTTACGATTCTCTTTCCAGACCATATTCCACACGCTCCCGCGGCTCTCGGGCGTGGTGGAGGAGGAGTGGATCACCCTCAGCAGGTTTTCCAGCTTCACCGACATCCCTTCAGACACGGGGCCCCCATGGTGCCTCTCTAGGACTCCACTTCGCGAGCTGAACCCCGGGGACTGGTCCCAGCAGGACACAGGTGGAGAGATGCTCCTCTTTCTTTCCCGTTGGCTTGTGAGCTCGCTGGTGCCGTTCCCTGGGGCGGGGTGGGAGATGCCTCGGAGGCAGGCAGTGGAGGTGGTGTGGCCTTGACTAGGACCCAGGCGAAAGGCAGCTTTGCACAGCACAGAGCTCGCCTGGCCGCGTGTAAAGCCAGCAGCTTCTGTTGTCTTGAATAGTACGGTTGGTTAATATCTGTCACCCTGTGTCTGTTTGTAAAAATCCAGATTTCCAGAAGGGTCGCCCTAAGCGAGCCCTCTGCCCCTTCCAGGAGTAGAGCGAGTGTGTGTTGTAGTCTTCCTCGTTTCCGAGCCCTCTGGCCTGGTCATCGTGCTCGGTTTCTCCCTGGGTGCTTCACCGATGGCCAGTGCTACATGCCCCTCGCCGCCCACCCCGTGGGTACGAGCTTTCTGCCCTCCCATCTCTCAGTCTGAGCCGACTGGGCCTCTGCAGCCCGCTGTTCACAGCTCTCTAAACTCACCACATCCGGACGGGATCCCCTTCTGTCCAGCTGGCCTCCTCTCTGTGCCCTCTGTGAGGAGTGTCACTCTTGTTCTTTTCCTGTTCTCCTCTTGCCACGTCCACCCACTACCCAGCCTTGGTGGTTCAGCTTCCCAAAGCTGGTGGCTTTTCTCGTCCCTGGCTCTTCTGTGCTGAGGAGCTTCCAACCCTCATGGTCTCCACCTAGGCCAGTACAGGGACCTTGGTGGCCATCCCAACCCAGGGCGTCCTCCACATCACTCCAGAGGGTTTTCTCTAAGCAAACATCCCTGTCATTACCCCGTCTAATACGCCCCAGTGGCTCCTCTGTAAATTCTGTACCTTGTGGTCTGGTGCAGGCTGAGCTAGGCCATAGCACTTGCAGCTGCCTGGGTCCCTTTCCTTCTGCTCCGAGCTCACACCCGGCTCTGTCGGTCTCCTCTGCAAGCTTTGACCTCCCTCCCTGGGCCCTCGGGTCTGACTCGGTCTCATCCCCTCTATGTGAGCATACCCTCCGAGTGCTGTGATGTGGCTTCCTGCATGTCTGTCCCATCCAACGTGTTCTGCCTGGTGATCCACTTGGGGGACAGGAAGAACTCCAGAAGTAGACTCAGTCCTATCTTGAGAGCAGACCGTGTATTTAGATAGGTTAAGAACATTCTGGGTACTCAGCGGTTGAGTCAAGAGGTGATTTTTTATGGAATAGCCTTCAATTTAGAAAGGTTACCCCCAAGTACTTCTAAAGTAATTTAAGATAAAAATTTCACTTATATTGTATTCAGGAACATACTTCCATAAAAATTTGTTTGATATCATTGTTTGTGAAACATGCCATTATTTACCTCTAAGAAAAAAATGTTAAACATCCATGATTCTAAGTTGCTTCCAAATTTTGTATATGCTGAAATGTGAAAAAAAGCATATCTTGTTTTTATGAAATGTCACATATTGGCTAATAGAGCTGAATTTGAAATCTAAGAATTACTGTGAAAACGGTGACGTGCTTGGATCCAGGCGGCGCCTTGTCTTTGGGGGATGAGCGGCCGGGCCCCACTCTGCTCTCCTGGGGCGGAGTGTGCACCTGTTGTCCTCTCCTCCCAGGCTCTGGCTCGGGGGAAGCGGATGGCCCCTCTGAGCAGGCGGATGTGCAGAAGAAGGTCATCCCGTGGGGACACGGCCTTCCCGACGCAGACTTGGAGCTCGCGCTGCAGGACCGTGCTGCCAGGCTGGGGAAGTCCACCGGTAGCCTGATTGTAGTGGCCTCGCTCGTTGACAAGCCAACCAACCTAGGAGGTAAACCGTGGTTCTCCAGGTAGTTTGCTTGAAATCTCTGGACCTGACTCTGCAGTCGGTCCCCTGCCTGTCTTGGCCACGTCCTCCTCCACATTCAACCCTCTGAGGGCTTCCAGGAGGCGGAGGGACCTGATAAGGTGCATGATGCTGGGGACAGTCTGGATGACTCAGGTGTTCTGTGCAGGCCTGTGCCGGACATGCGAGGTGTTTGGGGCCTCGGTGCTGGTCGTTGGCAACCTTCACTGTGTGCGTGACAAGCAGTTCCAGCACCTCAGCGTCTCCGCAGAACAGTGGCTTCCTCTGGAGGAGGTGGGTGGAGAGATCTGTCACTAGGCCTGTTTGGGGCAGCATGTCGTGCCCGTCTTTATGTATCAGGCCTTCTGCAGTAATGCAGGCAGCCAGCCTTTCATGGTTTAGAAACAGTACTTGAAAGTAAAATATAGCCCCCTCTGTTCTCCACGTTTCACGCTGTCTTCATTTTAGAAGTCATCATAACGTATCGTTCTTTTCAGTAAAATGTGTCCTGGTATAGCTCACTCTTGATTTAGGAATGATTCTTGTGAAATTATGATGGAGGGTTTTTTTGATTACGTATAGTTGTGTTTTCCTTTTAAAAATACTTTTAACGTGTTTAAGAGGTTTTTCGTTAACTTTCACTTTACTCCGTGTAGGACTATAACTGATTGATTTTCTGCTCTTTATAAACTGATATTCAGGTGAAGCCCCATCAGCTAACTGGTTATCTGCAACAGAAAAGGGCAGCAGGTTACATGGTCATCGGGGTGGAGCAGACTGCCCACAGCTCCGACCTGGTCCAGTTCAGCTTCCCTGAGAAGTCGCTGCTGCTGTTGGGGTGAGAGGCCCCTGTGCCCTCTGGAGAGCTTTTCCCCTCTGGCAGTTTCCTCAGCCCTGCTGCTGTGCCCGCGTCTTGTCTACTTCTGGCCTAAAATGCTGATGGAAACCCCTGGTCTTCCTTTTATCTTACCTGTCCGTAGGGTCAGGTGGACACAATGAACCCATAGAGCTTTGTTACTCTCATTTATTTCCTGGAACCACAGACTTTCTTCATTTATCTGTTTTGTTCAGTAACATTCAGAATACCCAGGAAAAAACTGTTCTTGTGGGAAAACTCATGTCTCTCGCATTTTCCTCCCTCAGCAACGAACGGGAAGGCATTCCTGCCAACCTGCTGCGGCAGTTGGACGTGTGCGTGGAGATTCCCCAGCAGGGCGTCATCCGCTCGCTGAACGTGCACGTGAGCGGGGCCCTGCTGATCTGGGAGTACACCAGGCAGCAGCTGCTGAGGCGCACGGGAGCCCTGCAGTGAGGTCTCCATGAGGTTTGTGCGGCACCTCGGTGGTCACTGTGCCACGGAACTGCTTTTTAGACTGTTTGGACTAATGAAATAGATTCTGACATTGATTGGAATGATTTGCATTTTTTTGTTCTTGCGATTTAATGCCAAAAACTTTTTCATGTGCCTTAAATGTATCATTATATATTTTCTCCTTTGGTAAACCTTTATAGATATATATAATATTGCTTATTAATAAAATATTTTACATGATTATGAAAATAAAACTTTTTTTTTTTTTTTAAAGTCCTTCCTAGACAGTAGTATTGTCAGGAATATGAAATGCACTACAGTGAGGCCAAATCGAACAGCCCTCACCTGTGAGCACCGGTACCCTGAGGTCTTGGGGAAGCAGGGAGGGAGGAGGTGCTGAATGAAGGCAGCCCGGTCTCCTGCTGCCGCAGTGTCCCTCCCCGCACAGCCCTGAGGAATGTCAGGCAAGATGCTGAGCAACTTCACTATAAAGTTCAGGCTTTGTTTTCTAAACCATAAGTAGGCCATAATCATTCATATTAAGTTCTTAGGAAATTTCTCAAATGCACCTTTGTTCAGAGATGAAGTAATGATCAGAAATAGTGTGTACTGTGAAAACTACAAACATGAACCCCCAAAACTTGAGTTACTCCTCCAAGTCACTACTGAAGCTAGAAGGAAGTTCATGAAGGTTGGTTTGCTCCTTCTATCCTTTTGATTTGGGTATTTGACTTTATTATTTAATAGTAACCACTTATCACCATCCAGCAATGACCTTCAGTCGTATCTGGGTCTTTTTTTAACACATTTCAGAGGCCACTGCCCATCTATTTAATTTTTCTTCTGTAGTTTTACTTTGAAGGGCTGCAAAAACTGCACAGACAATTCCTTCCACTTACTTCACTGCTGTGCCTCTGAGGTGATCTTATAAAAACACAGTGCATTTATCTGAATTCGGAACTTAGTGTTGACGGAGGTGCTCTTCACCAAGCTCAGACTTTATTCTGGTTTCCCATTTTCCACTGCTGTCCTTTTTCTGTCCCAGGAGCCAATCCAGGATTGGATACACACTGCATTTAAGATAAAGAAAGAGTACTGGCACAGCGTTTTGTAAATGTCTCATGATGTGGCATGCTCTCGGAGGTTACAGGTTTTAAGAAAGAGCAGGTGAGAGGCCTCTCCTCTCCTGCCATGGGGTTAGACAGACATGGCGGCTGCAGGGCTCACCGCCACCATCATTTCCATCTCATCTGCCAATTCTTCTCTAAATCTGCTCTTCGCCTTTCCACGTGTTTGTCAAAAGCAAGTCACTTGCCCCAGCCTACCTCAAGGGTACAGAAAGCAAGCTCCCTGGTGGAAGAGGGGCACTGGAGCCTGGGGCACTCATCCAGACTGCTGCAGTAATTAAAGGACACCTTGGGGGCACTCGGGCCATGCAGATACATTCTCGTTTTGTCCATTGGTTTTTGTGTTCATCGTGGACACTGCCTGAGCAGTTATGCTGGGGCATGTTACTGCTGTGCTCTGTATTCACCTGTTGGGATTCCGCTGTACTTTTTCTTATCCTGTCATCTTTTCCATCAGTGTGGACACACAGTGTCCTCCACAGGCTGCTGTTACCTTGCTCTTGGCGTTGCCTTACTCTTTGGCACTACATGATACTCCAGGTTCATCTGGCGTCCCCCTTGGTCTAGTCAGTCATTCTCCAGGAAGCCTCGGTTCCACGCATTGGAGAACCATGTTAGAAACCAAGAGCTGGGCACTGGATGTGCTTGCTGTCCTGGAGGGTTGCTACAGGCTCCCCACACCTGGAGCTTGGAAATCCTGTCCACCAGGCAGCTTGTCTGACTAGAGGTGTGCTTCCTCTGGTGTCCCATCAACAGAAGCGTACGTGTAGCCTTTTGGGTCTCACTTCTTCCATGGAGCGAAATGTATTCCAGTTGTGAACCTGCTCATTCCTTACTGCTGAGCGTCTGGTGGATAAGCCAGTGTGTTTATCCATCCTGCTGCAGCATCGAGTTGTTCAAGTTCCTGGTGATCCATGAGTAAAGCTGCTTTAACCAGACATTCCTGTGTAAGCTTTCAGTGCACCTGGAGAAAGAACTAGGAATGGGGCTGCTGGGTTGTGGGTCCCTTTCACCCTAAACTGCTCTCCAAAGGGGCTTTCCTGGTTCCCACTCACTGCCGGGAACCAGGCTGCTGTATCTTCCTCTTAGCACAGTGTCCACCTCTAAGTCATTCTGACAGGTGTGTGATGATGGATCACTGTAGCACTAATTTCCATTATTCTAATACTGAATAATAGAGGACTTTTCTGCATATTTACTTTCCATTGTATATCGTCTGTCGGTATCTGGGTATTTGCCCACTTTTTTTTCTCTTTTGGCACCAGGGATTGAACCCAGGGGTGCCTAACCACTGAGCCCCATCCCTAGCCCTTTTTATTTTGAGACAGTGTCACTAAGCTGCTGAGGCTGGCTTTGAACTTGCAGTCCTCCTGCTTCAGCCTCCTAAGCTGCTGGGATTACAAGTATGTGCCACCATGCCCAGCTGATTTTTCTTAAACGGGGTTTCCTGTTTTATATTCTGCATGTAAGTTCTTCATGAACCTCAAATATTATCTTTAAATTGTATTATGTCTTTTCATTTTTTTTGTCCATTCTTTGGTATTTCTCAGTTAGTTACATCAGCTGTGAATAAACCAGCTTTATTTCTTCTTTCCTAACCTGTGCCTTTTATTTCCTTTTTGGCCTCCCTGAAGTAGCTAGGAATCCAGTTTGTCTTAACATCTAGTATGGTATTAGCTACAGGTTGTTAAATAGATGGTTCTTTTTATTTTACCTGTGCATTTTGGGTTCAGCCTTCTCCCAGCCTCAAGCCTCAAGCTGTAATGCCTGTATTCAAGTGTTAACTCCCAGGAACACACGCTGACAGCTTACTTCAGTTTCTATCTGTAATATCCACTGTAAGTATTTCCCCACTACTCATCATCTAGTTCAAAATGAAAAAAGCAATGTGTTTTTATAATTGGTTTTAATTGTTTCTTAAAATAGATTTCTTACTGAATTAGAACTAGGCATATTGAAACCACCATACTTCAAGTCTTCATAGTTGAAACATGGATCTGTTACTTGTCCAATTTCATTATGAAGTACTGTACACAGGGAACAAGTACTGATATATGCCATGTCAAACTACTGTCACAGAACCAACAGAGCATTTTTAAATGTCCAGAAAGAATACTTTTTCATCCTTTGTGAAAAGTTCAGGAAGTGCCTAGGAATTTGTAGTTGATTCAGAAGGCTGGAACTGTCCTGCTTCAAATTTTTCCTTGAATTTTAAGTAGTCTCTTCTTTTATCAAAATATTTTATCTGTTGAGACAAAAAAGGTTTGACTTTAGGGCAAGCTATACGGCTTAGATAAGCAACAGCAGAGTGAAGGGCAACAAAGTATTCATTATAAATTATACAGAAACGGTGAAGCAGCTTGTATTCTGGAACTGGTCAGGGATCTGGAGAGTGAGCCTGGCCCTTCAAGGGCTTGAGGCCCTGCTCTCTGGCTAGCCCGGGAACCTTCTACGGGCCTGTGCACCTGAGTCTGCCAGCACTCTGAGTCCACAGAGCTCTGGCTTGGGCCAGTAGTCTTCAGATTTGAAGATGCTGGGCTGTTCTAAATGTGTCTTCTATGTATCAGTCATGACATCTGTAACCTCTGACCCATCCAGAAACAAACACTTGAGACAGATACATACTTAAAAATGATAATTATGAACTATGAGTAGTTAAATTGATGGTAAAACTTAAGTATATTAATGATTTGGTTTAATTTTCCTTTTTTCATAGTGAATCTGAAGAATCCTTAAGTGCCCTATCTTGACATGGCAAATCCCAGAAGTAGAAAATGCAGGCCAAGACACGTGGCCACCACAAAACTGCCACAGCCACGTACGAGAGCTGCTGTGCAGACAAGGCAGGGGCAGAATACACACCTCTGCACAGTGAGGACAGGCCAGAAAGCACTTGTTCTTTTGTTAAAAGCCTTTCTTGGGATGCAGTTCTTAAACATCTCAGTGGAGTTTGAGAGCAAATACTAGAGTGGGCTGAGAATGGAAATCTGCCCTGTCCCCCGTGTCAAGCCATGTGACAGGAGCCATGTGAGAAGCAGCTGCCAAGTCAGTGTTTCTCCCAAGGAAGGGCTGCAGCCACCAAGTATGCAAAAGGACCCCTTATCTGAGTGCCACTTATCCACTGAGAACCCTGTTCTCTGAAATCACAAAGGGTCCAAAGTTTGCTCTTTGAAATTTTATCAGTAAGGATGAAAAAACATCCCACTTCTGCCCAGAGAAGAAACCCTGATCTGCACCCCAGGCTCAGGCTTCAGATATGGGATTTCTGCAAATGATATTCAATCTTTTGGAGAGAGGGGATTGATCCCCAGACCCCACACATGCTAGACAAGCACTCTATCATTGAGCCACATTCCTAGACATTGACTTCACCAAGTCCACTTCTCAGTCCAGAGCTGCCAAGGGTCTGTTCATACACAAGCTCTGCTTTGCTCCACACTGTCAAAAAGTGCTTCATTTAAAACTTAGGTGACCTAAGTTTCATCTCTCCCCTAAACTCTTTGATAATTCTTTCCCCCTCTTGGTGAGATGTACTCTGTCCTTTGGTGAGTGTCCTCCCTGACTACAACACATCCACATGCCGTGACACTAGAGGTTTACCCCTAGTGGTCTTAAGCTTCCTGGTCTAGGGTGGCTATAATATAAAGGACACCGAATGAAGATAATTATGTCCTTCACGTTGTTGTGGCATGGATCATGGATCTCGCAGCCTATCTTCAACCACTTAACATACAACTCCACTTAGAGGTCCTACTGTCTGGTCAGCCCCAACCTGACTTAGACCCTCTGCAAGTGTGCTTCTCCTTTCAAAGCCTGTACCTGCATTGCGACCACCCAGATACAGGTCTGTTCCTCTACAGCACAGGGCCTCACCATTTCTCACCTGGACTGCTGTGACTCTTAAGACATGACACAGATTCTGTGCTCAGGAAATCAACCTTCAAGTTCCCTGTCTCAACTGCTGGGCTCATCTGGGACAATTTTTCTCTCTGATCTGAGCCTTGGTTCCTATTGTGTTAATCTAGACACAACAGCCCTTCCCGAGACAGAAGGAAAATCACAGCGGAAGGCAGTCTCCTGCAGAAAGCGCTCGGTGCTCCCGTGCTGTCCCCGCGCTCTCGCAGGCTTCTTTGGAAAAGCCTTTCAGCTTTTATTTTGTGGCAGCTGGGCAAGACCTCAACCAGGTGACACCCAGAAGAGAGCTCAGGGGAATATGCGGCAAGGGCGGACGACCGCGGGACAGGCTCGCTGTAGGGCTGCAGGGCCACCCGGCGCTTCTCCGGGAGGCGCCGACCCGCGTCTAGCAATGCTGGCCAGGCAGGTCCGCACTGCTCACGTCGGGCCGCAGCCGCGCGGTGGCTCCCGGGGACGGTCTGCACGCTCACGTCCGGCCCCAGCCCCGGGGTCGCTCCCGGCGTGGCCGGCACGCTCACGTTAGTCTCCAGCCCCGGCGGCGGGATGCCGTGACCTTCGCGGCGGCGACTCACCCATTGCTGGGGGCAGCTGGCCTCGAAGGAGCTGCGGAGGCGCCGGCAGAGGGCCGCGTCCTCGGCGTGGGCGTCCAGGCACCGCCAGTACTCGTCGCGCGCACCCCAGCACGCCTGCCGCTCCTTCCGCGAGGGCGCCGCCATGCCGCACGGCCGGCCCGCCGTGCGCGCAGCCGGGAAGCCCGAGCGCTGCGCCCTGGAAGTGCCGCCGCCGGCGCCACTGGGCCCGCCCACAGCCCGCAGGTCGCGGCGGAACGGCCGGGGTGAGAAGGGCCCTTCCGGGCTGCCGTCGCGTGTGCGGGGCGGGACTTCCGGCCCCCCTCCGGGGACTTCCGGCCTGCGGGCGTGTGCGGCCCCTCGCCCCGCAGCTGTCTGCGTCCTCGCGCCCGAGCGCCCCCGCCAGGCCCTAGGGTAGAAGCCGGTGACCGGGGCAGCGCGGTCGGTGCCGCTCGATCGTCGCGCCTCTTCCCCGGCACCGGGGCGCTGCACCGTGACGGGAAGGGTGCCCGGGGGTTGCGGGGCCCTGCTCTTAATGCGAGTGGGCTCCCCGCACCGCCCCTCGGACGCGCGCCGCGGCGAGGCCCGCCCGCCTGTTAAGCTGTGCCTGCCGGCTTGCGGACCAGGCCGCGGCCCCGCCGTGCGCCGCGCAGCTCCGGAGCGTGGACTTGAAGCCGAGCGGCCAGCGTGCCCGCAGGTGCACCCAACCGCGGGGCCCAGCTTCCAGCGCCTCGGGCGCAGTTGCATCATGTGCGTCGGTTTATGTCAAGATGTGCCATCTCAGTACGACCCGCGGAGTACAGAAAGGGTGAAAGCATCCTAGGCGGCTGCGGAGTTGAAAAATTTACATTTTAAATTTAAGGTTTATATGTACCTAATGATAGGTGCACACGAGACATTTTCACTTAATGACTGCATATGCGAAAGCGGTTCCTTAAGACTACCTGCATGTGACATCACAGCTGTCATAGTTAAGTATATTCTGATGTTCACACAGGATGATGTCACCTAATGCATTTCTCAGAAGGTATTCTGAGTAACAAAGCAACACGTGACTGAAACATGGAAAGTTAAACGACAGAACACAAAAACATGGTCAAATTTGTGATTTCATGTCTTTCTCAGTAAATGTTAAGATAAGCAAGAGAAAAATCTGTTACGTTTGCAGCCAATTCACTAGCACAGCAATGCATTTAATAGGCTGAAAAAGATTGATGTTTTTAAAGAAAAAAATAAATTAACATTTGCTAATCCTGAGCAACAGAGATACATTAAGTTTTGTCAATAATGAAACTATGGATCTATGGACATCCAAAGGTACGACGATCATGTAAGCAAATGCAAAAAAAAATTTAGATGAATATTCAGATTTCAAAAAAACAACTGATACAAGAGTAGATAAATGGTTCAATAATTTGAATCAGTAGTAAAGAATCTTCCTACATTCAGGTACTATCCTCATTAGTAAATTCCTCGAAATGAGCAATTCCACTCTTACTGTAGAAGGCTACCATAGCTTGTACTAATCAAATCTCCAAACCTTGGAAGCACCAAACTTTTTGGAATTCATTTGGTGAAAAATATGACTTAAAGCTGCACAGGGCTCTAGATGTTACTTATGTATCACTTAAGTAACTTTTGATATAGAAATATTAATGTATTTGATTATGGGTTCCATTTCTTATTGAGAGTTTTATACAATATATATGTGTTCTGTGTACCTTTCCAAAAGTGTATTACAAATACTTTAAGGATTTCAGATACATTACGTGACCTTGTATGAGAAAATACTTTTATGACTTTGGAGGTAAAAAATTTTTTAGCTGTAAAGGAAAAGAGAGATATGTTCAACTACATAAAAATTAGTCACTTTTGTTTACCAAACACCAACATAAAGTGAGTGGAAAAGACAAATTATAGTGTGGGAGAAGATTTCAAAGATATGTAACAAAAAATTAATACTCATAATATATTAAATACACCTACAAATCAGTAAGAAATAAGAAAACCTAATTTTAAAAAGGCACAAAAAGTTTGATAGTACCATAGAGGACATGTGAATGACCAGTCTATGAAGATATCAATGCCCTCTTTAGTAACTACAGAAACAAACATGCAAATCACAATGCAGTACACACAGGTACACATCAGATGAAAGAATGATTGAAAAGTTTGACAGCAGCACATTTTAACAAGGATGAAGTGAGGAGAATCCTCACACATTGGTGACAGTATGAACTGGCACCATCTGGGTAACAGCCACGTTATCTAGTAAAACAAAGGCATGTATTTACTATGGCTCAGCAATTCTGAAGACTCCCTTGTGAATGTGTATATTTGTAGTAGCGAAAACCAGCATACATCCCGAAACGAACAGCAGGAATTGAATGGATGAATTTTCCTATAGTCATACTGTGAAATATGGTACAATGGAAAGGAAATTCATGGTTTAGGATAACAGGTGAAAGATAAATCAGCCAAAGATAGATACAATATGTTCCTTCTAAGTGACCTTCAAACCTGGCAAAATTAAGCCGCAGTGTTTAGGATGCTCAGGCAGTAAAACCGTAAAGAAAAGCACAGAGATGATCATTCCAAGTGTTTCTCCCTAGTTCACAATGACAGATGTGATCAGGGAGTGGGTACATGGGGTCTCAAGGTGCAGACAGGGTTCTATTTCTTTGCTTTATAATTAATCTTTAAGTAAACTATGTGTATGCTTGACTATTCTGTATGAAAGCATATCTCAATGTTTAAATGATTAGAATGGTAATTAGCCTAAGAAATGTCATCTTTAGAATTGATTCACAGGAAGGTGAAAATGATGACCATACAGAGCATTTATATTGTGATTACTAAATTGTTAATGAATGTAGCATCTTATGTGTTCATCAAGGTCAAAAGTGAGTCGTCTCTAGTGCCGAATGCCACCTAGGCAGCTCAGCAGTTCCTGCTGGTCTGTGGTAGGCCTAAGACACAGATGAGAAAATATTATCCAAGGGGCAAAGAAGTGCAGTAATGTTCCCCACCATACCCCTAAGGAAATCTGTAGTTTGTCAGTTGGGAAATATTAATTTATAGAAACAACTAGAAGAGAGTAATTTTGAGGTGTTGATAAGAAAAAATAATAATGAACGTGGAATAATAGCAAAGGCTGATTTATCCTTACAGAATGTTACCAAAGACTATGGTCCAATTAAAGAATGTGGGTGTGCCAAGGAAATTTCAAATGTGCTGTTCTGACAGAGGGTGTCACCTCCCAGGCTGGGTTTGGAGCGGAGGGGAGGCAGGAGAGGTCAGCATGGGGAGGTGGAGGTCATCCGGAGGAAACTGGAGTCTCTAGTCTGAACTAACAGCCTGAGCTGCTGGTGGGCAGGGCCTGAAAGACCCAGTAGCACAATAACGAATATGTTGTTTTTCTGTTGCTGCCCACAGACTTTTATTTATAACCTGTGCTGTTTTACAAAACAGTTGTCACAGACACCTACTCAGGAACACAATGCAGAGAAAGAGTTCTTTGACTGCTGCAGAGCAACTTTCAGATCTCTGTCTTTGTCTTTCTTCTCATTAACTAGAGGTATGTTCCAAGATTTTTCTCTCTTCCTCTGAATTCTCTCCTTGGTGAGTCGATCCTCTCTCAGCTTCAGTTAGGGCTCCTGTGGAAAACACGTGCAAGACTCCAGGTCCTTAAGAGAAGCTATGCTCCAGTTTTCTTCTTCCAGGGTCCTAGCACTCACCTCCACTCACTTTTCCTCCCATCACTCAGTTCGCTTCCAGAGCAGCCTCTCCTGAGCTGCTCCTGCTCCTCAGTCCTGCCAGCCCTTTGGCAGTTGAACCCTGCCAATCCTCTCATGTATCCGGCTCCACACTCAGAGCCGCGCTGTTTCAGACATTAAGCACTTGTACAGTGCCAGCCTCCGCGCTAGGCCTTGGGGACAGACAAGGGTGGGTCATTGGACGGAGGGTGAAGAGCATTCACATTTGGTTGAAGGTTGTCGGAGCTATCTCACAGGCATGCACCAAATGCCGTGGGAGCCTGCAGTGGGGTTTCCCCGAGAAGCCGAGAAGGGACACAGGCATTAGAAGCAGCCAAGTTTGGTGGGTAAGAACAGCGTGGAGCCAGATGGGGCTCGTGTCCCACCTCCGTCCAGATGCGGAACTTGGGCTGGTTGCTGAGACTTCGTAAGCATTGGTTTCCTCGGCTGAGAAGATGAATAAAAACATCAACCGCAGGGTTCTTGTTAAAGGCAAAGAATGCGTGCTAAAGCACATGGAACGGGTCTGGCAAATAAAGATTTCATGGAGTTACTAAACGTGAATTCACGGAGCACTTACTGCGTGCAGGCAGTGTTTCAGGACTCGGGAGGTGTCAGAAACGAAGTGAGATCCCCGCCTTGGTGCAGCGTGTGCTCGGGCAGGAAGACAGGCAGGACACAGCAAGTCCATGCTCCTTCACCAGAGTTCAGTCCATCCTGGACCGAGGAAGGCAAGTCAAGTCCGGCGAGTAGACTACTGTTGCATCGGAGCTGAGATCCCTTGATTATAGCTGGATCGCATTTATATAACACCATATTTAGATGTGTTAGGCATAGTTGTCATTATCACACTTGTACATACATAAGAAGGAAAATAAAAGCAGAAATTGATCAGAGTATTCCTGAACTGCCTATACCTTAGGGTTCTAGTGCTCCGTCATCCTTTCTGGGCAAAGTGAGCAGTAAGGCCAACGGCCAGCACTAGGGCAGAGTGTGGGTGGCTCACTGCTACTGCAGCCTGGGGGTTTGCGGGCATGGTGGGGGGCTAGAGGTGGGAGGAGGCCCTGCAGCACTGGGGCCTGCTGCTCTTTGACCCAACATAGCTCGCCACATTCTTCCTCTAAATCCACTTAACGCCATGTCGGCTACAGACGGACTCCAAGTCCCATCCACCAGGACAGGCCACACGATGGCCCAGTCAAAGTCCTGGCCCTTGAGCTGCTTTGCAGCCCCACAACTCAGGCTTTGCACAACAGAACCCGGGGTCCCAGGTTCCTTTCCTGGTGTCCATCCTGTCCTGAGCTGCAGGCGAGTCTCCCACGAGGGCCAATGCTATCAGGTCACTCTCCTTCATCCTCAAGAACAATGAGCAGCCATTTGGTGCCTGGACGTGGCTGCAGGGGTCTCTGGTCTTCCTGGCCAGGCTGATTCCTCCCTTCCCTCAGTCAGGCCCCTTCCTGACCCTGCACCTGTCCATCTTGCCCAGTCTGTACAGGTTTTATTCTGCTTTCGGCCGATGCTCCTCTCCTTCCTTCTCATGGGCCGAATCATGTCCATTCTGCCAGCTCAGCAGCTGTCCTTCCAGGTGCCTGTGGTGGCAGGCTCCGCACCCCATTCCCCCTTCCCCGATGGCTTCTCCTGCAGTCAGCATAACGTGTTTCTGCAATTAGCCCACTTCACGCACTTCACATTTGTTCATTTCCACATCTTTTCACATCTGGTCCTCTCTGCTCTGCTTGGGACAGGGCTCGACAATTTCTTTGTACCCCATAGTGTGGTACCTTATAACTGCACTTAGAAGAGACCTCAGACACACTTGCTGTTTGCATGAAAGCCAGGAAACACTGTGAAAAGAGAACTACTTAAGAGACTGTCACCTGACGCACCAACATGAGGAGTGGCTTATGGAAGGCTGTGGAATGTCACTAATGCTCTGGAATGTGGAACTGGGGTGCAGGCAGCATGGCCAAATGGATGCAGTCCTCGCCTTCCACTTACCGAGTTGGACACCAAGCCTGGAGTCACAAGGCGATGAATGGTAATACCGAGCACTCGGCCAAGGGCTGTGAACACAGAAGACAGTTGCACATCCTTCCTGGGATACTCAGAGGGGTCTTCACAGAGCGAGTGAGCTGGCACTAAGTTAAAGCCTGAGTGGCTACTTCCCAGATCAGGGACAAAGGAGTGCAAAGGCCTGAAGCCGAGTGCCAGACCAGATCTCATACCGACTCCCTACTTAGCCACAGGAATCAGGTGAAAAAGGTTTTCTTTCTTTGTTGTGAGTTTGGTGACCAGGGGCAGCTACCCATCTAGCCTGTCCCTTGTGTAGTGTGTCAGGAACTGCACAAATTAATCAGTGACAGGAAGAGCCCAGGGAAATAATGGCCTTGGCTCTTGAGATCTGCAGAACTGAATAGCACCTGGTGAACAGGTGGTCAGGCTGGGAGGCACGACATCTGCCCACCTGCTATGGGAAAGCATGCCAGTCTAGAAACACCTGCCAACCCCTAGACAGACCAGGCCCCAGCTAGCTCCCCAGCAAGATGGACTTCCTGATAAGAGCGAGAACTCCATCTTCTCCACCAACTGTCTGCTTGAAAAAAGTCACCTTCCTTGCCTGGACACCTTGTCTCTCAGGTCAGCTGGCTTGTCCAGGGGCAAGCGGGTGGACTCCAGCCCAGGTCCAAAGGCCGCTTCACTGCTGAGATCTGGCACCAGGTGCCCCAGGGACCTTCTGCCTGGACTTTTTCTCACATCCACCTGTCTATTCCAGGTCCTTGCTTGCTAAGTCCTAAATAATCCTTCCTATTTAAATTGTAATAAATCCTTTGTCTAGCCATCTCAACATCAGTTGTGAATATTCCATTCTTTCTCCATTGATTTAAGATGCCAGCTTCATCTATGGGTGTTGGTGACATTTGTGCTTTGAAATATTATCTGATTCTATCAATTATCTATTTTCTACATAAGCATCTATATGTCTATCAACTACTTATATAACTCTGTATAAATCCATCCATCCCTCCAACCATCTTCCCATCTGTCCATATATATAACTAAGCTTGTATTGTGCTATTCACCCCAAATCCACACATTTTCATTGTTCTCAAAGTATTTGTTGACTACTAAGAAAGGTCTATGAAAATATAGCACTAAGACTATGTGCATTTATACATATATATGTATATTTCTATGCTAAGCGCTGTGGTTCGGACATGGTTTGAGCAAGTCCCCCAAGGGTTCACATGTTAGAAACTTGGTCCCCACCATGGCCATGTTAGGAGGGAGTGGGATCTTTTAGAACAGCACCTTGTGGAAGGTCATTTAGTGATTTGGTGCATTGTCCCTTTTAGAGATTAGTATCCCTGGCTAGTTCTCTTGAGAGGGTTGTTACAAAACAGCAAACCTGGCCCTCCCCCAATCTCAGCAGGCGATGGCTCCTGCCAGGCTACTGTTCTCCATGATGTGATGCTGCCAGCGGCCCCTCCTGCACAAGTGCCGTGCTTCTTTGATTTTCAGCCTGTTAAACTGTCAGCTTATAAACCTCTTGCTTTACAAATTACCAGGTCTCAGGTATCTCATTATAACAACGGGAGATAGACAAATACATTGTAATAACTCATATTCAACAAGGAATTTTCCTTATTCACTCCTTTAATATTTCTGGTATTGAATTCCATTAACAATGTTATCTACTTTCCTATTTTTGTATCTTTTTTCAGCCCTTTATTTTCCACTTTTTTGTGTCATTTTCTTTGAGTTTTACCTCTTGTGCATAGCATACAGTGATATTTAAAATTCTTATGCAAGAATCTCCAATTGTGAACTCTTTTTATTTACAAGGATTAGAAAACTATTTGAAATTATTTCAATCCATCTTGATCAGTTTCTAGTAAGTTGGGGCAAGAGAATAATGGGAATCCATGTTTTTACCATGCCTGATATTTAGAAGTTGACTCAAGCTGAAAATCAAGCATATTCTGTCCTTTACCTTGATAAATGTGTTGTCATAAGGTCAATATTTAAAAATATGTAAAAGATGTGATTTTTATATGACTAAAAATTGCAAAAATGCCAAAGATTTAACATTTACTCAATTAAATGTCTCAATTAAATTATTAAATTATTACTGATATCTGAGATCCCTGTCAACAGGTCAGCAATATTTCAATAATAAAATAATTTATTTAAAAGCATCTATTTACTCTACAAAAAGTATTTTCCTTGTCTTCATTCCAGTAAAATTGTTAATTATGTTCTTATAAGAAAGTTTCACATAATTTGTATGGAGAGCTAAAATAATTAAAGGGTAAATGTAATTGTGTTCCAAGTAGAAAAATTTTGAATATAGAAAAGATTACAAGTCAATAAAAATATAAATCAAAGTAAACATAAAAAATTGGAAAAAACATTTTTTAAAGATATTTTCCCAATATAGTTAGGCTAAAATAATCAAATTTATCTATTTAAATCTAAAAGACAAAAGTAATGGTGAGGTCTATGAAGCAATAAATCATCATTATTGTTATAGAGTTGAATTTGTATTTAATTTTCTGAAAACTCAATTAAATACTTATTAGTTATTTGTATAGAAGTCTAACTATTTACTATTTACTTAGTGTATAAAGTGTATATGGCTGCCAAGGAAGCTAATTCGTGTTAGATCTAGATCTTATGTGTACACTCTCAAGAGTACTATACATTATTTAATGTTGCAAAACGTCCTTAATGTTGCAAACGCCCTCGTCGGTGCCTGTGTGGACATCCCGCCCTTCGTGAGGACTTCCAGAGCCATGACTTGGGGCGCCTGTGGGTGCTGCTGCTCCGGGGAGGCGTTTTTTACACAGGCATTGCATTCCTGCCGGCACCGAAGTTGAACTAACTTAGCTTTTTTGTTACCAAAGCAAAGCACACCTGCCTCCTGAGTCCTCCCTGCAGGTCCCAGTAGCTACTGCGACATCAGAGGTGACAGAATGCCACTCCCGTGGCACCTGGACCTAGACCAGGACCTGGGACTGAGAGCTGAGTGGCGGAGCAGCCTGTTCCTTCTTCAGAAAGGACTTGTTCTACTGTCTTCTGGTCACTGGGCTCTTCCTGTCCTTGGGCGCACTCCCGACTCCAGTTGGTTGTCTACATTCACAGTGTTGCTCTTGCCTGTGTCATCTGCCATTCATGTCTATCATTGGTAAACTGTGACTTAATGCCTGTCTCTTTGGGTACAAAGGATGGGGTATGGAGAGATGGCCCTCTGTATGGGGCCTCTTCTGGGGCCACCTGGACAGTGTCCTGCGTCAGAACACTGTCCCTTCAGGGAACAATCATGGGGTCAGATTCAGCGACATCCTTCTTTTCAACTCCCCTGGGCTGAAGGAACCCAGAGCCATCTCACCTTAGCTAGGCAGCGCTCCTCATCTTGGACAAGCCCGCTAGGATTTGACTTAGAGGCAGGAGCCATACCTGCCAGCCATATTGAATAAATGCTACTCCTTTCTCTCTTGCCTTCCATTATCCCATGGATGTGCAAGACGAGAACTTAGAAGGAAAGTGGTGGTGAGCTGCCAGGGTCAGGTGCAGCGCTGGAGGGCACAGTCTCCCTTTAGGGCTGCAGCAGAGCCATTCCATACTACCCAATGAGAGTGGAGAAGATCTGGCTTCGCTGGCTCGGATTCTCGGGGTGGATGCTGGTGCATCTCCTGCTGTTGCTATGGTTTGGATGTGAAGTGTCCCCCAAAAGCGCATGTGTGAGACGATGCAAGAAGGTTCACAGAAGAAATGATTGGGTTAGGAAAGCCTTAACCCAATCAGCAAATTAATCACCTGATGGGATTAATTGAGTGGTAACTGAAGGCAGATGGGGTGTGGCTGGAGGAGGAAGGGCATTGGGGGGCATGGCTTTGGGTATATATTTGTATCTAGCAAGTGGAATCTCTATGCCACACTCTTCTGCCATGTAGTTCAGTCTCACCTGGAGCCCCTGGGATGGAGCTGGCTGAATACGGACTGAGAACTCCGAAATCATGACCCCTGGAATAAACTGTTTCTCCTGTACAATTGTACTGGTTGGGTCTTTTAGTCACAGCAGTGAAGAAACTGACTAAAGCAACTGCTGACATGGAAACGCTTTCCTCAGGGGCAGAGGCCCGCAGCTTACATAGATGCCCTCCACCAGCAGAGGTAGAGAACTGAGTTTTGCCTCAACTCTAGCTTCACTCGTTCAAGCTAGTCTCTTTCCTGGACAGGAAATAGGGAGTTGGAGCATAACGGCAGTGCTTCCAGAAAGCACATCTGCCCCACACCGATGCTGCTGGTAGCCCTGGGTCCCAAGTGACAGTGGCCTCTGCACTCACACTGGGGCTCCCTCCTTCCGTCCTCACCACCTCCTTTATGGCTCCAGCGCTGTGTTATTTCCCACTCAACATAAGATGAGGTTGTTCCTTTGTGGCGTCTGTCCCCTTTCCAGCCACGAAGGACATAGGATTCCAGCTTCTTAGTCCCCATAGGCATGAGAATGTGCACGCCAGTGGTTCCAGCATGAGGACAGCAGGTGCTCCCCCGCCCCCTCCACCTGGAGCCCCTCCTGGCGGGGTGCGTGTGTTAGAGCCCTTCCTCCAGGTCGATGTCAGCCCATCCAGGACGACAACGGCCTTGCACTTGGGACTGGTGCGAGGGAGCTGTGAGTTGTCGAGCCCTGGGAGGGTCCGCTCGTGGCCACACTGGCTTTCAGGCCCAAGGTGTGTGCACTCACTGAGTCTCCGGCTTTCCTCAGGCTGTTTTGTTATGGACACAAACAGAGTCTTTCTCACATATTGTTTATTTGTTTCATAAACACTTTTTAAAAATGGAGTATGCATGATTGAAACTACTCCTGCCTTTATGAAACTTGGAACTCAGTAAGAGGGCGGAGCAAGGTTGCCAGGACCTCTGCTGCAAGGTGGCATGAGACAGTGACACTCGGGTGGACTTGGCACTTACTTGAATTTGGTAGACTATTCATGAAAAAGAACCCTTCTGAGTTGAGCCTAATAGGATGAACAGAAGTTTTAGAAACAGGTGAGAGGGCCATTCAGAGCAAAGCACAGCTGTATCCTAACTCTGCTTAGGCTACTAGAACAAAAATATCATCAACTGGGTGGCTTATAAATAACAAAAACTTCCTATAAGCTGGGTATGGTGGCGGCAGTTTATGTCTGTGATCCCAGTGACTTGCGGGGCTGAGGCAGGAGGAATGCAAGTTTGAGACTAGCCACAGGGATTTAGCAAGGCCCTAAGCAACTTAGTGAGACCCTGTCTCAAAATAAAAAAAAATAAACAGGACTAGGGACATGGCTCAGTAGTTAAGCACATGGGTTTCAATCCCCAGTACCAAAAACAAACAAACAAAACGTATTGCAGTTCCAGGGGCTGAGAGTCCCAGGTCAAGGACTGACAGGTGTGGTGTCTGGTTAGGTCCACTTCCTAGTTCATCGGTGGCACCTCCTCACCGTGTCCTCCAAGGTGGAGAGGCAGGGCAGCTCTCTGAGGCCTCCTTTAGAGGGACACTGATCACATGCATAAGGACACTCACAGACTAACAGTTCCCTAAGGACCTAAAGGACTGGGATCAGGTGTGACCTTTGGGTTTGTGGGAAAGGGACATAAATATTTGGCTGGAGCAAGCAGGGACAGAAGCAGAATGTTAGGGACCAGACCTGAGAACGGCAAGTAGCTGAGATGAGTTGAGCATCGACTGGAAAGAGATAGGAAGCACGGGGAGGAGCAGGCTCAGGCTGGGGCTTTCCTAGTGTGCCTGAGCCCGGGTTCTAACCCGGCCCCGCATTTAAAAAACAGACTCGGTTCTAAAGGAGGGCCCAGCCACTGACCAGACCCTCTCCACTGTGTCCCTCCCGACGCCATTTGCCTCTTTTCTCTGAGCTGCTTCTTGCTGCAGTTACCTTGGATTCAGGAACTTCAGGCCTGGCTGGTGGGCATCTTTACCCGCAGGTAGCAGTGAGCCTCGCAGACCAGATGGCTCCTGGTGAGCTCCTCACAGAGCAGGAGCAGCCACCCAAGAGGGACCGATGGCCCCCTAGGTGCTGATGACCTTGCCAGAGCTTCACAGAATGTGCTGGGATGGGGAGCAACCAGCCATGGCCTGACCAGGACGGCCACCTGCCAGCCATGCACCCACAGCCCAGCAAGCTCCCAGCCCTTCTCTCTACAAAACCTCAAAGCTCTGTCAGTCCCTTGGAGACAGAGCGTTGGTCACTGCACCCCTACGTCGTCTTCCCAGGCTTGGCCACACTGATGACAGTGCCTTTCCTGCCCTCACCACCTCTGCCCTCTTTGATTGACATGTAGGGACAGGTGGCTGAGTCTGTCTGTTGGGACCACTGGGTCTGGGGTCTTCGACCATGGGTTCTGGTAATATTTCCAATGCAGGGGGTATGTGACGCCATGCTGACTCTGGACAGCAACAGAAAGCCACAGGAAATGATTAAGCAGGGCATGAACACAGCGACATGTCATCTCATTTATCTAGCCCGTCCTCAGTCTGATAAGATGCTTTCCATCCGAGTCTGCTGTCCAAGTTTGTGCCATCTCCTCCGCTCCGGGCCTCCTGCGTGTTCCACAGGCGCCTGCAACTGTGGTTTTCTAACCTGACCAAGCTCTGTGCCAAGGTCATAGTCCTGGTTGTACCCCTAACAGGGGCCGCCTTTCCAGGTAGACGATGACTCAGGATCCGGGGCTGTGGGTAGCCAACAGCACAGTAGCATCCAGCCCTGGCTCTTAACGGCAGGAGCAGCTCTTACTGGGTGCTCTCTCTGCCGTCAAGACACACAATTAGCATTCATTGTCTTATTTAAACCTTTTCCCACTCCGTGAGTTGAGACTGTTGACGCCTCTTGTGGCTCTTTTCCATTACGAGGTCACTTCTCTTTCAGACACTTGAATTACCACCATTCCATCCCCTGAAGGATGATGGATAACTAAACTAGCATGGACGGATAACCAAACAAAGCCTTTGTAAAATGCTCTGCCAAGCGTGACTCCTTTAGGATTTATTCAGTTATTATATAAAGTGATTGAACTCACAAGATCAACTAGAGCCTTCGTTTTCGCTTGCACTTATTGAGTAAAATGAGAAATTTAAAGTGTGACTCAGGAGGATAATGAAGAAGGGGATGAACTGAGTGGGGAAGTGTGTTTTTTTTTTTCCCTAAGGAGACCTGAATTTTCTGAAAAAAATTTAAAATAATCTAATGGTGCCAGCACGGGTCCTTAGTCGCCTAGGCAATAGAGCAGGTTTCCATGGAGATACATGAGTCTGTGTCAAAGCAATACCTTTATTTTAATGGTATAAGAGAGCATCCTGGAAGGGATGCTGAAGTTTAGCGCTAGCTGGAACTTTCTTGGTCCTGATGACTGACCATTCTCACTATGTTAAATAATGGTGATTGTTCTCATCAGGAAAACACCTTGAGATGCGTAGAGGCTGGTGATAGCTAATGTTCTGTCTCCTTTCCTCCACATACCACTGATTTTCAATTCCCAGGCAACTTTTGGCTTTTATTATAGAGAAATAAAAAGGTGTATGTTTCCTAATTGTGAAATCCTTTTATATGGAGTTTGATAAGCTCTTATAAACTCTTTGCATTTCCTGCCAGTGGGGTCAGCAGAGGTGACCCTGGTGTGACCTTTCTTCTGAGCACTGAGACTGAACGTGTCACGTAGGACCTTGGTGTGCTTCAGGATGGGCTTTCTGTGGACACCCTTAGCTAATTGTTGTCCAGCATTGCCCTGAAGGCCGTTCCTTGGAAGCACTTCACGAGAGGGTGGGGCATCAGGCAGAGACCCCGAAACCTTAGTGCCATTCATAGGAAATGGCATCAGGAAGCGAGCACCTGCCAGAAGTTACGCAGCCAGTAAGTGGCAGGCCCAGGGTGGAACCTGAGGTCCATCATAGACACTGGGAACTAGCTTGTGGGAGACTCCACGGAGAGGCCACTCTGTCGTCTTTGGTGTCCATGGGTCTGCTTCCAGGATCCCGGTCAATACCGCGTCCGTGGATGCTCAAGTCCTGTCTATAGCATGACCTCATGCTCCAGTCATCTCTAGATGACGTGTAAGCCTAATACAATTGAAGTTCTGTGAAAATAGTTGTTATACCATATTGTTTAGGGAATAATGAGTGCCCCCAGACCTGTACGTGTTCAGTACGGATGCAACTTTAAACAAGACTGAATGGTTGAATCCACAGCAGCAGAAGGCGAGGTCGCGGGGGTGGAGCGTATGCCTATGCTGGTGTTTCTACCTCACTGCCTACATGCACGCTTATCTTACGACATGGATACGTTTGAGAGCTGCAGGCCGTGCACCCATTTTGGCCTGCACTGGGCTTCTGCTCTCGCCCAGGTGGCGGGGCAAACTTTTACCCCTACTCTTTTAGGATTTTTCATCTGGGCCTGAAAATTAAATTGACAGATCAGATCAACAGGAGAAAATCGTGCACAATCACCGAATACAAGTTCAACTTACCCGGAAGCCTTCACAGGGAAACGGAGGCAGACACTTGTGGACTGCAGAGAGCGAGGTTGTGAAAAAGTAACTAAATCACATAGAGAGACTAAGAGAAGACAAGAGTGACTTTAACAAGGTTAGCGTGAAATTCCCTGGCCTCCGTCTCCTGTCCTTGCTAAGGAAGCTGCTTTCCTCTGGCCCAGGGAGCGTCTGTCACAAGGCAGTACATCTGTGGTCTTCCAAGTGCCTTTAACTCCAGTCACGATGCCGGAGTGACCTCTGGGGCAGCACATTGTCAGCTCCCTGTCAGGCCGTGGGGCCTGCTGCTGCCCAGGAGGGTGGACCCTGCCTACTGGACGTTCCCTGGGAAGGTCTTTCCCTTCTTTCTGTTCTTTGAAGTTCCCCCAAAGGGGACAAGACCGAGGTACTCATCAGGGCCATTTCTCATTTCGTTTGACTTCACTGCTGATGAAAGAGGACAATCTTGGGTTCCCTCTAAGGAGAGCTGGTCAGCCACAGTCTACTGCACCTGGGGGCACATGGAGAGCCAACCAACATGCTCTGCTGTGCTCCAGCACGGTGGCCTTGAGCATGTCAGTTAATCTGTCCGGAACTTCAGGTCTGTAGTTAGAATCACTCTGTCTTACAGGATCGTTGCGTGGACCCTGTGAGGTAGTGAGTATGAAAGTGTGCTCTGTACAACTGGAAAATGCTAATACAATATTCGTAGGAAACCCCATGCTTCCCTAGTCTGCCTCCTGCCTCCCATAAATGCACCAGAACAGCATCATGGTGGCTAACAACTCACATCTACCATGGTATTGGGAAGTTTTTCTACCTGAGTCCTTTAGAAAAAATGTAATTTATGCTGGTGTTGGGAACAAAAGGGACATGAAGAGGTCCCACGACCACTTATATAGTGACACCGGGGAGCTCAGTCAGGTCTCCTACTACTCCAGGCCCTGCAGTGAGTCGGCACTGGATGTTTAGTTAACACTGGCTTCTGCAGCACAGAAGTCATTCCCGGAAGTGTTGAAGGCTTATTATTTTCATTCTCTTAATGAGAAAGAAGCACATTTCCTGTTCTCTTTCCCGACAGGGGCTCTTCTAGGAAGGGGTCGGCTGGTGGCCTGAGAAAGCACTTGTGCTTGTGTGAGCTGCATCTAAACACAGTATTTGCTTTGCAAATAAGTGCTTCATACCCTGGCGGCAAAGCCCATCAAGGGGTGAGGAGTCTTGAGCAAGGCATCTGATTTGTTCTTCTTCCCTTTAAGCATCCTTGTAAGAGTGCATTCTGATTATTCTCCTTCCTTTCTCTATCTCTTCCTCTCTATTTTTGAAGAACTCGGCATTAGGCGCTTTTTCTGCCTGTTAAGAAACCCCTTACTGTGTTTATTGTCTTAATTTTCAGAAAATCCAAGATTCTCTGCAAACATTTGCTACTGAGCCACTGGAAGGACACAGCTGCACTTCCTGCGATGGAGAGGATATGGGAACTGCACATTCAGGGGAAATTGAGAGCTATCTGGTACTGTTAGTGAAACCCAAGTTTTGAAGTGAAACTCAGTTCACTGCTTCTGTTGGCAGGAGGGGTCTATGCCAGCCACAGACCTCTTCAACCAAGAAATGGTACCCTTCAGGGTTGCAGCAGACCTCAGCAGCTACCACTAGTTTCTTCCTTCTGAATTCTCAGTCTCACAAATTTATAGAGCAAAACTCAGACACCAGGATGAGTGGGAAAGAGTAAAGAGCAGAATGCCTATGTTGCCAAAGAAATCCGTCTTCTCCGTCAGAGTGTGCTGGTCTAGGGATTCAGGTACACTTGGGTCACTGCTATTGGCGCAAGCTGATTAGGGTTTGAAAAATGTACCAATGCTATTGGCTCAAACTTATGCTAATTAGGAAGAATAATTGGAAAACTTATGCTAATTGGAAAAATAATAACACTATTGGTCCAAATTTTTATGCTAATTAGGGTTTGGAAACGTGCTAACATCGGCCGGCTCTGGAGTCCCAACTTTCACTCAGGTCTGCCCCTCAGGGGCAGGGGCTTCTGACCTGCTTTCTCATGGCAGGTCATGAGCAGGCGGATAAGGTCGCAGGATGGTCTGTGCGTGCAGGATCCAGGGAGCAGCACTGCATGGAGTGGACTTCGGTAGCAGGCGACCGCCTAGGGCCCGGCCCCATCCTGCCCCGACTCTCCCACTACTTCACAGCGGGCTGCAAGGCCCTTCAGGCAGCCGGGGAGCTGTGTCGCTCTTTGAGGTACCTACCCTGTGTGAAGGTCAGGCTGTTTGGTTCTGGGTTTGGGCATTTTTGAGAGGCCAGGTAGAGCTATACATCTGGGAGTCTCGACTCCCATGGTCTTTAAAGCCAGGTTTGTGAATGAGACGATTCATTCCATAAAAGCAGCCTGATTTGGGGGCGGGCAGTCGTGACTCTTAGATAATGAGCATTGGAGGTGTTTATTTCTGAGTGACATCCCTGGCTTACGTAGGCCTCCTCCAATATCAAATGTCTCTCTGCTGCAGTGTCCTTTACCCCCAAGGTCCAACCTTCTCCCTCCCCTTCCTCCTTTCCTGTCTCCAGACTGATGTGCTGGCCTCTGGTTCAGCAGTCACTCACCTCCCGCCCACTGGGCGGGTCTCTTTCCCCAGGACAACTATTTTGCTTTGGCCAATGACATGCGTTGTGCAGCAGGCTTTAAATGTGTCTGGATGGTTTGGCGTGATTCTTCCACTCAGGTGACCCACCACAAAAGCCCCGCTCTCTATAACTACTGCTTTTCCAGCCTTGGCTACAAAGCAAACGTGTGGACAGGCCTGAGCCCCACAGCCTGTAGCTATGCCCTGACAGAGCTGCCTTGGCAGCAGGGCTGCTCGGCTGAGCCCAGCTCTGTCCACCAGAGCGCAGTCAGCTGTGGGCCAGTGAGCCTGGACTGAGGAGGTGCTGGCTGCAAGGTGGGTTTCCAATAGCCCGGGCAATGGTCCGAGTGCTTCCAGCCCTCCAAGTTCCTACGTTGATTTCCCAATTCTCTGGGTAATGGTGTTAGGAGATGGAGCCTCTGGGAGGTCATGAGGGTAGAGGTCTCCTGAGACCTTGTGATAGGGACTCAGGAGGGCAACTCACTCCCTTCCCACCACAAGAGGACTCAGTGGGAAGACAGCCATCTGTAGCATGGAAGAGATCCCTGCCCAGATCCCAAGCATGCAGACTTTCCAGCCTCTAGAACTGGGAGAAATACATTTCCATGACTTATGAGCTACTCCATGCATGCTAAGTGACATAGCGGCTTGACTGACAGGCACCCAACTAAAAGCAAGAGCCCAGCGGCCCAGCGCCCATCCCTCTGCAGTCTGCTGGGAGGCTACCTGTGGAGGCTTTTGCTTTAGAGGCTTTCGTTTTTATGGTAGATGTTTAGACACTTGCCCGACTCATTCATTCATGAGAGCGATGGAATAGTGAGGCCTAGACCTTAACAAGCCGGTTAGTGGACACACACGTTTCAGGATTGATTTCCTCCTTGCCAGTGAAGTACAAAATAACCTGGTAGCAGCCTTCAAGAGTCTTAGATCCCCTGTGGCTGAGCCGTTTGGAAATATGTAATGTTTCCTGCAAGCATCTATTATTAATTCTAATGTTAGTAAAATCCTCCAGATAGTGTACATTTCTCAGTTCCCATAAAAATTAAAAGAATTTCTATTTTTAGTTTTGACTTTTCCGCTTGCTGGCTTTTCATCAGAAATTCACCCTGAACTGTCTCCGCCGGACCCTGGTCAGGAAGCCGAAATGTCCTGCTTATTGATTCTTTGCTGTTTGTGTCGTTGCTTGCTTGATTGATCTGGTCACATCTCTTTGAAAGCATCCTACTCTCAAGTCCATTAGCTAATTAGATGAGCAGTGGCGCCCATGGACGGTCCCAGGTGGGACCTGAGGCCCAGCCCCCTCCACCTGCTCTCATGGTGTGTAATCAGCCCTGGCTCTGCCCTTGGTGAAGTGTTTAGACAGATGTCTGCTGTAAGCTCTGTCCCAGAGTTTCCTCCATGTGCTGGGTCCAAACCCTGCCTGATGGGATGTCTGGCATGCACTCCGTTATTTATAGTTTATGTGTCAGAGAAAGGTGAGTCGAAAGGGTTACCATGTGGGACCCTCCCCATCAACCTTGTCTTTTCTCAACACATTCTCACTTCACACCCCACTGGCCCCTACCTATTTACCTAGCTACCTGCATACTGACACAGGGAACCTCAAAACCCTCTAAGACAGGGTAACAACCTTAAAGGACCATAGAGACCATGTGTCTTTGTCTTTTCCGGCTGCTGTAACAAAATGACACAAACTACAAGCTTATAAACAACATGCCTGTATTTCTCAAGTTCTGGAGGCTGGGAAGCCGGAGGACAAGGCTCCAGCAGACATGGTGCCTGGAGAGGGTCCTTACTCCCATGACCTCACATGGTGGAGAGGGTGCCTCTTTTACAGAGACTGTCATTCACGAAGCCTGTGCCTCATTACCCAGCACCTCCCAAGGCCATCACCTGGATGGTTGGGCATGTGAATCCTAGAGAGCGCAGGCATGCAGACCCTAGCACCAGGTGGGCAATGCCGCTGACCAGGTCAGTGCAGACGCCCATGTGGACACTGAACGGGTCTGGCTCAGGACACAGCCACGACTGGGGCTCGGCAGCATTTTGCTATAAAATTCAGGCCTAATATTGCTGGAAGCATTTTCATAAGCCAACTTTCAAGAGAAATTAGAAATCCATATTTTTGTGGAAATCTAATTTTAAAATCTTGGTTCACATCCCTTTAAAATGCAAACATTTCATGCAACTGTTACCACTGTATGTAAAAGCCAACATGCATTGACTGGGGGCTCCTCGTTTGTGTCTGTGCCATTTCATTTTTAATACTCTTCACACTGTCCACCTGGAAAACTCCACTCAGAAGCCTTCCCTTCACAGTCTTGCCTGGACTCTTCCTTCCAGGGCAGTAGTTAATTCAGCCCCACCCCCTTATTCTGGTGTCCATCACCTTCATGGTACTGAAAACAGTTTGAGGAAAACTCTCCACATCTGCAAGTTGCAGGCCTCGGCCCCGAGAAAGCCCCATTCGGGGCTAGCAGATCACAACTGGGATGCCTGCCAGCGTCAGCGCCCAGGATGCGGTGGGCAAGGCCGGAGTCCTGTCGAACGGCGCGTTGCCGCTCGGAACGGGGGCTGTGCCCTCCAGGGTTGGCTCACCGCCAACTTCTTTCTGGGTTCTCGCAAAGAACAAAATTTGGAAGCGTGAAAGTAGGATTTATTTAGGTGCGAGGAACAGGAAAAACAGAACGGAGCAGGAGGGAACCCAGACACAGTTTCCCTCGGGCGTGCCAGTCTTGGTAGGGAGGGCGGGGGGAGTTATAGCACGGGGCAACGCTATTGGTCCACACTTATGCTAATGAGGGTGCAGAGTCCTGACGCTATTGGTTAGCCCTTGAGTCTGCGCTCCCATTCAGCTCCGCCCCACGTCCCTTCCTCACAGCTCGCTGCAATCCCGGCCTCCCAGGAGCTGGAGGTCCGCACTTCGTGGGTGCTGGGGGTTCGGGGCTGAGGTGCTGTGTGGAGTGGGCATTTGCACCAAGCATGGGCTGCCACCCCGGGGTGACAGGTGGGCAAGCCCTACGCACCCTGGCCCCTGCCGGCGCCCACACTCCCGCCGACCCGGCTGCCTGCGGCTGCAGGACAAGGGTGTGACTTCAGCCCTGCCCACAGTCCATTTTTTGAGCTCTCTCCACCAAAAGCCCATGCTTTCCTTTTTTTTGTGGTAACGTAGGTATGACATAGATTTGCCATTTCAACCTCCTTAACCGTACAGTTCAGTGGCATTAATTACTGTCACATGGTTAGATGATTATTGCCACTAGATGTTTCCAAACTTTTCATCTCAAACGCAAACCCTATACCCATTATGCAATAAATACAGCTCCCTTCTGGTGCTGGTAACCTCTGATCTCCTATGGCGCTTTCTATGACAGGAAGTCCCTGGGGTGCCTCATATTCTAGATGCTCTGTGCGGGTGGAATCAGACCATATTTCATACAGTTTTCAGGATGAATTCCCATTGTGGCACGCACCGAACCTTCATTCCTCTTATGGCCGAATGATGGTCCAGCGCAAGTCTATACTGCGTTTTGCTTCTCCATTGATCTGTTGAGGGGCCTGTGGGTTGTTTCCACCTTCTGGTGATTGTGAATAATGCTGCAGTGAATGTCGGCGGGCCAGTGTCTGTCAGAATCCTGGTTTTCAGATCTCAGGTGCATGTCTAGGGGTGGAACCGCTGGATCATATCATTATTCTGTGTTTTGCTTTTTGAGAAATTCGGGTTTTTTCCACATGGGCCGCACATGGCCCTCTCCTCTGAGCAGCGTGTGAGAGTGCTGGTTCCTCCACCTCCTCACCAGCAGCTGCTGTTTTCCCTTTGAGAGAGAGGATTGCTCTGGCATTTTCGTAGGCTGAGTGGCGTTTCATTGTGATTTTCGTTTCCCTGATGACTGAGGGTGTTGGGTATCTTCCCCTGTGTGCATTGATCATTTCCATATCTTCATTAGAAAAATGTCTATTCAAATCCTTTGCTCAGTTTTAAAATGGGTATTAGTGTTGTTGAGTTTTAGTTCTTTATATATTCTGGATATCTACCCATTATTGAAGAGATGACATGAATTTTTTTTCTCCCATTTTCTCCCATATTTTTACTTTCTTGATAATGCCCTTTGATTTTGATAAAGACCAATTTATAAACCTTTCCTTTTTTGCTTGTGCTGTTAGTGCCATTTTAAAGATTCTATGGCCAAATGTAATATCACAAAGATTTACTGTTTTCTTCTAAGATTGTTTAAAATTTTTACTCATGCATTTAGGCTTTTGATTGATTTTGAGTAATTTTTTTGCACCTGGTGTGAGGTAAGGCTCAAAGGTAATTTGTTAATGCACTTGAAGATCCATTTGTCCATTTGTTGAAGAGAATGCTCCTTACTCTTTGCATGTACTTGACGTGCTTGTAGTAATTAATTGGCCAGGTCTGGCATGGTGGCGCATACCTGTAATCCCAGCAACTCAGGAGGCTGAGGCAGGAGGATTGCAATTCAAAGTCAGCCTTAGCAATGGCGAGGTGCTAAGCAACTCAGTGAGACCCTGTCTCTAAATAAAATACAAAATAGGACTGGGGATGTGGCTCAGTGGTCGAGTGCCCCTGAGTTCAATCCCTGGTACCCCTCGAAAAAAATCAATAGGCCATAGATGAGTTTATTTCTGACTTTCAGTTCCATTCTGTTGGGTTGTCTGTCTGTCCACCATGGGACCACACAGTGTCGATGATGGTAGCTTTGTAGTAAGTTTTGAAATTGGGAACTGTGAGTCCTCTGCCTTTGTTCTTCTTTCTCAATTTTGTTTTGGCTACTTGGACCTTTTGCAATCCCGTGTAAATTGAGGATCAACTTTTCCAGTGCTGCAGAAAAAAGACTTGGAATTTTGATGGGGATTGGGTTGAATCTGTAGGTTTCCTTGGAGAGAACTGACAACTGAACAATATTGTCTTCTTACCCACAAGCATGACGTGTTTTCCATTTCTTTAGGTCTTCTTTAATTTCATGCAGCTATGTTTTATAGTTTTCAGGGAGCAAGTCTTTCACTTCCTCACTTACATCTATTCATAGGCACTTTATTCTTTTAGATTTTATTGTAAATGGAATTGTTTTCACAATTTCCTTTTTGGATTATTAATTGCAGAATATAGAAACATAATTGAGTTTTTTCTGTTGATCTTCTACCTGAAATTTTCTGAATTAGTTTATTAACTGTTACAGTCTTCTTGTGGATTTTTGGTTTTTGATTTCCTATATTTAGAATTTTATCATCTGCAAATAGAGATAGTTTACATTTTTGTTTTCTAGTTTTTTTGTTTTTGTTTTTGTTTTTGTTTTGTTTTGGTACTAGAGATTGAGCCAGGGGTGCTTAATAACTGAACCACATTCCCAGCCCTTTCTTTTTCTTTTTCTTTTTGTATTTTATTTAGAGACAGGATTTCACATATTTGCTTAGGGCCTCGCTAAATTGCTGAGACTGGTTTTGAACTTGCAATCCTTCTGCCTCAGCCTTCTGGGCTGCTGGATTACAGGTGTGTGCCACTGTGCCTGGTTCTTTTCCAGGTTTGTTGCTTTTATTCATTTTTTTCTTGTCTAATAACTTTGGCTGGATTTTTCAGTGTAATGTTGAATAGCAGTGGTGAAAGCATGTATCCTCTTGTTCTTGATTGTTGAGGAAGAGGTTTTAGTATTTTACTGTCAAGTGTGATCTTACTCATACATTTTTCATAAATATTCTTTATTTTGCTGAGGAAGTTCATTTTTATTCCTAGTTTTTTTTTTTTTAAACCAGGAAAAGGTGTTGGATTTTTTCAAATGCTTTTTCTGCATCAATTGGGATGATCCTGTGGGTATTTCCTCCTCTATTCTATTAATGTTGTGTATTACACTGATTGTTTTTCTTATGATGAATTGCTCTTGTATTCCTGAGACAAATCTCACTTGCTGTTGGATTTGGTTTGTTTGTATTTTGTGGGACTTTTCCATCAATATTCATAAGAGATACTGATTTGTAAGTTTTTCTTGTGATACCTTTACCTGACTTTGGTATCAGGACAAAATTGGCCTTATAGAATGAGTAGGGAAGTATGCTTTCCTCATTTTTAAAGAGGGACTCAAGAGGAATTATTACAAATTCTTCTTGGTGGATGTACCAGTGAAGTCATTTGTTCCTGGACTTTTCTTCTTTGGAAGACTTTTGATACTCTTTTAACCTCTTTTCTTGTTATAACTCTTGAGTCACTTTCGGTAATGTGTCTGTTTCTAGGAATTTTTCTGTTACATCTTAGTTATCTAATTTATGGGGTATAATTACTCATATAATGCTTGCTTATAATCCTTTTGTTTCTGAAAGGTCAGTCCCCTGTGTCCTTTCTGATTTTAATTATTTTGTGACTTTTCTCTTTTTTAACAATTTCTTTGCAGTATAGCTAAAGATTTGTCATTTTTATCAAACTTTTCAAGTAACTTTTGGTTTTGTTGATTCTCTACTTTTTCTATTCTCTCTTTTGCTTATTTCTAATGTAATCTTCACTATTCCTTCTTTCTGCTAGCTCGAGGGTACTCAAAGGATAGTTTGGCAGGGTATAACATCCTTGCCTCAAATGCTTGCCTGCTTTTATCTTATTTTTTATGTGGTTATTGAATATCTGAGCCTATTCTAATCCCCCTGCCCCCTTCCATTTTTTAATTTTGTAAGTGACTTGGTCTTTTCTGGAGTTCCAGATATTTTTTTCCTTTTCTAAAAATCTATGCCTTTCCTAGTAATGTGTTTTGAGATTGACCATTCTGGTTAATTTTTTTTTTTTTTTTTAAGGTATACATTGGGTCTTTACTGTATAGATTCTGAGCTTCTCTTTCCATAATTTTTTTTCTTGGGATACCAACTGAAATATTTGTAATGATCCATTGTTTTGTTTTCTTTTTGGAATACTTTGATAATTCATACAGGAATTTTTTTTTCCCTGAGATTATACATTTGTGACTTTTTTCCTGGTCCATTGCCTCTTTTTAACCTGTGAATTTAAAAAATTCTCTTCATTTTTTTTTTTTTATCATTCTCCTACTCAAATCTCGGTATTTCCAGGCAAATATATTGTCTGTAGGGACTTTATAAAAGGTTTCAATCCTGAGATAATTTTTTTTCCAATTCATTTCCTGAGTTTTGTTACTTCTTTCATGTGTATTTTTTTTTTTTTTGGTCTGTTTCTTTCTCAGTTTTAAATTTCCGACTCAAAGGGTTTTTTCCATCCCTACATATGCTTACTACTCAGTGTGATTCACATGGAAGGTAGATCAGAATCAGGGGAGGAAAATTAGAGATACTCAGGGTGCGAGAGGTTGAAGAGTGGAGATTTGACCAAGATTCGTAATTGAATTAAACACAAAGACCTTTCCATTGAGTAACATCCTGCCCCGGAGGCTTGGGATGAGTGCTCAGAAGTCAGAGCTTGCACTGTGCTGGGTTTGATGGGGTTTTGATGTCTTCACTGGGGAAGTCACTGAAATGATTAGAGAGCTCTGAAGGACCGTAGTGACATCTGGGCCCTCCCCTGTGCAGAAGGCTGAGTCAAGCAACCTTCCTTTATTAGGAGGGATCATTTTAGATCCAGTCCTTCCTGTGTCCCAGGGGCAAACTTGGCCTGTGTGCCAAGCAGGCAGGCCTCCCATGAGCATTGGCACAGTGGGGATTCCCATGGGAAACGGGCACCCTCTGTGCCCTGGAAGTCCAGAGGATTCACATTGAGGAGGAAGAACCCTGTTTGGGGCCACTGTGTGCTAATGTCTTCATAAATCTTATGAGTTTAGGACAAAATAACGACATCCTTTTGGGTGGGATAGATAACCTCAGTTGGGATTTGACAAGACCCCAGGAGAACTCTGTGATGGTTGATTACAGGACATTTCCATGCCTAAGATGTTCACCTGGCACCGTCAGGGAGAGTCAGGAGGGGCACAACTCTGCAGTAAATCATGTCCAATTATTAAAAGTCAGCAACAGGAGTCAAGTCAGTAAAGGTGCATGTCCTACTGTGCAGGGCTCTGCTGCCACTAAGGGTGACGGAAGCACAAGGCAAGGCTGAGGATTTTCTTCTTTTCTCAAGGGCATTTGTGTCTACAAGCGGATTTCGAGTCGTCGCGGCGTAAGGCAAGAGAGGTGTGGCTGGCGTGGTGGCCGCCGTCACACGCAGGCTTCGTAACCCTCCGGGGGTAACGAGCAGGCTCCACGAAGGAGAAAGCACCTGAGGTAGACGGTGAGGTCCAGCTGAAAGAGAGGGCTGGGGAGAGGGCCCCACGTGGACTCCGCCACAGGGCCCCGTCGAGAGCGCACAGGACACACTTGGGAAAAGTGGTCAGATGAAGGGAGGAGAGGGTGGGGATTGCTGTCGCAGGTGAGTCGGGCAGTGAGGTCCTGGAGTCCAGGCCAGGGAAAGAGCCTCTTCAGTGAAGCTGGGAAGACGCTGATGGCCTTGGAGTGGGTTAGCAGCATAGCCATCCCAGCCCCGCGACCCTGGGCGGCTCTGTGACCCACCGCAGCCGGGTGGCAGAGCAAGATGGTGCAGGGAGCCTCTCAGGGACATGCTGGTGACACAACACAGGGACGGCCAGTGCAGAGGTGAGGCGGGGGGAGAGGAACCTGGGCTCTGACACCAGGAACATCCGTGCCGGGGAGCACCAGTGGGGTACTGCCGACAGCGATGCTGAATTCAAAAAAAGGACATTCAGTACTCTCAGAAAATCCTAATAAAAGCGAGATAAAAGTCATCTCTCAAAGTTTTTGAAGCAACTGTACTCTCAGGTGAGCCAGTCCAATATCCGAGTGTACTTTGCACTTTAAAGTGGTGTAGATGGAAAGATTTGAAAATTTAAAGTTAAGCTTTGGAGAAAAATAGTAGGATCACTCTAAGGTCAGCGGTCACTGCCTGCCATAGGGACTGAACAGTCACCACCCTGTACCTCGACCACTCTATACCCAGCCCTAAATAGTGTCATTAAGTGAAAGGTACCAGTGATCACATGGTGATTAGTTTGCACAGATGGCTTATTTGAACAAGTAGCAATAGCCAGTTGGGAGGATGTGCTAATCGGAAGCCCACAGTGTCGCACGCACATGCGCACACACACACATGCACACCCACACATGGTGTCCTTCAGGAAATTCCACCAGAGGAGTGATAGCATTCAACAGGGCTGCCTCTAAATCCTGGAAAAGTGCCCGACTCCCAGCATCCACAGTATGCAAGCAAGTCCGCTTTCTCACTGCAAGTAAGAGAGGGAGACGGGGACAGCGGTGAGCAATTCCATCTAGTTGGTGTAATCGAGTTACAGTGCTCGTAAATGGAGGTCAGAGAGAGGGTGGTCCGAGGGGCAATTCAACCTCTAGTCCCCGACGGGCAGGTGCTAGTTGGAAGAGGACGTCAGGGGTGCACCCGCAGAGGTCTTTCTTCATGCCCAAATACCCCTGCTGTGCAGAGATGGGCAGGGCAAGGATCATCAAACTGCCTGCCTGCCAGGCCTCCCCGTCCCGCTCACCAGCTCCTCGAAGCTGCGTGTTGAAGACAAGAGCCACAGGGAAGGCGCCTGGGCCCCGAGTCCCTTCTCAGAGAGGAGCTGCCTGATGGCCGTGTCTGCGGTTCCCTCTGGAGAAAGTCCCTCCAAGCTTGTCCTCTGCGGTTGCTCTTCTCTCGAGGACGAGCTGAGCAGGTGTGCTGGTCGGCTTTCTGTGACTGCAACCAACACCTGAGGTGACCAAACTATGAGGAAGAAAGGTTTATGTGGGCTCAGAGTCTCCTAGGTTTCAGGTCGTGACTGGTTGGCCTTGATGCTTTGGGGCCCGTGGTGGCACGTCAAGAAGGGAGGACATGGCAGAGGAAGCCCTTCACCTCACGGCTGGGTGCCTGAGAAAGGAGGAGGGCTGGGCCCCACAGGCCCCTCAAGGCACAGGCCTGGGGCCTGAAGACCTCCCTCGAGGCCCCCCTGCAGAAGGCACCTGGCTGGGGTCTGAGTCCTCCACAGGTGGGCCTCGGGGACCGTCCAGGTCCAGCCCCTAGCGGCAGGTGTGAAGCACCACCCGCCTTCCTGCCACCTCAGGGGCGTGCCCCAGACCTTCCCGGCCTCTCCAGAGCTGAGCCCCACGCACCTGCTGGGCCCACTGCCACAGCCACCTGTGCCACCTGTGCCACCGGTTACCACAGGCCTCTCCAGAGTCTCTGCAGGAAGCGGGAATGACTTTAAAACAAGGGGGCAGGGGTAAGGCTCCCCTCACCCTCACCCACGCCCCTGAGCTGTAGTTACGTCGCCCTCGCCGCCTGTGATTCCAGTGACTCCAAAGCGCTCGGTGACTTGGAGCCAACTCACCTGCACGGAAATCCACCCGCTTCCACTCACACAAAGGATCTTCCAAGAATTTTGCAATGCTGATTTTATAAAAAAAAAGAAACTATGACAATATCATTTAAAACTTTCCTTTAAAATGTTGTAAGCACTCTGAAGAACTCTAGAAGCCCTTTTATTTCTGTCACTGCTGCGCTTCTTAGACGTCATTCCTGTCCTTTCTTCAAAGCAGTCTGACTAGAAGCGCGGCCAGGTTAGAGCAGCCAGCTGCAAGTGGGACTGCCAGTGAGCAAGAGGAGCCAGGCCACGTGGGCACCAGTCCCCGGGGGCCCAACGCCCATCTCCGCACGTTCAGGGGTCTTGGAAGCAGGGGAGATGGTGTCCTGCCGTCTTAAACAAGAGGGAGTTGCTGCAGGCTCTTTGGGACTTTGTGGTTCTGGGGACCTGTGTGGAAAGGACTGGCCCTGCTGGCCTCCGTGGAGGGAGGAGCCTGGGCAGGGGCCTCAGAACAGGCCAGCACCGCCTCCTGCCGGGACCTCACCTCAGAGCCAGGTCCAGGTGGCACCCCCCTCTGCCCCAGGGCTGGCAAGGAGAATCTGCTCCCTGCGGCTCCTGCATCAATAGCCGGCGCTTCCAAACCCTCAGGAGCCGGCGCCCCAAGCAAGCAGACATCTCCACAAATACCCTGCGGGCTTGTGAGATTTGGGTGAAGAAGTTTTCAATTGTTCTGTGTGACACTTGCGTCTTCATTGAACTGCTGTGTTGGGAGGAAACGCACACATCACACAGTCTACCCAAAGCCAGCGGTTCATGGGTTTGGGCACCTGCCAGGAACCAAAGGAGCCAGAGGCCACCTAAGCCTCATTTGAGAGCTTACCCCAGGTGCACAGCCTCCAGCAGGTGGGGCCTCTGCTCTGCTGGCCTTGACTAGGCTGCCTCCACCTCCCTTGCCCACTGTAGGCTCAGGGGTGCAGGAGCTCAGGGGCCACCAGCTGGCGTTCTCAGACATCTCTGGCTCGGTGGCAGGCTGGCCCACAGTCGCAGCACCCCTTCAGGTTCCCAAAGAGAGGGGAGAGCTGGGGGCTGCTGAGAGCGTGCTGCCCCCTCATCAGCCTCATGCTGGTCTCCTCACTGAGAAAGGGTGTTGATGCCGCCCAGACAGGTCTCCAGAGGGCGGTGTCCTGGGCGGAGCAGGTGTGCTCTGCGGCCCAGAGCCCCTTTCCGGGGCGTTGGTTCACGGCTCCATCCGAGGTTTGCTGCAGCACACCTCAGTGCTGAGGGGCTGGCGCTCTCTGTCGAGGTTCCTCTGTCACCGTCTCTGTCCTGTGTGGGGGGTATGGTCGTGTTCCTTCTGCAAGTTATTCTCTCACCCGTGCCACACCCACCACCACCCGAGCTCAGGTTTCTAGTGTCCTGAGAGGGGCGCAGAATCTCCTCTGGTCTCGAACACCACACCCTTCCTCCTCTTTTCCATTCTGGCGCGATACACAGGCAGCCGGCCAGTTTTAAGCATGCGCAGTAAGGGCGACTGATGTGGTTGTGTGACTGTCACCGCCAGGTCTCCAGGGCCTGCCATCTCAAACTGAAACTCTGCCCCTCGGCGCCGACTCCTCTCCCTCCCACCCCAGACCCTGGCAATGGTCTCTGTGATCTGAAACTCGGGTCTCACGGGAGCAGAGTCGCAACACTTGCCCCTTTGACGGGCTCATTTCGCCTGGTGTAATGACCTCAAGGCCCCACCGCGCTAGAGGGTGCCGGATGCCCGGTTCTGAGGGCTGACGAGTGTCCCACTGCTGCAGACAACGCCTCTTGTCTGTCCATCCATCCATCCGGGTGCACCTGGCTGCTTCCACCTTTGGCTGTCGTCAGTAATGTCGCGGTGACCTGGGGTGCAGGCCCCCTGCAGTCCTCTATGTCAGCTGGGAGAAGGAGATAGCTTTAGGGAAGGACTTCCCAGCCTTTTCATGCTGTGGCCTACAGAGGGCATGTTCATCTGGCTGGCTACATGGTGGTGGTGGAGGTGTCTGAGCCAGGATCCTGCTGCCCGGCCCTGCCTGCAATCTCCTGGACATGCCGGGTAGGGAGCCTCCGGACAGCCAGATTCCCAGGTTCAGAGCCCACGCTGCTCTGTGGTGGTGCCCGTCACGCTGAAGCCGCAGGGGGGTGACAGCTGAAGGGCACTTCAGGGCTCTCCCTCCCTCTGCCCACACCCGTCTTGGGAACCAGACTCTGCAGCCCTCCGCGGGACACATGGGATCTCATGGCCCAGGCCACAGTCACCTGGAACGGTGTGGAACGTTGCAGAAGGGTGTAAATCACCTTCCCTGTGAAGTCAGTATTAGGTCGGGACCTGAGGCAGGTGGGCAGCTGGGGTCCAGAGGGAAGACTGTGAAGACTGTGCGAGCTTAGGGACCCGTGCTGGGGGGCAGACACCCTGGGGGAGGGGAGGGGGGGGCGGGCGGGCCGCCTCAGGACCCTGGCTTCTGGGGCTGGCAGGGTCCCACCGTCATTTTTGCGATTATCAGTTCTGTCTTTATAGAAAGAGTCCCCTTTCCCTGCGGCAGCAGGCAGCCCACCTGTCTCGCTGGTGCTGGGAGGCAGGGGGCTGGTGCAGGACAGCCCAAGCCCCAGGGCCTGCGTGGGACCCTCGCAGTGGCAGGTGTCCACGTGGGCACGAAGACCACACTCAGCACTTCTTTTTCAAATATTTTATTAATCTGTTTGGCCAAACAGGTAATGGAAACAGAATAATAATTTGCTAAAAAGTTCAGGTCATGAATGCCCCTTCCCCCAGAAACAGAAGACTCCAAGGTTACAGACGCACCACTGGGTTATGACAATGTTTCGAATTGCTTCCATTTCATAGGTAACAATGTAAACTTCAAAAATAGTAAACTCTAACCCCCGCCCTCTTTACAAATCTATCACAGATAGAATTGTCTGGCAGACCTAAGTTGTGTAAGTAAACAGCCTGGTGCTTAAAAGTTTCATAAAAAGGTTTACGGATTCGGTTAGTAATTTTTCAGTCTTGGTCTTGAAGTAAAAGCCACCAAGGGCTCTCCTCCCGCACGGTCTACCTTAACACACACACTGTGCACCTCCAACCAGGCTCCGCGGACACTGGTCACCAGCTTTGTCGTTTTTGCACACACACACATATAGTTTTGTTTGTTTCTAAAGATTGTACATCTAAATTATAAGACGGCGCCAGTGACTTAGAATGTCACCTTGGGTCACATAGGTAAAGACAAAAAATCTGTAGAAGGCACTGTAAATCCTCCTGCATGATCTACGGAGTCACGAGGGAGCAGGCCAGCGGGGCTGGGCTTCCCTTTCCCCTCCGTGACCTGGTGCAACCTGTCCTCTGATGGTGCTCATGTCCACGGCATTTTCTGCTTCACTTCTTCCCACCCCATCCTCCCATCCACCCACCCTCCACCCCTCCACCCATCCACTCACCCATCAACCCATTCACCCACCCAACTAGCCAACATCTACCGGCTCACCCACCCACCCATCCACTCATCCATCCATCCAGATCAACTGACAGTTATCTTTTGGTTCATTAAAATTCCTTAAAATTAAGAGTACAGCTCTGGTATAAAACAAAATATGACCTACTATAGCTGAAAAATAATCACAGTGTACAATGTCATTTTCGGTTGCTAGGATTCAAAACATTTGCCCTGGCTCGTGAAGCACACCTGTCGTCAGAAACAATCGATGCAAGGCTCATTGTGACCGCTTTACATTCATCGGGAAAGCGCTGAGGTCCTTCTCTTCCTTGTTGAATCGGTGCCCTTGAGTGAAGGTCTGATGTGGAAAAGTGCAAGCAAATTGGACATGCCAATAATACCATAGGACTTACCGCAGAGTACCAAAACTGTACAGGTATGTACACCTTACCCCACCGAGGCTCCTCCTGCCAGGGGCAGGTCTCCGAATCATCACCGCGGGGACGTCCCCAGAGTCCCAGAGGAGTGGCCCTAGCGCGCGAAGGAAGGGCGAGCTCTCCTGCTCCTGCTCTGGGGTCCCGAGCCCAGGTCGGGCCCGCCCTCCGCCGGCTCCTCCTTCTTCCTCACTTTGAGGTGGGTGAGCAGCTTGATCAACCAGACGTCCCACTCCTCGGGCAGGAGCAGCAGGAGGAAGCCCAGGCCGATGATGATGATGGCGATGAGCCGGACCCCGTTGAAGGCGATCTGACTGGTGTAGTGGTCAACCACTGTGGGAGACAGAGCGCGGTTACTCAGGGGAGCACGCAGGGGAGCACGCAGGGGCAGGACGCCGGCCCTCAGAACGCTCCGGGCAGCCGCGGTGGCCTCTGGTACCTCACCCTGAGCGTCACGGAGCCGTGTCCTCAGCCTGGCACTGTCCTGCACCTCCCAGAGTGACTTGGCACCTGGGTTTAAACATCGATTTTTGTGTGTTTAAAAAATAAGTAAGAGGCAGTTGGAGATAAACATGTATTTAAATGGAAATATAGCCAAACTTTTTCATGGCCCCTCTGGGAGTCAGGATACTGAAAACTGCTTTCCTTCTATTTCTGGTAACTTTCACACTGTCCATAGTGACAGGCTCTAGTTTTATAAATTTAAAAGCATTAATTCACACTATGAATAATGTGTATGTATGTGTATGTACATGTGTATAATGTGCATGTACGTGTGTGTCTACACCCGCACACGCGCACACGGTTTGAAGGCCAGCCTGAACTGTTCTTTTAAGATGATAGATGTGGGCGTCAGTCAGGGCCAGGTCCTGGTGCCTCTGCTGTCCTCGCTGTCCACGGGGCTCTCTCAAAGGCCCACCCGGCACAGGGCTCGTCTCACACGGGTGGGGTGAGAGGACAAAACGGGAAGCGGCTCACGTCAGCTCACGAAGCTCCGACTGTCCTTCCCCAGCCTGACGGTGCTTGAGGACCCTGGCTGTTGGGGTCTCCGCTCCTGCTTCGGGCCTCTCTCTGGCCTTTCTCCTATTAACTCCTGGGCACACTGGAGTCTGTTCCCCAGCGGGTGCTGACCTTCCATCTCACCCACCCAGGAGAGAGGTTTGCACATGTCACAGCTCTTGAACTGACTCCTTGGACCTGTCTGCCCCTGGCTCTGGGGGCCTCATTCCTCTGCTGGTGTCCCTCCTTCCTCTCTCCTCCCTGACTCCCTCCTCATCTAGCAGGTGGGCAGAGAAAGAATAAGAGGAATGAAAGTTAAAAAACTTTTCACTGAAAAAACATTCTAGTGCCCTTCCGTGGAATAAAGGTTCCATATTATCCCACCCCTGACGCCAGCAAAGCTTTCTGCTGATTCACCAAGGGGTGGGGCAGTCCACCCTACAGTCTCACAAGCAGGACCCTGGGTGGGTCCTAAAGGCAGGCGAGGGCTCTTCTCTGAGAAGCTCCTAAGCAGCAGCTTCCTTTGCTTCTCTCCTCCAATCAGGAACTGGATTCCTTCCATGGACACATCCCTGAACCTCCCATGTCGCAGGTAAGTCGTATGAAATGATTCTGACTGATCTTGCCAAAACCTGGCAGTGGGCTGGGACCAGAGTAAGTTTCTCAGTAAGACTCACCTAGAACATGCCTTTTGCCAAAAGAACCTCATGTGCCTGTAAATTAAGATGCAAAGGATGGAGGGGGCTGTGGACTCAGTGCCTTTCAGAAGGCGGCAGCTGGCCTGCTCTGCCAGGAGCCCAGGCACCTCTGCACCTTCAAGGGCCGTCGCATGGCTTATTCAGTTGGACCCCCATGTTGACTGAAGGAGCCAGGGCAGGCATGGCCTTCGTCTGTAGGGGAGACAATGAGCTCAGGCCCAGAGCGCTGATGAGTGGGGACCACTGCCCCCCAAGGGGTTGTGCGGTGTGGGGCTGAGCCCAGAGTCCTGCTGCCTCCTTCAGGCCACTCCGGGAAGTGCTGGGGCCTCGGTGAGGCATATACAGAGCTCATGGGTCAGGGTGGTGAGGACTGAGTCTCAGGGAAAGGCCAGGAATTGGGAGCCGCTTGGATGGGGCTGGCACAGGCCTGGTTCCCAGAGGCCCGGACACGGGAGGGCTTGGGAGACACTGTGGAGGAGCCCTTGCAGGGGCCGAGGGAGCAAGTGTTCTGGAGAGGAAGGATCACAGCTCTTCAGGCTGGGGGCAGGTGCCCCGGGAGGTCAGGCGAGGCCGGGAGATTCTGGGAAGAAACCCCAAATCAAACCAGCCTGAGGCAGGAAAAGGAAGGGGGCAGGGCAGGTGCAGGCAGGCCTTTGGACAACTGTGGACGGTGTGGAGGCCAAGGCCCCAGGGCCTCGCTGAGCAAGCTGGCCAGACAGGCACAGGATTCTCTCCTCCAGGGGTAGAGGACAACAGGTTCACGCCTCTTCAGTTTGACATTTTTCTATATCACACCCTGAATAAATTTTCTCCTCCAGAAAAATCACTTGCAAAAATTAAAGTTTTCTGCTACATAATTTTCTTTCTATGAATAGACTGATGATATTCATCTCTGCTCCCACACCGATTAGGATGGAGACTTCCGGGCTCTGTATCTTGGTGCTGCGCGTGAACGTCAGGCTGTTCCGGAGGCAGCATCGCAGACACAACAAGCATTGACATTTTACCTAAGAGCTTCTCTTTCCTTTGCAAAAGGTTGGACGTGTGTCCTAGACCAGGCCGGGGAGAATGCACATGAGAGCGTGCGTGAATGTGCGTCTGCCTGTGTGCGTGATCGTGAGGAGCAATGTACAAAGCCAGGCATATGGTTTACCTGCGTTCACAGGTACACTGAGCACGATTCCAAGAGACATCAGAGTGGGATACGTCACGGCGATTCCGAAATTTAATACAATATTGAATGCTGAAATAAAGAATTTGGAAAGCAGGGGTTACTCATGGTTATACCTGAAACCCTGCATGGGCCTCCCGCCTGACCCCCCGTTTCTCTGATGACTCTTTGCTGTGACCCAGGGAACTTGGGACAGGAATAAGCATTCTGATCACTCAGCCCCCTCTTCCCTGAGCTCTGGGAAAGAGAAAGGGAATTCAGAAAGGTGACCAGAGGAGGTGCCAGAGAACGGGACAGGCCATCTGACTGGCTTTGCTTTCCTGGCTTGCTGGCAGTGCTTCTAGGGCGGTCATACATGCAGGGACTCTGGGATGGGGTTTTGGAGGAAAGTGGGTAATGCCCCTCCTGGACTGCTTGCCTGTCTTGCTGTCACCACCCACTGAGGGACGATGATGAGGAAGATGACATTAATAATAATGCCGACTGGTCTTATTTACTGAATGCCGACACCTAAGCCATGTCCTGGGTGCTCCACAGCATCACCTTGCCAACCCTTACCACTCGCTACCTCCGGGTAGTGTGCAAGACCCTGGGCTTTGCTGTTCAGAGCGGCGACCCCGGTCGCTCTTACAGGGTCTGCAGTTCTGGAAAGATGTGCGTTATGAAACGTGAAGACCTTGACAAGCAGCCAGGACACGGGCAGCAAAGAGCACGGTTCTCCTAATTCAGGACCCAGGCTTCCACGGAGTCCTGTCTGTCATCACGGTTTTCTGGGGGTTCTGGACAAGATGGCAGCCACTTACTCAATAAGAGGACTGAAAATCCACAAAGGTTTCCCCATGGAATGTCGTCGAACGAGCTCCAGTATTCCACTTTGGTGAAGTAGAGCAGGACGGGGATGCAGGTGATGAAGACGACGTTGAACACACCCAGGATGGACAGGAACAAGGCGGCTTCCCCGAACTTGGCACTGCCCAGCAGGAGCTTGAACAGAACCTGCAGGGGACAGAGCGGGTGAGGCACACCTGGAGACCACGGCCCACGGGGCACCTCCGCTCAGGTCAGCGCCACCCCTGGGCTGTCGGTGAAGGGTGACAGACCTGTGCACTCCCAGCTCAGTGACCTAGCGTTGGAGAGCCTGGTTCCCCGCGATCATCTTTGCGAGTCCCATCTTCACACGAGTTCTTATTGTTCACGACGCCACATCAAGTGGAGACATCTGCTGCGGTGACACATCCTCTCAGGGCCCCTAACACTGATCCCTGCCCCCGGGCAGCACGGTTTGACAACCACGGTCCCCAACCCCACCAAAGGCTTTGGCTGTACAGAAGTTCCCTCTGAGTTGAAGGTGGAGGGATCCGCTCCCCGCTGCCCTGCTCACCACCCTGTGACAGAAGTGGCGTGTGTTCAGTGGAGGGCACTAAACCCCGACTTCTGTGGCATTTGTTCAGCATCTTGGGCCTGCAGGAGGCCAGGAAGAGAGGGACAGATGTGGCTGGAGGGGCCAGCCCCCTCCAGCCGTGCTTAGTGCCGCCAGTCCAGTTTGAGTCCCTGCATTGTTGCCCCTGCTTTGGCTGCTGCTCCCTGACAGCCAGTGCACAGCCGAGGAGTGGGGAGGCAGCTGCTCCCGGCCTCCCCTGCGGCTCCTCGAGTCCAGGCAGTGGAGGAGGTGGGGGTGGAGCGGCCAGCTCTGCGCTCCCTGCGGGCGGCCTTTCTACTTGCAGCTGATGGACCAGGGCAGTGTGGCCTTCCAGGACTTTCTCATCTGGACAGTGCTGGTGAAGTCCCAGAATGGCACTACACTGGCACACCCTTTGGTGAGATGTGGCCCAGAGGACAGTGACCCATGTGTCCCTGTGGGCAGCAAGGGCAGAGATCTGATGGATTACCAGGAAAAATCACTTCACTTTCCGCAAACCACAACACCTGGCACTCAGCACAGGGACCGTGTCTCCCTGGTGACTTTCTCTACTACGCCCTGCTGTCTGGATCCATGGAGGGCGACCGGTCTCAAAGCTGAGATCGGGCCTCTCACTGTGTCCTCCAGGTCAGCCTCCGGGCTGGGCCTGTGGAGGTGCACTCTCCACTACCCACCTGAGGCGGAAGCAGAGGGAGAGGGGAGGCGGGGAGGGAGCAGCCTGGAGGCGTGAAGGACTCGGGGTGGACGCGGCCAGGAGTCTGATGTGGGAACAGAAGGTTGTGCCTCTAGAGCTGCAGCGGGGAAGGGCTTCCTAGGGGTTCCCGGAGCGTGCCTACCTTGTAGAGGGCAGACATGGACGCAGAGCCCACCACCAGGGCTATGCCGATGACTGAGTGGCTGTGGAAGCCGTCCGCGTAGGTCATCATCACAATGCCGGCGATGGCCAGGATGGCAGCCACAATCTGAGTGGAAGGAAGGAAACGGCGTCAGGGCAGTAGGGGACCAGGCGAGTGCCAGCGAGCTAGGAAGGTTGCTGGGTCTGGGCCAGAGGGAGGGAGACCGTCCCCACCTCAGGCCTCCGGGAGCAGCAGGCGGAGGTGCCCATCAGCACTGCTCTGCACGGAGGGGCACTCGGCACAGCGGGGCCCCAGAGCACAGGGACGGGGCCGCCAGAGTGGCCACGCGGCTCAGCCTCAGGCCACGGCCGTCACCACGATTCTTGGAGACCCAGTGATCCTAATTCTGGTGACAGGTTATTTGGCCATAGCAAGGCTGGGGAGGCAATCTGGACTGTCACCTGGAAGCTCCCAGTTCTCTCCAACCTTCTCAAAGTGCCTCCTGTGGCTTTGTGTCTGTGTTTTCTTATCCCAGCAGGAAGGCACGGCGGGGAGGGTGGGCCTTGTCCCCATTCTGCGCCCAGCAGCAGAGCCTGAAGGTGTGCCACCTGCATCTAAGCTGGAGGTGCAGCTCCTCCTTGGTGGCTGGCCCTGCCCCAGCCACCTCCACGCTGCTCCTGTCTAGACACAGACTCTGGACTGTAGGGAAGCTTCCTGCAGATGGACGCACTGCGGCTGGCAGATCACGGCTGTCCCAATAAGCAGGAGCTGGGCCGCCTGGGACAATCTCTGGGCAGAGAGATCCAGCCGAGGGCCATGGAGCCACAGGGCGGGTGGGGGACTGTCAGTGGAGAAGCAGGAGGACTAGCTACTGGATTTACCAAGCGTTCTGTCCGTCCGCCTTACAGATGGTTCCAACCTGCCTTGCAGTCTGAAGCAGTGCATCACGGCTAAGGTCACATCATGAGGGAGTCCTGTGTGTTTTATCATCTTATCCTCAAGGTGGGTAGACAGTATCTTTCGTCTCATTTTGTAGTCATGAAAACCTAGGTGCAGAGAGGCCACGTAACCTGCCCAACGCCACGCAGGTGGTGTGTGGAAGATCAGAGACACCCAGTTCAGGTCTGGCCCAGCTGCTGCCCAACACAGGACAGGGCTGTGTAATTGGCATGGCAGCAGCTGCTGCCAGTTGCTGTCAGCTTTGAACCAAGGTTTCCTTCTTGGCCGAAAGACAATTCTTAGGCTGGTGGAAGGTGGCAGTTGACTCTCACAGCATGTCTGAGTCACACAGGTCTGGGGCACACCTCACGCAGCCTTTTCATGTCGTTCTATTTTGTCCATAAAACACCGGCCCTAGGCAGCTGGTGACTATGGATCCCAGGGAACTCAGCCCTGCGCCTGTTCTTTCTGGCTTAGCAGTTCACTCCTAGCCAGCTGCTTTGTCCTGCACCTGTATATGCAATCGCTCCCTGCCCTGGCGATAACTATCCAAAGAGAGGAAGAAGCAGAGCGAGCACAATGTAAGTGGCCAGTTGGAGAACAAGAAAGGACAGGTGGAAAAGCAGGCGGGAACAGGTGGGCTCTGTCCCCAGGACACAGGCAGGGAGAAGATACTGCTGGGACAGTTCCCCGGCTGAGCAGCCAGATACCAGCAAGAAGAATTCAAAAAGCAGGGAGGGAGGAAGACATGGCCAGGTTTCCTAGAATTTGGAGTGTCTCCAGGTATGCTTGGGTCTCCCCAGCCTGCAGCCGAAGTGCGGGGTAAGGGAGGCTGGTCTGGCTCCAGTCCTCTCTCTTCTTTGCTGATTAACTGATAAGCAGCTAAAAGCTTCCCCCCAAGGGGACCTGAGCAGGAGGCCTGAGGCTGGGGCTGGAGGGGTGAGAAGAGTGAGGCAGTCACCCTGCTTCGGTCAGCAGAGGGACACACACCAGAGTGGTCACCGAGTCCTGTGGGATCCCTCTGACAGGTGGCACCAGGGACAGAGACCTGCTGGGGGCCCCAGCCTCAGGTCAGGGGGTCGGTGGACCCCCGCTGTCTGGGCCTCAGCAGCCCTTCCTCAGCCAAATGCTCGCAGCAGCCTCAGGGCAGAGCCGAGTTCGGAGTGGAGTCTTCTCCGGCCTGGGGTTCCTTGGAAGAGTCCAGCTCTGCCTCAGAAAGCTGGGCCTCCTTACATCTACTACCTGAGGGTCTGTTCTCAGGCCAAGGTGCTCCCCTGGCTGCTTCCCGCCGGCGGTGAGCTCTCCAGGCCAGTCAGGGGTCCTGAGGTCACACGCCCGCGCACACCTCCGCATCTGCCCACCCAGGACACCATCTGCATTGGAATAAGGCTCCCCACGCCTCCCTTCCTTCCTGTCCCCAGGCCCACCGACACTCCCCACCGAACTATCCTAAACCCAGGACTGACGGGCAGCAGCGGTGCCAAGACCAGGTGGGCGAGGGCCACCGGCTCTACTTCATCCGGGGCTTGATAGCTGGAGACGGGAGGACGCACAGCCAGGATGCTGCCGTGGCCTGTCCCCAGAGCGCCTGCCCAGGGTGGGCCTTGTCACTGTCACACCGGGCTCCCAGGGCGGGGACCTGAGTCCCAGGACTTGGGCTGAAGAAAAGCGAGGGAACCTCCAGCCTCAAGGAAGAGCTGAGGGTCACTGGTGCTGCCCTGCTGAACCTGATCGCCTTCCAGACCAGGGCCGCCCCAGGCTGGCCACGGCTGTGGGGGGCTGCACGCTCCACGCCAAGCAGAAGCCATCTGGATACTTTTAAGTCTGGGGTACTTTTGCAAAAGGGAAAGAAGACTGATTTTTAAATGCAGCTCCCCAGCGTTGGCCTTCCTGGCTCCAGGAGTGTTCTCATTGACCCAAAGAACATTAGTGTGTAGGGTCAGCTGAGTGACCCTCTGTCCACCCCTGCTCCCTGCCCTTTGAGTCCTCCCATTCTGGGTTCAGGATGTAGGAGACAGACCCCACCCGCCCCAACAGAAAGGAGCAGGATCAGACGCTGGAGTCAGCATCCAGGGACGACCCTTTGTGAAGAACTTAGCGCATCTGGATTGTTGAAAAGGCCAGCTGGAACCTGAGATGGGTTCTGAGTCCCTCTTGCCACTCAGAACTCCCTAAGTGTTCTCCAGCCTCTGGCACTGGCCAAAGAATTGGGCAGATGCATCCACCCCTTCTACCTGAGAGGGACTAATAACAACCCTGAGAAAAGAGCACATACTGAGTTTTATGAGCGAAGCTTACACCACCTTGCCTTATCCTCACAACTGTTCTATCAATGGTTGTGCCCTGCTCACTTTATAAACCAGGTAAACCACGGCTCAGAGACATTTGGTGACCACCCTGAGGTCCAACAGCACAGAAGAGCGGAGGCAAGCCCTGCAGCCTCATCACCTGACACTAGCCCGAGCACTTCACCACCACATGAGAACCTCTGGCCTAGGTCGCACGTGGACAGCACCCCTAAGCAAGAGCCCAGCAGTACGCCAGGTCAACTGCTCACACAGCTTCTGGTCCTTGGGTGCTGCAAGTGGCTTGGGTCTTCCCAGCATTAGGAGTCACATTCGTTTCTTTTTGGATCTGTCAGCATGGCCTCCACCTACCAGCACTGTCCTGCTGCAGCCCTGATGATCTGAGTGGCTGTCCTGGTCACACACATCTCCTGTGCACACTGTTCCCCATAGGAGGCTGAGCCTCAGCTACAGCTTTTGTGCCTGCATAGCCGATCCTGAGGCTCGCATGCTTAGCCCCTGGGGTGGCGGACCCACTCAGCTCCCTTCTGTCTTTGGAATTTTCCTCCTGGCTAACCCAGAGGTCTGAGCCAAGTCTGAGACCCTTGGGCACCAGTTGAATATCATCTTGGACCAACATCGCCATGTGTTTATCAGGGCCAAACGTCCATCTCGGAGATGTCGCCAGCTTCCTGGGCTATCAAGGAGGAGAGGTGGAAATGCCCTGCAACCTGCCGGGGAGGCTCTTTGGTGACTGGCCCTGGACTTTGAAGAGGAGACCGAGACTTGCCCTGTGTTAACAAGTTACAACGTCCCAACGTGGACCCCAACCCGTGGGCCTGCCTCTCAGAGCCGCCTCTGGCTGAAGTCCTGCAGCACGCAGCTGCGGACTGCAGTGGTCAACACAGACCCCACGGCTCAGGTGGCCTCGCGGCCAGACTGCAGCACCGCGCAGGCGCGCTGGGGAGCCCCGCCCACCAGCGCTTGGCCTGCTGCTCTCCGCGGGCCGGGGCAGCTCGGGCTCTTCCTTTTCTTAACCTCAGCAAAGTTCTGTTCTCTGCTAGCTGCCAAGTTCACCTCCACGCTTCTCCTTCCAGTGAGGGGGTCTCTTGGGAAATCGCTTAGGAATTACGCCCATGAGTTCCACGAAGCGCCTTGGCTCTTCACATCACAGTGAAGTCACGAAGGGCACCTGCGTCCCCAGGGTCACTGAGGAGGCCCAGGGGCAGTTTCTGTGGGAAGCACCTGCAGCTCTTGCCGAGATGTTATTAGATCACTGAGGGAGTGAGTTTTTATTCCAAAATTAACACGAAGCCTCAAAACAAATTCTCCCCCTACTGAAAGCTAAAAATACAACTCGGAGTTGACTCAAGTCCCTGCTGCTGTTTGAGTAACTTAGGTGGGCGTGAACCCGCCGTAGGGTGATGTCACTGTTCCCAGGACAGTGGGGCAAGGACAGAGGTGGAGGCCGAGAGGCTGCCCCACTGCTTGCCACAGGGCTTGCTCTAATGGGGCTGCCCATCAAACTGGCTCCAACTTCGAGGCAGGAAGGCGTGGGGGACACGCTGTAACTGGGGGAGCACGGGCAGCGGGGCCAAAGCTGTCTGGTGGGTGACAAGCTGATGATGGGCAGTAGCAGCTTCTGGCCACCAGAGGGAGCAGTCAGAAGCCATTAGGATTCTGTCCAGGCTAAACGTCACCTGCTCCTGGGGCAGGCTGCTCTGGGTTTCAGCTGGCATTTGATAGTGAGTTTATCATATTTCATAGAGCCGTTATGCAATCTGACTGGTTTGAATGTTATGCGGGACAATCCGGGGCTTGTCATTTCCCCCGCCCTTCGCCTGCGGCATGAGGAAGTGAAACTGCCCTCTGGTCTGGACTGGACAGGAGCGTGTCTTGCTCACTTGGGGTGCAGACACATGGGCCAGGCAAAGGCCAAGGATGCTCATACTTGTGGGCACGCAAGGGTCCTCTGGGTTTCGGATGCACTCTCCTAACCAGAGGTGTTGGCAGAAAGCTCCAGGCCCCAGGGCACAAGTCACCATGCCATGTGCTGCAGCCTGGAAAGCCACGGGGGGATCGGGGAGCACGCAGAGAGCAGAGCACGTCGCCATTCCCAGGCTGGGCCCCGGGCTGGCACGTACTTTAGGGAATGCTTGAAATGAAAGGTGCATTTAATGAAAGCTCTCTAGTATGGTTTGCAAGCAAGAAGGTTTGCAAGGCACCACGAGCCCAGCCCGGCCAGGCTCCTTTGCTGCGGATCGGAAGGATGGTGGTCAGCAGCTAATGCTCATGGTCCAGCACATGGAGCTAAGCAAGCCAATGGGCAGGTTTTGGTTGACATGACTAAGTGAGGGGAAGATAGATAATAAGGAACTTACCCTCACTCCCATGAACCTGTCCCTGAGAACGATCCATGAGAGCAAGAACACAAAAGCTTTGTTGCAGCAGAACAACACCGACACGTCCGTAGTGTTTATTTTCTTTATTGCATGTAAGTACAGGTAGTTTGTGAGGGTCCAGAGAACACCAAAAGGGGCTGCCTTGGTAAAAAACACCTTCAAAGTCAAGCCATTGTCTCCAAAAAATCGACAGCATTCCCTAAAACAAGGAAAGAGAGGCAGTGTTATTACAGTCCTGGGTTGAGGTGGACCATTTTTTTTCCTACACGCAATTTTTCTTTTTCTCTCTCTTTTTAGAAAAGTTGGCAAGGGGTGGGGTCTTTTACTCTAGCATCAATTTTAATAAACATCTTTCTATCACGGCTCTTGGACCTGTTGCTTTATTCTGTGGAGGAAATCGTGGCACAGTGGCCTGGCATCACGGAGGACTCCTTCCACCCAGGGGAAGTTTGCAATTGATGGTTCCACACAGAAGGGGTGTGATTTTTCTCACCTGGAGGCCCAGTTCCATGGTGTATCATCCCTGGAGAAAAGGGGGCAGAAAGCACCTGCCCTGAGTGTGCCTGTCCCCAGAACCCAGCTCAGGGGACAACCTTAGAGTGAGCCTGGATGCACGAGTCATCCTGAAGGACACGGCTTCCCCTGCACGCTGGGAGCCAGGCAGGCCACTGTCCTCTGTAGAAGCTACCTTCCTGCATGTGCACAGGACAGCGGCTCTCTGGGTGCTGGACAGGCCACACCCTGAGCAAGCTCCTGTTTCTGCACCTGACAGGGGAGCCCCTCTCCAGAGGGACAGGAGCTGAGGGCACTGTGGAAAGGATGCGTGTCACTCATCCAGCTGGTCACCACTGGACAGAATGTCACCAGAGAGAGGAGGCGCTTGGCATGGCAATGAGGGACAGAAGGGCCATCTGTTCAGCAGTCACCACTGGACCCTCCCCGTGGGTGTTTCTCCTGGAGCCTGGGCCTCCTAAGCCCCCCTTGGGGTATTTTCGTTGGTCTCCTGGGAACCCTTCCCACTGTCCTGGCACAGCTGGGCTGTGGACATGGCACATGGTGACTGACCGAGGCCTGTCACCTTTGAGGAAGAGAAGGAAGTCACGAGATTTTATTTTGGAGGGTGTGGAAGAAGACTGTAAACACTGGCCCCGGGACCTGTTTTGTGGTCAGGCGGGCAGCTACTTCTCGCACAGGAAGACATTTTGGCTGTGATGTGCAGAGCTATTCCTACCTACATATTTTCTCCACGAGGCCACTTTTAGAGGCCTTGGTCCACCACGTGGAATCCGTCTAACCCAGGAGGAGCAGGGAGATCCAACTCAGTGCCCGAAAGGGAGTTGAGGACACACCTGTGGAGAAGGCCTTTCAGTGCCATTGCGGATTCTCCAGGAGGCGTCGCTGGTCTTTGAAAAAGTGTCTAAGAAAAGTAGAGCCGAGTCTCCACACACAGTGGGCGGCCATGGGGCTTCGGGGTCACACATGGAGAGGGCCTGCAGGGCTCGGTCTCGGGGCCCGCCGCTTCCCCAGACGTTGGGCGAGGAGCCTCGCTCTGGTGGAGCTGGATCACGAGAGACTGGGCAGGCTCACAGACATGGTGCAGCCCAGCCAGACCGAGTGGAGGAGGGCAGCTGGACTCAGCCTCGCTGGGCGCACCAGAGCAAAGGAACAGCCATTACTAGAATGTACCAAATTCACCAGGGTGGGGAAGGTCCAGCCATGGCCACTTATACAAGCCAGTGATCAAAGAGGAAACGTAAGACCAAGAGTCAAAGGGGATTTGCTGGTATTTAAAATCTGTTCCTACTCTCAATCCAAAGTGGAATCTTTTGCTCATTGCGCATCCATGAGGAATCCATGGGAGAAACAGAAGGCTCGTTCGGGAACGGGAGAGGCCCTGGGCAGAGGAGTCGCGTGGTGTGTGGAATCTGCCAGGGTTCTGCCACCTTTGCTGTGCTGATCTCAACCCATAACACCAGGAAGAGCACTTGTGGTCACTAAGTCCACCAAGAAAGCAGTTTGGAGAGTGGCGCCCACTCTGGTCTGTGTCCACACGGCCCTCCTCTAGCTGACGGACCAGCATTCCTGTTTGCTGTGAAGTGTTCCTACAGCACTTCAGCTGCACTGCCTGTGGGTTTTCTCAAGCCCTTGTTTGCAGAGAAGTCTTTGCTCCCAAGGGACAGGAGCCAGGAAGGATGGCTTCCTTCATACCTGTGATTATGTGGCTGTAAGTGAGCCAGTCCCTTGGGCAGGACCCAGGAGCACAGGTATTCTTCCTGCCTAACGACAACCAATGTCAACTCCATTCAGAGGTCTCCCTTCGTAAGGGAACACCTTGTGAATAGGACTTCCGGTCCCATCTCATTCGCTCCTATAAAAATTAATTCAGAGGGCTCTCCGAAGCCCACCTCACAGCTTACTTCCTGTTTGAGAACCTGCGTCTGACTCCTGCCGAGCTTGGTGGTTGGAAGGGAAAGAAGGAGGTGGGGCACAGACTCGGTTCTGTACCGACTGCCCAAGCTGGGAGCAGGGCAGCAGTGGGCGTCCATCCTGGAGTAGAAAGGACAAGATTTCTGGGCTGGCAGAGCTCTGCTGGGTCTGTAAGAACTCATGGCCAGGGAGGGACAGCTCAGCTTGGGGGATCTTGGTTCTAACCAGACCAAGATGACTGACCCTTCTGGGTCAAGCAGCCTTATGCTGTTTTAAGACTGAGCACTAAGGGGTGTCGGCTGGCTGTCCTCTGCATGCTCTTGACTTCGAGGGGACCCAGGAGAGGTGATGTGCACAGATCCACTTCCGCCAGAGTCGTCTCTTGTCACGCAAAGACTGGAGTGCTGTCCCGACGGACTTCCACTCAACCGGCTGGACAGTTAAATGTCCTTCATTCTTTGCTCTCACTCATGCCCTTGGGCAGCTGGAGGCCGGAGGCTGCCAGGCTGCTCTCCAGCACATCCAAGCCCTTCAGTTCCTACCAACTGAGTCAGAGGCCAGTCTATATTCAGACGTGTTTGTTTGCAGTTCTGCATGTGCCAATTGTTCTTGGTATTTAAGTTGCATGGTTCAATTTAATATTCCATAAACCTCTGAAATATGAGTGAGAAGGAGAGTCTTTTTTCTATGAAATCTAAGTTGATAGTTTGAGGAAGACAAAGGAAGCAGGCACTGAAATACTGCTACTGCATTTTGTAGAGAACCATGGTAAGAAATAGGACAACCTGTAGAAGTCTGTAAGTTCTGCACCCTCCTGGCCTGACAAATACTCATGCTCCTGACTTCTAAGGAGGTGCTGTTGGATCCCCAGCAATCATAAATGCAAATCAAAACTACATGCCAGTCAGAATGGCAGTTATCAAGATACCATTAATAATAAATATTGGTGAGGGTGTGGAGAAAAGGCACACTTGTACATTGTTTTTGGGACTGTGAATTAGCACAACGACTCTGGAGAGCAGTGTGGAGATCCCTCAAAAGACTAGGAATGGAGTCACCATAGGACCCAGCTATCCCACTCCTCGGTATTTAGCCAAAAGAATTAAAATCAGCATGCTACAGTGACACATGCATACCAATATTGATAGCAGCACAGTTCACAACAGCCAAGTTATGGAACCAGACTGGGTGCCCATCAACAGATGAATGGATGGAGAAAATATGGCATATATACTTGGTGGATTTTCCCTCAGTCATAAAGGAGAATGAAATCATGCCATTTGTGGCTAAATGGATGGAAATGGAGAACATCATGCTAAGTGAAACAAGTCAGAATCAGTCAAGTTTGAATGTTTTCTCTTACATGCAAAAGCTACAGAGAAATAGGAAATTTTTCAAAAGGGGGGAGCTCATGAAAATAGGAGGGAGAACAGTGGAGTAGAGAAAGGGGGTGGGGGGCAGGAACAGTAATGGGAAAGAAGAGGAACAGCAGAATGAAATTAACCGAACTATGTCATGTGCATGCCTGAGCACATCACAGTGCACACCACTTTTATATACAACCAACCTGTACCAATTAAAAAAGTAAAAGTAAATTAATTTAAAAACTCGGGAGTGGAAAAGAAAAGAATCCCTGTTGGGAGAGCCTGCCTTGGTGGATTAAGATGGCTTGTCATTTAATTCAAATCAACAAGCACTGTTTAGCCTTGTTTTATTTCCAACTCTATTCAGGGCACTGTGCCTGATAAAGAACAAGTAAGCTTTTAAAACTAAGTAAGTTAAAAACAAAAGCTAAGAAACTTCATTTTACTATTTCTTTAATAATTTCCTTTTTTTTCTTTCTGGGACATCTTTTACTCTAATGTTAAACCTTCTGATTTGATCTTCTAATTTTATCTTTCCTTTTGTCTTTCATTTTCTTTCTTGGTCTTATTTTGTGAGGGATTATCTTGAATTTACATTCCGACTCCTCTATTAACAGTTTTTAAGTGGGTTGTCTACATTAACTTCTGAGAGCAGTCCCTGGTCTTGAGAAGTTTGTGGTGCAACCGGAGAGAGAACACTGATTTGCCAGCAGGAAGCAACACAACACACATGATGATACATTAGATGGCACAGAGCTTAGTGACACCATGGAATCCCTGGCCAATGTAGAGAGCTGGACTGATGCTGTAAGACCTTGTAAAAGTTAAACTTTTAGCTGAACCTCGAAGGACAGGTCAGAATTATACAGTATGGGTGTTGGAGGGTGAGATAAGAGGACGATTCGTATCTAATAAGAACACAGAGCTATAAAAATAAAATAACAATGGAAATTAAATATAGGATAAAGACAAAGAGTTGGAATACAAAGTTAAGATCATCTTCCATAAAATGGGAGGGAGAAGAGAAAAAGAAAAGATGAAATTTAAAAATTAAACCAGAAAGTCCAATATTAGACTATAAGAAGCTCCAGAAAGAGGAAATTAAAAAGTGAATTGGGGGAAATAACAAAAGAAACAATTCAAGAAAGTTTCTCAGAACTGAATCTTTGTAATGTAAGGGCCCACCAAATACCAAGGAAAACAATGGAGAGAGATCCACAATGAGGCACGTACTTGTGAAGTCAAGGGATGAAAATAACATCTAAAAGTTCCCAAGAGGAATAAAACAGAACTTCAGGGGATCTCAACAACAAAGGGGGAAACCACACAATAGTGGTTCAAAGCCTGACCGTTATGAAAAATTTCTCTCCCAGCCAGAATTCTATAACCAGCCCACAACTGATCCAAGGTGAAGGTAGAGTAAAATATTTTCAATGTCACAGTACTCAACAGCACTGCCTCCTGAGTCACGGAAGGGAAGACGGTGCCACAAAGAGGGTGCAAGCCAAGGAGGATGCAGATGGGCAGCAGGACTTGGGCTCCAGGCAAGAGAGAGGGAGTCCTGGAAGGAGGCACTGTGGCCACCAGGGACCACAGAAGCTGCTGGGATGTGTGTCTCCAGGAAGCCTTGCTAATCAAGCGAGACCGGGGAAATATTGATGGGTGTTTGTGATGTTGAATCACTTAGGGAAAAAATGCAGCCATTAAATGGAAATCAAGGCAAATGAGGCAAGAGAGGCCAATGTTGCTGGCAGGAGAAATGAGGGGTTGTTCACAAGAGGAAGCAGAGTCATGAACTGCATTCACGTGCTCATAATAACCAGAATGCGCTCAGCCCCAAACTGGATTTCGTTACGTGGGAGGGTGTGGTGTGGGGGAGAGAGAGTGGCAGAGGTCAGTGGGCTTCTGCACTTGAGAAACACTGAGGTAAGAATCTAAATTAGCCTATTTGATTTGCTCTGTTGGCTCCTATACCAGGGGACAGTCTCCCAAAGATCGAGTGTGGCTCAGAGTAGGAGCGGCTGTGCTTTATGAAAATTCCTTTTACTATACTTTTGCTTTTCCAAGGCATGAACATACATTAAATGGCTAAAAATAAAAATTAATTAAAAACGCACAAGAGACACGTCAGGCCGCCATGGTGGAGGCTGAAATGTGGGTGTTCTGAGACAGACTTGTGGAGTGTGACTGGAAACCTCAGAGGGGGGAGGGCGGGGGATGGGGGGCGTGGGCGCCATAGCCCGAGGGATTAAACGACCTGCTCAAGTTCACAGGGAGGTCCAGCTGGAGCAGACCTGCAGGCTGTGCGCTTCCCCAGACAACTCCCCCACCCCTCTCCATCTCCATCTGGACCCCTGCATCACTGTTTCCATGTGTCCACCTTAAGATCCCCCACAAAGCCAGCACTCCCAGCCCTTCTCTCTCCACCTCCTCCACAGTCACACTTTTCAGGAGAGCCATCTGCAGAGGGTCCAGCCAGCCCCCAGGACCTCCCCTCTGGCCCTCCTGCTCCTTGAACCCAGTGCCTGCTCCCTCCACTTGCCCAGATCCCAGGCCCACTGCCCAGGCCTCGCTAATTCCAAGGCACTTTCCGTGTTCACCATACCCTTGAAAGTTGTGGCCCTGGGCACCTTTTCTCCCTGGACCACCCTCTCCACGTCCAACTCCACACACTCCAGCACCTCGCCCACCCCTCCAGCCTCCTTCTGCAAGAAGTCCTAGCATTTCCCTAGGGTTCTCCTGTCCCACAATCACCGAGCAACCTCACCTCTGCCACGGTTTCACAGGCCCACGCTCTGCTCTTCAGTCAAGGCTATTCTTTTCCTTGGTGCCATCTTTGTCTTGGACATTCCAGGACATCTCGAATCCAGACTTCCCCAATGAACTCCTGGCTCACATCTTGGTCCTCAATCCCCACGTGATACCACGATTCATGGTCCTACCCAGCCCAGGCACTCCGGAGCAGGCTTAGCTGCTCTTCCCTCTTCTCACCTAATCCATCACCAAGGCCTGCAGACTATTTCTCCTCAGTATTCCATCCCCCATGGACACTGTCCTGGCCCATGTCCCTGTCCTCTCCCACTTGGACTACTGCCTGAGTCCACCACTTATTTCTATGGATACTGAAATCCAAACAGATTAAATTACCTAACGGTGAATAAATTGAGGACTTACAGCATTCTATACAAAATCCTAGACTCCTCACTGGACAGCTTATATGAGGAATACACTCCTGACCACACTCCATAACTCAGAATTTCAGATCTTTTCTAGTTTTCCCACGGTAGCTCCGTTTGTTGGCCATCAAACGTTAACACTATCCCCAGGCATTCATGGATCACTTGGCCTCTCAGAATTGAAACTGTGATTCTTGTTTAACTTTTAAAATCTTGGAGGAGTCATATTATTTGAAATTTTATGTCTAAATAAAACATTTGTCATATTTTATAGTTTGTTACTGCAAATTTGCATTAAAATGCGACTGCACTATATTTAAAATTTTTCCAGATTTTTCCAGATAATTCTCCTGAGCAGCCAAGTTTGTATCCAAAGTTTCATGCTGTCTTCTATTTTCCTCTTTCTCGAAAACTCTTTAAAATTTTTAAATGTGGTAAAATAGACAACGCACAGTTGGACCACCTCAGTCATTTCTGAGCACAAACGGAGGGTGTTGCATGTTCACGCTGTTGTGCAGGGATCGCTAGAACCTCTGCACCTTGTGAAATGGAAACTTTGACCCATTCAACACCCCCCTCCCCACACCCAAGCCACCACCGTTCCCCCTTCTTCTTCTGTGCCTCTGACGACCCTAGGGACCTCGTACCAGGCAGGTGACGGGGCTCTGTCCTCCTGTGGGTCACTTACTTTACTTCTCATAATGTCTTTAGGCTCAGCCGGGATGTGACCTGTGGTGGAATTTCTGACCTTCTGTGGGTGGAATAGTTCTCCATTATGTCTGGGTACCAGCACCCAGTGGAGGGACTCGCAGCGTCCATCTTGGGCAGGGTGGGTTAAAGCTGCTGGGAGCCTGGGTGTCCAGGCCTCTCTGCGAGACCCTGCTTCAGTTCCTCTTCATGGGTACCCCGAGCAGAACTGCAGAGCCACGGTGCAGCGGTCTTTAACGTGTGGAGGAGTGCCGGCTGTTGTCCATAGCAGGGACACCCCTGGACATCCCCGCCTGCAGAGCGTGGGCTTCTGTCTCTCCACATCCTGGCCAGCACCTACTTCCCTTCTCTATACATTGTAGCACCTGAGTGGGGGTGAGGTGAGCTCTCATCGTGGTTTGGATTTGTATTGTCCTAATCATTGGCCAAGTCTGGCATCTTTTCAAGTGCTTGATGGCCATTTGTACATCTTCTTTGGAGAAATGTCAGTTCAATTTCTTTGCTTATTTAAAAATTGTCTTTGTCATTGCTACTGAGTTGTAGGAGTTCTTTGTATATTTTGAATGCTAACCCCTTACCCAATAGATGTTTGCTGGTATTTCTTTCCATATTTTGCCTGCTCACTGTGTCCTTTGATGCACAGAATTTTTAATTTTAATGTCATCCAATTTATTTATTTTTACTATAATTGCTTGTGTTTTTGGTGCCATTTCCAAGAAATCATTACCAAATGCAATAGCATAAAGTTTCCTCCAAGAGTTTTACAGTGTTAACTCTTAGGTTCAGATCTTTGATTCACTTTGAGTAAATTTTTTTACATCCTGTAGGGTAAGGATTCAACTCAGTTTGATATCCAGTTTTGCCAACACCATTTGTTGAAAGGCATCCTTTCTCCATTGAATGATTTTGGTACCCTTCTGAAAATCGTTTGGCTACATGTTCAAGGGTTTATTTTTGGGTTCTGTATTTTAGTCCCTTGGTCTATATGGTCCATCTTCCTGCCAATACTACACTATTTTGATTAATGTAACTTTGTAATGAGATTTGAAATAAGGAAGTGTGAGGTCTTCAACTTTGCTCCACTTTTTCAAGATTGTTTTGGGTATTTGGAGTTTCTTGAAATTTCATATGAATTTTAGGATATATTTTTCCACTTCTGCAAAAAAACACTATGGGAATTTTGATAAAGATTATATTAAATCTCTAGATGACATTGGGTAATTAATATTGATAACCATATTAAGTCTTAATCCTTGAGCACTGGATGACTTCCCTTTAGTCTCTGTCTTAATTTCTTTAGCAATGTTTTGTAGTTGTCAATATGCAAATCTTTGACCTCCTTGGTTAAGTTTATTCCCTAAGTACTTATTACTTCGATGCTATTATAAATGGATTTGTTTTATTTTTCTTCATTTTTAGAAAAACTTTTTGAATTGAAATGTAACATACATTTCTTTACAAGTCGAAAAATTAAAGTGTACAGTTTAATTTTGATAAACTGAAGTCATACCTGTAACACTATCTTTATACCAAGATAAAGAATATGCCAATGCTCTGGAGCCTTTCCTGTGCTCTCTCCTATCATTACCCTTCTCCCAAGTAGAGTCATTATGCTGACTTCTATCTCCACAGTTGTTTTCTTTTATAAACATGAAATCATGATTACGTATTCTTTTTTGTCTTGTTTCTTTCACTCAATATTATGTGTGAGAGATTCATCCAGTGTGTAGGCAGCAGGAATTCACTTCCCATATAGTATCTAACTTTAGAAACATAACACATTTTATTTACCCATGCTACAGATGATAGGTAATTGAGTGGCTTGGATTATAAATAATAGTGCTATCAACAGTCTTGAATATGTCTATTGGTGTGCCTATGTATGCATTTTGGGGAGTATATGCCTAAGAGTGGAAATACAGTCTCAAAGAGTATGTACATTCTCAGCTTTTGAAAATAGTACCAAAGTTTTCCAAAATAGTTGTGCCAGTTTATATTCCCACTAACTTTTAACTGAAAATTTAATCCATTTACAATTAATATAATACTGCTATATTTTGGTTTATTATTCTTTCCTACTTGCCCCCTCTGTTCATTTTTATTTGGTCTCTTTCGTGGGTTAAAACATTAAAAAAAAAAAAAAAAAAAAAAAAAAACCTCAATCTCCCTCACATTAGCTTGTTAGAAGTACATTTTTTAAAAATCATTCTTCCATGGTAGATATTATACATTACATTCTCAAATATTGGAATGTTGGAATATATTTTAATTGATAATTTCACCACTCCTTGGCAGAACAAGGATGTTAAAATATTTTCATTGCATCCAATACTTCCTTACCATATTTTGAATTGCTGTCATTAACTTTTATACTACATAGTTTTATAGTCTCTGACAAACATGTTACTATTGCTGTTTTAGATAGTCAGTATCCATTTATAATTAACTACTTGTTTACTCTTTTTAAAGCTCCTCATCCCTTCCTGAACTCTTATGTCTCTATCTGGGATCATTCCTTCTTCCAGTATTTTGTCAGTATGGGTCTGTTTTTATGGAAACATCTTTTCTTCTTTTTTTAGAGGGCATTTTCACTGGGATTAGAATTCCAGGTTGACAGAATCTTTCCATTCTTTGAAGATATCACTCCATTGACTTCTGGTTTCTAGTTTTTCTGCTGAAAAGTTCATTGTAAATTATCTTTTCCCTTTTGATGACCCTGTGTCATCTTTATTTGGCTTCTCTTTAACAGTTTGCATCTTTGTTGTCTTTCAGCAGATCTGCTACAGTGTTCCTAGGTGTTCTTTTCTATAGCATGGGATATATAAATTTTCTTGGATTGTGGTTTTGATGTCTTTCATCCCCTTTGGAAAATTCTTGGCCAACACGTTCTCTCCCCTCTACTCCTAGGACTCCAGTTATACACAGATCAGGCATTTACACTATGCACTATATGCATCCTATGATTCTTTTTGAATTTTCCACTACTTTTCTACCTGTGCTTCAATCTGAGTATTTGCTAATGACTATTTTCCAGTTTATGAATCCTCTCTTTGGTTGTGTCTAATCTGTATTAAATCCACCTCGAGTTTAAATTTCTACATTTCTAGTGTGTTTATTGATTATTCTTCATAAATTTCATTTCTCTGGTGAAATTCTTCATAATCTCCATTTGACTAGTGATATTGAGCATATTTTTTATTGTACAGCAATTTGTATGTTTTCTTTGGTTAAATGTCTATTCAATTTTCCTGCTGATTAATTCTTAAATTATTTGTGTTCATCCTTCATAATATGAGCAGGCAAATATTCCAATAAAAGAAAATGCATGTTTAGAGCATTCACAATCTATAAGGAATTTTGGTCCCTGAGAAATAGTTCAACTTTATAAAGTCTTTGTGAGGGAATGTTGGAAAGAAAAGACTGCATATAGGTCACACTAAGTAGGAATTTTATAGCCTTATCCACAGGAATATGTTCTGTTTGGAGCTTTGCTGGCTATTCTGTACATTCAACCAGGCAGCATAGGATCTGGGAGGAGCCAGGAGAGAGGTCAACTCTCTGGGTCTGCAGGGAAGCAATTCTGCATTCCCTGAAGGTTAAGACTGAAGAAGTAAAGTCAGGATGAGCACAGTTTCACTAAAGAACTTGCAGTGTCTGGCTACTTAGAAAAAAACAGGCCTTCAGAGCTGCTATGCATTTCTTCATAATCCAAAATACTTCCCCATGTCCAAAGCCATTCTGCCTGTTCTCGGAGCTCATTCAATACCTCATGTGTGATATAAAGCGGCCCTGATGAGCTTTTCCTGTGATTGTCCACTTCACCCAGAGATACTAGACACGTGGGTTTTTCTGAAGCAAAGACACTCTAGGACCATCTCTTGCAAGATGGGGTGGAGATGGGTTCTAAGGACAGTTGTTAGTACCAAAGTGGAACAGGTGCTCAGGAAAGCATCAGCCATCTGCTTTAGCAAAGCACATTCCTCTGCAGAACACAGGGACACATGCCCAGCTCTTGTCAATAACTCCTGGAAAACAACAGCTGCCGGGCTTCACTAACGTTGCTGCCTTTCGGTGACTTCCACTTCAGCACTGACTCCTTTTGAGTTCCATGGTTGTCAAGAGTTGAACCAAGATACATTTTTATAACACATGCCCCCATAGCCTTTTATCCCAGAGAAGACACAGCAGGCCCATGGGGACCTTTACTTGGCCTCTGAAGGAAGCTGGAGCTCAGACATGGTTGCGATGGTGCTCACTGAGTGCCAGAGCTGGACCCCTCAGCTGCAACCCACTAGGTAACACTGGCTAGGTGGCCCTGTTTTCTTCCCTTTGGGTGACTGTTTGTGACTTTACTGTTTGTGGAAGAAAGGATATTGTAGCTCACATGGGGAAGGCCTTTTCAATAATTGTTCAATGAGAGAAGAACGTGGAATTTCAAAGCTGGTCCCACACTTGTTCTCTACCCCATCTTTTGGAGACCTGGGATTCCATCAGTGTGGAGAGGTGACCAGCGGAAATTCCAAATATATTGTCAGAGTTCCTGACGGTGCCGGGTGGGTCGCCCTCCCCCTCGTCCAGCTGGTCCCTCATGCCTGCAATGGAAAGACTGATGCTGGAGACTTGGGCTGGCCAGTGTTCTCTCTGTGTCACGGGAAAGACCATGGCGTTTGGGTATGGCAACCTCCAAAGCCCCAGCTTTGTGAGGGGATAATGCAGTGTCCCCTGAGACATTGCATACAGCTGTCTCCTGGACAGTAGTTTATCTGATTTGAATTCTCAAGGCCTTTAACTTGACTTCAGGTCCTTTATCATTCATGTTGAGGACTGTTCTTGGCCATTCTCAGTTGAGCATCAGTGATACCTCATCCTAGTGACGTGTCTGTCACAATCGGCTGTAGGAACATGGAAGTGCTATCCCAGGGCCCAGCTGGGGCATCAGGGCTCAGAGAAGGCCCTGTGAATAAGCAAGAGAACTCGGTGCTTGGTGGTCAGTCAGACTTGACCATCACTGGCACGACTGTACTGCCAGGAAGTTTACAGGTGGATGTCCCAGAGCTGTGGCCTGTCAGTGTGGCAGGGATGCAGAGCTCTGACTGCCTTCCTTCCTTTAGATATGGAAGGTCAGGCACAGGGTGGGCTCTGCCCGGGGTCATGGAGCTCGTGAGCAGCAAGGCTGAGCCTGGACTTGGGGCTCCTGATTCACCTTCCCACGCTCTGCATCCATTTCAGCGAGACCCTAACGGCAGCAGAGGTGCCCGGTGGAGTGGAATATTTTTGACAAAAGAGAGGGGCTGCCCACTCACTCTGCTAGCCAGGGCAGGATGAGGAAGGAAGCCAGGCCTGAGGCCGTGGTCCTTTGCAGTTTGGGCTCAGTATTATCACAGGGGCCTGCAGAGTGGGAGCAGACGCCTCTCTGGATCTGCAGGGGAGGCAGGGGAATCGGCGCACACTGCCTACCGCTAGCTACACAGATGGGTGGGTAGTGCTCTTCACCATTCAGGAGCTGTGTTAAAATCATTTAAAACCATGGGCTTTTGTCTTTAGAAAGAAACACCCAGAGCCTGTCCCTCTGGCCTTATCATAGGGTATGCTTTTAGAAACAGCCTCCTTCAAACTGAGCAGCTGCGAGGAGCTCTGTGGGGTGAGCAGGCTGGGTTCCTGGTCTCAAACCTGGAGTGAACCACGACAGAAGCCACGAAGTCAATAGGGGTTGAAGACCCCAGGTTGTCCCCAAGAGCAGAGTTTTATGAAAGTTAAAATGGAATTGTGTTGCATCCCAAGGACAGAAAAGCCTATGGAGAGGACCAGCTCCATAGTGTGCCATCTGGATAAGCAGGAGACGGGCGTGTGTGTGCCCGGAGTGGACGGCAGTTCTCCAGGTGACCATCTCCCCCTCTCTTCCTCACCCACAGCCAGAGCTGCCTCCCTCCAGACCAGCAGCACAGACATCTTCAGACCGAGCTCCGTGGCTTGCACCACGGCTTCTTTTCAAAGTAAGTTAGATGTGACACAAAAACCCAGGCACAGATCCTTGGGCCCCTCGTGTCGCGTACTGGAGACCTCGAGGAGGTCACCAGAGCATGGTGCTGGGACTTGGAAGTGGCCGAGAAGGGCTCCTTGCTCTGGGGCCTTCCTCCACCCTGGGGGTCGCCTACACGCCGGGGCTCCTGTTCTCCTTGCCCTTCGAGACTCCGGCGCCAGGGGCTGTGGCTCACAGGTCTCCCGAAGGGCCTTCTCATTCCCATCTCGCTCCATGTCCTGTTCCTCTTCCTTCCCATTTGCCAGGATGAGTCCAACCAGTCCAGCCGGCTCTGGCTGTGAGCCAGGATGTCAGATCCATTTTCTAGGAGAAGGGGAGGTTTTCAAAGTAGAGTCGCCGCTGTCCGCCTGGGGGCAGGATCTCAGTGCAGCGCCCTGTCCCAAACCTGGTCAGGAGCCGGGGGCGCCTCGAATCTAAAACTAATCAGCTGCATCCCTCTGGGTCCTGACTTTTCCATCTGGAAAACAAGTTGCAGGGCCAGCTCCAGTGCCTGGAGGGTCCTTTCACAGCCCGTTCCGAGCTGCTGAAACACCTGGAGTGGGCAGTTACCCCTGCACCAGAGGAAGACACCCTGCTGAAGGGCCTCGTGGTGAGGTGCAGGAGGACAGGCCATGCTGCTCTGGCCTTTCAGCAGGGAACTCTCCTCTGAGCATGCTGTCACCAGCCCAGTGTGGTCCCCGGCCCATTCCCTGAAGGCAGAGGGCCACGGTGGACACACCCACAGGTGAGTTCTAACGGATTCCAACCTCCAGGAAGCCCAACCGCACCCTGGCTTTTCCAATGTTTCTTGGTAGTATTTCAGTGACGAGATGACCGAGGGACCTGGACCCTCCCTGTGTCCTCAGGCAAGCCCAGAACCCAGGCCTCCTGTCCATGGACAGCTGCTGCTCAGAGACCAGAGCTGTGCTGCTGTCCTTAGCCAGGCTGGCAGGGGAGCAGCTGCCTGGACGCTGCTCTGCTTGCTGTAGCTCTGGAGGTGCCGGCCATCAGGACCGGGCACGGGAGGGTGCAGCCTGCTTGCAGGACACAGGCCTCCGACCTCACAATCCCTGCCGTCCTCCCTGAGACACAAGCACATGCCACTAGATCTGCTGCCAGACCCAGACAGGTGCCACGTGAGCCTGGGCGTGGTTTCCTGGAGTGAGGAGAGCAGGCAGGTCCTGTGCCACACCAGCCTCACGTGCCCGCTGCTCCTCTCTTCCCTTCTGTACTTCAGGACCTTCACCAGCTCCTGGTGACTTCTGGTTTGTGCCTTAAAGTGTGTTTGGAAACCTCCAGGTCCAGTGGTATTCGATTGAACCTGCTGAATGCAGGGTGACCCTGATTGTGGGGACCACACATTGTGGCGACTTCTCTAGTCACAAGAACCCATCTAGGGTCAGCTCTGTGCACCCTGCTCCTCCCTCACGCTACCTGACTCCCAAGCTCTGCCCAGGGTCCTCATGGTGTGGCCCAGGGACCAGCAGCATCGGCCTCGCCCGAGAGCTTGTTGGGCCTGCAGAGTCCGGGTCCCATCTCCAAGCTCCTCCTTAAGGCCAGGGTCTGCACTTGAACCAGCCCTGCCCTGTCTGAGGGGGTGAGAGCACCTGAGCACAGCTCTTGCTGTCTGGATTGGACAGCAGCTGCACCCGTCGCTTTCCTGGCTTTGGGGATCAGTGTGGGGACCCCAGCTGGGCCCTGGACCCTCCTCCCAGCAGCCAAGGTAATCAGCCCTGGGCTTTTTCAACTCTGCTGGAGAAGAGCCTATTCTAGAAGATGAATCCAAAGCCTAAGGCCATATCTCTTGGTGTCCTATTGCCACCCCACCCAGTCTTCATTAAGAGAGTGACAGAGTGGGGACAGACCAAAGCGGAGACTGGGAAAGAATAAGTGTCAGTTCCTTTATTTTTCAGTCCTGGCTTTGGCCCTCAGGTTCTTGAGCGTCCTAGGTCATTCCACCCTAGGGCAGGTGCTCAGCTCCTCCAGCTCTCTCACCCTCGGCCTGATTCTTCCCGTGAATGCCCTTCTCTGCCGAAGCTAGCTCGAGTTGGTTTTATTCATGCCAATTGCTCTGGCAGTCGGAGGCCCAGGCTTCTGCAGTCTCTCCAGGGTCAGCTGCACCATCCTCAGCATGCTGATGAGTCTGCCCTGTGTGTGTCTCTGGACTTGCTGGACTGAACTGCTCTGTGTCTCAGTCTGGATGGATCCTATGTACCCTCACCTGGACTTCTGTGGTTTTTAATCTGACGACTCATACCAGACTGCCTGTGTCTAAATCCTGGTTCCTGAACCTCTCTGTGTCTCAGCTTCATCATCTGTAAAATGGACATAATAATGTCCATCTTGGGGTCTCCATTGAATTAGATAGACTGATTGTGGAAGGTGCTTAGGTTGGTACTTGTATACAGTAAGTGTTCTAGAAATGCCAGCTATTGTATGAGCTGTTGTTACTATTGTTGGTGATGCAGGGGAGCATAAAGCCCTCCTTTAGAAGACTGGGTAGGCAACATGTCCTGGTAGATGTAGGTTCTGGTGTTGGGTGGGGGCAGGGCCAAGTCTTCCCTGTGGCCTCCATTTGCTTTGTGACTTGAGTGGGCTGTTTAAACCTCCGCACATCCCTTTCCTCATGTGTGAGGTGGAATAAGGCTCATCTTACGGGGTGTTTGGAAGGTGGGTAAGCACCTGCTGCTTAATAAAGGTGGTCTTCAGCTCCGTGAGCCCTGCATTGGAGGAGGTCCACAGCACCTCCCCGGAGCTCTGAAGGAACGTTCCTTTCCACCCTCGGCTACTCCTCCATGTCACCTCCTCGTTTGGTGTCTAGCTCCGCGTAGCTTCCAGTATTGCTCCTAATTCTACTTCTTCAGCACCCTGCCGTTGGGGGTGCTGGGGTCAAACCCAGGGCCTCGCATCTGCCAGGCAGGCTGTGCCACTGAGCCACTGCGTCCTGAAACCAGTCCCACACCTTTCCTATGTAGGGAGACAAGCAGACGCTTGCAAGCTTCCCTTCTCCAAACCATACCTGGCTCCTTCCACTGATTCTTGGGGGCTTGACCTTGAACCCTGTCATCACCCTCACTGCCACTCACCAGATCCCTCTTAAAATGTGGCCCCACATATTCCCATTTTCTGGCGTTTGCAGAAGAGGACATTCCACTTCCTTACTCAAATGACCACACTTCATCATATAACCTGGATCAAACTAAAGTCTCTGGCGACCTCGTCCTGCACGCAACTCACACTGGGTCAGGATCAGCCGCAGCCCTCCCCTGTCCTGGGGTCCATGGGGTCCATCCCACTTATTCCTATTAGATCTCCTGTTACCTTTGGCCTTTCCTTCTAGTTGTTCAGGTCTTCTGGGACCCTAATTTTGTCACACAAGACATTATCCCCAAAGATTTTGTGTCACTGATAACTTTTACAGGTATGATTTTTATGATTCCACCAGTCATTGCTAAAACAAAGAGTGGAGTGCAGAGAGCACACCGGTGGTCCCAGCTACTCAGGAGGCTGAGGGGAGGATTGTGAGCCCAGGAGTTCAGGACTTGCCTGAGCAGCACAGTGAGCCTCCATTTAAAACCAACACCAACACCAAATCCAGCACCAAAACCAGCACCAACACCAACATGGACACTAACACCCACACCACCCTAACACTGCAACCAACACCAACACCAAAATCAACTCCAACACCAGCACCAAGATCAAGTGAGGCCAGACAATGGACTGAGCCCAGCTACAGGTGCAGCGCTATCTCCTTGGGACCGACCTGTCTCATGGGCAGACCTCTTCCGGGAGGTTCCATCCCTGTGTCCTGTTCCAGCCCTGGTTCCACCTGCACCTCTCACAGGATGAGTCCAGCTGTGCAGGGTCTGCTCTGCGTTCTCAGGCCACCACTCGGGAAGTCCCAGCAGAAAGGAGGAGGTGCGGTGCAGCTCAGGCAGCTTGAGGGCGGCCTGGCCTCCTGCTCTCCCCCTTGTGCTCATTTAGAGGCTGGCCAGTCACAGCAGCCGCCCTGGATCGAGCTCAGACACGCGGTGGCAGTCCACGGAGCCTCTTCCTCCCTGGCTCGACTCTGCTCGTCATCTCTCTTCCCAGGCCTTTCACAGACACCAGCTGTGAGTCCGTGCTTGTTCTGTTGTCACCTTGAAATGCCACCCTTTAGCCCACGCGCTCTGGATACCTGAATTGGGGAGCCAGGCAGGCTCCGCTCTCACCCTCCTTTCTCTGTCCTTTCAGCGGCTCCTGATTATTCCCCTGTTCTTGTACCTCCTCGCCATAGGAGATGATCATTACCACACACGCCACACCTTCTCTTTCACACCCGCCAACGTTACTGAAGCTAAGGCCACGAGAGGGCCGGGCACAGGGAGAAGCTCCTTCCGCGTTTTCAGGAGGAGTGACTCCTGTGTGAACTGAACCAATGTTCCAAGAACAACACGCACAGACAGGGGAAGAGGGGGCGGGAATGTTCGCGGGGCAGGTGTGAAGCAGATGAAGGGCAGGTGTGCCCTGCAGCACAGTTGTCTGTGCAGACTCGGAAGTCAGACTCCAGAGGAGAGTGTGGAGTCTGCCTTTTCACTTCCTGGCCTCGCGATCTTGGGAAAGTTAATATCCCTCTCTGATCCTCAATTTTGTTGTCTATAAAATGGAGATTAGCTATCAATGTTTAACTAGCTGTTGTGTCTGAAGGTTCCTGACATGCAGTAACTGCTCCCCAATGGTGTGTGTTGCTGCTAGTGCTGTTCACGCACTAGTGCTGCTAGTACTGCCCCGTCATTTTTACCCCATTGTCACTTGCACAGCTGAGAGCCTGCCGGTCACCAGGCCCGTTGTCTTGGATAGGCTGTGTTCTCCTTCCTTCAAAGGTCTCTGCCCTTCTGAGGATTCCTGAATTCAGCTGTCTTTCAGTAGGGCCAGTGCCACCAGACCTGAGCATTGCGGTGTCAGGGTCTCTGCCTTGGGAGCTACTGGACCAACCCAGTGTCCACAAGTCTGCAGAGCTACTCTGCATTTCCCAGTTCCTTCCAGCTCCTTCCCAGCGTCCAGCAGGCTGAAGCCCACAGCTCGGTGGCATGAGCTACACAAGGGCTTATTCTTAGTTTTTGTGGAGGAAATGAGAGTAATGGTCAGAAAACACCCGCGCTTTGTGCATTAAGGACACTTGCTGGGGAGAGCATGGCAGGAGAGGCAGTTTGTTCGAGAGAGCTACTAACGTCAAAGTCTGGTTCGTGGTTACTGCATGTTGTCTTGGCCTAGCCTGGTGACCGCTGGCCACAAATCAGTCATCCCTCAAGAAGTGTGCTTCGGTACCCTTGATGGGAGGAGAGGGGCACACCTCTGTTGCCCTCTGGAGACAGAGGTGGGACACTATCACTGATCACATGCCACCATGCCACGTGTGAACACCACAGCTGATCCCAGGAGGCAGGAAGATTCTCCCCCTGTTGTAAGAGGTTGGTGTGCACCCAGGAAGTCCCTGGTTCTTGAGGACTCTCCCTAATCCCTGGTTCTGTGCATGGCTCAGCAAGGGAACCTTCACAAGCACCCTTGGTGACCTGGGCTCCAGAGCTCACTGTAGCAACTTTTGGTCTTGCACTCTGTGGTAGCACATCAGAGAGCATGGTGGCCATCAGACACAGTGCCCTTTGTGTGTCAGTGTAGGGATCATTCCTTAAGCTTATCCGTCAGCAGTCGCTGACACCATGGTCTCAGTAAGCCAAACAGTCTGGACAGAGAAACTGAGCTAATGGTGAAGACTCGCCATGGAGTGAAGGTCTTTGCAGCTGCTGAGGCTGAGTTAAGAGCTGAGGGGAGGCCTCGCTTATCAAGCATCCCAGCAGCTCTGATATGAGCTCGCCTGCGCTGCCTAGCCTCATCCTGTGTGCAGGAGCTTACCATCCCCCAGTCCTTGGTCTCAGACTTGTTCCTAGGCAGAGTTGCTTAGGCATGCTTGGTTTGTTCACGTTATCTCGATGTATTGTTCACCTATAGGCTGATTCTGTTATGCTTTAACAAGCATGTTAACCTGATTGGATAATGTGTCTATGTATGTCCTGTACAATCCTAAGTAAAATTAGATCTGTGCCTTCAGAGCCCGGTCTCTGATGTCTGAGTGCACTAGGTGGACATCGACGTCCTCACCCTCAGCGGACCCCCTGTCTCCAAAAATCTACATGTCGGCCCAGCCACACAGGCCCCAAGAGGAGTGCGAATCTGGGTCAAAGACTAGTGGGGTCCTCAGAGGGGCAGTGAAGCTCTCTGGTAAAGGGTCATAAAAGATGAGTGTGGTCCACACCCTGGGAACAAGCTTTCTCTCAGGGGTGTGCTGCCAGCTCCCGGTCTCCCAGGAGACCACCTGGTGCTGGGCATCTGGTGTGGGGACCTCCCCAGTAAAGCCAGGTGGGCGTCCAGCTGGGTCCCAGGGAAGCAGCATGGCAGCCAGCCCAGGAAGGCCTGTTTGGTCCTCTGGGGTGGTGGAGGCCCGGGCTCCAGTCCCGGCTCACTCCAGGGAGGAAAGTACTGGTGGGGCTGGAGCCCATGGTGCAGCCATTGGCTTGCAGACCTGGGAGGCCTCCCAGGCTCCAGCCCTGGCCAGCAGCAGAGGACAGGTGCCAGTCTGCAGGTCGGCTGGGCACCCACTGTTGCCTCTAGGCCGAGCACAGCATGCTGCCTGGTGAAGGACGCGGGGCACTTCCTGTCGGTGACGACCAGGGCTGTTTCCATCTGGGCTCGGTGATGTCAGAAGGTGGCGGGAGGCGTCTGACTCCACCGGGCGGAGACAGGATCCTACTGCACATCATGCTTTGGAAAAACACAGAGCACTTGAACTGAGCTCAGCCTCACAGTCTCAGCAGGCCCCGTGCCCGGCCGGGGCGGGCTCTGATGGTGATCCGACAGGAAGCATGGTGGATGACAGAGGGGTGGCTGGGCCCGCACAATGCACGCTAATCCCCAGACAAGTCCACAGGCGTCTTCACACCCGCCTGACCAGGCTGATTCATAGGACCTGACAACCCAGGGCTTCGGTCCAGTGAAAGGCTCAGGCTGCAGGAGGCCACCCTTGGATGTGGCCTCTTTTATCACTTCTCAGGGACCCCTCTCCTGTTCAAGAGACCCCGGAGCTGCCCACTCTGCTTGCATGCATTCACCCACCCCGTGCGGCTGAAGGTCTGTTGTAAGCTCCCAGGTATTCAGGGAGGCTGTTTAGGGCTTTTAGAAAAGTCTGGCTTATCACCTCTGTTGCCTGGCAGAGCTCAGGGTAGCTGTAGGCTGATTTGAGGTCCTCGCTCCTCCCTGCCCAGCAGGTACACAGAGGAAAAGGGTCTCAGACTCCTGTGCCCTGCTCAGCTGGGGCTACCATAACAAGGTCCTGCAGATGGGTGCCGGCGACAGGAAATTATTTTCTCAAAAGAAGTCTAGAGGCTATCAAGGTGTCACGTGCTTCTGCTGAGGCACCCGTCCTTGGCCTCAGGGGCTGTCATCTCTCTCTCTGCCTCATGGTTGTCCTGTGTGTGTCTATGTCTTTCTCTTCTGAACCCAGTGTGGGATTGGGTTCAGGCTTACCCGAATGGCCCCTTATTGTTTCTTCATTGAACCCAGAGCCTTGTTCATGCTGGGCAAGTGCTCTGCCACTGAGCTACACAACCAGCCCACATTTGAACAAAGATGGTGCTGGGTTGGGAGGGTCAGCTGGCCTGCTCAGGGAGCCAGCCTGCTCCTGTCATATCCAACTCTACCCAACCTTTTGTTTTTCAATGTTTAATTTTTTTTGAAATTTGGATTTTATTTTATTTTTAATGGGTACATAATTATACATGGATGGGATACAGTGTGATATTTCTACATGTATCTATATATTACCTAATGATCAAATTTGGGTAAATAGCATATTGGGGAGGAGAAGGTTGGTTTTTGGATACAAAAATACAGTAAGATAGGAAGAATAGGTCCTAGTGTTCTGCAGTACAGTAGGGTAACTACAATTAGCAATAACTGTGTATTTAAAAATAGCTAGAAGAGCAAATTTTGAATGTTCCGAGTACCAACCATCTTCCCGATCCACTCTGCTCCCCTCTGGGAAAGTTTTAAAGCTCAATTAATTCTGTGAGATGTCTTCTGATCACCAGGGCACCCCTTGACATTCTTCTCATTGGTTTCCATAAACAGACTGGTAAGGACTGTTTAGTTGGGGAGTGAGTTCATTCAATGGTCAGTGCAGTGGAGAGGTTGAGACAGGTTCTCAGTGACTGTCATCCCAGCCTCTTTGTGTTGCACATGAGCTTCTGCAGTGGAAGGCTGTCAGCTGGTAAGGCCAGATGAAGGCAGAGCAGCTGTTTAGGAGGAAGTCACTGGTGCCCAAGCATTTTGGTAGCACCTCATGTAGAACGAAGTTACCACCTGGAAGGAAGCAGTGGCATCTCCTTCACTGGGTGGAAGCTAATGAGGAATCTTCACCTTTGAAGTGTTGGGTGGTTCCTGGTGGGTAAAGGTGGGGCCTGTGTGGCTCCTGCCTCATGATCCCAGGCCCCAGGCACAGATCTCCATCCGAAGACTCCACTCCAGGAGTGCGTTCCATTCACGGGTCAGCTGGGCAGGGTCAGGTGTGTGCTCACTGGCTAATCCAGGAAAGTCTCACCAATGTGCGTGTAAATTAGAAACACATCTCTTACCTACATCATGGGGCAAAGCAAAGGTCCCACAGCAGAACCAGAGCTGGACCAATGCACAAACCTGCATTTTTAGCCTGTTTTGATCTCAACTGTGAGGTGGTCTTGGGCCGTGGCCTTTTGTCCTGTCCAGACCCTTTCCTGCCTCTCCACAGCAGCCTGGCTCTTCCCCAGACATCCTGCCATGTCCACTTGTGTGCCGGCCTGCTGGCCTCCACCCTCACTGTCACCTCCACTTCCAGCGTGGGCTTCAGGTCTGTGTGGGTACTAGAGGGAATGCTCTTCTCGGGTCTGCTGACCACACTCAGCCCTCAGCGTGGACACTGGCTCCCTGGACCTGCAGCCTCCTGTTCTTGTCCCTCTGCCTTTCAAAGTTTTCAAAGTCACATGGCAGCTGTGATGGGCTGAATGTAGCCCCTCAGTTCCATGGTCATTTGGCATAGCAGCCTGAGCTGACTAATAGTCCAGCCAAGCACCACAGAAAGTCATCTCCTGGGAAAGACACCCAAGTGACAACATGGTCGTACTTTCACCCAAATGACGCAGGTGTCTTCCTTGGGAAGGTGGTCACTCAGCCATTTCCGTTCTCACTCTGTAGTGTCTTTGGCTTGTCTGAAAACACACATAGAACCACACACCCTGTTCATGCTAGTCTCCAGACACAGTGGACTGCGGTGAATTTTTAGGCGTGCCCTGTTCACCTGGTTTTGACCACAGGACAGAGGAATCCCCTCTGAGTGACATGGGTAGGAGAAGTGGGGATCCCTTTGTCGCGTATCTTCTTTGTAAGATTAAAGGCAGCGGTTAAGAGGCTGGGCCACAGATCCACTTCCCAGACTGGCACGTGGAAGAGAGCAGACATAAAGAACCGAACGTGAAGCCTTTCCTCCCTGAGGAGCACTACGGAGAGGCCTTGGGAGGACGCTGAGCCGGCCAGTGTGTCTGCACAGGGTCCCGTCCCACTTCTGGCTAGAGATCTGACCGACACTCAAAGTGCCGTTTGTGAGTTCTGAGGCCTCCTGATCAGAAGGCAATGTCTGACCCTGACTGTTCTCTTGACCCCTTCGCAGCCCACCCCATGGGGGCGGGGTTGGCCTATGAGCTACCCCGGCATCACCTAGGTGGATCAGCGCTCCAACAGCCTGTCTGCAGCTGCCCTCAGCCCAGCTGTGCCAGGTGGACTGGAGTGAATATCTCCACTGCTGGATTCTGGAAACTTCTCTGGGTGCATAGGCAGCAACCCACAGCTGCTTCACCACACTGGTTTTCCATACCCAAGCAAGTGCACAGGACGGACTCCCTCAGGAGGGCCAGCCAATCACTCTTAAGTTCTAATGGCTTTTTACCACCTTCTGCCTGCTGTTCCTACACAGTTATTAAGGGTGCTCAATTGCTGAATTAGTTGAAGGTCAAGGAATTATTATTCATTTGGGATGGTGGCTTCAGATTAACTCAGTAGTAATATTTTAGTTTTTCTTCATGTGGAAAGCCTCTTAAAGATATCATGGGACTTGAGGCCCAATGCTCAGATGAATGAGGTTTTTCTTTGAGAAAACCATGGACTGTTAAATAATACCATAGCAAATAGCATTTAAAATTTTATAGCATCTTCTTTATTTCCCTTATGAATCTCAAAAGTGCCTCACTACCAAGAAACACCGTGCAGTGAAGATAAAAGGTCCATTATTTCTACTTTGCAAAAGAAAGAAACTGAACCAGAGAAGGTGAGACACTTACATGATCCTGGGAATTAATCCAATAATCAATAAGATCAGATCGGAGACATTCTCTGTGTAGGTATTAATAACCTCCACAGGATTTCAGCAACAAGGATTTCCAGGCATTTTTGAGAAACTACCTTACGATAGTCAGAATGACTCATGGCCTACAGGTCTGTGTGGGCCTCTGCTCTGTCCTCCACCACCGGGACCTCTTCTCATCAGAGGAGGCAGCCTGGATGGAGATCCACCCCACGGTAACCACCAGGTGACCCAAAGAACTAAAGTGACTTATACTTCTCTCACAGCTTTAAATCTACAGCGAGTCTCCTACTAACTATTTAGGGAAGCCTTCAATTTGAACTTCATCTAATTTTAGATGTTGCTATAAAATTCTGCAGGCAAAGGTTTAAAGAGACCAAGAAGTGCACACTTGGGCTACTGATGCAAGGAGTGATCTGCTGGTGGGGCTGTGCTGCTGGAGAGAGAGCCCTCCTCCAGGGACAAGGCCGCCCCCGGCTTGCTCTTGGCCTTGGCTGACGCCAAGCCTCCGAGAGCGGGAAGGGGTATGGTTTTCGCACAGTGGATCACGGCAGCTCTCCTGGGCTGCGGTGGCACCTGCCTCTCACCTGTGAGCCACACATGCAGGCGTCATCTGCATTGGGCTTGAGAAGGCCCCACAGAGCATCTCTCAAGGGGAAACTGCAAACAGCTTTTTCTTTTCTGAAAAGACCTCCCTCCTGCCACAGCTTAAAACGGCCATCTGTCCTGGGCAGTGAGCGTGACAACCTCTGCAGGACTCTGGGGGGTCGAGGGTGGAGTGCATGTCGTCTGACCTGCAGCCACTCTGGCCCGAAGGCGCACGCTGGCCCAGGCCACCACCGGAAGATGGTCTAGCGAGTCGAACTTTATGGATCCAGCACCTTGTCCAGGCCTTGACCCCAATCCTGGCAAACCCCTCCATGTGTCAACAACTGGACAGAGTCACTTCTAGTCTGAGGAGGTGAGATGGCCTGAGCACTCCTTTGTAAAGTCTGGGGGTGGCACCTCTGCCTCTGGTGAGCGGCTGCTCGTCCTAAGACCAGGGTCATTCTCTAAGTGTCTGCAGATGAAGGCTCTGGGTAGCTGCGCCAGCCACAGGGATCTCAGGCCCTACTGCTCCTTCAAATACCCCCCAGGCATCCCTCCCTGCTAGACGCTCTCTCCATCTGCTTCTGCTGGGTCTTTGTCCTTTAAAATCTTAACTGTAGGTGTAAGAATAGAGTATTTCTAACATACGAGGCAAAATAACCGCACGCTCCACCCGAGCTTAAAGACTAGAAGGAGAGCGTCCCTGCTCCAAAGTCACGGAAGAACAGTAGGGAGGGGCGGCAGTGGCCAGCTGGGACGGGAAACTCCTCCAGCAGGAGGAAGGGCCACCAAGGAAGAGGGAGCCCGAGGGGCGGAAGTCCAAGGGCAGAGCTTCACCGACCAGCTCAAGGCCTGAGAAAGCTGAGGAGGGGCAGCAGAGCACACCCTGAAGAGGTGCCCGCTGAGGAGGGAGAGGAGGACGGGCCTCCCGCCCAGGGCCAGGAGGCCAGGTGTGAGTGGAGGAGCAGAGGACAGTCTGTGACGAGGGCACTGCAGGAAAGGAGGGGAAGGAGGACGGAGAGGGGCTCGTCTCCCCCAGCCCCAGGAGAAGGCCGTGTGGACGTGGGCAGGGGCCAGGCCCAAGGACGGTCACAGGCGCCCCCGCTGGACTGGGTGGTGTCAGAATGAGTGCTGAGACAGTCGCAAGGATGGAGGTGCCTGTGCGCCAGCGGGCAGGGAGGGAAGGGCGGGCAGGGCCTGCGGGGTGCCTGTGGGCCTCCGGGTGGGCCGCTGACAGGCAGGTGCTGGGGGCGAGCTTTAGGGAGTCAGCATCGCGCACACCAGAGACAGGAAGGCCCCAGAGAGAGGGCAGATGTTCCAGGGCAGCAGCTGCCACTGACATGGGCCCTACTGGTCAGAGGTCAGGAAGGCTGCAGGACCTGTAGAGCAGGCTGAGAAGGAACAGCCAGGACAGGAGGAGGCCAGAGAATCTACATCCCAGGCAAGGCCGCTTCTCGAGCAGGAGAGATGAGGGACAGGTGAGGTAAGATGGTGACCAAGAGTGACCCTGGAGCAGGGTTAGGAGGGAGAGGAGACAGGCAGCACAGCCTCCTCTTCAGGTGAGTTTCGCGGGGCCGGGCAGGTTAAGAAGTGGCGCCTGGCCAGGAGGTCTCTTACTTTCTTAGAGACCCCGTGTCTTAGATAGCCAGTGGCACGTCTGGGCAGGGGTGGGGGACGATCTGCAGGAGAGGTGGGGCTGAGCGCCAGGGTCCTGCAGAGACAGGGCCGGGAGGTTCCCTGGTACATCTGCAGTGTGGGCCTCAGAAGGAGCCAGGCGCCTGTATCTTGGATACTGATCCTTGGCAGGTGTCTGTACTGCCATTTCCTCTCCATCTTGCTGCCTCTCTGTGAGGGTTACTCCTAGTTTCAACATAGTGAACTGACCACTCTGTTGACAGCTGAGCAGACCCTCTCCCGCGGTGCCCAGAGCCCCCAGCCCCACGGGGCTGCCAGGGTGGGCGTTTGGAGTCACCAGTCTGGAGCGCAGGTACCAGGGCTGCAGCTGGCTGGGGACTTGCTGCTGCTCTGGATCTCTGCTTTCATGGCAGACAGTTCTGGCCTCTTCATTCAGAAAGTTTGAAAAAAAGAAGCGGCCAGAATCTTTCTCAGTCGCATATCAACTCTTTGACACCGTCAGACACAGAAGTTATGTCTTATACTTCTAAAAAAGAAGGTGTTGAGAGAAAGATTCTTTGAAACTGTGAATTGTGAACCATTCCCCAGGTCCAGGGGGTCACAAAGGAGATTCCAGAGGGAACACAGCTTTCTCCTGCCAGGCTGGGCAGGGCCACAGGCCTGTCTTGGAGAGGAGCCTGGCCAGGGGCCATTCCCCACTCTGAAGCCCAGAAGGTGACCCCCGGTTGGACAGGTGCCTGGCCCACACAGGCCCTTCCAGAAGGCCATTCCCCTCTGGGGTTGAAATCCATTCTCCTTTGTGAAGAGAGCCAGCCACTCCAGGAACTGATTCAGCCTGCAAGGCGACATTCTCCACAAACCCCGGGCATCTCACTTCACCTCCTTTGAAAATAGCATGTAACTATTTAAAAAATCTAATTTTAGTCTCTGTGACTAATGGACACGTTTAATCTGTTCACAGGTTGCCGTTTATTGTGATGACTGGTACTGAGGACGGCAGAGCCTGCGGCTGTGGCTCCTTGCTCACCGTTTTCTCCTCCTTTGTCACAGCTACTGTATCGATGTCCTCTGCACATTCACTTATAGATTTACGTTCTAGCAGGTAGCTATTGTAAACACTTGAGCATGCAAACTGGGCCTTACATTTTTCTTAAGTCTGAAGTTAATATCTCTTGTTTTCTTGAATAGGAGAAGCCTGTAGGTGGTCTCACCGCCCTCGGAGGCCCCCTCCTACCCTCCTCACTCTGACTCGCACCTTGTTCCACCGCCATTTCATCCTCTGTACATTTTTTTTTTTTGAAGTCAGTAATCACTGCTAACGTCTTTCCCCATTATGGATTCTTTCATCCTGTCTTTCATCCTGTCTTTCTGGATGCATTTTGGGTAAATCCCTAACCTCCCCTTGAATTTGTGAATTTTCTCTCCAGGCAAACACCGACTTTCGGTGTCTTCAATGCATTTAGGTGTTGATGACTGCAGTTTTCGTTTATAGGTGTTTGTTTGATCTGTTTCTCCAAAGAAGTTGTGAGTTTTCTATTGCTGCCATAACACATGGCCATGAACTTAGCAGCTTGAGGTGCACACAATTTGCCCTTTGAGCTCTGTGGCCCCAAGTCTGACATGGGTCTTCCAGCCCTGGGGTCAAGGCCAGTGTTCCTTTGGGGGGGCTCCAGGAGGAAGCCTCTTCTTTGCTCTTGGGGATTGTTGGCAGGACTCTGCTCCTGTGTTTGTGGGACTGAGGTCCCCATTTTCTTCCTGTTGGCTGAGGCAGGTCCCAGGTTCTAGAAGCTGAGTGCACTCCACAGGTGTGCCCCCTCCCATCTCCATAGCCCTTCACCTCGGAACCTTGCTAACCTTCTCCTGCCCCGTCCTGGACCCCTCTGCCACCTGTAAGGAGCCTATGGTCACAACTGCACCATTGGGTTCTCCAGGATGCTCTGCCCAGCCAAGGCAAAGTCCCTTTGCCAGGGAGCATAGTACAATCCCATGTGCTGGAGGTAGGATGGGGACACCTTGGATCAGGGATGGGAGGTGTCATTCAAAGAAGTGAAGAATGAAACAGAATCCACAGCCCAGGAACAACACATGCATAGCAGCGTATTCTACACACACTGACGTCGAAGGTTATTTTGCACACTAAATCGTAATTTCTATACAGAATTCTTCCAGCTTTCTTTAAAATTCTCCTCTTAAAATTATTCTCTCTCGTAAGCTCCCCATGCTTAAAAGAACCTAAATTTGCTTTGGCTCATTCTGCCAGCTTCCAGATTGTCCCTCCTTCCTGTGTGCCCCCCTTTCCCAGGTGGCACCTCAGTTAGCTCTCTGCAGGAGCACTGTGCTCAGTCAAGCAGGACCCACCACCTGAGTTACTGTGTGTAGCACCTCCTCCTTCACCAGCAATCTTGGGTGTGAGTGTGGGGGGCATAGTAGCCCAGAGTAAAGCCTTGAGACCCCTGGTGCACCTGCTCCAAAGTGAACTAAGGCCGCACTGTGGCAACCCAGGAATGTCCACACGAGGTCTTGTCTCAAGGCCAAACCCACCAGGCAAAGGGCAGTGCGCCTGATCAAACGCTGCTCCGTCAGAATATGGTCCTGCTCCTGACTGCAGAGTGAGCTCCAGCCACCCTGGCTCAGGGTGGGTGGGGAGCAGAGGCCACAGCTCACAGCCCGGTGGTGCACAGGGTCTTACCACCTGCCCTTGGGCCACAGCAAGAGCCAGGTTCTGGAGGCAGGTTCTGGAGGCAGCACCAGAGGCTCCCAGAGACCAGAGCTTAGCCCAGAATTCCTACAGATGGGACTGGCATGGAGGTTTCCCTTGGCACACCACCTGGGTCCTAGTTCTGCCAATGCCAAATGCCAGAGGAGCAGGAAGGGGAATATCAAGGGTAGGTCACCGGGAGGAAATGGCTGTTTCCTTCCGCTAAAGAGCCAGACCCTGAAAAGCCACCATGACACCACTTCCAGGACAGCCAGGGACCCTCCAGGGAGCCAGCCCTGCACCAGGCCCTGGCTAGGGCTTTTATGAGTACTTCTAATTAATGAATTTATTCTCAAACTATTTCTTAGAGTCATATCCAACAACGCTCTAAAGTCAGTTTAATTCTCCCCATCTCCCAGGTAAGGAAACCAAAGCTCAGAAAGATAAATACCTTGACTGATTACCCAGCCAGCGAGTCAGTACCCTGGGCTGTCCCCTGCTCGTCCACACTGTACTTCTCACAGACCACTGCTAGTGTCTTGCTTTATGTTCCCTCTCCCTTCAGGAATAACTGTCCCCGCTAGAGTCCATCATGGAGTACTTGACACCACTTGAGCCTGCAGCCTTCAACACGGAGCTTGGCACACAGCATGCTAAGTACACATTTGCTGAAATGAACACCAAGAGCTTCCTCTTTACCCAGGTGGGCAAGAGTCCTGGGGGAGCCCCAGAGGTTGGAGATATGTCAGTCTTGCTGAGAGTTAGGGCCTGAGGATTTCTTATTTGCAGAGCCAGTTTGAGTCCCTGCCCTGCTATTTAGTGGTGGTGTGTGACACTAGTTAAGTCCTTTCGTGCCTCTCGTTCTCCTTATCTCTGTGGGTGCAGTAGTGTTCCCAAATAAGAACACCTCACCAGCAGGATCCCTACAGGAGTCCAAGATGGGAACCCTTTCCTCCAGCTCAGACAAGCACCCAGGAGGCTGCGTGGACGGCTCGCCAGCAGTAAGCAGTATTTAACATTGTGTTAGCCAGACCTGCACAAAAAATTTTTCATTTTTAAGGGAAAATGAATTTCAGTCCATAAATCTTGCCATTTGGTTTGGCTTCATGTTGAAAAAGAGAAGTTGCCCATATTGATGTTTTGACTTTCAGCAGTGTCCCTCTAATGGACACTGGGTTGTATATGCCTGGAGGCTGCAACGGAGGGAGGGGGCGCGAGGAGGCCAGCAGAGCCAGCTCTTGCTCCTGAGTACTCAGGTGGAGGGGAGCCAGGGACTCATGCAGGCGGAAATGACCTCACTCACGAAGGACTCCTCCCAGCCACACTGGCCATCTGTCTTTCTTCATGGGAATAGAAAAAGCACTCCTAAAGTCTGCATGGAACCACAAAGGCGCCAAATCGCCAAACACGGCTGAAGCAAAAAGAGCAAAGCTGGAGGCGTCCCACTACCTGCTCCGCGGCATGCCAAAGCTGCACGGTAACTAAACCAGCAGGGCTCTGGCACAAAGGCAGACGCAGGCCAGCAGACAGAATAGAGGGCCCGGAACGGAGCACACAGTTACAGTCAACTGATTTTTGACAAAGGAGCTAAGAATACACTACAGGGAAAAGACAGCCTCTCGATAAATGCTGCTGGGAAAACTGGATTTTCACATGGGAGACTGAACACAGGCAGGGCCTGGGGTCTCTCTGCCTGCACCTTACATACATCTCCTCTGCTACCTGAGACTTGGGTTCAGATTCCCACTCACCCTCCTATAGACACGCTGGTCATTTAGGGTGTGTTCCTATTTACCCCAAATTCACCTAAGTGCCCTTCTCCACCCTCAAGGCTGACGACACCCAGATAAGAGCAACCAAGATGCTCTTGGAATTTACGAGGACATCATAATCGAAAGAGTAGTGACCACTGGTGTCCACGATGTCCCGTTCTGGACCACTGGAGCACCCAGGAGCCTGAAGGTCGACCCACCATCGCTGCAGCCAACTCCACTGGCCTGTCTTCCCTGTTCCCTCTCTGTGCCAGTCACTCCTCAGCCTCCTTGGAGTCCAGAGCCTCAGGTGCGATGGCACAGTGTGTCAAGAGTCCAAGGCAGCCCCACACAGCAGCCCTCATCTGGGCCAGCCCCGCCCGACCACCGGAGACACGCTCAGTGGTGCTCACTCCCGACCGAGATGGCCAGCTGCGTAAGACCCCAGCCCTTGCCGCTGTTCCTTCCCTCTGCAACCCAAGCCTATGTCAGCACCCGGAACGCACGGCTCTGTTCTTCCCGATGTGGCCAAAGATAAACTCTGTTCCCGCTTCATTTTTTTTCTCCACTTGGACTTGTTTGGTGAGTGGCTGGGCCTCGTCCATTGGCACCCCCAGAGCCAGGCCTTCGGCGAGGCCTCCACCACATGCCACGTGTACCCCGCATCACACAATAGCTAGGATACGGAATCACCCTGCGTGTCTACCAGGAACGAATGGACAAAGAAAATGTGAGACATTCGCGGAATGGACTACTCTTTGGCCATCAAGAAGAGTGAAATCCTGTTATTTTGGACAACATGGATGAAGCTGGGGGCATCCTGTTAACAGAAAGAAGCCAGACACGGAAAGAGACGCTGGATCATCTCACTCATCGGAACAAGCGAACCTCACAGAAGCTGAGAGTGGGAGAGGTCACCAGGCTGGGGAGGGCAGAGGGCAGGCAGACGCAGAGAGGCTGGACCATGGGCACAGGGTAGAGCTCCACAGGAGGAGCGAGTTCTGGGGTTCTGAGGCAGAACGGGGTGGATACAATGGACCATCGTTCAACACAGACTCGAAATAGCTAGAAAACAGGGTTTGAATGTATTCCCCATGAAGAAATGATAAAAGTGTAAGGTGACAGATATGCTGATTTTCCTGACTTGATCATTACCGACGTACCCATAAAGCCAAACATACTTTACCCCAAATAATATGCAATTATGTTGTCAATCAAAGCTTCTTTAGAAAGAGTATTTGTTACCTCCTTGTACAGGCGAGAAAGATGCACTTGACGAAGCTCAGCACATCAACCCACCCCCCATACCTGAATTCCCTCCCAGCCCCAACATCGGGGGTCTCAGCCCTTGGCCTGAGCTATGTCTTGTCACCCAGGACCAAACAGGGAGAGCCGAGCTGAGTCTGGAGGTCGTGGGCCCAAATTCCCAGTGCCTTTTCCTTTCCTGGATTACTCGAGAACCTTCTCTCTTTTGGGCTACACTGGTGGACTTTTTCCTTTCAGTGAGAACTAATGAAGAACAGAAGAGAAAATTCTCACTTCTGAATCCAGAACAGACTTTCCAGTAGGGAATTCCCTGGGGCACTTGTTAAAAATGCAGAGCCCGGGGCCCCTTAGGTAGCCGGATCCGCATCCAGCCAGGTTAGTCCCACACCACCCTCTGAGACTGTTTCCAGATGGAGTAAATAGTGCCACAGAGCCGGTTGTACAGAAGAGAGAACACGCAATCATCATACCATCTAGTTTTAAGTGCAGGATGCTTCAAAATGATCCCAAACTGGCTTATTTATTTTTCATAGAGGTTACCCCCCCAACCTTTCCTTCGCCATCTGTTTTCTTATTAAACGTTTTCTTCAGGCGTAGCTCAAACAACTGCAAATCAGATTCATTCCGCTGCCTTTCCTTTCCCTCTCCCCTCCCTTCCCTTCATCCCCCTTTCCACTCAACTTCTATCCCCCGCCCCTTTTTGTGGGTTAGCTTCCACATGTCAGAGAAAACATTCAACCTTTGGTTTTGGGGATTGGCTTATTTCACTTTGCATGATGTCTCTGGCTGCATCCATTTCCTGGCAAATGTCGTAAAGTCACTCTGTGCTTGCATGAGTATGTCAAAATGGATTCTACTGCTATGTGTAACTACAAATAACCAAAAAAGATGCAGGCTGCCAATAACTAAAAAAAAAAAAAAAAAAGAAACCCTGCAAATCAGTCTGTTAAAATTAACTCTCAATTAAAGGGACCTGAATAAATGAAGCCGTGACTTGGCTGGTTAAAGGTCTCAACCTCCAAACAAAGTAGACAGAGATGCGAGGGAATGGAGTAGTCCCCTGGAGAGACCACCGTCCTCCGGGGAGGTGTCCTCTTGAGGTGGCCCCGGCTGCATCTGAGAAGCCTTTGCTCAGGTGCTCAGTGGCGGGCACAGCCCTCCTGGCTTTCCTCCCATTGGCCTCAATGAGCTAATGGGCGTGGGAAGCAGGGTGTTTGCTACTGAAGGTCAGTGACGGGTTTGTTCGTCTCCTGCAGCATCCTGGAGGAAGAACAGGAGCGAAGGTTCAACACAACAACAGGCATGGAAATCTTCCAGGGGAGGGACTTTTAGAGGTCATCTTGTCCAATACAAATGCTGGAACTCTGCCTTTCCAGTCCGAAGGCCTGAAGATAGGTGCTTAGCTCTCCTGCCCCAATTCTGCATGTGTGGTGGCTTTCAGTCCCCCCGCGCCCCCCAGTTATCCCAGACGCCATCCCCAGGACTCAGTTATCACGACCTTCTAAGAGGGTGGGGCTCAGAACAGTACTGCACAGCGGGACCCCTGCTCCGCAGTGTGGGACGGTGCACCTGAACCAGCCCACACCCAGGGACGGCAGCCTCTGACACCGCTGGCTCCTCCAGATCTGGACGTGATCTAAAACCAACCCCAGCTCCCTGCACATCTGTGACCAGCATTTTAAACTTCAGCAGGTCGTGTCTGGGCTTATTCAACACGGGCCCCATGAAGGGGGTGCCATCGCTGCCCCTGCTGGCCAGACTGATCCTATGGAGAAGAGCTATCTGCATCCCAACAGGGTGCCTACTAGCTCTAAGTGCAGCTCATTTCGTCTACGTACTCGATTTTAAAGATGCATTCTCTTTCTCTAAGGGGTTCTTATATCTTTGTTATCTCAGTCTCTGTAGTTACAGAGTTGTATGGGAAAGCAAAATCATGCGAACGCGAAATTACTCCCGAGAGAGCTAGCTACAGGGCTACACAGAAGCATCACTGGGTTGGGGTGTGCTTAGTGGTACAGTGCTTGCCTCGCATGTGCAAGGCCCTGGGGTCCATCTCCAGCACCACACACACATGTGCACGCGTGCATGAACACACACACACACACACACACACACACACACAAATTTCCTACTCAATGTCAATGTTCAACATTGACAACAACGTCCACACTTTCATTCGAGATCCTCATCCACTGTCTTTCGCTGAGCACTAATACAGAGCAATGTGTTTCTTGCAAAATGAATGGTGTCTCTTCCCCTAAACCCAAACCGAGGCCAAAACCATCCAGTGACCTGTGAGAGTGATGCCAGGGGACCGCTCAGGTCGTGCACAGCCCTTGAGCAGCGAGGGCAGCAGATCTGGGGGAGTGAGCCAAAGCAGAGACACTCGGCCGTTCTGCTTGGTGCCTTCCAAGAGGGCCAGGAGGAACTGGCTGCATGTTAAAAGGCCCAGAGGAGACTCTGGAAAACCGTGAAACCCTTGAACATTCATTAAAAATAATTATCTGAGATCACAAAGCAAAAGTTGAGCACAGAGTGAAGCTTGGTATATTGTGTGATCATAATTTTGACATAAAAATGACAAATGGGTCATTTAGAAATTAACCTCATTAAGTATAATTTTCACACAATAGAAGGCACGTATTTTGAGTTGTGAGTGTCCTTGAGCTTTGACAAGTTCGTGCAACTGTGACACCAGTGTCACCATCCAGGTCGTAGCATTTCCTTCACCCAAGTCTGCCTTCACTTGTTCTCAGAATTCACAATTGCATTGATAAACTAACTTTTAAAAAAAGCTTATTTTCACAAATTTTGTTTCATTTCCAAAAATGTTCTAATAAAACATTTCCCTTTCTTATGTATTTTCACGTTAAAAATTCACAGGCTTGAATTTTAGAGATGTTTCAGGTTTGCAGAAAACAGCGTCAGGAAGTCCTGGGACTTCTGCTGCCGTCACCACACCCCACTGGGTGTGCTTCCCGTGCTGCGGCTGGCCAGCGGTCACGCTCACTATTGAAGTCCACGCGCAGGTCAGCTTCGCCTCTCGTGCCCTCTTTTGCTCTTCCAAGGGCTTCTGTTTCGCTTTGGACGAAGGCACATGGTGTACCCACCACTACAGTGCGGCACAGAGCCTTTCGCTGCCCGGTTCCAGTTCCTGGGCTCTGCTGATTCCCCAGGCCCTGCTGGTCACTGGTCTTCTGCTGACTCCACAGTTTCACCTTTTCCAGGACGTTGTACACTTGGAATCAAACAGTCCACATAGAGCCTTTTCAGACTGGCTTCTTTCATTTCCAGCTCATTTGAGCTTCCACCACGTCTTCCAAGGGTGGCCTGGGTGTCTGGTGTTGGCATCTGTGAATAGAGCCGCTGTAAGCATCCACGCACGTGTGGATGTTTGTTTGAACACCAGCACACCTGGCTAAACGTGGAGGAGGGGGACCGCTGGCCACGGGGGAGAGTGCCTCTGGCCTCGCGAGGAGCCGTCTCCTGCAGCGGCAGGCCACGGTGCCTTTCAGTAGCAACGACGGTGTTCCCACTATGCCACATCCTCACCAGCGCCACGCAATGCGGCATATCGAATTTTAGCCATTTCCTAGGCAGGCAGCGCTCCTCACTGCCACCAGTTCCCTGATGATAAATGACGTGATGCCTCTTTTCACGCGCTCAGGGCCCTCGGTTTGTCCGCTGTGGTGTCTTAGCAGATCACGCGCCCGCCTTCCTGCGCTGGGTCTTAAGAGTTCCCTGTACCGTTTGCATGCCACTCCTTTATTAGACCTTTTACAAATACTTTCTCCCACGCTGTCGCTTGTCTGTTCATTATCTTATCAGCGTCTTCCACGGCGCAGAGTCTTTGATTAATAATAGGGTTTTAAGATGCATTATCAAAACAAATTTTCATGGGACCGCGATACTTCAGCTACATCTGCAGTCTTGGTCACTGGCAAACAGGGCGTATTCAAAGGGGGACTTCGGATGATTCCCTCTGCGTGGACAATGACCAACAAGAACACGTTGGCACACATTTCTCAGCTGACTCGTCATGTTCTGATAAACGGCCCGTGCTGGTCCCCAGGTGAGGCCTTTCTTCATCAAGGGTTCACCAAGAGTTAATATAATTCATTCATGATCATGTCTACAGGCCTTGTTTATTACTCAAGGCTGGAGTGAACTTGAAGAGCTGGAGATACTGAACACAGTGAGGAGCCCTTCTGTCTGCCGCCTTGAAAGGTAACTCTTTCTCAGGTATTCTGTGCTTCCTTTCCCCGCCCCCTGTGAAGACTGTCCTTCCGCCGGGGACACCACGACACTGCAGGCTCCCAAGGGTAGAGCCCACACCTGCACCGCTGGTGGCCTGTGGAAGACAAGCCCATGGGTTGCAGAGGGCTTCTTGGTAGGTTTGGCAGGCAAGGTGCAGCTGGTTGAGGCAGAAGTGAGTTCCAAGTGGGTTTTGAGAGTAGCACAGCGTGACCCTACTCGGGACACAGCATGTTAGAATATTTTGAGTCTCTACCCAAGCCCAAGGCACGAGGGATGGACCAGCCGCCGGAGCACAGAGAGGCCAAGCACAGACCTCTAGGTCATGAAGCCAGAGGAAACCAGGGTCTGCCTTGGCTAGAGCCAACGAACCCCGGAGTCGCACAGGAACAGCCTCTGCACAACCAACTGTCTGGTTTTGGAAATGGGTGAAGCTCAGAGGCCCAGGGACGAGCAGGGCAGGCAGGATCCCCATGGGAGGAGCAAGGGCAGGACAGGGAAGCCATTCTCCTTTCTCTCTGTCACCAGCAAGCATCCTGCCAGCAGGGTTGTGGTCCTTTCTTGTCACACTCTCAGACCAACAGAAAGAAAGTCCTTGTCCTTGGCAGCCTCCCAGGCTCAGCTCATTCCAGGGTTGCTCTGGTCCACACCTGGCACCCAGCCTTGGTCATGAGCCTCTCCTTCCCGTGTCCCTACATGCCCGTGCAAAACGGCTCTTCGGAGGCACCCTGAATGTTTGTACCAAAGGCCTTGGTTCTTTCTTTTCAAACTGCCCCTCATTCATACTTACTTGACTTCTAATTCTGTATACTTCTTGAGCACATAATGCATCCAGCCTTGGCTTCCTCCTCATCCCACCAACCCACAACCACGGTTTTCAGTTTCTTTTTACTAATGCACATGCAAGCGATACCACTGCCCATTCATTCCTTGCTCTTTTTCTTTTTGATAAATATGTTACTAACATGCATATGTTAGCACACCTGGCTTTTTCGTGGAATAGCATCTCCTGTGGATTTTCCTTATCACTGATAAACACGGGCCCTTTCACAGCTGACCCCGCAAGCCTGCACCATCATCTCCTCAGCTGTGAACATTTTAGATTGTCTCATCTTTAACAATTACAGATGAAGCTGCAAAGACATCTTCTTCAAGACCCACACTTGGTGAAACACCCTCTATGTAAATTCCTAGGAGGAAGGTACTGGTGGTGGTGGCCGTGTCTTTGAATGAGAGGGACTAGTACCCACCAGGCCACATGACCTTGGACAGATCCGGTACCACATTAAGAACTTGTCTCTAGTCTTCCTGGCAGTAATCGCCAACTCTCCTTCTCATTTACCTTTTGTCAATTTGACGGGTAAACAATGCACGTGTTAATGCACATTTTTCTTCCGTGAGTGAGATGAAGTTCTCTTTATACGTGTGCTAGCCACTTCAATGTCCTTTCCCTTGAACCTGCTGTTCGTATTCCGTACAAGCTTCTCCACTGAGTTGAGGGTTTCGTACTGGCTGATTACAAGAGCCCTTTATCTGTTAGATTAACCCTTGGTCTATCATATGAATTGCAAATATCTTTTCCAGTTTGTCAATTTGTATTTCCATTTTGCATATGATCACTTTAATTTTTTTCCCAAGTAATAGTCTAAGCTTTTCCAAAAAATGTAATTTAATTTCTAATTTAGTAATCTTTTATTTGGTGGCTTCTAGTCTTTGTATCATTTTGGGAAGGTAATACCAGAATTACCCAATGTTTTCATCTAGCACTCATAAGGTTGCAGGTTTAACACCTAAATTCCATTTGGAATCTATCTGAGTGCTGTGGATAAAGTTCATTTGTTATCCAGGTGGTTTCCCAGTTGCCATGATGTCACTTGTTACACTTGTCCCCTCCCCTGGTGAGAGAGGTGTGTATTGTGCTCCAGAGCGCTTGTGTGCGTGAGTCTCTCCTGGATGCCGTGACCTTCTGTCTGCTTCCATCACTGAGGGTTCAGGTACTTAACCTCCGGAACAGCGCCCGCTCCTATTGTTCTTCTTTTGCAGGATTTTCTTGTCCATTTCCTTAAACAAACCTTTTAGTATTTTAATTAGGATAGCATGGCATTTGTAAATGAATAAAGGTTGACATTTTCGCGTTGTCAAGTCTCAGGAATTTTAAAGTCTTTCTCACAGTGGTCCTATCGATTTTTATTGTGTTTGCACAGGGACTTAGATTTTGCTGTAGTTGTGGAGCTTGGAAATGGGTTCCCTTCTGCCATATGGTGTCGACCAGGTTGTTCTCCAGTGGCCTGAAGGGCTCATGAGTCAAACTCAGAGGATGTCTTGGTTTAAGACCCCGCCAGGCCCCTTGCTGGGCACCTCTTTGCGTGACTGTCAGGATGCCACGGTCGCCTTCTCTGTTGTGCCTGGTACCTTCCTTCACGACGCGATTTTGCTTGTTGGTCAAAAAGTGTCACTTCTAGTTGTTTCCTTTAGCCCTTGAGCAATGAGGCTGTGGAAGGTCAGAGGTTCATCAGGACGGAGCTTGGCTGACCGAGGTGTCCAGTGTTAGTCGGGGCGCGGCAACGCCCTGCCGCTCTGCCGTGCTCCCCCCAGGGTCGCTGGCCACGCAGCTGGACTCCTGCTAGAGGAGAAGGGAGGACATCAGGAAACCCTCTTCCTCATTCAGGAGGATGGAAGCTTCTATAGGGTCAGAATGAAAAGCTCGGCAAGAAGGGAGAGAGGCAGAGGGGAGGGTGAGGGCGGGTCTCCATGCCCAGAGCTGGTGGCAAGGGTCAGCCTGTGTGAGCGAGGGGACACCAGACCCCCTTCAAAGGCAAGCCCAGATGAAGGGGCTGACAGGCCCTGAGTTGGGACACAGTGTCCCCCCAACATGGCCCAGCCTGCCACTCCTGGGGATCCCAGTTCATCACATGGGTCGCTGGTTGCCTGCAGGTGCGTGGGAGCTTGGGAGGGCCCTCAGGTGTCTGCTTGCCCCTGGGCCCTGGGCCTGGGACTCTCCAAGTCCTTGACCCTTCTCCTTCTCCAGCCCTGCTGCATGGACAAGGGGTTCATCAGAGGGGGCCTGGCCACCCACGGAGCTGCAAGCCCAGGCTTCCATCACTGAGGCCGTGTGGGTGGTGGCCGTGTGGAGGATGTGTACGCCTGGCCTCGAGGGGGCCTTGCGGGGCCTCAAGGGAGCCGTGATGCAGGGTAGGCAGGCCCTTAGAGGACGCCTTGCTCAGCTGAGGGGCAGCAAGGAGCAGGGCGTGGTTCCTGCCACGTCTGTGGTGCTTCGGCAGGAGGGACGCATACGTGGGGCCTCGGCTGCTGGGGAGGGTCGGACTGACGGGAGAAAGATCGCTGCCTTTGGACCCGGCCAGCGCGCCTCTGCTGGGCCTCTCTTCTGTGTGCGTCTACTGGGTCTTCTTCTTTTTAATGAGAAGAAAATGTTTCTTCACTAAACTCTACCCAAGGTGAAAACCAACCAACCAACCAAGCAAACAACTGGTTATTTGACTCACCAATGTGTCAAACAACAAAGTTGAAAATACTGCGTCATCTCAGACACACACACACACGCACGCACACACACACACACACACACACACATGCGTGCACGGGGCACACGTACACACGGAGTGTCTCTCTGTCCTCTTTTATTTTCGGAGCCCAGGGTGCTCTTGCGAGTTGGCCTTGGAACTGCTTAGTTCCACAGCTGGTGTCCCCAGCCCGTCTGTTTGGCTTCACCCCTTGGTTTCCAGCCCCATGGACTGGTGACCAGGTTTGGTCCTGGCTGTGGTCCTTTGGGATCTGGCTGTGGTGTCTGGCCTCTGTGTCTTTGGGCCTGGGGAGCACCACCGCCCGGCCCTCCCTTCCCTTCACCACCTGACCGGCAAGGCCTCCTGCCTCAGAGCACCCGCCCGGAGCTGCTGGGCGCCATCTCCTACGCAGGCCTCGGCTCACACGCAGCCGCTCCGTCTTACGCCGGTTTCGTTCGTGCCAGGTCCTCCACGATTCATGCGTGGAAGGGTGTGACCTGGGTATGAATGCCGTATCCACGTGGCCTGCTGGTCTGCAGTTCTGTGACGCTATGAGCATGAAAGCAGCCCGCCTGCTCAGGAGAGCCGGCCGTGGGGCAGCCAGCGTCCGGCCAGCAGGGACCTGCCCCCTCCCGTCACTCGCCAGTTCCCGAGCAGCTCTGCTCTCTGAATAATTTATCGCCACTTGTGTTGGTCTTCTCCACCCAGGTTGATACTGTTTTCTGCTTTGCTGATAAAAGTCCTGCTTCTCAGAGAAGGGCGACAGCTGAGTTCACAGCCAGGTCTGGCCTAGAGATGCCTGGGGGCTGGGGGTGGGCGGAAGGAGACCGGGCCACACCCCACCACATCCGGCTACAGAAAGGTTCCTGGAGGAGCTGCTGCTTCCCTGGTCCAGCACTCCCCATCCTCCAGGGCGGCCACCCTTGTGACCCAGGGCCACAGCTCTCCCCCCAGCCATCCTTGCTGCAGAGGCTGTGGGGACAACAAGTCACATACTCTTCCATGAGATGGTCTTGCCCTCCCCTCAAGGGCTGTGGCTGACCTCATCCTGCCCTGGAAATTGCAGGGATGTGCCCCTGACTGTCCTGACACACAGTATGGTGAGTGGAAGTGACCCGGCAAGCTCTGGGGCTAGGTCCCAAAGGACACAGTCTCTGCTCTGTCCACTGGGACACACACCTGTGGGGCCCTGAGCCTCACTGCCCTAAGGTACCATGTTGTGAGGAAGCCCAGGTCACCCAAGGAGGCCACGTGTAGGCTCAGGTGGACAATCCCAACTGAGGCAGCAGGTGACAGCCAGCATGACCAGCACACCCAGAAGGGACATGCAGCAGGGGTCAGTTCTAGCCCCCTGTGGCTGAACTTAAGCAGCAGGTCTCCCCACCTACTGATGCCAACAGAGGGCCATTTCACCGTCCAGTTCCGGGTCTGCTTGTTAAAGAGCAGCAGGAACCGGAGCCAAAGCACAAGCTCACACCTCAGAGCAGGTGAAGGTGTTGGCAAGACAGGAGGAGCCCAGCTGCACGGGTCTCTGGTTCCTCCCTTCTGGATGCAGCGAGCATGTAGGTTAGGAGCAGGTCACGGTCCAGCCATGTGCAGGTAGAGCCAAAACCGATTGTGTCACTCGCTTCAATCGGAGGCCAGGGCAGGACATCCCTGGGCTGAGGGTACCAAGTTCAGACCTGGGTGACGTTCTTAGAGTGTCCGACGTTCAAATGATTCTTTCCCTAAAACTACTTTAGAATTCAAGAACTCTTTCTGCACGGGGCCAGCCGGCCCTTCCGGCAGGGACAGGAGCAGCCTCTGCTGAGCGCCCGCCTCGGCCTGGGGTGTCCCTCTGCTCTGGTGGTGAGCATGGGCGGGACACAGGCTCCACTGCCCCTCCGTCTCCCTCTCCTGGTCCCCCACCAGGGACAGTGCTGGGACAGGCAGGTGAGCAAGACTGTCACGGCCCCTGTTCTCGTGGTGTTTAAAGATGGCCCTTTTCTGGTCAGATACTCTTTTAAGCATATTATTATAGTCAGAATAAAACAAAGCCACACGGATGCTTCTGGGCAGCGAGGAGGTCTGAGGGCACATGCCGCAGGATGCAGATTTACGACTGGCTGCCCTCGGTGGTGGAGGGGTGCAGACGGTGCTAATCGGGGATGCTGGCTGTGCTGTGCTAACCGGCATGCCGCCGGCCGCCTGTCAAACCCACACTCAGAGGCCTGGAACCCAGAGGCTCTGCTCTGATTCATGCTGGTTGACAGGTGGGATTTTACCCCTTGGCGACTCTCCTCTCACCATCCTTTGAAGCCAGGGTTTCCGTGGGAAAGGGAGGTGGGCAACGCCCACCTGCTTCTTATCTGCCATGGCTGACGCACATCACTGTGGAGAGAGTGACGTGGAGGCTGCGAGTTGGAGTCCTGGCTAGAGACCACCTCCCTACACAGCCTCCACTGAAGCAGAGAAGCAGGAGCCTGGCTGTAGAGGTCCCCATCCCTGCCTCAGAGCGGTCTGGCTTTGTGCTGGCAAAGCCGAATGGACATGGTAGCTTGCTTGGGGCTCCTGAGAGTTGGGGATCTGGCCAGGAAACCTAGATGGCACCAAGCCTCCTCCCAGGAAAGATCTATTAAGCTCTGCAACCTCCATAGAGGACTCTGCAAAAGGCACCTGCACATGAGCCCCTCCGGTCCCCTTGCCAAATCCCTGTGCTGGTACGTGGGAGAAAACACCTTCACCCAGCAACGGGGCCCTCCCCAGCTGGGCTGAAGCACACCGACTTCTATCACCTTTAATAAGACCAAATGTTCAAAACACACCATTAGCCTCGGAGAGACCTACACTGATTCACAATAAAATATTTACAAGCCTGTTCCCATTTTGTTGGTGGAGCACTTAAACCCTTTCTTTGAAAAAAATTCTCTTCCGTTTCCCTCCAGAGAAACATGTGGCAAAATAATGCCAAATAACGATCTTAATGATGTATTCCTGCAGCAGGGGAGCCTTGGTTTTTCCAGGGCTTTTAATTTATTTTATGTTATAAATTAATAATGTATGTATGATGGAGAGGAACTCATTAAACCTAAGTGTCATAAAATAAGGCACTTAGGAAAGGACAGTGCAAAGCGATCCTGATGCAATCTGAATGCTACATTAAGTACAGAAATCATATTTGTTTTCTCTCCACTTAAAGCTGAAAACAGCTGAGAAGGTAAATGTAATTACTATAATACTATTTCAAAAGGTTCAGGAAGCACAAGAATAGAATTCGCTCAAACAGCAGCAGAGGCAGTTTATTCTGGCCAGTCAGATGTTTTGTCTTCGTGAGGAACTCACCCAGACTGTGTGGGGTATGACCACAAGGCCAACATGCCCTCTAAACAACTAAGAGCTTCCCAAGGCCAAGTTCACACTCTTAGACCCAGGAACTCATCTGAAGCCAGGGGTCCCTCTCAGAACACAATGGCGAAACTGAAAAACACAGGGAAGTTTCCCAGGGACCCTCAGCTGGAGCCCCTCCTGCTCCCGCCTTTCAGGGTCAGACCTGTTGGGGGTAGGTTGGGGCAGACGGAGGGAGGGTGCTGGGCATGTGGCCGCATCTGCTCTGGCTCATGCCGGTGGATGGTGCACCTGTGTTTTGGTGAAGCGGGGCCTGACTCTGAAGCACCAGCACAGACACTGGCTGTATAAAAGGACATGGTTCAACTTTGCTTTAAAAAGCGGGCATAGCAATTTCCAGTGATTCCTTTCTGTATTGGCTCCCGATTCCTTCACTGAGGAAGGCCCACGTGGAAGATAATATAATGCAATAACAGGAGAAAATCCAGGTGCAAATAATCCTTTCATCCTGTGGCTCAATTAGAAACGAAATGTCAAAGAGATAGGGCATGTGCAAAGGCCATCAAGGGAGAGGCTAGTGACAACCAAGGACCACCCCCAAAGGACTCACTGCGCTGCAGCAGGGAGCATAGCCACATCAGCCCTGCCAGGGTTTGAGTTCTAGGCCAACCCTAGAGCCCAGGGGTGTAAACAGGAATTAGGGTTCCCAACCTCAATGTGAGGAAACAGGAGGTAGAGGAGCCCTCGGCCAGAGAGAACTTACCCAAAGTCATGGGGTCTGTAAGCAGCAGGCAAGAGCTCAGACCAGCCTGCCTCAAAGCACAGGTCCCTCCCTCTGCGTGCAGCTCCTTCCTGGTGTGACCCCGGGGCCTGGTGTGGGCCTGGTACTCGAGAGTACTCAAAGGCTGTATGGGCAGAAGGGACAGTGCTGTGGGAGGAACTGTGACGCTGGCTCCCTTGAGGGGGGTGGGCACCCAGGGCCACAAGGGCTGCACCGGCAAGGCCAGCGGAGTCAGCGGAAGACAGTGACATGACGAGGAACGCATCTGTCATGGCCTTCTGCAGGGTAGAGGGTTTTCCCCTCTCTGCGTTTTAGCTTTCAAAAATACAAAGGTCATCCAGAGCTTGAGAGGACCTTGCCTCCTAGACAAATCATCACCTCATGCTTCCTCTGGCTCTGGGCTCATGTCCTAGAACGACATGACACTGACATGCACCACGCCAGTTCTCGTCCCTTTTCCTGTCAGAGTTCATCTCTGTCAAGAAAAATGTCCATTCATCCTCGTACAGCCTAAAATAATGATAGGGCACAGTGCCGGCCTCCCTGATGTGGACTTGACACCAGCTACAAGACGTATCTTCATGAGGAGAAAGACCCATCACCTGGGATTATACATCATCATCATCAGACCACCACCACCACCATTACCACCACCACCATTATCATGATCGTCATTATCACCATCATCGCCACCATCATCAACACCACCATTATCACGATCATCATTATTACCATCATTGCCGCCACCACCACCACCACCACCATTATCACTTTCATCTTTATTACCATCATTGCCACCACCACCACCACCACCATTATCACAATCATCTCTATTACCATCATCACCACCATCACCACCACCATTATCACTTTCATCTTTATTACCATCATCACCACCACCACCATCACCACCATCACCACCACCAGCACCACCATCACCACCACCACCATCACCACCATCATCACCATCATCCTTTTATAACCTATGGAGAGCCAGAGCCATGGTTTGAATGAGTTTGGGGATATACCCTTTGAAGTCCCAAATATGGGTAGGAAGCCTCTGAACCAGTTTGGGGCCTTATTCACACAACCACACTTAATTCTATTCCAGTCAAACCCATGATCCACACAGGAATCATGGAACCCAGAGGAGGGGTGTTGGATCCCAATAGCACCTTCAAAAGGGGATAGTATAGTCTCCAATTTTCAGGTAAGAGCTGAGGCCTAGAGTTTTTAGTTGATTTCCCCTGTATTCAGCAGCCTAACAAAGCCAGCTGGGTCTCCAGTTCCAGCTGTCTAGTGGCCAGCCCGCGTCCTCACCACTGTCAGGGCCCAGCCTGGGCTGGTAGTTCTCTCCCACTGCTGCTCCATCCTGCTGAGGTGCTGCCTCCGCGTTCCTTCCAATGAGGAAGGAGCAGCAACTCAAGTTTTCTTGGTGGCATTTGTGAGAGTCCGTGGCCGAAGAGAACAAGGGACCTCACCCTCTTTCTGGAGCACCTGTGGCTTCTTTGATAATCTGGGCGAGTTAGATCAGAGAATCCTCAGAGTCCCTTTGGGAACATTCTAGGTCTCCAGCAGGTGATCTTTCACTAAATGTGAAGTATTTGAAGCTCAGTGTTCCTCTGCGCTGGCTCACTAGCCTTGACTCTACAACTAAGAATCACATGGGAAGTAAGAAATGGCTCAGTATTAGCCAGGTGGGATGGGTGGGCCTCAGCCTCTCGGTCCCGCCCACCAACCTGTACACACCTGCCCTGATTCCTGGTGCCCTCTGCAAGCTGCACAATGAGCCCTGGTCATGTGGCGCATGCAGACACTAACAGCTCAAGACCCATGGAGGAAGGCCCCCTCCTCTGGGAAGCCACCCTTTCTTGCTTTCCACCTTCTGAGCCCCTGTTACACTGATCTCTCATATCTTCACAGGGACCTTGGTCGGCACCTTGTGCTAGAAATATCGCCAAAGCTTTTCCTGAAAATTTCAGCCTGAGGTTTCTTGAATCCCCCAGAGCCACGCAGTGATTTAGCTGCCCTCTTTAAACCCACATCTTAAACATAAACAGAAGCACTGGAACTGACCTTTTGAAAAATTTCAAAACAATTGCAATAACATTGCTGCTGCTCAAGTTGACGGCTCTGAAGGGACGAGGTGAAGTGGATAACTTGAAATTGTAGACGGTCGAGGTCAAATCCCTGTTGTCTACTCAAGGATTAACAGCGGCCTCAGGTAACTGGGGCCGGCGGGGAGGGGACGGAAGAGGAAAGCAGAGGAGCCCAGGGGGCAGAGTGGCGTTCTGCCTGCCTCGGTACAAGTCCAAAATCAGCTGTACACTCTGGACTTGGGCTGGGATGAAGCCAGAGCTGCTGACTGAAGTGGGGGGTGTGGGGAGGAGAAGCTGGAGGGAAACAAAGGAGCTAAGCTCTGAGCCATGGTGACCCGCGGGACGGAGGGCCCCGCAGAGCGCAGGAAGGGGGTGGGGCAGGTGGACCACGCTCCACTGTGTACGCACGGACGCCTCCTTGAATCCCAGACCTGTGCAGTCTCTGCTGATCCCTGTCCTTTGTGACTTCCCAGTTAGCTGCTCTGCAGTGGCTGTTCCCCACCTCGGCTGCTCAGTTGGCTATCTGCACGTGTGTGTGTGTGAGAGAGAGGGAGAGAGAGAGTGTGTGCTTGTGTGTGAGCTTGTGTGTGTGCATGTGCCTGTGTGTGGGCGGGTGCTATTTGTCTCAGCAGCAGCCTGACCAAAATCTCCTGGCATGAGAATACCATGCGTAATCGCCATTACTGATCCCCACCTAAAGACGTTGGCCATTTTACAGCCTGCAGCCCCCAAATATCATGTCCATTTCTTCTAAACCAGTTACAAATCAGAGACAAAGGACAAGGCCACCAGCTGAAGGGCTCTGGATGTAGTGTACCATTTTCTAGGTTGTCAGTCCTTGGGGATCAGATGGAACTGGACAGCTGTGTGGACACTAGGAGGAACCACAGAGGCAGGGGGACCAACATGGGATATTTTATCCTTTCCTCCACCCCAGTCACTGAGCTGGTGACTAGAATAGTGCTCTTGAACTCCACTGGAGGCCAAGCAGGTCAGCCTCCTTGCCAATGGACTCCTGGGACAAGGAAGCACCTTCTCCCACTGGGTTCCAAAGGTTCGACCTCCACCCCAGTGCTCAGCAGGACTGGGCAGAGGAGGCAGGCAGGGGAGGCTTACTGAGGAAGGAATGACGGAGCCAGTGATCAGCCAGGGCTTCCCCGAGGGCTGGCTCTGCTCGAGGCAGGAGATGCCAGGGTGAGCACAGGCACAGGCAGGCTCCAGGCAGAGGCCAAGTCCTCCACTCAGCATCTGGGCTCCATCTTCCCCTGCGGCCTCAACACCATCTGGCACACTCCCACCTATTCACTGCTCCTCTCCACTAGAAAGCCAGCTCCACGAGGCAGGGATCTGCCCTTCGTACAGGTGCACAGTATTCCTGGTGCCTGGAGCAGCCCCTAGCACGTGAAGGCCCTGGGCAGATGTGGGAGAATGACAGAGTACCTCCAGCCTCCGGTTCGGCCACTGACGGACTCCAGAGGGGCCTCAGCCTGATGAACCAGTGTTGGTGGGAACAGGCTGGAACGTGTCTGGGGCTCTCTCCAGAAAGGGAAAGCCACCGCTGTGTCCAGGGTGAGGCCTGAGGGGCAGGGAGACACAGGCCACCACTGACTATCACCACCTTGCCTCAGCACCCACCACTGTGCCTGAGAATTCGTACGAATACTCCCTGGGAAGGAGGTCTCCCACTTATTTTCAGAGGACTGGAGTCTGAGGGAGATGACAGTTGTGAAATGATTTTCACCAACACAGGAGCTTGCTGCAGGCTGAAGAAGTTGGCAGTTCGAAGCAGGAGACCTGGCTCTGTAATATTTCAAGACTGGCACTCCAAGTTCTTGCTCAGGAACTAGGCACCCCACCCCCACACACACCCAACAGACACCTGACAGTCATCCCACCTCTCAGTGTGAAATGGGAACATATGTGGGACCGGGTAAAATCAGCTCCATGAAACAAGGCCGCTCTCTTGTAGCTGCTTTACTCAGAAGCTTTTGGAGCTCGGAGGCCTAGAATAAAGCCCCGCTCCTGAGCTGGCCCCACACCCTTCCCACCTGCGTCTCCACCTGCCTGTAGGCCTGAGACCTCCTCCACCCTGTCCTGAGTCTGGCCCCAGTTGTCACCCACCTCCTCCTTTATCCTACTCTGCTTTGGCGTGGGCCTCTCTCCCGCTTGGTCGTGGGCTCCTGCCCTCGTGCCCTGGGCACACGACGTGGAGGAAGAGTTGGTGGACTGGGCCTACCTGCAGCCGGCTCCATCCCGTGCTCTAAAGACGCGAGCAAACCACCCTCTGAAGGCTCCTGCACAGACGCCAGAGCTGAAGCTGCTCTGCAGGGAGCAGGAGGCTTGCCAGCTTCTGCCCTTGCCCTCGCCTCACTTCCCACTCCCGGGAGCGCTCCCGCAGGGCCCGTCTGCGCAGGGCGTTCTTGACCTCCTCCTGCAGCGGCTGGCGGGCCATCTGCCTTCCTGGCTCCCTTCCTCCTGGAAACCTTTCCACTCCGCCAGGACACGCAGAACCAGGCTCCTCTGCGCCAGCTCCCCAGCAGGCACCCCACCTAGTTCGGCTAACTCCCTTGGCAGGTTTTGGGATCCTTGGGGACAGGGACCATTTATCATTGCATCCCTAGCACCTCACCCAGAGAAGACAAAATAACCACTGCAGGACAAAGCAACCCCCAGGTGGGAACTGCTCCACTCTGCTCCTTACTCTGAACAGAAGTGAACCCTGCAGCCACAAGACCCAACGCGGCTCCCGTGGCAATTTGTACAGCTAGGTACACATGCCAGCCTCCTGCAGCACTGCCAGAGATCCACACTGCCCTCTCCCTTCCTGCTCTGAATGGCATTTCAGTGCCTGGACAGACTGGTGCTGCAATGGCAGAGGAAAACATCTGCTGCCACTCCACACCTCCACACAGGAGGTAGATGTATGATAGCAGAGAACACGTCACGGCTGCCGGAGTTCCCAGAAGACCTTCTGACCTGACTGCACATGCCCCAGATTTACTTCTGCTTGGATTCTGCTGGTGGTGGTAGCCATTAGGGCCTGGGAAGCCATCCCTCTCTCCTAGGGTCAGAGAGGCCCGGAGGTGGTGTGTCCTCACCCCTCTCTGGACAGTCTCTCCAGGCTGCAGAGCTGACATGACCTTCCCTGCACCCACCACCCTGGATGCAGCACATGGCTCTCCAGGAGACTGTGGCACCCGGGGCACTGAAGCCTTTCCTTGGACGGAGCTGTCCCCGAGTTCTGGGCACTGCTGCTTCCGGGCATTCTGTGTCCATCCTGCCAGGTCAGGCAGTTGTCAGGGAGAAGCAGGAAAGACATGGTGGGGTGCTCCCCACGGGGAGGAGGAGCCCTCGGTGCTCCAGCTGGGGATCAGTCGGGCTGAGAGGCCTGTCGCTCGGGTCCTGATTCCTGACTACAGTGCCTGATGGTGAGAGCCCTGCCTGTGATCCAGGATGTCCCGTGCAGCAGGGTTGATTTCTCAAGAGGAACACAAGTCACTGCAAGGCGGCCAGTGAACAAAGCACTCGTGCCTCTTCCCACGCAGCCCACAGGCGCTCAGGCACAGCGTCCCTGCACCTATGTGGGGTATTGCAGATAACAGGGCACTCTCACATACGGCGGCTCGTTCGAACACACTGCAATCTCCTGTGCGAGGTGAGCTATGAATCGTCCACGTATAAACCGGCATCTCTGAGAGCCTGCAGGGTACGCTCACGGAGCCTCCCCTCCCCAGTGCCAGAGGACCAGGGCTGTGGCAGCAAGTCACACTCAGTTCTGTGTGGCCAGGTGAGTCTTGGCTCCTACGTTTGGTCATATCATCTGCATTTTTAATAACCTATAGCTGAGACTTAACAACTCCAGATCCATTACAGTCACGGTGCAGCCTGCCAGCCAGCAGCACCAGGCTGTCCCGGATGCTCCCAGGACGGCGGCTTCTCAGACCACCCAGAAGCCCTGCATCAGATTGACCTGGCCTACAAGCCCAAGGAGCTCCATGCCAGGGACCTTCCCTTCCTCTCTGCTTTGCCTGTCTCCTCCAGCTTCGCCTGGGGATAGCAGCTCAGCGGGACAGGGCCTGGAGAGAGAAACTTCATCTGGCTGCTTCCTGATCACTAGGAGAAGCTCGCTTGTCTGTCCAGCCCCACTCGCAGTGCAATGGGTGTCTACTGGCCTCCTGTCTCCCAGCCCCCTGTGAAGACTACTAGCCAAGAACCCCTTTCCTCGCAGGCCCTGCATCTGCTGTCTCATAAATTCTGATAAAAGCATCAAGATAGAAGATGGCTTTTCAGTGCTCCTTGATTCTGGGAATGCCAAAGTGAAAGCGCTCCTCATCTGCGCTGGGACAGCTCTCGCCTAAGGAGGGCCTGTTGTAACATTCAAATTCTTCTCTCCCCCTTGGAGGGAGACTCTCTCTTCCCTGCTCTTGCGGCGGGCATGGCTTCACTGCATATTCAATACCTGGTTGGAAAATGAGCAGCTCTGCTCAGCCGTGGGCTGACAGACTGCAACTAGGAAGGTTTTTATTGAGAAGTGGAGCTAAGCTTTGGTAAGAGAAATCGGGCGCGGTTTTAACTGCTTCACTAATCAAGGCAGGATCTGCAGACTCCCCACTGTTCCCCAGTCAATGCACCAGTCACTGCCAGGTTGTCTGAATTCTCGCTGGATGCTTTTCACAGGAAGGCAACAGGCCGGAGTCAAGGTGTGGTGTCTCTCCGTGTACGATGGACCCCCTTCAATGACCCTTCTTTTCCCTAACTTGACCTTTCAACTGAGCTTGACTCCTTTGGCGTGGTTTCCAGGACAGCAGTTTAAGTGTTGCTGGGCCTGCCCTAAGTGGCCAGGCCTTGTCCCCAGGCATGACCACGGCACTCGCTCAGGAGTGGCTACCATCAGAGAGGGGCCCTTCCAGCCAGCGGATGGCAGCAAGGAGCCTTCATCTCTGCTCCCCATATTTCTCCATGGAGAAAGGGCATGAGACTCACTTTCAGCCTTTGCCAGGGGCATTCAGGGCCTCCCTGGCAATTTCTGGCTGGCCCTGAGCAAGGGGTTGAAGTCAGTCCGAGGACACCCGGGTCCTGGGCTCTTTGTCCTGCTTGCCTTGTCTCCAGTATTTGTCCCAATCCTTTCCACTGAGGAGGCACACGAGGCTGGCTGGGTGGCTCAGCTGACGAGGGTGGCTCCCCCAGAGCCCGTTCCTCTAGAACTCCTCCTCGGCTTTACAAGGGGTCATTTAAAGAATCCAGGTCAAGTTTCCTCTGGATATTTAAGATGTGCGGCACCTGCCTCTCCAACCCTAAGTCTCTGGGGACATAAGGGTGAATCACCAAGAGAAATTCTGGTCCCAATCTAGAATTCCACTTCCAAACCACTTTCCTCCATGGCTCCAGTGATGGCCTTGTTAATCTGTGGCTTGTAAGGGCAACTTCAGGAAAGGGCCAGAGTTGAAGGGGACATTCAACAGGACTTGGCCATTTTATGGGGGTGTGTGTTGGGTGGGGTGGGGTGAAGTGGTTGTCATCAACTGCAATTGCTGCTCACCTCTGGGACTGATAAAAGACACATTTCCAGGGCCTACAAGGACACCTTGGCCAGCAGTCGTTCTTAGGGTTTTTGACTGAGGCAGCTTCGGGCCAGCCCTCGACACAGCCCACGTGGGTCTCCGCCCGGGCAACATGAAGTGCACTATCAGCTGGATGAACCGGGGTCAACATCAACAAGGGGCCCCGGGGGGAGGGTTGGGGCCTTGGTGGACCCAGTGGGGCTGTTGCAGACTGAGACAGGGGTGGGGGTTGAGGTCGGGTTTCTGGGCTTATTTGGAAAGGGGCATCATTCCAATGGGCTGTATATAAGAAAATGAAGTCAACGAAGTCCACACGTGGCTGCTTCCTGTCACCACACTGCCAGACACCCAGGCCTTGCAGTCACACACTGAAGGAGCCAATGTCTTGCTTCCAGGCACCTGGCTCCTCAGACTCGCGTCCTCGCCCCAGCCCGGAGGGGCCCTCCCTGCCTGAGCCACCAGTTCTGCTCCATTTCTAGCTTCCTGGGACCTGCACTGGCCTCTCTGGAGGGCGGGGGCTGGTGTCAGAGTCACCATGAACAGAAGTGAACTTCCAGGAGGCAGCCTCCCCCTGTTCACAGAAAGGAAGGAGCGCATGGTGCTGCGGCGCTGGAGGGGGAGGCGGGAGGCACCGGCAGCCTGGGTGGGGAAGAGTCTGGTCCTGCCCCGGTGAATGAGCAGGTGCACTCAGACGGTCCCCGGCTCCCACCTCCCACCAGCGCGAGCATCCCGGGCCAGCCCGGGACAGCCTGGGACAGGAGGCCGCGGTCAAGAGGGCCTACCTGTATCTCTGCTTCACAGACTGCTTCTCGGCGGACTTGCAGACGTGCCCCGCGTAATATAATGGGAAGAACAGAAAGTTCCAGTTGGTGGCAAACCAGGTGAGGGTGAAGGGTGCATCGAACTTGGCGAAGGTGAGCTTGGCGAGCTGCGTGGAGCCAGCCCAGGAGGCGCACACGCACAGCACCACCGCCACGCCCCAAAAGGTCTTGTGCAGCTGTTCCCGCGAGCACGTCCAGTGGCGGTGGCTCGTCCTCCCGCCGGCCTCTGCCCCGCCCGGCGCCTGGGCCTCCGCCGGGCCTGGGGGCTCCCGGGGGCGCTCCTCCCCTGGGGAAGAGAAGGCGGTTAATGGCCTGCGGACTGTGGAGACGGGGCTCAGGGCAGCTCCTGCATCGTGCGCCCTGCAGAGGGCAGCCTAGGACGGCCTCCCAGAGCCTTCCCAGCCAGGCTCCACTGCCCCACCTCCCGGGACCCGCTGGAAACAGTCTCAGGCCTTCGTTGGGCTCCTGAACCAGAACGTGATTCCAACAGGGGACCTGCCTGCCTGGGTTTGGGAAAATCCTGCAGAGCATCCAGTGGTTGACATGTTCTGATTCCCTCAGCTCAGTTCACTGGAGCCAAGTGCTGCGGGATGCTGGGAGGCCCCGGGAGGGACTTCCCACCCAGGGGTGGCAGGTCTTGACCTCCAAAGGTCCCCGGCCTTGGCAGGAGCTCCTGCTGCCTGTTACAGACAGGCTCTCCTTGCTCTGCCAGGTTGGTCGCCACGGACCCCTACTCCATCTGCTCTAATTCGCTTCTGTGGATGGACGCTGGTCCCTCTTTGAAGCTTTACTTAAAAACCGCAGCCTCTGGCAGCTGGCGTGTGAGAGGCCACAGACACGACACTCCATTGTAGAGCTGTGTCACTTGGGGAAACCGGGCTGCGGCCGCGAGCTGCTCCTGCAGAGCACTGGGAGGTGAAGGGCGTTATTTTCCACTGTTTGCTTTCCATTCACCATTGTGTGTGTGCCAGTCAGCCGGAAAGTTAAACCGCGGCGGCTGCTGTCAGTCACCATGAGCAGAAGTGGACTTCAGGAGGCAGCCCACTCGCCCGGGGTGTGCTGCCTGGCACTGAGCTGAATGGGCACCCGTCTAAGACACCTCACCACAGGGTACAGGAAATGAGGGTCTCTGTATATGGTTTAAACTTCATGGTCCTTTAACGACCTTGAATAACATTAAACCACATTTTGTATGCTTTCTGAATTAGTTCTGTGGGGCGAAATCCTGATTCAACGTAGACCCTCAAATAGGTGCTAGCTAAGGACTGTGACTGTCCTAGTCAAAGGTCGACAGGTGTTCAAGACGGGTGGAGGACTGATCCAGAACCTGTTGGACGAGGCTTCTGCTGCCTTCATCATCTGCTTTAGTAACATGTGCTCTCTTGGCTTTCCTGTGTGTGTATTTGTCCATCTTGAAGCCCTGGAAAACCAAGTGTGTAGGCCCCTGGGAGCTGCTGACACATGCCTATCTGCGTCCCTGCTGCAGGTGGGAGCAGCACAGGAGGCAGAAGACAGAGTCCCAGCCTCTGCTTTCCCTCCTCCCACCAGGACTCCTTAACTCTGCTCGTGGTGAATTCCCACACCTGCAGGCGACTTCCGTTCCGGGTAGAAGCACACAGATTCACTGTGCACCCGACTACCTGCCAGTTTTGATCAGCCTCGGCAGCCCTTCGTTGCCGGACAACAGGGTGCCTGGGGGAGGTGGCTGGGGAGCCTTCTCGCTAAATGAAGCCCTGCCACCAGCTCCCAAGGAAAGTCGGCTGTGGAGCTGAAGAGGCGGCCTCATCGTCAAAACCCAGCTTAAGGATGGACGGCTGGGGAGGCCGGGGACCCAGGAATTTGGGTCAGGGCATATTTCCCCAGTTACTGTTTTGTTATAACAAATTAAGCTTTAGGACTTGGGGAACCGAGCGGTGGGGCTGTGTAGCAGGTACAGGGAAGGAGAAGACCCCAGACCCTGTAATTTTATGTTGTGCTTCAACAGTTCTCCAATCTTGTGCCCTCTCCGATCCTCTGACCAAGGGGATATTAACAACACGCAAACAGAGACACCGTAAATGAAACTCAGCACTCTTATTTAAAAATAACATGTGGGATGGAACTGTGTTTTCAAACGTGTAATGCAGGTAATACGCATGATAAGACAAAAGGATTCCGTGGCCACTAAGTTTGGAAAACACTAAATTCAACTGACAGGTTCTTTGCTCTGGGAATATTAGGGCACAGAGTTTCCAGGAGGCTGCTGTAGCCTGTAGCCTGCCTGCCATCTTTGTTAAGTGGGTGACATCTGTGTGGGTCCTAGTGTACCCTAGAACCCACTTTGCAAAACAGTGGAATAGGCCCTGAAAAAGTAACAGACAACAAAGTCTAATTCATGGCAAACCCTCCAGTCACTGCATTGAGTCTCTCGTAATAATAATCACCTATCACTTACATCACCTCACACATCCTTCCTGCTTCTAGATACCTCCTCCCTCACATAAATACAAACCATTCTTTATCAATATGTTATGAAAGAACTGAGAAGCAAGGATGAAAAGCAACCCGTAATTAGGGAGCTCTCGCTGCTGGCGCTGCGGCCTTCCCGGCAGTCTCTTGCCTGTGCGGGACACGGAGTCCCCCAGACCTGTGCTCCTTTCACACGCAGACCCAGACCCACGCACACAGCAGAAGAGGATTGCGTTGTTTTCGTCCTGTATTTATTTAAGCTAACGCATCACAGCCCAGGCTTTACAGAACTCACGGGGCTGTGTGCGGTAATGAGACCCAGGAACCTCTCGACTGGCCAGGAGATGACCATGAAGCATCTGCCCCGTGTCCACAGCTTTGGTGTAGGAAGTGTGAGGTGTGATCACTGTTCTTCAGGCAGCCTGGGAGTGACGGAACATGCCAGGGGAGGGTCACAGCACTGTTATGTGCAAAATGCAGACTTCTGTCTACAATCATAACAAGCAGTCACCAAGAGAGCGTGGCTGTGGGCCCCAGGGTGCTAGTGACTGGAGTCAGGGTGAGCCCGGCAGGATGGAAGGGCTCTGAGTTAGGGAGGAGCCAAGCCCAGCGTCAGGCATGTGTGACCTGCTCAGGGGCAAGCTGGATGAAGCTGGGGCCACCTGCAATCCACCCGCCTCGCCCTGGGGGGATGCTCAATCACGCAGCAGGAGAAACTACCAGGTTTGTGGAAGGGATGGGAGCAAATCCAGATGTCAACGGACCCTCCTTCAGTAAGGAAGCACAAGCCACGGGCTAAAATGGTGGAAGAATAAACCTAAGCGACACAACAAGCTTAGTTCTCAGGCACGTTTTTCTCCACCAGTACGCAGGCCGCGCTTCCCCCACCAGACCGTCTGCAGGGTCCCCTTCCATGAGCTGTCCAGTTAACACCCAAACAGGTTCAGGCATGGAGTTACGGCGAGGAGGGCATCATCCCTCCCCGAGAGCCTCTCAAATCTTCAGGTGCAGGAAGCTTCTGTGACTCGCCCTCCTAAACTTCAGGTCAAGCATGCCTGTTTGATTTCACTCCATTAGAGCCGAGAGAGGCGGTGCCGCTAGGAAATCAATACTGAATTAGCCACATGCAGCTCCTCTGGCCATTAGTGCACGACTAGGGGTCCTATTTATGTCACCTTGCTCACACTCTCCACCCCCTCTGCTGGCAGACCGTCTGCTTATGATCTTCTTGTACCCTGAATTCCACTCCTGCCCTGTAGGCAGCAGCTCCGGAGCGAGACAGATCCTGCCCTCTGGCCAACAGTGGTGCCGACAGACACTCAAGTGTGGTTTCAAGCGTCTTCCGGTAACTGTGTCACCTCTAGATGCTCCATTTGTGCTACGTAATCCCCCCAGACATACTGCAGGGCAGGAGGGTCCTCCCCAGCCCTGCTGCCTGAGTATGAGAGAGAGAGGGAGAGAGAGTAGGGGTGTGCCCTCTTGTGCACAAGGGATACTCGCTGCACTGAGACGTGTAACCACGCCTGTGCTCACGAGCTCGTCTGAGCTGTCTCAGAATCCGGAGGGCGGCCAGCACACAGTGCGAGTCCCACCTCGCGAACAGTCCCGCTCCAGGCCAGTCCCCAGCGGGACTTACAGAGGAGTCACACTCTGGCCCAGCAGAAGCGATACCCAAGCAAAGGCAATGTCCAGATCAGTGTGTGAGCAGAGTCCAGCCTAGCCACCAGCCCATTCGGGGCCCACGGACTGTCCGCTGCTCTTCCCTGAGACAATGTGAAATTGGGTGCTTCTTACGGTGGTGTGGTGGGAGCATCTCTACAACGAGGAAGCAATTAGGATTGGAAAGTCATCTGCTGTCCCCCGAAACTTCCTAAGAAAACACCAGTGTTTCTTTGACCAGCTCCCCTGAGGCCCTCTATGGAAAAGTCTCCAGAAAGAGCCTGTCCTTAGGGTAAGGGGTCCTGGGGCCAAAGACACCACTGTCTGGCATGGCCCAAGCCTCCTGCAAGCAGAACAGGAAATGTCTCTCAACTGGCATCTACATCCACAGGACCCACACGGATATTTTTATAGTTTTACTGAGGTGCAGTTTTCATCCCATAACATTCAGTCATCTTAAGTGTGCAGTGCAGAGATATGGAACAAATGTATAGCATTGAGAACGATGGTGCAGATTTAGAGTAGTTCCATCACTCCAAAATGAGTCCTCCTGCCCCCTATTGCCAGCCTCTACCCCGGGCCGCTGGGATCTGCTTACTTCTCTAAAACTTGCTTATTCTGGACATTTCATATACTTATGCAGACTTCCACCTCTGGCTTCTTTCATTTAGTACAGTGTTTTGGGGGTTTGTCCATGTCACAGCACATGTTAACAGTTCATTCTTTTTGGGACTGAATAGTATTCCATTGTGTGGATATACCACATTGTTCATCCACTCATCTATCCATGGGCGAGAGGGTTGCTTCTAGCTCGGGGCTATGTTGAATGATGCTGCTATGAACATATGTGTAAGTCTTTGTGCAGATGCATAGACACATGTTCATATTTTCTTGGGTGGACTCGTTACATTTTAGGCCACTTGTCCACCAATCTTATCTACCACCTCCTCTGGGGCACAAGGCAGACAGAGCTCTTCGCAGCAGGGTGTGCTCAGTCCAGGGTTTGGAGAGCACACATCTAGCAGGGCCAGAGCTTCTCATTCCATGTCCAGGGGCACAGCCGAGAACTGCCCAGGGAACCAGAGTACACACACTTTTTTTTTCCTGGACTGCCCAGGGAAAGACAAAGCCTGATGAACGACTTTCCATTTATTGGTCACTGATGGATACACCAGCTCAGGGCCTGGCCACCCAACCAAACAGCTTTTACAGAACTGTAAAACCAAATTAAATAGCTTTTGCAAGATGAGGAGCCTGGAAGAAAGCTTTTGCTTATGGTTTTCTGCAAACGTAATTTATCTTCCCAAAATGCATTTTGGGTTTTGTTTAACTCATCTACTTGTTAAATACTTGCTCAGTGAGTTTACGTGTGACCCTCTTTTCTTAAGCAGCGGTGTGGAGGAAAGGGAAGGATTGCAGAAGGGCGGTCACAAGTCCCAGGCCACCTCCTGCCCCCGGTGTCCAAAGGCAATCCTTGTGTTCCTTGTGTGCTGAACTGTCTACATAGGTTCCCAGACCTTGGCTCAGAAAACAATGCTGCTCTTCATACATGTCCAAGGCCTCGTCTCTGCTCCTGCCTAGCACTGGTCCCAGGGAAAGAAAGATCTGTGGGCAACTGAAGCTGGATGCTGGCCCTGAGAAAGCAGGTGGAGGACAGGGGAAGGGAGCTGGCGGAGCTCCCAGCACATGCGCAGTCTGCGGGAGATGTCCTGCGTCTCCCCACCACCAGGGTGGCACCATGATGATGGCAGACTGCACCATGTTTACGTCCGGGGCGCATCGTGGTCTGAGCATGCAGCAGGTGCTCTCGAGGACTCTGCAGATCGCTCTGAGAGTTACTGTCTCTAAGGTCACAGGTTGGTGAGTGACTGAGAAACAGTTCCAACTCAGGTCTGGTCCACCTCATAGCAAGAATAAGAATGGAGAGCCTCCTCCTCCTCCCCTTTCCAAGCTGATCAGGGCAGTGGTGCTAAGAAGCTCAGTCTGAACTGAGTAACACTGAAGAGGGACTTCAGGTCTGCAGAGGACAGACCTCAGTTTTCAACTTGGAACAGCCGGAGTATATGTGGCATTTGGGGCTGGGATTTGTTGCCCTGGAATATGAGAGTGTCATGGACTTAATGAATGTCCCAAATTCACAAGTTGAGGCTCTGACTCCCAGGGTGGCTGTACTGGAAAGTGGGGCCTGTACAGAAGTAATTAAGGTTAAACGAGGCCAAAGGGTGGGGTTCCAACCAGATAGTTGAGGGTTTTAGGAGCAGAGGAACAGGAGCTCCCACAACCCCTCTCCATGGACACAAACAGAATGGAGACTGGGGAGGACACAGGGGGAGGAAGGTGAGTCAGCCAGGAGAGGGCCCTCATTGGACGCCAACCTTGCCCGCACCTCCATCTTGGACTTCCAGCCTCCAGAACTGTCAGAAAACAGTTGTCCTGAAGCTATCCATCCTGTGGCAGGCCTGAGCTTGACCAGCACAAGCAGGTCACAGTGGAGAGGCAGGGGGCACAGACAGAGAGCTGACCCTGTGCAGGACGTGATACAAGTCGCCGGTGGCGGAGTATTCATTTCGATGACCTGTTAGAAGACATAACTGCCCAGATCAGAAATGGGAGATGCTATCTCGTAACTCTTGTCTCTGGGGGATGTTGAAGCCTTGGCTCTGAGGGGATTTCCGGAGGTAGTGTGTGGAGACAGAAGGCACCTGCCACCAAGAAGCCATTTTTAAAAATGAAATTAGCATTTTTCCCTGGAAACTGATTTCCCTGGTGAGGACAGAAAGTCAGGAGGTAGAAGAAGACTGCTTTTCAGGGGGCAGAGTGAGGATCCTCCGGAAGTTCCACCTGAAGCAGCCTGAGAGCTGGGGCCAGCCAGTCTCCATCCTGCCCCCTGCCTGCATTGCCACCATCCCAGGAGCAGCTCGGAGTTGGCATGTCCCTTGCCCTGGCTTTCTTTGAGGCTCCAAATGTTCTAACTGCCCTAGTGACATCACCTCAAGCCACGGGCTCAAGACAAGCCTGGAACTGCACAGCTCGGGTGGACTGTGGGCCACGAGAGGCTTTAGGCAAGGCTGTCAGCACTGGGGAAGTGCCGGGGTCGGTGTCTGCCCTCGGGAGGGAGTGGGCAGGGAGTTTCAGGGCTTGCTCTGAAGACATGTGAGTGCCCAGGTCAGCTGTCATCTTGTGCCCTGCTAGTCCTGGCCTGTGCAGCCTCCAGTAACTCCACCGCGTTTATGTCTGGGGTGCATCATGGCCTGAGCATGCAGCAGGTGCTTACCAGGTGCAGACCCAGGAACACTGGGTGCTGCTAAAGACCTTCCCACACACCCAGGCAAATGCACACGGTTCTCTGATGCTCCTTCTTTTCAGGCAGCATCTCTGCCTCGGAAGTAGACTGGAGCTCAGTCTGCTGCACCTCCCAGGCCACCATGGTTTACAAAAGGGCGGAGTGTGTGCAGGGAGCCCCTGAGGGAAAAGGCTGCCCCTGCATCTGCAGGCCCTTTAGGAAGCTGGGGACGATGCTGGTCCCCTGGTCTTGGTTGGGTAGAGCTTCAGGTGAACACACGCAGGAGATGGGGGCCATTTCACAACTTTCCTGGAAGAAAGAACCGCTGCTCTCTAAAGCAGACTGCAAGTCCTCAGCAGAGCCCTAGCGCCCCCAAGGCAGGACTGGACTTGCCCAGGAGAGGGCCAAAGTGGCACTGGTCTTAAGGTGCTACACTTGACCTCCCAGGCTTAATCTCTCATGGAGGGTGACGTGGCCGAGCTCGTGCCCATGTGGCATGGTGAGGTTTAAACCAAAAGCACCTGGGGTCCCTGGACAAAACTGGGAAGCTTCTCTGTGAGGACTTTCGTACTTTTTGTGCCATCTCATCACCTGGGATGCCACCTCCTGCCTGTGACTTCCTGCTGCTGAAGATCATGGGAGATGTTTTACTCATGCAGCTAGTCTTTCTACTCCCTGCTCAATCATCCAAAGCACCCCCAAAGGTGCCTGCATCTGCTGGCACAGGTGCACAACACATACACACACACACACATGCACACACACATACACGTGCACACACACATGCACACACACATACATGCACACACTTACACACACACATGCACACACTTGCGCACACTGATCCCCTGTTATCCTGGGTCTCAGTCCCCAGTGCTCTGCTCTCTATTGCTTGGGAAGGGCTTTAATCAGCTAAGCCAATCTCTGCTAATGAATAAGCTACTTAATAGACTCAGAACTTCCTGCGAAAAGAGCCAGCCGAAGATCTGTTCTAATCTTCCACAGTAGAGAGAGGAGGCCAGGCTCCGAGAGGCCAGGAGACTCAGCTGCTGTGTTCATTAGCTAGTGCGGAGCAGGAAGCGCAGCCAGCGTCCTGACACCCCACCCAGCCTTCTTCCCCCTTGACCTGCCCGCGAGCTGCAAGACATCCTAACCAGTGGGACTGGATCACTCGCCAGACAGGCTTTAGGAATCAAATCTCGTCTTGGCTTGTCTGACCAAGCTCCTCGGAACCTCTCCACCTCTTCAAGCTGCTCATGGGGGGCAGCAGCTCCACTTCCTACGCGGAGACATCAAAGGCTCGGGCGCAGCTCCGCATCCTGCCTTTGCTTCACCTTCCTGCCTCCTTCCTCTCAGCCTGCGCCTCCTTCCCACCCTCCTCCTCCTCCAGGCAGCCTGAGACTGTTCTGGGATCAGCCTCCTTCCTCCCCTTCAGATCGCTGGCCCTGCCCTAGGACGGCGAACTCGCCCAGAGCCGCTTCCGCCCGCGCCCCGCCTCCTGCGCTCCTGCGCCTCCTGCGCCTCCTGCGCCTCCTGCGCCTCCTGCGCGGCTCTTCCCTCACCTCCTGCAGCCCGCCTGGCAGAGCAGCGCCCTCCTGGCGGCATCTGCTTCCTCCTGGTTTCCATGGCACTCTACTTCCGGGTCCCCGCCCTTCGGGCTGCCCTGCTTCCCCAGCTCCCCAGCTCGCGTGGCCACCAGGGTGGCTCCCAGGTCTCCATCTGCCTGGCAGGCTCTCTCCCACCCCCTGGACTGCGCCTGTGGACCTGGCTGAGCCTGGAGCCCACCCCTTCACAACCAGGGTCCCTCCGCCGCTGTCGGTCTGCAGTCGCTGCTGGTCCTGGTCCGTCCCCCTGGGGTTCAGACTCCCTCTGCACCGCCTTCCCCATCTGCTCTTCTGCTGTCACCACAGCCTGTTGACTCAGCCTCTGAGTGGCGACGGGGTGGGCTCAGGACACAAGCGAACCGCGAAGCAGTCCTCTCGGTGGCGTTGCCTAACCGCGTACTCCACGTCCTCACCCGCGCAGCAGGATCTACGCCAGGACCCACCGTGTGCGGGTGCCGCGGGCTGCCGACAGGCGACCCAGGGCAGGGGCTCCGGACCCGCAGCCCAGGGCACCAGCCCAGACCCGCCTGCCCCTCCTGCACTAGAGCCTGTCCAGCAGGGCGCCTGCCTTCCCGCCTACGCGCCCCACAGATGCACACCTGTGTGTGAGCGATGTGCACGCCCTGAAACAAGGGTCTTGGCTCAGTTCTGACCCTCGTCACACCTAACAGACTTTGGTTTTATTCTATCTTAAATACTTCATGAAACATCGTGGCTGAGGGATCAGGTCTCAGGCTCTGCTCTGAACAGCACTGCTGCACACGCCTGTCCTGCACGTGCAGACCTGCAGTGACCCCTCTCCCCTGGGGCCCCTGCCTACCTGTTCCCATGCACACTCACTGCACCTGGCACTCAGGAGGCCCGAGTCTGCCTGCCTCCACCTGACCCTCCCCCACGCCCCACACCTCCAGTTCACCTAAGCTCAGCCCCAGCTGCCACTTGCCGAGTCTACCAAGTGCCACCGTTCCTGGCTCTGCACCTTTGTCTGAGGCTCCCTCTGCCAGGAAGGCCATCTTCCTACCCAACCTGTGAACCCAGGGCAGAGATGGCATCCTCTCCGATCCCTGGCCACCTGCACAGGTAGTCACCACCTCCAGCGTGGCAACAGGTGGGATTCTATGGCCACATCCTGGCTTTGCAGGATAGTCCTGTAAGATTTTGCCATTTTGGCCAAGAAGAGGGTAATGGCGGCAAGAGTGTTGTCTGCTGCTCATCTGGGTCCCAGACAGAAGTGAGTTCACTTTCCACGGAAATGCCCTATTTATTTTACTCTCCTTCCATGGAATTATAAAGGAATTGCACTTCAACCTGTAACCGGTGCCTGTGTGCCTCTGACGCTGCCCCCTGGTTGGGAGGCTCTGTTGGGTCAAGGATTGTATTTTACTTCTCCTAGAATCTCCCAGAACCTCTGGTTCATTCTCTTGCGCATGTTACATAATGTACTAAATTGACGCATGAATGACTTTGTCACTGGCGTTTGAGGCCTGGGGCTGGTCAATCAGGGAAACATCTTTGGGCATGGAGACCTTTGTCAGCGCATGTCTCAGGTTGGGCCAGCAGGATGGAAAACTGCATGCCGGGATAGATCTGAACCGAGCCACAGGTAAGTGAGCCAGCCCTGCCTGGGGGCAACAGAGACCACCTCTCCCTGGAATAGAGGCACTAAGAATGCCAACAGCCATGGCCTTGGGGTTCTGGTGGGGTCCAGAGCACGCATTATGTTGCAGAGGGAGCTTTATGAGGCAAACATTCACTAAGCACCTATGAAGTGCCCCGAGAAGATGCAATCCTCTCTTTTTCTCAGTCATATAAAGTTCCTCAACATTTGGAGCCAGGCTGATATGGATTTGAAGACCAGCTCTCTTATTTTCTAACTTCATGACCTTGTGCAAATGATTCTGGGAGGCTCAGTCTCCTCATCTGTAAAGTGGATAATAATATGCACCCTCGCATGTTGGGAGGGCGGAGATAAGGCAGCCAGCTCCCACTGCACAGAAGCCGCCACATGTTAGATATTCACCAGCACAAACTCCCGTTCTCACTGTTATAGGAAACACCACTGCCCTGCTTCCATAAAGAGAAATGATTCCCCGAAACCCTCAGCCAGCCCGAGGCTGGGCAGTAAACCCCAGAGCCTTCACGCCTTTCACAGCCCCGCACGGCTGGCCTCCCAGGGAAGTCCTTCCCACTGTTCTCAACTGTTTGTTCCCAGCGAAGATATTTTGGAACACAAATTAGCTGTTTGTGTGATGATCCTAGTAAATGCTCCTGTGCTAGAGATGCCCCTCTGACCAACAGTGTCTGCTTCTGATGGGAAAGGCAGGAGAGGGCATGGAAGCAGGCTGTGACCCACGCAGCCATGACAGAGCCTCCACCTGGCCAGAGCCCACACCGGGAGCCTCGGCCCCTTCCGAGACCCAGTCCTGCTCTCCTCAGGCGTCCTGGCCAAGCCTCTGCCTGAAATAGCCTCTCCTTTCCTCCACGCCTGCCACGTTTTCTCACATCCCCCTAGCCTCAGTGGTGACACCTCCTCCTCAGAAGGCCTCCCTTCAGAAGGGCCTCCTCCCCAGAGGTCTTCTCCTCAATAGGGCTTGCTCCTCAGAGGGACTTCTCAGAAGGCCTCCTCTCACACAAGCCTCCTCAGGAAGGTATTCTCCTCAACAAGTCTCCTCCTCAAAAGGGTCTTCTCCTCAGGAAGGCCTCCTCCTCAAAAAGCCTCCTTCTCAAAAGGCCTCCTCTTACATAGGCCTCCTCCTCGACAAGCCTCCTCCTCAGAAGCCTCCTCCTAGGAAGGGATGTCTCAGAAAGGCCTCCTCTCAGCCTCCTCCTCACACACAGGCCTTCTCCTCAGGAAGCTTCTCCTTTAAAAAGTCCTCCTCTGAAAGGCTTCCTCCTCAGATTGCTCCATTTTCAGTTTCCCCATGACACTTTGTTCTTAGCGCTGCACCAGAACTCTCTACCTTTTATTTGACAATTTATCTGTAAGGTCGCTTTCCCACTGGAAAGAAATTTCCTTAAGAGAATGACGCTAGCATTGTTCGTCTTTGCGTTTTCAGGGACTTGTTAAATGGTCACAGGACACAGAGTAGAGCGGGATGAATTCTTTATTGCATAAATGAAGTCATCTCGTCCATCCTCCTGTGTTTGAGTTCAACCAAGCACTGCGTTTTCTATTTCGGTTTTATACGCACCACATGCTGGTGCCTTCTTGCCTCCCCTTGGATGACACACTCCACGAGCTAATAAATATTCCTGGCTGGCTGCCTTCCACCCCTGTAGCCTGTCTGCTATTCACGTACAGCGTGGCACGGGACCACCTTGCCCTGGACATCCAAGGAAAACAAAAGGATTCAACACTTCCAAAACAAGCCTGCAAGAGGCAAATGGTTTTAGAAAAACAGACCAAAACCCAAACCAGACAGACATCAAGGAAAAAGCCATCAGAGAGAAAGCCCTGCGTGAGCCAGGCACAGCCGGGCAGGTGTTGGGAGGTCCTGACCCGCAGACTCTGGCTGAAGGCTGTGCAGGCAGCCCATGCAGCCAGGGAACAGGGCTTTCTAGAATCCCTGCAGCTCTGCAGGTGCCCAGCCATTGTCCCACACAGTGCTCCTTAGAGTAGCAAGGTGTGCTAAAGGAGCCTGGCTGTGACAGCAGCATGGGTCAGATATTTATTGAGCACCTACTGTGTGCCAGGCACATGCTAGATCCTATCACTCACCTCTGCTTCATCTCATCCCCAACTGTCCGCTCAGGTGGGCTGCTACTTCTTCACATTCAGGGGAACTGAGGCTCAGCGGCAGGTTTGCACAGGTCAAAGTGTCTAAGGGGCAGAGCCCAGCCTCATCCTCCACGGGCCTAGTGTAACACACTCCGTTTCCCACAGCTGTGTGTGTCAGTGCTGGTTAATTAAACCAAGTTCAAAGTCAGGCAGGGGCCGCCCCTGTGAAATGGACTCCTCTGGGCTCACTCAGCAGCCCCAGGCAGAAGGGAGACTCCTCAGTTTCATCCCCTGAAGGCAACCTCCTGGAGGTCAGAGGGCACCCCTGTGCCTGCTGCTGTCACTTACTGTCCCTACAGCAACTCTGGGGCCACAGCCCCTGCTCTGTGGCCTCATCACCAAGTCCAGCATATCTCCTAGTGAGCTCAGGCCTATTCTATCCAAGGTGGGGTAGCTCCACGTTTCACCTGCAGCTGGACAACAGAGCCAGCCTGAACAGGAGCAGGTGGAGGTGGGTGACGTTCTGTGCACCTCACTAGTGCCTCTGCTTCCCCAAGAGAAATAAGCTTCCTCCCATTGCTGCACCTGGGGCTCTGGGAGGAGCCTGGACCCACCCCTGCCCCAACCCCCCAGCAAGGTCAATTGAATTCCTGGGGGAGGCCAGTCCCACCAGGTCTTCCCAGAGCCAGGCGTGGGGAGGCAGGGAGACAGTCACAGGAGGAAACCCAACCTCCTACGGCAGACCATGACCAGAAAGGGGTGCCTGCAGGTCAGGGCCAACAGTGGGTCTGCCAAAAGCATGGGCTTACAACCCCTTCTGCCCTTCACAGCGCCTGACTCCAGGTTTGGGGACCTCTCTCCACCTTTCTGGGCCTGAGTCCTCCTCTGCAGGTACCAGATGGCTACCCACCCGGCCTTGGTGGATGGTCAGGTTGGGAGCACCCAGCCACTGCCAGCCTGTCTGGCCCTCACAGGTTCTTAGCTTTATTGCAACAAGAACTCACGCACGCACAGGCCTTACTCCAGGGTGGTGGAAACTGGCGTTCCCCTCCCCTGCAGCGCCAGTGGCTGTTCCCTTCAGGACTTGGCAGCTCCTGGCCCAGAAGGGCTGCCCTCCTCCTCCCGCCTGTCCCTCTCAGGCTCCTCCCGGCCAGCTGGACCAGCTGCAGGGAGTGCAGGACTGAGAGGGTCCCTCGGTTGGAAAGCAGGGTTCCCTCTCCTACCCCTCTGCTCTCCCCCACATGCCCCGGTGGGGGCGGACCCATGCTCAGTGGGCGACACGGAGGGTGGGACACATTCCGGAGCCCACGGGAACACACCCGTGGGCTGAAGCAGGCTTCCCCGCACCTGCCAGTCCCGCCCATCCCCACCGAGCCGGACGTCCCTTCGCTGGTGGTCGCGTTCGGCTGCAAAGCCGCAGAGAGGTCCCCGCCTGCACCCGCGGGGCAACACCCGGCCCAGGCGGTCTGCGGGGAGGATGCTGCAACCCAAGCAGCCCCGATGCGTGGGCGGCGAGGTGGGCAGCCGGCAGCGCCCACAGGGAAGGCGTCGCCGAGGGTGCCGCCGCGGGCGGACGCGCGGGCGCTGCCCGGGGAGATCGCCGTGGCGGGCGGCGGCGGCGGCGGGGTCCGCGGGCGGCAGCGCGCAGCACTGCGGACCCACCCCCGGCGGCCGGCGGCCCGCACGCAGCCCGCGGCGCGCCCAGGTGCCAGGCGCAAGGGCGCAGGGGCGCGGGGCCCGCGCGCCTTACCTTCCACTTTGGTGAGGGTCAGGACCGGACTGTTGCAGGCGCTGAGCGGGGCCACCCGGGCCGAGTGCTTCTTCATGGTGAGCCGGCGCCTGCAGGAGCGCTGCCGCCAGTCGCTACATCCTGGGGCCGGCGGCGCGCCTTTCCCGGCCGCGGCCTCCTCCTCGCCCCTCGCTCCTGCCCCGCGCCGCTGCTCACTGCGGCGGCCGCCCCGCCGCGCACATCCTCCGGGCCGCGCAGCACTCCACACGCGCGCGGCCTCCTACTCGGGCTCGCTGCAAACTCCAACGTCACGTCCCAGTGCACTCCCCACGCCCCGCCGGCCGCTCACCTGCTCCGCCCCCGCCCCGGGCCGCCGGCCCCCGGCCGCGTCCCCTGAGCTCCCAGCCAGTCCCACAGGCATCCGCAGGCCTCCGCCTCCCGGACCAGCCCTTTGGTGGCACCAGCGCGTTTGCGGAGACCCTGAGCACGTAAGCCCCAGTCCCTGCAAGTTTAACCAGGAGGTGCTCGACTTGGATGGAGAGCTGACTCCTCCCCTGCGCAGTCCTGAATTGTTTTACTGGGAAAGAAGGAAAAAAGCAAAGCTGCCCACAGCTTGCCTTGGCTTCTGAGCCTAGGAACACGTTATTTGTCTGGCCCTAAAGACAGCTCTTTTGGGGGAAGAAAATGCAAAGTCCACAGATGCAAGGCAGCCAAGAGAAAAGGCAGGCTTGGAGGAAAGCTCCCTCTCTGCCGGGCTCCCAGGATCCTGCTGCAACTGCAGGTACCACCTTTGGTTCTGCAGGCCGGGACTTCTCAGCTGCCACGCAGACCTGCTGCCAGTGATTGGTTGAAGGGACTTGTTAAAAATCTCCGATTTACCTATTGCTTCCCTAGTGACCGCTGAGTCCAGAGGGACCTTTATCATTTATTATTAATCTGGGACAGTGCATCATGAAATGTGCCCTGCCATCCACCATAGGTAGGACTCAGGACTCTGTACCCCAGAACACCAAGGGCGCTGGTTTATAGGATCTCATTCACATATGACCCAAACTCCTTCCTGGCCCCAGCCTCCATAGAAAATCTGAAGATTCAAGGTGGGTTTGGTTGTTGTTGTTGGTTAAGTTCTTACCCAGAGTTTCAGAACCTGTCTCAACGTTGATGTTCCACTGTATTGTCATTCTGATCCCCAGTAAGGGTAACTCAGTAGAGTGATACAGGTGGAGAGTGACCCAGAACCACAGGGTTCCCCTAACTTAGCACCTACCAGCTATTTCTGGTGACATCCACCCGCATGCCCCCAGTGTCCAGCAGAAGTGGCTCCTGGAAGTCGCTCTGGTGGGGTCCTTGTTAGTACCTGCCCTCTTGAACAGCCACGATGAGCAGAGTGCCTGAGTCTCCCAAAGGCCAGGGCTTCTCAGGGTTGCTTCCCCAGCCCTACATTCAAGGAAGCATTTCCAGGATCCCTGCAGCGCCCTCTAGCGGTGGCCTCCACACCTCACACCTCTCCCAGGAACTTGCCCCAAGGACCCTAGTGAGGAGACTACCAAGCCAACCATTTCCTTCTCTAGAAATGAGCTGAATGCACAAGAATTTATCACAAAATAATACTTCCATGTGGTGTTTCACCAATTTCATCCGTAGCATTTGTTATAGACATAATAAATAAAATATCACGTGAAACAGTACCCATCTTTGAGCACCATCTATCAGATGCTGTTAAGTGTTTCACATAAATTCATTTCTGTATGGTCATTGTTACCTCATTTTATAGATAGAAGAACTGAGATTAAGAAAGTAAATCAAATGTCCTAGGTCATAGAGTAACTGGCATAGCAGTATTTTAAACCAAGTCTTCAAAGAAAGGGCTAGTACCCCTGTGTTCCTCTACGTTGCAAATATAAAATGCAAAACCAACACCTGACTGTTCCAAGTCCATGATGGATGGGTGTCTGGTAATCCCTACCCTGTGGCCTTTGGTCTGAGTGTGCCTTTACGGAGCTGTGGTGTGCAAGCGTCGCACACTCTGGGAGGGCTGGGGCTAAATTTGTTGGGGGTGCGTCTCCCTCAGCACCTCACGTTGGCCCCCCGCCTCATTCTACAGGCAAGTCACAATGAAAAGTGCCTGATAAATATTCGTCTTTTATAAAAATAGCTGTTTCTACCCTCTGCAATGTTCCGCGCAAGTCAAATAGTTTAACAATTGGGCCTTGTTCAACACCGCTGTTGCTAGCGTCCCTCTTTAAATAATGATTCCTAATTCTGTTGGTTTGGTTTTTGTCTCCCTGCAGGGGACCCCAGGAGTGTCTGGACCCTGAGAGGCCACTGCTGTCCCACTTCTGTTAGCCTCTGCTTGCTGGTTATCATCTCTCCTCTTTTTAACCTTAAGCACAGTGCGCTGTTCCGATCTTCCCTCTTCCGTACTCAGCCGCAGCTGCCCTGTGCTGTCAACACAGGTTCCACAGGAAACTCCCCCATGCTGCATTCAAACCAGGAGTTTTGCTGCCTGACCAAGCGTGTACAGCTGCTGCTTCAGGCAACTCTTCCTTGGGAGAGTGGCATGTGGTGGGGCCCATATTTAAAAACTCCCATGCAGTTATCTGGGAAGTTGGTGGCGTACTGATCTATGGGCACACGCTGGAATTTCGAGAATTCCAATAGTTTAAAATACCATACCCAAGATAGCTATCATGGTCTAACTCTGGGATACCTGGAAAATTGTCTAAGCTCCCAAATCCAAAAGCCCAAATCTCTAATTGCAACCAAACACAAGAAGGCTAGAAATTCTTTTCAGAGAGATGAGATTCCTGCAGTATCAATAGAAATAACACTGTGTCGATAACATCCAGGCAAGAGGACAGGACATCTGATCTCTGACTCTGTCCCTCTTCGGAGGGTTCCAGTATGCACTAGCCTCTGGGTACAACGGGACTCCCGTCTTGAGTGTAGTAGCACAGGAGAGTACCAGAAAGGCATTCAGCAGATCTTCCTTCTGGTCTCCTGAACTGCCCGGTGTAACCAACAGTCTGCTGGCCCAGGCCCAGCCATGGCTTGTTGTAGTGAGAGGGGAGAAGGCAAGACACCAGTCCTTTGTCACTGGGCCCGCCTCTGGCTTGTTTATCCTTTCATCGGTGTGGCTGGGGAGTGGACAGGGTGTGTTATGCACTGGTGTGGGGCTCCTGAGGGTGCAGTCCGGTGGTCCTCGAGGAAGACAGCAGACAGGCCTGGCAGAATCGCCAGGAAGGGTAGTGACGTCAGCCTGGCTGATTCCTCACGTCCTGGAGGCTTTGTCCTTCTCCTGGTGCTGGGCCTCGGCCTTCAGACTCGCATTGCTCCGGGAGCTTGTTCTGGCCCTTCCAGGGCTGGTCACGCTTCTGCCGTCCCTGGGGCCCAGCCCTGCCCTTTCCATGAGTGGTAGGCAGACAGCTCTGGTCCCACTGCTCTCTTGCATTTGCTGGGTTAAGGGGTACTCATGGGTCCCTGGAGACCCGCACAGCCTGGGTAGTGCCCTGGGCACCAGCCAGCAGCGAGGGTTGGGCGCTGGCTCTGCCAGTGAGACGCGGCCAACCTCAAGCCCTCCTTCTTCTCTTCTGGCCTCGGGTTTCTAATCCGGGCCTGGGAGGGTCAGGCCTCCTTGGCAGTTCCCAGCAGTTTCCTGCTCTCTGCAAAGCAATTCTGCCTCTTATCCGTTGGGGTTCTCTGTTAGATCAGGTTTGTAAGACCAGACGGCACTTCTGAAAGGAGTTTCAGAAAACCACTGATTTGATGATCTCCCGGGTCCTCCTGGCCTTTAAAATCTGGGGTGCATGAGCTTATCTCCCCAGAGTCAATTGTCACAGCCTCCAAAGAGCTTAAAAGCAGGTTGTCTTTGTGAGTATATCCAATTAATGAGTGGTCTCACTTTTTTGCCACACTCGGAAATACATTTGTCAAAAATTGTACACTAAAAAGGGTGAATTTGACCATTCATAAATCATGTATGGACTTTAAAAAATGGAGAAAAATACATTTCACATCAACACCCATACATAATTTGTATGCATGTACCCAGATCATGATACACATATACCTGTGTAGGTAGTGTGGTGCATGTATTTACGTGATACACACACTCATCTGTAACTGATTTAACCAGTTAGCGAAATACTCCTTTTACCACGTGAGAGCATTGGATCCTCTCCTGTTTTCTCCTATCAATTCCACTCTGTCCTATTTTCTCATTACAAACAAAAAGTGGGATCCCTTAATTTGTCTTGATTATGATCCACCCTTGGATCATAATCAATGTGGTTTGAAGAATACTGTTGAGTATCATCTCAACAGTATTAGGTATTAAGGTATATGAAGACTTCACTTGATATGTTCATAGTGAATAATAATGATTTTTAAATCCGACGGGGGTTTTCCATAGTCAGAAAACAGACACTTTGATTAATTCACTGTGCAGTATCAGCTCTCTCTCACAGTTAATTAGTAAGAATAACATTATTTTTGTGGTTGTCAGTGCTTAAAAGAGCTGCTTAAAGTGGCTCCAGGAACCCAAAACGGAGTTTCCCCAGGTAGCTCAGGGTGCAGTGCTCTGGTCCCAGTGGAGAGAACACCCGGGGAAGACAGAGGACGGGGACGGGGACGGGGCGCCTCGGCTCATGCTGAAACAAGCCAGCACCCCAAGTGCAGGAGCCTGCAGGACTGTGGGCCTCTCTCACCCTCAGGCACCGTCTTCCCCCAGGCACCCAGGGGCCTCTGGAGGACAAACTCAGACTCCCCAGGGTCCCACCAGGCCACCTCCTCTTTCTCAAGGCTGAACGACTTCAGCTGTGGGGAACAGGACAGGAGGGTGGGGGCACTGGCTGTCACCATTGGGCTTTGGGGACCAGCCTCAGTCCCTCCAGACACCCCAGGGCAGCCCCGCAGTGAGGAGACACAGCTGGCCGTGCTGCAGCTTAGAGCCAGGACCATGGAGAACCCCAGGGCTTCCTTCCCTGGGACACTGGAGAGGTCTAGCTGTGTGGCCAGTGCAGACAGCGAGAGAGTCTGGCACACAGGAGGTCCTGGGGAGCAACACCCCTTCCCACAGGGCACAGGCACATCTTTGCTGTCGTGTGTAGTGGTGTGGGAAGGGGCTGCTTGTCAACAGTACCACTGGGACACCTTACTTAATCTCTTCCCGCTGGGCATCATGTCTTTAGGATGGAGAGAGTGATGGCGTCTGCTTACAGTGCCGCTGGGAAGATGAAGGGGTTCATGTGTGCAACTGCTCATAGTAGCCCTGCAAACAGTCAGGCCCTACGCTCCTGGCACTGATTTCGTTCTCTCCCACTAGGTCTGGTCACGGGGCCACGAGGAGGGTCACTCTGATTTGTCATACCACTGGTGTCTAACACAGTACATGGCATCTAACACAGTGTAGAAGGTGATCAAGGCAGGAAGACCAAAAGCAAAGAAGAAATGAACTAGTATATTCATAGAATCCAGAATTCTAGAATTTTCTGGAGCTGTCTGTGTTCATTGGACTGTACTTTGCTGCCTGCAAAGTCAGCGGAGATGAACCCATGTGCGGATGACCCTCTTCTGCTTTGAATGGGTCTCTCCGCCTCTCCCTGGTTCCATCTCACGGGAAGTGTTTTGGAGACCCTGGCTCTGTACCCAAGGTGAGGAGAGAGATCTGATGCCATTTAGTTCAGAAATAGCTGCTGCTTAAGTTGGGTGACTCATTGTCCACAGCTGGCCTCAGCGCGGTCTCTTCAGCTGTGCCTCCGCTGTGCAGGGGAGCTGGAATACTGACCTAAATCGGATCCTCCTCAAGGCCAGGAGCCCACCCTGGGCTGCTGTTTGCTTCCAAGGGAGCATCAAGGGGACTGGAGTCAGCCCCGCCTGAGCAGGAGACAGGTGACTGGGCGGTGAAGGGCGTGGCTGCTACTCCACTCCTCCCTTACCCCTGAGCGCAGGGCCGCAGGGACCTGCGGACAGCTCAACCCAGAGGGATCCTGTTGGCCCAGAGTTGGGCACAGTCTCAGAAGTCCTGATGTGGAGACAGGCCCTGCCGCAGTGGAGCACCTCGCTCCTTCTGCTTGCCCTGGGGCTGTCTGGGCACTTGCTTCACCGCCCGTGGGTGTCAACTCTCTAACACAGTGACCTTGCCGGGAGTACTCGGTAGCCCTTGCTGAGTGAACAGACTAAAGGCGAGACACGAGGGAGAAGGAAGCAGGGCCTGTGTGTGACGGGCGGTCTGCGGAGGCAGGCATGGCAGCCTCAGCTCTGGAACCAAACTGGAATGACCCTCAGGAACCGGGGAGACCTGGCCCGTTCCTTACAGGAGCCCCGCACAGCCAGACCTCTCTGGGCCGGCTTCCAGGCACCTGCTCTTCACAGCATCACCCGCCCCAGCTGGCGAGTGTCCTCCGCCTGAGGACCCGCTCCCTCCCCCTCGACTGCCGGGCCACCAAGTGCCTCGGCCAGCTCTGGCCCTCCTGTCACCAACACCAGAGACCTCCAGCACCAAGAGCAAGTGGTACCAGGCCTCCCTGAGTGTCATGAAGACAGGTGCTGAACCATGCTTGCTCTCCCCTCCAGCTCTCCAAACCCAGGGTCTCCTGCAAGAATCACAGATCCCTCACTGACCAAAAAAAAAAAAAGGAAAGATAAAGAAAAAGTTCAAAAGGTATCACTTCCTTAAAATGTCCTTCCCATCCCCAAAACACCCTCACCAGCACCTGCCCCTCCTCCCAGAGTCCTCTCCAGCACCTGCCCCTCCTCCCAGAGTCCTCTCCAGCACCTGCCCCTCCTCCCAGAGTCCTCTCCAGCACCTGCCCCTCCTCCCAGAGTCCTCTCCAGCACCTGCTCCTCCTCCTCCCAGAGTCCTCTCCAGCACCTGCCCCTCCTCCCAGAGTCCTCTCCAGCACCTGCTCCTCCTCCCAGAGTCCTCTCCAGCACCTGCTCCTCCTCCTCCCAGAGTCCTCTCCAGCACCTGCTCCTCCTCCTCCCAGAGTCCTCTCCAGCACCTGCTCCTCCTCCCAGAGTCCTCTCTAGCACCTGCTCCTCCTCCCAGAGTCCTCTCCAGCACCTGCCCCTCCTCCCAGAGTCCTCTCCAGCACCTGCTCCTCCTCCTCCCAGAGTCCTCTCTAGCACCTGCTCCTCCTCCCAGAGTCCTCTCCAGCACCTGCCCCTCCTCCCAGAGTCCTCTCCAGCACCTGCTCCTCCTCCTCCCAGAGTCCTCTCCAGCACCTGCTCCTCCTCCTCCCAGAGTCCTCTCCAGCACCTGCTCCTCCTCCTCCCAGAGTCCTCTCCAGCACCTGCTCCTCCTCCTCCCAGAGTCCTCTCCAGCACCTGCCCCTCCTCCCAGAGTCCTCTCACACCTGTTCCTCCTGCTCCCAGAGTCCTCTCTAGCACCTGCTCCTCCTCCCAGAGTCCTCTCCAGCACCTGCTCCTCCTCCTCCCAGAGTCCTCTCCAGCACCTGCTCCTCCTCCCAGAGTCCTCTCCAGCACCTGATCCTCCTCCTCCCAGAGTCCTCTCCAGCACCTGCTCCTCCTCCTCCCAGAGTCCTCTCCAGCACCTGATCCTCCTCCTCCCAGAGTCCTCTCCAGCACCTGCTCCTCCTCCTCCCAGAGTCCTCTCCAGCACCTGCCCCTCCTCCCAGAGTCCTCTCACACCTGTTCCTCCTGCTCCCAGAGTCCTCTCTAGCACCTGCTCCTCCTCCCAGAGTCCTCTCCAGCATCTGCCCCTCCTCCTCCCAGAGTCCTCTCCAGTATCTGCTCCTCTTCCTCCTCCCAGAGTCCTCTCCAGCACCTGCTCTCCTGAGCCCTCCTAGGTAGCTTTTTCTGCCTCCATCCTGCCTGGCATTGCTCAGTGCCCAACTCTTGACCCAGATCATGTTGACCTAGCAGAACCTCCTGGAAAGTGTCTTCTCCTGCCTGTTCAGATAGGGGCAGCCCCGATTTCCAGGGCTAAATTCCTCCTCCTGCTGGGCTTGCTTTCCTGGTGGCTGTACCAGCACCTGTGCTGCCCCAGGGACTTCCTTTGGACATTGGTCCACTCATCTCTCCATCCCAGGGAGCATCCTGCTCACAGCAGTGGGTTTAGTTTCTGGCCAAGCTTCCCTCAGGGGAAGCCCTGGGGTCTCACTCAGGCTTCTAGCTGTTTTCTGCCCCCTTAGGCTGGCTTCAGAGAGGGCCTCAGCCCTGGCGGGGGTGACAGACCCCAACTCTGATGTGGGAGGAAGTGCCAGGGTGACTCCTGGAGCCAGCTGTTCCCTGGGGTGCTCAAGTGCCACAGATGGCCTTATATTAGTTGCTCATTCTGTCCCTGCTGTGCTTCTGCTTGGTGACAATGGAGTTGACTTCTGACTAGTGGTAATCCAGGAGGCCAAGACTGCCACCTCAGCTCCACAGATCCTAGTCCACTGTGACTCTGGGAATTGACACTGTGGGAACAAAAATTGGCATGTCATCCATTGCTGAAATGATCCTATTGGCCAAAAGTTGTCAGTGCTCCAAAGAAATAATTGGGTCTTCCCACCCACAAGTATTAGGATTGCTGTCTTTCTCCCTCGTTTTCCACATGGCATTGGTGCCATGCGTATGCATGGCAAGCTGCAGTAGTCACCAGAGGAGGATGCGCAGGCCAAAGGGAGAGGAACGTGCCAAACTCTGGCCTTGTTTGAGCAAGTCACCTTGCTTGTTGTTTGAGCAAGACAACCTTGGCCTTTAAGCACAGCACAGAGTTTAAAGGCCAAGGTTGTTCCTTACTGACGGGTGAGAGAGAAGGTCCGTGGCTGTTGGACAACTGCAGCGAGACCGCGGTCTGGAGGTGCATGCTGCTCCTGGCCGAGGAGGACGGGGCGGTCAGTGTGGGCAGGAGTCAGTCGAACCCCGAGAACTCTCCAGGGCCCCGGTGGGCTTGGAGAGCCCGCGTACACCGTGTTTGTTTCCCAAGGACATTTCTGCCTGTGGATTCCTAAACCCCTTCTAACAAACAGCTCTGGAGCCCTTTGGACCCCGCTCCCCAGCTGCCAAGCCCCAGCCAGCCCCCTGCTCCCTGCCGGGAAGCGAAGGGCAGCGGTGGAGCCTGCAGTGGCGTCCCAGGTGTGTCAGAGCACAGGTGGCCAGCATGACCTGCGGCCGCGAGGACCCCGCCATGCAGGCACGGTGAGCTTGCACCCAGGCCAGCCACCGCGTGCCGATCTGTCACCCTGCGGTAGCCGGGCCTGGGCTGGGACCCACACCCGCTGCAGAAGCGGCTTCAGGCAGTGCTGCCGCCCACCCACGACCTCCCGCTTCTGACCTGATCAGAGAAAATGGAAGAGGGCAGCGCTGAACAGCGTCGGGACTCCATGGCGACCAACAGCGTTAGTATCCTTAGCGTGAGTTGGACCCTGGGCAGCCACCCGAGTGCTGTGTTAGCCCCTGGAGCTGCGTGCTCTTGCTCTGGGGACAAGCTTGCTCTGGGGCCTCGTGCACTGCAGGGATTCTGCTCTCCTGTCTCTTCTCTTAATGGCTCCTGCACTTCCGTCACTTATTTTGGTCTATGGATTTTATTCTTTGAACTTACAAGAACCTCGAAAGAACAAGTCGTGGGTGAGCTGGGGTTTGCTGCAACGCTGGAGGGCAGAGCCTGTCACCAAGCACTGAAGTCCTCTTTGGCTGCCGAGGTTTATGATGAATGGGGGCTTGAGTTGCACTGTGACAGAGGTGAGCGAGCTTGTTCCTCTAGGCAGCACGTAAGAGCTGCGGACCATCCAGTTCCATGGGGACCTTCTGCAGTGACCTGGTGCCCATCTGTTCTGGGTTTCTGTCAATGTTTGTCTTCACTTTAAGATGACTATCCTTGGAAATTTCATGTCCTGCTAATGACAGTAAAGACTGGTGCATGCTTTCTAATAGTAACAGGCATAGAAATTCTTAAAAATTAAGAGTTCATGATCTATTACTCACTATTTCCATTTTTAGGATTTTTTTCCCCAATAAATAATCTTATGCAAATATACTTATGTTACAGAGTTCTTAATCCCAAATCTATTCCCAGTAACAATGGGAAACAACCTACCTGTTCACCAATAGAGATGCGGGAAATAAGGTCTGGTGCACTTCTCGGAGTGTGGTATGTCTGATAACAACTGATCCAAGAAACGGGGCACATGCTCAGGAAGACGCCGAGGCAGGTGACTCACACCCAGCATGACCTTCACGTACAGGCCCCATGGCATCTGGGTGTGTGTGTGTGTGTATGTACACTGTTTGTCTACACGTCCAGGAAGAGCTGAACAGACTACCACTTTTGTCTTTTTATTTCCATGTTTTCTAACTACCCCCAAAACAAAGGGTGATTCATCCACTTTCCCCGTGAGATTTCGAGGGACCAGAAGATTGTCTCCGTTTAGGAGTCTGGTTCACAGGGTGGGTTGAGGTCAGCCTTGATGCTCACTCACTGGTAGTTTAAAGGGTCTGAAAACGTGTCTCCCACACAGATTTAAAGGCTGGTGAAAGCAGGAAAAGTCTTCATGAACAGGGAGGTAAAAGGCAACAGCAAGACTGCCTTTTCTTTTTAAATAGACAAATTCTATTCTTACGGAAAGCTCTTGGGACCCTGCTTTTAAAGTCACTGCCTCTCCCAGCTTCTTAGCAGCGCATTTATTATAACATCAGCGGTTACCACTCACCCCCATTTCCGCATTTTAAATATTTTGTTGCCTCACATCCTTTTCATAGTCTTCTGGCTGTAGAATGTTTCAGAACATGCTAGAAAATAAAACGGAGCCTGGAGAGTGTGAAGGCGTGACTAGCAATGGTGCTGGCTGCTTCCTGCCAGGCCAAGGAACAGCTGTCCAGGGTTCTGGTCTGCACAGTCCTTGGGCTGCAGTGCCGTCTGGGTCTGGAATCAGCAGGGAGCAATGGCCTTGTCAGCAGCTTCCGCAGGACACTCTGCCTTCGCTGGATGTCTTCCGGGCTGTTATCCACTATCTTCTCAGAAGCTGAGAAGTGATTTGGATTTCGCCTTTGAGTGCCCTGACTGGGAGGATTATCTGCCCATATCTGTCTTATCTGTCTTGTATCCTGGTCGGGTTTAGGTGCACTGGCCTCTTGGAGTGTCAGGGAACTTGCTGTGTTACAGCCCAAATGAGCAAACTGGACACAGTTCAGCATTCCCCTATTATTATTATTATTATTATTATTATTATTTCTCTTCCCCCTCTTCTTCTCCTTTTCCTTCCTCTTCTTCCCTTTCTCCTTCTCCTTCTTCTTCTTGTACCAGGAATTGAACTCAGAGGTGCTTAGCCACTGAGCCACATCCCCAGCCCTTTTTATTTTGTATTATGAGATAGTCTCACTAAGTTGCTGAGTCTGGCCTTGAACTTGCAATCCTCCTGTCTCAGCCTCCTGAGCTGCTGGGATTACAGGCATGCGCCACCATGCTTGGTCTCAGGCCTCAGTATGTCCCTTCTTAACCTAACTTTGTTTCCTTGCCACTGACATAAACATGCACAAATGCCTTAACTCCTTCCTTAAATCAACTTTTTTTTTTTTTTGTAAAAATACAAAGATGAAAAAAAAAATCCTCCAAACTCAAAATGGCATTGAAAGGAAACTATCGTGCACCCCATTTGGGCCTCCCGTTCATGCTCAGAGGAGGGGCTGACCTCAGAAGAGCGCTGAACTGGGCTAAATTTATGGGAGAACTCAGAGGAGAAGCTCAGATTTTGGTTTTAACCTTGACTTTGTATTTACAGTGAGCAGGCATGGAAAGCTTATTGATAGCAGGAGTCTAATCTGGGATCAGTAGCAAGCTTGAACTTCTATGATCAGAAGGGGGCTTCAGCTTGAAAGCCCCCCCACCAGCAGCAGCGCTCTGGTAAGGCACGTGTCAGTCCCAAAGCCAGTAGCATTATGTGCTTCACCACCAGCATGGAGGACCTGAGCCACACACAGGGACTCACTCACCATCCTTGGAGAGAGGCGAAGTTGTTGACTATGTCAACTTAAGTTGTTACCATTACAGGAACCACTGCAAAATACCAGTCTACAACCCTGCCTAGATATAGGTAAGTATGTTCTTCTTCATTCCAAAATATATAAATTCATAGGAAACGTCTATATGAAGTTAAGTAGCAGTGATGGAAACACAGGGGTTGGGCCGCCAGCCTGATCCGACTCGGCCACAGGGCCTTCTCTGCACTTTGGTGACAGTCCTGTCCCCTGTTGGTGGGCTTCGGGAGCAGCTGCAGCTGGCACTGTGTTTCTTGCGAGGGGGCCTGGACCCTGGTTAAGAGCATGGGCTCTCGGGTGGAGAGGGTTTGGAGACCATCTAGTATGTCACTCTCAATTTGGGGCAGGAAGGGACAAAACCAAGAGGACGATTGAGAAACAGAAAACTGTGGCTATTCTGGGAACAGTAAATAGAAGCAACCTAAATATACCACCAGAAGTGCACAGGCAGCCGAACCAAGCCGCAGCTGCTGTGAGGCCGGAGCACTTCAGATCGATGGGCCCGCCTGCATCCCCGAGGCTCTTCTCGAGGTAGAATAAAGAGGCTCTCTTCAATTTTAAACTTTGGACAAGATTCAGGAAATTCACAGTGGCTTCGAAGTGACTCTGTTTGCAAGAGAGGGAATTGTGCCTCTATGGGGAAAAAAAAATACTTGATCTTAAGAAGTAAAGGCAATGTGAGTGCTTCCTGGCAACAAGTGGGAGTTTCCAAGGATGCAGGACTCCATGAGGAGGTGGGTGGGGGCACTGCACCAGGATCTGAGGCAGTCTGTCAGGAAGGTGTGGGGCCACAGCAAACAGGCTCTCACCACCAAAAAAGTAGAAAGGCAACCCAGGGAACAGGGTGGGGGATGGTATTTGCAAATCATGTATCTCTTAGGGTATTTGTATCTAGAATATGTAAAGAGTTCTTACAACTCAATGACAAAAAGAAAATAACCAAATTAAGAATGGGCAAAGAATCCTAAAGCTTAGTTTCCCAAAAAGAACATACCAATGGCCAAAAAACACATGAAACGATGGACAACTTCATTAGCCATCAGGGAAATGCAAATCCAAATCACAATGAGCATGGGAGGCAGGCATCGCTTTACCATACTGACTTCAGCGCCGTGGGATATGCACCCAGAACTGGAACGGTTGAATCATGATCATTCTGTTTTGGATTTTGGAGGGGCCTCCACGTTTTCCAGAGTGGCCGTGCTAATCTACACTTCCACCCACTGCACAGGGTCCCCTTTCTCCATGTCTTCATCCACACTTGCTACTAATCCTCTTTTTGATAATGGCAGTTCTACCATGTGTGAGTTAATATCTCATTGTTTTAATTTGTATTCTCTGTTGATTAGAGATATCGAGCATTTTTTCATATAACTGTTGGTCATGTTTGTGTTTTGAAATGTCTGTTCAGGTCCTTTGCCCATTTTAAAATCAGATTATCAGTTTTCTTGCCATTGAGTTGTTTGAGTTCCTGATATATTTTGGATATTAGTTCATATGAAATGTATGGCTTGCAAGTATTTTCTGCTGTTCCATAGGTTGTCACTTCACTCTATTATTTCTTCAACTGTGCAGAAGTTTTGATGTTTGTCTACTTTCGCTTCTGCAGTTCTATCCAAGAAATCACTGGCCAGATCCAGGTCATGGGACTTTCTCCTCTGTCTTTTTGAGTCATCTTCCAGTTGCAGGTCTTATGCTGAAGTTTCTAATCCACTTTGAGTTCCTTTTGCATGTGGCGTGAGATAAGAATCCACTTCCAGTTTTCCATGTGACTATCCAGGACTCCCAGCACATTCTTTCCCCCTTGTGTTCTTGATATCTCTGTTGAAAATCAATGAACTATAAACACAGGGTTCATATCTGGATTTTCTATCCTGTTCCATTGGTCAATGTGTCTCTTTTGATGCCAGTGCCATGCTGTTTTGATTTCAATAGCTTTAGAATACATTTTGAAGTTAGCTGATGTGATACTTTCAGCTTCCTTCATTTTGCCTGAGATTGCTAAGGTTATATGGGGCATGAGACCACAGTCAATAATAGTGTATCATATATTTAAAAATCGCAAAAGCAATAGATGTTTAACATTCTTACAACAAAATGGTAAGATGATGACATGTTAATGATTTTGATTGAATCTTTCTACAATATACACATAGATCAGAACATCACCGTGTACTCTACAAATTGACACAATTTTGTCAATTAACCCAATAAATTAGTTAATTTAAAAAATACAATGAGATACCACTTTATCCCTACCAGGATGGCTAGACTGAAAGAGGCAGATTCCAGTACACATCAGAGGGGACCAGAAGTTAGGAGCCTCATGTGCTGCTATTAGAAATCGAGTGTCTCAGCTGCTCTGGGAAACAGCTGTGGTCCAACCTTAAAGGGTGAAACAGAGCTACTGTAATTCCCAGCAAGTCCACTTCCAGGTGTCTATCCAAAACAAACGAAAACCCATGGCCCTGCCCGAACTCATATATGGCCGTTGGTAGCAGCATCATTCAAAACCAATTGTAGAAACACCCCAGTATCCATCAGCTATGGAGGGGTGGGTGCATAAGATGTGGGCATCCCTACCACGGACTGTCATTCAGCCATGATAGGTGGGAAGACAGATGGAGGAGGCCACATGCCGCCTACTTCCATGCACAGGAAGTGTCCAGACCTAGGTCAGCTCATCGAGACAGAAAGGAGATTCACGGTGGCCAGGCAAGAGCGGAACTGGGGGCAGCGGTGGCTGCTAGTAGGGGTGGGGATTTTCCTGAGGCGCCTAAAACGTTTAAAAAATAACTGCAGTGATGGTTTCTTAACTCTCTGGATATAGTGACAAACACTGAGTTGTACACTTACATACGCATGTGAATTAAATATCAGTCAAGCTGATATATCACATAACTGCTTTTAAACCTGAGATGAAAGTATACCCTGAAATTTGGTCCTAGATATCTGTTGATAGCTATTTATTAAGTAGGTTTTCCCAAAAAACATTGTGTTTGCTGTGTCTGGTGGCATTGCACATGCCTTTAAGATGATTTCTCTTATTACTATTCATAGACTGATTTTTGTTAAATAAAATGTCCTAAAAACGTCTCATTGGCTGTGGGGAGGCGGCAGGGCCAGGTGCTCCTTCCAACTCTGCTGAGGGCAGCTGCGACCTCCCAGGAGTCAGGCTGCCTGCGAGCAGTGGGTGCGACGTGAAGTCTGGGAGCGCCGCGGGCTGTGTGGATTTCCAGCAAAGGTCTCCTGCCAGGGCTTTTCCAAGACCCTGCTTCACCCTTCTATGTGCTTTTCCCCTGAATGCCAGAGTCAGGACCTGGCCCTCCTCTGCCTTCAGCGTGTGGACTTTGTAAAATGCAATTACCACTCTGTTCTTTTCAGGACCCAGGGAGCTCCTCGGGGACTTCGGCCTTCTGCCGACTCCCCTTGGTCACCAGGCAGGAGCATCACAGGGCGCTGACATACCAAGGTCCTCTAGGACGAGGTTGCAGCCACCGAGCCACAAAGCCCACCTGGAAGTGAGCCTTCCGTGGGTCTCTTTTGCAGAATCCTCAAAGACCACGCGCAGCAAAATGCAAAGGCATTTCTAAATACCCCGAGAAGTGGCAGATCAGTTCTCCAAAATCAACAGCCCTGATTATAGCATTGGCTGATTTGCACAGTGTAAATATTGATACCATAGCTGATTCCACAGTTGAGTCCCTACGTGATGTCACCGGGCAGGGAACTGAGAAGAGATGCACACAAGTCACCCTGCGGGCCCTCACCAGGCTGCGTGCTGAAGGATCTGTTCAGGACAGTGAGCCCCTGGGCCACCTGGGTCAGCAACCGAGGCAGCGCTGGGCTGGAACGGATCCGGAAGGGCCCGCGGGCGTCTGGTGAGTCCACCAGCGTCTTTGTTCATTGGATGGCTGCTGGGGTCCTCAGGCTCCGACGCCCAGACAGCCCCAGCTGTGCACAAGGAGCTCACCCGCTGTCCAGCAGGTGCAGGGAGCAGACGGGGAGCCCCAGGCCTTTGGCGCCAGGATGACAGTGGCGCTGGTGTGGCTCTCTTGTCGTCCTGCCTGGGCGCGCCTCGTTCAGCCTGCTGGTTCTCTCTCCGAGCACGAGGAAGACTCTCCTCTCACCCGCCCTGACCGCCTTCTGATGGGCTCTGCTCTGAACCACGGCTGCAGTTCTCTGACTGGTCCCTTGGTATTGAGTCCTGTCCTCTCCTCCCTGCTCACGGCCTCCAGAGGAGGCTCTTCAGCGGGAACAGGCTTCTTCCTCCTGTCTGTTTGGCTCTGACCCTGTTCCTGGCTCCCAGCTTCTTCTGGGATGGCTCCTCCTGCCCTCAGCCAGGTCGGGTGTGTCTCACGCTCTAGGCTCTCAGCCTGGGCCCCTCCTGGAGCATTCCTCGCCCTGTGCACGTTCCCCTCAGTCCTGGGTCTTCCTGCTCTGAGTTAGCCCTGGGAGCACAGACTCGCGCATGCATCCTGCAGGGCGCACAGCTGCCCAGAGGAGGGCGCAGGAAGCTCTCCTCCTAACCCTGCAACCGCTCCCCATTATCTGCGGGGTAGTTTCAACTCTGCCTGTTCACAGTCATTTCTACAAGCGCAGGTGCCGAGGCTCCACCTCAGACCAGCTGAGCAATCTTTAGGGCTGGGGAGGAACGAAGCCAGGACGTCTGTTCGCTTGCTCTTCTTCTTTTGCGGTGCTGGTCACTGAGTCCAGGTCATGCTATGCCAGGTCTCCCATGAGATGTGTGCCCTAGCACCCCAGGCGGTCCAGTGAGGACTGAGCCGCTGGCCTCGAGGGTCACACCTCGGCAAGGCGCTTGGCTTCCCCAGTGTGCCCAGAGACCATCTGCACCAAGCACTCACGTCCCCGTCTTCTAGAGACAGCCGCGGCGACTTTCTCCTCTGCCTCCACCTCTCCCAGGGGTGGGGAACTTCCCACTTTACTGCTGAGGATCCAATCAGATGCAGCCCCTCGGGGGAGGCAGAGCTGTGCCCTGCTCCTGTCCACTCTGAGTGCGGGTCCTGGTGTTGCGGGACCTGGCAGGCCTGTGCAGTTCCCCGACGGTGTCCTAGGCATGCTAGTGCCCAGGGGCGAGGGCTTTGGGAAGCAGGATTATTGAGCAGCCGATCTGCCTTGGAATCCACAGGTACACTACCTCACTCAAGGCTGGGAGAAGATCCACCACACAAGACACAGGGAACCAAGCCCTGCAGAAGCTGGTTAACCACAGTGTCCACTGCTCACAGCCTCGGGGACCCTGCCGGACACTTATGGATCTCTGTCCCCAGGAGTTGCTGCGAGTATTCATTTCAATGAAACTGTCTTCTGCACTGGCCCGTGGGCTCATGGAGCCAGGGTCATCGCTTCTGCCTTTTAGTCTTTGCCTCTTGGCAAAGTTTTAGTGTATTTCTTGAACAAATCTCCAGACTCTTACTTTGTTCCCTGCCCTGACTTTCCTCTGAAAAACTCAACTATTGGGATTTCTGGCATTTGGTTTTTCAAAAATGTCTGCTCAGAAAGGGGAGCTTGGGTTTCTGCTCCAGGCCACAGGTCAAGTGCACAGGAACGCAGACCCGGCCACGCAGGCTCCTGGGCCCAGGCAGCTGTCGCTCCTGCTTTGTTCTTCCATCCATCAGGGTTTCCCAGGACCCATTTCATTTTGCAAAAAATACATAATTGGGTAACCCCATGAAAATGACCCAAAAGGCTTCCCAGGAACTAATGTCTCACTTGAGCAAAAGGTGTCCTTGGGGTGCCAGGCCCCTGCCGAGGGCTGTTACGGGAGTTCCATCTCTCTGCAATCGCTGCAGCCAGAGCTGGGCCCAGGGTGCCTCTCTGAAGCCTTGCTGGTTTGTGTTTCCAGCGCAGCCCAGGTGGGACGACCTGGCAGGGGGTCCTCACAGCCTGCGTTCCCTGCGGCCACAGTCTGTGGTTTACAGAGGATGAATCCACCGGATTTGTTAAGAATAACAGGCGTGGGCGTCTCCAGCTGCTTCTGTTTTGCTGGCTGGTTGTTGAACCCACAGATGTGTTGTTGCTGCAAACATGTCACATTCAACCCGATGCAGGCGCCTCCCCTCGTCAAGGTCAAGGACGTCCTGGTTCCTGTGGGCTGTGGCCCCTGGGCTGCTGCCCTCCATCCTGGGCTCCCCGTCCTGGGGAACTGAACCCTTCTCCTGAACCCTTCCTGCTCATTAGAGTTCACTCTCCTGTTAGCACTCACTACTGTGTTTATGGAGTTAATAAACGCTTTGTGAGCACTCAGTACGCGCCAGGTGCCCTGCTGGAGCCTGCGAAAGACTCTCTCCTTGACCAAAGCCAGCCGGGCTCCTCCCAGCCCTCCTCTCCAGGGGCCTCAAAGGCTTGCTCAAACGCTCACAGGGCTCCAGCAGCCCCAGGACAGGCCCAGGTGGAGGGTGGGAGGGATCAATTAGCAAACCAGATGGGCTTCAAGGGGACAACCCTGTTCCCACTGCTGACTTTTCATCTTCCTGACTGCTCAAGTCCCTCCCCTACATGCTTCAAAACCACTGGTGCGTGGCACAGGCCAGTAATCCCAGAGATGCAGGAGGCTGAGGTAGGAGGATGGCTAGTTAGAGGCCACCTGGGTAACTTAGCAAGACCCTGTCTCACACATTAAACAGGGCTGGAGGTGTTGCTCAGAGGTAGAGCCCTTATCCAGCATGTGTGAGGCCCTGGATTCAATCCCCAATACTGCAAAAACAAAAAAGAAAAAGAAAGTAAAACAGAAAAGTAAATCACTGGGTCACCTCTGGGCCAAGGGGAAGGAAGCTCAGGCCCAACTGGCATCAGCATTTCCTGGAGAGTCTGCTTTTGTGGCATTAATTCAACTACCGTGGGCTGTCCATCTTTGACAGAGCAGAGCAATGAAGAGGACATTGGTAGCAACTGCCCCAGTGGCTCCAGCTGGGGGGAGACAGGCAGTGACCAGGAAAAGAGGGACGTGGGTGATGTGCCAGGTCTGTGGGCAGGGCTGATGTTGGAGAACATCAACGCTGACCTGCAGCCGGGAGAAGGATGAGAGTCCTTGAAGACTGGAAGAAGAGACTGGTGGTCAGAGGGGAGTGCAGAAAGGGGGGCTGGTCTAGAAGAGCAGCGGGAGTGGGAGGCGCGTGAGAAGCAGGTGGGAACCCCCACCACCTGGCCTTGAGGCCTTAAGAAAAATAATTTCCCTTCTGGCCCTTGCCAGGGTCATGCTTGGGAGCCAGAAGGGGGAATGAGCTTGAATAAAGCTGGGTTCGAATGGTGAACCAGATCTGTGGGGGCTGCTGGGAATGAGGGGAGGGAGGGACGGGCTCCCACTGTCCTCTGCTGGGAGGGAGGCTGTGGCTTCTTTGACACAGGCGGCCTGGGCACCTGCTCCGGGGAGGCGCGACCTGGGGGGGCGGTTTGCCAGGATGGGGCGCAGCGGTGGCTTCTGCCCAGGGGTGCCTGGCCTGCAGGGCGTGCTGGGTCTCCCTGCTCTCCGAGCAGGGTGCAGTCCTAAGAGGCAGGCTGAGGGGCTGCGGTGGAACCCGCCCAGAGGTGTCGGGGCGCCCCCAGCCAGGCTGGCAGAGTGCTGGGACCTGGTGGCCGTGTGTGGCTCCTCCACCTGTGCCCCTCCCTGTGTCCTGCAGGCCGGGTGCAGTGTGGGCTGGCACCACAGGGCTTCCTCCCTCGCCTCTGGTGCCGGCCTTGCCCCAGAGCCTCCCTCTCCCGCCCCTTTCCAGAGCACCTGGTGCCTTTCCTGACCACGCGGTCCTGCAGAGCGCCTTCCCTCCCGCTTCCCTGGCACTGAGTGTCCCGCGTCCTGCCTGTGCTTCCCTCACCCGGTGAGCCCTGGGGTCTGCCGCAGGTGGGGGCGGCCGAGACCTGCATTTCTGACAAGCTGTCCAGCAACGTCAAAGCCACCGAGGACCACGCCGTGAGGATCGAGGGGCTCTCCTGCTCAGGCAGCACCTTGTGTGTGGCAGATATTCAGTGATGGTCACTCATCACCTGCTGTCACGCTTATTGTTCACAGTGGTCCCTCCAGGGGACAAATATGCATAGACCTGGAAGTCAGGACGGGCCCAGCCTCCTCAGCTCTGCGCCAGCCTGCGTTCCCTGTGTGTGGAAATTGCTTAGCAGCAGGCAGGACCCACAGTGCTCACAAGAGGCAGAATGTCAGGTTTTGCAAACTCCTGCCCATTACATAAGTACTTCTTAATTTGTTTTCTCCATTTGTGCTAAAAATGCATCATTCTACAAGTCTCTGTGTTTTGTAGATTTATAAACCATTCAAAATAGTTTGAAAAAATTAAAACGCCACACTTGCATAGAGGAGTAGAGCTTTTTGCCATATAATCCAATATTCTGGTTTTCCATGGAAAGTAGGGAAAATCCAGCAATTTAACAATGACAGCAAAGACACAATCTGACTGCTAACAGTAAGTGCCGTAGCTGTAGGGTCACTTTCAGCTTTGTGACTTTTTTTATTAACTGTGTTCTAGGATGGTACAGAATAAACTATCAAAGAGCAACATCTTTAAGCAATTAGATGTCTGTTCCTGACGTATAGTCTAGAAATTAACCAAGGTGGACTTGAATTGAGAGCTCCTTTTGTTGTAGCTGATACATCTTTTAAAATATCAGTGCCCATAAGTTAAGTAAAAAGAATTAGTTGTGCACAACTTTGCTTGTTCCCAGCATGCAGTGCACATTCGAAAGTGGAACGTCAAAGGGCGGCCATGTGGAGGAAGACAGGGGCAGGCGCTCTCAGGGTCAGTGCATGGACGGCAACCAAGTCTTTGGTGCCTGAATGGTCAGTTTGATGAATATCAGACAAAAATACACTGTGTCATGATCAGCATTAACCACACCACGAGGTCAGTTCTCACCTGGCTAAAGACACACAAGCATTGCCACGTGAAGACAGGGACAGTGGCCGTGTGAGCTGATGGGCGGGGCCTACCTGACTGGCAGTCAGCGCACCATGTACACCTGAGTCACATCTTCACACTACAACGTGGATGTCACACTACGACATGGACACACGCAAGTTTTATTTGTCGATTCTACCTCAACAAAGCTGAAAAGAAGATGGGGAGCTATCAATGACCCTGTCAGCAAGGCCAAGGAGACAGCACTATTTTTGTAAAAAGGAGTCTTTTTACGCAGTGGCCCTGTACCTATGCATGTGCACCTGAGAGTCCACGTCCTGTCAAGTCCCGGTTTCCTAGGTTTTCACACACAATGAATGTGCTCAAGAGAATGGTTTTCCTTCAAAATCCAGAAGCAATCAGAGTAACTGATAAAGGTGATTACATTACAAAAATCCTTTCCATTGTTAAAAAAATCTGAAGAATGAATTGGGGGAAAATTAAATTACAACTCAAAGGGTCAATATTCCACAATATAGAAGATTATAAAGAGAGGAACAAAAGACTCTTCTAGAAGAGTGGCTAGAGACAAGAACAGACGGTCACGGAGTAAGAAATGCAGACGGTTCTTAACTGTAAGCTCGTCCGCTCATGAGAAATGAGGAATGACACGGCGCGGGTGCTAGTCCCACCCACCACACCGACAAAGAGCCAGACGCTGACAACACCCGGAGCTGCCGAGGCTCGGGGACAAAGGCACTCTCAGCCGTCGCTGCTGAGAATACGACAGGGGACGGTCCGGGTAAGAAGAATGTGGCGATGTGATGTGTGCATTTGCCTTTTGCTCCCACGATCCCACTTCTGGCAACTAGTTTCAAAAAATACACACAGACATCTGTGCACCAGGGGAGGGTGGCTAAACCAGGGCACAACCACGTGACAGCGGGCAGAAAGCAAGGTGCTTTCTGGTCCCTGGACGGGGGTCTCCACGTGCTGCTTCCCACGCCCGGTTCCTTAGGAGAAGGGCTGATTCTGGGTCCGGTGCGGTGAACATGCAAGGTGACCCCAAATCAGGTTGTCACACTGGGGTGGCATGTGGGAGGAAGGAGGAAGGCCAGAGAGCAAGCAGGCTGTCAAAGAGTGGGGCCCAAAAGAAGTGAGGCCCTACTTCAAGGAGGCTGCTCTGGCCAGAGAAGAGACAGCAGAACACCATCAGGGATAAGGACTTTCGAGGATAAGAACACGCAGGACTTTCCAGTCCATGTGTTTATGAAAACCCTTAGAGAAAACTTATTGATTGCCCTTGAAAGATTTTAGGATGCCAATTTATTATTTTTAAATTGGTTAACAAAAAAGGGGAAGAATTGACCTCTATCACCCTCCCTGTGTGACCTGTACATCTGATACATCATGAAGAAATGATCAAATGGTACTCTCTCTGCAGACTCAGATGAGTCCATGGTTCATGTAATTCACTAATGGTTGCAGTTGATAGATAAATAGATAACCAGACATCATGTATCTAGTGATGGAAATACACAGAACCACATGTGAACTGTCCACGAAAGAAAGAACAAAAGAAAAAAAGGAAGAAAGAAAGGACGAAGGAAACAGACAGAAAGAGAAAGAAAGAAAAGAAGAAAGAAACCAAAATCAAAGAAACAAGACACAAAAATAAGACCAGAATCCAGCCAAGCTTTTGTCTGGCACATCTAATGATCAATTCACAGGAAATGTACAGGACAGAGGAATACCTTTAAGGACACCACAGAGACGCAGTCAGCGAGATTCAGAGTTTGTGAAACTCTTAAGACAAACTGTTTTCTTCAGCAAATAATTTTTTTAAAAAGAGGGTACACCTATAGATTAAAGATATTTTGGAGACCCGTCAATTAAGCACAGTACATGAACATGAGTCTTATTTAGATTATGTTGCAAACTGTTAAAAAAAAAAAAACACTCAAACATTCACAAGATAACTGAGGAAATTCTGATAATGGTGGTAACAATTTTACAATTTCTCTTAGTGCTACTATGATAATGATAATAGTTTTTAAAAGAGGATGTGCGTTCTTATTTTTTAGAACCATGTTTAGAAACACTTCAAAAGCACCAAGCTGATTGCTGGGGTTTTTCAACCGTCTGCGGGGAAGGAAGACAGAGAGGCAGAGACGGTCCTGAGCTGCTAACTGCGGCAGCTGGGTGACCGACACGGGTGCTTCGTGGTGCCGCCCTTTCTACCTCGGGACCCTTGACTTCTCCACAGTAAAGGCACCCGTAAGTCGTCCACACTGAAGAAAGGAAGCGCAGTGCCTGATGCCCGCTCCTGTCCCTGCCTGGATGCTTACGTCCACAGCACTCACTCTGAGAACCTATGAACAAGACGGGAGCCTTTGTGGCACACGGTGGCCAGTGCAGAAACTAAGGAACAGAGGGGAATGGAGTCTCATCACTTGGGCTTCAAAGAAAGCGTGGCCTGGGAATCCCTCCTCAGTGCCACTGGCTCTCCTAACCAGACACCTGGAGAAGAACAGAGGGGCTGTGTGTGCACATGCTAAGTCCTGGTGGGACACACGCCTCTTCCCTGGGCCACCAACTAGGCCCTCCAGCCCATGGGGAGAAGAGCTCTCAGCTGCTCACCGTGCATGAGGGTTGCTTTCCTCCTCCTGCCCCCTCCTTCGTTGGGGAGGGATTGAAGAAGACCAGAAGGTCAAGGAAGCCTCTCTCCATCCCTAATTTCAGTAAGTTCTAAGCTTATCCCAAAGGAAACGGAAGGGTGGACCACCCCAGAAGCTCGAGTGGGAAGAGTCAGCCCCATCCTGTTAGAAAGGAGGGGATCCTGGGAGACCCTGAGGTGAACCGAGCATCTGTGGTCACCAGCAGAACCAAGAAACCCCCAGAACTGGAGCTACACACTGTCTTTTCTAACCTGGGTGCTCTTAGAACTCATCCTCTACCTAGAAGTTGAGAGCCGATTTAAAAAACTCCTGCTTGGAGATCAAGTTCAAACAATGCCCGGCTCCAGCCGTGAGAGCCACTGCTGAGGTGCTGGAATTTTCCTGCAGCGAGTCTAGGAGAGCTCAAGGTCAGGGCAGCTAGGAGGAGCAGGCAGCCGGGAGGAGACCTTCTCTTCTGCTGTTTCATTCGATGGAAGGCCCCTGGACGGTGCTGCTGAAGTCCAGGAGGCTCTCCCCGTGGCAGAGAGCCGAGTGCTTCTCTCTGCTGCAGATCACTCCCTTCCCTTTACTCCCTTCCTTAATTGAACACCAAATTGCAAATTATTTTTAGCATAACTGGTAAAACTCTGAGAGAGTTATGCCGTGCCCTTGGGTTCTTTCCCTTGTGTGTGCTTCAGCTCAGTGCTGGTAGGAAAGCCAGGGTCAGCGGATGGCGGTCAGCCATGGGGGTCAGCCTGCTAGCCTAAGGATTCCCGTTTGATGTATGAACCGCTGTCTGTCCAGACTGCCCCAATCTTAAGTGTTTTCCAGTATCCATCTGAGGCGTCACTGGAGCAGCCAGCGAGAACATGGGGCTTCAGCCTCATCAGAACATGCCCTAAAATCCTTCCCTTCCGGGAAGCCATTGCTGTGGTTCTGTCCTCCCCGGGTGCTCACCTCCCAGGTCAGGAAAGAAGATATGAGCAGGCCAGCGGTCAGCGGGGGAGTGTGGGAGCTGGAGACACCACACCTGGTCCTGCCCCACTTGTGTATTCCTGGGAAGGAGAGGGTAGTCCGGCTGTGACATTCTGGAAAATGCAACATGGCAGAGATGGCATAGGGACCGGTAGGCACCAGGAAGTGGAGAGGGAGGATGAGGAGGCCGAGCAGAACAAGCTTAGGGCACTGAAGCTGCTGTGGTGGTGGACACGTGCCACTGTGCACCTGTCCAAGCCAGCGGAAGGTGCACCATTGAGACTGGCCTTGGGAGGGGCACTGGGCGGGCACGGGAGTGGGCACAGGCTGCATGGCAATAGGGAAGTGTCACGTGCAAACTCTCTGCGCCTTCTGCTTAGTTTTGCAGCGAAACTAAACGTGTTCTAAATGATCATTTCCTTCTCATTTTGAAAAGAGAGAAGAGGGTGGAAGCTGCCTGACTTACCGCAGAAGGAAGCACAGGCCAGCTGAAGCGCCTGCTCTGTGTGCAGTGGGTGCTATGAACGTCACCATGAGAGGTCCCGTTCGCACCCATGGAAGGACTCAGCGGGGTGAGCTCGGCTGCAAGGAGGTGGGCAGGGTGCTGCCCCTGCCCCGGGGCCTTGGTACAGCAGGCTAGCAGTGGCACGGCCGGACACACAGTGGGAGTGTAAATCACAGAACTTGCACGACCAGATGAGAAAGGTCCTTCAGAGCAGCAACGTGTGGGGCGGGGCTCTGATTACACAAGACTTTCCTTGCTCAGATATTCTTTGAATTTCCTCTTTTGGAACAAGCTCCAGAATCCCATTTTTGTGTTAGGTTATGGATTCTGTTTTGGAAAGGATTAAAGGGTGGTGAATAAAGTACGTTCCTGAAAGTCTGTGAAGACCAAAGGGCTGAATTTCTTGTTTGGTTGTGAGAAATGCAAGAGAAGCCAAGTTTGGAAACCACCTGACTGCATAGCAGAAAATCTCCCAAACCGTGACATGCACACACCCTATCTAAGGGCACCTCATTTTGAAATCAGTCTGTCCGTTCCAATCCATATGTTCCCGTATAAGACAGCAGACAAATCAATGTGACAGTAACTCCGCACGACTCACATCCCGAAGATGTGACACCAACCGTCCGGCACCTCCCAGTTGGCAATTTCCTACCAGCCTCTGCTGCTAACTTCTACCCTAAACAGCACCCACAAGCAAGCCGGCCCTTAAAGCTCTGTGCGAGCTGCCTTTGGAGACCCTGCTGGGTTGTGCTGAGCCTCGGGTTCTGCAGGAGGCTGCTCTCTGGCCACCAGCTGCCGCATCTGTTCTCTGAAGATAGCGGAGCCTCTGGTTGTTGCTCCCTGATGTCTAGAACCACTGCAGTCTTCCAGACCACGGTGCCTCTAGACTGTTCTTCTGGCCAGATGGTTGTAAGGCTGCCATTTCTGCCAAGAGGAGGGCTTAACCAGCCTGTGGAGATGGTTCTCACTACCTACCTCCTCCTGCTCAGTTCCCTCCTCCCGATCAAAGGGCAAAGAAATGGCTCAGCTCACCTGTTGCACTCAACGGGAAATTAGGGTGGTGTGCGAGAAAGAACAATGGCAAATACAGATTGTCCTCCTTCTGGACGTGGGGAAAGAATCGTTCATCAAGACTGTTCCTTTGGTCAGAATGAAGAGGATTTTCTGGGGGTAGCTTCTGCCAGTGTCCTTGATTAGATGGAGATTTGGATAAAAGTGTGCACTGAAGTGAGGGGCATATATATGAAAAGCTCACCAGCTGGGACCACTAGGTGACATCCCGCTTCAGACGCAAGAACGGAGCCCCAGCCAATGCTGCAGTTCATGGGAGATCTCTAAAAGGCACAGGGCAGCGGGCAGCAGCAGCACCTGCCTCCACGGTCCCTCGTGCCAAGCAGCGCCGCTGGCCTACTGATCCCTGCAGGTAGGAGCAGTGGAACAGCCGAGTGGCGGCCCTGGCGGGTTGGGGTGCAGTGAGCACAGCCGGCGGCTGCGTGAAGCAAACTCTAGGCCAGCCAAGGCTCCGACCTGTCACTCTTCGGTGGCCAGGTGTTTTAGTCAGCTTTTCCACTGCTGTGACTAAGTGATCTGACCAACACAATTATAGAGGAGGAAAGGTTTATCTGAGGGCTCATGGTTTCGGAGGTCCTAGTCCATAGAAGGCCGGCTCTATTCCTCCGGGTTCTGGATGAGGCAGAACATCATGGCAGGAGAGTGTGCCAGGGGGAAGCAGCTCACATCAGGAAGCAGAGAGTCTCCACTCTCCAGATACAAATATGTACCCACAGCCACGCCCTAGTTCCAACCTCCTCCAGCCACACCCCACCACTTAGTTAATCCCATCAGGGATTAATCCATTGATTGGGTTAAGACCTACAACCCAATCATTTCTCCTCTGGACCTTCCTGTATTGTCTCACATGTGAGCTTTTGGGGGACAACTTACATCCAAACCATGGCACCAGGCCTGGGCCCAGTACTGAACCTGCTCTACCCAGCACTGACGCCCCATCCCACAACCTCAACCTACAGCTTGTCTGGGGAAAATGGAAGTGGGGCCGGGCTGATGGAAGTTGGGACTCCAAAACTAACCAAGAGCTTAGTACCTTTCCAAACCCTAATTAGCATAAGTGTGGACCAATAGCAGTGACCCAGGTGCTCTGTAAACCCCCAGAGGGGCACACAGTTGGAGAAAACTGGTCCTTCTTGCATGGCAAGAGTTCGTTCCTTTCTTTTTTTAATAAATCCCACCCTTACGCTTATTCATCACAGTCTGTGAATTTCGTTCTTCAAATTCATCAGACAAAAACCCAGAAAGAAAAAATTAAAGGTGAGCTGCTGACACCTGCTGCCACACCGAGAGCACCGCCCGCCGTTTGGAATCTCGACCCTTCTGGCTGCAGAGCCGCGGTCTCATCAGCCAGTAGAAGCGGGGAAAGGAGTCTCACCGCACAGCTCCTGTTTGAGTCCCTCGGAGGCTGCCGTGCTCCTGATTCACTGGCAGGCGTCCCTGAGGACTGAACTCTGCTCAGGACCTGGGTGTCAGCCCTGTCCTCCCTCCCAGCCAGCGTCCTGGGCTGCAGGTGGGAGAGCGACAGGGGCACACTCTGTGTGTGGGAAAGCTGTCAGTCAGGACAGTGTGGGACACCAGACTGGAAGGTCAGGGAAAGTGCCGCTGAGGCAGTGGCTGCCTCACTGAGGCCATGCGTCAGCAAGATAAGGCTCTGGGGATCCTGCTGGAGATGCGCTGTGCCATGCCAGGATGCAGTGGGTGCCTCGGTCCTGAGACGGGCACAAGCCAGCATGAGAGCGGGGACAGGGAGACGGAGGCGGGTTGCGGGGAGCCTTCTCAACCCTGGAAGGGTTGACCTGTGTCTGGGCTGGGCTTCCTGTGTTGCAGGGCGTTTAACAGCATCCAGGTCCCCCCCCATTAGATGCCAGTAGCACCTTCCCCCAAGTTGTGACAACCAAAGTTGTCCCCAGACATTGCAGAATGTCCCACTCCCCTTCAGGGGACCATTCTGTCCCAAACCCATGGCAGTCCTGCCTGTCGGGGGCTCTCAGGTTGGTCCTGAAGATGTGGCCGAGCGGGCTAGGAAGTGGGAGTCGGTGTCTCGCAACACCCAGCTAATTCGTAACACTGGGGAAACCTGGAGAAGTGTCCCCGGATGGCAGCATCACATCGCCAGAGGACTGGATGGAAACAGAGGCCCCGCCCTGTGTCCTGAGTGGAAGTTCTGATGGAGGGGCGCAGACGCAGTCCAGGCGCACCGCCCCCGGGGGGATTCTGAAGCAGGACAGCCACCGCCTTCGTCACTCGGCCCTGGGGTCTTGCCTCATGGCAAAGTCATGAGGTCTTAGAGAGAAGAGCTTGAACTGAGCAGGGAACACCCCCTTTGTTGAGCGGTTAGCACAGACTTGCATTCAACAGACTTGCTGGTGACTGGCCTTCTTGGTGACTAAAATGCCGGCTCACATGGGTCGAAGGGAGACTGGCCAGCAAGCATGGCCTGCCTCTGGCGCCATGGGAGAACCTCTGGTGCCATCGAGCTGGTCACCTATGGGTCTGCAATCCAGACTCTGCCTGTCCTCCCTGGGAGGACAGCGGCAATGAACTTGCACCCTTCTCAGGAAGAAGACAGGTCAGGAAGGGGGCCAGCAGTGGGCGTCTAGGGCTTGCTATGTCACGGCTTCCCTCCCCTGCCATGTGGCTGGGTGCCATGCTGCCCCAAGCCAAGAAACCCCAGGGACCACCAGGAGGTGGCGGGAGTGAAGCAGCTTGCTCCCCAGGGGCCTCGGGGGAGCTGGCCGTGGCGGCACTTGGATCTCAACTTTCAGCTTCCAGAACTGTGGCAGGACAGGTTCCTAGTATTTGAAGCCACTGTGTGTGGTACTCTGCAGCTCTTGGAACAGACGTGCCCATGCTCTGTACACGCTGGGCCAGGCCTAAGGGCTCTCAGGTGTTTTGAGGTAGTTTCTCTGGGGAGCTTGGCAGATCATTTACCTCAGAATCATCTGGAAAATGTCATCAAATGCAGTTTCCTGGACCCAGCCCTGCTGCAGTCAGAATCCCTGAGGGCGACTCTCTGGGCGACTGTCCATTTGTCACAGCCTAGCCAAGTGACATTCAAGGTCTGAGAATAGCAGCTGAAGGCTCTGGACCCCAGAATCCACAGATCCCGACAGTAAGGTTTATTGATTCCTTTGAGGTCTTTGACCTGGGTGAATTTTTTGTTGCTGTTAACTGAGCCCATGAGATATTGGGTTCTGATGTAAACATAGGTGACTGTTAAATGCTGGCCCCACTGGGCGCTACAGGATCTTTGTAGCCACAGAGCACTGACTTCTCACCAAAATTAGGACAGGGCAGAAACCAGAATCCTATTGTCATAGATGAAGAAATGGACACTTGGGGAAGTCAGCCAAGTCCCCCAAGACCACATAGCTGGAAAACGGACGGAGCTGGATTTGAACTCACAGACTTCTAGTTAGCAGGGTGGCCACCTCCCACTGCACCTCCGTGCCACCCTGGGTGTCTTGGGGGGTGTCTCAGGGTGGTGCATGCCTCTTCCACATATCCTTAGCAGACTGGCTAATGCTGGGGTGCTTCTCTCAGCCCCATGCTGGCTTCTGATCCAGGAAGCCAGGAGCAAGGCCTGGGAATGTTCATTTCTAACGGTTCCTAGGTGCTGCTGCTGGCGGAGGACCAGGCTCTGAGGATGCCTGGCGAGGGCAGTGGGCATCGTGGGGCGGGTGGCACACTTAGCCTGCTTATTTTATTACAGGAGGTATGGAGACTTCTCCTAAGTCAGCTAACTGGGTTTGCAAATCAAATTTCCTAATTGTACTCTTGGCTTCACCCAACAAGATGTCTTGGCTTGCCAAGATCTGACAGGCTGGCTGTCCCCAAGGCAAGGCCATATCAAAGTGACCTGGGAGGAATGGAAATTGCCTTACTGCAACTGTAAGTACTTGCTGTAAACACACCCCTGAAAGGGTCAGGCCACCTGGTCCCCTCTTCTGCTGTTTGGGACCAAATATTGTTTTCATTATGGGTCTGAATGTGCTATGGACCCTGTCCCTATAAAGATGAGTTCTGGGGCCAGAGGGACCCCCCAGAGCCTGTGTTCAGGGCTGCAGTGAGGGACAGGAGGACAGAGAGAGGCAGCATTCACTTCTGTGCCCAGGAAGTGGGAGGGCCCTTGGGTGTCTCACTGGTCAGTTGGCGTTATCTGGAGTTGGAATGGGTACTCCACAGCCCAAGGCCTACCTGAGAATGTCTAGTCAACAGGTGTGAGTGGCAGTAAGAGTCTCAACTCAGTGCCGCACTCAGCATCATCAGCTCCTACCCAGGAGGTAGGCTGGTGAGCTGGAAAAGCTTTGCTCCGGGCACCAGCTAGAGCAAGCCCAAGCTCTCCCCAGCAGCAGGTGACTGAACCTCTCGGAGCTGCACTGGGGACACACCACGGGGCTCCATCAAGGGTTAAGTAAAGCCCCCAGCTGGGAGCCCAGCACAAGGGGCTCCCTGGCTGGCTGCTCATCCAGTTCTGTTCTTCTGTCCTGTCCCGGGCTGGGAGATAGAGGGTGGGACAGGGAAAGCCGCACCATCGCCTGACGTGTGCAGATGAGAGGATGACCACCTTCACTATATGGATTCTGAGGGCTCTGTGTGTGTCCACTGGACCACGGGGAGGCCAGTGGCCTCTGGCCTGGAGTCTGTGGAGTGGCACGTGGCTGCCTCCTGCAGTGGGACTCTGGGTCATGGTTAACGAGGCCTCCACCTCAGGTGTGATGTCCTCGACCAGTGCATTAACCAGGGCAATCACAGCCAGGAACCCCAGGGACCCAGAAAAGTTTCCATGCAGACACCAGTGTCCCTCTTGCTGCCTGTTATGTGAGAACCACAGGATGTCCAGAGGACCGGATGGGGAAACTGAGGCTGAGGTCAGGTTGCCACCTGTCTACAGAGCTGGGATGAGGACCCAGCAGCTCCTACTCTCTGCTGGTTGATTTTACAGCCCTGCCAACTTGACAGGGCTGAGGGATGCCTTGATAGCTTGGGAAACTTTGTGTCTGTGAGGATGTTTCCAGAAGAAATAAGCATTTGAGTCAGTGGACTAAGGAGAGAAGATTGGCCCTAGCCAGCATGGGTGGGTGTTATCCAACCTGTCGAGGGCCTGGACAGGATGCAGACTGGAGGAAGGGTGGTTGCTCTCTGCTCGAGCTGGGATTCCATCTTCTCCTGGCCTTGGACATCAGAGATGCAGGCTCTAGGGTGTTTGAACTTGGACTAAGAGTCGTACTACTGACCCCCTTGGTTCCCAGGCCTTCACTCTCAAACGGAGCTACATGGCCAGCTTTCCTTGTTCTCCAACTTATAGACAGCAGAACCTGAGACTGCTCAGCCTCCCTAACCACGGGAACCAATTCCTATAATAAGTCCCTTCTTACATATGTCTACACGTATATCCTCTTGGACTGCTTCTCTGGAGAACCCTGACAAGCCCCTTTACAAGCTGCAGACACATTCGAAGATCCACCCCAAGTCAGCCACATTTTCTGGAGGAAGCCTCCCACCCGGGAACTGGCTGCCCTGGCAACCGGCTATAGCTGATGATCACCATCTGGAATAGACACCTGCCCAGAGCACGCCAGGACACTCTGTGTCCGTCTCCTGAGAGCTGGAGCCAGGACGAGATGGAGTCTGGCATCGCTGGGTGGAGCCGCGTGGAGGCAGCCCTCGCCCATGCCACAGCGGCCCTGCCCCTGTGCCCTGGCTGACTGCCTAACAGTTCCCCAGATTGAGTGCACGACATACCCTACGTCCTCTCTGCCAAATTCCCTTTGTGTTCAAGACAGCTGGAGTCCCAGTGCTACTGGAGCGGGTTCTGTCCACAAGCCCCTTCCCAGAGCCACAGGGTGGGTGGCCAGACACGCCTCTCTGTGTGATGAGCCCTTCGGCTCAGGGGAGAACGGAGACTGTCCTCTGTGATCACAGAGGCTGTGGGTGCTGGCCAGGTGTCTGCCCCACAGGTGGCTTCCCCCTTCACGGTTAGGTTCCTGAAACCACGAAGCCACCTCCCCTGCTAGAGGCCCTCTCGGTGGCCCCAGCCTCACTGTCCCAGCTGGGCACGGGAAGCAGCCCTGAGCCTCCCCCTGCGTCTCCCGGCAGCAGGAGCCACAGAGCCAGAGACACTCTGCTCCACATGCCAAGAGCCATTAATTGCCACTGCTGTAAATAACGGTGACCCTCTGGCAAGCTGTCCTGTCCTGTCCGGCGCGGAATGGCTGCTCAGAGTGGCTGGCGGCTGCTTGACGGGCGGAACGCAGTGCCCTTACGGGATGGCCTGAGCCGTCCTCACCCCCGCCTGGGCATTTCTGGGAAGAGAGGAGGAAGGGCGCTGGAGGCCCAGCGAGGTGTCTGCACGGCTGGGTCAGAGTCAGCAGGGATCTGGAGGTGTCAGGCACAGGGACCCATCCCCGGCCAGCAGAGGACATCGAGGTCACACTCCAGCCCGCGAACAGCTGCCGAGGACGCAGCTAGCCAGGTCAGAGGCTCCGCCTTCCCAGAACGCTGCCAACCTGGCCGGGGCTGAGTGTGGTCGCCGTTGGTTCCTGTAAGTGCAGATGCATCCACACACAGCTGAGTCCCTCTGCTCGGTGTCCTCAGTGGCTGCTTTTGTGCTGCGAGGACACAGCAAAGCTAAGTAGAGGTAACAGGAACCATGTGGCCCACAGGGTCAACCGCTTGCTCCCTGGCCTCTTCAGAAAAGGTTTGCTGGCCTGTGGACTAGTGGATGGAACCTGGGCTGGGAGGCAGGACGGCCACCCCGGGAACTGGGCAAGCGCCTCCTGTGCCTCAGCATTCCCATCTGTGCAGTGGGATCCAAGCCAAATTGTGCTGGGTGCAGAGCCGCACGCGATTCCTGGGCACCGGCGACACTTCCGTGCCCAGCGTTCCCTCTGCTTGCTCCGGGAGGGCTGTGATGCTGCCTCTCCACTCCAGAACGCTCTGACACCTTGCCCATGTTCCCTAGGGGGAGACTCTGCGACAGGTGTTATTCTTGAGAGCTGCCGGCCAGGGTGCATAAACAGCTCCCTGTTGGTGGGCTCGTCATGGCCAAGCCGGGAGCAATGGATTTGGACAGGACCCAGTCAGTGCCCTTTTCTGGTGACTCGCTCATTTGCATGCCCTCCAGGCACCTTGGGACGGGCCTATCTTCCCAGCTGGGATCCAGCTCTGTAGCTGTGGATCTTTGGTCATTTCCTGAACCTCTCTGAATCTCAGATCCTTCACTTGAAAAATAGCATTGCCAATAGCTTCTCAGAGAAGTGCTCTGACAACAAAGAGATAAGATGATGTACAATGAGCGTCACATAAGGAACTCTAAAAATGCTGCTGCTCTTCTAGTTAGACTCCAACTCTAGCTGGAGTGAGGAGCTGGGGCTGGCTGAGAGGTCTGCTTGTGGGCTGAGCTGGATAGACAGGAAACCGAGAGGTTGCAATGGTCCCTGGGTCCTAACCTGGCCCCGAAGTAGGGCCGACCCCCGAGTGAAGAGCAATCCCTCCCTATTTGGATAGAAGCCAAAGTGACCTGGAGTCACCACGAATAGATCTGCACAATGTAATGTGCTCAACGGCCGTGACGAGAGGAGCGAGGTCCTTTGGCATCCTGCTTCTTCAGGTGGGGGGCAGCGAGCAGGCCAGCTTCCTCTGGTGCTCTGGAATACTCTCACCCTACGGAACTGCCACTGAAGAGCTGTGACATGAGAAAGGAACCACGCAATCTCCAACTTTATACCAGACCTCGAAATGCCACGGCGAGAGCCAAGAGGACGGACGGCATCCAAACGCTCAGGGGCCCCTCGGCCACCAAGCACAAGCAAAGCAACACTGTCTGACCAAGGCCAGGGCTTCCCCGTCCCTCCTGTCCTGTTGACTGCCAGGGTCACAGAGGCTTGTGGCTGCAGCCTTGGGGCCACCCAGTTCTCCTGCAGATTCTGGGGCACCCCTGCCTGTCCCTGCTGGTCAAGCCCTAGAGCAGAAACTCAGCTTAGGTCCCAGACAGGGTGGCCACCCTCCTGCAAGGGCAAGGGGTGAGGCAGTGGTGAAGCAGAATTTTCTCTTTTGTTAAAATGGAGGCATCTGTATGGAGCACAGTGGTGGACATGTCATTATAGACTTGTCCAAGCCCGCTGGACGTCCAACAGCAAGAGTGAACCCCACGGCAGACCACAGCCTGGGTGGTGGCAATGTACCTGTGCAGATTGTCACCGACCCCCCACGGGTGCAGGATGGTGGCAGTCTGTGCATGGGGTGGCAGGGAGTTTTTGGGAACTCTGCTTTCTGCTCAATTTTGCTGTGAACTTAAAATTGCTCTAAAAATAAAGTCTGTTAGAAAAATCAAGGCTAGAGACAAGCTGAGCACAAAATCAAGCACGCAGGCCTCTCCCGAGGCGGTTGCTGCCCCGGCGTGTGGGTGCCACTGTCCATGGCTCTGGGGAGTCTGGCCAACAGCTCGGACGTGTGTGCTCACAGGTGACGCGAAGCATGTGGAGATTTTCGGGTTCTGTGTTTGTGCATCAGGAGAACTTTCAGAAAGATATTGCCACTTCTTTCTGTCATCTTTGTAAAATAGAAGAAAGATCCCCCACCCCCGCCCAGCCACCGCATCTCCTTGCAGAATGTCAGAGAAATTTCTTCCTCAGGTTCTCACTGATGGCAAAACACAGCTGCCCCAGAAAAGCACCGCCTGGCAGGGTTTCCTGGAGGCAGTCAAAATGGCCCTGCCTGGGCTCCGGCAGACCTGAGGGTTGTGAGGGGGTCCCCGGGAGCTGGCCCCTGCAAGCTGCCCAAGAAGGACACAGCAACCAAGCAGCCTCCAGGTCTGCATTTTAGGTGTCACTTAAAATAACTAGGGGGCTGCCATCCCATTCCTGTGCCTGAGTGGCTGCAGAAGACAAGGAGCAGGCTCAGCTGCCACTCAGAAGAGGAAAGGACTGGGGAGGGAGAGAGAGGCCGAGAGGGAGGGAGGGAGGGAGGGGAGGAACAGGAAGAGTGAGGGTGGGGAGGAAGGGGAGAGGGAGGGAGGGAGGGGAAGGGAGAGGGAGGAAGGGAGAGAGGGAGGAACAGGAAGAGTGAGGGTGGGGAGGGAGGGGAGAGGGAGGGGGGAGGGAACAGGAAGAGTGAGGGTGGGGAGGGAGGGGAGAGGGAGGGAGGGAGGGAGGGAGGAACAGGAAGAGTGAGGGTGGGGAGGGAGGGGAGAGAGAGGGAGGGAGGGAGGAACAGGAAGAGTGAGGGTGGGGAGGGAGGGAAGGAGGAGGGAGGGAGGGGAAGGGAGAGGAAGGGAGGGAGGGAGAGAGGAAGGGAAGGGAGGAACAGGAAGAGAGAGAAGGTAGGGGAGGGAGAAGGAGGGGAAGGGGAGGAACGGAGTGGGAAGGAAGGAGAAAGAGAGAGGGAGGGAGGGAGGGGAGGAACAGGAAGAGTGAGGGTGGGGAGGGAGGGAAGAGGGAGAGGGAAGAGGAGGGAGGGGAGGGGAGGAACAGGAAGAGAGAGGGTGGGGAGGGAGGGAAGAGAGAGAGGGAGGAGGGAGAGAGGGATGGAAGGGAGGGGAGAGAAGGAGGGAGAAAGAGGGAGGGAGGAAAGGGAGGAACAGGAGGAGGGAGAGGGTGGGGGAGGAGGGGAGGGAGAGAGAGCGGCGGGGGGTGGGGGGAGAGGAGAAGGATTCAAGGGGTCTCTCCCCACTGCAGATCCTTCTCCAGGTCGTCCCGCATTCTCACAGGCGGTTTTGCGTTGTCTGATGTTTGCTTGCGTTAGGAAGGAGGGCATTCCTGAGAATGTTCCTTTATCGAAGTCGCGGGGAGCCATGGACTTTCTCAGGAGCCTTGCCCTCCTGGGACTGGGCAGGGAGAGAGGTTAAATGGATCTTGAAGAGCACAGCAAAGGGGGCCCTGGGAGGAAGGCGGGCAGACCCGGGGTGCAGACGAGGTCGCAGTGTGGCTCTGGAGAGAGCGCAAGAGCCCTCCAAGCCAGGTGAATGAAAGGCCACTCTTTTGGCGGGACACTGATGGTCTGCTGAGCCCTGTCCTCCTTCCGGGGAGGGCCTGTGCTGGAAGTCTCTCCAGATGAGAGGTCTCCTGTGCAATGGAGGGGACACACCCTTGGCACTCACCATCGGCTCTCCTTCCATCGCCCGCCAGGTCACCTCTCCTGGTCTCCACGGCAGACCCTGCCTGCAGCAGTCTCCTTCTGTCTGTCTCACCTTCCTCTTTCCAGTCCCCTGCATCACCTTCCTGTGCCACCTACCCAGGGCTTCTGCTCGCCTTCCCTGCAACAGCCAGGACCCAGCCAGCACAGGGGGCTGTGCTGCAGACCACGTGCCGGTGCTCCTGAGAGGGGTTGGATGCCAAATGTGCCACAGCATTCGAGGGCAAGACCTTTTGTGGGTGTTCGTCTTCGTCTTCCTGCACGTCGGCTAATGGAGGCCAGGAGTGGGGCGTCTACGCCAGATGGGAGCCCAAGGCCAGCCTGTTTGGGAGCAGCCCACCCTTCACACCCACAGCAGCGATCCTGGCCACAGCGCCTGCCCTTCCTCACTGGCCTTCTCTGTCTCCCTTGGGGCACGGCGCCATCCTTCCTCACCTCTGGAGGGTAAGTTCCTAAAGTGGAGCTGGTTGGAATGTGTGCACTTCCGGATGCTCCCGGCAGCTATTGCCCAGTGGCCCTGAGGGACAGCACACCCACTGGAATGCACCAGCCTCTCCTGACTCCAACTTCCGCTCCTCGCCAACGCTGAGCAGCACGCTTTGCAATCCATCAAGGAAAGAAGTGTTCACTCTTTTTTTTTGTTTTGTTATAATTTGAAATATGTTCATTTGGCTGTTCTTTATCTCATTATAAACAACTCTTCACATATGAAGGAGAGAACTTTTCATCGCGTAAGTTGGGTGCAAGTTTTCCGATTTGTTGTTTAGCTTCTATTTCCTTATAGCTTTCAAGCTTAGGATAATATCACTGGTATAAGAATGTATAAATATGAAAATCTTTTCTTACCACGATTTTATATTCTTGTTTTTACATTTAAACTTCGCCCTGTCCTGTTTATTTTGTACACGTCTGAAGAAGAACCCTAACTTTTCCATCTGACTCGTTTCCCCAGCAAATTTTCAGGTAATCATTAACATGGTGTGTTCTCAATCCTTCCCCTTCTGTTCCTTTCCATTAGGCCATGTATATTTGGGGGTACCATAATATTTGTTGTAATTAATCAAAGATATTGTGCAATCAGTTAAGGTAAATCGTCCCTTGGTACTGCCCCTTCTAAGTTTTTCTGATTATTTTCTCCTTGTTTTGTTATCAGAAGCATTTTGCAATAACTTTTCAGGTTTCTCCCTACAAAATCCAAGGACCATCTATGACCCCACACCTTTTAAATCCAACCAGTCATCTTTATAATACTGCATCTTGCCATGCAAGGGTTGAGATAGCTCCTTATTCATGTTTTATTTTATGGTTCTTGGCTGTTTCCTTATTTTATTTGCAAAGATCTTACACTTCTCTTGTTGATTTTAAACATTCTATATTTTGTGGCTGTTCTGAACAGGATTTTAAAATCGGTGTTTTTCCTATTGGTTATTTTTAGTCAGTGGGAAAGCTATTGGCTTTGCACATTTCTTTGGGAATCAGCTGTATTACTGAACTGCCTTATGAGGCTAGTGAATTTAGTTGAGTCCCGTGGGTTTTTCCACTTAGAGAAAACATCATCTTTAAATGGTAATCCTTTCAGCTTCCTTTCCCATGTACACCACCTGTTAGGTTTTTGTCACTGTGACCAAAATACCTGAGCACTTAGAGGAAAACTTTATTTGGGGCTCACAGTTTAAGAGATTCAGTTCATGGCGGGTGACTCCACGGCTCTAGGCTGGAGGTGAGATAGAACATCATGGCAGGAGGGTGGTGGATGAAAGCTGCTCAGGACCTGCCCACCAGGAGGCAGAGAGGGAGGAGCTGGCAGCCCCTGTGACCCACCTCCTCCAGCCACACCCCACCTGCCTACAGTTACCACCCAGGACAGTACTCCTTTCAAATTGATCCACCAAATGGACTAATCCACTGATTGGGTTGCAGCTCTCATGATTTAAGCAGTTAGCCTAAAACATTGATACAACAGCTCTGAGGACACCTTGTATCCAAACCATGATCGTCACCTGTCTGCATGGGCCACGGTGTCCAGGACATCAGGTAAGAGGGATCGTAACTGCGTCCTCTGAGCACTGCCTCTGTGGATCTCCATCAGATCCAGGCTCAGGTCTGAGATACGATTTCTCATTGTATTCTTACATATTTTATTGGATGTTTATGTATCTATGATATTTTTATGAAAAAATCTGCTATCTCTAGTTTCACTGAGAACCATTTTGATTACACTGGAATCTTCCGTTGGCTCTTTTGGAAACTTCTAATGAGAGCCTGTGGCTTTCCAATTGCTGACCTCCTGCGATGGGCCATTGATGGGCTCCCTGACATCACAGGATTCTTGCTGTTGACCAGCCCTGTGACGCTGTGTCCCTCTCGTCACGCTGCGCATGGTGTGCTCGTCTACTGTTTGACCTGCACGCTGTCTTGGCCCCAGCAGTGTCCCAGCCTCTGAACCGGGCTGGCTTTGCCAGGGTCAGGGTGGGCAACAGCCTTGAGAGCTGCCCTGCGGGTTGCTGCGTCCTCCGCCAAGGGCTAGTAGTCACGCTGGACGTGCACTGGTGGATGTGCCTGGCTTTGTCCTTTCCACCTCCCAGATCCATGGAACCCTGTCACCCCCCAGAGGAGTGGACACCAGCAGTTTTCAGACTGTTACCGACACTGGTAGAACTTGCTTCTGATTCAATGGCTCCAATTCTGCTTGCATTCCCCACCTTGGGTCTCCTGAGCGTGTCACTGTGGGTGGGTGTGTCACTGGGTGGGTGTGTCACCCTGGGTGGGTGTGTCACTCTGGGAAGCGTGTCACTCTGAGCATGTCACCCTGGGTGGGTACGTCACTCTGGGGAGCGTGTCACTGTGTGTGGGCGTGCCACTGTGGGGGGGTGTGTCACTCTGGGGAGCGTGTCACCCTGGGTGGGCACCGTCTCATGCAACCTGAAAACACAAAGAGCGAGCTGTTCTACCCGGAAGGATGAAGAAGTTATCCAGACTCTTGAGAAGGGTTGAGAAACTGGTCCTAAGAGAAAAATTCAGCTGACACTGTTCCCAAAAGTAACGCTTCTCCCTCAAGCGCAGTTATCTTAATACAAAAGAAAGAAAAGAAAGAAAGGAAGGAAGGAAGGAAGGCAGGGAGGAAGGGGGCTGAAGCAGGTGCTTCCCGGTGTGGCACTTGCTTACTTCGCCCCCTGGTGGATTTCTCTCGCCATCACACCCACCGGAGCCCCTGAAACGCTGTCACCCATGCTCTGGGGAAGGTCTGAAGGAGTCTGGATCAAAACCTCTAAGAATGTTAAGCTTAAAAAGGTCATGGTGACACGCCATTCCCTGTAATTGATATTTTCTGTGCTGGAACAAACGTTAGCAATTCTGACAGATGATTTTTAAAGTTGAGTGTTTTGGCTTTGCTGATGCGGATTGAACCCAGGGGCTCTTAAGCACTGAGCCACATCTTAGCCCTTTTTAAAAATACTTTTATTTTGAGACAGAGTCTTACTAGATTGCCTAGGGCCTCACTAAATTGCTGAGGCTGACTTTGAACTCATGATCCTCCTGCCGCAGCCTCCCGAGCCACTGGAATTACAGGCATGCCCAGCGATAGATTACAATTGGGAGAAGAGAAAATGTCAGATATCAAACTTCTCGCTATTAAAGCTGCTTTTGGCAGCCTGCATAGCCCCACAGCCTGGAGAGGCTTCCTGGGCCTCCTTCAGAGGACTGAGGCTCACCTTGCAACTTCCTGCCCAGATCAGGGGCCAACTATTTCTCCTAAACATCCTCAATCATTGGGTCTCCACTTTTGCTGGGGGGGGGGGGACCCTGCAAGTGGCAGGCCTTTGCAGTCCTGAAACCCCTTGGTGTTAGCAGCTAATCACAGCAGGGCACGCCTGCCAGTCCCAGCTCCCAGGGTCCTGGCCAGCAAAGCTATTCTCCTCCACTGCCAAGTGGGGAGCTGCAAGTCGGCTGGCCATGCCCGCCAGCGCTGCAACCAATTGCAGGTACCACCAACTCCTTTCCAGGGTTTTCCCTCTCAAACCTGCACGGAAGAGCCACGTTCTCCGTAGTAAGAGAACCTCCCGGGAATTTTCCCTTGAGTGAGCGAGTCTAGGGACTTAAACAGCACCTGGGTTAACCTATTGGTCCAAACTTATGCTAATCAGGATTTGGAAAAATCACTAAAGCTATTGGTCCAAATTTATGCCAATCAGATTTGGAAAAGTACTGACTCTATTGATTAACCCAAGTCTGAACATCCATTCCGATCCCCCCTACTTCAGCTTTCTTGCTACTGGTGGGGAACAGGAGGTGCTGTCTACGGATTGTGGATACTCAGGGAATCTGGGCTGCGGTGATTTGCAGAGCAGGCATCTGCTGGGGTTGGGCTACTCCTCAAGCCCAGGCTGGCCTGGCAGGCTCCGGGCCCACACCTGTGCTCTCTGCTCATGCTCCAGCTCGTCCTGGATGCCATTCACAGCTCCAGGACAAGGGCTTTGCTTCACCAGGTTGACCGGGTTGGTTGTTGAACCAAGAAGTATTTGCATGCATGTAGCAAAATTGACACATACGTGCAACACCTTGAGATGCACACTGAGGCTTGCAGCGCCAGTCCAAGATGAGGAATTTACCTGAATCCCTCTAACACGTCTTAGCTCCTTCTTGCACACTAGAAAGTGGGTTTTCTAAGACTTTGGGGGGGAGATCCAAGATGGCAGACTAGAGGGAGGCTGCGTTCCTTGTTGCTCCATAACTCCGGTTTCAAGCAGAGGATATCTGTTTCTTGGCGAGGCAGATTTTGCTGCTTATCGATCCCCTGCTGTTTACCCCATTTGTCTGCTGTGACCACCTGCAGTCTGCCAGCATATCGATGCCTTTTTTGAGTGCAGATTGCTCACTGTCAGGCGCCTATCATCTGCCATTTGCCTGCCTCTCGCCTGTCCATCACCTGCCTTACGCCTATCCATCACCCAATGCACGAGGTTCACCTCCCGATCATCCGACAACAGTCAGCAAACTGATCGCCAACTGCCAGTGGAGAGCCAGCTGCCTGCTGTTGCCTGGAAGTTCTCTGTCACAGTACCTGCAGGTTTGATTACACGTGGCTGCCACCATTTTGAGACAACAGCCAGGCCCCATAGGACCCCTGACTGGACTGACTGAGCCCCGTCTCCAGGATCCCTCAGCCCGACCGAACACTCCCTGCCTCTGGGGCCCTCACATCAACTGACTGCTCCCTGCCGCCAGGACCCCCAGACAAACTGGCTGTGCCCTATCACCGGGACCCCAGACCGACTGCACCCAGCCTCCAGGATCCCACAACCACACCAAACACACCCCACCTCCAGGACCCCTGCCTGATTAACCGCACCCTGCCTCCAGCACCTCCAACTGACCACGTCCACCCCTGAGCTGCAGCTCCCCATTTGCCAACACATTTGGAAGCCAGAGCGGCCATCTTGTATAATCTTGGAAGCCAAAACTCCGATCTTTACGTGGGGCAAATCCCATCCTGAGACGCCTGCTGGAAACTTGAAGCTCATTATCAGGTACCTTTCCTGCATCAGGCTCCTGAACACTGGGAGGTTGCATTACTATATGACTGTTATACTGTAGATTTTCTTTTTTCTCCTTATTGAAAAATTTTAAGTTTTTATTTCTTTACTTTTCTTGCTCTCTTTTCCTTTTGTTTACCTGTTCCCTCAGAGTCTCTTTCTCCCTTTTTGCATGCTAACATCCAATTTCTTTAGATTACACTCTCACCCTTTCTATTTTCTAGAACTTCTATATATTCTTTTCTTATCCGATTAACAGTCACATTCTACATCCCTCTGTATCCTCTTTGTCTTCTATTAGAAACTGCAGACCTTATTGAAAATCTGTTTGTTTTACTGAAGATAATATTTGAACTCATTCTGTTTATTATGACAATTTTGTTATTGTCCTCATAGGGGCTATTTGGTCTAGGATTGCATAGTGTCTGAATTGGGCACTGCTAATATTGATCTCCCCTTAAAGAAAGGGTTTTGGAAACCTATAGGGCCACTATAAGCCTATAGGGGGAAATCTGCAATACCACAGATCTCCACTGCTAAAGGGGAAGATACATGAACAACATGAAAAAACAAGGGAAGAAAATGATCCAAACAAATCTAGATTCTATATTAATAGAATCCAATGACAGTATGTTAGAAGAAATGTCAGAAAAGGACTTCAGATTATACATGATTAAGATGATTCACGAAGCAAAGGATGAGATAAGAGAGCAAATGCAGGCAATGAATGATAATATCAATAAACTGAAAGAGCAACTGCAGGAAGCAAAAGATCATTTCAACAAAGAGATAGAGATTCTCAAAAAAAATCAAACAGAAATCCTTGAAATGAAGGAAACAATAAACCAAATAAAAAACTCAATGGAAAGCATCACCAAAAGACTAGACCACTTGGAAGACAGAACCTCAGACAATGAAGACAAATTATTTAATCTTGAAAATAAAGTGGCCCAAACAGAGAAGATCATAAGAAATCATGAACAGAATCTCCAAGAACTATGGGACATCAAGAAAAGACCAAATTTAAGAAGTATTGGGATTGAGGAAGGCACAGAGATACAAAGCAAAGGAATGAACAACCTATTCAATGAAATAATATCAGAAAATTTCCCAAACCTGAAGAATGAAATGGAAATCAAATACAAGAGGCTTATAGAACACCAAATGCATAAAATCACAACAGATCCACACCAAGGCACATTATAATAAAAATGCCTAACATTCAAAATAAAGATAGGATTTTGAAGGCCATGAGAGAAAAGCATCAGATTACATATAGGGGGAAACCAATACAGATAGCAGCAGACTTCTCAACCCAGACTCTGAAAGCTAGAAGGGCCTGGAACAACGTATTTCAAGCTCTGAAAGAACATGGTTGCCAACCAAGTATCCTATACCCAGCAAAACTAACCTTCAGATTTGAAGATGAAATAAAATCCTTCCATGATAAACAAAAGTTAAAAGAATTTACAAATAAAAAGCCTGTGCTACAGAAGTTCTCAACAAAATATTCCATGAGGAGGAAATGAAAAACAATGGAGGTCAGCAAAAGGAGGAACTACCTTAGAGAAAAACCACTCAAAGGAGAAACCGAGCCAACTTAAAAACCAAAAATAAGCCCAAATGACTGGGAATACAAATCATATCTCAATAATAACCCTGAATGTTAATGGCCTAAACTCATCAATCAAAAGACATAGACTGGGAGAATGGATTAAAAATAAAGACCCAACAATATGCTGCCTGCAAGAGACTCATCTCATAGAAAAAGACGTCCACAGACTAGAGGTGAAAGGATGGGAAAAAACCTGCCACGCACATGGACTCAGTAAAAAAGTGGGGGTTTCCATCCTTATATTAGATAAAGTGGACTTCAAGCCACAGTTAGTCAGAAGGGATAAAGAAGGATATTTCATACTGCTTAAGGGAACCATAGATCAGGAAGACATAATGATAGTAAATATTTATGCCCCAAACAATGGTGCATCCCTGTACATCAAACAAATCCTTCTCAATTTCAGGAGTCACATAGACCACAACACAATAATTCTGGGTGACTTTAATGCACCACTGTCACCACTAGATAGATCTTCCAAAAAAAACCAACCAAAGAAACCATAGAACTCAATAACACAATCAATAACCTAGACTTAATAGACATATATAGAATTCCATCCATCAATGAGCGAATTCACTTTCTTCTCAGCAGCACATGGAACCTTCTTGAAAATAGACCATATATTATGCTACAAAGCAGCCCTTAGGAAATGCAAAAAAATAGAGATACTGCCTTGTGTTCTATCAGATCATAATGGACTGAGAGTAGAAATCAATGACAAAATAAAAAACAGAAATTACTCCAACACTTGGAGACTAAATAATATGCTATTGAATGAAACATGGATAACAGAAAACATCAGGGAGAAGATTAAGAAATTCTTAGAGGTCAATGAGAACAACAATACAACATATCAAAATCTCTGGGACACTATGAAAGCGGTACTAAGAGGAAAATTCATTGCATGGAGTGCATTCCAGAAAAGAAGGAAAAGTCAACAACTAAATTACCTAACATTACAGCTCAAAGCCCTAGAAAAAGAAGAACAGAATAACAGCAAAAGTAGTAGAAGACAGGAAATAATTAAAATCAGAGCTGAAATCAATGAAATTGAAACAAATGAAACAATTCAAAAAATTGACAAAACAAAAAGTTGGTTCTTTGAGAAAGCAAACAAAATAGACAAACCCTTAGCCACACTAACAAAGAGAAGGAGAGAGAAGACTCAAATTACTAAAATACATGATGCAAAAGGAAATATCATGACAGACACCACTGAGATACATAACATAATGAGAAGCTACTTTGAAAATCTGTATTCCAACAAAATAGAAACTACCGAAGATATTGACAAATTTCTAGAGACATATGCTCCTCCCAAACTGAACCAAGAGGACATACACAATTTAAACAGATCAATATCAACCAATGAAATAGAAGAAGCCATTAAAAACCTACCATCCAAGAAAAGCCCAGGTCCAGACGAATTCTTAGCCAAATTCTAAAAGGCCTTCAAAGAAGAACTCATTCCAATACTTCTCAAAGTATTCTAGGAAATAGAAAAGGAGGGTACCCTACCAAATTCATTCTATGAAGCTAATATCACCCTTATACCCAAACCAGGAAAAGACACATCAAGGAAAGAAAATTTTAGACCCATATCCTTGATGAATATAGATGCAAAGGTCCTTAACAAAATATTGGCAAACCGTATCCAAAAACATATTAAGAAAATCGTGCACCATGATCAAGTGGAGTTCATCCCTGGAATGCAAGGATGGTTTAACATCCGAAAATCAATAAACATAATCCATCATGTCAATAGACTTAAGATAAGAATCAAATGGTTATATCAACTGATGCAGAAAAAGTGTTCGACAAAATACAACACCCCTTCATGCTCAAAACACTACAAAAAATAGGGGTAGTAGGAACATACCTGAACATCGTAAAGGCTATTTATACTAAGCCCATGGCCAACATCATTCTTAATTGAGAAAAACTGAAACCATTCCCTTTAAAAACGGGAACAAGATAGGGATGTTCTCTTTCACCGCTTCTATTCAACATTGTCCTCGAAACTCTAGCCAGAGCAATTAGACAGACTAAAGAAATTAAAGGGACATGAATAGGAAAAGAGGAACTTAAGATGTCACTATTTGCTGACATGATTCTATATTTAGAGGAGCCAAAAACCTCCTCCAAAAAACTTCTAGACCTCTTCAATGAATTCAGCAAAATAGCAGGCTATAAAATCAACACGCATAAATCTAAAGCATTTTTATACGCAAGCGACAAAACATCTGAAAGGGAAATGAGGAAAACAACTCCATTTGCAATAGCCTCAAAAAAACAAAAAACAAAAAACAAAAAAACTTGGGAATCAATCTAACCAAAGAGGTAAAAGATCTCTACAATGAAAACTACAAAACATTGAAGAAAGAAATTAAGGAAGACCTTAAAAGTTGGAAAGATCTCCCATGTTCTTGGATAGGCAGAATTAATATTGTCAAATGGCCATACTACCAGAAGTGCTATACAGATTCAATGCAATTCCAATTAAAATCCCAATGACGTACCTTACAGAAATAGAGCAAGCAATCATGAAATTCATCTGGAAGAATAAGAAACCCAGAATAGCTAAAGCAATCCTTAGCAGAAAGAATGAAACAGGGGGTATCGCAATACCAGAACTTCAACTATACTACAAAGCAATAGTAACAAAAACGGCATGGTATTGGCACCACAATAGACAGGTAGATCAATGGTACGGAATAGAGGACACGGACACAAACCCAAATAAATACAATTTTCTCATACTAGACAAAAATATGCAATGGAGAAAAGATAGCCTCTTCAACAAATGGTGCTGGGAAAACTGGAAATCCATATGCAAGAGAATGAAACTAAACCCCTATCTCTCACCCTGAACAAAACTCAACCCACAATGGATCAAGGACCTTGAAATCAGACCAGAGACCCTGCATCTTATAGAAGAAAAAGTAGGTCCAAATCTTCAACATGTTGGCTTAGGATCAGACTTCCTTAACAGGACTCCCATAGCACAAGAAATAAAAGCAAGAATCAATAACTGGGATAGATTCAAACTAAATAGCTTTCTCTCAGCAAAGGAAACTATCAGCAATGCGAAGAGAGAGCCTACAGTGTGGGAGAAAATCTTTGCCACTCATACTTCAGATAGAGCACTAATCTCCAGAATATATAAAAAAACTCAGAAAACTCTACACAAAGAATACAAATAACCCAATCAACAAATGGGCTAAGGATGTGAACAGACGCTTCACAGAAGAAGATCTACAAGCAATCAACAAACATATGAAAAAATGTTCACCATCTTTAGTAATAAGAGAAATGCAAATCAAAACTACACTAAGATTCCATCTCACCCCAATTAGAATGGCGATTATCAAGAATACAAGAAACAATAGGTGTTGGAGAGGATGCAGGGAAAAGGTACACTCATACATTGCTGGTGGGGCTGCAAATTAGTGCAGCCACTCTGGAAAGCAGTGTGGAGACTCCTTAGAAAACTTGGAATGGACCCAGCATTTGACCCAGCTATCCCATTCCTCGGTCTATACCCAAAGGACTTAAAATCAGCATACTACAGAGATACAGCCACATCAATGTTCATAGCTGCTCAATTCACAATAGCAAGATTGTGGAACCAACCTAGATGCCCTTCAGTTGATGAATGGATAAAGAAACTGTGGCATATATATATATATATATATACAATAGAATATTACTCATCTATAAAGAATAATAAGATTATGGCATTTGCAGGCAAATGGATGAAATTGGAGAATATCATGCTAAGTGAGATAAGCCAATCTCAAAAAACCAAAGGACGAATGATCTCGCTGATAAGCGAATGATAACACATCATGGGGGGTGGGAGGGGGGCAAGAATGGAGGAAGGAGGGACTGTATAGAGGAAAAAGAGGGGTGGGAGGGGTGGGGGGGCGAAGGAAAAAATAACAGAATGAATCAAACATCATTACTCTATGTAAATGTATGATTACGCAAATGGTATGCTGTTACTCCATGTACAAACAGAAACAACATGTATCCCACTTGTTTACAATAAAAATAAATTTAAAGAAAGAAAAAGACTTTGGGGAAGACAGATCTCAACCAGAGTAGATGATAATCACTTTTTGTTTCCTATCAGAGCACGCACACACCAGACTGTTAACAACCCCAAAACTTCCACCCACAAGACTCCGGACCGTGTGGACGCCTCCTTCCCTGGCCGGCTCCTGTTCTTCGCTCCACGTTACAGCTGGGGTGGAGTCAGCCTATGCACCACCTCTCTGGCCTGCCTGCTTAGAGCAAGGCAGCCCCAGCTCCTGGCCCTCTGGGCATTGGGTCATTTCAGGCTGTTTTCTAGAAGATTTCAGGAAGCGTTCCTGGGAACAATAACCCTGGGTTCTCCTCGCATGCTGACAATGGTTGAGATGTGAAATCCTTGGGTCACGCTTCCCTTAGCTGAGCAGCGTATGTACGTTATTCCATTTTAACCTGATGTCGCTGCCAACAAGTCAATGACACTCCGTGCTGATTCGCTTTTAAATCATGGACTCTTTTTTCCTAAGTGCTCCAAGGATCTTTCCTTTCTCACAAATAAACTTCAGTGGTTTCACAAGCCGTCTTGGTGTTGGCATCTCTGGGTCACGATTCTCTTCGTGAACGCAGTTGCCCTTTTCCCTTGGCTCTGTCACGTTTTCTTGAACTATGGCTTCCAGCGCGTGCTCTGTGCTGCTGCTTGGGGTGTCTGGGTTCCTTGAACTCCTGTGTCTCTGGCTCTATCTTTTTTGGCATCTTCAATATCTGACACATCACTTTTGTATTTTCATTTCGTTTTGACTTTTAGAATCTTCCTTCTTTTACTGCTGTTTCTCCGAAGGCCTCACAAGGTCACGCCTTTGTTTATTTCTAACTCTCGCTTCCCAGTCTTGCTGATTCTGACTTACTTAGTTTTCACCTCTGAATCACTTTGTTGCCATTTGGAATGTTGTTGCAGCTCTGTCTGGCTGTGGGTCATCTTTCTGTCCCACATTCTTTTTTTTTCTTTTGGGTACTGGGGATTGAACCCAGGGCCTTTTTGCAAGCACTCTACCAGCTGAGCTATCTCCCCAGCCCTGTCCCACATTCTTGATGCAGAGTTTTTATTTTGCCCTTCAGTTTCTTTTTTCTCACTATCATATTTCTGGAAATATGACCTTAATATTTTTGGCTGCTTGTCTTTCAGTGACATTGATTTTTCTGAGCTTTTCAAGTGAGATAGGTTCAGCAAGGTTTTCAGAGTTCCGTGGACTTCCTCAGTGACTTCGAACAGTTGACATAAACGGCAGTTTACTTTCTGGGACTTCCTGGTTCTGTCCTGTCCTGACTATGATCTGGAATTTCTCCCTTCCTCTCTGTCCCCAGCCCCTCTGCAATGTGACCCTGCCACACTGGGCCAGGTTCATGTGTTACAGGAACTGGATGGCTCCAGCCCTCAGCCCTTACTGTCCCAGCCCTTTGAGCCCACCTGTTACTGCAATGAACAAACCCTGCCCAGTTCCTAAAGTGGTCTCTTCTTTCCAGGATGTACATAGATTGAAAACCATCACCATTGAAATACCTAACATAATTAGAAACTACTTTGAAAATCTAGACTCCAACAAAATAGAAAATATCAAAGGCATTGACAAATTTTTAGAGACATAAGATCCTCCCAAACTGCATCAGAAAGACGTACATAATTTAAACAGATCAATTTTAAGCTCTGAAATAGAAGAAGCCATCAAAAGCCTAATAACCAAGAAAAGCCCAGGGCCAGATGAATTTTCAGCCCATTTCTACAAGACCTTTAAAGAAGAACAATACCAATACTCCTCAAAGTATTCCAGGAAATAGAAAAGGAGGGAACCCTTCCAAACTCATTCTATGAGGTTAGTATCACTCTGATACCAAAACCAGACAAAGACTCATCAAGGAAAGAAAACTTTAGACCAACATCCCTGATGAACATAGATGCATAAATTTTTAACAAAATACTGGCAAATCGCATACGAAAATATATTAAAAAGATAGTGCACCACGATCAAGTGGGGTTTATCCCAGGGATGCAAGGTTGGTTCAATATCTGGAAATCAATAAATGTAATTAATCACATCAATAGACTTAAAGTTAAGAATCATATGACAATTCCAATAGATGCTGAGAAAGTGTTTGATAAAATACAATACCCCTTCATGCTTAAAACACTAGAAAAGATAGGAATAGTAGGAACATACCTCAACATTGTGAAGGCTATCTATGCTAAGCCCACATCCAGCATCATTCTTAATGGAGAAAAACTGAAAGCATTCCCTCTAAAAACTGGAACAAGACAGGGATGCCCTCTCTCACCACTCCTATTCAACATCGTCCTTGAAACACTAGTCAGGGCAATTAGACAGACCAAAAGAAATTAAAGGGATACAAATAGGAAAAGAAGAACTCAAGCTGTCCCTATGTGCCAATGACATGATTCTATATTTAGAGGATCCAAAAAAACTCCACTAGAAAACTTCCAGAACTAATAAATGAATTCGGCAAAGTAGCAGGATATAAAATCAACATGCATAAATGTAATGCATATCTATTCATAAGTGATGAATCCTCTGAAAGAGAAATTAGGAAAACCACTCCATTCACAATAGTCTCAAAAAAATAAAATACTTGAGAATCAATCTAACAAAAGAGGTGAAAGATTTCTACAATGAAAACTACAGAACACTAAAGAAAGAAATTGAAGAAAACCTTAGAAGATGGAAAGATCTCCCATGTTCTTGGATAGGCAGAATTAACATTGTCAAAATGGCCATCTACCAAAGGCACTATACAGACTCAATGCAATTCCAATTAAAATCCCAATGACATTCCTCATAGAAATGGAGAAAGCAATCGTGAACTTCATCTGGAAGAATAAGAGACTTCGAATAGCCAAAACAATCCTGAGCAGAAAAAGTGAAGCAGGAGGTATCACAATACCAGACATTAAACTATACTACGGAGCAATAGTAACAAAAACAGCATGGTATTGGCACCAAAATAGATAGGTAGACCAATGGTACAGAATAGAAGACACAGAGACGAACCCACATAAATACAGTCACCTCATACAAAGGAGCCAAAAACATACAATGGAGAAAAGATAGCCTATTCAACAAATGGTGCTGGGAAAACTGGAAATCCTTTTGCAGTAATCAAACCTCAATGTCTCACCCTGCACAAAACTCAACTCAAAATGGATCAAGGACCTAGGAATTAGACCAGAGACCCTGCACCAAATAGAAGACAAAGTAGGCCTGAATCTTCATCATGTTGGCTTAGGATCAGACTTCCTTAACAAGACTCCCAAAGAACAAGAAATCAAAGCAAGAATCAATAAGTGGGATGGACTCAAACTAAAAAAACTTTTTCTCAGCAAAGGAAATATTCAATAATGGGAAAAGAGAGCCTACAGAGTGGGAGAAAATCTTTTTCACATGCATTTCAGATAGAGCTCTTATCTCCAAAATTTACAAAGAACTTACAAAACTTTACACCAAAAATACAAAGAACCCAATCAATAAATGGGCCAAGGAACTGGACGGACACTTTACCAAAGAAGATATAAAGGCGATTAACAAATATATGAAAAAGTGTTCAACATCTCTAGTAATTAGAGAAATGCAAATTAAAACAACTCTAAGATTTCATCTTACTCCAATTAGAATGGCGATTATTAAGAACACAAGCAATAGTAGATGTTGGTGTGGATGTGGGGAAAAAGGCACACTTGCACATTGCTGGTGGAGTTGCAAATTGGTGCAGCTATGGTGTGAATCTACATCATGCACAACCATAGAAGCTAAATGATGTACCCCATTTGGGTACAATGAATCAGAATGCAGTCCATAAAAATAAAAAAAATTAAATAGTTAAAAAAAAAGAAAAACTATGCTCTCATTTTCTGCAGTTTCTCGGAGCATTGCTCTCTGTTAAGGTCCAGGGGTAGATTTCAGCATAGCAGATACGGGAGCTCTTCTGACCAGTTTGTCTCCTGACAGGACAGGGAACAGCCATTTAAAAGGCAAACCTCGATTGTGCATAGAGATCACCGAACGTCCTCAGCACAGAAGCAGGCTAGTCAGGGACGCGGGACCTGATGGATGGGAGAGGTGACGGTGTTGCACTGGCTGGAGGTGGAGAAAGCCAGAGGGGGACTCACCAGCCTTCCTACCCTGCGACACAGCATGGTCTGGGCTGCCACGTGCGGACAGTCTTCTAGGTCCCCAGAGGACAGGTTGCTGTATTTACAATGAGATTGTGGTCACACATATTCTGCCTCAGGAAGTCCAAGTAATTAGTCCTTATAATTGAGAGAGGTTTAAAGGTGGACCGTGAGCTGAACTTTTAGAGAATGAATCTGGTGCCCTGGAGCTTGTCTGAGTGCTAGATTTGGGTGAGTCAAGGTCACATAAGAGGGTGGTTTTATTGGCTCTTCAGACCAAAACCCATGGGGCCAGGATGTGCAGGGACTACTGGGGCTCTGGAACTTTTGGGGCAGTGGATTAGCACTAGGAACTTCCCTGGAGAAAGTGTGAGATTTGCCCATGCTTGTGTGTGCCCACCTGGACTCTCCCAAGTGCTCCGGGACAGCTACCAGCTCGCTGGACATCTCCACAAGGATGGCCAAGTGTCTCCTGGGACCAAGAGCCATGGACTTTCCACCCGCATTCCACCCTGCCCAGGTCAGGTCCCTCTGTCTCCCCCTCAGTATGTGGTGGCAGGCTTCAAAGTCGTCGCTGCTTTAGCCTGGAAGCCAATTTGATCCTCCTCCGCACCCCCGTCCATCAGCCCATCTCTACCTCCACCGCTGCCCAGTCAGTCACCAACACGTCTGCTTTAGATTCTTCCCAGCTGGTGTCCCCACCTTCTATTCTTCGGGAGGCAGCCAGAGTAGCTTCTTTATGTAAATCGAGTGCCGGGGCCTCTGGGTACACAGGGTGTAAGGTGCTCTCTTCCCGCAGGACCTCGGGCCAGAGCCCTGCCCGTTACATGGTCTGCTGTCCTGGTCCTCCACACTCCTTTAGTTGACATCTAGAGGAGACACTGAGGGAGGCTCCTGACGGCAGCATCAGGGCCCACGCTGGCGGGCCGACAGTCCTGGAAGAAGGAGCACGAGCAACTTGCAACCCGAGCTGAAGTGAACCGCCAGCTGGAATCCGGGGCCTCTGTGGCGTGCCAGTGTGGGACCTTGATAGGGCATGGAGGTGACCAGAGGGTGGGCAGGGGATGCTCTCCTCGCTCCCACTGTCCCCCTCCCTGCCTTGGGCAGATAAGAGAGGGGTAAGGTGGCAGTACCACGCCCTGCTGGAGGGACTCCGATGATCGTTTGCCCCTCAGACAACCACTCCCTCTTCCTTTGCCCTTCCTGCCCCTAGGACAGGTGGGTGACCCTCGAGGGAGTCAGAGTCAGTGGGTTACAATCCAGGGAGCCTCCGCTCCCGCTTTAGCCTGCTGGTCCCCCCGAGGCTGCACTTCTCAGAGGGTGGCACCCAGACCAGGTCAGACCAGCGTCTGTGCTGTTGAAGCTCTCAAGGCAAATGGATGCACTGTGACGTCCAAGAACCACGTCCCCAAGGGTTAGAAGTGAAACCCAGAGCAGAATCGTGGGCAGGCCCACCTGGCTCTGTGGCACACAGGCCCCCGCCTCGATCTATTCTCCAGTCACATCCATGGTTCTCCCAGACTAAACTGATTTCTGGTAGTTTTTTAAGAAAATTGTCATAGCACATGATTCTGCCAAGGAGACAGGAGCTCCTAGGTCAAGATAACTCCACAACCCAGGAGCATACACACTGTGAAGGAAAGACAAGAAGCAGAATAATACAGACTATCCAAAGCAAAGCGATTAGAATAGACGTATGAAAAATTTAGAATAAGCATAAATCTTTTTAGGCAGATAAACATGAGTATCCAGTGCAGTTGGGAAAAATAATTAACATGAGGCAATAATATGAAATCATAACAAAGAACCAAGGAAAACATTAACTATGGACACTGTAAAGGTCAAAATAAAAACACAATAAAGGCTAAAAGTGAGTTGAATACAGAAAATATAAAAGAAACACTAAGAAATATGAAGCATAGATGCAGATGCAATAATGTGTGGTGATATAAATTTCAGGAGGAAAGAAAAAGAAAAGAGAGAGGGCAAAATATGATTTCCAAAAATTAAATAGGAGAGGTAAGGAAAACCCCATCTTTAAACACAGTAAAACTTGGCAACAGGAAAGAGAAAGAGAAACCCTAAGTCTCTGAAGGAGAGGAGCAGAGACATGGGGGACGTTGGAACTCACAGTGGGTGCACTGGTGGAAGAGCACACAGAGCGACACCTTAAAGGCACTTTAAACAGAGGCGTTTATACCCAGCCAAACTATCATGGACCACGAAGCAGAATTCTTCAGGCACGCAAGGTCTCGGAAGTCCTCGCCCTCCAAGACCCACGCTGCAAACACTCTGGGGGGAAATAGCTAAATAACAAGAGGAGAAAAAAACAGCCTGATGCTGCGAGGAATAGGAGGAGTATTAGTAATGCTTTCACGACCTTTATTTCAGCCTAAAAAAGGAAAGAATCGAAGGCAATACGAAGAGAAAGCACATCCGTGAAAACCAAGCACTAAAAATCTAGATAATGGCGACACCACAGGACGCAAAGGGATAGCAGAGGCAGAGCGATCAGAACCGGGGACGTTGCTGAAGGCAGACGATGTCCACAGCACTGAGGGGAGCGCGGAGGGCAGCACAGTGGTCAGAGGAGCGCTGTCTAACTGAGAGAGCCAAAGAGAGCTTGAGCTATGCAGTGGAATCCAGGAAAATATGAAATAAAATGCTAGAAGCCAATTCTAAAGTCATAGTTGCTACATTGATTTAAACCATTAAACTAAAGAAAGTAGAAACCAGCAGACAGATTAAAAACAAAAAAGATCCGACAACATGTTGTCTATAAATGACTCACTTAAAACGACATGAAAGACGGACAAATAAAAAGATACAAATGTGAAGAAAGCTCGGGTACAATCTCAACGGATGACCAAATACAACTGATGACCAAAATGTCAGAATACACGACCAAGACAAGAGTGGAGGAGGAAGGCGATGTCAGTCTCGCACCCGCTTGCCTTGCACCCCTCCACCTGGCACCGGGAAGCAGCGGCTGAACCTCATGAGGAGGCTCCTGGTTGAAGGTTGACCTAACCAGCCATCTTGGACACTGACCGAGCAGACAGAAAGAGCAGATGTCCCGACACCTGGAGACTGCGATGGGTGGGTAACTCGTCCAATTCAAAACCCTCCCCAGCTTTCCAGTGGTGAGGTCCCTCTAGCACCAGACTGACTTCAGTGAGGGACTGTCTAGGGTGTCATCCAAAGTGACTGATGCTCCAGAAGGTTCCAGAAGGACCACGTACGGCCCTGCAGAGCCACAAGGAGGTCGAATCTCCCGTCCCTGGAGGCTCCAGGTGCTTTCACGCAGGTGTGCCTTGGGCCTGGGTCTGGAGATTTCTTTGGTCCACCTGGAACATGTGACTAGATGGGAGGCTCATCCAAAGAGCACAGCAGAAGCCATGCAGAAGTCTCAGGAGTCACCGAAGACAGGTGATCAGAGTTGTCAATGACCCAGCTCCACACGTGCTATGTCCTGCCACTGGCATGGCCCCTCTGTTCCCGGCACCGTAGACTCCTTGTCCTCTGGCTCGGTGTCCCTGTTCTCTGAGCTGCCTCACTAGGCCGTCTGTTGGATACCCTGTCGTTGTGTTTATCCTGCTGCGTTGTGTTAACAGATGGCAGCTGACCTACGATGGTCAGCCTGCAGCCGTGCGGAACTCACATGCAACCCCCGCGTTCTTCACGTTCCCTACAGTGTTCCACAGATGACTTGAGATTTCATCACTCTTACAAAATAGGCTTTGTGGTAGATGATTGAGCCCAACTACCGTGAGACTGTTCTGAGCATGTGTGAGGCAGGCTCTGCTCAGCTACCCCGTGGGGCAGTTTAGGTGCATGAAGTGCGTTTCCAACCAACAACATTCATCAGGGGTGACCCATGTAAGTGCAGCAGTGTCCGTGTTAGTTTGCACCTGTGTCTCCTCCGCTGGACTCAGCTCCATAGAAAGGGGCTCCGATTTACTCATCTACCTCTGGAATCTAGCAAAGAATGCTAGTGGCATTTAAGTGAATCAGAAGCTAATTAACGAAATGCAGTCCCGTGTGCAACTGTTAGGAGAATTGCAGGGTCGGGAATAGTTCCCCAGGGTATGCCACCCCTCTCCGCTACCTAAGAAGAAGTATACGCCCGACCAACCAGAGACCAGACGCACTCACTAAACAGACAGCAACGACATGCCAGGGATCCAGTGATGAAAGCTGTCAATCAAGGGCAGGAATAATATGCCAGGAAGAATCACTGGGTAGAGCTTCCATGTCATCCCAGGAAGGGACAGTCAGAGTGTCTCCCCTAAGGAGGTCCAGGTGCGCAAGAGGCCTCTGAGCTTCACCCTGTACCCACTGCTGGAACCAGTGGAGCAGAGTGACAAGAGGGGAGGTGACCACCCATGGCCCAGGGCCCAGGGCCCAGAGCTAGCGAGGGGCAGGACCTGAGCTCACAGGCACCCTGCAAAGCCGGAGCCATGCAGAATGCCCCGGAGGGCTTCGTGAGTACACGGCTCACAGCTTGGGACACGTCTTGACTATTCCAGCTTCACTGTTCCACATAGGCAGGACTTCCCTCAGCACCATGTCTCTGGTGAAAGACCAGGGTGGAGATGCTGCACACCCAACAGGAAGACGTGGAGGACTGTCGCTTCTCCAGGACCACTTTCCAGAACGTTCTTTGTCACACTTCCCAGCAGCGCCAAGATCACACGGCTGTCCTGCGATAAGTAGAACCTCGTCAACAGTCGCTGCCCTCACCCACTCTGCCCTCTGTGGTGTTCCGGCCCCTCACCAAGGGCTCTGTGAGGGCCCCTGTGCAGCTCGGTGCTCTGTCCACCTGGGGTGGCCACTCCTGGGCAACTTGAGGCTTAAGTCAAGTGTCTTCTGTGCGAAACATCTTTTGTGTGCAGGGCTGTGGGATAGGGTCAGTCTTGCCCTTATTTCTTAGATAAAGAGATGCTGAGAAGAGTGAAGAGAAGCCAGCCAGCCCAAGGGTCCCCGCTCAGCCCTACCCCGTGCTCATGCGCAGTTCCCGAGGCCTGGACTTAGGAAGAAAGCGGAGGGGCCAGTGGTCACCCAGGAACTTCTTTACTCATTGAAAAGGAACACTTTAATGTAAACAGATGATTAAAAAAAACCCTGCGTGTCCTTGCCGTGTACTGTACTTCCAGAGAGTGCTGCGGAGAGCATGCACTCGGAGGGTGCTTTGAAAGCGTGGAGTGCCTTCTGCTTTGAACAGATGCACACTCTTCCAGGAGGAAGAAGAATACATCTGTGCTTTCGATTTGACCTTCTACGGCTATGCAGCCTTGACCTGGAAGAGGACTCAGACAACTGGCTACATTTCTCAAAAACTTTTACTAATTTCCCAGCAAAGAAGGAACTGCCTGCACCTGAAAGTAGTTGTCATGTAGCCATGGCATCTTGGTCCTGTGGCCCCCAGCTCTTAAGCGGCTGCGTGGAAATGACTGCTCCAGAGTCACAGGGCTTGGTATGGGAGCATAAAGAGGCGTCTTGCTCAGGCTTTGTCCCTGGGGACTTCACCTCCACCAAAGTCAGCAGTCACTGCCAAGAGGTGCTGCCTGCTGGCACTCAGTGTGTGACGGGCTCTGAAGCTACTCTGCAGAACTCAGGCTTTGATCCTCTCAATCCTGATCCTCAGGAGGTGGGTGTCATCCCCAGGAAGAAGGGGAAAGGGAGACCTAGCCAAGCAGGTCCGCGTGGCTGGGCACACAGGCTCTGCTGCTCCTCGACTGCACAGCCTGCATCTCCCCTTCCTTCACCTTGGCGACGCTCTCCTGGTCAAATCCACATGAGCCAGTCTGGTCCCAGGCCTCTTCTCTGGGTCTCCTCTCAGCGAGGAGGAGGCACAGCTGCTGGGAGCAAGAGCTCCCTCCTTCCTTCTCTGCAGAAGGTGAGAGAACTGGCCCTCGTCCTCTGCCCGGGCAGGCTGGCGCGAGTCCCTGGAATCCCATAACCCCTGTGAACCAAGATCTGCTGACGGTGCAGAGAAGGACAGAGAAGGAAGGTCATGTGGCCCCAAGTGCATCACCCCTGGTCACTGAGTTGAGTATACAGGAAACTGCTATATCCCTTGCTTTTAGCACCAAAGTGGCAAAAATTTTTTGTGACTTACCCTGAAGTTGTTCATACAGCTGTTGGAACTGAACTTCCAGCGCCCAGGGATGTGGTCTGCCTGCTGTTTACTGTAGAGAATTCCCAAGCAATTGGTGCTTCATTCCCCAAAGCACTTGCGAAGGACTTTCTCACTAGCTCCTTTGCCATTCCTCACGCTTATGGAGACTGCCCCACCACGCACCCCCAGGTAGACCAGCGCACCCAGACTTCCGCGTACCTGCCCACGAGATGGGAAACCTTCCCCCGTCCCACAAAGCCCCAAGCCGTCCTCACACCCCACTGCTGTCCAGAGGTGCAGTCACAGCCTCCTGCTAAAGGGCTCCCCTGTGGGCACCTCCTTCCAACACGTGCTTCTGTGAGCCTCCCTCAGCCTCCACCTGTCCTGGGATCCTGCTCACCTTGAGGGCCTGAGGCCTTCTGCCTCCACCCCACAGATCCAGCAGCTGCTTGCCCTCTCCCCTGCGTCCAGTCCCAGCGTCCCAGCTTCTCGTCCCCACCTGCCACCCAGGGCAGTACTAGACAGCTAGCGTGAAAGCCAAGACAGGACCGTCTAGGGGAGAAGCTGCCCAGGAGTGGGGAGGTTCTTTCTGAATATGCTGCCACAGATTAGCATCATAAACCACCACGGATATGACTGGCAGAAACGCAAGATAAGGAAGTGTTTTCATTTTTGTGTTTTTTTAAACATGGGATTAAAAATATGTAAAGAACACTAACATATCAATAATCAAAAAATTAACAGCATGACAAAAATGAACCAAAGATTTCTAAAAAAAAGTTGACCCCAAAATGAAAAATCGTAGTCAGAAAACATGAAAACGTTTCAAACAATACCCAATTGTTTAAATTGCAATTGCCATGTTTCCTTGACCAAATCAGTCCTCAAAGATCAGATGAAGTGTCAGTGCGGTGGCTTCAGGAGGGCATGGACAGGGGATGTTCTTCCACTGCTGGTAGAAACTGAGGCTGCCGGGTGCCAACGTGGCCACATCCTCCACACACTGGAAAGTTGGCACATTTCTGGACTCAGGGATCATCTTGAGGAGCAAATTCCAGATTTCTACCACTGTTTATCACAGCGTCGCTTAAAGAAGTGACATGCGGCAAACCACGTAAATAGATAAAGATTGCAATTTGAACTAGAACGGTGTCAGGCAGCAATTCCAAATGGTGTTGAAGCAGGATGTCATGCAATATGAGAAAATGTCCAAAACACACCTGCCCAGGGAGTAAGACGATTAAGAGACGGGGTACAAAAGGAGCTGTTGACTTTTTAATCATAAACAGGAAGAAATACTGAAAACCAAACAGCGTCTGTCTCTGAGCAGGGAGGAAGGAGGTGCGTTGTCTTTGTCTTATTTAAATTTCCTCCACTGGGCATGATTTAGTGTTTGATAAGCCAAAGATGATGAGAGAGGGGGATGGACAAAGAAAGAGAGAGAGGAGGGAGACAGAGAGATGCGGAGAGAGAGGAGAGAGGGGAAAAGGACCGAGAAGAAGTCAGAGAAAGACAGAGGAGAATGGGAGCAAGGAGAGGGAGACAGAGACAGAGAAAAAGAGAGGAGCGGGAAGAGAGAGGAACCGAGCATGAGGGCGGGAGAGCAGGAGGGCAGACAGCAGAACCCGACTCTGACAAGTTCCTGCCTGGACACTGGACCTCCTCCTGGCTCTTCCCTCCGCCCTCTGTGTTCAGGCCCCGTCTGTGATCTCTCAGGGGCTTCTAGGGAAGAGGGCTGCGCAGTCTCCCCGTCGCCCATTCCCCCCAGTTCACGCCTGGTCTACAATAAGCAAAAGCCTTGCTTTCACATTATCATCTACTTGCTGAGCATCCACAGTTCTTTGCAAAGAGAAGAGGGGTCCCTTCTGCATTAGGCCAGCCGCTCAGTGCCTGGCTCCTAGGAGCACATCCTCCTTCCAGCTGTGGGCCTGGGAGCAGCTTGTCCCTCCAGACTCCTCGCTCCAGCCAGGACGAAGAGGCAGGGTATGGACTGTGCCCCAGTCTGGGGAGGTTACGACGTGGCCACCAGCACCGACCCCGATGGATGGGCCCCCCAGCACCCTGGGCTGAGACAACTCCCGAAGGTCGCAGTCTTCCATCCCAGTTCCATCTGTGGATGACTTTCGACCTTGACTGAGGCTGTTCAGCCTCACAGGGCACACACTTCTGTATGAGGCGTCAGGGTGCCGCCAAGAGAGTCCTGGCACTGAGGCGGGGGCCCAGGGCACTCCCATGTCCGAGCCCCATTGGTAAGGGAGCTCCTGTAGGGCACCATCCTTCCATGACCTTCAGACTTACTCTCCAAGGTCAAACTGCTATTGTGGTGGAGAAACAGCAACCCAGACATGCAAATGTTGGGTTATTTTCCATATTCTAAAATACGAAAGCATTTTAGTACACTTTTCATTGCAATGACATTCCCACAGAAAAATCAAAGCATCTGTGTACACGGCAAGCGGGAGAATATCAGCAGGAGCCCGGGAGCCCTGGGCGCCCCTAGCCAGCCCCTCCTGCTCTCCAGCCTTGAGCAGCCTCTGACTTCTAGCTGCGGGACCAGCTCCACCTCCCTGTGACCTCACCTCTTGGGAGTGTGCGGGAGGGCTGTGGGTGAGACCGCTCCTGTCACTCTCCTCAGCAGCAGCCTTCAGCCTGTCCAGTGTTCCCCATCTGTTCCATTGTGCGGAGCCTGCGGGGTGCTCCAGCCACTGTGAGCAACGCCCCTGATCCGTGTTTGGCTCTATGTGTGTCTGCATGTCCACTGCGTCACATGCAGTGTGAAATCACTGGGGCGTTTGGTGTGAGCATGTCCAACCTCGGGGTGTTACATAGCAGGTTTTTGGAAAGGATCCTGCCAGCCAACATTCCCCCAGAATTGCAGGAGCGTCGGGTTTGCTTGGCATCTGTGCCTGCACTAGATACTGGGGGCTGTTTAAAGGTCACAACACTGTGTGTGTGAGCAGCCGTACGAAGCGTGATCGGCACAGGCTGCTCTCTGGTAGCAAGAGTGGAGAACAACGCTTCGTGTGCTCCTTGCCTATTTTGGGAATTCAGTTTGTAAATTTCCCATCAGTGCTTTTCATTCATTTTGTAAGCAGGTTGTTTGAACTCTTGTTGCTGCGTTGGTGGAGCTGGCTCTGTGCTGTGGCTGTCCTTAACGCATACAGTCGGTGCTTTCCTGCAGTTGTGGCTGGCCTCTCAACAGCCTCTTCAGCTCCTTGCATCTGATGAAGCCCACGCGTTGCTTCCCGCGCTCCTGTGTGGGGTCGCTAAGGAATCTTCTGTGCTTTCTTGCAGAGCTTTGCAGTTCTGAGCTCGGAACTTTGCAGTTCCATGGCCCAGCGGGGGTCAGCCCGTGGTGAGAGGCCCAGCCAGGGCTCTTCCCTGCATAAGAAAACCCTCTGCTCCAGCATCGTTCACTGAAAACCCACTTCCCGGGTGCCCTTCGGCAAGCTGGGTGTCAGTGTGAAGTCCCTCTACCTCTCTCCCACCGCGCATCCGCCTCTGCAGACACCACGCGTGTCTCAATCACTGTGGAGACTGGCGGCCTGGCTGGCTAAACTTGTTCTTGTCGGTCTGGATTGATCGATCGATTGATTTCGCATTGCCACATACATTTTAGAGTCTGTTCCTTTCTCAGAATGTCCTCAAGGACTCTGAGATCGCACCAACTTTACGGATCCGTTTTAGGGAACGGACTCGGTGCGCCTTCCCGTCGATCAGTTCTTCTCTGATATTTCTTGGCAATGTTCTGCAGTTTTCCTCTAGAAGCTTCCATATTTTTGTCAGACTTGTTCCTAGGTGTCTGGTGTTCTGGGGGCGTCTTCCTGCTCCTGTGATTCATCTGCATTTCCCTGACCATCAATCAGGTTGAGCATCTTCTCACGGGAGTCGGTCACTTGCTTTTCCTCCTCTGTAAAGTGCTTGTTTGCATCTTTGTTTTGTGTTTATTTATTTATTTTTGGTGCTGGGGATTGAACCCAGGGCTTCGCATGCTGAACACATGCTGTACCACTGAGCTCCACCTGGTCCTGCCTTAGGGTTTTGGGTTGTTTGAAAGGAAGCTGTCTGCTCTTTTGTATTTGTTTGTAGGGATCCTTTATGTATTCGGGATGCGAACCCCACTGGGGTCACATGTGTCTGAAACATCTTCTCCGCTCCGTAGCTTGCCTTCTGACTCTCTTAACAGAGTCTGGATAAACAGAAATGCAAACCGCTGTGGCTTGTGTTCAGCTGCTGACGCAGGGATCCCTTCCAGTGCCAGACGAAAATGCACTGGTGTTGAACTTCCTGCAGGCAGAGCATCTACTCACTGTGTTTTAGGGACAGTGGTTTCCAGCATGACTTTGACAGACTGCTTTTCACCTTGCACACTACCTTTAGAACACGGCAGGTAAGTTACAAGTCTACTGAGGGTCCCGCATTTGTTGACAGAAGTTCTCAGCCCTGTATGAGACGGCTGGCGCTCCATTCTGGCTTCTCTCTAGTGCTCCAGCAAGCCCCTCTTGACTCTGCACCCCTCTCCTCCCTCATCCCACCCCAAATCTGGTTTTCAGCTCAGGCAACCATTAGCCAGCACCTTCTGACCCAGAGATCTCTGGCCCTGTCTCCCCACCAGCCTCACCCTGAAGAACTCAACCCACAGTAACTAGGACTTTCCGCAGGTGAGTTTTCCTGTGGTCCTTCACCAAGTGGTGTAGACGTCACCCTGCCGTGAGCTGCACCAAGCAGCAGGAGATCAGATCAAAGCACGTCGCTCGGCGGCTCCCTGGAGGGAGCTCGGCGCCTCGTTCCTGCGGGTTCCTGCACACACTCGATTCCTGCCTGTCCAGGTGACCCTCCTCTTTCTGTGCTCCATGCCTGTTCATTTCCTCCAGTGTGGGCTCTTGCCACTTTGAAGAGGCAGTCAGCAGGTGTCCCTAACTCTTCCCCCAGTAACCCTCTTGTCCCCCGAGACCTCTCCCTAGCCTCCCGGGTCCACTGGAGGAGCAAGGGACGGTTGGCCTGATCACACGTGGGAGATGACCAGGTGGAGCGGGTTCATGCCATGTTTAGGACCTTGGTCAATAAACCCACGTGTGTGTAAGAGTGATGTTCAAGTGGTGTTTATTTTGACACTTTTAGCACGTTTTAAGGCAACATATAATCTTTTCAGATTTTCTGTGCTAAAAAGAAACTCTAACATGATTATGCTATTTTCTGATGTAAATCTGTGTTAAATTTATTCTTTTCAAAGAAAAACTATAGCACCATGATTTTAATACTTTTGTAATATTTGTGCACTGAAGTACTTGGTATCATCCCCGCAGGAGACTTTCAGATGGGTCTGCTATGTTTTTTATCTAAGGAGTCTTTCGGTTCTACGATTTTCTCTACCGAGAGTCAGAGTATCTGCCTCTGAGCAGCCGCGAGCGCAGCTTCGTCCAGTTGGCTTCGGTTGTACTCACAAGGCGGCTTTCCACGCAGAATGGGTTGCAGGCGCCGCCCATGCAGCAGGTCCTGGGGTGCATCGCCTGCCAGGCATTGAACTTGACCCATGAAGTCAGGGCAGGGAACATCTCCACTTCATCCAGATGTATGCAGGGACACGAGAGGGACGTTTACATAAAATCAGATGAAATACTGCATGCAAGAGCGCTTTATGACCCCTGAAGGATTATGCAAATATAAAGCATGATGTTTAAGTAGCTTTGAATCCCAGCTGTTAAAACCTGGCAAGTGAGCACAGAAAAAGCGATTATTTCCATTTGGGCATCTAAGCAGGTGTCAGGAGGACTTTAACAGGAGAGAAGGTGGAGGTGACAGGCAAATGACCCGCACACCACCTGGAGGAGCTCCAGGGCTGTCGACTGAAGATGGCTGACCCCAGAAGGCTACTGGCGTCAGATCTGCTATTTTGCTGCTGCCACTATTCTGCACCCCACACCACCTTACAACCCAGATTGTCAGCCCAGGAACTTCCTCGCCAGCCACTGGTCCGTTGCTATTAGCCTGCGAGATTCCACTACTTAAGGAAGCTCCCCCGCCATTCTCTCTCCCTCTCCCAGCCCTGAGGGCGGACACTCTGGTCGTCCATCTAATAAAATCTCTGGTGTGCGTTCCTGTGTCTGGAGTGGTATTCTGGGTGCATTCATTGGGGCCGCAACTCAGACCGGGCACCCCAGAGTGCTTGTTCCCCTGGATTCAAGGATCTGAGCTGCCTTGGGACCTGAACTGAGCCACATTTTTCTTACAAAGGCCCCGGATGCCATGTCCATTTGAACGGCACGTTTGCAATGGTAACGGAAATGAAGAACAGACCAGAGGTTGGCAGGGGTCGGGGAGGGCCACTCTTCAGTGGGGGGGCAGCTGTGGAAGGGCAAGAGCGAGCCTTTGGTCAGGGACAGGCTCTTGTGCTGTGCCTTGACCATGGTGACCAACACTGCAGTCTACATGTATGATAAAACTATACAGAACATGTGTGTGTGCCTGTGCGCACACGTGCACACACACGCCAAGTAGACCTGGGGACATCTTAGTAAGATCCATAAACCCATCGATGTCCACATCATGGTGTGACCATACAGTTCTTCAAGGCAACACCGCTGGGGGCCAGCAAAGGGTACAAGAGGTCTCTCAGTGACCCTTTTACAACCCATGTGCATTTGCAACGACTTCAATACACCAAAACCTTATTTAAAACTGAAAAACAAGTAGGGTTTTCACAGGTGACTGGCAGTCAGGTGCAGGCAAGGGGGGAGCAGTTTGGTGGAGACAGATTCTGAAAGATGAGGTCGGCAAATAGCAAGGAGTGAAGCCAATCCCAGCCAAAGCGGCACTGGCCAAGCCTTGGAAGTCGTACTTTCCAAAAGCATTACGAGGTTCTGGTGCGAGCCTTCGTCCGTATGTCTACGTAGCTTCTTTCATCTCTAGTGAGTGCGTGTGGGACACGCAGGTTCAGAAGAGTGTCCCTGATGTGTCATTTCAACCTGGGAATGCTCTTGACTGACCTGTGCAACTCTTAACTAGTAGACGGTGATGGTAAGGTTGATATTTAAGGGACTTCGATTATTATTAATGCTTTGCTTACTGCTAAGTTTAACTCAGAATCCAGCATTTTCAGTTCTCTTCAAAAATACACTAAACTCGTTCTGCCTTAAGAAAGCTGCCTGTCCTCCTCACAATTGATGAAAATAAGATGACCAGAAACCAGGGGGGAGAATCCTCATTTTTCTCCATTGGAGAGCTCTGAACAGTGGTCAAAAGTTAAGTCTCTAAGTTTTTTATATGCAGTATCTCATGGTTGAGCCCAAAGCAACTGTATACCAGAAAATTGCTTTAAAACATGTTAAAATAAAACCTGCAGAAGCAATTGGTAGACTTAGCAAATGCTAACTTTAGGGAATGTTTAATGACCTGAGTTATGAATTGTAAGTGGGACGAGTAGAGAAAGGCAAGCGGCTCGATTTCCAGCAGGGCAGGGGCATGGGTCAGACTGTGCCTCTCCAGCTGAGGGAGGGAGACCCGAGCTGCCAGCCTCTGTGAGACACGGCTGGCCACGATGGCCAGGCCCACACTGACCTTGGCACTGCTGCACTGACACGGTGGCTTTGGGCAAGGAAGTCTCTGTGTCCTCTGAGAATGAGCACCTGTCGTGCTGGCAAGGGAGGGAAACGCAGCAGGCGGGCGCGAGGCTCCGAGGAGCGGGGCTCTCAGGGGATGTGGGTCTCTGAAGAGTCAAGCCCAGTGCAGGGATGCCAGCAGACGCCAGCAGGCATTCGCCGACCTGTTGTCCTTCCCAGCACAGCGTAATCCACGATGGTTCCATCACACCTGTTGGCACTGGCTTCCCACCTCATGAGGTCTGGAGTTGGATGCCATCTCTGAGGCGCTGGGACCCTCCCTCCATTTGGTAGTGGGAAGTACCAGATGCAGTGGCCATTCCAGCTGTGGTGTTCCCTGCCCTCTGCTGGAGAAACAGAGTCCCGACAGTTGCCTCGTCCATGGCAGATGGCGGCTGGTCCCTCCTGCAGATCCAAGGTCGCTGGGTCTGAGAAGCTGGTGCTGAGAAACCCAAGCAGGCTGTGCTTTGGCAAAGGCTCGGGGGGGCACAGGGCTGGGGCTAGGAGGGGTGGCCCATTCTCCACAGACCCGTTACCATCTCTGCCTTCAGGTGGCCCCTGGGGAGGAGTGTGCGCTGCGGCTGGTGGGATGGGCCTCTTACCTAACGGGCGACTTGCTATTTCGGCTTCTCACCTGTTACCTTCCATCTCTGAATTCTGTCCACTTCTCGACACCAGCTGGCTCAGATGAAGCAGGGTGAGGAGTCCACAGTCCACCGTAAAGGTCCAGGAGAGGGCTCCCCCGGCCAGGGCTATGAGTGAGAGCTTGCCCAGTGGGAAGGGGTTAGTGGGGAGGCGAGATGGCTTCAGTTACATGAATGGACAGCTCCGCATCCTTATGATCTTAGTTCTGGAAGACTATGGTGGGTATTCTTTAATTTAGACAGCAATGAGGACACCAGCCATCAATTTCAACAGAACTTGGAACTCCTGTGCTTACCACAGTCACTCTGGTTTGAAGGTGGATGGGACTCTGTCTGCACATTTCAGTGTCCTCTGTCTCCCACCCCTTTGAGGTGACATGCCTGAACCTCCAAACCAGAGCTGCTGGGGTCAACCTCTGAATTTAGCACATGGAGCTGAAAGTCGCACCTGGTGTCCTGGGGACAGGGTGAACCCCACAGAGGGACACTCAGTCCTCACTTTATGATGAACTCCCAAATTCTAGAGTCTGGTTATACTGATGGAATAAGGGAAAGTATGAATTAAAGTTTTCTCTTTGAATTTTTTTGTTTTCAGGGTCAAAGTAAGGATGGGTAAGAACAACCCACCTTGGGGTAGTGTCCTCCACTCCTCAGGGGCACGTCCCGTGCTCCCCAGTGTCTGCCTCTGATGACCATTGTATACCAAGTGAACCGTCCCCTGGACAAACGGCTGAATCAGGGAGTAAAACTGTACGGGACACTTAGGACATCTTGTACTCGAAAGCAAATAATTGCTCCAGGAAGGATGGGAACGGGTCCAGAGGACACCCCGGCAGCCACACAGGGGCTCCAGTGGTCAAGTAGGGACAAGCGGAGCATCGAGATAAACAGTGCTATGGTACGTTATGATCGTCTCGTGAAACCAGGCGGGCCTAGGCTGAAAACAAACAGTAACGCGCGGAGGACGTAAAAACTTCCTTCAAAGCGGAAAGCCAGCTAGCGCGCGGGGAAGGGAGGCGGCTGCTGGAACCGCGCCTGGACAGACCGCAGTCATCAGGACGCGCCCGACCAGGGGCGGGGGGCAAGCAGGGTCGGCTCGGCCTCTGCATCTTCCCACGACCCCCTTGGTAGGTGCTGAGGTGAAAGAGCGGCAGCGATCAGACGGACGTCACCAGGAACAACGCACGTACTCTTGCCACGATGCCCAGGGACACAGCCTCACTTCTGTTTCTGATAAAAATGCCCAGCCTGAACCCAGTGATGGGGAATGCCATCAAACCCAGGTAGGGAGACAGCCTACAAAACAAGTCGCTCTTCAAGACACCAAAACTGTGGAACGCAAAGACAGGCAGAGGCTGTGCTTCAGGTCGGAGGTGGCCGGGGACCTGAAGGCCACACGGCATGGGAGCTGGCAGCGGGCCTGGGCCAGAGTCCTGCTCCTCCCTTCCTGGGAGGGCCACCAGGAGGCCAGCTGGTGAGGTCTCAGAGGTCTGCTGTGGATGATGGCCTTGCTCGGGCTTCCCGACCTCCTTGGGAATACCAGTTACATAAGAGATGCCCTGTTCTTAGGAAGGACGCACTGGGGGACCAAGAGGTCAAGGAAAGCTGTGCGTGCTCTGCAGAGCTGGTTCACTGATGGTTCAGGAAGCAGAGTGTTGAGCCACCAAGCCAGCCACGCTTGAGAGCCACCAAGCCAGCCACGCTTGAAAGACAACGCTCCAGCACCAGCTCGCATCTGCACTCGGATATGGTGAACTCCTCTTCCCAACCCTCCCCAGATGTCAAAGGGAGGGCGAATTCCTCCTCATTCCAACCCTAAAGCTGGCTGGGTTTTAAATCTCTTGTTCTGAGCTAAAACTTTATTTTTGCACATTAAACACATTCTGTATTCTCAGCAAAGAAGGTCGTTATTTTCAATGCCAAGTGGACGTAAACCCAAGGGAAGCTTCTTGGTTCTGCGGAGCGCAGCGGCCGAGGCAGATCAGCCAGGGCCCATGCATATCGTAACAGCCACACAGGCTTTGCAGCTCTTCCCTCAAGCTGATGGTCCTTCACTGAAATGGAAACCCTCGTCAATACAGCAGTTTATAATAAAAGATAAACAGTCACGTTGAACATATAGTTTTATTTTGTTTCTTTTATTCAGATTTAAAAGACCAATAAGCAATATTTTCTTCACTTTTTGTCGCTGGGCGTCAGACCCAGGCTTCATGCATGCTACCCAAGAGTTCGCTCAGCCCAGGCGATCTTTCAAATCCAAGGTCAGGGACTTGAGCCTTTCACATAAATTCAAGTGTACATTTCTCAAATTTGCTTTTCTCCCCAAACTCAACCCCAGACTCCACGTATTTCCATAAGTAACAAATAACCCTGTTCAGTGGTCCAGCACTTCCTGGCATGCACGAGACCCGGATGTGATCTCCAGCACCTCAGAAGACAAACACAAACCTCACGCCATCACCTTCCAAAGCACAGTGAGGTGGCCAAGGGCAGGCGGTGGTGGGCTCGGCCACCCAGCTGGCTAGGACTTGTGTTCCCTGCCCCCAGCACACATTGAATGATGTCACACGGGTGGACTGAAGTCAGCCACCATGGGAGCAGTGACTCTATGAAACAGACAAGGCATTTGCCAGCACGGGCAGCCAAGAGTGAACGTGGCTTCCATCTTGGCACCTTGGCAAGAAGCATCTCTCATGCCACCAGGGGTCACAAACCCAATCTAGGACAATCAGAGAGACGTCATTTCGGGGCAGCCCACATCTGAGCAACTGGACATGTGTCATCACAGCTGTGTCCTCTGACACTGAATTTTCACGTGCTGGCTCCTTCTTAACACGTGCATATGTTAAGAGGCGGTAAGCATTAGCCTGTAGCGAGTGTATTCAGAGCGCCCCAAACAAATTTCCTAGAATGACAGCAAGAAGGGAAACCGAGGGGTCTCCCGCTGGGCTTGCGATTTCCACCTGTTCCCCCGACTCTCTGTGTCCCGGCTCTAAGGCCAAGGGCTTATTTTGATGACTGGAGCAACTTAATCTGTGGCTCGATGGAGGGGAGTCCTCAGAGGTTCCTAAGACTTCTTTGTCTCCCTCAGAAACTTCAGGCATGGCGGAGGCTGTCATTCCTGGACCCAGCAGTGAAGAACGCAAAACATCAGCCTCTCCAAGATGAGAGGAAGTTCCCAAGGTAATACAAGCTGGAAGACGAGACAGCTGTACGTGGATCTGGTACGTGTGATTCGCGTAAGAGGCAGGGGAGCAGAGTGGTGTGCTTTGGTTTAATTACAGGAAAAGTGACTCGGGTGGAAGCTCAGACTTAGCCAGGACAGCTGTGGCCAGCACCAGAAAGATCCACAGGCTGCAGAAAGGATTTCCAGTGACTCAGCCACTTCACTCCAAGCACAGAGCCCCAAGGGGATTCCACTGCACAAGGAGGGACAGGGTTGGCTGCCCCTGGCGGCTTACCGTGCACTGTGCCCTATCCTCTCAGTCCCTCTATTTTTAAAATTTGTCTTTTTTAAAGAGTAATTCTCAGCTCTCCTTACATCTCAACTGATCCCTCTGGCTGCTGTCAGAAGCCTGGTCTCCAACAGGTGGAGGGACAGGCTCGCCACTGCCTACTGGAGCCAGCAGAGGGCGCAAGCGCTCTCAGGATGGCTCTCTGCAGTGGCGGCTCCCCAGACAGGGGACCTGAGGGAGCACGGGAGCCTCTTCACCAACAATCAGCCAGCCCATGTGGACAGCTGTTTGGGGTTTTGTTGTTGTTGTTTTTTTAAAGATCAGTTGATTTTTCTGGACATAAACATGAAAAGGCCTGGGCAGTTCCTATTTTGATTGAAGTTGAGAATAACGGACTTTCAGTGGCTCATGGCAGCTGCTCGCAGCGCCGAGGCCCTCTTTCCTGGTGGGAGCGTCTTCTTATCATTCATGGGCTGAAGGAGAAGAAGATAATTACAGGGCTGCTGACCGCAAACTGTCCCGCCAGGCAAGTGCCGAATAAGCAAGTCAGACTTCCCAAAAGCAGCAGAGGGAAACTGAAGGGGACCACCTCACCTGTCAAGCCATGTCTGGAATGTGTCCGTGTGAAAAGGACGGGAGGGAAAGGGCATGTTGCCTACCTACTATGTGCCAGGGCCTCCACGAGCTGCCTGCTCAGACTCCCATTTGACTTGAAAACTTGTCCCCTTATAAAGAAAACCGAGGCGCAAGGAATTTAAATAAATTGGCTGAGGCTTACGGTTAGAAATGAATGGGACTGGCCTGAACCTAGCTCTGTGGAAACGAGGCTGTGCTGCTTCCTCCTACTATGCTTAGTGACTGCACAGTGTCCCCCGTCCTGGCCTCAACTTCCATGGCTTGTGTTCAGTAACCCTGAACATGTGCTGGCTTGGTGGCTCCATTTGTCCTTCATCGCGACAAATCTCGTGGCCCATCCTGGTGGCAATGGGTCAGAGAGGTGCAGCCCTCCCCCAGGGGAACAGTGATCTTTGTGAACAACCGGGCAATCATCTGCCTTCCTGGTGGCAAATATTTCTTTCTCTTCCCCCGGGCAGAAGACCCCCATTTCCTCTGCAAAGGGACAGCAAAGGAAAGTCCCACCCAGTCCCCATCCGGCTCAAACTCCAGGGGCCTCTGAGCAGCACCTCGCGGTATCGTCCAAGAGGTGTGGAGAGGGCTCCTCTTAATTTGAAGGCTCTCCTCTCCAGCACCCCCACATCCGGGCACATGGCAAGCCTGATGGACAGAACAACATGACAGCAATCAGGGTCCCATGTCGGGAGGCCAGCGCTGGTGCCCAGGGTGGCCACAGAGCTGCAGGGTTCTGCAAGCTCACTGGTCAGATGTGTGAGGGCCTGACCCTGTGGGCAGAAGCCTCCTGACGAGGCCCTGACCTGGCTCCTGGGAGCAGCTTCCCCAGGGAAGCCACTGACTCCTTCCTGGGGGCTCCTTCCCCCTGTCCCCCGTGGCTATGTGGAGAGTGCACTGGGGAATACTCCTTTGTAGTCAAGGCACCTGGTCTCAACCTGCTTCCCACCAGAGAGGGCAGGACCCAAGCATGGGCCTAAATCTTGATAAGGCAGTTGGCTTCCACCTAGCAGGTGAACCACCTGTGGGAATCACTTTCCCCAAATTAACCCAATCTGCATGAATCTGATTCGAGTCGTTCCACATGCTGGAAATGACACCTACATTTTTTGAGACGTCCCTCTCTCTCTGGGGTTAAGTGACTGTGTTCTGGAACCTGTCCTTTTGTCTCCCACACCTCAGTCTCTGTTCCTAGGGCCATTCTGCTCAAAATAAAATATCTATTCCAGTTCACCTGAATGAATTCAGATGTTCAAGAAAGGGCTTTACAGCCAAGTAATTGATGTGGGTTTAGCCCCAGGCTGATTTCTAAGTGGCTGCCATCATTGAAAGTCATCATGTGACCTTCTGTCTTCTGCATCTTTTGATCATGCAAGTCTCTAAATGCCTGGTCATCCTCTATTCCCCTTCAATCTTGTTTCCAGGCAGGATAATTTTTTCCCTTAGAGTTTCTTTCTGTGTCTTGCTCACTCTATCCAAGAGCAACAAGATCTTGCAATTAGCATTCTGCTTGCCTACATTTTTGCCCAAAATCATGGACACATTAGGGACATTACCTGCCCTCCGTTATTGCAGGCAACACTTCCCCGCTGTACAATATGGGATGCTGCCCTTCTATCTTCTGAAAAGCTCCTCCTTGTCAGCCTTCCGAGAGCTGAGGCCAGTGTTGCACATGCCCAGTGACAACTGTGGACATAGGCAAGTTACCTGCAGGAACAGAAGAGCCTCAAATTCTAGTGGCTGGTTGAAGTTAAGTTTTACTTTCTGCTCAGGTTACCTGTCTGCAGCAGGTCAGCTATGACCTTGCTCCAGGTTGACTTTGTTCTGAGATCAGGCCCATGGAACTTCTCCATCACGCAGGCCACCGTCTGGTGGCCCAAGCAGAAGAACGTAGCTGACCGCTGGCAGGCTATGAAGGGTTCTGCTCAGGAGTGGCTCACGCCACCTCCATTCGTGTGTCATTGGCCAGAACGAATCCTTGGGAAGCTGCGTGAGTGAGTGGGGCGTACAGTCCCTCCCCAGGAAGACACAACGCATTCTTGGAAATGACCAAGCATCTGAGCGCAGGGCGCTTCTTGACCGGGAAGAGCGTGCAGGCTCAGAGATTAGCGGGTCTGGCTGGAGCTGGAACCCACTGTTCCAGCGTGGACCTCAAGCCCTGTGGCAGCAGTCCTAGGAAAGTCCTGCAGTGTGCCATCTGCCCCTGTCCTGCAGGAAACCAGGGGGACAGTCTGACGAGGCCTGTGCTTCACTGCCTGGAGGCCCATCGCCCAGGAAGAAGTCTTTAGGACCCTCGTTCATGCACAGCCCTCAGGATGGGCCAGCTTACCCTTAGTCACCCACTCCCCGACCCCGGCCTCTGAGGGTGGCCTTGAAGGCCACATGTCGTTGTGAGTGGAGACAGATGCTCAGACTTCTTTTTATGAATAACAATTAAACAGAATTGCCAATGCAACATCAGGGAAGCATTGGGAGAGGCAGGGAGGGGACCATCCAGGCAAACAAAGCTTCCCTTATTAGTCACCTTGCCACCGACGGCTCCTGGCTCCCTCCCTCACACCGACAGAGGGCTGCCTTCCAGAGGTGGCCCCAGGGCTGCGTTCTCCTTTCCTTCCCCTCCAACTTCCCTCTATTTATAGCGAGTCTGATCGTACACGTAGATTGTATGGCTTTTCCTCAAACAGCTGAACCTCAGCGTTGAGTGGCATGCAACTTTGCTTGGTGTCGATGGGACAGGCAGATAAAATTGGTGTCAGCGGCTTTTCCCACGCTCTGCCCTGTTCCCCTTTACTTCTCTGCCGCCTGTTTGGCTTCTATTTCAGCTACTAGTAGATAAATGAGCTCGTTGGGCCATCTGCGTGTGCTTCTTGCCAAACGCATTTTCAGAAGCTCCGACTTCCGCTGCTGTGGCTTGGAATCTGCTGTGGAAAGCCAGCAGCTGCGGGCAGCTCAGCTCTTGTGCTGGTTCAGAGTCTGTGGCTGCAGAAGGCAGAAGAGCGGAGTGGGAGGGCTCGAAGCTGTCACCACCTGGCTGACAGCTGGCTTCCGAGGCTCGCACTGGATTGTCTCCCCCAGGCCAGGGAACAAGCCAAACCCACACTGACTCTGGTCTCTCCCCACACGGGGGAACGATGTCCACAATCTACAGACCACGCAAGCTCAGATGCTGGGAGGCCGTGTCTTGCATGAGGCTGGGCTTTGTGGAAAAGGGTTTCCATCTCTGTGTAGTCAGAAGGCTCAGCACACACCCGCCAGCCTTGCTTTTCTGTCTTCTTCAAACCAAGGAATCAGGATTAATGCACACGTACGTGCAAGCACTCGCACACACACGCGATACCATCCCAAGCGAACTTGGTCTGAATATGAACGCGGCCTCAAGTTCCCAGCATGCCTGGAGCTCAGGGCACCAAGACTCGCCCTTCCTCAGAGCATCCTTCTCTGGAGATTCCAGGGAATGGCAGATTGGAGGTGAAGAACTCCAGGCCACAGGAGATGGGAGGCGCCTCTTTTCTCCTGGGTGGGCCCGGGAGGGTCTGCTCTTTCTGTGTGACCACGGGTAGTGACACCTTCTGAGGAGCTGGCTCACAGCTCCGCAGCTGTTATGTGGGTCCTGGCAGCCACCTGCTCCTCCAGGGAACCTGTGTGTGTGACTGAGGCTCATTCCCTTCTATCTGGGGCAGAACAGGTCTCCTCCAGGCTATGCTTCTGGCTCCTTGGATCTGAGGCAGAAAATCCGTTCAACCTATTTTAGGCTTCTCTGGATATTGCTAGAACAAAAGCCACAGTCTGCCCAGGCTTATCTGAGCTTCGAGAATGAAGCTCTATCTTAGCGTCTCTCCTGGCCCTCATTTGACCCTGCGGCCTTCCGGCATACTTTATGTCCTAATGATGTGGACAGAGAGCGCCGTGATTTGTTTGCTAGGCTTTTACAAGGTGCTTCCAGACCCAGCCATCACGCCCCAGAATTCTTGGGCTTCCCCATCCTGGTGTGGCCCTCTCTTGGGGGGCTCCTCTGTCCTGGTGTGGCCCTCTTTGGGGGGCTCCTCTGTCCTGGTGTGGCCCTCTTTGGGGGGCTCCTCTGTCCTGGTGTGGCCCTCTCTGGGGGGCTTCCCCGTCCTGGTGTGGCCCTCTCTTGGGGACTTCTCTGTCCTGGTGTGGCCCTCTCTGGGGGGCTTCTCTGTCCTGGTGTGGCCCTCTCTGGGGGGCTTCTCTGTCCTGATGTGGTCCTCTCTGGAAGAAGTCACATACTCTGTGGAAAGAAAGATACCTTCAAGCCCTGCCACAGACGCCCATGTTTGGCCCCAGGGAAGGCCAGGGGAAGGTTGTGTTTGAGGCCCAGGTGTCCATGGGAGGGGTCCTTCCTTCCCTCTTTTCCGTTCTCTCCCTCCCACAGAGTAGAAGTGTGCGTGTGTACCCACAATTTCAATTTATTTATTTCCAAGTTAGATCACCAAGTTGTTCCAGGACTGTTCAGATTCATTTTAACAACAAACAGGCTTAGGGATGATTCTGCACATTTCCTTGGAAAACACAGAGAAGAACTGACTAAAATGTTCCCAGGATTCACAGGGAGAACACGCACCAAACTTTTTTGATTATCTGTCTCCAAGGCAACACCAGCTTCCTGCTGCCCATCTACTTTCTATAGTGGGTTCTGCACAAAAATACCACTAGAAGAAACACGTGGGGGTTGCTATGGGTGCCGACAGACCTTAATACCATCGTCAGGGTGACTGGGGACGTTTCGGCAGAGGCTGAGGGTGCTGCAGAAAGAGCTCAATGTCCCGCCAGGTCGGGTTCCGGGCACGAGGTTTCACTCAGAATCTGGCCACAGGTGGTGGTGGAGGGGCAGCGGGCCGGGGGCAGCGGCATGGTGACCGCGTCTCCTCTTCCCAGTGCTCGCTTAGCTGTTGTGCTTAATCACGCCACGCAGGCCGCTGTAAGCCGACTCGGGGAGGCAGGAAGGCGCCCACCGGCCGGGTATGCACCGCACGCCGGTGCTCACGTCGACACTGCCACGGCCCTGACAAAGCAGTGTGTCCTGTACCAAGCAACTGCGCTTCAGAGCTCACTCAGGTCCCGAGCGCTGTTTTGGACTGTTCGCAGAACTAGGCTCTGTGTGGTGACCCAAGCAGGTACTTCCACAGCAGGCTTGCGAAGACAGACTCACTGCAAATCAAAGGTGTGGCGTGTCTCCCTTTACGTTCCGCGAACTTTGCTTCTTCCCCACTCGTCCCCGCTGCTGTCCGGTGGCCACGGCACATGGGCCCGGTCTCGCACCTGCAGAGGACGTGCGCACGTGAAGGCAGGCGAGCTGGGAGACAGCAGGCTCTGTGCTCCTGCTGAAGGCACCAGGCCTCTTGGCGAGATGCGCTCCCAAGTAAGAACTTTTAGAGGTCCACCCAGCTCTGCCTCAAGAAGACCAGACTGTTACTGTCCTGAGTGGCGTGTCTGCACTTCGCTGCTCCAGAGCCAAGGCTGAGGACACTCGCCCGGGGCATTCCATTTCAGCTACCCACGGCAGGCTCAGACCTAGTCACGGTGGGCAGGCTGCGTTGCTGCTCTCTGTGGCACAGTTATTTCTCTCCCTCCCGGACAATGTGAAATATGTGAAAGGACTGTGATGACAGTAATGTCATGGCTATTGCTGCCATCTCCATCACCATCACCTCCACATCACCACTACCACCATCTCCATCACCATCACCCCCACATCACCACCACCATCTCCATCTCCATCACCCCCCACATCACCACCACCATCTCCATCTCCATCACCCCCACATCACCACCATCTCCATCTCCATCACCCCCACATCACCACCACTACCACCATCTCCATCACCATCACCCCACATCACCACCACCATCTCCATCTCCATCACCTCCACATCACCACTACCACCATCTCCATCACCATCACCTCCACATCACCACCACCACCACCATCTCCATCTCCATCACCTCCACATCACCACCACTACCATCTCCATCACCATCACCTCCACATCACCACTACCACCATCTCCATCACCATCACTCCACATCACCACTACCACCACCATCTCCATCACCATCACCTCCACATCACCACCACTACCATCTCCATCACCATCACCTCCACATCACCACACCACCACCATCTCCATCACCATCACCTCCACATCACACACCACACCACCATCTCCATCACCATCACCTCCACATCACACCACCACCACCATCTCCATCACCATCACCTCCACATCACCACTACCACCATCTCCATCACCATCACCTCCACATCACCACCACTACCATCTCCATCACCATCACCTCCACACACCAACTAATCTCCTCACCATCACCTCCACATCACCACTACCACCATCTCCATCACCATCACCTCCACATCACCACCACCACCACCATCTCCATCACCATCACCTCCACATCACCACTACCACCACCATCTCCATCACCATCACCTCCACATCACCACTACACCATCTCCATCACCATCACCTCCACATCACCACCACCACCATCTCCATCACCATCACCTCCACATCACCACCACTACCATCTCCATCACCATCACCTCCACATCACCACCACCACCACCATCTCCATCACCATCACCTCCACATCACCACCACTACCATCTCCATCACCATCACCTCCACATCACCACCACTACCATCTCCATCACCATCACCTCCACATCACCACTACCACCATCTCCATCACCATCACCTCCACATCACCACCACCACCACCATCTCCATCACCATCACCTCCAATCACCACTACCACCACCATCTCCATCACCATCACCTCCACATCACCACTACCACCATCTCCATCACCATCACCTCCACATCACCACCACCACCACCATCTCCATCACCATCACCTCCACATCACCACCACTACCATCTCCATCACCATCACCTCCCATCACCACCACTACCATCTCCATCACCATCACTCCACATCACCACTACCACCATCTCCATCACCATCACCCCCACATCACCACTACCACCATCTCCATCTCCATCACCTCCACATCACCACTACCACCATCTCCATCACCATCACCTCCACATCACCACCACCATCTCCATCTCCATCTCCATCACCCCCACATCACCACCACTAGCACCATCTCCATCTCCATCACCCCCACATCACCACCATCTCTATCTCCATCACCCCCACATCACCACCACCATCTCCATCTCCATCTCCATCTCCATCACCCCCACATCACCACCACTACCACCATCTCCATCTCCATCACCCCCACATCACCACCACCATCTCCATCTCCATCACCCCCACATCACCACCACCATCTCCATCACCATCACCCCCACATCACCACCACTACCACCATCTCCATCTCCATCGCCCCCACATCACCACCATCTCCATCTCCATCACCCCCACATCACCACCACCATCTCCATCTCTAGCACTCCCACATCACCACCACCACCTCCATCATCACCATCACCATCAGTATCACCACCTCCATCCTCACTGTCATCATCACCACCACTAACGATACCTCCTTCATCATCACTATCACCACCTCCATCATCATCATCACTATCACCACCTCCTTCATCAACATCACCACCAGTATCACCACCTCCAACATCACCACCACCACCAGTATCACCACCTCCACCACCATCTTCTCCATACTAACACCACCTTCTCCTCCATCTCCAACCACCCTGAGGCTTCACCATAACCACCACTATCACCACCATCACAATACCCCTTCACTTGGCAAGTCTCTTGCAGGTGAAGGGCAGACGAGCCTCTTCAGCTCTTTCATGGATGCAAAATTATCATCTCCATCACAGCTATGCTTTCTGTGGTGAACTGTTTATATATGTAAGTTTTTAAATTTTTTGTATCAGGGATTGAACAAAGAGGCTCTTCTCTTAACCTCTGAGCCATATCCCTGGCCCTTTTCAATTATGCTCTATTTTGAGATAAGACCTTGCTAAGTTGCTTAAGGCCTAAATTGCTGAGGCTGGCTTTCAACTTGCAAACTTCCTGTCGCAGCCTCCTGAGAGGCTGGGATCACAGGTGTGCCCCACCTGCTCTGCTTATATCTAGCAGCCCCCGACCCTGTGAGACATCCTGGGTTCCTTCTCCCCAGGTACTCCATCCGCCTCCAGTCTGCCTCCTCTCAGTTCCCAACCTCCAGTTTTGGCTTGGGTCCTGTGACTTCTCTGCAGATCGGGGGCTAAGTTAGTAGGCAGCACAGGGAGGAAAAAGGTGAGAGTGGAGGGCTTCAGGTGGAATTCCAGCTCTGACACTGCTGCCTCCCCACTCCCCTGAGCCCAGGTGCTTGCTCTGTGAAGAGGCCGCAGTGCCGCCTAGGACAATCTCTTGTTAGGATTCACTGAGGTGACGGCATGCATGATGTGCCTAGTGTAAAACAGGTGCTCAGTAGACAGAGAGGTCTTTTCCATCACTGGACATGGGACACCTGACATGGCTTGTGGTGGGTCTCCCTGCCTCCTTTCAGTTACAGCCTTCGATGCCATCTCCATTATGAGAGAACGCTTCCCTGCCGCCCGTGTTCCGACTACGGGCCTGGCTCCCACCAACCTCTCCAGTTTGGCCTCCCATCACCAACTCCAGGCTCTTTGTTCCTGCCACCCGGGGCAATCTGCGGTTCTTCAAACCACATAGATGACGATATGCATGTTGTGAAGAGATTCAAACCTCTAGAAACCGACTTGGAGCCACACTCACGTGATAAAGGGCCAGCTGGGTAAAGACGGTTCCTGGCTAAATAAGCATCACAAGGCGCCTTCCAAGGATGACCCGGACCACAGACTGGCTTTGCAGCTGAATCCCGCTCCCCACAGAGCTTCACACCAGTCCTGGTCCTTCCTCCACAGGAAAATGGAGGGGAGGACGGCTGCTTTCCTGGGGAGGGAGGGACGGGGCTGAGAGGTTTGTGGGGAAAGGAAGCAGACATTTTGCAAAGGTTCTCTGGTTCATTCAGAGAGAAATCAGTCCAGGAAAGAGCCTAAGGTGCTCCAGCCGGGGAGGAACACTGAGAGGGGAGGAAAGCGACCAGAACCCTGGAGTTTCCGAAACAAGTGTGGGAAAGAAGAGCAGCTGCTGCAGCCCCGCTTGCTAAACAGGGGCACAGCCTGGCACGCAGCGTGCTTGGGCCCAAGACGACACAGATGTAGACAGATGGGGCATCCAGAATCCGACAATCTGAAATTCAAAATGCTCCGAAAGCTAGAACTTTTCGAATGCTGACGTGACAGCATCAGCTGACAATGCCACACTGACCTGGGTGATGGGTCACAGCGAAGACAAGCTGACTGAAGCACGCGTCACGCCACCCTGGGCTCTGCTCCAGGTGTGCCTGCTTGAGACTCGGTGTGTTCCCAACACTGCTTGTAGTTTGTGTGAATACTCCAGATTCCAAAATCCAAACGCCTCTCACTCCAAACACTTTGGAAAAGGGATGCTCAGACTGTCTGGGACTTACGAACTAACATACCTGACCTGCCTGGTGCCGCGGCACAGTCTGGTCAGCTCCTTGCCTGGGCGGCCGGGCTCTTCCACGCACCTGCCTTCCTTCCCCTGCCGCACAGCTCCTCCAGCCGGGACCTCGTGGCTCATCACCGTGAGCACGTTCTTGGCTATACCCCGACTCCAGACCCCTTCCTCCCTCACCAGCAAGCCCCAGTCCGGCAGGGACCCCCTCAGCACTGACACCGCGCCTGGCTCCCACCCAGGCGCCACCGTAGGGCCGTGTGTGCTGCAGCAATCTCACTAGGGTCTCCCAGACCAAGGCTCCCTTCTTCCCCAGGGATAACTTCCTGACTAATAGTAAAATTTAAAAGGAAAGCGATGGAAACCTGAAAAAAGGCAGGCCCACGGAGGCCCCAGGCCCCTCGGGAATGAAGGTTTGAGTCACCTGTGGCTGGAGCACCCACGGCCCAGGGTAGTGATGTGGTGGGAAGTGTGGAGAGAACAGAGAGCAGTAAGCAGGGGCTGTAGCCCAAGACCAGTAGCACAGGGACTGCAGTGAGAGGTTTATGCAGTGTGCATGTGTGTGCACGTGTGTGCACACGTGTCATGCCTGTGGATGAACAGCGAGAGCCATCACCTGCCATTCCTGCCTCTTTAACCAAAACTACCTCTACAATTGCCACAGTGCTGCAAGAACCCCCACAAGCCCCCTCAATGCTTCACTCTCCTTGCTCCCACACTGCTGTGAAGTTCAGATGAGACAGAGAACATTCTGGAAATCAGAGGTCCTCAGATCTGGGGCCTAGGATCCGCTCACTATTCCACTGATGGTTAGGTTGCACCCAACTGAGAAATGAACCATCAATCATAGGCCGTTTCTATGGCAACCACTAACAATCAGGCATCAACTGGGAATTGCCTGTAGCACCCGCGATGGCCTCTGTGATAACCATGTCTCCCCACAGACGCGGACCCTGCCTGAGAAAGTGCCATGAGGCAGAGTGCTCTTGCTATCTGGAGCCCGGCTCCGAATAATTCATTGCAAGGAGCGTGAAGTCAGAGGATTTAAAAAGCAAATCAATTTCCTGCCAGTTCCAGTTGGGTTGGGAAACTGAATGTCATTTAGTTGGTCTCCCTCCAGAAATGGAGGCAGAGGAACAGACACAGACTCCTCATTTGTCTTCAAGATAACAGACCATTAAATTCCTTTCTAAATTGAAGTTACTGGTGGAAACAGACAAATTCTGGGCACTGGCTCGGTGCCAAGAGGTGAAGGGAATTCGCCTTGGGAGGAAACTAGACTCAGGGATCATAGTGGTGCCAGTCCTCTGCAAGTCTGACCTGGCACCTGAGAGGGCAGCACACGCAGGACAAGCCCCAGGAGCTTGCTCTCCAGCCACGACCTGGGTGGTCTGCCACTTGGACAGAGCTGGCTGAAGACCGGCACTGTCCCTGGCCAGCAAGTCCTCGTCTGGCAAAAACATCCCACAGCTGCAGACTGCCCTCCAACATGGCTCCAATTTGTCATCATGTGCACAGGGGAAATGGCAAGAGGCAGGGTACCTGGTCTTGGCTTCTGCACAGAGCATATTTAAGGGGCTGGTGCTGCCCTTCTGCCTCAGCTGGACAGCGTCTCCCTTGTGAGCTGGGGGAGCAGGTGCTGGACAGGGGAGGACAGACCTCCTCCTGGTCTCAGAGAAGTGAGCAGCTTGCGACCCCCTGCAGGAAATCCCCCCAGACACAGTTTCACGAAGGAGATCATGACCCAGGGCCGATGCCTGAGCATGACCAGTGGGACTGTAAACAATTTTAGGGGACAAAGTACAGAACGAAAAGGTTCCACCTTCGTCCAGGAATGGCCGAGTAGGCGGAGAGCGACACTGGGGGAGGATAGGCCCGAGGGGGGGCGGGGGCAGGTCAGGTGGGTCAGTGTGCGGGGGCTTGGCAGAACTTTTCCATTTGCAGAGTGGTTTGTGGACGTCGTATCCCATCTGAACAGGGTGGAACAAGTCGGGAAAGTGGGGTGGAAGCCGATAAGCCCAACTGGCTCAGAGGAGCCTTGGCTCTCGGATGCACGCTGTGGAGGTGGGCCCGTGCCGGGAGGGGCACCGTCCAGTGCCTTACAGGGACGGATGCACGCATGACCTCCTGCTGACTTCGCAGGAAAGCCTGGGGAATGTCTCACAATGTAGGAGAGCTGAAGGTGTCCACCAGTCTCGCACGACCCAGGAGCTCTGAGGGCCGAGGCGCGCCAAGACTCCTGAATTCCTTCCCCAGGAAGAGAACTTGGGGGCCCGTGGGATCAATCTAGAAGCACATGGATGAAGCCAATCCCACTGAAGACAGGGAGTGGTGGATGCAGAGCCAGCGGGCCAGCACTGGCGCTTCTCGGGCACCACAGTGTCTTCTTGTGGGCACTTTGGACTCCTGAGGCAGCAGCTCTGCGGCCTGGGCCTGGGGACACAGCTTCTCACGCACCTGCATCCAACAGGCCTCTGCAACCGGTCCTCTCGGTGTTCAGAGCTGGCAGGAAACCTCAGCTGCAGGACAGCCTGGGCCCAGAGCCCCTGAGGGCCTGGAGAGAGAAGGGAGGACTTCAGAGTGGAAGGGCCTCCGGCGTCCTCTCAGTGCCTCCCTGCGCGGCTTCCGTCAAGTCTCACGGCTGTCTGAACCTGATGGTGAAGCAGGAGGGAGGAGAGCAGAGAGCAGGAGGAGCCGCCTCTGGGCGTCTCGGCTCACAGCGGGCGCGGGGCTCTCGGGCCAGTCCTGGCCCTGCATGCTTTCTCAGTGGGACTTTGCAAACTGCATGGCTGAGCCCTGTCCTGCTGGCCCCAGGACATGCAGTCATAACGGCTTGTGCCTGGCACTAAAGGACAGGAGCCTCCCTTTTCACAAAGAAAGCCAGCAGTGCCTGGGGCCAGCTCAGAGCAGGCTGCAGGGAGAAAAGGGGGAACCATCAGTCAATCCCAAGTCCTCAGGCTGGACTGGGTCCCTGTCATCCCAGGAACGAACGCGCCAGCCTCAGAGGGACACGAGGTATAAAGAAAGCACAGCGTGGAAGACAGAGAGAGGCAGATGAGCAGAGCAGAGACCTGAAAATCGGAGACTGCGGCCCAGCACGGGTACTTCTGAGAAGGAGGAGGGCTTTGGTCAGGGAAGAGGACGACCGGCGGGGACTTTGGTTTGCACTCTACATGTTTTTGTTTTGCGTGAGTTTTCTGGTTGTGACATGTTCACGTGTCACTCATGTGATGAAAAAGCCCAGGGAAACAAGCAGAGCTGAGTGAAGTCACCGCAGCACGTGGAACTTTCTGGTCCTGAGCGACGCGGGGGTGGGTCAGGAAGAGTGGGAGAAAAGCCTCTTCTGTTCCATGAGCCAGCTGACTTGTGTGTGCTTCCCCTGGACCGATGCTGAGGGTTTCTCTCTTGGAGCTGTGACCCTCACAGGTGGAGGCAGGTGTGTTTGCTGAACCAGGAGAGCACTGTGGGCAGGGCACAGCCCCAACCTCGGGACGCTGCTGCAGGGAGGCAGCTCTGGCCTTCTCTGACCACTAGAAGGCTGAGCACTAGAGGCGCAACCCGGCAGGCCCCTGGTGATTGACAGCATGTTGCCAAACCCATGGAGTCTGCTTCATAATGCATCAGCTGCTTCCACCTGCACTCTTCAAACAAGACTTTATAGCACTCCACCTTTCCACATATTTAAAAATACATACAATCTACAAAGGAAGGCCTCTCTTCAAAAGGAGTTCTCAGGCCCCAAAGGCCTGCGCGCGAAGGACCAGGCATCTTGGGCAGCTTTTCATCTCCACACTGTCAGACCCCCTATGGTAAATCGTGCTTCCCTTCCTTTCCTGTCCCACACTCTGCCACTTTCCTCCCACTGGCTGCCTTGTGGGTGACACAGGGGCACAGAGATGGATCCCTGGGTATTCAGAGCCCCACGCCACCCTGTCCAGGCACAAACCACCTCCCATGCTACCCGCGGCTGGTGAATGCCTCCTTCCTGTGTCTTCCTGACAAAGCCGACAGCCCCAGACCACACCGACCCCTTCCAGGGGTCTGCCCTCTCCTCTGCTCCCCACGCCCACCCTCTCCTCCTCTGGCTGCTGGTCCAGCCAAGTGAGGGGCCTGCTCCCTGCCCACACTGTTCCCACCTCAGCTCTCCCCTCATGGCCGCCCCAGGGCTGCTCATCTCACACGCCCCAGGGTCCATGTATGCCTCTCTGTGCCGGCCACCAGGTCCCTGTGAACAGTCACTTGGCATCCTGGGCAGTTCCGTGTGGCCTGTGCAGGTCCCTGATGAGCACAGGCTGGCACTCTGCTCTTCATACAATGCACAGCTGTGCAAAAAGTACCAGAGAAACGAACTGGAAAAGCTTTCATCTGGGTCTCTAGCTAGCAAACTCTAGCAAGCAGATAGATCATGATCGATTCTGAAGAAACCTTAAACTAAACCGGGACACTCACTGATGCAGGACTGCGTACTGAGCGCCTTCTGTGTACAAGCCCAGCAGTAAAGACGAGATCCAGATCCACACAGCCTATGTTCTTCTGGGGGGAAGGACGAAAACACAAAGAAACAGATGTAGAAGAACATGTCAAAACAGGGAGGCGGGGGCTGGAGGGGGCACGGGGTCCTCTAGGAGTGTCAGGAAGGCCCGGGGGTGAACGGGAAAGGCTGGTGTCTGAGCAGAAGCCGCGTGTGCATCGAGGCCTTGAGACAGGACCATCTCCAGTGCGCCTCAGCCCCAGCGCAGCCCCGTGCTGTGACAGTGAGCCTGGGGGACAGAGGGAGGAGTCCAGACCTGGGGACTCGAGGGACTGCAGAGGACTGCGGACTTGCTTCTGGGGGGCTGGGAAGCCGTTAAGAGGCTCCTGGTGGGAAAGCAGTACTGTTCGCTTCGTACTTTGAAAAGCTCAGAGGGCACAGGAGCCCTGGGCAGAGGCGGAGAGTCCAGGAAGGTCTGGCACGGTCCTGGTGAGTTCACTCGCGATCTCGGGGCCCTTGGGTGGGACACTTAGCTGTGAGCGACCCAAGGCCCCTGTCTCGGTAAGAAGGTGCGAGCCAGGATGGCTGACCATCAGGTGAGTCCGGGGAACCAGGCGTGGAGCACTCAGTGACCAACAAGCACACTTGTAAGGCAAGGGGCTCGTCATCGTCACCAGTGACTGGGCTGGCATCGGGCATGGCAGCTTTCTGAAAGCTCTAGAGATGGGCCAGAGGCCCTCAGTTCATAGGACTGACCGTTGGGAGCAGCCCCTGTCCCACCCCAGATGAGCAGGTGAGGGCATGGGGTGGTGTTGGGGCCAGGGAGGCAGGTGGAGAAGGAGGGGAGCTTCTTCTATTCAGACCTGTGTCAAGCCCCGGCCCTGCCATGTTCAAAGAGGGTGAGTCAGGTTCACAGGCCAGGCTCAGAAAGGTCCCCAAGGTCTGGGCACATGTGGTGACAGACGGCCTGGAGAAGTTGGCAGTTCCTGTTGGAGTCTGCCCCCCAATCCAGCAAAGCAGTGACAATAGGTCAGAGGTTCCCACTGCTGGTGGGCAGGGCTGGCCCTAGTGTCCTCCACACACCTCTTGCCCTGTCCAGGTGGACTCACCTGAATGGCCATCCACACCTTGGCCATCAGACACTGCAAGGCTTTCCAGGGGCGACAGCTAACCTCTCCGTGTCTGAGATAGGTATCTGCAACCAGATGAATCTTTTATCACCCATAAAAGCAACCCAACCAAGACATCCCAGCAATCAGGCCATCTGCAGTTATTAATCATGTGTATTCAGGCTCACACTGTGTCACACGAATGACTTTGCAGGACTGAATGCACATAAATTATCCCTTTCCTCAGATAAGCACACCTGTTTTCAATATTAGCATTCTGTCCATCAAGGGGAGACTATTTAGATTTTTTTTTTTCTAAAAGGATACAGGTATGTTCAGGTATGTCACTGCTGAAGTGCAGTTGGATCTCTGCTTTAAGACACATGAACAAGTCCCAGGTGGCCATGGAGTAAGGCCACACCTCCTGGATGGGACACGCAGAGCCCTTCCTAACCTCACCCCAGGTTCTCCCGTCCACCAGAAGACACGGTATGCTGAACGAAAAGGGCAGTTTGCTGTTTTCAGAACACAGCATGTGTTGAGAGTCATCTTCCAACATCAAGGGGGGACGCAGAGCAGAGGGAGGCAGCCAGCTCCCGAGTCAGACACGCCTAAGTCACGTGGGAAAGAACACAGGCACTCGCCCGCTCACTGGCCTCACCGGGCACCAGGCTGGGATGAGGTGGGAGGTCTGAACACAGCGACCCGATGCCTCCTGATTCTTGATCAACAAGAATGGTGTTCTCATATGGTTCAACCTGCTAGTTATGCCAAACACCATCTATTGCCAGATGATTCCGAACAAGGACCAGGAATTGTCATTGCTTAAAATCAGACAGCACCTGAACATCCCGGAGGGCAGTAAGAATCAGAAGGGATTTGCAGGGAGACCCCGGCTTTCACAACCTCCCCGCAGGACAAAGGGCTCACACGGATATTGGCATGGGACCCATTAGTGACCTAACCAGTGACTTTCCTAAGGGATAGGGAGTGGAGGGAGCAGGACTGGACTCCAGGGAACGTCATCGATAGGGTTTCAGGTTTATATCCTTCACATAAAAGCAAAGCTCTGAAGGACAGAGTACTGAGGGTAGAAGAGCCCAGATGGAATCACATCTCACAATCACTTGCCTTATCAGCTCAGAAGCAAACTAACACAACACCATCTCGTTCCATTCATGACCCCAGGGAAGGAGGGGACAAACAATGATTGCTCAAGGAACACGTGCCTTCAAGGCTGGCTGATCAAAAATCCCAACAGGATGTGGAAAACAAGCACCGGCCACTGAAGGCCCAGGTCGATGGTAAAGATCGGGCCTGGGTAACTCCTACCAGCAACGATGGGGACATCTCCAGCGCGCCTCACTTTCCCACACAGACATGTCTCATGGACACTGAAGCAATCCCCTGCACAGCCTCACAGGGGACGCCAACGGACCCTCAGGCACCAGCATGGGCTAACCATCCTGAGCACAGAGGTTCTGCAGCATGGCCAGAAGCCCAAGGCTCCTGGTCTCTACGCGCTGCCTCCTGGGGCTCCTACAGCATGCAGCCGGGCTGATTTCCGCTTCCTCTGGGCCCTTCGGTCCTTCTCAGGGATGAGAATCCCAGGGGCGGCTGCATCACACACCCAAGGAGCTGCTGCAATCTCAAGATGCCGTAATGTGTCCAGCAGGGTGAGGGACGAGCAGATCCTCATCGAAAGCCATCTCCCACCTCACCTCTTGGCTAGTCTAGAAACACGACAGCCTGTTTATTACTCAGTAAAACAGAACCCGGGAGTTGGCCGTCTGGAATGAGTCTGGAAGCTGGGCTCCATTCAGTCATCAGGATTGTTGCTAATTTTCTTGCTACAAACAATCAGAAATGTTCTCTGGAATCTCTTTACAGCACATGATTTCTTTAGAGTAATTTATTTCATATACAATAAAAATTACAAAATTTATTTTTATATATTCCCAGACACACACATACACACACATACACACATACAGACACACACACACACACACACACACACACACAGACACACACACCCCTTAATGCCAGGCATCTTGTGCCACAAAAGTTAGTTCCAATCTTGGAAAACACGTTCTCCACCATGCATTCTGGGCTTTTGGAATGTGTCCTTACACTTGGGATTTTGTGTCTCGTGTCCATTTGGCAACCTGCACACAGTTAAAGGGGATCCACGGGTCCTCCCAGACACACGGGAACATACAGTTTCTCCAAGACAAAATCTGTTTGTGAACCAGCTGCTCTGCCTCACTTTTACAAGGACGCTACTCCTTATCTCCACCTCTGACCAACACTTAGAGGGAACACCTCATTAGCATTATGGTCACTTTTTTGAGGTCATCTGTACTGGACCTCACCTCCTGCCTCACACAGCTTTTCCCACTCAAAATGGTAAATTGGCGGCAAGCTCAGAATAGCAGCGCTTCTGATGACAAGAAATCAGTGCTTGGAACAGAGACCAACCCAAGTGAGAGATTTCTAGGAAGAGGTCCAGAGCTTTTCATGAGAAGTGATTGGAAACCTGATGCCTGTCCTGCCCACATGCACTCTGAACAGAGAGTCTACAGAAGGCACACGCACGTCCCTGGGGCCCTCAGCGTACAGTCCTGTGTTGGAGGCCACGTGTGAGGCATGTGGGTGCAGCAGCATGGGCTGGTCCAACAGGAAGAGGGCCAAGGAAGATGTGATGAACAGCCTGAGAGCACACGCCAGGACTACCCAGACCACCAGCTCCCAGAGACCAAGAGGGGTGGAGCGGAACAGGTGGTAAGAGCCCGAACAGGAGGCAGCTGCACAGGACCTGGGGCATGAGCTGCCCCGGCCAAGGCTGCTCTGGAATCGGCGACTCTGCGTTGTGCAAACCCGGGATCTCGGGAGCTGCTGGTCTGGGTGCTACCCAGTCAGAGAGGCTTCTGTGCAGCTCCGCCCAACATGACCACTAGCGTGTCTCTGCCCAGAATTAAAGGAGGAAAGTGCAGAGGAGCGGAGAGGGGAATGTCGTGATCTGAGTGAAGACAGGACACGTCTGTTCTCTTTCAGGACTTGGACTGCTTGGGGTTAAGAGGGACCCGCTGGATGTGATGACCTCTGCAGCAGGATGCCCATTAGCTCAGGGTGCCACACGCCCCCCTCATCAAGGGCGAGGCAGCGCCTGGCTCTCAGAGCAGAGTGGAGCGCCACCAGCAAGCGGCCCTCTGCACCTCGCTGCGAACGCTTGGCCGAGAGGTTTTGTGACACAGACCCTGGGTTTAGCTTGAGGCAGGCAGTGAACGGAAATCTCAGCATCAGATCATGCGTGAAGCAGTGGCATTTGCAAAATTTATATAAAGACCCACTCGACAAAGTTCTCCCAGAAGGTGTCTGGTTTCCAAGAAGAAAAGGAGGAGAGAACAAGAACTACGGAGAGGTGAACTTCAGATTCTGAAGGAACGCTCGGGTGCCAGACATGAGCTGTGACGTGCACCTGTTTTGTACATTAATATCAGAACTGACTCTCTGGGGTCTCCCTGAACAAATGAGGAGCATTCGCGAAGAAGGTGCCAAACTACCAGCCTGCGTGGGCTGCCCTGGGTGCTGCGACGGTGTTCCACGGAGAATACGCAGCAGGACAGAAGCTGGAGAGAAGCAGCAAGACATGCGGTGCAGGAAGCCTCAGGACCGCCGGGGAGGGGCTCCGTGGTTATGCCGGGAGGACGTCAGCCCCTCACAGTGAGCCTGGGGGCCAGCTCCACCCTGCCTCTCAGGACCTGGCTCTGCACACAGCTCATCACAGCCTGGACCTTACTTCCTGCAATGGTCAGGGTCTCTGGACTACAAGAATGAACTTCCAGTTGTGTGAAGATTGACTTACTGTCGGGAGTTGCCCAGGGACCTCCTTTCTTCCATTAACAGGGCATCATATCCATGGCAACAGGGGCTTGGCATCCCAAGAAGCCATGTTGTATCGATGGATATGCAGCCCACACGCCATTTGCAATCTGGTCCCACCCTGTCACATTTGGTGGAGGCATGTGCTCCTGCATGGTTTAAGAACTTTGTGGGGAAAGTTGTAGGAAAATGAGTTTGGTGGTGAGGTGCTGGAGGAGGCAACCACTGAATGTGTGGCACAGAAATGGGAAGGAGAGGGAATTCTCAGGGGTCTGCCAGGAAGCCAGGACTGCACGATTGAATAACTGCAGGGGAGGGGAGGCCAGAGAGAGATCACTTTGAGGGTGTTTCTCCTTTTTGCAATTTATTGGGATAAAGTTCATCATCTGAGAGCACAAGACTGAGTGGTTTGTATATAGCCACGGCACTGGGTGCCCGTCACCATATCATATTTGAGATACTTCCGTCACCTCCAAAGGGAGATCCGCACCTTCCACAGTCCCTCCCAACCTCTATCCTACTTCCTTCCCCTCCATATGGAGTAACCGTTCTTGACATTGCCTATGGAGGGAGTCATACGCCGTCCTTTGGCGCATGGCGTCTTCTTTAGCTCGGGTGTGGAGGTTCCATCCCCACGAGGTGTGTATCACAACTGCAGTCCTCTTGAAGAGTTCATATCCCACCTACCGATCCTCTCCATCGGTCCACCCAATCTTTATTTGGGTTGCTTCTGCTTTTTAGCGACTATGAATAACTGACACGGCTCCCCACAGCCATGCTGCAGGCCTACCGGTCCCTGTCGAGAAGCGAAGCAGCGGCCCAGCAGTGGAGCGCGGAGGGGCAGTCCAGGTGGTTCCGAGTGTGGGTGGTAAGCCTGACCTGCAGCCATGTGGGACCCACCATGCAGGCGCCACAAGCCAGTGCCCAGGCCAGCCAAAGTGTGCCCACCTGTCACCCTGGGCAGCTGGGCCCCATACAGATGTCTGCTGCCGAAGCCAGCCCCACACCGCACGGCAGCCCGTCCCACGACCTCGACCTCCCACTTCCTAGACCTGCCCTGAGGAAATGGAAGTGGGCAGAGCTGAATGGAAGTCGGGACCCAGGGTGACCAACAGCAGTAGATGCTTCCAGCCTTCACCAGCATAAGTTTGGAGCAATAGCAGTGCCCCGAGTGCTGTCTAAACCCCCGGACAAGCCTTCCCCGACGGGTCAAATCTGCCACTGTCACCAGTGGCTTCTGTTGGGTCACAAGAGTCTTGTTTCTGTTCTTCAGCAAATGCTGGGTTATATCGATTCATCCTGGTTTGTGGAATTCATTCTTCAATGTCACGAAATAAGAACCCAAATAGGAGAAATTGGTGGTAATGCTGAGGAGTCTGCCGGGTCTGCCGGGGTCTGCCGGGGTCTGCCAGGTTCTGCCGGGGTCTGCCGGGGTCTGCAGGGATCTGCCGGGATCTGCTGGGGTCTGCTGGGGTCTGCAGGGGTCTGCCGGGTTCTGCCGGGATCTGCTGGGGTCTGCCGGGGTCTGCAGGGGTCTGCTGGGGTTTGCCGGGGTCTGCAGGGGTCTGCTGGGGTGCTCCTTTGCTCCACCTTCCAGCAAACGTAATGAATTGGGTTTTCTCTCAACAGGGCTATGAACTTCACATTTCTACCTCGTTGAAGGGCTTTCTCTCTCCAGAGTGCACGCTCAGAAGGGGACTTGTTGGGTCACATGGTAACTGCGTGTTCAACTCCTTGAGGGGTTTCCACTGATGTAACCTAGTGCAAACAGGACTAATGGAGGTGGCCCTCCGTGTTCCCCGGGTGCCCCCATCCCCATGTGTCCACCAGTCTGGAAGCGCTCAGAACGGAGCCTTTAGGATCCTGCTGGAGATTCCATTGCATGGGTGTGGTTGTGACTCACTGGCATGGGTGACTGTCACTCCCTGGCTCTCTTTCTTCCTGGAGGTTCAGGAATGGGCTCAAATTCCCACCCTCTGATCACAGGCTGGTTGCCCTGGCACCCAGCCTGTCCTCCAAAGGCCCCTCAGCACCCCATACTCAGGAAGGCCGACAGGGCACACTGAGTAAGCCGGCAGTCAAACTCGGTGCCTCCGTGCTCCATTGTAAAGGGAAAGCAAGCTCCGCGGTGGGAAAGGCAAGGGCACCCCTGAGACCGCTGTCACCACGGCCACCCTGCCCACGGCAGCCACTGCAGTGCCTCTCCTGGACTCCTGAGAGGGCCTGCCCAGCACCCACGCCTGTGCTCCCACCACTTGCTGCCACTCGACAACCCGGGTGGTTCCTTCAGAACCTGTTAGTTCACGTCCCTCTCTGACCAGAACCTTCCGGGGACTCTCTCTCCCCACACGGAGTCCTCACAAGGCCTCTGAGGCCCAGCACAATCTGGTCTATCAACACCTGTGCCCATGCTGCTTCCTGACTCACCAGCCTGTCACTTGGCTGCCCTTGTGCCTCCGGCACTTCATGCACAGCCTCCCTCAGGCGCTGCACAGGCTCCCAAGGTCCCCTGCCTGGTACTGTGCCACCCAGAACTCCCTGTCTCCAGCACTGTGTCCCCAGGACCCCTGTCTCCAGCACTGTGTCCCCAGGACCTCTGTCTCCATCACTGTGTCCCCAGGACCCCTGTCTCCAGCACTGTGCACCCAGCACCCCTGTCTCCATCACTGTGCACCCAGGACCCCTGTCTCCATCACTGTGCACCCAGGACCTCTGTCTCCAGCACTGTATCCCCAGGATCCCTGTCTCCAGCACTGTGCACCCAGGACCCCTGTCTCCAGCACTGTGTCCCCAGGACCTCTGTCTCCATCACTGTGTCCACAGGACCCCCGACTCCAGCACTGTGCACCCAGGACCCCTGTCTCCAGCACTGTGCACCCAGCACCCCTGTCTCCATCACTGTGCACCCAGGACCCCTGTCTCCATCACTGTGCACTCAGGAGCCTGTCTCCATCACTGTGTCCCCAGGACCCCTGTCTCCAGCACTGTGTCCCCAGGACCCCTGTCTCCATCACTGTGCACCCAGGACCCCTGTCTCCATCACTGTGTCCCCAGGACCCCTGTCTCCAGCACTGTATCCCCAGGACCCCTGTCTCCATCACTGTGTACCCAGGACCCCTGTCTCCATCACTGTGTCCCCAGGACCCCTGTCTCCATCACTGTGTCCCCAGGACCCCTGTCTCCAGCACTGTGTCCCCAGGACCCCTGTCTCCATCACTGTGTCCCCAGGACCCCTGTCTCCATCACTGTGTCCCCAGGACCCCTGTCTCCATCACTGTGTCCCCAGGACCCCTGTCTCCATCACTGTGTCCCCAGGACCCCTGTCTCCATCACTGTGTCCCCAGGACCCCTGTCTCCAGCACTGTATCCCCAGGACCCCTGTCTCCAGCACTGTGTCCCCAGGACCTCTGTCTCCATAACTGTGTCCCCAGGACCCCTGTCTCCAGCACTGTGTCCCCAGGACCCCTGTCTCCATCACTGTATCCCCAGGACCCCTGTCTCCATCACTGTGTCCCCAGGACCCCTGTCTCCATCACTGTGTCCCCAGGACCCCTGTCTCCAGCACTGTATCCCCAGGACCCCTGTCTCCAGCACTGTGTCCCCAGGACCTCTGTCTCCATAACTGTGTCCCCAGGACCCCTGTCTCCAGCACTGTGTCCCCAGGACCTCTGTCTCCATCACTGTGTCCCCAGGACCCCTGTCTCCATCACTGTGTCCACAGGACCCCTGTCTCCAGCACTGTATCCCCAGGACCCCTGTCTCCAGCACTGTGTACCCAGGACCCCTGTCTCCAGCACTGTGTCCCCAGGACCCCTGTCTCCATCACTGTGTCCCCAGGACCCCTGTCTCCATCACTGTGTCCCCAGGACCCCTGTCTCCATCACTGTGTCCCCAGGACCCCTGTCTCCAGCACTGTATCCCCAGGACCCCTGTCTCCATCACTGTGTCCCCAGGACCCCTGTCTCCAGCACTGTGTCCCCAGGACCCCTGTCTCCAACACTGTGTCCCCAGGACCCCTGTCTCCATCACTGTATCCCCAGGACCCCTGTCTCCAGCACTGTGTCCCCAGGACCCCTGTCTCCAGCACTGTGTCCCCAGGACCCCTGTCTCCATCACTGTGCACCCAGGACCCCTGTCTCCATCACTGTGTCCCCAGGACCCCTGTCTCCATCACTGTGTCCCCAGGACCCCTGTCTCCATCACTGTGTCCCCAGGACCCCTGTCTCCAGCACTGTGTCCCCAGGACCCCTGTCTCCATCACTGTATCCCCAGGACCCCTGTCTCCATCACTGTGCACCCAGGACCCCTGTCTCCATCACTGTGTCCCCAGGACCCCTGTCTCCATCACTGTGTCCCCAGGACCCCTGTCTCCATCACTGTGTCCCCAGGACCCCTGTCTCCATCACTGGGTCCCCAGGACCCCTGTCTCCAGCACTGTATCCCCAGGACCCCTGTCTCCATCACTGTGTCCCCAGGACCCCTGTCTCCAGCACTGTGTCCCCAGGACCCCTGTCTCCAGCACTGTGTCCCCAGGACCCCTGTCTCCATCACTGTATCCCCAGGACCCCTGTCTCCAGCACTGTGTCCCCAGGACCCCTGTCTCCATCACTGTGTCCCCAGGACCCCTGTCTCCATCACTGTGCACCCAGGACCCCTGTCTCCAGCACTGTGTCCCCAGGACCCCTGTCTCCAGCACTGTGTCCCCAGGACCTCTGTCTCCATCACTGTGCACCCAGGACTCCTGTCTCCATCACTGTGTCCCCAGGACCCCTGTCTCCATCACTGTGCACCCAGGACCCCTGTCTCCATCACTGTGCACCCAGGACTCCTGTCTCCAGCACTGTGTCCCCAGGACCCGTCTCCAACACTGTGTCCCCAGGACCCCTGTCTCCAACACTGTGTCCCCAGGACCCCTGTCTCCAGCACTGTGTCCCCAGGACCCCTGTCTCCATCACTGTGTCCCCAGGACTCCTGTCTCCAGCACTGTGTCCCCAGGACCCCTGTCTCCAGCACTCTGTCCCCAGGACCCCTGTCTCCAGCACTGTGTCCCCAGGACCCCTGTCTCCAACACTGTGTCCCCAGGACCCCTGTCTCCAACACTGTGTCCCCAGGACCCCTGTCTCCAGCACTGTGTCCCCAGGACCCCTGTCTCCAACACTGTGTCCCCAGGACCCCTGTCTCCAACACTGTGTCCCCAGGACCCCTGTCTCCATCACTGTGCACCCAGGACCCCTGTCTCCATCACTGTGCACCCAGGACCCCTGTCTCCATCACTGTGCACCCAGGACTCCTGTCTCCATCACTGTGTCCCCAGGACCCCTGTCTCCATCACTGTGCACCCAGGACTCCTGTCTCCATCACTGTATCCCCAGGACCCCTGTCTCCAACACTGTGTCCCCAGGACCCCTGTCTCCAGCACTGTGTCCCCAGGACTCCTGTCTCCAGCACTGTGTCCCCAGGACCCCTGTCTCCAGCACTCTGTCCCCAGGACCCCTGTCTCCAGCACTGTGTCCCCAGGACCCCTGTCTCCAACACTGTGTCCCCAGGACCCCTGTCTCCAACACTGTGTCCCCAGGACCCCTGTCTCCATCACTGTATCCCCAGGACCCCTGTCTCCAGCACTGTGCACCCAGCACCCCTGTCTCCATCACTGTGCACCCAGGACCCCTGTCTCCATCACTGTGCACCCAGGACCTCTGTCTCCAGCACTGTATCCCCAGGATCCCTGTCTCCAGCACTGTGCACCCAGGACCCCTGTCTCCAGCACTGTGTCCCCAGGACCTCTGTCTCCATCACTGTGTCCACAGGACCCCCGACTCCAGCACTGTGCACCCAGGACCCCTGTCTCCAGCACTGTGCACCCAGCACCCCTGTCTCCATCACTGTGCACCCAGGACCCCTGTCTCCATCACTGTGCACCCAGGACCCCTGTCTCCATCACTGTGTCCCCAGGACCCCTGTCTCCAGCACTGTGTCCCCAGGACCCCTGTCTCCAGCACTGTGCACCCAGGACCCCTGTCTCCATCACTGTGTCCCCAGGACCCCTGTCTCCAGCACTGTATCCCCAGGACCCCTGTCTCCAGCACTGTGTACCCAGGACCCCTGTCTCCATCACTGTGTCCCCAGGACCCCTGTCTCCATCACTGTGTCCCCAGGACCCCTGTCTCCAGCACTGTGTCCCCAGGACCCCTGTCTCCATCACTGTGTCCCCAGGACCCCTGTCTCCAGCACTGTATCCCCAGGACCCCTGTCTCCATCACTGTGTCCCCAGGACCCCTGTCTCCATCACTGTGTCCCCAGGACCCCTGTCTCCAGCACTGTATCCCCAGGACCCCTGTCTCCAGCACTGTGTCCCCAGGACCTCTGTCTCCATAACTGTGTCCCCAGGACCCCTGTCTCCAGCACTGTGTCCCCAGGACCTCTGTCTCCATCACTGTGTCCCCAGGACCCCTGTCTCCATCACTGTGTCCCCAGGACCCCTGTCTCCAGCACTGTATCCCCAGGACCCCTGTCTCCAGCACTGTGTACCCAGGACCCCTGTCTCCAGCACTGTGTACCCAGGACCCCTGTCTCCATCACTGTGTCCCCAGGACCCCTGTCTCCAGCACTGTGTCCCCAGGACCCCTGTCTCCATCACTGTGTCCCCAGGACCCCTGTCTCCAGCACTGTATCCCCAGGACCCCTGTCTCCATCACTGTGTCCCCAGGACCCCTGTCTCCAGCACTGTGTCCCCAGGACCCCTGTCTCCAGCACTGTGTCCCCAGGACCCCTGTCTCCAGCACTGTGTCCCCAGGACCCCTGTCTCCATCACTGTATCCCCAGGACCCCTGTCTCCATCACTGTGCACCCAGGACCCCTGTCTCCATCACTGTGCACCCAGGACCCCTGTCTCCATCACTGTGTCCCCAGGACCCCTGTCTCCATCACTGTGTCCCCAGGACCCCTGTCTCCATCACTGGGTCCCCAGGACCCCCGTCTCCAGCACTGTATCCCCAGGACCCCTGTCTCCATCACTGTGTCCCCAGGACCCCTGTCTCCAGCACTGTGTCCCCAGGACCCCTGTCTCCAGCACTGTGTCCCCAGGACCCCTGTCTCCATCACTGTATCCCCAGGACCCCTATCTCCAGCACTGTGTCCCCAGGACCCCTGTCTCCAGCACTGTGTCCCCAGGACCCCTGTCTCCATCACTGTGCACCCAGGACCCCTGTCTCCAGCACTGTGTCCCCAGGACCCCTGTCTCCAGCACTGTGTCCCCAGGACCTCTGTCTCCAGCACTGTGTCCCCAGGACCTCTGTCTCCATCACTGTGCACCCAGGACCCCTGTCTCCATCACTGTGTCCCCAGGACCCCTGTCTCCAACACTGTGTCCCCAGGACCCCTGTCTCCATCACTGTGTCCCCAGGACCCCTGTCTCCATCACTGTGTCCCCAGGACCCCTGTCTCCAACACTGTGTCCCCAGGACCCCTGTCTCCATCACTGTGTCCCCAGGACCCCTGTCTCCAGCACTGTGTCCCCAGGACCCCTGTCTCCAACACTGTGTCCCCAGGACCCCTGTCTCCATCACTGTGTCCCCAGGACCCCTGTCCCCAGCACTGTGTCCCCAGGACCCCTGTCTCCATCACTGTGTCCCCAGGACCCCTGTCTCCAACACTGTGTCCCCAGGACCCCTGTCTCCAGCACTGTGTCCCCAGGACCTCTGTCTCCAGCACTGTGCACCCAGGACCCCTGTCTCCAGCACTGTGTCCCCAGGACCCCTGTCTCCAGCACTGTGCACCCAGCACCCCTGTCTCCATCACTGTGCACCCAGGACCCCTGTCTCCAGCACTGTGTCCCCAGGACCCCTGTCTCCATCACTGTGTCCCCAGGACCCCTGTCTCCATCACTGTGCACCCAGGACCCCTGTCTCCATCACTGTGCACCCAGGACCCCTGTCTCCATCACTGTGCATCCAGGACCCCTGTCTCCAGCACTGTGCACCCAGGACCCCTGTCTCCATCACTGTGTCCCCAGGACCCCCGTCTCCAGCACTGCTCACCCAGGACCCCCGTCTCCAGCACTGTGCACCCAGGACCCCTGTCTCCAGCACTGTGCACCCAGCACCCCTGTCTCCATCACTGTGCACCCAGGACCCTGTCTCCAGCACTGTGTACCCAGGACTCCTGTCTCCATCACTGTGCACCCAGCACCCCTGTCTCCAGCACTGTGCACCCAGCACCCCTGTCTCCATCACTGTGCACCCAGGACCCCTGTCTCCATCACTGTGCACCCAGGACCCCTGTCTCCAGCACTGTGTCCCCAGGACTCCTGTCTCCATCACTGTGCACCCAGGACTCCTGTCTCCAGCACTGTGTCCCCAGGACCCCCGTCTCCAGCACTGTGCACCCAGGACCCCTGTCTCCATCACTGTGTCCCCAGGACCCCTGTCTCCATCACTGTGCACCCAGGACCCCTGTCTCCATCACTGTGCACCCAGGACCCCTGTCTCCAACACTGTGTCCCCAGGACCTCTGTCTCCATCACTGTGTCCCCAGGACCCCTGTCTCCATCACTGTGCACCCAGCACCCCTGTCTCCAGCACTGTGCACCCAGCACCCCTGTCTCCATCACTGTGCACCCAGGACCCCTGTCTCTATCACTGTGCACCCAGGACCCCTGTCTCCAGCACTGTGTCCCCAGGACTCCTGTCTCCATCACTGTGCACCCTGGACTCCTGTCTCCAGCACTGTGTCCCCAGGACCCCCGTCTCCAGCACTGTGCACCCAGGACCCCTGTCTCCATCACTGTGTCCCCAGGACCCCTGTCTCCATCACTGTGCACCCAGGACCACTGTCTCCATCACTGTGCACCCAGGACCCCTGTCTCCAACACTGTGTCCCCAGGACCTCTGTCTCCATCACTGTGTTCCCAGGACCCCTGTCTCCAGCACTGTGTACCCAGGACTCCTGTCTCCAGCACTGTGCACCCAGCACCCCTGTCTCCAGCACTGTGTCCCCAGGACCTCTGTCTCCATCACTGTGTCCCCAGGACCCCTGTCTCCATCACTGTATCCCCAGGACCCCTGTCTCCAGCACTGTGCACCCAGCACCCCTGTCTCCAGCACTGTGCACCCAGCACCCCTGTCTCCATCACTGTGCACCCAGGACCCCTGTCTCCATCACTGTGCACCCAGGACCCCTGTCTCCAGCACTGTGTCCCCAGGACCCCTGTCTCCATCACTGTGCACCCAGGACCCCTGTCTCCATCACTGTGTCCCCAGGACCTCTGTCTCCATCACTGTGTCCCCAGGACCCCTGTCTCCATCACTGTATCCCCAGGACCCCTGTCTCCAGCACTGTGCACCCAGCACCCCTGTCTCCAGCACTGTGCACCCAGCACCCCTGTCTCCATCACTATGCACCCAGGACCCCTGTCTCCATCACTGTGCACCCAGGACCCCTGTCTCCAGCACTGTGTCCCCAGGACCCCTGTCTCCATCACTGTGCACCCAGGACCCCTGTCTCCATCACTGTGCACCCAGGACCCCTGTCTCCAGCACTGTGTCCCCAGGACCCCTGTCTCCATCACTGTGCACCCAGGACCCCTGTCTCCAGCACTGTGTCCCCAGGACCCCCGTCTCCAGCACTGTGTCCCCAGGACCCCTGTCTCCATCACTGTGCACCCAGGACCCCTGTCTCCAGCACTGTGTCCCCAGGACCCCTGTCTCCATCACTGTGTCCCCAGGACCCCTGTCTCCATCACTGTGTCCCCAGGACCCCTGTCTCCAGCACTGTGCACCCAGAACCCCTGTCTCCATCACTGTGCACCCAGGACCCCTGTCTCCAGCACTGTGTCCCCAGGACCCCTGTCTCCATCACTGTGTCCCCAGGACCCCTGTCTCCATCACTGTGCACCCAGGACCCCTGTCTCCAGCACTGTGTCCCCAGGACCCCTGTCTCCAACACTGTGTCCCCAGGACCCCTGTCTCCATCACTGTGCACCCAGGACCCCTGTCTCCATCACTGTGCACCCAGGACCCCTGTCTCCATCACTGTGCACCCAGGACCCCTGTCTCCATCACTGTGCACCCAGGACCCCTGTCTCCATCACTGTGCACCCAGGACCCCTGTCTCCATCACTGTGCACCCAGCACCCCTGTCTCCATCACTGTGCACCCAGGACCCCTGTCTCCAGCACTGTGCACCCAGGACCCCTGTCTCCATCACTGTGCACCCAGGACTCCTGTCTCCAGCACTGTGTCCCCAGGACCCCTGTCTCCAGCATTGTGTCCCCAGGACTCCTGTCTCCATCACTGTGTCCCCAGGACCCCTGTCTCCATCACTGTGTCCCCAGGACCCCTGTCTCCATCACTGTGTCCCCAGGACCCCTGTCTCCATCACTGTGTCCCAGGACTCCTGTCTCCAGCACTCTGTCCCCAGGACTCCTGTCTCCATCACTGTGTCCCCAGGACCCCTGTCTCCATCACTGTGTCCCCAGGACTCCTGTCTCCATCACTGTGTCCCCAGGACCCCTGTCTCCATCACTGTGTCCCCAGGACTCCTGTCTCCATCACTGTGCACCCAGGACCCCTGTCTCCATCACTGTGTCCCCAGGACTCCTGTCTCCAGCACTGTGTCCCCAGGACCCCTGTCTCCATCACTGTGTCCCCAGGACTCCTGTCTCCAGCACTGTGTCCCCAGGACCCCTGTCTCCATCACTGTGTCCCCAGGACTCCTGTCTCCATCACTGTGTCCCCAGGACCCCTGTCTCCATCACTGTGTCCCCAGGACCCCTGTCTCCATCACTGTGTCCCCAGGACCCCTGTCTCCATCACTGTGTCCCCAGGACTCCTGTCTCCAGCACTGTGCACCCAGGACCCCTGTCTCCATCACTGTGCACCCAGGACCCCTGTCTCCATCACTGTGCACCCAGGACCCCTGTCTCCATCACTGTGTCTCCAGGACTCCTGTCTCCATTCCTGTGTCCCCAGGACCCCTGTCTCCAGCACTGTGCACCCAGGACCCCTGTCTCCAGCACTGTGTCCCCAGGACCCCTGTCTCCATCACTGTGTCTCCAGGAGTCCTGTCTCCAGCACTGTGCACCCAGGACTCCTATCTCTAGCACTGTGCCCTCAGAACTCCTGCCTCTAGGAGGGACCCCTTTGCCTCCAGCACTGCCTCCCCAGGACCCACAGCCCTCCCACCCCTTTCTTCAGGTTCCTTGTGTTATCATCTGTCGCCATATCAGGGACACCTAGAAAGTGTCAAGTTCCTCTCTCCATGCCCTCTCTGCCCCACCTGTTGAGGTCTGACGATGTTCTTGAAGTTCACGGGTTGGAATCTTCATTCCCAAGGCAACAGTTGTGGGAGGAGGGAACTACAAGAGCTGACTAGTCTGCTCAGGCTGCATCCTTCTTCCTTTCCCTCAGCATTGGCTGTCCCAGCCCAAACTGTGAGCCAACTAAATTTATTTTCTGTATATTTTATCCAGTCTGGGATATCTTGTTACAGCAGCACAGCACAGACTGAGACACACTTAACCCGGCTTCCCAGTGTTAAGCCCTGCGAAACACGGGGCCCTGACACCAGCCTGCTTGCCTATAGGTACTTTTCCCCAGAAAAGAGGGCAAGGCCTATCTTGTCACTGTGCATGTCCACCAGTATCTGGCTGGAGTTCAGAAAACATTTACTGAGTGATTGAAGCCCCGTAGGACTCACATAGCATTGTCGATTTGTACCCCAATAAAAATCAAAGGAAGCACAATGGCCACAGCCAGCTGCTTATCATTAAGTGTGACCTTCAGAGATAAATAAATGCACGCTCAGAGCAGGGCTATTTTGACAAGACAGGAGCAAGTACAAAACAAGCGGGCACCTAGGACTGTCCTGCTAGTCTAGACACCCCAGGGCAGCAGGTGGTCAGGCTGCCGCACCTCCGCTGTGGCTGAGTTAGTGTCTGCCCCACGAGCCAGAGCCTGACTCTAAGGACGGTGTCCTCCACCCGGACCAACTGGCCTGGGTGCCTTCCCGCACACGCCAAGCAGTGTGCTCTCACTGGGCTCTGACTTCCTGTTCTGCCCGGGTCATAAATCGTACCCTGTGGAACGCAATGCAATTTTATTAACTGGAGAGAGAGTCTTTTAATTCCCATGACTTAGACCACACCAGCAGTTTTGGAGGTGGTCCAAAGCCGTTAATTACATCCTGGTGATGAGGTGCAGATATGTTTTATTTGGGAATTGCTAATGATTTACAACATCCTCTCAAGATCTCATCTACTCAGTGAAACACTGCATACTCATAAACCTGTGTGACAAGGAATGTTATCAAATATTGCTGAAAATGTCATTTATTATGACTCTATCAGGAAGAGCCTATTAAACTGGACATTTCTGTCCCACTAAGGTCCTACTTGAGGTGGGTGGAATGGCAAAGATGGAAAGTATGTGAAGTTAGCAGTCTGAGGACAGTTCCTCAGGTTCTAGAGCCACAGGTTCCAGGCCAGGAGTGGAGGACACAGCAGAGTGAGAAGAAGGGGCCTTGGCCTTCCTGGGGCCACAGTGGGAATGTGCTTCCTGAACACGTTCTAAGCTCAGTCTGCACCCTGTGGTGGAGGCTCTGACTGTTCTCTCCTCCAGAGTCCTGGGCACCTCGTGCCTGGCTCGCAGCTCCTCAGGAGGTGCTCCTGGAGTGAGCAGAGCAGGGTTGGCCAGCCCCTGGCCGGCGCTCGGCGGCTGCTGCTACATTGGTGGACTGTGCCTGGAGCCTGCCTGCCTGCTCTCCAGTCCCTCCTCACGCAAGGCAGGGCGTGACAACACCTTTGAAAGGCTGTCCCTGGTGTCCAGTCCATGCCCTGTGCACTCAGCAAGCAGGACTCCAGCATTACCTGGAGACAGGAAGCCAGGCTGAAGCTATTTCCTCTTTCCCGGAGCAGGCGGGAGGTGGAGCGGGAAGACTTCCGGCCTAGTCATCTCCAACAGCAACTGTGCGAATCCGGATGGTCGAGAGGAGCGTTAATGCTTCTTATTAGGCTTAAAATTATCAAGACGGACTGACTGGTCATGGAGTAACATGAGGAAAATGTCAGCTACGACGTTCTGAGGAAAATGCAGAAAATACACATTTTCTTTAATATAGAAAATAGAAAAAGATGTTCACTAATGTGGATCTTTACAACAATTCTATGGACCTGATTAAGTATAAAAGTACACATGGAAACTATCTAAAAGTCAATTAAAAAGAAGCTGGGGACACACCCAACATTCTGTTATATTTGTCCATGGCAGAGAGGAATAAAATGGGTCTGCAGACCACATGAGGGGCAGCCCACCCTGCGTGTCCCAGAACTGGCCAGCACCACCTGAAACCTGGATGAGACATCAAAATACGGACTTGACTTTTTAAACCTGGACTGCGTGGAGGCGCACGCCTGAATGCTTTCCCCGGAGCATAGGCGACGTGCATCGTGCCAAAGGCCTCTGGAAAGCAAAGGCTGAAGAGTGTGCTCTGCTCCCTGGTGTGCTGGGCCTTCCTGTCGACAGGGTAGTGGGGCAGCTGCTGGGTGGCAGGTGCAGGTGGACCCTCCTCCCGGGACCCTCATGATGCGAGCCCCTGGAGATGCAGCAGGATTCATCCCACCCAGGAGGACGCTGACCTGCAGACACGGGTCCAAGCAGGAGAGATCAAGGTCAGCAAGGTGGAGGGGTCGGCTTGAGTCCTTCAGGCCATGGGCTGCTCAGGCCCTCCTCTGGCTCCTCACCTTGCTGTGGAAACTGGAACCACTGTCCATGGGAGCCGGGAGGAAGAAGGTACGGAAGGTAGGAGCCCAAGGTAGAGCTGCCTCCAGCCCTGTGTGCCCCGGCCAGCTCCAGGGATAAGGAAGCTGTCCTGCAAGAGCACAGGACACGGCAGCCAGGACACAGCCCCGTCTGGCTATCCGAGGCTGGTCCACAAACAGCCTGGTCCTGTCGGGTCTGGGGAAGGTCCCAGCTGTGGAAGAGCATGGACATCATCTCTGGGAAAGGCAAGGCTGTTGGAGTGCTGCGGGGAGCCAAGCCTGACACCAGAGGCTTCAGGACCAGCCCTGAGATCCCAGAGGCACTGGGGGCTTCCTGGACCTTCCTGGACCTTCCTGGGGACGCAGCCCGCTGTGACTGCTGTTGCTTCCACGGTGCTTTGCTCCTGCTCTATCCGAGCTCCTCCCTGTGCCTGCCTCTCAGGAGGCCACGGAGAGCCACAGCATGCCGCTCGGCGGTAGAGGAGAAGTTCCGACTTTGCAGGCTGCTGCCTTCAAGGCCGACACCTGCAGGCCCGGTGGATTCCTGGCTGCTGAGCGAGATCGGCCAGCCTACTGGCCCTGGTCAAGATGCAGCTGTGCAGCACGAGTGGCCCTGGCTCTGGGGAGACTGCCATGTAGGCATGGTGGTCCTGAGGCAGGGCAAGCCAGAGCTGAGGTGGGTCAGGTACGCCATTCTGTCACCCTGCTGCAGCCGGGACTGCGCCCAGGGGGGATGCCTGCCACAGAGGCACACTCGGTAAGCAGTGCCGCAACTTCAGACGCCCACTGAGTATGTGCAATTCAACGACTTCCACCTCCTGCTTCCCAGAGCAGGGAGCAAACAAGAGTAAGCTAAGCCTGAAGGGGATTCAGGACCATCCAACTGCGTTGTTGCTTTTCTCAGCCTAATTAGCATAAGTCTGAGCCCTTCCCTAGACTAGCACGCTCGGCAGAGAAGACTTGCTATCCGCTCCTCTCCGGTGTTGCCGGAGTTGTGCTCCTGTTACTCAGTGAGTTCTGTTGTTACACTCACTCGGCCTGGTCTGTGGGTTTCATTCTTTGAATTCAAGAGATAAGAACCCAGAAGGAAGAGGGTCTACTGCAGCACTGGTGGCACAGCCTGCCGTCAGGAGCCGCAGCACTTCTTGGAGGCAGAGGCTGCAGCTTGGCAGACCCCACCCGGCAGCAGAAGCAGTGAGTGGAGTTTCACCTCAAAACTCTGGTTCCATAGGCACCCCCTCTTCAATTAACTGCTAATACTTAAAATGAGTCACCGTGGCTGCAGTGATCTGCAGCTTCCCAGACTGCTCACCAGCAGTACTGGCGAATTCAGCTTCTTAAACTCTAGTTATGTGGCTTCTATCATCGTTTCTTGTGTATGGACCACACCTCTAACGAGTAGCTCCCTTACTTGGGAGTGGTGCTGAGATTTCTTTAAGACGAGTTTCAAGAGGGATCCCTGGAACTGAGGGACATAAGGATCTCTGCCAGCTTTTGCTGGGGTGGCTTTTCCATTGGGATTTTAAAACCTTTGCAAAAAAGACCATGGTAGTTCCAGCCCCTTGAGACTGACACAGCCCAGAGCAGAGTAAAGCCTGGTGCCAGTGAGCAGAAACCACCCTGTTGGGTGCAGCTGTAATTTCTGGACGGCATGTGTGGTGAGTGTTCACGGCTTTGTTTTATTGTCATTTCATTGTGTGTGTGTTTTTTTTTTTTTTTTTTTTTTTTTTTTGCAGTGCTGAGGATCGAACCCAGGGTGTTGTGCTTGCAAGGCAAGCGCTCTACCAACTGAGCTATCTCCCTCATTGTGTTTTCTTATGCCCAAAGCCTACTCATCTACAGGAATGAACTCATCGTATGAAGAAGCGTCTTGCTCTGGAAGGCGGTGTTGGGGGGACTCAAGCTGGAAGCCAGAATCACCTCCGGAGAGGACAGCAGACCCTGAGACCCACCGCAGGAGGACATGGCCTACCTTCTAGCACTCAGGGCAGAGTTGTGAGACTGATTCCAGATGACGCTCCACCACTCCCGTCGGCGGGACGCGTCTGTGTAAGCTGCAGCCTGGGCAGCCAAGAGAGCCTGTCTCAGTGCTCGTAGTGAGTCACAGCAAGGGAGTCCTGCCCTTGTCAGCTCTGAGGTGGCATCGGGCAGAGCCCAGGCCTCCCTTCCACCGAGTGGTGGATTGCAGCTTTGTGTTGGAGCCCCTCGCATGGGATCCGGCCTCCAGCGTCACCCCAAACCCCAGCAATCTCCACCGACGTCTCTCCAGGTTGTTCTCACACAAATCCAAAGGCTGTCCCAGAAGATAAGAGTGAAAGCAGCAGAATTTACTTAAGTGTGAAGAACAGAAACAGAACTCTTGCCATGGCAAGAGGGAGGCCAATGGCATGATTTCTCTCTGAGCGAGCTGTCTAGGGGATTACCTAGCGCTTGGGTCAATGCTGTGAGTCCAAACTTGTGCCGATCAGGTTTGGAAAGGCACCAAAGCTGTTGTAACCACACTGGAGCCTGAATTTCCGTTTGGGGTCACCCCAGGCCCAGTCTCCCCCTGTCAGGCAGCCAGTGGGAAGCCGAGCCTGTGGGACCCTGGAGGCCGGGGGTTCTGGCTACAGCGCTGTGCAGAGGGGTGTCCACCCTGGGGCTGGTCTTGGGGTGGGCTCCACGCGGCTGCAGCTTGCAGCCATTCCACAGCTCCAGGACGAGGGCTTGGCCTCACTCAGGCATGTAGACACAGGAATTTTACTCTAAAGACAATATGGTGGGACGGTTTTCCATAGGCCACAGGCACTGAGCGTCACAGCCGTGGAACGGCAGCGCTGACCTGGGAATCCAGCTGTCCTCCAGGAAGCCAGACACTAAAGACATTTGCAAATGTGACAGATTACTTTGGTAAATACATTTATTTTTCATAAAATATCTATTCTAATGAGCAATGAGTTTAAAATGATTTAAAGCAAATGAATAACTATCTCTAAGATGTCCCCATCTCTATTTCACTGTGAATATTGATAGCTATAATCCACATGCAGGACACAGTCTGGGTCCTCACTAATGATTAAGAATGTGAAGGGATTCTGAGACCGCAGTGTCTGGGAGCTGCTGACATAGGAGCTTTCCTGGGAAAGGTCACTGGTGGGGGTCTGCGAGGCGGAGGGCAGGACTCAAATGGATCTGTAACCTTTTTTCTCAAAAACTAAATCCAGGTACAGAAGAATTTTAGCATTCCATGGAGCCAGGGAGTTGTTATACTGTACTTTTGTATCTTTGGGTGCATTTTAAATAATTCGTAATAAAAATAAATTGCCAGGAACATGTCAGTTAGAGTTATGGAAGCAATTACCAGAAATGCTAACAAGGAACGTGGCTGAGTTTCCCGAGCAGCATGAGACCAGAGGTGGGCGAGCGAGGGTGGCAGATGAGGTCCCTGGGGCAGGTGTGCAGGTTCCATTCCACTTGGTACTCGATACACCTCCGCACCTCCATAAAAATAGAATCTTCAAAACATCAAGTGAGGAGAAAGAGAAAAAATGGCAAGCGCCATGCAGAATGTAGAGCCGAGGAGGAACGGCCCAGTGGTGCTGGGCTGTGGGTCTACGGGACGTTTTCTTCTCCTCCGTCTTTTGTCTGTTCTGCTATGTGGTTGTATTGCTTATGCAGCATAATATTATTTCTAAAATTAGCAATGGATCAAAAAATTCAGATTATTCCTTTTTTCTCCCGGGAAGCCTGACTCTGGCTGCCATGTGGTTCTCTCTCCTGGTTCCTCTCGCGTGGGTGGTTGCCAACCTTCTGCACCTTAGAGCCTGTGATCCTAGGTGGATTCTTTACCTTGCAATCCCAAGAGCTCTCTTTGGACATGCTGTTCACTTTCCTGAATGGCACGGAGCCGAGGCCACCTCCTCAGAGCACATGAGCTGCTAATCACTCTGAGGTCCTCCTGTGGCCACCTAGACCAAATGCTCACTTGACACTAGTGACTCAGCATTGATCTGCGTCAGGGCCCAGGGCAAGATTTGGCGCCATCTCCTTGGACTCTGTTGGTGGCAGCTCTTTGCCAGGGAGAAGCGGAGCCCCTGGAGCTGGGGCAGCAAGAAGCCATTTTGTGGGCAGCTGCCCAGCTCCATAGGCATGGCCCACCTGGCCTCAGGTGGACACGTGCACCTCCACGATGGCGCAGCCTGCACCTGCTGCCTGCAGCTCCGCTGGCTCTGCGTTTGGAGGGAAGTGGGTGAAGAACGGGACAGGGAAGGCAGCTCCGTCAAGCCCAGGGTTTTATTTGGTCCTCTCAAAGGAAGATTGCTGCACCCTGGCCAGGTTAGACGGAAAAACTGAAGAGGAGAAGTTGTACTTTAGGAATCGGAAGTAAAGGATGTTTGAGTGAAACCTACAAGAGCTTCTCTATGAGTCATCAAGGGCTAGTTAGCTTCCGAGGCCTGCCGAAGCAAGTGACCACGTCCAGTGGCTTCAAACAGGAAGAACAGCTCAAACTCCAGGTGTCTTTGGGGCAGATTCCCTCTGGGGGGCTCCGAGGGAGTCTGTCCATGCCCCGTTCCTGGTTTCTGCTTTGGCTGGTGTCCCTGGGCCGGTCGGTGCTGCTCACTCCAGGTCCTGCCTCTGTCTTCACATGGCCTTCTCTGTCTCTTTGCATCCTCTCTTTTGCTTAGAAGGTTACTAAGCTTTGGATTTGTGGTACATCGTGATGATTCATCTCACGATCCTTAATGAACTACATCTGCAAAGACCACGAATTTCACATTCTGAGATTCAAGGTGAATGTGAATTGGAGGGTACGTCATCCAAACCACTACTAAGGTCAAGCAAAATAAAGTACTAAAGGCACGTGTCCCAAATCTAATTCTTGTTTCAAGTGAAGGACATGGGTTAAACACAGGCCACACACACACACACACACAAGCTGTTTATTCCAAAACAACCAAATAACTTCTGATTTGAAGTACCAGTCACCCATCAATCTATTAAGGATGTACTCATCAATACGATGCTGAGTACCTTAATGCCTCTGCACTGTTCCAGGTGTATGCACTTATAATGGAAACTGAGCCTTTGCAAGAACCAAGTTCAACAGGAAATAATCTCATTCCCCTTCCAGTTTGCAAACAGAAACTTTGTTATCAAATGGACAAGACACTGGAAGAGTGTTTGCAGGTATGATTATAACATATGCTGCAGTTGTACTACTCTTTGAAGTTGTGTGTGTGTGTGTCTGTATGTGTGAATGTGTGTGCATATGTGTCTGTGTGTGCATGTGTGTGTGTGCACGTGTGTGTCTCTGTGTGTGCATGTGTGTCTGTGTGCATGCGTGTGTGTATGTGTGTGTGTGTGTGTGTGGACAGACAGATATTGAGAGGCAGTTGGGCAGGACCGAGGAGGAGTGTGGGGTGCGTGCTCTCAGCCCCCATCTCTTCCTGCACAGCTCCATTTGCAGCGGGGCTGGGCGCATGTGCCTGGGCCCTCACAGTGGATTGGACGGATCAAGTCCCTCATTTTCAGGCCCCGAGCAGTTCCCTCTGCAGTCCCGCTCTTCTGTGGAGAACAGGTGGCCGTGCTCCAAATGTGTCTGCAGAGCCAGACAGAGCCAGCATGGACCCCTGGGCCTGCACAGGGGAGAGACCCACAGAGCCCCTGGGTGGTGCTACTGGGAGGAGGTGGAACCTTCGCAAGGTGGGCCTAGAGGTAGGTCCTGAGGTCCCTGGGGTGCTCCCTGGAGAGTGGCGTGGGACCCCAGTCTCTCCCTCCTCCCCTCTGACTCCCTGGCTCATGGCAGGAGTGGTTCTGCTCTGTCACACTCCCCTACCAGGCCGTGTTGCCCACACAGGCCCAAAGCAATAGTGCCAACGCATCGTGGTCCAGCATCTCCAGCACTGTGAGCCCTGAGAAACCCCCTTGTCACAAGCTGATGAGCTCACATAGTTGTGACAGTGAAGGAAAGTGGACTAGCACGTGATCGACCTTGCGGAGGCCCAGAGCGTCAGGCACGTCCCTCTCCCGCAGGCCTGCGCCTGAGCCTGGGCATGGCCTGCTTCCCCTGCAGAGGGAGCCCTTCCACAGGCCGGATCCTGTGCCTTATTGGTTTTTAACGCCCAGTCCCAAGCCCATTGAGCACACAACTTTCTGATTTGACTTTCTGGATGAAAGAGGAAGAATTCATCAAAATGTCGTTTATAAGCAAATGTTCAAGAATAATCTATTATAAAAGTGAGATCTTCCATTATTACCACTGACGTCTCCTGCCTGATTCTGCACAGTTCCAGCTGGGTCTTCGCCCCCGGCAGGCTCTCTGCACTGGTTTCCAGTCACCTCCTCTCTGTGCATCCACACCCTGACTCCAGCCTGCCCACCCCTCTCTGGGCAGACACTCCACCCCCTTCCCAGGAACAAAGGTGACCTGGGGGAAATGGCCCTTTCCCATCCTGGCAGACACAGTTGCAGGAAGTGACCCTTCTGTTGGCCTCACTCCCTGCAGCTTCCAGGAGCACACCTCCTGCTCTAACTTCACGGGTGGCTCTGCTCATGGCGTCTCCCCTGCGGTGTGTAATCCTTCTCAAGATTTCCATTTCTCAAAGCAAAATTCCCCCTGCCAACCCTGGTGACGAGAGGGACAGAGGAGCTGTGTTTGCCCCAGTCCACAACATTGCCTGATGGATACCAGGACAGAGAGCAACCTCTTTCGGCTCGTCCTGGGGTCTGTTCCAAAAGGATGCCAGAGGAGGCCAGCGGACACTGTAGAACAGGTTCATTTCCACCACCACCGACTTGACCACAGGCAGGGAGGCCGACAGCCCCAGAAACTTCCCTGTGCTCACAGCGCAAGTTAATTCTTCCATCCATGGAAACCTTCCCACTTCTGCACGGCCATCACCGAAGGGTGGAGTCACACAGCCCACGTGGCTCTGCCTCTGACCACAGCTCTGCTCACCTGTGTGGTGTCCCCTGAGGATCAGCACTGGGGAAGGGAGGCCCTGCCAGCGCACACAGAGGGGAGGGCGCGGGGCAGCCTCTAGCCAGGCCCTCCGCCTAGCGGTCACCAGCTGAGGGTCAGGGCTCCGTTGCTGTCACTGCTCTCCCCACACCTGTGCAGCTCACCTGATTCAGCAGCTCAGTCCCTCCGTCCTGCCAGCCGCCTTCTGTATTTCACTCCTGTGCAATCGATTCCCTCTTGACCCCAGGCGTCCATAAACACAGCTTCCTGGCATCTCTCACCATGCTGAGGGCCTTGGCTAGGGCCACGCCTGGCTCCTGCGGCAGGCCTCCCTCCTCGGAGGTGAGGCCCCTGAGTTGGGCGCCACAATGCGGTGGGTCCCCAGTGAATTCTTGTTAAATGAATAGATGGAAGGAACAAATAAAATGGCCCCCTTCATCCAAGCAGCCTGTCACCAAGTCTCAGCCACTGGACTCCTCCACCGGCCTCGGGTCAGCGCCCTTCCCTCCCTGCCGAGCTGTCCCAGGCCTCCTTCCTCCCTGCTGGGCTCCTGCTAACCTGGCCCTCAACCTCCGCCCTCCTTCTCAACACCACTCCCCTCGGGGCCTCTGCACGATTGCCCACGTCCACACTGGGTGGAGCGTGAGGCCAAGCCAGGCTCCGAGGTCCTGCGAGCCGGGATCCACTCTTATTATCAGTGTCTCCCTCTCCACCTCCTGCTCACTCCCCTGCACCAGCCCCATGGAAGGATCGTCAGTCCACTTGTGCCAGGCTTCTTTTTTGAAGATCAACTTTCAGTTTTAGTATTGTTTTAACTTACGGAAAAACTGAAAAGACCGTGCAGAAGGGTCCTGATGCCCCTGGACCAGTTTCCCCCACAGTCAGCGTAGACATGCCTTTGAACGTCCGTCACAACCCATGAATCCACGTGACGTACTGACTGACATCCACGGGGTACTCATTCCCCACCATCTTTTTTCCGTCTGCAGATCCCACCCAGGAGGCTACGTTACGTGTGGTCATCATGTCGCGTGGCTCCTCTGGGCAGTCACGGTGTCTCAGACTTTCCTGGGTTTCAAGGTCCTTCCTAGCACTGAGGGGCACTGGTCAGGGGTTCGTAGGATGTCCTCAACCTCATGATATGGAGTTTGAGGAAGAGGATGCAGAGGAGAAGTGCCATTTCAGGCTGAGGGTCCCACCTGTGTGGTGGCCAGCTTGGGCCAAGACCCTAACAGGAGAGGTTCTGAGGACACTGTGAGCAGAACAAGAACCTGCAAGCTGTTCTGGCCCTGGAGACCCACAAGCAAGGACACTCTGCCGTGCAGGGCAGGTGGCCTGGTGCATCAGAGACGCTCCGTAAACCTCAGAGTCTTCGCTGCAGAAAGGCTGGACAGAGGTTCTTCCCATAGCCCGACCCTCGAGGCTGCCTCTGCAGGGCCTTTGGAGTGCTGCCTGTCCCTTTCCATCAGTCTGGCTTCACTGGATCCCCAAAGGGCAACCAGGTACTCTGGGGCCATTTGCTAAGTGGCACCTTGGAAGAAGGAACTCTGGAACGCCTGTTCAGTGCAAGGACAAGCCAAGGCCAGCCCAGGGAACCTCGGGGCCAGCAGAGTATGGCTGCTGGGGACCTGGGCTCTGCTTTTGAAGCCATTTCCCAGCCTGTGATCTTGGGTTTTTACTCTGTTCAGAAGAAAGAAATTAATTCACAATAAAAATAATGTCTGTAGCACTGAAAGAATTGCTGCTAATTACAATCTTCTCAAGCTAATGTTCCTGGGAGTTACTGAAAGAGAAAGAATGAACTTCAAAAGAGTAGTTAGATTTCAGCTAACAGCTAATCCTCCAACTGCCAGTTTAGAAGCCAGGAAAAGTACAATTTCTTTTAAAAAAAAAAAAAAAAAAAAAAGGAAGGAAGGAAGGAAAGAAGGGAGGGAGGCCTGAGAGGGAAGGAGGGAGAGGAGGCAAGAGGGAGAAAAGAGGTGTATGGCCTCCATTGAACGCTGGAGTCTTCAACCGGGGAAGAACAAGGGCTTGGTAATAATAACCTGCCTGTGCCGCTGGTTTTATGGAGACCTCTAAGTACAAAGAGAGCAGTTTGTTATGACAGAAGAGGAAGTCTGCCCCGTAAGGGCCTTTATCCGGGATAAATAAACAGGAACTGCAGAGGAATTTTGAAAGTCGATAAAGATGAGCAGGAAACAAACACGTTAAAAATTAGTTGAAAAGACTGAAACTGCACACGGTGAAATGCCCCAGATAACAGCTCTGGGGAGCCCCTTACGACTGGGGTTCAGTTTTGCATGGGGGGACTGCTGTGCAGGGGCTTCAGGGGGGCCCCCGGGGCACAGGTTCAGGTCCTCAACCCTGTTGTCTGACCCAATGTCATGGCACTAAACTTGTCACCACCTGAGAGTTTCCTAGAGCAGCGGATGCCAGGACACCTTGCAACTGCAGCTGGCCTGAGTGGACCAGAGAGTCTGTCCCTGACTCACTCCCCTCCTCTTGGAACAGCAGATTTCACATTCCTAAGGTCCATGGTCCACCCAGCAGGGGACTTGGATTGCGAGGACAGTGGGAGTGTGTGCTTTTGCTGAGACTTGGGTTTTCATCACAGGCTGATCCGCGGGTGTTGGGTTTGAAGACACCTGGGAGAGAGGAAGGGCGTGTATGGTCAATCCCGTGTGTCCCCTTGGACAGACTAAGGTGCCCAGCGTTCAGTCAGCCTGGGTGTTGCTGCAAAGGTATTTTTAAGATGTGATTGAAATGAAATCTGCAGACTGAGAGGAAAGCAGGTTGCCTTCCATACTGTGGGTGTACCTCAGCCAATGAGGCAGGGCCTTAAGAAACGAGACCGAGTAGAAAGGAAAGAAGAAGAAAAGAAGGTACAGGAGGACAGTCGGGACGGTCAGTGCAGAGCGACCTGGAAATGGGTTCCTGAAACCACGCTCCCCACGGGCACCCTGCAGAGCTGCCGGGTGGAGGGGAGTCTGGCTCCGCCCCTGTCCTTCCAGGCCTTTCCGATGACATCAATGGTAACAGGGAACATGTTCCAGACGCTTTCACCTCAAGTGCAGCCCATCCTCATTATTCACGGATTCTTGCTAAAAGTTATTTGTAACCCCCAGATCCGTGCCCCCATGCAGAGCCACCTGATGGGCATACTCCCAGCTGAAGCTGAATGAGGCCCCCTGCCTTCCTTCTTATTTCAGATCTTACACTGTAAACAAGTATCTTTTTCTCCACCTGCCGAGAGCCCTGTTCCCAACGCCCTCCTGAAGTGCTCCTGAGCACAGCAGGCTGAGACGCACACACGCACGCACCGCAGAGCTTCCTTCCAGCCCCCGCTGTGGCCCTGCTGGCCCTGCGTCACGCTAACCAATCCTCAACGTGTGTTAATTAAGGTGCCTTATGCAGAGGCATACATACGAGGAGGTGACGTATGGGAGGGTGGATGGAGTAAGTGTGACCAGAGGCTCGCAGCCGGCTCGCCCAGGGCTGCACCCAGGAGCAGGGCTTCAACGTTCCCCAGCTCAGGTTCAAGGTGACTTTATGGAGAAAACCACGTGGTAATGAGAATCACTACACAGTTGACACTGGGCTCTCGGGTGGGCATCCTGATCCTGGCCTGGTGCTGGATGCCATGGCAGTGCTCAGTGCTCACGGTGACGTGATGGAGCATCGACCTTGGAGGAAGGGTCGAGTGCCTCTCAGGCTGTTTGATGTAACCCTCACTGGCACCCTGAGAAGCACACACTATTGTTACCAAGGACTTGAGGGAGGGGCTTCGTGGGCTTGAGTAACTGCCCAGGGTCATCACAGAACTGGTGACTGTTGGGACTAGAAGTCCAGCCCTGACAGTCTGACAGTGAAGCCCTGGGGACATGCTGAATGCTACTGATCACCCACCTTCCCCTCCTGCCTGGGCAGAGTTATGGGTGTTGGGGGACTGTTATGCTTTGGATGGGAGGTGTCCCCCAAAAGCTCACGTGTGAGACAATGCAGGACGGTTCAGAGGAGAAATGACTGGGTTGCGAGAGTCTTAACCTAATCAGTGGATTACTCCCTGGTGGGATTACTGGGTGGTGACTGACGTGGTGGGGTGTGGCGGGAGGGGATTGGAATTGGGGCATGGCTTTGGGGTGTATGTTTTGTATCTGGAGAGTGGAGACTCTCTCTCTCTCTCCTTCCTGACCACCTGAGCTGCTTCCCTCTGCCACACTCTTCCACCCCGATGTTCTGCCTCCTCTCAAACCCCAAGGAATGGAGCCCGCCTCCTGCGGACTAAGACCTCTGAAACTGCAAGCCCTCAAATCAACCTTTCCTCCTCTGTAATTGTGCTGATCTTAGTCACAGCAGCGAAATAGCTAAGACAGGGACCAAGACAGGAGGGTGCGCAGAGACCCCAGATCAATGCCCCCATGCATATGACACAGGAACCCTTGGGGACACTCAGGCTGCAGCAGGCGGTGTGCTCAGGGCCCTTTCTTTCTGTGTTTGTGCACCTGAGGTGTATTTTGGCTTTGTGGTCACCACAGCTGACACAACCATCTTAGACTATTTTATGCAGATAACAACTTCCTCTCGATCACAAACAATTCTACGTTTTGACTATTTACTTAAAATGCACACTTTCTGTTTTCAATATTGACATTTATATCATTCTGTGATTCGTGTCTCTTAACAATCTATTTGATCTATAGTTGTCTCCAATAATTTTATCTCTCCATATACTGGAGATAAAAATTGATTTACACACCAAGGTTAGTCCTGGCGTGTTTAGAACATGACTCAGTATTACTTAGAGTAATTGGTGTCTGTGATTTTATGTGTTTTATATTAGTAATTAGTAATTTTGTTCGTTTGTTCCAGCTTGACTCCCTTTAGCAGTTCCAGTGGGACAGATCTAAGGGTGGGGAACTTGGCTTTTCTTTGGGAAAGTCGTCATTGATTTCCTCCTCATTTCTGAGGGAACAGTTTTGCTGGACAAAGTATTCTTGGTGGGTGAGTTTTTCCTTTTTTCCCTTGAGTACATTGAATGTATCATCCTGCTCTCTCCTAGCTTACAGGGCTTCTGTAGAAAAACTCCTTGAGGGCCATATTGGGACTCCCTTGTCCCAAATGAAGACTGATGTTTTTAAAGCTCAGCAGTTTTTGTGCACTGCAGACAAGTACATGTCTCACAGAGTAACAAGGTCCTTCATGTTCCTGAACCCTGACAGGTGAGAACAGTTCAGGGAGCTGCACATGTCTCATGCCCAACAGGGCAGATGTCATTACTCGGCAAAGCTGAGGTAGGTGGTGGGGATCTTCCTTATACCTCAGACATGGAATCAGGAAACGTGTTCTCTCTCCTCCGCTTTCTTTTTTTTTTTTTCTTTTTCTTTTTTTCTGTTGTTGTTGCTTTGATCAAAAAGACAGAAAACACTCTTAGTCTGGGGTAAGCAAAATAAAAGAAAATTGTAGTTGAAAGGAACCCTGTGTGATTACATGCTATTCTTCCAGCCAGTGTGAGAACAGTCACGAATTTAATGGAGCATTGCACTTGAATCAACTTGAACTTGAAACAACTTTGTAGCAGGTATCCAAGAAAATTAAATTCCACAAGAATCTTCACACAGGGTTGCCCGTGGCATCCAGCATGGAACTCTGCAATGCTTTGTAGGACATCTGAAAGTTAGAGAAGAGGAATTCACCTCCACTTTCTGATCTCAGGCCTCTTCTCATTTAAGAAGTGCATTGGATGGTCTGGTCTGCTTGTCAGTAGACAGAAATCCTAGGAAATTTATAGAAAGAAACCCACTGTGATTCTGGGTAACCTTTAAGTACCCCACAAAAGCCTGGTTCCGAAAATATGAAGACAAACACTATTTTAGAATATGAGAATATTTATTTTATTTAAACCATGTGAGTGATATAATATCCAAAAGCAAACAAACAAAAAAAGTGGTTTCATCCTTTACCCACGCACACCCCACTTCTTAATAAAGGGGTGAGGAATCCGGGGATCAGTCTCTAAACTGAATGCAGATTTTGTTTCTATAGTACTCCCCGTGGCTGTCACAAACTGGGAACAGACATTAACCAGGCAGCATCCAGAAATCCAAGGTCAGTGTAGAGCTGACCGAAAAAAGAAGAGACAGAGGGTCCTAAGGGGCAGGTTGGCGCCTGCAAGTTGAAGAAGCAAGAGCCGTCGGAAGGAACGTCAGCAGGAAAGAGCCAGACTGCACTCCTCTGCCGCAGCCACCTCCCTCAGCGAGCCCGGGGTGGCTCTGCTCTCCACGGCTTTCCAGGGGTCACCTCTCAGCCCCTCAGAGTTGCACGGCTCACTTGCTCCACACTCCAAATCACCTTCCCAGGCCCCACGCTCTTCCCTTTGTCATCTTCTAACAATATTATACCTTTCCTTTTTATTAAGTTTGCTGTCCAGAACAGAGACCAGCACACCACAGCCCTCCAGCCAAATCTGGCCCCCGCCCGCTGTTAGTTAACATGGACATTCTCATCACGTTCGGCGCACAGCCAGGCCCTTTGCGGCGGCAGAGAGGCAGGGCTCACAAAACCAAGGATTCGCACTCTGGCCCTTACAGAGGGTCTGCCCTCTCGGGTCCAGAATACAAGCTCCATCAGCACAGGGAACGGGTTTGCTGGTTGGTGTCCCAAGTGCTGGGCAAACGTTTGCGACAGGAATGGATGAACGGCGCCTTCGGGCAGGTGTCCTGTTCTGCAGCTTCAAAAGGGAGAGGCGAGGGAAACCGAGTCACCACATCCCCAGGAGTACCACCCCTGGAACCCGGAAAGCTCTGTGCTCCACGCGGAGACCTTTATGTCTCTACTGATTAAGAAAACACTGGACGTTCATGAGAGGTCTTCCCATTCTCCAAGTTCAGGAATCGCAGGACTAAGGGGTTTGGTCAGTGGGGCAGGCTGGTGAAGTTTGCTGGTGAAGTCTCTGGGATCCCCCCTTCTCCTGGATTCCTCAGGAGAATCTTAACTCCAGTCCTCTCCCATGGAGGTGTGCTTACCATGTCTGTGGCCTGGTTCAAAGGACATGTTTTCCGGGGGTGGGGAGAGAGGTTCCAGAACAGCCACGTCACTGTCCCCAGCCTCTACAGGAGGAGGGCAGGAGCTGGTGACAGTAAGTTCAAGCCGTGGTCACCCCTGAACCCAAAAGAAGCAGCAGGGAGATGTCCCAATTCCATCTCTGCTAGAGGGCTGAGGATACCTCTTCAATTTCTTACTTAAGATTCCTTTCTTACAGTTCTCTTAAATAAACCCAATTTATCTGAAGATTATTGCTTCTATGATCAATGAATTTCCATTTTAATGCGTACTGAAAAAGCTGTGATTTTGCAGGTGAGAGATTGAATCAGGAACAAGGAGCTAGAAAAACCATTTGAAAATGAGCAAGAAAAGAAAACACAGTGATTCATGTGCTAAGAGCATGAGAGAGGTGCGTTACCAGAAAATAACCTGCCTTCTAACCAGGAAGGCTGCTTTCTCCTCAGCAATAAATGGAAGCTCTTGCAACTTTGGTAAATATGGTTAGGAAAGCAAGTTACCAGGCTGGGGAGATAGCTCAGTTGGTAGAGTGCTTGCCTCGTAAGCCTAAGGCCCTGGCTTCAATCCCCAGCACCACAAAAAAAAAAAAAAAAAGAAAGAAAAACAAGTTACCTTGTTAAGAGCTAAGTTTTGTGTTTTTTCCCTTTTCTGTGATTTCTGTAAATTTTTTCAAACTTTTTCAAAATTAATTTTTAACCTTACTATTGGTACAGGAATCCATTTTCCTTATTATAAATTAGATCATCACAATATATTTTATTCCACATTTCCAAAATTCCTCCTTCAAACATCCCAATTATATCTATTATTATGGCATCTTGAGAGCTTTTACCCACCTTAAAAATACTTCTATGTTCATATGGATAGTTATATAGAAAATCCATTGCACTATGCCTCATTTTATCACACAGAGCAATGACAATGTATATTACTGTGCTTCATTCACACCTTATTTTCCAGCAGAAGGATTTTTGAGAGACATTTATTTTGTAAAGCAGATAGAAAATAGGTGAAAAGATAGCATTCATGTGTTCTTTTGGAAAGCTGTTAAGTTCCCCTCGTTAGCATCTGCTACTTGTTATTTATTCATCCGTCCACGATGGGCCTGGGTTTGGGGGCTCTCTGCTGTTGTAATGCCGTGGGGAGCATTCTTACTCGTCATGTCCGCGGGAGCCCAGCGTGCATTGCTCTGGGACAGACCTCTGGAAGCTGGGCCGCTGGGCCTGGGAGGCACAGTCATGAGGAGTTAGGTTCTGTGGGTTGCCTCCCTTAGCCGGTCACGACCACAACAGCAGTGTGCAAGTATGCGAACCCTTGGTGGCACCTGGCTTGACAGCGTGAGGCCTATGCAGTGGTCCCTCACTGGTGCTGGGGGGCAGGCCAGGGGAGGAGGGGTGCCTCTCAGTTGCTTGGCTGTTCCGATTTTCCTTTTTCACCCACCAAATGCCCACGCTGCTCATTTTGTTTCTTGGTCTTTTTGCTGTTGTTGTAGGAGTTCTTTAAGTACCGTCCTTCCAGCTCAGGGCTGGACTCCTGTCCTTTATCACGCAAGCTTTAAATGCTGGTGTGGTTATATTTAACTTGGTTTCCCTTTACACATTTTGCTTTTGTGTGAGTCTGTTTAAAAAGCTGTCCCTCCTCCACGCTTGCTTAGCGGATATACATCGAATGCTTTTCCAATAAATGGAAAATTTCCCTGTTTTGTTTGGATCACTAGTTCACTGGCCTGCAGGTTGTGGCAGAAGCTCAGGTTCACCCATCGGCTAATCCCACCTGTGGAAGCATCTGGTCTTTCTTAACTATTGGAAAAGCTGTCAATCATATTCTATACTATTTTATCTGAAAGCCTAAAATCATAAGCTCTGCTCTTCCAGCAACTTCGTAAGAGTAGCACTAACCCCCAGCCCTCGTGTGGTCTGAAACCCAGTTGGACTTGATTGGCTACTCTCCGTGGACAGGACGCCCAAGTAGATTAAAAGGAACAAGTCATAATATGTCACCTATCTCTTTTCCATTTATGTCGCATTTTCCAATCTCGCTCTTCAATAAGAGGACTCAGGACTCCCTGGTGTGACAGCTGACGGTGGGGCAAGGGCAGGAAACAGGCAGAGTGAGCCCCAGCCTCTGGTAGAGCTGGCAGTCGGGAAGTACTCAAAAGAAAACCCCAAGACCAGAGTCCTGCACAGTGACGGGGTGTGCCAAGGACACGGTACCCAAAAGAATGCCTGGGGACAAAGCTGGAGCAAAGGGGCAAGGTGACACATGGCGGGGGTCAATATGCAGGTCAACCACTCCAAGACAAATATCCGGAGTCACGGGACAGAAGCACGTAGGTGGGGGCTGCAGAGGGTTCCCTCTCCTGGGGCAATCTGAGTGACAAGAGACAGTCCACCTTCCAGGAGGGCACTCCGCCCCACTCCTTGCCCCTCAGGGTGGGCCGCAGATGGCAATTGCAGAGTCCGGAAGGGCAAAGGGCTAAGAGGATCTGCAGAAGGCACTGACTGAACTGAGCTGTACCAGGCCAGTGGACCAAATGGTCAGGACGCCCAGTCCCGTCGCTGACGTCTGATGGAGGAGGCGCCAACAAAGCAGTCACCTGTCTCTACCCCAAGCTCCAGTTTTCCACACATCCTGCCTGGTCACGCTGCCAGCTGGACTTATCGGAACCTGTCCTGGTCCCTGGGGTTGCCTGATTGATAATCATATTTGCTTTGCTCAAATAAACTCAGTTTGAGCTTGTCCAGGGATTTTCCCTTTTGACAAGTGTCACCTGTATCCTGGGGAAACCTGACTCACTCTGCCTTGGCCGGGTGACCGAGGCCGGCAGCAGTGCAGTCATGGTGGCGGCAGGCAGCCTGGACACAGGGCCACAGGAATGACCTCTGCAGTCTTTCGCCCCACACACCAGCAGGAGTCTGGTCAAAAGAAAAGCAGGCAAATCCCAGCCAAGGGACAGTCCACAACATGCCTGATCAGCAGTCCTCAAAACTGTCCAGGTCATCAAAATCAAGGAAAGGGCAGGACATGGTGGCACTGGACTATAATTCCAGCTACCAGGAGGTTCAGGCAGGAGGATCACAAGTTTGGGGACAGGCTCAGCAACTCGGTGAGAACCTCTCTCAAAATCAAAACCAGAAAGGGCAGCCTGGGGTGTAGCTCAAAGCTAGAACAGCCCTGGGTTCAATCCCAGGACCAACCAAAGCAAAACTAACAAAACGAAATACAAAGACCAGGAAACTGCCGCAGTCCCAAGGAGCATAAGGAGGCATGGAGGATCCTGGATAGGAGCCTGGGACACAGAAGGACCTAAGGTAAACAAGGCCACCTGAATAAAGCATGCACCTACCTGGATACTAACGCTGCCTCGTGGGTTCACCGTGGTTATAAATGTACCCTGCTCATGTATGATGGTCACCTGGTGTTGGGGACATGGGTACTCTCTCTACGTTTGCAAATCCAAGAAATATTATCACATAAAGAACTTCCTTAAGAAGAACGAAGAGGTGCTGGGCTCTGTCCTCATGCCATAACGCCACAAGAGCCAGGCTGGAAGGTGCATGCAGAGGCGAGGCTGGACCCGAGGGGAGTCAGGAAGCGCTCCCAGCAGCTGGAGCAAGCCGGACTCTCCCTGCTGATTCCCAGCCTGCAGGACCAGGAGGGCTTGGTGAGGACAACCAGCCGAGAAGATGCTGCTACACCAAAACAAAACCGGGACATCATCCTGTGCTTGCTTCCCCATGACGAGGACCAGGAGATTCGCTCACGGAACCCGAGAGGTGCGCAGCGCTCTGTCGGGCGTGCAGTCAATCTGCAGTCCGCCGTCTTTCCTGGTGGACTCTTCCCTTACGCACTGACTGGGAGAAGACTCTTTAGCTTTAGGACCTAGAAACAGCGGGACCCCAACAGTCAGACCATCCCCACTGTCAGTAACAACATGAGACTTCTTGAGTTTAAAATGAGAGTAGCACCCCCACCCGCCCACCAGCGTTATAAGGTCCAGGGTGAAGGTCTAGGCAAAGCACCTGGAGTCTCACAAAGCACAGCGTAAATGAGAGCTTCCACCAGCATGGCTGGTAACAAGGACGCAGCCATGCATTTAATATTGAAATTCAATATCCGGTGTTTGCCTAAGGAACAGATGAACAGCAAGTACCGTCACCTCATTCACATCTTCCAGAACATATTCACTGAGTGTTGCCTGTTTATCAAGTGCTGTTTAAAGGGACAGATACCACCTTGCACGACTGGCTTTCCCTGTTATATTGTAAGAATGGTCACAGGCTCATTTAAGATCTTGATACACCACACAGCATGGTAACACTGCGGAATGTGCAAGTACTTTGAGGTTTGCTGGTACTTTCCCTGCTGCTCTCTTGGTCTAGGAGGCCCATTATAGGCACCAGGTTGCGGAAGGAACGGCTCTCGCCAGGGTTTGCCGTGTGGCCACAGGGAGCGCAGGGCCGGTACTGTCTGGGCCGGGCTCCTTCCCAGAGGCCAGGGTCTGCAAGGGCGGCACTCTCTCTGTGTTCCTGCCTCCTGCTGGAGTCCCGTTCCTTCTCTTTGTCTCATGATAGATCAAAGCATAACCCCCAGGGGATGCTGTGGTCACTGCCAAGCGGTAGCAGCCACCCTCCCTTGATGCCAACGCAGCAGTGACAGCCAGAGGAAGTGGATCTCGCCGTGAATAAACACATCAGCTGCCCCAAGAACCCCACGCCCATTCCGGTCTGTCCCCCGCACGCTCTGACGAAGGCCCAACTGCGTAGCCTTACTTACAAGCTTGATAAGGTGCTGATTCACTTTTTCCACTCTAAAAACCCAAAACAGCTAGATGTTAAGATTTCCATTTGTAGTGAATTCAGACCTTTCTTCGCTTCTGTTCCATTACCGTTTTTGGTCACAGAGGGGCACTCAACAGTTGCTTTTGTAGTTTAATCCAGAAATCAATAGCACTCCTCGTACACAGCAATGGTTTATAAAACCCTCTCTGTGCTGCGGCGGTTGTCAGCCTGTCCTTTTTAATAATCCCCTGTGGTACCTCATGCAAGGTCTTGCCCATCAATGTCTGATAAAGACATTGCAGACAGCTGTGCTAACCAGCAATCTGTCCTCGGCTATTGCCTAAAATTGGGAACAAAGACATGTTGTTTTCTTAGAAATGTCAACACTGCACCTAACTCTAAAGCAAAATCAAAGTGGAAGTCAACAAGGTAAATTCCACCTTTAACTTCTGTGCTGGACTGCAGGCTTAACAAACTACATACATGCTCAGTGAACCAGAAAAGGAAATTGTTTTTCACCAACGACATGAAAAGCAGCCCACGTTTCCAACTCTTGGCTGCAGGAATCCTGAGCGAGGGATGTGCTGTCACGGTGGCCAGCCTCGCTTTCAAACATTTAGACATCCTTGTTACACAGAGACCTGCGATCTTGTGATGAAGAGATACATTCTGTGGTTTTACACACAAAAAGTTCTTTGCTGAGAAAACTCCCACATCGTGGTTGTCTAGGGGTCGTTCTCCTTAGGAAAGGACTCTGTTCTAAAAGGGAAACCAAATCCTAATGTTGAAAGGTTGCTGTTAACTGACTCACTTGTTTTAACAAATCTCCGACACCTGCCGTGCTTGGTTGGTGGTGTTGTAGGGACACAGATCCTAAGACACTACCCTGTCTTCCTGGGTTTTAAAGTCTAGAAAGCAAAGCCTGGAGATAAGCACCCGACAAGGCAGTCAGACACAAACGGGGCAGAAACAGGTGTGGTGGGGCACGCAGGAGGCTGGGCTTTCTGCACACAAAGGCAGGAGGCAGTGATTGGTGGCCCTGGGGTCACAGGAAGGAGAGCCAGGAGACATGGCCACCTGGACAGGGCAGGAAGAGGGGCGGGCGCATTGCAGATGGAAAGGGAACCGGCAGGAGCACCGTGCGGGGGAGCTGAGCGTGTGCTGGGCCTCATAGCCAGGGCACAGGGGAGCAGGACCCTGCATGGGACAGCAAGACACACCTGGATGCACCCAGGACCAAGGAAGTGGGCTCTGACCTCCAGGAAAGAAGGATCCCTGGAGGAGCGGGGCAGCAACACAGCAGGACCGTAGCTAGGCTTCAGGCAGCTGCTCTGTGATCTGTCTGCTGAATCAAAGAGGGAGCCAGCGGCAAGTGACCAGACACGGAGCACAAGTCCTGAGACCTTTCAAAAAGGCCAAGAAGGAGCAAGGCGCTCAGAACCACTGCCACAAACCATCACTCAGGGTGCTAAAGCATGCGGGCACTCTACGCCGGTGGGCAGTAGGACCCAGGCTGGAAAACAGGCCATGACCCCAACTGTCTCAGAAACACAGCTGGGTTGGGGTACCCTGGCTGCAACGGTCCACTCTGTCCTCTCCAGATTTGAGGACAGGAGCTGAAGGTCAGACCCACATCTCCCCTGGCCACTGCACAGTAGTGATGGAATACTGAGAAGACTGACAGCTGCCATCTTGGATGAGCGCTCGACAGCAGGGCCTTGGGGAGATGCCTTGTTTCCACCCACAACCCTATAAGCAGGCACCACAGGCCTGCTATGGAGGTGAGGAGACTCCAGCACACAGTGGGTGCTATATTTCTCATCATTGCTAGGTATCAAGATGATCACTTAAGGACATTGTGGTGGGTAAGTGACCCAGGCCAGGATACAAAATAAACTAAGGACTCTGTAAAAATTAGTGCCTGGGAGAAGGGGGGTTCCCCGCCCCTTCCCGACAGCTGGCTTTCAGGGAACCTAATTAGCACAGTAGGACTTTCCTAGGAGCTCACTACTTTCCTTTGATGGCAAATGCCCTGTAAGGCTCCCGGCTAGAGATGTGCCCAGGCTGGAAGAGGAGCCTGTCCCCTCACCGCTCTGCTTCTGTAAACAGGCTTCCGCCCGAAACCCTTGCACACAGTCACGTGGCCTTTCTGACACCTTGTCACCCCGTCTATGGTTTTAGACTAGAAAATTCACGTCACCAGAGAGCCTAGAAACGTCGTGGGAACCTGGTGAGGGGCGCCCACAGCCTGGAGGGCGGAGCCCCTCTGGACAGCCCGCATGAAGCAGTGGCCACTCCCCTCTGCAGAGCCGCTGGCGCTCCCCGCCTGACTCCCACAACAACACAACAACAACAAGGACAAAAACTATTTTCCGCTATCAACAGACATCATCTGCTCTTTATATCCCGCCACAAGCCACATGTGACTATTTAAATTTAAATTAATTGAAATTAAATAAAATTTAAAATTCAGTTTCTCCAAGAAACCAGCCACATTTACGCAATCCGCGGTCACGTTCCCCCAGGCTGGACGGTGCAGGTAGGGGACCCCTCCATCACTGCACGGCCCTCCATAACCGGGCGTGAGTTCCTGGGGGAAATTCGCTCCTAAGTGGAAAATCACTGCCCTGCTCAGGCGCAGACTCTCCTCCCAGAGGCCACACGGCCTGCTCTCAGCTGACGGCGGCTGTGCTGTGTCGGGCGCGGGCTCATCAAGCGCAGGAATGCACAGCAAAGCAGAACACGGTCTCTGCCCAAAGGAGTTCACAGTCCAAGAGGAAGAAGAAACGTATTAATGTAACGACAAGATGTGGCATTTGTAACACGTACAACGCAGCACGGAAAGCCAAACGGACCAGGCAGAGGAAATTGCCTCTGTCGGAGAAGGATGGCCTGTGGTGAGGACGGGGGACAGTGCCACCAGGGCAGTCTGAGCCGGAACTCGGTATTACACGGAGGGGTTGCAAAATCAGACACCAAGGGAAAAAGTAAACCGTGGAACAGTGTTTACAGCACGAGCCATAAAAATGTAAATAGTGCGTGTTATTTATGTGCTATTTGTGGAGGTATCCATCTGTTTAGAAGGCTTTAGTTTTTAAGTTAAAGTACACATAAAGCAAACGAGAACCTATGAGTAGTGCTCATTACCACTTGGAATAGTGTATTTCTCAAAATAAAAGAAGAAATAAAGGAACACAGAGAAAAGAAAAAGAAAAGAATCAGTTTTATGGCAAGAAACAGTGAGGTCCACTCAGGTAAAGGAGGAGGAAGTGGGTCAGGAGGGCTAAGGATCTAGAAGGAAGAAAGGCGGAACTGGAGAAGACATCTCGCAAACAAAAAGGCCTCAGAAAAGTTGCCCCACGTCATTCACCATCAGAAACACGCAAATCGCCCCTCATGAGAGAAGAGCCCACACTGGTAGGACGGCTCCACCAGAGGGCGGGCAGAAGGCCACCCTACCTGCAAGGCTGGTGGGGTGTAGATTAGTCCAGCCACCAGGGAAAACAGCACGAGAGTCTCAAGAAACCCAAACACGATGTTTACCCCACCTCTCCCAGAACGACCATGGTGGTGCTCATGTTCATCACTGTGACCAAAAGCACCTGTCAGGATCCACTTAGTGGAGGAAACGTTGATTTTGAGCTCATGGCTTTAGAGATTCAGTCCGTGGTGGGCCCACTCCCACTCCAGGCCTGAGCTGAGGCAGAACATCAAGGCGGAAGGGTGTGGTGGAGGAGAGCGCCCAGCTCGAGACAGCAGGAAGCAGAGATGATGAGAGAGAGGAGGGGGCCAGGGACAGACATCAGCCAAGGCCACATGCACAGTGACCTATTTCCTCCAGCCACACCCACCTAAGGTACCACCCAGTAGTCCATTCAAACAGCCAATCCATCAAACAGATTAACCCCCATGGGTTTACAGCCCTCCTAATGGAACCACCTCACCTGTGACCATCCCGCGTCGCAGCACATGAACCTCTCCAGGACGGTAAGGATCCCAACCATAACAGTGGCGAGGAAGGCTGTGTGAGGAGCTGAGCTGGACCTGTACGTTCTGCACCGTCTAGCTCGTTTAACCCTCCAAGGGCCCCAGGACCTACATGGTTCTATTTTTACAAACACGACAGCCGAGGCTTATGGAGATTAGCTTAATGAAATTGGCACAGGAAGCCAAGGTGCCGGATTCAAACCTGGGCCAGTCGCCTGCACAGCCTGCATTCTTCCCGCTGGGTGACTCTGTACTTCAGATGTTGGTGCTTCCTGGGGTGGAGGGGTGACTTTTAGTCCTATTCCAGTCCCCAGTTTGGAGACGCGGAAAGGAAGCCACCAGCACCACCTGCTCCAAAGTCACCCTGGAGTCGGGCTGAGCCTGGGCCTGACTCAGCTGCTTGAGCTCCGCTAAAGTCCTTACTCCGCCAGCCTCTCTGGGCCAGTACCTGCATCCTCTGTGGAGTGAGCACGGGAGGCAGAGGCCTCACAGCCTCGGGGCTGGCGGGCCCCTCAGGGAAGTCGAGCACGCCTGGCCTGGATCACAGCTTCGCCAGGGCCCTGCTGTTCGCCGCGCAGGCCAGCCTGTCCGGTCGGTCCGCTGACGCACGCCTCCTCCACCATCTTCCTGGAGTAGCCGGGTTGACTGCAGGTGCAGGCGCACTTCACCGACGCTTGCAGGCCTCCCTCCTGGGCAAGCGTTCCCTGCCTCAGTCTCCGCATCTGTGAAATGGAGGTAACAGAGGCGCATACTTCAGAACGCTCCTGGGGAGTCCGGCAGCTCACACCCTGAGGGACCTGGCTCCATCCTCAGGTGTCATGGTGACCGTGAAATGCCCCTCCTCCAGGGCCGCGCAGAGCACCCTCACTCACGGTTCTCACTGGTAACCAGGCAACTGGCAGTCCCTCACACAGGACGCTCCACGTGCTCCACCACCCTGCAGCAGGCAGGGAACAGACGCAGAATCCCCGGTGCAGACTCGCCCAGGAGCACAGCTTCGGAGGCCGTGTGGACTGAGAACCAGGACGGCAGGAGGCCTCCAGGCCAGCTGTCCCCGCGCTCCTCGGCCATCTGTGTGACCTTAGACACGTCATTTAACGGCCTGGGTCTCCGCTTTCTTGTCTGTTAAAATGAAGCTCCTGGAGTGGAGAGCCCTCAAAGGGCCTCAGTGCTGAAGCTCCTTGATTTCCCGAGGAGGCTGGTGGCACAGGGCCATTTCGTCACGCAGGCCCCAGATCTGGAGAGCCTTCTGATCAACCTATTGTAAACAAGCCTGTGATGGTCAGCAGCGGGTTTGGGCTTCCTCTGGTCCCCACAAGGTCACAGTTGCCAGGGGTGCGCCGTGCCCTTGACCCAACACCAGCCAGGAAGGTGACCAAGCTGTGCTCACTGGGAGTTTCAGGAGCAGCTCTGGGGAGTTCAGCGATGGGATGGACGGGACCCTTTGGTTTTCTTTTCTTTCATTTGAAGTTACCCGCAGGCTTTGATGAGCTAAGAACTCCCAACATGAATAGCAAATGAAGCATGAGGCCAGGCGCAGAATCACGGTGGGCTCTGATGGCTCTGCAGCAGGAGGGCAAGCTGGGGGTGGGAGATCCCCAGGGGCTGCCCAGGGGCCCTCCGGAGCTCCCTCTCAGGCCCCCTTCCTGCCTTCTCGCCCAGCCCCCCAGATGTCCTGCTGAAATACCCATGGAACCCCGGGCCTGACACAGAGCCTGCCGATGAACTCTTACAAAACTAGTTGCACATCTGGATTGCTGAAGATGGGCTCCTGTATCAAACACGGTCTTAACTACTTGCTCATTGCAGTTATTCAATGTGACGGGACAGATGATCTCGAAGGAAACCAGCGGAGAAGGGGTCCCTCCTACCCCACCCAGCAGCCCAGTGGCCCTGAATCCTTGTCCACAGAGCACCAGGGCCCCCTGGGGCTGGAAGGTCACTCACTGCGGCTCAGGTCCTGTGTGTGCCTCCACAGTATTCCCATTTCTCCTGAGTACAATGAAAGCTTTGGCAATTAGCCAATAGTGGAAGGAAAAGGAAGTGATTTCTCTTCATGTGACAAAAAGAAACTGACTTACTTTTTTATTTTATTCAACCTAGTTCCAAAAGAGAAGTCACAGCATCTCATAAAAATATATAATTCAGTAACATAACGAAAAGCAGCAGGAGACCCTCCAGCCATCAAATATTAGTCATTGGGTTTCCGAGTGGACAGAGCAAAAAAGAAAATATAACTAAGAGATTCACAGAGCCTCGAAGTAGGAAATGAATCAGTGCAGCTTCTCCTGAAAGACAGATGGAGGAGCCACCCAGGAGGCTTAGCCAGCAGAAGTCCAGAGCTTTCTGACCAGAGAGAGCCTGCCAAGAACCAAGGAGGCACCGAGCACACCCTGAGGCATGGAGCACGCCCTGAAGCATGGAGCACACAGGAGGCACAGAACACACCCTGAGGCACTGAGCACACAGGAGGCACCGAGCACGCCCTGAGGCACTGAGCACACAGGAGGCACTGAGCACGCCCTGAGGCACCGAGCACACCCTGAGGCATCCAGCAGGCTCTGAGGCACTGAACACACCCTGAGGCACAGAGCACACAGGAGGCACTGAACACACCCTGAGGCACTGAGCACACAGGAGGCACTGAGCACGCCCTGAGGCACAGAGCACACCCTGAGGCATCCAGCAGGCTCTGAGGCACTGAACACACCCTGAGGCACAGAGCACACAGGAGGCACTGAACACACCCTGAGGCACTGAGCACACAGGAGGCACTGAGCACACCCTGAGGCACTGAGCACACCCTGAGGCACTGAGCACACAGGAGGCACTGAGTACACCCTGAGGCACCGAGCACACCCTGAGGCACCCAGCAGGCTCTGAGGCACCTAGCACACCCTGAGGCACGGAGTACACCCCGAAGCAGAGCGGCTACAGGTTCCAGCTCTTCTGCTCACCCGAATGTGACTCCCCTGAGAGCCACTGGGGATCTGAGGCTGGGCGCAGGGGAGAGGTGGGGTGGCCCCACGCCCTGCCTGCTCTCTAGGACCCGCCACCAGCATCACCTGACAGCCTGGTTCTGCTTAGAGGGGCCCTGGGAGTTCAAGGCACCCCTTTCGGAAACAAGCTGCCCTGCAGACATGGTCCTGCACCTCATGGGGAAGACTGGCAGCGCGCGGTGGCCTGGACCCTGGCAGCGTCCTGTTTCAGAGTGGCCCAGGCCCCGACGCGCAGGCTGACTATTTTCTAGGCATTTAGACACGTTACACACACCATGTGTTTTTTTTCATGCTGGCAACTTTGCTTTCTCAGCTGTACTGAGAGACAATTGGTAAACCCTCATGTTCAAGGCCACAATCTGATGTCGCATCTGTGCACAGAGCGGGAGTGGCGGCCCTGGGGAGCTGGAGTGCGGACAGCAAGCACAGCCTGTGGCTGTGAGGAGCCCACCATGCAGGCGCCAGGTAAGGTGCATGGACCTGTCACCCTTCAGTGGCCAGGCCTGGGCACTGTGCGGTCACTGACACCCCACCCCAGGACCTCAACCTCCTGCTTCCTGACCTGGCACGAGGACATGGGAGTGGGGCAGTGCTGATGGAAGGCAGGACTCCAGAACTGACCAGTAGTGTCGGTACGTTCCCAGACCCTCGCTGCCAGTAGTAGCGAACCCCCAGATGAGCCCATCAAGACCATGGAGGCGTCCCACCCAGCGCCCCGGGCATTGCGGGGTCCTGCTTTTCAGTGAGTGCTGTTGTTATACTCACTCATCCTGGCCCAAGGAGGTCCTTCTTTGAATTTTGGAGACCAGCACCCAGGAAGAAGGAATCGAGGCCTGCAGCATTGGAGGGCACTGCCCGCCATGAAGAGCTGCAAAGCTTCTAGGCTGGAGAGGCTGCAGCCGTGCAGACTCCACCTGCCAGCGGAAGAAAAGCGTTGCGTCTCATCTCAAGATGCCAGGCTCCACAGTGATTCTCAGCACACACCCTTGCCAGGTGACGGATATGCTAAAAGCTTGCCGGGCAGTCCTCTCACAGGGACCAGAGGGTCCCCTGTGCAGCTGGGAGCCCCTCAGTAAGAGCCCCTCTTTGCAGACTCAAGGTTATCTCCATGGTCCCCCTTGACCAGCGTCTCCCCACTTCCCCTCCGGAGTGCTAGAGTTGAGGAGCAGTCAAGGAGAGAGGAAACTGGACGTGAGTTTTCTGACCTCTGCTTTGTTAGGAGCGGAGTTGAGATTCAAATCCAGATTGGTCTACTCCAAGTCCTTACCTTTAAACTCAGTCCTTTCTTAAGCTCATCCTCCTCTAACACGGAAAATCTGAACACTACTCTCAGCATGATTAGCACTTTTCATTAAGTTCTGTATTAATGAGTGGATACCATGTGCCCAATATAAAACTGATAAAACATACGTATTTTAAGAAAGAGAGATCTACAGATGAAATCAACAACATTTTAAAGTTTTCTTTATTACCAATGCAATCTTTTGCTGTCACTAGTATAAACCATGCATCATTACTTTTAAAAATCTTGGTTTGCTAGCTTATGACACAGTGACCCCAAGCTTTGTCTCTAAGCTGGTTTGTGGAACACCTAGACCTCACAACTTAACATCTCATACACCGATATTAGGGCCAACATGCAGCGTGTCATTGTTCTCATAAAGTAGTGAGACTCATTTTTCAATCTCATCCACCAAATAGCCAGGGAGGTAAGCCAAGTGCATGGACTGCCACCCTCTTATAACCCAGCTAGTCCATTTCCATTTCTCCGTTATAACCTTATAACACTTGTTATTTCCATTTTGTTTAGTTATAAATTAATTAGAAGTAAGATATTTCTATATTTTCATAAGTAGGTTTAAAACCTACTAAAACCCTTCCATCAGAATGTCTTTAAACTGTAAGACTTTTGTCCAATTTTTAAGACATGTTTGGGTAAGAATTTTAACGTGTGGCACTTTGTTTCCGGACGTGATAGCCACGTGCAGTAGAAGCACTTCAAGATATTTGGATCCCACCCTCTGCAGCTCACCAGTTCCCTTCTAAAACACGCTATTTTCTCCCCTTTTCCTTAATTAGATAGACTGTGTTGGTTTATAATACTTGCTAAGCATCAGCCTCTGATAGCCCCAGAGAAGGCTCCACTTTATATGGCTTGCCTTCTTGTAAAAGAAAAATGTAAGTATGTAACATCCTTAAGGTCAACATCATTTCTGAGGATTTATTACCATATAACCAGAGAATCTTATTGTGGAATAAAAACTTTTCACAGAAATTCTTCATGCCATTATCAAGCTTCATGAATATTACACTATTTCGGTCCTGCTTTTATAAAATCATCCAGATCAAAATACCTGGTAGCGCTATCAAAGGCATAAGGACATAGAAACAATTTCCATAGCTTGTAACCATTAAGGAATTGGCATCTGCATATGGAGAACACATTCGGCCTGTGGTTTTTGGGGTTTGCTTATTTTGCTTAGCCTGTGTAATTAATTAGAACAAATAAAAAAATTAAATAAAAAAAAAAGACTTGGAGAGAAGAAACCAGAGCAACAGCCTAAGAGTTCTTTGAAATTAAAGCAGTACATCAGGAGGAAAGAAAGTAATAGAAAGGTTAAAAGATAAATTTGGAGACACCTCCCCAAAGATAGACATTTGGGAAATAAGAAACCAAGCGTAAGAAGATTAAAAGATGAATCCAGGAGGTCGAACATTTGAGTAATAGATGGTCCTGAAGAAGAGGGGAAATGGAGGGAGAAGAAATGATCAAAGGAATACTATTAATGTCTTTCTCAAACGTGAAAGAACATGAATTTTGAGATGGAAAGATTCCACTCAATGGCCAGCAGAAATGATTTTAAAATTCACAAAGCCAAGTCATATTGTCGCAAGCTATCAAAGTGCCAGAGGCAAAATTACTACTCTAAAAGCTTTCAGAGAGAGAAGGTGAATCCAAATCCAAAGATGGGCAGTCAGGAAAGCTTCAGCCCCCCACAGTGACACCCTGCAGATGGCACAGAGACCCCAGGTGGGAGACCAGACCGGCTGACCGCTGAAGCCATGCTTGGCACCTGCCGGTCCGGCACGCTTTCCTACCCCAAGTCCACAGGAACTGTGGGTCTCGCACTGGTCCTCACTGAGGAGGTGATACAGTCATATGAGAAAACAGAAGAGAGAGGAAAATGAGTCAGGAAACGGAGACACACAAAGGGAAATGCATCCATATTACCAAAGGTGACCTGCACATTCACACGTGTACATATTATGGTATATATTATGAGCTTGGTTGCAATAGGACAGGACGCACACGTACACGTACATACATGGTAGCCAAGCTAAGAAACTGATTTAATATCCGGCTGGTGCAGAGAGCATGAGCTAAATCCTTTTTTCTATATCTGAACACTCAAGTGCCATTTTAAAAACTGGAAAAACACTCATGGTAAACTGACGGGAGAAATCAACGGAGAGAGGATGGAGGAGTTAAATGTGGCAGGATCTTGTAAGTGGGAACCTAGGCCGAAAAAAAAGTCACGTAAAACATTAAAAGCTTCAAAGATCTATTTGAACGTTTTAAAAGGTACATGCATTATTCTGATAAAAAAAAAAAAATAACCATTCGAGTGAAAGAAAGAAAAGCCAAATTTTACTAAGGGCAGGGTGAACTAACTTTGTTCAAGCGCTCTGCGTGTACTCACTCATTTTCCTTCCGAGCATCCCTTGAAGTAAGTGCTGTTACCACAACACCCATTTCTGAGACTTACTTAAGCTCAGGGACCACGGTGGCACCGTCAGAGGCAGTGACAGAGGCATGTCAGCCCACGCGGCCTCCAGAGACTCCAGGCCTGGCCTCTCTGCTGCTCTGAACAGGGGGGTCTTGCACCACATGCTGACATGGACTGAGGTCCACCCTCCTCTGCAGGGAGGTCCGCAGGCAGGGCCCAGAGCTTCCGAGCACATTCCTGGGCAGGCACCCCCAGATGGTGCAGCCTGCTCCCACAGCCTCCGCCCTTCACGTTTATGTATTTTTATGGTTTGGATATTAAAGTCCCCCAAAGGCCACGTGTTGAAATCCTGGTACCTGGTCGACAACACTACAGGGAGGTGGTAGAGCCTCATGGAGGGAAATCAGGTTATGGGAGGCAGGGCCTTGAAGTGGGTATTGGAACCTCAGCCCACCTGCCCTCTCTCTCTCTCTCTCTCTCTCTCTCTCTCTCTCTCTGTCTCTGTCCCAGCTGCCTTGAGGTGACATCCTTCTCTGTCACACTTTACCACCACCATGATGTGCTGCCACAGGCCCCAAAATGACAGCACCAAGCAACCACGGACTGAAAATTCTGAAACTGTGAACCAAAATAAACCTTTCCTCCCTTTAAGCTGATTATCTCAGGTATTTTGTCACAGTAACAGAAAGCTGAATAACAGATGAATAATTTAGACGAGCAAATCATTCAACATGACCACCAGAAATAAAGGTGCTTAATAAAGCACCTCCAGAATGTCTGAAGCAAGCAATTTGCTGAGAGACTGTGCTGAGAGTGTGCTCTCATTAGTTGGCACCAGGTGCTGGGATGGTAATTAGCACTAGGAGGAGAAAGAACTGTGTGGGTCTCAAGAAGGTCCAGGAATCAAAGTGGAATTTTTCCTTTGTGGTCACAAAAGCGCACACCTACACTGCACACTAAGAAAACAGATTTAAAAAAGCCTTCCATGTCTCTAAATTTAGAAATAGTTCGTGGATTCTTGATACAAATTCAATAAATCTAAGCCCAGATGAAAGCAGAAAAGATCCCACAATTAATGCAAAATTTAACTCCCATTCCCTAAAGAATCCACATGAGCCACCAACGGTGACCCCCCCCCCCCCTGGCGAGTCCCACTCAGCTCAGTTCCCTTTAACCTCTGCTGAGTGCTGTTGGGTAAGTATTCTCATTTCAGAGGGCAAGGATCATCTGAGTCAGAAGACGTGACATCAGGCGTCACTGAGGGTGGTACTGATCCCTAGGGGGGGAAGGTGGAGGAGTCCACAGTGCGCGCCTCCCACCCTCCAGTGCCCTCGCGCAGACTCCCCCCGAGGACTGGCGGCACAAAAGGTCTTTGGCGTGACACCCTAACCCTTCAAAACACCTGCTGCTCTTCTTGGGGCTTGACCTGAATCTACAGAGAGGTCAAGGCAGGAATGTCCACAAGGGAAAGCACTTGCAAGGACAAGAGAGCAGAGCCCCGGAGCTTTCCGAGCCCCAAACATCAGGAAGAGGACACCTGGTTGCCACTAAACACCTACAGGAGGATGTGGGGGTGAAGAGCCTGGGGAAGCAGAGAGGAGGGGAGCGCAGGGTGCAAGGGAGCAGCAGAGGCTGAGTCAGACCCAGGCGTGGCGTGGGGCGAGGCTGGGCCTCCGGGGGACAGCAGAGCAGGGTCTCCAGCGGAGCAGTGAGCTGGTCCTGCACCCGAGCCTCCCACTCGGTAAAGCGGCAGTGGCCCTGGGCTGCCCCACTCTCCCTAAGAGCTGTGTGGACCCACTCCAGAACGCACAAGTCTGCAGCCGCCACCTCCAGGCACAACCACGAGGCGCAGACGGACAGATAAATAACGACACCACGAACTCGCTCATTTAAATCAGAAGATTGGGTGCTGGGCAGCCAACCCCATCAGAGATGCCAGGCCAGCGAGCTTGCCAGCTGCCGATGCCAGGCTCCCCAGAAGGAAGGGCACCTCAGACGGCAGCCCACACCAACCCATCACCAGGCTGTGGGGAACGAGCTCCCTCTCTGTCCCCAGGGCTTTAGCTCAGCTCCCTCTCCCTGCTCGACATCGGACCCGGACCTGGAAGAGGTTCTCATCCAACGGCTCTGCACCCGAGGTCCTGAGGCTGGTTCTTCATCTTATCTGACCACCTGCAGTGATTCCTGTTGTGTGCACCTGCTCTGCCTTTGCTCTCAGTGCAGCCTGCAGAATCCCTCTGTCACCTTAACCCCTTCCTAACCTTCCTGCAACCCGTATATATCATCATGCAAAGTATGATGCGCGACCTGAGTGTACTGACGTTGCTAACTAAGGAATAAAAAGGCCTGTGATTCCCAGCTACGACCATCAGGCAACCTAGGAGGACTTGGTGAGTAGCAACCCATGAAGTGGTGCAGCCTGGGACGTTGTCATTGTTCAATAAACTGACATTCTGGAAAGGCACAGCATGTCCGGTCTATGCTAACGGCACAGCTGGCTTGGCCACACAGTAGCCCTGCTTCCTGAACATTGTCATGGTCTCACTGTGTCTTGGCTCAGATCACATGGTATTATTTCAGTTCAGGACACACTGATTCCAGATCCAAAGGAAACCCGCACATGCTTTCTTCTCTTCTTCTAAAGTTTCAGTTGAGGGAATCGGGGCTTGTGTATTGCTTTGAAGTGAGGAAAACAGAGGGGGTTTCCACTTTAATTTGGAGCTCTGTGTATTGGGCACTGACCCTCTCACCTCGGATGAAACGGTTTTTAAAGGAGCCATCCGTCAGGATGGCTAGCAAGTCAGTCACCTTGACCTTTGTATGTAAATTAAGAGAGGAAACATTTGGAGCAATTCTGTTGAAAGAAAGGATGAAAGCTAAGAAATAGAGCGCATCCCAGAGTGGCTGCTTGGGTTCTGTGCTCCTGCAGCTGTCCGAGCTTCTACAGGGATGTCCAGCATAAAGAATTAGGTTATGGATATTTTATGGAGTTAGTCCATTTTTCAAAATTAAATTTGTATGAAGGGTACTGTTCATGAGTCCAACGCTGTTCTCAATGGAATGATCACCCTCCTCCTGTAACCGGTACATGGTCCCAAGATCAACCAAGGAGTGGAGAATAAAGGAATTAACAGGCCCTCTTTTGGCTTGATCAGGCAGGTACCAAGGTTTTAATCATAATCATGATTGTAGAGGGAGGGGTTCCGTCCTCGGGGGATCCAGGGTCCTGGGGTCTTCTTATGTTCCTGTGCATCACCTCGTCAGGAAGACAAAGGAGTTTCCAGCAAGAGCAGGGTTGTGTGCAGCCACCTGGAGGGCTGCGGGACCCCAGCCCCACCTGGCCCTCGCACTCTGTTCTGTGGGGTCGGGGTCAGCTCTGAGTCCCTGACTCCCAGGTTAGACCAGGACCTCTTGTCACCGTCTTGCTCCTGCGCCCACAGGGCTCCATCTGGGCAGCAGAAGGTCTCTGGTGGGGTCCACAGCTGTGCACACCTCCGTCCCTGCTGGAGTTTGGGTAAGAAATGCCTCCCGGGTCCCCGTGTTGAAAGCCTGTTCTCTAGCCCCAGGTGCCCTTGTCGGGCTGTGGAACCTCTGGCGGGTGAGGCCTCCGGCAGGACGTGAGGTCACTGGGCCTGGGGCATGCCCTTGGCGGGGGAATTGCCACCCTGGCTGCTTCTTGCCTCTCTCCCTCTTTGCTTCCGGGCTGCCTGGAGCAGCCTCCTCTGCCACATGCTTCTGCCATGATGTACAGGCCCAAAGCAACAAGGCCAAGGGACCATGGACTGAAACCTCTGAAGCTGTGAGCCAAAATAAACGTCCCTCCTTCTGAGTTGATCACCTTCAGCATTTTGTTCCAGCACTAGGAAGCTGACCAGCACACTCTCCACTAGAAAATAAGCTGTGCGGGGCAGGAGCGACCGCTCACCGGCGACTCCCGGGTTCCGGGTCAGCATCTCGTCCATGTGCAGTTTGCAAAAGAAAGTGAATATGGGTTTCTGACAAAGGGCTTGAATCTGGAACTCACAAACTGAGCAGTTAAGAAATTCAAATAACCCATTAGAAAATAGATGGACAGGGGCTGGGTTGTGGCCCAGTGGGAGAGCACTTGCCGAGCATGTGTGAGGCACTGGGTTCGATTCTCAGCACCACATAAAACTAAACAAATAAAATAAAGGACAATCTACAGCTAAAAAGTATTTAAAAAAGAGAAATAGATGAGTAGATGTTTCATCACAGAGGACAAATGAATGCAAATAAGTGCATGAAAAGGTGTTCTACATCATGTGCCGTAAAGAAAATGCAAGTAAAACTGTAGTAAGATGTCACTACACTCCTTTCAGAACAACTCAAACCCAAAACAGCACCCCCAGATCCTGAAGAGACAGGGAGAAACGGACCGATCACACATTGCCAGCTGAGTGTAAGACGGCACCATCCCTCTGGAAAACAGCTGGATGGTTTCTTTAAAGACTAACCCTACACTTACTACAGGACCCAGCAAGCTGTTCCTGGGCAGCTTCTTCCAGGAAAATGAGATTCTGTCTGCACAAAACCTAAACACAACCGTTCCTAGCAGCTTCATTCCTTAAACCCTGAATATTAAAACATCCCAAGCGTTCCTCAGTGTGTGCATGGTTAAGCAAACCAACACATCCGCATCTGGCAAAGAAAAGCAAGAAGCAGGCAGTTCCCTGCGTGGACCATCCCCAGGTCATCTGCTGAACAACACATCTGATCTCAGAGATAGAGTACCACGTGATTCGGGTTGCACGGCATGCTTATCGTGACAGAACTACAACTTAACAAGACCGTGTTTCAAAATAAAAATATATATAAAAAGGGCTGGGGATGCAGTGCCCCTGGGTTCAATGCCCAGTGCTAAATATATATGTGTGTATATATATACAATTAGCAATTTTACATTTGTTTTAAATGACATGTTTTTGCAATTTCCAAAGCATACAAAATACCTTTTAGTCTGGACCATTACTTTGCACTGTACTATTTTTCCTGGTCTACTTGTGGTTCAGGCTTTCAGAGGGAGCAACAGACATCCCTAACTGTATCTTCTGCCAGCCCAAAAGGAGGCAGAATAGCTGATGGCTACATGGTGGCTTCCCCGGGCGGACGGCCTGGGCTCCAATCCTGTCTCTGACATTCTCCAGCTCTGCAAGTTAGGAGGGAAAAATTAACTGATCGATGCCCTAGTCCTTTCAATTTTCAATAAGGAAAGGGTTAACCCAGTAGATTTGTGATGAGGGTTAACTTACTAATGCAATCAAAAATGCTGAGACACGGCTGGGCCCGAACCAAGCGCCCAATGAATGCTGTTCTCATTTGAACATGATGATTATCAACAGCATTGCAGTCCACCATGCAAAGTGAGCACGGATTTCCCACACATTTCCACGCATCACCTAAAATCACAGTCAAAAGCAAAATCTGGTTCCACAGAGGTGTGAGGATGAAACATAACTTCTCCCTTCTCAGCTTACTCCAGGCTGAGACCCCACTGCCGGCCTGTTTCTGATGTCCTGCCCAGCATTCTCCAGTTCCAGCAGGTTGGGTCTCTGGAAAGCAGGAGCCCTGCCTACCAGCAAGGAGGAGATGGGGCAGCCAGGGGCCCCCAGTGGGCGGAGCAAAGAGACAGGCTCAAGTCCCAGCTGGCCACTGATTCCTCTGCCTCCTAGGGCAGTCCTGGGTTGCTCTGAGTCACTGCCCCCATTGCATGGTGAGGTTTCCCAGGGCCAGGCTGCTCGCTCTTTAGGCTCTGGAGCCTAACACAGTGTCTGACAAGCACTAAATGCAGAATAAAGACCTGCTGAGCTGAGGCTCTGCAGGCCTCCAGGCCCTCCCAGCCACCAAGGTCCTACCTGTCCTTCAGTGACAGAGCACAGGCCCCTCGAAAGGAGACCACGGGCAGAGACAGTGGAACGCAGGGGAAGTCGAAGCTGGTGCAGGCAGGAGCCCAAGCACCAGGCTCTCCTGCCACCCTCCAGCCAGGAAGCCCAGTCCATCCTGGAAGGCCCCACCTGGGGGCATGGGAGGGTGACGGCTATTTGAACTGAGGACCCCGCCACCCCTCAGCCTGACCAGTCACCTGGAGCTGAGGGTGATGAGACCCACAAACTTCACTGCACACATGCACTTCATGCCGGACTGATGCAGCTCTCGAACCCAAAGCCACCCAGCCACTGCAGCGCTGCCCCGGAGCACAGTGAAAGCCTCAGGGTCGAGCGGCCCCAACAAGAGGTCCTGGGCAGTGCATGTGGCCAGCAGCCCCTGCTGTTCCCTGGACCCAGCCCACCCAACCATGAGAGCAGGCGCCCAAACCAAAGCTCGGACTATTGAACACTTGTGCGCCTCCGTAAGGTCCCCGCGAGATGAATGAGCCTGTGCGCCTCCGTAAGGTCCCCGCGAGATGAATGAGCCTGCGGCTGTTCCCTGTCGAAGTGAGGAACACAGGTAGGCTGCCAGACACGAGGACGGAGAGTCCTTTCTTCAGATCAAACCACCTGACAGGCCTAGGAGCTGCGTGGCCTGAATAATTCACTGAGCACTGGCGTTTATTATTCCCACAGGCTTTTACACTCAAATTGCTTTTTTAGTCATTTTGGGGAAGTTAAAAATCTCCTAATGTGAAGAGAGGCTCGAACGTCCACAAGGAATCTGTTCTTCCATTGTGCAGGTGAGAAGACTGAGGTTGGAGTCCAGGTATGTTCCTGGAGCACAGAGGGGAACAGACTCAGGACTGAAACCCCAGGCCCTCGAGGCCACACCCAAGGTGCCCTGAACGGACTGTTTATTTATTTCTTTACAACCACACAAAGCAGACCAGTCATCTTTCCCCTCCTTCCTGGACAAAATAAACAGAGATGGCAGTCCACAAACGTCGTAGGTGACCAGCGGCCAGAGCTCTGGGGCGGGTTATTCCTGAGCCTGCACTCAGGAGCACCAGCCCCCTGCCCTGGTGCAGCCGCAGCCCAGTGCTGCTGAGTGTCATCCAGAGGCCTGGCTGTCTGCAGTCACCGTCTACGTTGCTGCTTTATGGTAGGGATGGTTCAGGAGTGGCCAGGTTCCTCGGAAGACAAACCTATCTGATGCGGTCTCCGCAGAAGAGAGCCAACAAGCGCCCATTACTACGTCTTCAAGGAGGCTGCGTGACAAAGGAAGAAGTCATGCCGCCTGCCTGCAGCGGCGCAGTGAGGCAGTGGCTCTGACACCTGGGCCTGGCCTGGAGTGTGCAGACTGGCACTGCCCACCGTGGACCCAGGAGCCTGCTCTGTCCAGTCTCCCGTGTCCACCTGTCTCCTTCCTCAGAGCTCCGTCTTGATGGGTTACAAATGCCTGCTCACCCCAGCCACCCAGATCCGCTTCCCAGGTGTCCCAGCTGCCTGCAGAACACGTGACTGGGTCCATGAGCATCCTTGGGACACCTGCTGGTGGGCTTAGCAGGAAGCCTTCTCATCCCCGAACCCACCCAAACGCCCTGGCTCGAGCGTTGCAGGTTTTGCTAGAAGCCCTGCTCTTGGTCTCGTGAGACTTGCATCTGAATGGAGCTGAGGCAGAGCCTTCCACACAGTGAGCAACTTAATGACGCAGGAGTTGAACTGCCGTGGAGAGCTTCAGTCCCAGGACAGGTTTGACGTCATAAAGATGCAAGCAGGCGGCCGTATGGGGGATGAGGGTGTCAGCGTAGAAGGAGCACGGGAAACACAAGAGTAGCCCTCAGCAGATACCAGGACTGTCGGCGTGTGGCTACTGCAACGCTGGAAAGAAAACCCTGCAGCAGAGACCGCCTGGGCAGTGTAGCTCCCCGCCCCTGCCCACCAGCTGGCCCGAACCAGGCGCTCCGGCAGGTGGGCAGGTGAGAGCTGAGCCGGGGCAAGCCGTGGCTGCCGAGCTCAGCCTTCTCTGTGGACTCTCCTCCCAGAGCCAGAGCTGCAGCCGGACTGTGGCGCTGGAGGATCTGTTCATTGGCCCCTGAAGTTCCCAGCAAAAAGCAGCTACTGCAGGAAGAGAAGAGAATCCTGCCCAAGACTGAGGCAAGAGCCCTGGCTCCAAAACCAGGCCTGTGATGGACCAGGTGCGATGACATGAGGCGGAAGCCCGCCTCTTGGACGCACACAGGGCAGGGGACTGGACGCTGGGCCAATCCACTGAGCGACTCTGAGAGACCTCCCGGAGACCCCTGAGTGTTTGCCTCCCCCCCTTAACAAGGATGCCTGGAGAAAGGTCTCCTGAGACTGGCTTCTGTTTGCTGTAAATCCACTCATAGATCCATTGCCAAAATGCAGCACATCACGTCTTCTCTTTAAAATTTAGTACTGGCCATGTCACCAAGTGCCACACCTATTCATTATGTCTACAGCTTTCCTAAGAGTGGGAATAAAGACAGGCCCACAATGGGCCACGCACTGAGGACAGGAGGGGGCTACGCACACCGTAGCTGAAGCTGAAAGGCTGTCCCTCCTCCCCAAAGCCCTGCCAGGGGCCCCAGAGGGGGCCGCTCTGCTCCCCACTGTGGTGTCAGTCTGTAATTTTCCAAACCAAAGAGTATAAAAAAAAAATTAAAATTGAAGAGAAATAGAATAAAATGTTACTATTGCTCCGTAGTATAGTTTAAGATCTGGTATTGCGATACCTCCGGCTTCACTTTTTCTGCTCAGGATTGTTTTGGCTATTTGAGGTCTCTTATTCTTCCAGATGAAGTTCATGATTGCTTTCTCCATTTCTATGAGGAATGTCATTGGGATTTTAATTGGAATTGCATTGAGTCTGTATAGTGCCTTTGGTAGTATGGCCATTTTGACAATGTTAGTTCTGCCTATCCAAGAACATGGGAGATCTTTCCATCTTCTAAGGTCTTCATTAATTTCCTCTCTTTAGTGTTCTATAGTTTTCATTGTACCTCTTTCATTAGAATAATTTCCAAGTATTTTTTTTTTGAGGCTATTGTGAATGGACTGGTTTTCCTAATTTCTCTTTCAGAGGATTCATCACTTATGAACAGAAATGCATAAGATTTATGTGTATTGATTTTATATCCTGCTACATTGCTGAATTCATTTATTAGTTCTAGAAGTTTTCTAGTGGAGTTTTTTGGATTCTTTAAATATAGAATCATGTCATCAGCAAATGGTGATAGCTTGAGTTCTTTTTTCCTACTTGTATCCCTTAATTTCTGTGGTCTGTCTGATTGCTCTGGCTAGTGTTTCAAGGACGATGTTGAATAGAAGTGGTGAAAGAGGACATCCCTGCCTTGTTCCAGTTTTCAGAGGGTATGATTTCAGTTTTTCTCCATTTAGAATGATGTTGGCTGTGGGCTTAGCATAGAATGCCTTCACAATGTTGAGGTATGTCCCTAATACCAAAATAGACAGGTAGACCAATGCTACAGAATTGAAGACACAGAGACAAAACCACATAAATATTTACCTCATACTAGACAAAGGAGCCAAAAACATACAGTGGAGAAAAAATAGTCTGTTCAATAAATGGTGGTGGGAAAACTGGAAATCCATATGTAGTAAAATGAAATTAAACCTCTACCTCTCACCCTGCACAAAACTCAACTCAAAATGGCTCAAGGACCTAGGAATTAGACCAGAGACCCTTCACCAAACGGAAGAAATCTTCATCACATTGGCTTAGGACCAGACTTCCTTAACAACACCCCAATAGTGCAAGAAATGAAAGCAAGGATCAATAAATGGGATGAATTCAAACTAAAAAGAATTTTCTCAGCAAAGGAAACAATCAATAATGTGAAGAGAGCCCACAGAGTGGGAGAAAATCTTTTCCACACACACTTCAGATACAGCACTCATCTCCAAAATTTATAAAGAACTTACAAAACTTTATGCCAAAAAATACAAAGAATCTAATCAATAAATGGGCTAAGGAACTGGACAAACACTTTAGAGAAGAAGATATAAAGGCGATTAACAAGTATATGAAAAAGTGTTCAATACCTCTAGTAATTAGAGAAATGCAAATTAAAACCACTCTAAGATTTCATCTTACTGTAATTAGAATGGCTATTATCAAGAACACAAGCAATAATAAGTTTTGGAATGGATGTGGGGAAAAAGGCACACCCATACATTGCCGGTGGAGTTGCAAATTGGTGCAGCTACTTTGGAAAGCAGTGTGGAGATTCCTCAGAAAGCTTGGAATGGAACCACCATTTGACCCAGTTATCCCACTACTCAATTTATACCCAAAGGACTTAAAATAAGCATACTACAGTGATGCAGCCACATCAATGTTTATAGTAGCTCAATTCACAATAGTTAAGTTATGGAACCAACCTAACTGTCCTTCAACAGATGAATGGATAAAGAAAATGTGGTACATATACAGAATGGAATATTACTCAACCATAAAAAAGAATGACACTATGGCATTTGCTGGTAAATGGGTGAAAGTGGAGACTCTCATGCTAAATGTAATAAGTCAATCCCAAAAAACCAAAGGCAGAATGTTTTCCCTGATAAGTGGATGATGACATAATGGGGGTGAAAGGGTGGGGGTGAGAGAAGAATGGAGGAACTTTAGGACATAGAGGGAAATGAGAGGGGGGAGGGGGCAGGGGTATGAAAGATGGTGGACTGAGACAGTCATCATACCCTTTGTACACGTATGATTACACAGTGTGACTCTACATCGTGTACAACCATAGGAAAGAAAGGTTGTACCCCATTTGTGTACAATGAATCAAAATGCAGTCTTTAAAAATTGGGAAAAAATAAAATGTTAACTGTGCTTAATATTGGATAGTAGGATGTGAGGATTTCAGTGTTGCTGATACTTTTATGCAATTTGCAGCTTTTCTACAAGGTGAATATAGTATGTTTATAATGCAGTTATATAAATACATTTACTTAAATAAATACATGTGGTATATTTATAATAAAAACCTAGGCTCCTGAAGCACTGTGCCCAGGGTCGGGGCTGGAGCTCAGTGGTCCAGCACGTGCCTAGCATGCGTGAAGCCCTGGCTCCAGCTCCAACACTGGAAATAAAATCAAAGTCATAAAAATCTAAATTTCCTTTAAAATTTTGTCTTCTCTCCCTCCTCCTGTTTCTTCCCCTTCTTCTTCTCCTTTTCTTCATGATCAGAAAAAAACAAAAAGCGAAGCCAGCCCCACAGCGAGTCTCCTCTCTTTCTGGGCTTCTTTGTGGTCGCGACGTGCCCTCGCCTCGCGGGCTCACCTACTCTTCCTCTTCCCGCAACTCTGACACCCCGCTCCACTCACGCGGGTAAAGCACACGACACGTGTGTGTGGCTCTGGGTCCTCCACCCAGGCACGCGACCATCGATTTGCCCCAGACTCTCCTCCCGCTGGCCGCTGGGCCTGTGCTGGTCCCGGAGGGCTACCTGCCGCGCCGGGCTGCTGTCCAGGCTGCTGTCCGGGTCCCTTCCTTGCAGATGGCCTCTGGCTCACCATTGAGGCCCGGCCAGGGCGGCTCAGGAGGAAGAACCTGAGGGCAGCTCTGAACCGTGTGGACGTGGTGCTGCTTCTAGGGGACGGCAGGCGTGCCCAGGACTGCTCGGCCACCTTGTGCACTCAGGCCTGGTCTCCTGGGCCACTGCTCTGGACCCCAGGGCACCGTCTCCCTGCTCACAGCCACCGGGGTGAGCCCACTGCGCCCTCCAGTCCAGGGCTCTCTGCCTGCCAAGCTGTGACTCAGACTAGACGCAGCACCAAACATGATATTATCCTAGACTCTGCAGGGGACGTGGGAGCCACCTGCCTCTGGTGACTAATGCAGCTACAGAGGAGACCCGAGCCACCTCATTTGATCATGACCCAAGGGGACAAGTTCTTCCTGCCTTAAGGAGCATCGACAGCCAGAGAGAAGCATGGTAAGAAGTAGGCCCAGAGCTGAGTCCAGGCTCCTCCTCCGTGGGCCTGGGTGACGGGGAGGGCCAGCCGCGGTGGCTCCGGTGGCTCTGGGTCAGGCACTCTGAGGTTGATTTGTAGCTCTGCTCCTTAGTGACATGGCAAGATGGCCCCACTGCCTGAACCGTACTTTCCTCACCTCTGAAAAAAGCCAGCACCAGGCAACCACCAGGCTGAGTGACGATCACATGACATCACGTGTCTATTCATCACCGCGCCTCGTTCGGCACCCCGCTCGCCAAGTAGCGTCTGAACAGAGAAACAAGAAAAACGCCTCTGTCGTCCCTCTCGCTCTTGCCTCTGAACTTGCTGCAATAATTACAGTGGTGATGCTGATGATGACACTGCTTCAGCGAGCAAGCGCGGGCTCCGTCCTAAACACTGGGCACAGCGTGGCCCATTTACTCCTCCCAGCAACCAGACGCTGTGGTCGCCGCATCATCCACCTCTCCCCAGTGAGAAACCGAGGCACAGAGAGGGGTCCCAGCCACAGCCCGGGGAGCTGGGACTGGATCCCGACTCCGCTTTGTTGCTCGCCTTCCCCTTGGACTCCCACCTTGGAGGGGGAAACCGCAGAGCTCCCAGTGGTAGAGTGCTTAAGACGCCCCGGGAGTCCCGAATCGGGCTTCTTGGCACCTCTGCTGCTGGGCACTCAGATAGTCCTTGGGCACAGAAGCTGCAATCAGTCTGCTGAGTCCTGGGGAGCCCGAGCTGGGACCTGAAGGCCAGTCCTGGGGTGCCGAACCTCCTGGGTTTACCACCCCACTGCACCGTCCCCAGTTCCAGCCCGAGTCACGCTCCTGAGCAGTGACAAACAGCTTTCTCACGTGACTTCAAATGCTGCTGTTGGAGGACCGGGCTGGGAGCGGAGGGGCAGCTGCTGGCTGTTGGGGTCTCCACACCCACTCACCAGCCCGGACGGCACATTTCTGGAATTTGCCTTCAGTGAGAGGAGAACAGAGGCTCATGTGGTTTCCGTAATTGCTATTTCAGACCTGTGTTAGCAGAGCCATTAAAGAGCCCTCCTCCGACCAGCCCAGTGCCCCCGCTGCAGGCCGCACTCGGTGCTTAATTACTGGCGGCTTTTATGTCAGTCTTCCTTTGAAGAGCAGAGGAGCTATACAGAAAGACTTCACAGCTCATCTTCCTCTCACTGTCAAACAGAGGTCTGGGGACACCAGGGGAGAGGCAGGAGGAGGCCACAGAGAGGCAGGAAGGGCCCCTGGGAGGAGAAGGAAGGAGGAAGGGCCAAGTAGGGGGCCACACTAAGGCTCAGAGGTGCTGCTGTCACCAGCCCGAGTCAGTGGCCTGACTGGCCAGGTCAGCTCTGCCTGGACAGCGCCACCTCTGATGGAACAGGAGGCCACTGCCAGGTCCTCTGCCCGAGGGACCCGGCGGAGATCGCCATTCCTGCAGCTGCTCTGAGTTAGCGGGGTCAGCAGTAAGAACAGCACAACAGGCGCGGGGGAGCCACCAAACAGACCTCCGAATGGGAACTGCGGGCAGGAGGGACGCACACACGCAGGGCCCGGTCGGTGGGCACGCCCAAGGTTAGGATGAGTGGGCACCTGCGCCACGACCTTTGGAAATAGGGTCCTCAGGTATACGTGGGTAAGAGGAGGAACCCCTAGAGAGGGCAGCCCCGACCCAGCACCACGGTGTCCTTATACGAAGACACCACGTGGGACGGCTCAGGAGGACACGAGGTGAGGAGGGAGGAGGGCGGCCAGGCTGCAGTGGAGACTCTACAGGCCCCACACACCAAGCAGGGCCTGGGACAGGCGTCCCTCACGGGCCCCAGAAGGAGCCCACCCCACCGACGCCTCGGCCTTGGACCTGTGGCCTCCACGTGGTGAGATGAGACATTTGTCACCGTGAGCCACACAGTTTATGTCCTTTGCTCATGGCCGCCCTGGAGACCAGCAGCCCCTCCATCCGCAAAGTCCCATTCAGCGTCAAACTGCAGCTGTAGTCCAGAGGCACTTCCTCCCGCCCAGCTCCCCATGTAAGTCAAAAAGCAGCTCACGGCGAAGACATCGAGAACTGGGTTGGTTGGTTTGTTTCAATAAAAATTAAAGCTATCTCAGGCCTCAGAATAAATGCAGCCTTTTCTTCTACGTGGCACGTTAAATCTACTTCTAAGAAGGCTCATGAAGAGGCAGCCGATATGCCACCTTTGTGGGAAACATCTTCCTCTGGGTTTCCGTGATGGTCCCAGCCCAGGAAGCCCCAGCCTGCTGGTCGGCTCTTAGAAGTGTCATCGCAGACACGGGGTCACCGTGCTGCCTAGACGCCTGAGTGCCCACACCGAAACTCCACATCCTTCTCACTCAGCAGGGCCCCTGCCACCCCGCCTGCCAATAGCCACAGTTTTCCTGGGTTGGTTATTCTACCTACAAATAATGTTCGCCCAACAAAATACAAGTCAAGCTACGTGTGTGCAGAGGGTCCTTGCTGAGGACGCTGGGTTTCCTTTTGTGAAGACCTTAAGGTAGAACAATGTTCCCAGAAGAGAACTCAAAACACCCAGGTGTGCTTGGCTTTTCCCGCAGCACCCCTGGGACGGCGGGTGGAGGGAGGAGTCCCGGGAAAGTGCCATAGAGCACAGAGACTATTCTAGAATAAGTATGTCCTGTGCAACGCCCGACATGTAACTGCACTCAGAAGCTATTTGCTGTTGTTCTGGAACCACGATGTCACCAATGGATGTTCGCAGCATCTCCTAGGGCTCCTCTGAAAGCACAGGAATTCTGCTAGGAAAAGAGCCATGGATCCCGATCCAGAGGGGCAGATGCTCACCCTCCCTCCCTTCTCTCCAGCACAGGGTGCTGAGTGCGGCTGAGGGATCCCTGCACGGCCAGACCAGATCCTCAACCTCCCTGTTGGTGTGCTGGACCCTGCCGGTGAGCTGGCGAGGAGCCTCTGCAGCTCAGGAAGCCACCGTGTCCTGGGCAGGGTGATGCGCTCCTTCTCCCGCACAGGTGCTAGAGACTCTCTCTCCCACTTCCCCTTTGTGTTTTCTGGGACTAGCTGGGGATTGCAGATGTGCGTCACCGTGCCCAGCTTGGGTCAGATTTTTAAAGAACAACCACTTACTGGCCTAAAAGACTGTAAAAATTGCTTCAGATTTACCTTGTAGGAAGAACCACAGGCTCTGGGTCTGAAGTGGGCATTTAAAAGGACCAAGATACAGCTTGGTTCTCGTCTTGTCCTTCTCTCCATTCTGGGTCCAACTGCAAAGACTTAATGGCACTAGCAATGGCAGGTGTCTGAGAAAATAATCTACTGATGGAATACCTTGGTGGCAGATGGATTTCTCTTCGCCTCTGCAAGGGTGTGCTGCGGTCCCTCTTTGTTAGAGTGGTCAGTCAGGGCAGCTGGGGAGGAGGCTGAGCCCACCCTCCCTCCTCTCCTGCACAGCGCTCCTGTCCTACTCCTTGGTCCCTCTGTCTGGAATTTGTCCCTGAGCCTGTGCACAACCAGCCTCTCACTGTGTGCTCTGGGCTGGGACGGGCTTCCCTGCACTCCGACAGTCTCACCGCCCGATTTGCAGCACTTCTCCGTCTCCTGAAGTCATCTGTCCCATCTTCATCTCCTGTCTATCTTGGTCTCAGTGAATACCGCCGTGCCTGCCTCTGTGTGAGGGGGCGCTTGCTACTGCGGTTGGTGTCTGGTGAGTGGACGGGGCAGAGCAGCAGGTGCTTTGCAGCTGGGGTCCTCGGCCATGCACAGCTGCTGGGCTCGCACTGACCACAGCTCCTCCTGCAGCTCCCCGAGAGTTCAGCGTGGTGCCCACCTGGCCGCAGGCCCGTCCTGCAGCTCCCAGCTGGACTGCAGCTTTACTGGATTAACAGCGAGACGATTCCTCAGCATGTCCAGCAGTTTCAATGACAGGGTCTGACCAGAGGCTCTTGGACAGCCTCTGCTTCCGTGTTCACAGAGTGGCGCGAGGTTTGTGTAAGCTCCTTGGAAACCAGGTAAGCCCCTCACCTCCTCTACCCGGAGAAGCTCCGGCCTGGGGCCTGGGTCCACCCTGTGCAGCAGCCCACCTGAGTGGGGGAAGAAGGCTTCAGGTCCCAGGGCGTCTCCCGGCCAGAAGAGCCAAACACGTGTGGTGGTGCACGTGGCTGGTAGCACTGGCCCCCATGGAGCTGTGCGAGACGTGCCCGGTGCACCTCAGTCAGCAACACGAGGTGGACCAGGGCTCCCGGGCTCCCCTCGGCTGTGGCCCCTGCCCTGGGAGGCGCTGACCTGGGTGCTGAACGCCCCGTGTGAGGGGAGCAGCCCTCAACCCTGAGGCACGGCCGTCACTAAGGTGCAGGAGAAGAAGACCCAGTGACACCAGCGAAGAGCAGAAAAGAGCCTCGGCTGGCAGGGCCACAGGACGACACTCACCTCCGGCTCCGCAGGGCTCTGCGCCCATCACCGTGGAGGAACCGCGGCCAGGACAGAACCCACAGGGCTCTTCCAGGAGGCCACGCCACACTGCTGAGCCTGTGCAGGGCCCCTGGGAGGACGACGTGGGCTCAAGGCCTGGCCCTGGGAAGGGCGCCCTGGAGAGGCAGGCACACCCCAAACACAGCGCGCCGGCCGTGAACGCCGGGTTCTCCACGAGGAGTCCCTGTACCGACTCCTTATCAGTCAAGAGCTGTGGTCTGCAGACGCCATGGGGAACCTCTCCTCAGGTGGAAAGGGCACAGGATAAGGTGCTACCACGCCACCTCTGACCTCTGGAAGTTACCACAGAGCCCAACCCCTTTCTCCACGAGCTCTCTGCTTAGGAGCCTCTCGCCAAGACCAGGATCCCACTGGACTTGGTTGTGCAGGCCTCGCAGTTAGGGTAGGGTCCACAGGAGCCCAACATTAATTAAGTACGTGCACAGAGAATCATGGAAACCAGTGTTTACCACAATACTATTTATAGAAAGCCTGGAAATAAAAGCCACTAAGTTCCCAGCCATAGGGACCTGGATACACCTACGCTGAGAAGTGTGTACTACGTAACCATTTAAAACCACAGCACATTCTTGAACACTGGTTAAGGATAACTAACTTCCTGGGGAGGGGGAACACTAATACAAAACTAATGTGATGCACAAGCTGCAGAACTGTCACCTGAGGAAGGAGGTGTCAGCACACGGGGATCCAGGGCCCGGAGCACAGGCTGGGGAGCCACGTCCCCGCGAGTCTCTTCAAAGGTGATTCCAGTTTGGCAGGTCTGGTGACAGGGAGCCTGTCTTTCTAACAAGCTCTGCAGCGAGGCTGGGGCAGCTGGTTTTGAACGGTCAGAGCAACCCAAAGACCTGGACTGCCAGGAAGGGCTTGGGGAAGGAAGGTGGGGCCAGACAGCAGCCGACATGGAGTGGGGGGCGGGAAGGACAGGAGGGGCTTTAGAAGTCAGCCGCTCGCAGCTCTTCCCGGGACCCACCCCGTGCACGCCCTGCAGGGTCCCAGGCTGCCTTGCTCCCCTTCTGGATTCTCATGCCTGGTTAAGGAAGCTCGGCTCCACACAGGCAGCGGTGACCGCTTGAAGGGCTCAGGTGCCGCCTCCTCCCCAGCCCTGACGGGGCTTCCCAGGCTGAGCTGCCACAGCGCCCCGGCGCAGGACACCCACCTCCCCGCAGGCCTTCCAGTCTGCAGGCCAGTCTGCAGTGGGGCCAGCGTGTGGAGCCGCCGAGGGACCGGGCTCTCTCGATGTGCCCTTGTCAAGAAGCAGCTGACGCTCTCAGCGGATGGAGAAGATGAGTTAGCAAAGCTCCAGGTCAGAGCGACCTAGAGCTCCGGACATGGCCCTTTGAGACATGCCCCACACGCTGGTCCTGCCTGGGGCACTGGGACCCTGGCCATTCCGCCGAACCCCCATGAAACGGTTGACTGAGACCCCGTGGTGGGGTTCATGACAAGGGACACTGTCGGGGAACTTCTAAGCCCTTCCTGCCTTTCCTACCTCCACTTTTATTCTGGCTGCCGTCTGGATCACTATCCTTCCCCAATTCTCACAGTGACCCATGGTCTGTCCACGACCAGCAGGCGTGAGAAGCGGCCCAGGTAGGCAGCCAGGCAGGAAGCTAACGGCTGCCACTGCCAGCAGGTGAGGGCTGGGTGAGACAGCAGCCATCTGCCAGCAGGCAGAGAAAGCGCTCTGCCCAGCGAGACTCCAGGACAGATGATCTGGAAGGCCTCCTCTCAGTCTGACCTGTGCTTAAAGTGACACGGGACTACTTGCCTCGGGAGTGGTGCTTGTTGTTGGAGGACAAGGAAAAGACAGACAGCTGTTCATTGCTGCACCCGAGGCCGAGGGAAATCTCTCAGGAGCAAGGGTGTCGCTCACAGAGGCAGCAGTGACGGAGGAATGGAGGGCACAGGGACAGCAGGCTGTGGCCCAGTGGCCTGTTACCCAGGGACCAAGGCCGCAGCTGAGATGCCTGGGATCCAGGTTTTGACAATCTCGTTCAGTCCCCAGCCCCAGAGATGAGCAGGGGCCAAGAACACAGGAGAGCACAGAGCCCCGAGGAGACGGCCAGAGTGGGGCCGGCTGCCTCCTGCCTCCTGCCTCCAGTAAGGCTCCGCACGGTGCCCTGAAGTGGAGCGGAGCAGGCCTCAGCATCCGGGGCCTGCTGGTGGACAAGTCGGCACGGTGGCACGGCGGGCGGCAGGCGTCTGCCTCTGTGAAGGCCCCAGGAGCCGCTGAGGAGTAAGAGTAAGTGCCTCTCTGCCCGTCACCGAGCAACCCACTCAGGTCACTTGACCTCCTTGGGAATCAGCGGAAACTGAGAGCGTGGAGAGACCCATCCCATCACTCTGGTCCCAGCAACGCACATCCCACTGCTCCATGACACTCCCAAAGCCGGTCGCTCTTCCTACCATTTAGTCTTAGTATCCAGCTGGCGCTCACAGTGCTCACAGGATGGAACCGTAGCGTCCCCCCAGTTTCCTGGTGTGACCTGTTACTTAAAAACTTCTTTGTCCTTTTCTCTGATGTTTGTTGCCAACCTCCCCCCACCCCCCCCCCACGCCCTGCAGGTGAAATGCTTTCCCCGGCGGGGGAGGAAATGAAAAGGCCCAGGCGAGCTCGAGCTCCCATTATGCGCACTTATGAGTCTTTTTTTCTGTTCTATAGCAGCTGCAGCTAAGGGGAGAAAGTCGTCAAGTATTTTGAAATATTGGGCTGTCAAACTAGTCATTCCTGGGACTGCAGATAAGCCTAAACTTCCTTCTTAAGGAAAAAAAAAATCAGTGATAAGTAACGTGAACGCACGACTTCTGTTCACTCCTTCACGTCTGAGAACAAGGTGAGAATTAGGTCTAGAGTCAGTCACAGGCGGATGTCGTTAAAACCCACCCGACGGCTGAGGAGACATGTCCTATTGCACTATGGCCTCGGGGACAACAGGAGAATGGAGTCGATCCTTCTGGAGGAAGCAAGGGCTTTTTCATTATCTTCATTCTTTTCTGAGGCACCTGATTATATCCACAATTCAAAAAGGAAAAAACATATGAACAGTTGTTTAAAAAATATTTTTCTATTTTCTACCACGGAAAAAAGGGCACGGTTGGGGCAGCAGCTCATGTGTTTGTTTCGTATTCAAAGGTCAAGGAGCACTTGAGCAACGTCAGAAGAACTCGCTTATATTTTTCTTACTTTATATTCCGTAATTCAGAACCAAATTTTAACTCTCTCTCCTCCAAATGTCATGAGGTGATTTTGGATTTAGATCCTGAGATAGAGCTAGTGACGGGGATATTGGAATTGCAATTTTAACAGTGTTTGCTTTTGTATCTGTTAATTCTAGAATTTCTTCCCCAATGCAACACGTCCTCGACCCTCTCACCTTGAAACTCTCCTCTCTCTTCATGAGAATCATAAAGTCTCTGCGTGGGGCTGGAGCTCAGCTGTCTATTGACTGACCCTGCAGGAGAGTGTTCTATGAAGATCCTGCTGAGAGCCACCTGCCCCACTGGAACTGGGCTCATGGGAATGAAGAGTGGGCACCTGCCGCCCACCCACTGTGTCCGTCAGTCCTGAACTCCAGCACGAGGCGCAGGGGCGAGGCAGGCACGACCACTTGGGGATTCTTCTAGCCAGGAAGAGTGTCAGAGGAACCCAGGTCTGTGTTCAGGCCTCTCAGAAGACACTGCTCAGACCCCTGGCACTGGCAAGTGCTCTTCAGAGATGACTTAGGGACCAGGTCTTTATACCAGTCACCACATCACGATGGGCAGGGCGTCAGAGACATCAGACAGAGGAGTCTCCTGTGGCGCAGGCAGCACTGGGGATGTGATGTGTTTCTGGCCACTTCCCTCCTCCCTGCAGATGATGGAGGGAAGCATAGGAAGAGGCCACATGGAGGAAAAGGTCCTAACACTAGGAAGCCGTAGGTCATCTCACAACCTCGCTGAGCCTCCAGCAGAGTGGAACGTTTTCTGTAAAAAGCAAACTGGAGATACAGAGCCCAGGCTGTGTATGGAAGTCAGCAAAACTCCAGCCAGCTTCCTCCTTCCTGGCCTCCCATCCTTACCAGGGAGCTTCATCCTCATGGTGGCAAAAGGGCTGCTGCACAGGGTCAGTCTGAATCCCAGTTGGGAGGAGGGGGAACAAAGGGCGGGCCCTCTTGCTTCCGGGGGCTTGGCCTATTTGTTCTTTTCCAGGAGCTGCCACATGCATTTCATCAGCAGAAACCAGGGCATGAGGCCACCCCTAGACATGAAGGATGCTTGCCGGGGGTGGAGGTGGACGAGACACAGGTCAGGCCCTGCGTCACTCTCCTTCCCCAGCACGACACCGGGCATGACTGCCATCTGCTGCTTGTCCTCACTCCTCTCTGCCTTTTCCCCTTTTGTCCGAATCCCGGCTTCTCTGTAAAAGAGGTTCCGACTGGGCCTGTGTCCACACGGAGCCCATCACGGGAGGCGGCCAGGTGGAAGGGCCGAGTCGGCAGGGCCGCCGGGCCGCCCCGGCTCTTGGACCACGTGGTCAGCACTGTTTGCCTTTCTTTTGGAAGCTGACCTCTCCCCACTTTCCCGCCTCCTGGACTTGGTCTCTCTCCTTCCGTTCTGCAGATACCCTTGCTCCTGAAGGATCCATTCTTCCCCTCTCGTTTCTGTCTTCATTCTCTCCTGTGAGACCACGAATCCACCTGTCCCTGCGTCTGGGAGGTGACCTCCCTCCTCACCTCACCCCTGCATCCCGCTGCCTGCGGGAAAAATGCCACCTGAACAGGGGTGTCAGAGCCGAGAGCTGAGATGGATGGTGGCCACCATGCTCTTCCAGGCTGTCACCCACGTGAGGGACGGCTGGACGCCTCCCAAGGCGTCTCTCCAGTCTGTCATTTTAAGGTGACTCTGCAGATCCACAATGACTGCTTTTGCATTGACTTTCAAGTTCACACTCAGAGAGCAAAATGATTTCTTTTATCACAAGTAGTAAGCCCCAGGGAATTCTGAGCTACCATTCACAATCCCGTTTACTCTAGGTCGCGCTTAGTTTAAAATGTAAGTCATTCCTGATTGGTCTTCCCCATGAGACCCAGCGCACCTCGAGAGTGCCTTCTCTCTCCTTGGCATCCTGCATCCCTAGCTGGCGTCACCTTCGCGGGCGCCGTCTGCACACCTGGGCCTGACCGCACTGCCAGGCATCTCCCAGGCTCTGCGCTTCCTGTTTTGGAATTGCCCTTCACAATACAACTGCACCATTAATTCTCAAGTTCTCGCCTCACATTGCTTCACTATGCAAAGCATTTCAAGGTCATCCATCATTCACAGGCTGAAGGTCGAAGTCTTCCATTTGGGAGCACCACAATTTTAAAGATGGTGGCAGAAAGTCGATATTTTTTGCCTTATCTTTTTGGAAGTCACCCAAAATCAACAAAAAGAATGAAGAAAAATCTCCATTTTTGGTGAAGAGTTTAAACCCTCAATTCCCAGAAGGAGTGGAAAGTCTACCCCCACCCAGGGGCTGGGACACCTGTGGGAAGGAAGCCAGGCCAGGGGCCAGGACGACGCTCAGAGCCCAGCGTGTTTCCCAGGTGGAGAGCGAACCTGAAGGCGCAAAGCCCGATGCCTTTTCCCCAAGCAGGGTGTGATGCAGCAGACAGGACTTCAAGAGGACAGGAGGCCGGAGGAGGCAGAGGGAAAGGCACCCTGGGCCAGAGCCGCCCATCGTGGGCAGGGTGGACAGAGACGTCTGCTGTCAGAACCACGTGGCTTTGGCCCCTGGGCAGGGGGCAGCAATCTCAGTCGTTCAAACACGAGTCCCAGGTTGCTAGGAATTTTCATCTGTCCCAGAACACGGTCCCCACACCTCCACCCCAGCCCCCTGGAAATCCTGCTCCAGAGGAGGGTCTCCTGCTCCACAGGTAAGTAGTCAGAAAGAGGGGGACGAAGTGGAGATGGCAAACGGCAGGAAAAGGACACTTGCAGAAGAGCATTTCCACCAAGTGCCGAAACAGGACCATTTTCCATGCACTAGAAACAGTCGCGAAGCCAGCAAGGATGGCACCCGGGATTCCCTCTCTAAAGGAATCGGATCTCTGAGATCGGGAATGAAGCAGAGGAAGAAAAAAGCAAAGCATCACAGAAATGAAATAAAATCATGGGACGAGGAGGAAGAGTCACTACAGCTGAGAGCTGAGGCAACTGGCAAGAAAGGAAGAAATCGAGCAAAACAGAGAAAACGGCGGGAGGCCGGCTGGACCAGAGAACAGGGCCCGAGTGCGCATGGGCGGGCAGCGGAGGTCCAGCTCCGTCCAGCGAAACCCCGGAGGGCAGAGGCGGAGTGGGACCAGGCACTGTGAGTGGACGAGAGAAGCCCTGCTCTCCACCTGGAAGGCTGCCGTCCACCCCCGGGAAAGCCGTCTTGAGAAATCACCGCATTTCAAAGAGGAAAAAACCCAAAGTTCTCTGCTCAGTCAGGACAAAAATACCAAGAGGAACAAAAGGCAGGCCAGGCTGAGACTTCTCCAGGGCTGGGACCGTGCAGCACACAGGCTGGCCTCCCGCGAGGTGTGTCCCCAGCGTCCCCTGGGGAGGACGCCAGAGCACAGACTTCAGACAGCAGGCGCCAGCTGGCCCAGGGACAGGAGGCCGGTCCCACAGTGAGTGAGCCTCAGGACTGAGACAAAGCCAGTGTTGGGAGCGAGGGACCCAAAACAGGTCATCAAGGTCACAGTCCACGGTGACGGAGAAAGTGCACAGAGCTGGGTCACGCCTCTCTCAGTGCAGGAAGCTCCCAGTGGAGCAAAGGCTGAAAGGAAATAAAAAGCCAGAAGAAAATGGAGGCGTGCCTTTTTCAATCACAGAGAGAAAGATGCTGTTCGAAACAATCCAGTCCTAGTGTGAGGACCAGCCCACGGTACCACGTGACTGGAGGAAGAGGCAGACAGGTCCAGGACCACAGTGCAGGGGGTCACCTACAGAGTGAGGTCACAGCAGGCAGCAAGGCCAGCTGGATCCCCGCCACCTGGTCAGAAAGAGCCTGTGTTTCCGGTTCTGGATGGAAGGGGCTTCGGCCTGGCTGGAGTGTACGGGCTTTCTCCTGAGGGATGTGGAAGTGTCGGGCGCATCCCCAGAGCCAGCGCCCGAGCGTAAAGCCTGGTGCAGCAGGATTCTAGTGGTGTCCTCCGTCTGCGGTTTGCTGGGGTCCACACAGGAGGAACCTGTCCCATTACTCAGGGGCGATCATGGCGTCATGACCCCAGATGGCTGCAGTCGTGTGGAGCTGCATCCACACACACAGCGCGAAAGCCCAGGAGCAACGGCAGCAGTGCAAATATGCAGACAAATTTGCCCATCGAAGTGGGAAAAGAACCTTCTCTGAGGCCAAGGCACAGGAACACAGCCAGAAGACAGATGCCCAGCTGGGAGGGTTCTCTGCGGTTTTAATTTCAGATGGGCAGCTTCCTCTGTGTCACAGAATCACCCCTACGGGAGACCATCAGCCCACCAGGACCCAGGGCTTTCACGCCATCCCTCACCTGCTCCCATTCCCTGAGCTGGCAGTGCGGACGAGGCTCGGCCAGGCAGCTCTGCCGTTCTCTGCTGGGCACACGGGTACAGCTGCAGTCAGCTGCTGGCCAGAGCAGCTGGACAGCCTGGGGGCCTCAACACAGGCCTGGCTCCTCCGTGAGCGGGCCAGCTGGATTTCCTCACGTGGCCACCTTAAGGCAGCAAGAGGGCAGGGGGAAGGGGCAAGGTCTCCTGAGGACTTGCCCAGAGGCCACACTAAAAACATCGCTTCCTCCACGGTCTGCTGGTCAAAGACTTTAAAGTTGCAGTCACTCTCTGAATTACTCGTCAGAAGTCAGAAGCCAGCAGTCCTCAAGGAAGCTCTAGCTCACAGAAGTGTTCCTTTAGCCCACGGACTTTGGAAAAGGACCTCTTTCAAATTTGAATTCGACATTAAAATATAATGCTATTCAGGAACCCTAGGTTTAACCTTCTCTTAAAAAGTTCCAAGATCTGGCCCTGGTACCAGATGGCAGGAGTGACCAGCAACTCCCCCTATTAGAAGGCAGGCACCTCCCAGTGACCCTAGTCCCCACTGTGCCCTCCTGTCTCTCTACAAAAACTGGCCAAATGCCAGCTTCTACTCATCACTGAGTAGAATGAGGTTAAGAGCAAAATTTAGCATGCCTTGAATCCATGAGCCCATCAAAAGCAATACAAGGAAGCTGCAGAGACTCCAGGTTCTCCGTGGATATGGGGGGAAGTGAGGTTGCATGGAGTGACAATTATTTTTACAGATGACACATTTTAGCCTTTTATTTTCTTGTCTCTCAGTGACATTTGGATTTATGTTGCTGAAGATATCATCCCAGTCTCCCATCTTGCAGGTGGTGAAATTAAGCAAAGGGGTAAGGAACATAACCGAGGCCACACAGCCAGGCAGTGGAACCCAGTGCACCTGCTGTTCCTTCAGACATGGCGCCATCTCTGTGTAAACCTGAACTTAGAAATGCACCCCCTGGCTCAGTCACCGCTGTGGGAGCAGTTCAGCAGCCACCTCTGAGCAACATTTTCAGTTTCTGAGGGAGCAGAGCTACCCTAGTTCCCAACACCCACTGACCACCAGCCACTGCGGGCACAGAGACCACTGGCCTTATGTAAATTGTTTTAGGAGTCATCCAAATAAGAACACATTTTCAATGACTGTGGAGAGCGGTGACAGAGGATGGGAGAGAAGTGACTGAGACTGAGTGGCTGAGGTCTGGTGACCTCATGGCTGTGGCATGCCTGGTGTCTGGGAATGTTTCTGTGTAAGGGCACAGGATGCTTAGCTGCTGTGGCAATGCCCTGCATGAGGAGGCTCTGTAAAAGAATCCTATCAGCTCTGCCCTTGATCTCAGGCGCACAGCTCCTGGGAAGGAAGGAACTCTTATGCTAGACACCCACAATGTTTCACCAGCTCTGCTTCTCCAGTTCCTGCCTGCCTTACAGTAACTTGAAACAATGGACTTTCTTGAGAGCCACACAAAGCTCCTAACCCTGCACTTTGCACCTGTGCATTGCAAGTATGGAAAAGTTACATAGATGTCCTAGTTTCTGTAACTTCCCTGAATACAACAAATAATGTTGCATAGTCTTTAACCTGATAATGAGACATATATAAATAAAGATTGCTGGTGCAACTCTTTAGATCTGCATCTCCATCAGAGAGCTCCACCTGATCCCAGCTTCATCTTCAAGATCTGTCTTTGAATCTTTGTTTTCCAATCCCCCTTCGCCCCTTGCAGAACCCAAGAGTTTGGTTACACTGGTCGCAATGACAATAATAATTGTTCCACATCAACTAGATACTGCTTTGCAACTATTCACAAACACATCTGCATTCAAGACATTTGGTGCCACATTTATCTGCTATTCTTTCTTTATTTTTATTTGTAATTTATTGGAAATCCAAACAGAACTTTAGGTCACTTGGAATGTCAGCAAGCCTCAGGCGGCTCCATCTGAGAGTTCTGGATACTCAAATTGAACACAGATCCTGAATTTTATGGAGTGATAAAATAAATTTCGGTGAAGAAGTCTTTGCTTTGGAAGGTGCCACACCAGCAGTGTGTCCCACACCCTTCCATGGGTTCGAAGCCGCGAGGCTGAGATTCCGGAGGCAGGCTGTGCACTAAAGCCGCCTCTTCCAGTCTGCTGCGCGGGACGCAGTACTTCCTGCTCAGCCGCAGCAGTACATGCATGTGTGTATGTGCAGCCTGCACGCCTCACTCCAGCCGTCACAGAAAGCCACGGCCGCCGGGAAAGCGCCAAATGTGCCGCTCGGTCTTAAAATCTTACAACCTGTTTCCGACGTTACAAGTCGCCATCATTTGGCCTCAGAGTGGTAGGTCCAGCCTATTGAAAACACTGAGTCCAGCCTGAGATATGCCACGTGAGCAGCCCACCGGATGGACAGCACCCTCCCGTTGGCATCGGGAGGAGAACCTGTACCTCCACCCACTCCAAAGCGCCCTCCTCGGGAAGCAGACCTCACCGTGGAAGAACCATTCTGCACCTCCTACTTCCTAAAAATCTTCAGAAAGGTAGTGTGCCTCTTGATGATTCCGCTTTTCCTTCCTGCCGAATCACAATCTGGGGCACCCTGTGGACCGCCAGCCGTGCTGGGAGCCAAGCTATAAGGTTCTTCCTGTCTGCCCAGCGCCTGGTGCTCTAGCAATGTGACCTGTGCCATGGTCTCCTGTCGATGTCAGGCTCACAACACAATCAGAGGCCTAAGGAAAACTCTTCTCCTCATACAGATGTTCAGCCAGGAAAATCCACTCATCATCCACCCATGCCAGTCACAGGGTTGGTACCACCCAAGGGCAAAGCCGAGCGCCTTCCGGGAGGCACCAGGAACGCCAATGCTCTTCCAGTGATGGGCTGCAGATGCCCCACAGGCCGCCTGACCCAGCGGTGCGGCCACAGTTCCATCCCCTCTGTCCTCAGTCACAGCAGCACGAGTCAACACTAACTGTACGGCCGTCTCACGAGCTGCTGCCAAGAGCGTGACGTGCACCTGTGCCTGCGACGGCGACAGGGCCTTCTCACGCTCCTGGGTTCTGAGCCCGTTGCTGCCGCTGTTGACACGACTCAACCCTTTCCCACCGGGAAGGGCTTTTCCTGGGCTTCCAGGTTACAGGTCAGCACACTTCCCTTGACATCGAGCAAAACAGACTAGATAACGGGCCAGACCAGGTTGATGACCGGCTGTGCTGGAGGCCTGGAACCCTGCGCTGCCCCTCAGGCAGACCTGAGGCTCCAGGGTCACGCTTCCTGCCAGACACGGAGGCCTGGACCAGCCCCTGGAGAGAGAGCTGCAAGCCACAAGCTGAGCCGGGAGGGTTGGAGCGGAAGGCACATCAAAGCTGGAGCGGAACCAGCAGGTCCTGTGAGCCGCAAGGACACACAGACACAGGGGAGTCCAGGCAATGGACTGCTGCCCCCAAATTCCATGCCCACCTTTTGAGCAAGATCCATCCTTCACCCTCCCCCTCTCCTCTCCTTATTCAAGGTCATCACATTAACAGGGACGTGCGGGCCCGATCCCTTGAAGCCTCCAAATCCTAAGGATCTTGAGGTCGCCCCAGACCGTGGGGTTCGGTGACTCTCCTACCCTTGCCTCTGCGCCACCCCTTCCCGGTCAGTGACTGGCACCGCACAGTGGGCAGGCGAGCTGGGTAGACTTGGCAAAGCAGAGCCCGGCACGCCAGCTGCTCAGCCACTGCACCTTGTCGATGACGCAGGGTTGGTACGCAGGCTGGCCAGGCTCAAAGAACAAAGCCATCTAGAATTTAAGGGGACTCTGGGTAAACTGCATGGAATCTTACTTTTCAAAGGGGGAAACATCTACCAGCAAGACTATGCACTGCTTTTCCCCCAGAAAGCTACCAAATTCCCCTTGGACTGCTGAAAACTGAAGCGGATTCCAGACCATCCCTCAAGCGAGTGTATGAGCCACACAGTGTAAACAGTGCAGCTTCCAGTCCTGTCCAACAGGAAGGGCCATTTTCCGCATTTCAGTGACTTGCTGTGAACACCATGTTTGTCACCAGAACTGCCCCGGGATGGTATCTGGCTACTTCCTAAAACAAAATCTCGTCTCCATTCATTCACCAATCATCGCTGGGTTATTTTCATATCTTGTCTGTTATGAATGACAGGGAATCTGGACACCTCGGATGACATGCAGGAACCAGGAGGACAACACACCAATCGAAAAAGGCAGCCCCAGCAGAATTACTGAACCATCCCACTGCTGAGGATCCGAACATAGTCTAACCACGGCTGCGGCCAGCAGGCTGGGAGCTGCTGCTCAACAGGTTTAAAGCTTCAGTCATGCACCATGAGGCAGTCCTAGAGATCTGGGGCCCACGGTGGGGCAACAGTTAGCAATGCCCTGTCTACACTTAAAACCTCAGAGGGTCATCTCATGTAAAGAGTTTTTACCACAAAACAAACAAGAGGCCAGGAAACTGCTGGGTTGATGGACGTGTCTATTCCCTGAGTGTGTGAAGGGGCCACAGGTGCATGCCTCTGTCCACTCTTCAAACTGCACGTTGAATATGCACAGGTTTTGCTTATCAGTCATACCTGGATGAAGTGGCAAAACAATCTAGCTTCAAAGCCGATGATTGGTCTCCCCAAGGGCAACCAGAAAGAAACATCCTTAGGGTGCAATATATGAAGGACAAGTCCTCAAGGACAAGCTAACGGCAGCGTGAGCAAGGACGGCACGGTGTCATTAGATGGACCTCAACGTGACCACCGTGGAGCCAGGACGGTTGTGGGCACAATTGGCTTTTTAAATGTCACAAAATTTTAACTAAGTGATTCATTGATTTCACAAATGAGTTCAGCACAGACTATGTGTCAGCTGCCGTTCTGCACATGGGGCCACGTGCAGCAGAGCAAGCTCTGCCTTTCTGGAAGTTCCTCAACGGCAGCTCCCCTAACGGGAGAGACTGACATTAAACAAATGATTACTTAGCTCTGTCGTTACATAAGCTGAGCTTTCATGACACATCCTCTGCCTCTGCCCAGCAAATCCTGTTATGAGATTGTGACTGTACACTTGTTCCAGTGACAAAGTTAGGGCGCAACAGTCCATCGGTGCGTGCGCTGTGGGTTTCTAGAAAAGGGTCTTAATGTGCTGTCAGAGTAGCTGGGATTCAGTGGAGCGGAACCAGCGGGCCCTGTGAGCCACAAGGACACGCAGACACAGCAGAGTCCAGGCAATGGACTGCTGCCCCCAAATTCCATGCCCACCTTTTGAGCAAGATCCATCCTTCACCCTCCTCCTCCCTTCTCCTTATTCAAGGTCATCACATTAACAGGGATGTGCGGACCCGATCCCTCGAAGCCTCCACATCCTAAGGATCATGAGGTCGCCCTAGACCGTGGGGTTCGGTGACTCTCCTACCCTTGCCTCTGCACCACCCCTTCCCGGTCAGTGACTGACACTGCACAGTGGAAAGGCAAGCGGAAGAGCAGCAGAAACACCATAGCTACAAAACTGAGAGAAAGGCAGGCCCACGGGAACTGGCACCCGAGCTACCACCGTGTAAGGTGTGGAGAGAGAACGGTGCATTCCCCCGACTCTTCCAAATGACTGCGCCGGGTGCAAGCAGTGTGCCAGCCAGGCCAGGGTCCCCAGGGCAGTGACTGGGGAGGGAAGGAAAGTCAGCTTGTGCCTATCCAGTACAGAGCAACCAGACATCTGGTGCACAGCGGAGTGAGCGTCAGCCATCGGCACCGCCACTTTGCAGGGAGAAATCCTAATAATCCAACGTGCATTCCCTTTGACCCAGGACCTGCATTTCTAAAAACCTACCTCACAGAAAAACCCGAGGCGAATCCACACGATGAACTGCACAGAGGGTCACTGCAAAAGCCTTGACCCCTCGACGGGCGGGGTTAAAGGAATGCAGGTGCTGCGGGGGGGCGGGGGACTCAGGGCAAGGCCTCGCCGACGTCAGGTTGTGCTCCTCGGCTTCTCAGGCGGCTTTCCCATGGAGGCTGCAGCTTAGGTTAGGCATCCTGCTTGGAAAACCATCCTGGAACGGGAGAGGCACACCCAGTGTGGCCAAGGGCACTGGTTTGCAGGCGTGCGGGGATTGGCCGCTGCTGCAGGGGAGCAAGGAGCAGGCGTCAGGCGCGGCCAGCGCGAGCTCTATCGGGGTTCCCTCTTGTGCTCCTATGGGCGTCCCTGCACCCCTGGCCTTTCTCTGGGTTTGCTCCTCTCACACCCGGAGTTCAGCAGGAAGAGGTGCCACATCCAGATACTTCTATTGCACGGTATAACTGACAGGTACTGGCCTTGGAAGAGACCAATAATACTGTACGGATGTGTGTGCAGTTTTATGCGTGTGTCTATGTACGTGCCGTGTATACAATTAAGCAAAAAGTGAGCTGCAAGATAATGTGTGAATTATGATCCCATTCCAGCAAAAAACAGATGTGGCAATGTCCGTGTTGAGAGTGGAGCCCCATAATAAAATTGGCTGGGCAGCTGGCACACAGGCCATAAGCAGTAGTTCTAGGAAGTAGTTTTAGAAAGCTGGACAGGAGCGATTGTTTGATGTTGTCTCTTGAGTTTAACATGAAACTTTCACGATAGAAGATGCTGCAGAAGACGGTGTGAGACGGCTGTGACCCTTGGCCCTGAGCTTCCGAGGGCCTCCACAGCTTCCGAGGCTGCTTCCTCTTTGAGCTCCACCCATGCCTTGCGCCAGGACATGTTCTGTCCCGGGAAACCTCAGCGAGCCCCTGCTTGGAACGGGGGCTGGGCTGGCCTCCGTACGTGGGTCTCCCGAAGCCCAGCAAGCCCAGTGCGAGCTGGACAAGGCCTCGTCCCCTCCTGGGACACACACTCCTCAGTCCTCCATGCAGAGCGCGTTCCTGACGCCGGCCAGAGTGGCCTCGGCCTCTGCTCTACACTTGAGTCGCACACTCTCGGCCGCTCTCCACGTCACCAGCGTCTGGACCACAAACGCGAGGTGGCGTTCACCTGTCCAAGCTGCGTTCTGAGAGCGGGCCCCTCGGGGTCCTGGTCACTGAAAGGAGCCTGGAACAGGACGGAAGTGTGGACACGTGCCGCGGCAGTCCCCCTGGGGGTCCGGCTGAGCGCAGGCCCCGCCATCTCCCCTACCTGCTGCAGGGCACACCACGCTGCCCAGTCGTCCTGGGGACAGTCCTGGACACTCCTTCCCTCTTTCCCTCTCCTGCGGACGCCCGCCTGCTCTCCTACTGGCGGCTCCGTGTTGGTCCAGCCGCCACCACCAGCCTCTGGTCTTCCCATCATGGTGGCACCTTCCTCAGTCTGACGACCCTGTCACCTTCCGTCATTCACCCCTCGACTCTCAGCATCCAACACCCACCTGGGCAGAGTCCACCCAGCATGTGATCCTGCAGAAGGCCCTGATCTAGCAGGACTCCCCGGGGACTTGCCAGAAAGCAGAGGGAAGCCGGGCACGGCGAGCGGGCAGGACGGAGCACAGCACCACGCACCAGGGCCCGGCGGAGCGCCAAGGCGAGCGGGGCGACTGGACTCGTCCCCTGTCTCCTGGGCAGCCCAGCCTGCACAGCAGGGATGCCCCCTGCGGAAGAGCACCCCACGCACGCCAGACACCCCACCACGCATGTGCAAATCGACGCCTTCCACCTCTGGCTTCCTGAGGCGGGAAGCAAATGGAAGCCAGGCAACCTGGAAGGGACTCAGGGCTGACCCACGTGCTGGTGAAGTGTGGCTCAACAGCAGTGACCCGAGGGCTACAGGAACCCTGGACCAGAACTCTCGGACGGAGCAAACGTGCTCTGGGGTTTCCTACTGCTTCGCGTTTATTCCTCAATAAATTCTACTCACTCATCCTGGTCTAAGAATTTTATTTTTTGAATTCATGAGACAAGAACCTGAAAAGAAGTCGGTGGTGAGCTGCCAGGCTCTGCTGTGGTGCTGGGGGGCATGGCCCACCGGTAAGAGCTTGAGCTCCGCAGCCTTGCCAGACCCCACCTGCCGGCAGGAGCCGAGGAAGTCCAACCCCACCTGCCCGCACGAGCAGGGAGTTGAGATCCAACACAACACTCCGGTTTCTTTGCAGCAGCTTTTACACAGGGTCCTACAGCTCGGCAGTACAACCCACTGGCTGCTAGCGATGGCCAGGAAGCCACCCGGGCTGCTCCAGCAGGCCCCGGGTTCTTTCAGGAACAAGGGCCTCTGTACACGGGAAGGCTCTGGCTGCAGAGGCGAGGCGCACACGGGCAGCAGGAAGGGGTGACGTGAGCGCTGACTGGTGCCCCCTCCCCGGGACCCACCCAGGGGGCCCCACGAACGAGGGCCACTGTCAGCAGCCGATACTTATGCACCCAGCTCCTTCTGCACGCATCTGAACCTCGGGACACCTCCACGCTCCCTGGGAGATGCCGTCAGTTGGAGAGCTAGGGCTCCCTCCTACCCGCACACCCAGGCTGCTGGACCACAGGACGGCAGCATTCCCGATGGACTGGACACCTCGTGCCAACCCCAGCTACTTGTGCCAACAGTGGAAATGCAGAGCGGCGGGCGGGGCCCATCGACAGGACGTGAAGCCCACCTCCACCCCAGGGCCTCCCGGACCGCTGCTCCCGTCTGTGCCCCGGGCCTCTTCGTCCCCTTGCTTCCTTTAGCTTCCAGACCTGACTCGCTCTCCTGCCCAGACCCGGGTCGTTCAGTGAGCAAGGCCTTTGTTCTCCCCACTACACCGACACTACGGTTCCAGGTGTTGGGTCCACTTTGCATTAAAAAAAACAAGTTGTAGGATAAAATTCTATGTTTAAAAAAAAAAAGAATGTTGGCTGGGCTATTTGGAATTAATCAAAGGATGAAAGGATGGGAATTTAAATTAACAGAAACCTCAAACCTGAGCGTTAGCTGCTTCTTCATGAGAACTGGGAATTCACATGGATAAGACTTAAAATGTGCCAATCCTTCAGCCTCCACTGCCGGCCTCCAGGGTGGGACTGGTGAGTAGTAAGAAGAGGGCAGGGAGGAGAAGGAGGCTCAGACCCAAGCCCAATGCTCCTCCTCCGGCCTTGGGGGCCTCATTAGGACTGACTCAGCCAATCTGGGGCTTCGGGAAGACTCAACACTGCACTCATGCGGTGCCTCGACCTGTGTGTTTAACCTACAAGGGAAAAGAGAGGCGGCTCTCCAGCAGAAAGGGAGACGAGACGTGCTTCAGCTTACAAGAAACAAGGGGCTCAGGCTGAAGCCTTGTCCTGCCCCTTGGACTTCAACAACACAAGGGTGACAAAGGAGTTGGAGTCCTGCATTTCCAGCTCTGATCTCCAGGGTCCATGGCTGCCACCATCTTTTCTGTGAACAACTCAATACATCCAGGGGTCCAAGTCTCTACACACAGTAGCCCCCACCCGACAAAAGCCATCTTTTAGAAAGAGACTTTTAAATTGTGATGCAAAATATAGCAAAGCACTGGAAGGGTGTTTACATGCACACCTATTTTACATCCAGGTACACTGCCACCCAGCTCACTCCATTAGTCGGCTTTCCAGCACTATAACAAAATACCTGAGACAATGCACTTATAAAGAAAAGAGGTTTACTTTCCCCACAGTTTCAGAAGGTCCAGTCCGGGATCAGGTGGACCCACTGGTTTTAGTGCTCTAGTGGGGGTACTGGACAGCAGCAGCAGGGAGCACATGGTGAAGCAAATTGCTCAGTGCAGAGCTAAGAAGCAAATCAGGAGGAGCCTGGGGTCCCACAGTCACCTAAGGACTCCCCTGGGCTCCACTCCTAAAGGTTCTGCCATCTCCCCTGAGGGCCACCTGGGGCCAAGCCTTAACACCTGAGCCTCTGGGGGATGTTCCAGTCCAAGGCATTGCCATGTGGAAGAGCTCACCACATCAGACGGACACTGCCTGGGGCCGGAGCCCACGCGGGCCTGCTGCTCCCGCTTCCTCCTGCCCTGCCTGCTTCCTTCTGAACCGCCAGTCGCCCACGCCTGCACGGGGAGACTCGCCAGCACTGGCTGCACCTGGCCCCCTCGTCCCACTGCAGATGCCCCCCTGGTACCGGGGATTGAACCCAGGGGTGCTTAACCACTGAGCAACATCCCCAGCCCTTTTTAAATATTTCATTTAGAGACAGGGTCTCGCTGAGTTGCTAAGTGCCCCGATAAGTTGTTGAGGATGGCTCTGAACTCGAGATCCTCCTGCCTCAGCCTCCTGAGCACTGGGGTTACAGGCGTACACACCACTGCGCACACGCACCACCGCGCCCGGCCTCCCTTCTCTTTTCAGGAGAGCCTTTTTTGCTTCCCCATACGGGGGAAAACACATGAGCCTTGACTTTCTGAGTCTGGTTTACTTTCCTTAACATGATTCTCTCCAGTTCCATCCATTTCCTGCAAACGACATCACTGCGTCTTCTTCAGGCCGAGTGACACACTGTTGTGTTCAGACACATTCTCTCGTTCAGTCCTCTGTCGACAAAAACCTGGGCCAGTTCCCCAGCCTGGCTACTGTGGGAATTCTGAGTGGTCTGTGGTCTGGAAGCCACTTGACCCTTCCCCTCTTCCCCAGTCCATCTTCTCCAGGGAACCGCCCTCAGGAGGCATGGCCTCCTTTGTGACCTCGCCCCCACCCTTGGGAGTCCCACGAAGGGCTGAGTACTCAAGCACCGAAGAGAGCTTACTCAGGAGGGGCAGAGAGATCAAGGGAAGACCCGGCACCAGGCATGAGGAGCACACTGCACCACGGGCCAGAAGTCCCTTAGAACAGCCTGGGACGCAGACTCAGATGTGAGGCCACCTGACTTCTCAGTGAGGCAAGGGGTCCACCCAAGACACTTACGTAAGGCACAAAAGGTCAAACCATTTGGGGAGATGGTGGAGAAGTCTACACCTCTGAAAAGGCAGATTCCTTTCCTCAAAGTATCTCGGACCTGATATAGCTCCACGCGTGGATAAGCACACTGGAGGGATGGGGGCTGATGGGAGGGAAATGGAGGCAGGTGCTGAGGGTGGCCAGAAGCCAGTGACAGACAGGCCTGGCCCTGGAAGGGTATCTGCTCCTCCCCTGGGGACAGCTGGCAGCACGCCAACCCTTTTCTCTGTTTTTTGACCTAATTCTGATGTAATGATCTGAACTGTTTCCCTTCAAGCCTAAATTATGCTACACCATTGGTTGAAGCAATAATTTTTTTCTAATTACATTTATAGAAAGGTTGATGTCTCTCATATAGATTCGCCAAGTATTAAATTTTTGCCATGTTTTATTCATCTGCCATTGGGCGCGTCTGAACTTGTTGAACTACTTGTAAGTACATTATAAACATGACACCTCTCAGGAATAAGGATATTCCCCCACAAAACCGCACTGACACTGTTGAGTCCAAGGAAAATAACAATACCCACGAAACAGTTGAACAGGCAAAGTTTTCTGAAACCCTCCCCACTGTCTGGCACAGCTGACCCCTCCCAAGCCGCACAGACAGGGCCAGGGGGAAACCGGGCGTGGTCCCTACGCACTGCTGAGTCTTGGGAGTTCCTAGAAGATACCCCATCTCATCACCGCTCCCCTTCATCAGACACAAGGTAGCTAAATGACCACAGTGACAAAGCTGCCACTCTCCCTAAAAAGGCAACGCATCTGCCCAAAAGCCACAGAGAAAGCCCAGCATGCTTCTGGGTGTTGGCTCAAATGACCTCAGCCACCTGCTGACCACCTGCAGCCCAAGCTCCCTCAGGGCTCAGAATTCCCTGTGCTCAGCAGGAAGAGGAGGTGGGGCCCAGGAAGAGGGCCCTGAGGCGACCCCCAGGCCTGCGTTCAGCCTGTGGTTTAACCAGGAGACCTTGAGTGTGGGGAGCACACACACCAGAGGTCGGGGAGGTGACTCAAGGATCAGCCAGGGGAAGACGTGGCAGAGCAGAACTCCAGGTCTTTCCACAATCAACAGCACACAAAGTACGAGTCAAGCTAACCAGGACGCTGTGGCTTTATGAGTATGTAAAAGGGGTGGTGCCCCTGGAGACCCGCTCCCCTCACGTCCCTGTGCCTTGGAGAGTGTGGCGACTCAAGCTGACTGACCACGAGAGCAGCGTCACAAGGTCACTCTGTGAACCTGCGGATTTCCTCCTGGCAGAGCTAGAGGATCTGCACAAACAGCACCTGACCGGGCAGGTGAGAACAGGTAGAGCGGGGCACGTCCTGGCTCCTCCGAATGGACCAGAGTCCACGTTATCTCCACCAGGCCCCTAGTTAAAGGAGAAGGCGGGGTCGAGCCAGCGTTGTTTGCAGCTGGAGAGACACGGAATGCCCGCAGCAGAAAACACGGTCGAAGCAATGTGCTGGTGACCTGGCTCAACTCATCAACCCGTCACACAAAAGGAAAAAATGCTAAGTGCTCCAGGCTACATCAAAGGAACAGATTCGATCTCTGATGACAGCAGGAGGGCTCACGTTTCCAAGGAAGAGAAAAGGAATTCTCTGGGGCTTAGTACCCTCTCCTGTACCTAGCTGGTCATGGTTCCTAGGCCATGCAACAGAATTACATAATACAGCGTTTAGTTTATGGCAGGTCAATGTTGGTCCAAATCAGCACCAGATATTTAAGTAGAGGACGACCACAAAGAGACCCACAGCGCAGTTGTGAGATGGCCCCAGGACAAGAGAAGTGTGGATTGAAGCCAATGCAATTTGTGGATTTGCAGGTGTATGCCTGGTCTTCCCAGTATGGAATCTTCTAGAAAACAGCACCTGTAGTGTATATTAGTGTATGTTTACCTTGGTTGTAAATATTCTTACTGCCCTTCAAAACAGGTATTTTTTGATGGTTGAATGATGAAGGATGGGTGGGCGGATGGTTCATGAATAAATAAACATGCATTTGCAGTAACTTCATGGTTCTATCTGCTTCTAGTCCAGGCACAAACCAGCCCCTCCATGGGAAGCATCTGGGGTTCCATGAAGTGATGTCCTGAAGTCACTGCAGGGCCAGCGGGCTTCTCCGCAGAGGGCGTGGTGGGGACAGGTCCTGGTGGAAAAGGCAGTGGGCTTCTGTTTTCCAGCCACCACTTGGAAGCTTCTCGATGTATTGTGAAAGAATCACCAACTCCAGCGTTGACTGCAGATGGAGCAAGTGCATTTACACCTCCACGGTGCCGCGCTTCCTAGGGTTTTAAAACCAATCCTAATCGCTTCTATTTGATTTACATGTGACTTTGGAAACAAACCTGCTGCATCAAATCAGACAAACCTATACACGATTTCTATGTTCAATACTTTATAAAAAGAAACGCTGACAAGGTAAAGGCCTTTGGATAAACCCTGAGAATTTTCTGTTCTGGCTTATGATCTGCCTCCTCTTCCAACAATTTCTTTGACTGATTTTAAAAGCAAAAGAAATAGAGAGAGGAGGGTACTTCCAGTTCTTCCTTGGTATTGCCTGCCAACGAAACGTACGTCTGTCATGAAAAGTGTTTATGAAACTCCCACAGGAGCACGGCAGGAGCGAACGCTGCGTCACAGCTACCCATTGCGCTAGGACCGTAACTGTGTTCCTTTACATCTTAAACAGTCCCTGAAAGGGAGCTGGCGCAATTTCTAAGAGGAAAAACGAGGAGGCAAAATCTGAGCCTGTGAAGGAGCACCTCTCTTCCAGCCCTTCTGAAGAGACGTGGAGGACACACCCTGATTTTTGTAACACTGTAGTTACAGAAGACTAAAGATAATTTCCTAATAGACTGATGAGACACAGCTGATTGACAAGAGAACATCTGAACGCCGCAGCTAAACATGTCACAATCAGAGACTGCTCTGAGAAGGTCCATCCAGCCCCAGCCTCAGGGGCCCAACGCAGCCTGCGGCCTTCCACTCACGGATCTCCTCAGTGGGGCAATTTATTTCCTACAGTCCAGATGTCATAAATTAAAGACACCTCAAGTTGCATGGCAGAAAAATCTGTGTCCATGGCCTGGCAATTGCCCAAAGGCTTGCCACCACCACCCACCACAAGAATTTACTAGGTTCCTCATAGCATAATTCAATTCCTTCCGAGGCTCTGTGATAAGGTGGTGGCTTGTCCTATGGCTCAAAGTGTCCTTGGCACGCCCAAGGAGATCAACCAAAAAAAAGAAAAAAATCCCTAGTTCATCCCCTGCCGGAACAGGTAGCTACTCCCTCCGCTGGGGTGGCCAGGTGGCCGGCTCTTTCTGCAGTCTCCACTGATGGGGCGCCATGACTTCTTCATCCTCTCAGCAGTCAGGAAGTGCTTCCTTTCCTCTAGCTAAAAGTCCTTGGCTACCCAGAGCCTTGTCTGTTCTACACGGACTGCGTGGCGTGGCTCAGAAGTGTCCCCACAGAGCAGCCTGCGGGTGCACAGCACAGGGCCCAGCTTCCGCGGGCTCGGGGGAAGGGGCGGTGCACTCCGACAGTGGGTCCCCAGGCTTGAGGAGGGGCTGCAGGCTGATCTCCATCTAGGAGGGCAACCAGACCACCAGGGCTTTCTCAGGCACCTGCGGAGGCCCTCTCCAGGTAGACTCGCTCCCTCTGCCTCTGCCCCGACCTGGGGGCAAAAGAGACCCTCGGTGCGTTTCCTCCACTCAAGTGCCCACGCCAGGCCAGAGCTCAGCCTCTGCTGTTTGTTTCTGGCAGGATCTCACTAAGTTGCCCAGGTTGGTCTTGAACTTGTGGGCTCAAGAGATGCTCCTGCCTCCGCCTTCCCAGCTGTGGGGACGAGGGAGCTCCACTGCACCTGGCTGCACACTTCTGGTTTCAATCTCGAATCCCAGGAGACACTGACTGGTCCAGGCAGGTGGGTCTGGAGTCTGCCCTGGTCTATCTATGGGCCCAGGAGGGAGGTGGTGCTATCTACTGCCACAGGCTGGACCTGAGGGCATGGTGCCAGGCAGCGGAGGGGTCGTGGGCACTGGCAAGACCTGCCAAAAGGCTCTGTTCTCTTGGTGACACGGTATAGGCTGGTTTTTCCTCCTCGTCACTCTTTCACAGATGAGAAGCCAGATGCTCCTAGTGGTGAGTAACTTATCCTGTGTCTACCAAGGGATGGAGCCGGATGTGAATGCAGCGCCACAGAATCTCACTTCCTTGCTCCTCCCGGCCACACGGGAGGACTTGAGTCCACCCTCCCGCCACTGCAAGGCCCCAGCTCTCGTGAGCATCTCCAACAGCGTCAGGAGATGCTCGACAAAGTTCGGCGGCCTCACACATGGATTCGTTCTTCAGTGCACAAATTGGGATTTCTCCAGCTGCTTAAGGAAAGACCATCGCTCCCTGCTCCCACTAGGCATTTGTAAGGAGACAGAGGACAGTGAGACACCTCCTTGTCTGTGCTTCTTGGAAAGCCTGGGAGACATCACGTCCCTGCAGGTGTGACTGTGCCCTTCACAGCCAGATGGGCATGATCTGAGAGGACCGGGGCACAGGCTTCCTTAAAAGGTAATAGTTCTGCCTTGCCATTGTCAACACTCGGGAAGCATCTACTAAATTGTCAGTATGCAGTCACACTCTCCAACACATTAGAGAGCGTGGGTTCTGCTGTTTACCCCACCTCAGCCTCCTCCAACTTTTTCCTTTTAAAGTGTTTTCCACCCCATATGTCATGCGCCGAGCTGCCTTCAAGAGTGATGTTTACCACCAACTCCTCTAACTCCGACACAGCGCCACTTCTGAGTCGCTGGCCTGACCCCTGCTGCCCCAGAGGACCTCACGGGTGCTGCACACCATGAGATCCACCACAGCAGCCACCATGCCAGCCACTGGCACCTCCAGTCCAGGTGCACAGTTCAGTCTGAGGGAGCCCAGGAAGTCCCCCAAAAGGCCCTCCAGTCACCTCATGCAAACCCTCCACAACGCTGGTCCCCAGCTGTGTGAGTGGGCACCCCAAGTCTCCACCCAGATCAGGGAGACTTTGCTCAGTACCCTGTATGCTCCCGGCCCAGGCTCATATTGCAATTGAAACAGAACTGGGCTAAATATGGGTGGTCTTTTGGGATTGGTGGACCCTCCACTCTAAAAAGGACTTAAAACTAACCCATGAGCACTCTAAAAAATCATTTTTATCTCAACACACCAGCACCATGTAGCGTTAGATCTACTCCAAAGCCCGTTGTATCTCATTTCAAGCAACAAACCCGACCTCCCTCAAAGTTATTCCTAAAATAGTGCTTTCGACGAGGACAGCAGTTGAGAGCACCCTGTCAGCGGCTCTGTTAGTGAAACCGAAGCCAGCCAGAGACCGCCACCCCGCAGACCCTCGCCAGCATTGTTCCTGTTAACAGACTATCAGCAAAGATTTCTGCCAAAGACCTCAGTGTGGTTAGAGCTTCCTAGTTTCTGCCACTCTGTCTTGCAAAAGCTAAGTTTAACCATGGACCTGCTGATGTTACTCCTGCTTCTGTGGTAAGATGTGTAAAACCTCTGACTTCTAAAAAATGCAACAGAAAGCACCTGCCATGTGAACCTCCAACTGGGTATAAAGTCCAAGGAATTTCTAGACCATTGTCCAGAGAATGATCTGGGTGATAGCCTCGCTGGACTCTGCAGTCAATAAACCTGCTTCCTGAAAATCCCTCGGGTGTCCAGCCTCTCTGTCCTTCATCAAAACCTTCCGCAAGTGAAGCGCCCTGCCTGTGTAAACACCCTGGACACAGCAGCACTTGCCCTGGGTTTCTGCTGCCCACGCAGGGTCCGCCACAGCTACTCCCAACAAGGGCACACCTGGACAGCGAGCCCGTCTTCTGTCATGCAGCTTGGTTCTCTGGTGCAGGGCAAATGGACAAAGGAAACAGAGGCGGGAGGACTGGTGCTCCTCCCCAGCCACAAGGGACCCTCCGTCCGGGATCGCCAGAGTCGCCCCTTCAGTCCTCCCTGTGCAGAGGCACTGCTCCCACCCTGCCAGACACCGGGGGCTGGCTGTCCACGTGCAGGTGATGTGCTCCTGACCTTGGGTTTCCTCTTCCCTCCCACGGCCATCTCCCCCCGGGGCAGCAACATCAGAGAAGGAAGGAAGAAGCAGCAGAAGACACTCAGATGGGTCACTCTTCCCTACTGTGGCCAGAGGTGGGAAGGGCGAGGATGTTCTTCTGACCAGCTATCCGGATCCTTCCGACTCTGAAAGCTCTCTCTTCGGGGTACTGATGTATGGGGTGGGGGCTGGAATCTCACTAGCCCGGGCTTTCCAACAATCCGGAAGAACATTCATTCTACTGTGGCCCATCATGAAAGCTCAAGGGATGGGCCAGGAGAAAGGAGAAGGGAGGGGAAAGTGAGGAATTCAGAAGGTGGGTCAGCTCCATGGGCACCACTGGTCAGCAGAGTAGAGGTCACTTGGGAACCAAATGTGGGGTTCAGGTAAATGAATGGGTCTCAACCAAAAGCAGCCTACAAAGGGACATCTGGGAACATCTGGAGATATTTTTGGTGGTCACAACTAGGGGTGGTGGTCTGTTCTATTAGCATCTAATAGACAGAGGCCAGCAAGGCCACTAAGTGCCCCACAACACAGTCTCCACAACAGAGTCACCCAGAGAAACTATCGATAGTTCAGAGGTTCAGAAACACTGGGCTAAACCAAAGTTTATCATCAAGAATTCTGTTCTAGTCTATGGCTTAGAAAACTCTTCCAAGGTAAGAGCAAAGCAACTCCAGATTAACAGGCAGTCGGCATAAAAAGGTAAATGATTCGCATCACTCAGAGGCGCACCCCAAGGTCCTATGTCCAGAGATCAGCAGTTCAGGCAGCTTCCATTCAGCCATTCAGCAAATATTTATTGAGCAAGTCATGTGCACTAGGTGCTTTCTGGGTTTCGGAAGTGCTCATAGTTGGTGACTCAAGGAATCCCCGCCCGTGACACCAGTGGTTTACTTGAGAAGCTCCGAATGCCAGCCTGGAGAGGGGGCTGCTGGGAAGAGGGACCGGGCCGCGCCCACCTACTTGACAAAACTCGACTTCCACACAAACTGTCCCTCTCAGGACTCAGGGGCTTTGGATTTTAAAAAAAAAGTAATTCCTCATAAAAAGTCTTTTGTCCCGAGTCAAACTCGTGGCTCTCAGTGCTGGAGCTGAGCTAGTTGGTAATGATTTCATTTATCTTAACTGCCAAAGCCCGGGAACAAAGGGCCCTGGCCGCACACTTGGCCAACCCTGCTGCCACTTGGGCAGCAGCTCACTGCCCAGGGTCTCTCCCAGGGCCCAGCCGCTCTCCTGGCAGCTCCTATAGCCACAACGTGAGAGCCACTTTGAAAGACAGCTGAGAGGTGCTGTCCAAACATCAAGGAGCAGGCTCGGAGCCTCCGTGATGTGCGGTGGGCAGCATGAGGAGAATATTCTGTAATTATGTCTCTCGCAATTTATTCAATTCAATTATTAAGCAACAAATTAACCAGCCGATACCTGCAGATGGATGAGCCTCTGCTGTTATTTTCTTAGTTGGGTAGAACTGGCAGGCAGTGAAAGCGCTGCCCTGAAACCTCTCCCGCTGCATGAATAAAACATTAGCTTCTCTAGATTTAAACGGAAAACCCAATTAATGCATCAAAATGTCAGTTGTCACCCAAAGCATCTTAGTAGCAAGGAAATACCTTGGAATAAAGAAGGATCCTCACAGGAACAGAGTGGAGTGAACTGATTTTGTTCATATCGCTAGAGTTAGTGCAGCCTTGTCTGCTAGTACTTATTCCCTGACAAACCTCAGAGAGAGGGTGTTTAATACTGCTGGTGGTTCAAGGGGCTCGTTTCCATGGTCTTAATCATTAGTATGTTTGTACCAGACTCAGTCATCGCCCCTATAAGCTCCCCTCAAGTCACTAACCTAGGTGATCATTTCCCCAAAGCACAGAGAGCCAGGCACATATGGAATTATAAAAATAAACCTTATCATGATTTCAGGGGCTGAAGAGATGACTCCACAAAAACTATGACTTGTATCATAGTCTTCAGTTACAAAGAAAGTACAGAAAATGTGTATTTTCTAACAGAAATTCAAAGAGCAGAAATAAAAAGTCAGGGTCCTTCCTATCCATACCCATAAGAAAAAAGGTTTGAATTCTTGTCATCCCACACCCCATGGTTTTCAGACTGAAGGGGAACTTGGTCCCTTGTCTTCCTTCTGCAATCTAAAGCCAGCAGATCAGCGATGATTTTAGCAGCAGTCAGGAGACTGGAGGAGACACGCATCACTGTAAGGCTTACACTGAATTAAATATACTCACCAAGGTCCTCCAAAGACCAGCAAGGGCATGCAGCCTAAACATTCAAACCCTATGCTTCTTCCCCAAAATAACAAAAACGAATAAGCGCATTGCTAGAAGACTGCTGATGTTTGGCTTGGACTTGAAGGTTTCAGGAATAATCTAAGGATAGACATACTTTTAGGGATGAATATAATTAAATTATAAAAGCCTGATTTTTTTCCCTAGGACCAATAAATTGCAATTTCAAGCAATAAGAGGTTTTTAAAAATCTCAAAATTATCAAGCTATCAGTCCAGTCTTTTACTCACAAGTGAGTCAGTGCCCATTTCTTTGACTAAAGTGGTAAACGTCTCTTTTTGCTACATTCAAACACAGTGATGAGACCGCTCAGTTATGGTTATATTTATCAGCATCTGGAGTTTGTTTTAGGCAACCTCTCTCTCTTCCAAAGCGATCCAAAAAAAAAAAAAAAAAAAAAAAAAAAAAGGAAAAGAAAGAATGTCTCAGATCAATCCTGGCCACACAGGTAAGATCTGTGGAATTGCTCAGAGCACGGTCACAGTCATCAGCTGAAGCCCACAGGCAAAGAAAAGTTTCAGCTGCTCCACCTGCCACCAAACGTTCCTCTTGCAAGATCCAAGCCAGAATCTACAGCGATCCATATGGAACCTCCTCAGGAGGACCCATAAAGTCACCAGGCAAAGGGAGGGGCTGAGATCTAAAGAACTGTCCTCTCTCATCCTGCCTAGGAGACACAGGGAAGAGTCAAAATCCAGGCTGCCTAAGTCTGCATTCTCCAAAAGAGCCAGCTGCGCCTGACCCAGGGCCCAGTAACACTTTCGGATCCACAGCAAAGCTACAGTCCAGGATACTGATTCGCTGGCGCATTTCTCACGGTCTGCCACAAGAGGGTTACCCTCCATATTGTGACACCTCCGGAGGAAGGGGATAGGATGGAGAGTGACTGTAAGGGCGAGAGAGGCTGGTGAAATAACGGATCAGACGCCCTGAAGGCGCCCGAGAACTGTCTCCAGGCCTCTTCCTCAAAGTTGCAAACCTGTGGGCAGGGCTGAAGGCAGCGGCAGGACCGTCGCTGCGCGCGCTCCCCAGGCTGCTGTGCCAGCGGTAGGCAGAGCAGTGGGCCGAGAAATAATATGGGGGTCTTACTTTTGTAGCTCGCTGCCCAGGGCTGGTAGCCATAGTAGCCGGTGATGCGCAGGATCCGCTCCTCGATGGACGTGAGTCCCACTGGCCCGCTGGTGAGGTCCTCCACCGAGCGCGACCATTTCAGATCCTCCTTGATCGCCTCGTCCACCACCAAGTACTTGAGCTGCCGGAGCTGGGGGCTGATGTCGGACAGTCTCCGGGGGCTGACGTCCGGTGACCTCCTCATGCCACTGAGGTGGGCAGGCAGGGAGGGATTAAGGACAGACGGGGGGGGGGGTTTCGGTGAGGAGCGGGTCCTGGGCTAACCAGGGCGCGGCGGGGGTGCTCCCCTCGCGGTGATCACCACCCTCCTCTGCTCGCTCCCAACCTCGGCGTCGGGTTCGTCCCCCGTCTCCCTGGGCAGTGTGAGCTGGGACAAGTGGCGAGGGAGAGGGTGCCTTAAACTTCCCGAGCAACTCTGCCATGCACACCGCCCCTCCGGGACCCCCCGAGTGCCGGAGGTCGTGGCTGCAACAGGCCACCCGCTACTCCGGCCATCTGCCGGCCGGCTCGCGCGCCCACGCCCCAGGCGCTACTCACATGGCGATGCTCTTGCCCCTGGGTGCGCCGCCGGGAAACTCTCGGATCCCCATAGGCAGCGGCAGAGTGGGGCCGGGAGCTCCCAGACTTGAGGCGGAGGGGCCGCGGGCCCGAACTCGCTACAGCCACTGGTCGGGGAGAGGTGGGCGCGCTGCCCGCCAAGGGTCCTCCCCGCGCCGCCCTGCGCGCCCTGGTTTGTCCCCGAGCGCCTCCGCGGCGTGCGGCGGGTGGCTCAGCCCGGCGACTCGAGCCGGTCCGCGGGGCCCACTGCAGCCAGCCGGCAGCGAAGCGGCGGAGCAGCGCCGCGCCCCTCGCCTGTCACCGTCGCCGCCGCCCTAGCACCGCGCGGGCGCGGGCGCCGCGGGGCCGAGAGAGCGCTCCCAGCAGTGAGCTCCGAGGCACCTGGGCGGGCGGGGGTGTGCCCGGCCGGCGCCGCGAGCCAGGCGGGGGCGCTGCGTCCCGCTCCAGCCGGAGCGCGCCCGCCCGGCCCCCAGCTCGCCCGGCAGCCCGGGGGCACGCAGCGCGCTCCTCCGCCTCCGGGCTTGCCACAGTCCCGACCCCGCTGGGAACCCACCTCGCTCTCCACGCCCGCCCCCGCTCCCCTCATAAAGAGCAAAACTACTCCGAAAGGAAAAAACCTGGCTCCATGCTCGGAAAGCCAGGAAACACATGGTATTTCATAGGCAAAGCTGAGGCCAAGTGCACCGGTGAATTGCTGGGATCCCCGCACGTTCCCACCCATGAGGCCGAGCCCGGCCAGTTCTCCCCTCAGAAGTGCCGCTTTTCTTTAGCTTCTAGTTGATTTTTTGTATTTTCCTTGTTCACCCGCCATTCTCTCCAGATTACCTAACCACCTTTCATAATGTTATTTTCACTGGTGCACATTTAGAAAATACGGGAAGACGAGAAGAAAAGTGCCAGTTTTCCAAAGGTCACGGCTTTGAATTAGTATGGCCTCTTTTTTTCCAAGGCAAAATACATTTTTTTTTCACAAAATCAGATTCAAATTGCACAACTACCCTATGTAGCATTTTTATATTAAATATATGGTGTTCCTCAGCACTTTAGAAATGAAAGGGAACTTCCTCAGCTTGATGAAAAGAACTTACAAAATCCTACTGCGAGCAAACCCTAACTTCATGCTTAGTGTGAGAAACTGGACATTTTCCTGCTAAGATCAGGAGCAGGCAAGGTTTATGGTTTGGATATGTGGTGTCCCTCAAAAGCTCATGTGTGAGACAATGCAAGAATTCTCAGAGGCAAAATGGTTCGATTAATCCATGGATTAATCCAGGTATGGATTGACCGGGCAGTGACTATAGGTAGGTAGAGTGTGGCTGGAGGAGGTAGGTCACTGAGGGGTGTACCTTGGGGGTTTATATTTTGTCCCTGGTAAGCAGAGCTCCCTGCTCCCTGGTTGCCAGTCCTGAGCTACTTTCCTCTGTCACACCCTTCTGCCATGATGTTCCGCCTCCCTCCACCAACCCTGGACTGAATGTCTGAAACCTTGTGTCAAAATAGACTTTTCCTTCTCTTTACTGCCCTTGTCAGGTCTTAGGTCACAGAGAGGTAAAATCTGACTATACAGATATCACTTCTCATCACTAGTTTTCAACATCACCCTGGAAGTCCTAGTTAACGGAATTACACGAGAAAGGGCATAAAAGTATACCAAGAAGGAAAAAGGAAAGGAAAGTTAAATTGTCATTGTTTGCAGATCACATTGATTGTTTATGAAGAAAATCACAAAGGATGACCAAAAACTGGTGGAACTAATAGGCAATTAAAGTGGGACTGAAAAAACCGTTAATGTACAAAAGTCAACTGGTTTTCCAAATGAAGTTCAAAATAAAAAACAATACTGTTTACATGAGCATGCCTCAAAAGTTAAATATCTCAGTATAAATCTAATAAAATATGTATAATATATGTGAGGAAAACTACAAAATTTTGATGAAAGAAATCAAAGAACTAAATGGAAAGCTATCCCATGTTCATGGACAGGAAGACTCAATAATGTTAAGACATCAGTTCCTAATTTCATCTATGGATTCAATGTAATCCCAGTCATGGGTAGATTCCACATAGGAAGAAAAACTTCTAATATTTTGTAGCATAGTAAGATAATTAGCTGAATATTCCAAAATAGCTGATAGAGGGGATTGTGAGTGCTCCCAATACAAAGAAATGATGAGTATTTAGGGTGATGGATATGTCAGTTAACCTGACTTGACCATTACACATTGCACATATATATATTAAAATGCCACACTCTGCCCCATAAATATGTACAAATGGGTCAGTTCAAAATACAAAATAGAAAAAAAACTTCTATGTAAAGGCAAAGGACCCAGAATACCCAACACAAAATTAAAGAGAAAAACATTCTGAGATCTGACATTACATGACTTCAAGACTCTAACTCTGGTCACCAAGACGCTGCTGTTGATGAAGGAAGAGACAGAGACCAATGGAACAAAATAGTCCACAAATGGACTGATACAGGCAACTCATCTTTGATAAATAAGCAAAGGAAATTCAATGAAGAGAATGTACTCATTTCTTTTCAAATGGTGCTGGAATAACTTGCATGTTAAAAAAAAATCTAGACTCCTCACATGTTTCACAAAAACTAACTCAAATGGACCGTAGACCGAAATGCAAAAATAAGACTACAAAATCCCTAGAAAATAAACAGGATAAGTGGGCATGGTAACGCACACTTACAATCCCAAGGACTTGGGAAACTGAGGCAAGAGAATTTCAAGTTCAAGGCCAGTCTCAGCAATTTAGTAAGGGCCCATCTCAAAAAACATTCAAAGGTCTGGGGATGTAGCTCAGTGGTAGAGTACTCCCTGGTTCAATTCCCAGTCCAAAAAATAAAAAGGAAAAGAAAGGAAAAAAATATGGGAGAAAATCTATATAACCTTGGGTTTGTTGGTGACATTTTATATATAAGATCAAAGGCATGGTTGATGAAAGGGAAAATTGATAAATTAGAATTAGAATTAAAATTAGAACCATTAGAATTAAAAAGTTCTTCCCTGACAGACACTGGTAAGTCAATGGGAGGACAAGCCACAGACTGATAGAAAATTTCTCCAAAAGATATATGAGGACTGGTATCCAAAATCAGAACTCTTAAAACTCAACAATGAGAAGACGAACATTTCAATCAAAAAAATCTGCCAATTATCTATCATGTCACTAAAGATATACAAATGGCAAATAAGCACGAAAACATGCGTCATATCATATACCATTAGGGAATTACAAATTAAAACAGCAAAAATATGCCACCCTCTACCTAGTAGCATGGGTAAAATCCCAAACACTGGCACACTAAATTCTGGCAGGATGTAGAACTGAAGACTGGCGTTCCTTCCCTTCTGCTGGCCGGTGGGGTCTGTGTAAACTGCAGGCCTCTGCAGCCCCAAAACGTGCCGCAGCTCTTAATGGTGGGCTGTGCCCCCTAGTGTCACCGCAGACCCCAGCAGCGCACCAGTTTCTCCTCTCAAAGACTGAAATTCACAAACAAGGATGAGTGGGTCTCAGAGTATGAGCTATTAAAATGTGAGCAGAACTAGAACTTTGTTCCCAGAGGGCAAGAGGAGACCCAGGAGGGGCTGCCTCTTGAGTGTGCTAGTCTATGGGCGTATATAGCACTTGGGTCAACGCTCATGGTCTGAATTTAAGTTAACCAGGCCTTGAAAAAATACTAGCACCTTGGTTGACCCTCGAGTTCAGACTTGAGCTCCGGTCTGCCCACTGCTGTTTTCTGGCTGCTAGCTGCAATCCTGACTTGCCAGGAGGTCCAGGTCAGCGGGTGGCGGGAGCTGGGGAGGAGGGGTGTTCGGGAGCTGGAGCCATCATCTGCACCTGGCAGGTCTGGGCACATGGAGCCACAGGTCACCCATCCGGGCTCATCTCGGCGCTGGCGCACACTGGCATGCACTTCTGCTCATCTGGGCTGCTCCAAGACAAGGACCTGGCTTCAGAACCCCAGGAAGCTTCATTCAGGGTTGATGGAATGCAGCACGGAAGCGCCACTTGGGAAACAGTTTGGAAGTTTCTTACAAAATGCATCGCACTCATAGCATGATCCGGCGATCATGCTTCTTGACTTTTACCCACATGTTGAAAGTTTGGGTCCACAAAAAAAACTCTACAAATACTTACAGCAACTTTGTTCATATCCATTGAGATGTCCTTCAGAGTGAGCCTTACCGTGAACTGCAGGCTTTGATAACGCTGTGTGAATGAGGGTGCATCAGTTGTAATAAAGGCCTACTCTGGTGTTGGCTGTTGCTGGTGGGGAGGAGCTGTGCTTATGTGTATTTGGTAACTTCTGAACTTTCCCCTCAAATATGCTGCAAATCTAAGTTTGCTCCAAAAATAAAAGTTTGTTAATTAAAAACATTTATATTGTAATACTTTCTGATATCACTATCTTCTTCTAAAAGAATTTCCCTAAGCTTTATTAAGGTATAATTAATAAGTAAAAGTTGTATAGATTTACAGTATTTAATGTCATGATCTGAAATGTCTACACTGGGAATTGATTAAATCAAGCTAATTAACATCTCCAATACCTCAAACACTTATTATTTAGTGATAAGAACATTAAGGATGTTCCCCCTGAGCAATTTTCAAGTGTACGATAGATTGTAAACTGTAGTTACCCTGTTGCTTAGTAGACCTCCACAGCCTGTCCATCTGAATCTTTGCACCCTGGGACATCTTCCTATTGTTCCCCTAGCCCCATCCCCTGGAAGCCAGCATTCTACTCATTGAATCTGCAAATTCAACTTTTTGTTGCCATCAAATGAGAACATACAGTCTTTGTCAGTTATACTTTCTTGCTTATTCACATGTCTGGTAAAACATCAAAACTTCAGAGGACTGTATCCCTCTTCAGAGAAAGTTCCCCTCCTCTGTTAGGCAGATAGAGCAGGGAATGGCTTATTGTAATCCAGTTGGAGATTAGATAAGTTCAAGATTTGGTTGCCGTTTTATGCAGATTCTTCCAGTATTTTGCTTTTGTCTTCCTGGTGTAGTCCTCCAAGGCTTTTGACTGCAGGGAACGCATCTCTGTCCTTTCTACCTTGCAGTTTTAAAAATTGCTGTGTCGACAGTGTTGGTGGTCTTCAGGCTGATCGCTCTCCTTGTGGGTCTTTCTTGCTTCATCACCCAGGGTCTGTGTTGGGGACCATCTGCCTTTAGAAGCTTTATTTTAGGTCATCAGCCTCCCGTGTAACCCCAGAACTTAGTATATTTTCCAGGGGGAAATGTGGGGCTCTTCAATTTACAAACGGTTCTCTAGCTTTGCTCGGTCACTACCACCTTGGCTTATTTCACTGGTCTTGGCCCAAAGTCCCTCCTCCAGGGCCATTTCAGTCTTTTGCTTTACACTTAGAATTGGTGAATGTTCCCTGGTTTAAAAAACAAACAAACAAAAAACGACAGACAAAAAACTGTTGGTGACCATCAGTTCAGCTGAGCAGTTTTCCTTCTCTACAGTATAAATTCACCGGTCTCTTTCCCAGTTCTCTGGAACTTTTAAATATGTTATTTACTTGTGTTTTCTAGTTGTTGCAACTAGCATTCATTTGCCAAGCTCTGCCACATCCTACCTGGATGTAGATTTCTTCTGATACACAATTTCATAGACGCTTATTTATTTTTCTTTTTTTAAAGCAATCGTGAATTTATATTAAAGCTAATATATTTACCAAAATATCTTCGGAAATTCAATAAGCAAGGACTTTTTTTTCTCAAAAATCTGGCTTTCCTTTGATTTCTGGGTGAGTTTTAAGGAAAAGGAACAGGGATGGAAAGGATTGTGCTATGGCTTCATTCTGGCTGTTGGTTCTTTATGTGTTTTTTGATTGGCGGCAGTTCTGGGGCCAGGATAACCACAGCAGCCTGTCAGTATATCCGCATCTGGTGTCAGAAGCAATTTACTCATTACCTGAATTCAGTGATGTGCTCTTTATTTTCCATTCACAATAAAACTTCAGTGAATAAGTTCATCAAAATAAGTACTGTGTTGCAAGCCAAGCTAGCCAACTGCAGCTTGTGAACATGGAGGGTATTCTGCAAGCATGTTCCTATAGCTTATTTCTCAAGAAAGTAAGTGGAACTTTAATTCATTAATTTTAAATATTACTTTATGAAGACTATGCTTTACATTTTCTTGACAGGAGAATGATATATTCTTCACAAGAACTTTCAGAGCCCTGAAATTAGATGCATGTTTATTATAAAATGTAAACAACATTCACTGAGTACCTACTGTGTACTAGGTTCAAATAGGAGGTGCCTTCTGCCCTTGAGAAGCCTTAGCATAATAAACAAGCCAACAGCTGTCATCTGCCATGGGGTCATGATGGCTGTATGGGGGCCATGATGGCTATACGGGGTCATGAAGGCTGTACGGGGCCATGATGGCTGTACGGGGGCCATGATGGCTACACGGGGGCCATGATGGCTGTATGGGGCCATGCTGGATGGACGGGGTCATGATGGCTGTATGCAAAGGGCTCAGTAGAAGCCTGCAGGAAGGATCTCCAAGTCGGGATGGAAGAAGCGAGAAAAAAGGAGACAGAGCATCAGAGAAGGGTCAGATAAGGCTTCTTAGATGAGGAACCAAACTAGTTTGAGAAATGAGGAGGAACCAGCCAGGAAGTGCAGGAGGAGGAGCAGGTGCTCTGGAAGGAGGAGCACTAGCTGCCAAGGCGACATGTGAGGGAGGAGCCTATCTGGGGGCAAGGTGTGACCAGGGTGTGAACAGTGAGCCTCTCCTGCTCTCTGGGGCTGCTTGCCCCTGCCAGACTGGCCCTGGGAACCCCAGGGGTGTGCTGTCCTTGCCCTTACCTCTGGACGGTGTGAGGGCCCCTCTTCTATCTGGAGGGCCCCTCTTCTATCTGGAGGGCCCTGTCCACTGCCCGCCGCCCTTCACCCCCAGCACCTCCTGCTCAGACTCCCTCCATCCCTTGCCAGAGGGGACAGGCCCTTCCTGCTCAGCCCCAAGCTTCTCCACATGGCCTCTGTGGCCCTCACCAGGGCCTTAGTACATACTAATTTACAGGAGTGTTTAACTAATGCCTGCCCCCTTGCTAGGCTAGAGATGAGGAGGCAGAGAGTTGCTTGGCCTTCCCTGTGACCCATTAGCTAACTTAACACCTGCCTAGGTGCCGCTCAAAAAACTGAGTGCTGAATAAATGGGTGGAGGGGAAAATGGAAGAAAGAAGCCGTGGTCGGATAAGAAGTGGGAAAACTGAGAGGCAAACAATGGCGCAACCTGTTTGGACTTTCCGTCCCGTCAGCTCCCTTTCCCAGGCTAACTCTAGATTCTCCATCACAGGTTGGCGGGAGCGGCTTCTCATTTCCTCCCAGCTTAGCTCTTTGTCCTTCAGGTTCTAGCCTCAGCCTTTCTTCAAACCTCATTTCTCAGTTCAGACAATATGTGGAGCCACCCTGTGCTCTGGATGTCCTGAGCTGGTTTTGACTTCAAAACATCAAGTTCTATTCATCTCAAAGAGGGTGCTCCTATTGTCCAGAGGTCTGTCCCAGTTTGGGGTTCAGAGAACATAACTGTGTGATACATGTGTGTGATACTCTTCCGGAGGGTCCATGAGATGGATAGATGCACATGCAGGCTGTTAGTTTACCTCATCTCCCAAACCGGTCACTTCCATTAGTGAGGGACCTTGTCTTCCGTTCTTTTCTGACTCCTCCAGTTTCTGTGACTACGTGAATGCTGGTGGCGTATTAAGCACTATGAAGAGAGCCGAGGTAGCTGATGTTGCAGAATGTGTGTTAGAAAAGGAGGCCCTTCCTCAGACTCTGCAACATTTCATCAGGCCAGCTAAAATTCTGGACCTTGTAAAGACAAGGAAAAGAAGGATGACTTGGGAATGATCAGCATACAAATGTAAACACATGCATGCACGCACACACACACACATGCACACATGCAACAAATTAAACTCTTGTAAGGTATAGCCCTGTGCCCTTTGCTATCGGCACTGGCAAAACTCTCAGGCTGTAGTGTCCAGGGAAGGGGTCCTGTCCTGGCCCTCCTCCTCTTCCTAATTCCAGAATTCTTTTTTGGTCCCATTCATGTCCACTTTGCCTGTTAATCTGCACCAGTCCACGCCATCTGGTCACTCTCAGGACATTGTCAAAATGGTTCCATTACAGAGATTCCTGGGAGGTTTTGTGCAATTGCTGCAAGTTCAGACCTGCAGACGCTGAGCCGAAGGTGGTTAATGGCACATCTGTGTCCTCGTCCGTTTCTGCACCTGTGTCTGATGCCCTCCTGGAAGCAGTCTTCACTCCTCTCTCCGGAGGAAGAGGTCTGGAGGTCCATGGCTGCTAGTAGAAAGAGAAGAGCTTACAACCTCTCTGGCACATTAAAGATCTCCACTAGTGAAAACTCACTCACACTCTCTTCGCAAGACTAAACGCCCAGCCCAGGGCACCAGCAGGAGCGTCACCCTGTACTGCCCTGGGACTTTGCTGCCTCACGTCCACTGGGATGTAGGTTGTGCACACATCCCACCTCCGCTCTGTCTCCCACCACCACTCTGGAAGCTCAGTCTGATTTCACGACACCTGGCCACAACAGTGACAGCAGGTGTGACCTCTACCTACGCATGTTGTGACCACTATGTTCACACACGTCGTTCTTTTCAGTGTTGGCCTGGAGGCGACTCTTTCACTTCAGTCCTACTGCTATTGCTCGAAAGATTTTCAGAACGCTTTTAAAATGGATTTTAGAATCTCGATCACTAATTTTCAATATTGTCTGGATTGATAATCATTATTCATGGAGCGTGGTTTTGGGTTTGGAAAATAGACAAAAGTCATTTGGGGCAAACTCTGGCTAAAATGTGGGTGATTAAACTGAACTAAAATCAATGTAGCTTTTCTTCTTCTTTCTTTTTTTTTCTCAAATAACCCTCTCTTGAATATTGTTAGGACACAGAAGAAATCAATGGGCTAAGACAGTCATTTTCGTTCCACAGGATCTTCAGTTTTTCCAAAACAAGTCTGCAGGCCCCTTTGATGGCAGAGGGTGAAATCTACGTGAATGAAGCATTATGTCAAAGGTCAGATAATCTTTGGTCCTTTAACAATCTTGCCATAGGCGCCTTCTAGAATCTCCAAGACGCCATCACTTCTCTATTGCTAATTTAGTTTAAGTTTCAGATCATCATTGAAATAATAAGACAAACCAAAATTTGAGTTTGCGGAAGACACTTTTCTGAGTCAGGTTCTGCAGAGAAACACATACACCATATAATATAACAAATGCCTCTATATTTATGTATATTTTTAAGATGATGTATAAACATAAATACCAAGAGATTTGTTCTGAGGAATCGGCTCATGCTCTTATGGGTGCTGGGAAACCCCAAATCTACAGAACAGAAGTTCTCCTTTGAGTCTGAAGGCCAGCCCCGGGGAGAGACCTCTGGTACTTGGGGGAGGTCAGCCTCTGGATCTACCCAGGCCCTTGACGGACTGGGTGAGCCTCACCCACATCATGGAGAGTGATCTACCTGTCCAAAATTCGCTGATTTAGAAAGGTTAATCTCATCCCAAACACCCTGCAGGTTGACACAGAAAGTGACACCACAAGTCCACCTCGTGTCAACCTGGCGCCCGTGTGCTGGCTCGGTGGCAGCCGTCGGAAAGCCACCCTACCGTTCCATCAAGCCAGCGGCTTCAGGGTGAGGGCAGCGCGGTGAGACCGAACCCAGCAACCCAGGGCCACTGCCACAGTTCGTGTGCAGGAAGGAGTTCCTGCTCAGAGGCAGTGCTGCGTGGGTGGCGTGACGATGGGCCAGGCGTCCCGTCACTCGGTGAACGAGAGCTGGGGCAGGAGGAAAGGCCGTTCTGTATCCAAAATGAGTGTCTCTTCTATAAGAACGAAGCTTCGCCCTTTCCATGACAAAAGTGGCTCAACCCAATCAACCTGCCACCAGGGAGCTGGTGGATCACCCCAGGGGAATGGTGTCAGAGTGCAGGGTGGGGGTCCAGCATCAGTCCCTGCTGCTGGCAGACTGGGCAGCCGCCGTGGCCAGGTCGGCCTTTCTCACGCACCTGTGCATTGGTGAGTGGGATTCCTGTGGCTGTGTTCACACGCCCTGTCCGTCCCTGCCCCAGGGCTACTTAGTTCACAAGCCACGGGGCCATGGTGGGGTGGCTGTGGAGTCTGTTTTGCTGTGATCCAGCCACTCCCAGAGCAGATTCTGGTTGGTTTCTGATCGCAGCCCTGGAGCCGCAGGGGTGCGTGCCCTTCAGGACAGACGTAGCACTCGACCTGCGAGTGGGAAGCTCTAGCTCCTCCCTCTTCCCCCACTGTGTTCAGAGACATTAAAAGTTTGAGAAATTTTTCAAAAGTATTATATACAAGGTCAGCCAGGTCCTGGCACCTTGTAAGTTATCATTAGAAGGATAAAATGGTGATATTTTGCGTACGTCTACTGCCAGATCATTCCATGGAACGTCAGTGCTCTCTGTACCACCAGAAAATATTGTTAACTGTAGGGAATCCATCTCAGAAACCCCAGAACTAATTCAAATCATCTTAAGATTCTGTTCCTCTGAAACTACCCAATACCAAAATCTCTACTTCACAGGGCTTTCCAACACTAATAGGAGGATCATGGATCCAGCAGAACCAGCAGGCCACAGTGATACCCACCTGTAATTCCAGCAACTCAGGAGGCTGAGGCAGGAGGATTGCAAGTTTGAGACCAGCTTCAACAACTTAGCAAGGCCCTAAAAAAACTCAGCAAGACCCTGTCTCTAAAATAAAGTGTTGAAAGGGCTGGGGATGTGGCTCAGTGCTTGAGTGCTCTTCTGGGTTCAATCCCTGGCACCAGAAACAAACCAGCAGAATCTGTGCTCCACGTGGAGTCTGCAGTTCAGTGTGCTGGAGAATTCTCTCTTCCCCGGAGGAGGTGGGTCTTCCGTCCTATGAAGACCTTCAGTAGATTGAATGAAGCCTCTCCCATTTTGGAGACTGGTCTACTTTATTCAGTTTACCAACCTAAATGTGACTCTCATGCAAAACACCACAACAGACACACCCAGAATAATGTTTAACCAAATAACTGGGCTCCCTGTGGCCCTGTCAGATTAAAACATGCTCACCTAATGACGGCTCTTAATCTTACAGTGGGTACTAGATAAGACCAAGGTCCCTCTGCTATCAGGAGAACAGCTTTAGCAGCACATTTGGGATCCTATGAAGGGCCACCCCCACCCCAAATGCTCCCCGGGCAGTGTCCTCTCCGTTTCAGCAAGTCCGAGTCTGTACCTATTCTACTGCTCTGGATGTTTTGTTCAGGTTCTTCTGATGTTGGAAGTAATCAAAGTTTGACATTTGTTACAGTGTAACAATGAGGACATGTGGCTACTTTAAGCTCAGCATGTCATCATAGCATCTTTCTAAATGTCTTCCAACCTTTTTGTGACAATCAAAAACACTCATTTGACATTTCTACTGATACACTTCTTTTAATATGCCAGCTGTCTACTTGGCAAATTGACTTCACTTTATGCAAATTTGACGTGAGTTTCTTGTTCTGATGAGCATTTGCGTGTGTGTGCTCTGACACGCAGCAGCCTGTGTTCACATTGGCCCCCGCTACAAGTTCAAGTACTGCTGCACCAGTCGGAATTTTCCATTTGAAATTGGAGAAGGAGTCAAACCTAAAGTCAGGAGGCGCTGACTGGAATCTCGCTGTAGCTGAACCTGCTAATTACCTCGATCCAGCCCTGAGGTTTCTTAGAATGTCAGCAAAGGGAGGTAATCCCTAAAACCCGTGCCATCTTTCACAGTTGGGCAACAGTTACTCAGGCATGTTCATAAGCCTGAGAAATGTTCATTGTCTCCTTGAACTCAGCTAACCACCCCCCACACACCGTCACGGATGTTCTTTTCTAAGCTGAATAGTCAATGTTTTCATTGGTTTTTGCAATTAAATGTTGCCCTTATAAAGCCATAAAAGAAAAACTGTCTGTTGTAGTTGCTGCTGGAGCAAATCAAATAACTAAAATCCCACCTGGAAAGATCTTGAATGATATTCACTGAGAAAGGACAAAAACACTCTTGTAACAGGGAACTTATCAACTCTTCTTGTCATAGAAAAGCTGAGCCCTGGGCCTGGAGATGGCTGGGGTAGTGGAGGGGTGTGTGCAGATTTCAGAGCCTGAGGAAAGAGAAACCCATGTTTGCCTTGGGAACAGAGTAGCTGTGGTGGTTCTCCCTGGTCTGACATTCCCACAGTGCACCTCCATCCCAAACTTCAGGGGTCTCCAAACGAACATGAGCTCCTAATGGGCATCTCAGGACAGGCAGGTTCAAATCACCACCACCATCACCACCGTTACCATCACCATCATCATCACCTCCACCATCATCTGTGGAGAGTGGTGACAGAGAATGGGAGAGCAGTGACTGAGGTTGGGGGTCTCTGATGACCTCACAGCTGTGGTGGACCTGGTGTCTGGGAAAGCTTTTGTGCAAGGGAACGGGATGCAATGCCCTGCATGAGGAGGCTCTGTGCAAGGGTCTTATCAGCTTCAACCTTGATCTCAGGCACACAGCTCTCAGATATGGAGGAATGCTAATGCTAGAAAAACACAGTGCTTCACCAGCTTCACTCCTCCTGTGAGCCTGCCTGCTGAACAATAACTTTAAACAATGGGCCTTCTCGAGTGCTACACAAAGCTCCTAACACTGCACACGGCAACTGTGGAAAAACTACATAGATGTTTCTAGTTCCGTAACTTTCCTGAGTACAAAGAACAATGCTTGCACAGTCTTTAACCCGATAATGAGACATATATGAATAAAGATTGCTGGTGCAACTCTTCAGATCTGCTTCTCCATCAGAGAGAATCACGCTACCTGATCCCAACTTTATCTTAATATCTATGTGTGTGAGTCTTTATTTTCTAATTCCCCATCACCCCTTGCCAGTACCACAAGTTTGACTGTGCTGGACGTGGCAATCATCATCATCACCATCACCACCATCATCATCACCACCACCATCATCACCATCACCATCATCACCATCACCACCACCATCATTACCACCACCATCACCATCACCACCACCATCATCACCACCACCATCACCATCACTACCACCATCATCACCACCACCATCACCATCACTACCACCATCATCACCATCACCACCACCATCACCATCACCACCATCATCACCACCACCACCACCACCATCATCATCATCATCAAAGTACCCTCTGCCATAAGATCCACTCTTCTCATAGTCCTTCCCTCCCAACTATCAGGCACCTCGTCCTCTGAGTAGCTCAGGCTAACATCCCAGTCATTCTTATCCTCTCTTTCCCTTACACCCCACTTCCAAACCACTCTTCCAAACCACTAGCAAGTTCCGCTGGCTCCATCTGCTCACTACTTCTATCTTCAACCCCACCACCCCCAAGCCGCCATACCTCATCCTGCCCCCTGCTTGGAGTCCATTCCAACTCTGCGTTCAGTGCAATCCCATCATAATTCAGGTCAGGTGTGACTCCCCCGCTCGGAATTCTCAACGGCCTCCACCTCGGTCAGGACAGAAGGCCCAGCCCTCCTGCAGCCCACATCCTGCTGCTCCTGCCCCCCGGCTACGCGCCTTACTGATCTGAAGCCATGCCGACCTCTGCGTCCCTCGGATGCTCTGATGTGCTCCCAGCACAAGGCCCGGTCCCTGGCTCTTCCCACATCTGGGCAGTCTTCCTCTGGACACCCGATCGGGACTTCGCCACCTCCCCTGGGTGTGGCTGAACCGGCCCCTCCTCAGCGTTGCCTTTCCTGAGTGCTCTTCATGCCCTTCTCGGGTGCCTTTTCAACACAGCCATCATGCCCACCTGTACAATGTCCCCTCCTTCTTGACTTCCCCGAGTCACTGGAACATGAGCTGCCTGGCAGGGATTTGTCTCTGTCCCCGTGCTTCAAGCCGTGGCTGGTACAGACAGCATTAATAAATATTTGCTGAATTAACTTGAATAGACAACCCAGTCCCAAACCAGCCCCCCACTCCAGCCCTGGGGCAGAGCCTCAGTCCTTGCCTGGAGGACACTCGTGACTGCTCAGGGTCCTGCACCAAGACCAGTGGCTTCTTGTCTGCTCTGGTGTAAGTCAAGGCCCAGCCCTGGATGGGCGCTGCTGGGCTCCCCATGCATCAAATAGAGAAGTAATTAAAAAGGGACTCCATTGGGAACCATTTCTTGACACTGGCTTCAGGCACCCACAGAAATGCCTACTGATTTTCGGTGCTTCCTCTGGTATCCAGCATCTCCCTGGAGCAATGTTACACCAAGAAGGTGCCTCTCTTCAAAGCCTACATCCCAGGTAACAATGCAGCCCCCGGTGAACCTGTGGGGCTCATGAAACATCCCTGTTGAAATTTGACCAAATCCTGCCAGACAGTTTATGGAAGAAAAAGCCATCACATGCCTTTAGTCTAGTGCTGGGGGAAAGCCCTTCCCAGCAGGACAGCAAAACCATCACTTGTGAGAAGTGCGGTCCTAAGCTGCTGCGTGGATATGGACTGGGGCTGCTTAGACCTTATAGACTATTGACAATTTTTGGAAAAAGAAAGAGGAGGCTCCTACTGTGGCCAGGTGCAGGGCGAAGTGAGGGTGGGGGCGGGATCTCAGGTGAGGACATGCTCCGTCCTTGGTTAGGAGCACAGGCAAGGTTCTTGGCCTTTCAAGAGTGGTTCAAAGTCAAAATAAAGCTGACATGCTCCCCAGTCACCCAGCTTACACCCACACTTTATTTCAATTCATCACACTGAGCGATACCTGAAATCACAGCATATGTTCTATTGTATATTTATTTGTGTACTGTCTCTCCACAAGGATGAGGATGTTAGATCTGTTTCATACGCACTGCTCTATCCCTGGTACACTATAAAAATACCTGGCACATAGTGCTGAGCAAACCCTCAGGCAATGGATGAATCAATGAGTGAATCACAAGAATAAAAAGTCACAGAGCTCCAGCCAGATGGAAGAAAAATCTAATCACCATGGGATGGTGTTTCATACTCAGAGCACAAAGAGACATTTCTAAAACTTCCAGGGAGAAGAACACAAGTTACTTTCTTGGAACATGCTGTTCACTATCTACGGATAGTGAGGCCACCTCAGATGGTGGAAACAGAGGGGACACACTGGTGTGGGAATCGAAGTGGCCGGGAGGCTTTGGGGCTGTCGATGAGGAACTCATCAAGGACCACTTCCCCTCCATCTCCTTTCTGCTCTGTGGGGAATGAGTTAGGGTCTTCCAAGGAAGGAGTTCATACATGGTCTGCCAGGCTCAGCTAGAGAGAGCTCCAGTCTTTGTTTACAAAGAAAGAGTACCACAACCAGCCATCCTGAGAGTCACCTGCGTGGCTCTCTAAGGCACGTGACCACCCTGAAACCATTCCCTGCAGGAATGCACCATGCCTGTGGGCTTGGCCAACCGAGATCCTGACGCTGTGCTGGCAGGCAGGACTGGGTGGGATCCAGCTTTCTTCAAAGAACCCAGAGCACGAGGGGAAAGGTAGATGTGCAAAAATTGCCTGGGTGATGACAAGAAGCAGGAAGGCCTGCCCGCAGGAAGGCAGGAAGTGCCGCCATCACAGCAGCAGAATCGGGCAGTTATCCACACCTGGCCACAGGGGCACCACTGTGGGGCGGGAGAGGTTGACTCAAGATCCACAGAAAAAGACCTGGACTTCCACATCCTGTCACATTACTCCTCGAGTGTGACCTTGACCTAAGCCTGGTGACACACGCGGAGACGAGCACCTGCTCACCACAAGTCCTCTGTGAAGTCGCTGGCAAGTCTAGTCAAATGACTGTTTCCCAGAGGAGGAAGATGCGAAACCCAGAAGCAACAGGAAAGCCGAAGCTGAGTCCAAATAGCCATCAGCCATCAGGTAAAAACAAGTCGAGCACATTCCGAGACGAACAGGCCAAGCTGCTCTCATGGAAGCAGTGGCACGAGCAGAGCTCGGGCAGACAGATCCTCCGCTGCTGTCTTATGAACAGGCAGGACGGGCAGGATGTGTGAGCAGAGAAAGTTCATCGCGCCTGAACGGGAGTGCGTGCAAGTGGAGGAGCGGGAGCGGCCACCACCTACTGGTTTCCCAACTGCCGCTCGGGTGTCACCCCACTGAGCAGCTGGGTGACACAGGAAGTCACCATCCAGTGAAACCTCGAGAGGTGAGAGAGGAGCAGAAAGAGATAAGAAGATGGCATGTTAGGTAGAAAAATAAGATGAGAAGGAGGTAAAGCCTATCAGTGATAAAAACAAATACGAAGAAATTAAATTTGCATTTGAAAAATTGGGTTAAGGAATCAAAGTCCAGATGTACCCAATTTATAAGAGATATTTCAAAACAAACACCCAAAAAACCATATAGAACCATTGAAATATAGAAATGGAAAAATCTATACTACATTAAGTCATAAAACAATAGAAAGCATCTGATTATAAGCTGTCAAAATATAATTAAAAGAACAAGTATTAAATGGAACCAAAAAGCTAATTTCACTTGAGAGAAATTGCACTCATTGAAGAAGATGTAAAGAGAACGAAGCTTGCTTGTTCACCACAACTAGAAACTCACATAACTGGACAGACAGCAATGACCAATGGCCATACGAAGAGAGTGGCAAGCTCATAATCACAGTGGGATTCTTAGAACGTCCTCTCCTAGGAATTAGACTAAAGGGTCTAAAAGCAAGGATTTATTAGGGTAACAAGTATTACTCCATACCCACAGCTTACAGACACGCCCAAACACACACACAGATGTATGTTTTGTGTGTGTCTTTGTACGCAGGAACACCTACCTATATACACACACCCATGATTTTGTTTATCAAAACAAATAAGCAAAAATAATGTAATTTTGCCAAATAACTATGGGTCATAAATAAAAGCTGTCTATGTGTTGAGCATGAAAAGTTATAAATTTCAAAAACCAGAGACAATATGACACATTCTTTGATCATAATATAATAACATAAATGAACAAAATGATAACAAAAACTCTTTATCTACTCCTCAGAAAAAAATTCAAACATTCCAACTCATTCTTCTTCTAAGGTGAAAATCAAACCTGAAATTATAAGCAAAAATGAAGGGTCCTGGGAGTACCACATAACAAACTGGCGCCTGACCCAAGGTGAGACATGGAGCGGTCTGTTCAGTCTCGTTTATTAAAAACCAAGATACATTAAAAACGAAGAAACTAAACATTTATTTCAAAGATCCGGGAAAACAAACAAAAATGAACCCAAAAAAGTAAGGGATAGAGTTAGTAAGGAAAAAAACCCCAAAATTGTCAAATAGAAAACCAAGCAACCAACAAACCAGAGAAAAGCCTTAACCAATAGACCAAAGCAACACAGGCATATTTTTGGCACAACTAATCCTGAAAAATAAAATAAAGGGACAAATCATATTTTACAAAGAAAGACGCAATTATAGAGAACAGAAACTGAACGTGTAAAAGAATATTATGGCCAAGTGCAGTAGGCGCCTGCAGCCCCACCTACTCAGGAGGCTGCTTGAGCCAGGAATTAAGGCCAGTCTGGGCAACGTAGCAGGGCTCCATTTTTAAAAGAATCATAATAATAAGATAAACTGATACTTTGATAGAAAATATTCATAAATTTGAAGATTTAGAGTAAATGGATGGTTTTCTCAGCGTATGTAAATTAGCAAAATTGGACTGAAAATTTACACTCCTCCAGAAGACAGCACAGGAGAAAACAGAGGACATAGAAAATAGAAGGAAAATAGAAGGTTTTTATATGCAGTGTTGAAACGGGGTAACTCCATCTCTGCTGCCGCTGGTGCGTGGGGCATGTGCAGCTGCAGGCCTCTGCAGCCAGGAAAGCCTTTCCAGTGTGAGCAGCCAGGAGCAACGAGGGATGCCTGCCGTAGGTCGCAGCTGGCAAAGCCAGATTCCTCCCCAGGGTCACTGAGCACCGTGCTGGTCTCCACCATGCAGCTCTGAATGGCAGGCCAGCTGTGCCCTCCAGTGCTGCAACAGACCCCAGCTGCTCCCCGCCTCTTCCTCCCAGGTTCTTGTCTCACAAATCCAAAGAATAAAATTCATGGGACAACGGAAGGCAAGAGTGAAAGGCGTAGGATTTATTCAGCTGTGAGGAATAGAAACAGAATTCTCGCAGGGACAAGAGGGAAGCCCGACAGGGTTAGCCCCCGAGGGTGCAAGTCTGGGGGTTTCTAGAGCTCTTGGGTCAATGCTGTTGGTCCAGCTGGCTGCTAACCAGGGTTTGGAAAAGTGCTAATGCTATTGGTTACCCCTTGAGAACCTCCCCTCAGCTCTGCTTGCTTCCATTTTCTCTCAGCTTGCCTGCAATGCTCATTTCCCAGGAGGCCAAGGTCTGTGGGAGGAGGATGCCCCGAGTTCTGAGCTGCCCGCATCCACAGCAGGCTGGCGGGGCTGCCTCAGCATGACAGTAGGAGCACCTTGGCCCCGGCTCACTCACCTCAGGCCTGTGCTGGCATGGTGGGCTCCAAGCAGCTATGCCCAGCACTCGCTGCCCACACTCTGGCCTGTCTGGGCCACCGCTTCTCAGCAGGGCTCAGTAGGTTAGCTTCACAGCCAGGAAACCACGTCAATGTCAAAAACCTGATCCCTGAAAGAAATGAATGATAAGCTGCACTTCATCAAAATTAAAAACTTCTGCAAAGATATTTGCAAAAAAAAAAAAAAAAAAAAACCCTGATAAGAGAAAGCAAAGATCAGCCACACCAGGAGAAAAGACTCACAAAGCACATATTGCACAAAGGAATGGTGTGAGACCCGTACGAGGGGTCTCTCCATTCAGTGATTAGAAAACAAATAGTCTCGTTTAAAAAGAGCAGAAGGTCCGAGCAGACACCACCAAAGAAGATATGCAGAGCAGGAGTGCGCTGAAAACCGTTCACCTCATGGGCCATTAGGGGCTCACGGGTCAGAAGGACGAGGCCACCGCAGGGTCCCCTATCAGACAGTACCAAGGATAGGCGCCATGCTGCAGCATGGGCCGCAGGAGCCCTCCCACTCTCTCTCTCCCCCTCTGCCTCTCAGGGTTGCCGGAAATGCAGGACAGCAGCTGCTCTGGAGGACAGCGCGCACTCCCTCAGCGAGGCCCACGGGCTCCTACCACACCATCTGGCGCTCGCGCTCCTGGGTCTCTACCCGGATGAGCCGAAGCCCTAGGTCCACCCAAGAGCGTGCAGGCTGAGGTTTGCGGCGGCTCATTCATGATTCCCAAATGTGGAAGCAGCCAAGCTACCTGCAGCAGGTGAACCGTACATTTGTAAATGTACAAGTATTATCCTGTACGCGACCTTCTGGAAGAGACAATACTATGGAGATGGCAAACAGACCTCTGGTCACCAAGGATCGGAGGGAGGGGGAATGGTAGAGTGGATGAGCACGCGCTGTGCTACCTCAGAAGGACATATCATCACACACTTGTCAAACCCATGGAGTGCACCCCGAGAGCACTCCGAAGTACCCCTGGGTCTTAGTAGGTGATGATGTGTCGGCTTTGGCCCCATGGTAGCAGGTGTGCCAAGGAAAGCAGGCTGATAGGATGAGGAGCCAGGACGAGGGGCCGAGGGAACACAAGGGGGTTCAGTTTCTGCAAAACTAAAGCTGTCCTAAAAACAAAGCCTATTTTTAAAAATTGGGTTAAGAAGTCAGAATAGATGTAAGCTAACTAATTATCAAATGAAAATAAAGAGGCACGTGAAGAGCTGCCCCTAAACCAGGGCAGTGTGCAGGGCTCCGGAGTTCAGGTGGAGGCAGGCCAGGTGGTGTGGGGAGGGCCTGGGACCCAGCCCCCTACAGGCAGCGCAGGGTCCCAGGGTGCCTCCAGGAGACCTGCAGTGGTGGAAAAGGAGAGAAGGAGCCATGAGCCATGGTGGGCCAGAGCCCTGGGGACTAGCGGGTGACAAGTGCAGGTCAAGACAGCATCAGAATGGCAGCACAGGAGACAGCGGAGCCTCTGCCCACCCTGCAGCCTGGGAGGAGAGCAACGAGAGAGGACAGAGGCGTCCAAGGGCATCGGCAGGCTGGAGCAGACAGGAGCAAAACCCTCCTGAGAGAGGCGCACACAAACGAGCAGCCGGGGTCAGAGAGGCCTGTCTCCCTGCGGCAGTTCACTAATTACAGATTCATCACGACCGTCTTGGCTGCTGGCCTGTGCTCAGCAAGACCAGGCAGAACTGGGAGAGGGGACCAAACTCCCCTGCTGGGATCTTGTTTCTGCCACCTGCCCTGAGATCCTGGGCACGTTTTCACCACTGTGTAAAGACAGTGAAGATACTTCCTTGCGGGCTAGGAAACTTTAACATGACGTGTATTATCTGTTGTGTGGGGGTGGCGTTTAAAGGTCCAGCAGTCCTTCTTTATCCCTGGGGATCTCCCAAGACCGACCCTCCATGGATGCTGGAAACCTCAGATGTCCCAGACCCTACATATGCTATCTTTCTCTTCGGCATATGGACCTATGGTGGTTTCGTTAATAAATTAGGCATAGAACGAGATTAACAATGATATCAAATGACCTGTACGATAGCATTCATTTATTTTTAGGCAAACCTGCCCCTGAATCTGTGGACCATTCAGTAGCACAGGCTTGGTGGCATTTATGCTGAGGCGTCCCGTGCTGAAGTCTTCCTACAGCTCAGGCTCCGTGGTGCAAAGCATTGCTTCAGCTGGACATCTTTTCTGCCCCGCTTCCACCCACACATTCCTCCCACCCTCGCGGAGCCCTTACCCACGCAGTGGCGCTAACTCTGGCAGCTTCAGGTGTGGCCGCAAAACTCACACCAGGTTTCTTTTCCTCCTTCTCTATTTCACAGATTCATTCTTATCACAGATCTTGGCAACCTCGGCATAGGAACGTCTTTCCTTCTTAAGTCAAGAACTTTCATCTCTTCATTTAAGGAGAACACTCCATGCTTCTCTGGCACGCCCAGGTTGCAGCATGGCTACTCCGGCACGCGGGGCCATTACTAGATGAAACGGGGGTGCTGGAACACAAGAAGCTGACCTACGAGAAGATGGCCTCTGAGTGCCCAGCGGGCAGCACACAGTGTGGAGATGCTGAATCAAGCGATGACCACACCAGCTGGATCTGTCCATGACCACAGGAATTGAAGCCTTGGCAGTGAAACTGTCACCTGGAAGTCTGGCCAGGAAGTCACTTCTGTTACCAGCAGCCAAGCCAGGGAGCCTGCCTGGTCACACTGGGCTGGCCACCCACATGAGAAATAGGCAGATCATGGAAAAGGGGGAAAGGAATTTTGTGCAGTTTGATGAAACTGGGAGAAGCGGCCAGGTTGCTGCTCCCCTGGTCCCACAGAAGCAGCCTCAATCTACAGAAAAGAAGCCAGGTGACATACGTATGTAGACTCAGTGAGGTGGTGCTTAGCCACGGAATGGTTCCATCTTAATTTCCTTGGCCTCTGTTCTCCACGTGAGGAGGTCTGAGGTCATTCAGGAGCTCTCTGCTTCAAAACCGTGGACAACAGAGAACTACTGGTCCCACGTCATGGAAGTGCCTGAGAGATGTTGGCAAGCATTTGGGAAGCATCTAGCTCGCCGGGAAAACCTTACTTCCCACAAACGTCAAAGGAAAAGGAAAGAGCCCTCATTGCTAGGCTGCATTTCTCAGAAGTCAGACCTCACTAGTCAGCCCGTGTAAACCACAGCAAAGGGGATCCCTTCCCTCTGTCCCAGTGTCCTCTGGAGGCTCTCTTCCCAGTCCCCCCAGGCAGCCCTGCTACCAGCTGCAGATTAGCTCCCAGGAAAAGTCAGCCAAAGTCACCTTCTTTTACTTGAGGAGGCACAAGACCTCTTCAAGCTGGAAGAAGCTGAAAGCAGGTTAGAGGTGAGGGAGCAAGCCATCAGCTGACTGTCAAAGTGCAGGGCACTTTCAGGGTTGCTCTGACACATCACTTCCAAACATCAGGCTGCTTAACATTTGCTGCTCTGAAGGGTTCTAAAAAAAAAAAAAGAAAGAAAGAAAAAGAAAGAAAGAATGAATGAAAGAAGGAGGGAGGGAAGGAGGAAGGAAAGAAGGAGGGAGGGAGGGAGGGAGGAAGGAAGAAAGACAGAAAGACAGAAAGAAAAGAAAAGAAAACAGCTTCTTATCTTGAAGTCAATCAAACATTCCCTTTCTGCTTTAGGCACTTTGTAGTAAGAGAAGCCCCTCCAGAGTGGCGGCCACAGATATGGAGTCCTAAGGAAACCTCCTCCTAACAGAGGGTTCTCAGTTCTAGGGACAGGGACAAGTGTTTGACAGTCTTCCAGGGAAGAACTCTTGACCCTTGGACTTGATGCATGATGCATGGTTTAAACAGGTCAGAGACCTCTCCCAAGGATGTCTGCCGTGACCCCCTGCACAGTCCCCACTGACTGCAGTGGCCCCAAGGTCCCTTTCTAGAACAGAATGGCACTGTTCTCTGGTCACTGTGGGGCACCAAGAACCAACTGGTCAAGCAGAGCCTGTTCCCAAGAGGCCTGAGCTTGAGAGAGAGGTGGGTTTCTCTGCAGGCATGGTGCTTGCGCGGGACGGAGGGCTGGTGGTCCCTCCCCTGTGAGGCTGTGGGTGGGAGGAGTGGTCACAGGGCAGAGCTGTGGGTGAGGCCCGGGGAGCCGCGCAGAGTGAGCTCGAGGACTGGGGCGGCTCCCGGGTCCACTGGGCCTCGCCCTGGGCAGCCCACCTGCATTCTGACAGAGCTTCCTGATGCAGCCTCACGTTCTCCGACAGACAAACTCCTCTGTTCTGTGTGAATTGGCGGCTGGTTTGTTTATGTTACTTTGAAACAAAATTCCTAATTAGCAGAAGGCGAGCCTGACTCATTCCCCCAACTCCATTGTGAGACTTTGAAGCAGAGGCTCTTCATTTTCCTGTGTTCAGTTCATATCCACCCAAAGCCTAGAACGCGACCCGGAGGAGGCCTCTGAAACGGCTGCTCCCACGGGTGGCCCGGGAAGCCCTGGGGGGCGGGTATCTGGGGGAACAGAGGTGAGGGAATAGATACTGACGCTGCCGCAGGAGCAGGAGAGACGCAGCGGCTCTGTGAGGAATGGAAGCGGCGCCCGGGAAAGGCAGGCAGGAGCGGCTGGAAAGGAAGCCCTGGGCCAAGTGGCGGGCCTGGGGCCTGGCCTGCAAGGGGCCGGGGGACCGGAGGTCCTGAGAAGGGCGGCTGGTGTCGGTGAAGGTTTGACAGGTCTTTCTGGCTGGGGTGAGTGGGGTGGGCAGCAGGCGGGCGGGCGAAGGAGGAGCCCAGGAGACGGCGGGCAGCCGCTCACCACCGTGGCCGCGGGGAGGACGTGAGCAGTGGGCGTGCGGGACGCGTTCCAGACGCGCCGCTCACAGGACCTGCCACTGCTGGCTGTGATACTTGAGAGGAAAGGAAGGTTTCAAGAATGAGTCGAAGATTTTGGCCCAAGCGACTGGCAGCATGCTGTTGCCGTTGACGAGGTGGGAACGACTCGGACAGAAGCAATCTGGTGAGGGAATGTGCACATTCGAATTTAATGTTAGGTCTCGGCGGAGGCGTCAGGGAGGCAGTGGGACACACAGTGGGAGCCCAGAGGGGCAGAGGTCCACAGCGCATGCCCATCGCCTGCAGGTGGCCTTTCTGAGACTTAAGGGAATGAGGTCAGATTAGATAGGAAAGAGGGGCGACGTCAGAGGGCCAAAGAGGGAGCGGCCAGCAACCTGAGTCAGGGGAGCCAGACTGGAGCCTGACCCTTCCTGTGCTGCCAAGGAGAGGTCAAGGGTGTCCGGAGCCCCCAGACCAGGGGTGAGCCTCGGATTCGTCAGGTGGGCAACTGGAATGATACCCTGATTGGAGGAAGACAAAGAGAAGCCCAGGTGAGCCCAGGGACTCCTAATGTGTCCCGCAGGGCGTGGCCACGGTGAGTTATTAGGAAAAGCAAATGAATACAGAATAAGGAATTCGGCAGTGTTCCCTGGAGGAGCGGGCGGGGTGGGCGGACTCATGCGCGGTGTGGAGGTGCAGCGCTCGATCCTGCTAGTGTGCATTCTTCCACCTGCAAAATGTCCTGGACAATCTTCTGGACTCGTTCCCATCTTTGAAAGTAATCACAGCGTCAGCAGGAGTGGACGGCCAGTGGACGTGAGGTTGGGGATACTAAGATCCTCAATTGGTGGCAGGGTCACTGACAGCTGCACTACCACCAGGCCCCGCAATCACCGCGTCGCGCCCGTTAGTTCATGAGATGAGGTATGTCACGTGGAGACAGAGAGCGCTCTGAAAGACCTTGGGCCCAGAGAGCAGAGGCGGTGGCCGGGGGCAGAGCCTGGTGTGGACGCAGGGTGAACCCAGTCCTGCCTAACGAACTCCATTCTCTCTCTGGCCTGCTCCTTTCTAAGTTACTGTCCTTTCCCCCTGTTTACCTTGAATTCCAGGATCACAGGTCTGGCAGGTGCACATCCGGGGCCAGAAACCAAAACCGCCCTCCACAGCAGCAGCAGCTCTTGCCTTGGCACCAACAAGACTCTGGTCAACCGGCCCCTGGAGGGTGATCAGCCAGAACCCCACTAATGGAGATCGCTGGCTGTGGGGTTCCCCTGACTCCTGCCTTTGTCCTTTCCCTGGAAGCTGTGTTGACATTGGAAGCAGCACCTGGATCTTGGTCCCAGTCGGCTGCCCACAGACTCCTTTCCTGCTTCCCAGCACTTTGGCCATCGGTCTTTGGGGGCAGGAGGCCCAGCCTCATCTGCTGGGTTTCCCCCAGAGCTAGGCCTTCCCCAGGACTAAGCAGGAGAGAGATGACGTGAGGATGGGGACTGTCACCAGCATGCTTGCCTTTGAAGGGCCTGGCTAGGAGACAGCGTGTGATACCAGAGCATGGGGATGACTTGGGGCCAAGGAGGGAGGGAGGGAGCCATGGCCTGCCACCACCTTAGAGCCGAGCAGAGGCCTCTCCTCTCAGGAGGAAGGGTCAGGTGACTGCCCAGACAGGAGCCCACAGGGCACTCAGCGAAGATCTGCACCTCTTCTAAGTGGTCCCCAGCTGTGGCTGCACATTAGCACCTTTTAAAAGATGCCTAATGCCTGGGCCCCACCTTTCACCCATAAAATTACAGCCCCAGAAAGAAGCCTGATGCTGTCTAAAAGCTCTCCAGGAAAGTGTCATGTGTCCTGGGGTTGGGAAACAGAGTCCTACTCCTAAGGGTGCATCGGAGGCAACCAGCGGGGAAGCTCCTTGGCAGAGGAGCGGGTCCCCAGAAATACTATTTAATTAACGGTCTCTGAGCAGTGAAGCTCCACCCCCGATGCCTGCGGGCACCCTTCTGTCTGGCCAGCACCCCTGCCTGCAACCCATGACGCCCCATCGGCCTTCACAGAGCCTTACTTGGTGCTGCGTATTTCACGCTGTGGAAGGGAAACGTGGAGTCCTGTGTGCACAGAGGAAAGCGGCTCACGGAAAGGGGAGGTGTGGGTTCCCTGGGCAGACGGGAAGGCCCCTGGCTGCACAAGCAAGGTTTCAGCTTCTCAGACCTCTGAACCTGGTGCGCCTCTTCCCTGCACTGTCCCCACAAGGCCTTGTGACATTTGCAGCTTGGAGACTCCTTGGAGACCGCAGATGGATTGCAGTCTTTTGTTTTAACTTGGGCCCAAACATGACATCCAAGCAGGGGCTAAAGCTGTCAGGGGAGCCAGAAGAGGGGCTTCCTGGTGGAGCCGAGTCAGGCTGGAGCCCAACCCACAGCGTCATCGTCCCCCAGGTCTGGAGAGCAGCCCGAGAGCAGCGCCCACCCCTCATCTGCAGGTGGAACAGTGTAGACTGACCCCAGACGTGGGAACTTCTGACCTAGAGGCAACAGGAATGAAACCGAGTCAGGGAGGGTACAACACAGAGTTTTAATTAGGGGGCTGCACCTCAAAGAGAAGGGAGACAGCACCAAGAGAGGGAAAGATCAGGCCGCTCCTGAACAAGGGGAGAGACAGCCTTTTATTGGGTTGCTGGTGTGGGCTGGGGTCCGACTGATTATTTTCTCAGTTCTGGTTTTGCTAACTGGCTCCTGACTGCTGGAGGGAGCAACCTCAATCTGCTTTGCAGGATATGTGTCTATCATCCCTGGAATCCTGGAAGGGGCAGTTTTGTTCCCAAGAGGGGACTGCTCCTGCTTGGGTGGGGGGCGGTGTCATGTGGCGATGTGTCTGCGAGGCTCCACTGTGCCTGGAATCCAGGGCAAGGCAGGTAGGAGGTGACTGGAGACTCCCAGGTGCTGCTCAGGGGTCTGGAGCAGGACATTGTAAAGCTGGCAGACGAACGTCCCCGCTCTTACCTTGGTGCCTTCAGATTTGAAGGGGGCGGAGAGGTTGGGGAGTTTCGGGCTGATCAGCCTGTGCAGCCAGCTTCTAGGTGAGCACTCCCCAAGAACACGCATGACGGACAGGCCTGTCTGCAGAGCCTGCAATTGAACGCAATGCTCAAGGCAGAGACGATGCCTAGAGCCCAGCTCCAGCCCCGCTGCTTCAGCCTCTCTCGGTTCCTCTGGGCAGCAGCGGACCTGGGAGAGGAGCCGCTGCTTCTAGAACAGCCTCTCTGAGTCCCTGTGCTCGCCGGGGGCTCGGGCTGTTTTGTGCCACTTGGGGAAAACGCATCTTGAGTTGAGGCCTCCGTGGTACATCTGCCCTTGTCCCTGGGTCCCTGTCTGCCTCAGTGGCTCCTCAGGAACAAACCGCTGATGAGTGGCCCAGCCGGCCAGGCACCAGGTCCCCAGTATTGACATCAGTTCTGCCATTTTGCTGCTGCCAGTATTCTGCACCCCACACCATTTTACAACCCAGATCGTCAGCCCTTGAACCTCCTTGCCTGTCACTGGTCCGTTGTTAATAGCCCGCGAAATTCCACTACTTAAGAATAGCTCTGCCGCCGCCATTCATTCTCTCTCTCTCTCTCTCTCTCTCTCTCTCTCTCTCTCTCTCTCTCTCTCTCTCTCTCTCCCCCCCCGCTTCCTTTTCTCTCTTTCTCCTTTTCTCTCTCTCTCTCTCACCCTGCAGGCAGACACCTTGCGTGAGTTCCCGCATCCGGAGTGGTTTCTGGGTGCTTTTCACCCAACCTGGTCCCTTCACAGCACCAAACTGCCTTCCTCCCGATGGGGCCTCCATAGCTCAAACCAAACAGTTAAAAGCTCTGATGAAAATACCCATCTGGGTCTAATTGAGATATTACTAAATATGGTCCTGGGGCTAACTTTCAAGAGTTAAAAAGCCAAAAATAAAGTAAAATGCGGGACTTCCAGTTATGTTTAAATTTCAGATACAGAAGAAATAAGTCTTTTGGTCCATACCCCTTGAGGTATTTGGGGCATACTTGGCTTTACAGACTATTCGTTGTGTATCTAAACTTCAAATTTAACTAGCACCTGGATTTTAATGGGTGGGCCTTCAGGATCGAATCTGGAGGGCACTGTTGACCCCCACTGTGCGCTGACTGCTGAGCGATGGTACAGGTCATTTCTATGGTCCTTTTGTTTTCTTGGGTAAGGAAATTTTCAGAAGAGAATGAAAAGCACTGGTTAAGAAAAACACGGCTACCAAGCAGTGGTGGGATGTAGGTCCAGGCTGGGGAAACCGAAGTAACGTGTACTGAACAGGGGGCGGTTTTGTGGGAGGAGTCTGCCCTGTTTGCAGGAGCAAAGCACTCAGGCATCCCACCAACCCTAAGAGCCAAGGGCCTGTGCACCCTGTCAAGGAGGAAAAGCAAATTTTAGAATCAGTGGCTCTAGTCTCCATTCTGCCCACTTACTCCACGATGAACACCCGGTTCCTCCATAGGTGACCTGCTGTTGGCTTCAGGCTAATCACTCTGTGCAAGATCTTAATTTTACCCTGCGATTCAAAATTAGGATGGTTTCTGCCTTTGGGAGGACAAGAGAAAGGCGAAAGCAGTGTACGCAGGGAAGGACCGAGAAGGAACAGAACATCTCTTTGAGTCTCTGCCTTTGCTTAAATATTCAGAAAGTGTAGGCGCTGCTCAAAGGAGCTGGTGCGGTGTTGTGGGAACCCTGAGTGCGCGTCAGACTGGGGGAAGCGAGAGAAGCCTCTGATCACCTGCTCGGGGGAGCCTGGCAGAGCCCTGACGCCCCCCGGGTCTCCTGGAGTCTGCTGCCAGGCTGACTGAGATCCGCTCTGGGCCCCTTCCCACGGGCTCTAGAGCAGGTTCCCAGCTCCAGGGCATGAGGACGCCCTGTGCCTGGAGCGCAGTTCCGCTTACTTGCCTGAGGGCCCAGGACATGGCAGCCCGGGCTGCACTCCAGAGATGTGTCATGGCCCCCAGGCCGATGCACCTGCCTGCAGACTCCTGCCAGAGGCCTGCTGCTGGTAAACGGCAGGTCCCTGTCAGAGGAGGCCTTTCGGGTGACCTTGTCACTCTGCACGGGTTATTTTTCTGTGATTCTTTTCTTGGCAAGGCTGGGATGGAACCCAGGGTCTCGCACATTCTGGGCAAGCGCTCTACCGCTGAGCCGCGCCCAGCACGCTTGGGTAAGTTGGCACTCTCTGGATGACCCTTCAGATCTCCTCACACCACCGCTCACCAGAAGCAGGGAGTTTGGTGCCGGTTGCTGAGGGATGCTCAATGCGTGGCCACTCTCTGGTCCCCTCTGTGGAAGTTTAAAATCCCAGCAGAGATCCTATACCTGAACAGACATTTCAGCACACCCCAGGTGTGCTAGTAAGAAATAGCTATTTGGTTGTAGCTTCTAGGACCCTTGGGATTTCTGAGTGGTTGGGTGGCAGGAGAAGCTTTTGCTATTCATAATAAAGTCCTTGGAGCAGTTTCTGGGTTTAGGCTAACGAGGCTTCAGGAATGACCTGGTTGCCAGGGGCCACCACATGACTAGCCCTGGGAGCTCAGGAGCTCCCCCAACTCCAGGGAAAGAAGGAGGGTCAGCTGTTGAGGTTCTTGGTCACCAATGACAGTGATCTAATCAGTCGTGCCTACATGATGGAGTCGCTATAGACCCTAATTGGCAGGGCCCAGGTGCTTCTGGGCTGGAGGAGGGATGCGCATCTGGATGTGCGAGGAGGGGGCTGTGCCAGGACAGAGCACAGGGCCCAGCACTGCCACCTCCTGGACCTGGTCCTGTGCTCTGTCCATCTTGCTATTCCTGAGTTGTGTCCTCACAGTGAACCAGTGACAGTGACTGAGCGTTTTCCTGAATTCTGTGGTTGTTCTTGCAATTTACCAAACCCAAGGAGAGTCATGGAAGCTGACTTAGTGCCACACGGGACAGAGGTCTGGGGAAGCTTGAAGGGGCCCCCGAGTGAGGTCCGTGTTGTGGAACTGAGCCCTTCAACTCTAAGGCAGTTGCCCTGAATTGTGGGACAACCCCCTGGCCTCAGAAAACTGCTGGTCTGGGGGAAATACCTCCACACTGTTGGTATCAGAAATATGAGTGAAACAGCTCAGACCAGAGCATTAAGTTGATCTCACTTTGCAGAAGAACCGAGATGGGAAGAAAAATCAGTCTCCAAAAATTTATAAAGGATTCATGTCTGGCACGTCTGAGAAAGTCATGCAAAGAAACAGGAAGAATATCAGGAAACCAACCCATTAGAATATTGGCAAAGAATGTGAATTAGCCATTCACAGAAATGAATTGCTAACAAGTATTTAAAGACAAGCTCATATGCTCCAGGACTTGGAGATGTAAAAGTTAAAGCAACACGCAGTAACATCGTGTTTTTAAAGTCAGATGATAGATGCAAGACTCCTCCTGGGCAGCTGGAGAGATGTAAATGGACGTGACCTTCATGTAAAACAGACCTAACGGTGCACAGTGAGGTCGGGCACATGTCCTGCTCTGACCAGCAGCTCTGTCCTGGCAATGCTCCTCAGACTCACTGGCCCACAGCTCCCCGGAGAAAGACACCTGAGACACTCCCAGCTGCACTGCCCTTGATGCCACAGAGAACAGGTGCTGACCTTGGTGTCTGTCCTTGGAGGGATGCTGAATAAAATGTTCCCTGAGTGTCATGGGACATTTTGAAGCAGTTTGAAGAAATGAAGGCAACCTGGACAGCTTGTGAAAACAAAGTAGAAACAAGAAAAATGAGAAATAAAAATGTTTTTGATATCATAATGTGCATTAAATGATATTTAAATGAACATTATAATTAAAATACAGTTATTTAAGAATTGCTTAAATAAGTTATATATACATTAAGAATATATTTAGGTGCTGGTGCTGTAGCTCAGTGGTGGAGCACTTGCCTCGCATGTGTAAGGCACTGGGTTCAATCTCAGCACCACCAAAAAATAAATGAAAAAGGATATTGTGTGCATCTACAATTAAAAAACAAAAGAGTATACGTAAATGAGAATTAGGGCTATATGCAGTGACACTTAAAATAGTTAAAAGTAGGTAAGGCATGGCTCAGGGTACCAGTTATGCCCAGTGGACCAACTGCCTGTCAGGCAGGCAGACAGGAGAGCTCGCACTGTGAGGACGCAGGAGCCCTGCTGAGCCGCTGTTTATCACCCAATGCCATTGCCAAGGACAGAGCTGCCTTCAAAAGCAAGGTTGCTCCTCAGAGAAAACATTCATCCTTTAGTTTTTTTGGTTTCGCTTATTTTGCTTAACATGATAGTCTCCAATTTCAGCCATTTACCCGCAAATGCCATAATTTCATTCTTCTTTAAGGCTGAATTCTGTATATACCACGGTTTCTTTATCCATTCGTCTATTGAAGGGCACCTAGGTTGTTTCCATAGTTTAACTATTGTGAGTTGAGCTGCTACAAAACATTGATGTGGCTGCACCATTGTAGTATTCTGATTTTAAGTCCTTTGGGTATAAACCGAGAAGTAGGATAGCTGGGTCAGATGGTGGTTCCATTCCAAGTTTTCTGAGGAATCTCCATAATGCTTACCAGAGTGGCTACACCAATTTGTATTCCCACCAGCAATGTGTGAGTGTACCTTTTTCCCCACGTCCTCACCGACACTTATTATTGCTTATATTCTTGATAATTGCCATTATGTCAGGAGATGAAATCTTAGAGCAATTTTGATTTGCACTTCTCTAATTGCTAGAGATGTTGAACGTTTTTTCATATGTTGGTTGATGGATTGTGTTTCTTCTTACGGTGTGGAATGAGATGGACTTTATTACCCTATATACATGTATGATTAATGACCCATGTGACTCTGCACCAGGTACAGCCAGAGGAATGAGAAGCTGTGCTCCATTTGTGTATGGTGTGTCAAAATGCATTCTACTGTCGTGTGTGACTAATTAGAACAAATTTTTAAAATTAATAAATAAAATTTAAAAAGCAAGTGTGCCGCTCTTCTGGGGCAGGAGCCGCCTGTCCTGTGACTTCATCCCTCTAGCCCTCCTTGTTCCTCAGCTGGAAAGTCCATCTAGCCAGCAAAGTTTCCGCAGGCAGCCCCCGTCCCCTCCCCCGGGGGGGAGTTGTTCTGGGAGACATCTGGGGAGACCTCCAGCTGCTGTCAGGGCTGGTGTTCCAGCTGTGTCTTGAAGCAGGTGTCCCTGAGCCAGCTCAGGTGCACTTCACCTTCCTTCCTGTGGACGGTGAACTCAAGTCCCCAGCACTCAGCTCAGCCCAGGAGCAGGCTGGGCACCTCCGCTCTTCCTCGCCCATCGACCTCCTCTTCCTCTCGGTTCCTCTTCCACGGAGAGTCTGCTGCTCTGATGCGTCCAAGGGATCCGGCGGCTTTGGGATGAAGTGGTAGCCCTGCTGCCCCCTTCCCACTCCGGGGCGTCAGTGGCCCCCCTCGGCAGCCCCCTCACTCATGAGTAGCCTCTCAGAACATGTGAACGTAAGTGAACGTGGCCTCCCAGCCACGCGGTACGTCCCACCATTCATGGAAACCAGCCATTGTGCGTCAGACTGTCTGTGGACATGGATAGTGAGAACTAGGCTGGTCACTGGCCTGCCCTTGATGCCAACAGAAGTCTTCTACCAGGCCCTGGGCAGCAGCCTCTGCCCCACCTCAACGGCCGCTCTGTCCTACAGTGACTTAGGCTGTCACTTGGTACTTTCTAGAACTCACAGGCAGAAGGCCACAGGACACCTGTCCCTCATTCTCACAGCATCTCACAGAGAGGTATCTGGGGCACGTGGCACCTGGGGTGCCGTGGGACTACATATGCTCCAGTAGAGACACTCAGCCTGGGCAGTCTCCTGACGCGGAGGAAACGGGAGAGCAGAGTAAGCAAGCTTGGCTCAGGCACCACACCTTGGTGTCAGGTGACAGTCACTCAGGTGAGGACTGGAAATCACCAGCTGCTCTGTGCTTAGCACCCTGGGCTCTTCATCCCCTAGAAAACTGAATTAAAGAGTAGCCTTTTCACCTGGGGAAACAGTGGCTGCTGGCCTGGCTGCTGGTTGCCAGGAGATGCAGAGCCAGCTCCCTAGGTGCTCCCGGGCTGGTCTGCTGGGCTCCCGGAACAGACAGGCAGAGCTTATAGTTACCGTGCTAGGAGGCGGTAACTGCTATGGAGGAACGCACACCCCGGCAGGACTGGAGGTGCTAGGACACAGGCGAGAGTGCCGTGCTGCATTCTGTCCCACGTCTGCTGAAACTGGTGTTGCCATGGTAACGAACAGTCTAATCGCCAGCAGTGACCTGGCTCTGCAGACTAATTTGCTCTCGTGGCATTCAACCTGTGGACACTCTCCCTCCTTCTTTAAATCCCCATAACTCTCCTAAATTCTAGATCTAGATCTAGATCCTCCTATCTAGAGCTTTATTCATCTAGAACTATATCCATCTATCTAGAACTATATCCATCTATCTAGATTTGTATCCATCTATGGAGATCTGTACCCATCTATCTAGATCTAGATCCATCTATCTAGAGCTATAGCTATCTATCTAGATCTGTGTTGATTTATCTAGAGATACATCCATCTATCTAGATCCATATCCATCTATCTAGATTTGTATTCAACTATGGACATCTATACCCATCTATCTAGATCTAGATCCACCTATCTAGAGCTATATCTGTCTATCTAGATCTGTGTCAATTTATCTAGAGATACATCCATCTATCTAGATCCATATCCATCTCTATATATTTTGGTGCTAGAGATTGACCCAGGGGTGCTCTACCATTAAGCTACCCCCCAGAACTTTTTAATTTGTTATTTTGACACAAAGTCTTGCTGAGTTGCCCAGGCTGGTCTCTAATTGGTGATCCTCCTGCCTCTGCTCCTTATCATTTTTAATGAACCTCATTTTTTAGAGCAAGCCTAGGTTCATAGTAAAAGCGAGCAGAAGGTGGAGAGAGTCTCCATTCAAGCTCTGCCCCCACATGGGCACAGCATCTCCCAGCACCAGAGTGACATGTCTGTCATGGTCAGTGCAACTACACACCACCATCACCCAAAGTTCCCGGTTATGCTGGCATCCAGTGTTGACGGTGCTCCTTAGGGTGGCCCTCCCTCCTTCGTCCCACTGCCCTGAGGCTGCCTGCGCTCTGCCTGTGCATCCCTCCCTCGCCGGCCTCTGAGCACTCTGTGTCCTAGGCTCCACCTTCTCCGGATGCCATGCCCTTGGGGTCCCTTTCCAGGCGGGCTGGCTGCCTTCGCTCAGCACCACGCCTCTGCGCCTCCTCCGGGTCTCGTCCTGGCTCCCTGGCTCTTCTCACGAGCAGCCTCTGTTGTCGGATGGACCGCAGGTTACCTCTCCACCGGCCTCTGGGAGAAGTCTGGGCTGTCTCCAGTCGGGCGGTCCTGAGTGAAACACCTGTGTGCAGGCCCTCGGCTCCTGGTCAACAGCAAGGTGCATGGCTGCAGAGCCACGTACGAGGGATGTTCAGTTTTCTAAGAAACTGCCAATGGTCTCTCCAGGAGGCTGTGCCAGCTCATCCCCTTCCCCTCTCCCCTGCCCCTTCCTATGCCATCACTTAACGTCATTGCCACCCAATCAGGCTCCCAAGCCAGGGACATTGTACCATGCTGGGCTCTCGCCTCCCTTTCCATCAGTTTACAGAGTGGCTCGTGTGCTGGGGGGAGGCCCTGGGCACACACTGGCCAAAAGAAACCTGGGGCCTTGGGTCACAGAGTTTGCCAAGTGTCCAGATTGTGACAAACATCATGGACCTCCTGGTAAGATAAAAACACGTTTCATGAACAGTGAAATGAGCATCTACATTGCTGATGTCTGCAATTTACCACCAACTACCTGCTGAGGGACCTGGGGCGTGTGACTGACACTCGATGTTCCAGGGGTCTTCCCAGGAGATGTGGCTTTCTGCACATGTATGACTCATTTCAGGATAGTGCTTGTCGGCAAGGAAGTTTGGGATCAGAGCTGCCCAGGAAACTTTACTCAACACAACACATTTACACTTGTGTGAGAGACACCTTTAGCACATTCCAGGTTGTGATGAAAACTACAAATACAGAAAGATCCTGAATAACGGGGAAGCTCATCACAAATTTACTATTTCCTTATTTATAATGTTCCTCAACTAAAAGAAACAGTAACTCTCTAACTGCCTCCTCAATGTCCAGAGGCTTGTCAATCAACATTGAAACAAGAGTGTTCTTACTGTAGGAGGAAGAAGCAGATCCAGGCCTGTTCTGCATTTAATTCGTACTTAGAGATAAGCCATGTGATGGCCAATAGCCTTTCTACAGTTTCAGTTAGAACTTGCAAGATTTCTGTTTACCTGCATCTAACAACATCACCTGTTCCTCTGCTCAGGATCCAGTTATCTCATGGGGATGAGATAACACTATATCATTTGGTAGGATCTTAACGATTGAGTCATGCACTGCAGATCAAAATTTTCAAAAAGCATTTGACTAATCCTTACAGGAAACCAGGAAAGGAGTACTGATGACATCAGGAACTTTCCTTCACTATTCCCAAGTCACCAGCCTTTCTTCTTACAGCACCTCGGTACTGGCTAACGTGTTCCCTCGGAGAACAGGAAACACGCCCCACTCTGGGAGGATCAGCGAGGAGTGCTGGGACACAGAAGCAAAAGGCTGTCCTCGCCCCACGGAGACACAAGGAGTGTGATAGGGACCCTGTCACTTCTTGCTAGGGAGGTCTGACATCTGCGAGGCCGGGAGCTCCCTGGGTCACAGGCCACCGGGACCAGTGGAGTGTGCAGACTTCCTGGAGGCCAGGACCCCCAAGATGGGTTTTGGATTTCATCACTTGTTCACTTCATTTTTCACTCAGTCGTTTAGCAAATGATTTGTTAAATCAATTGCTTTCCAGTGTTCTTTTATGAGCCATCTGCACAGATATTAAATCATGAGCACCAAAGAAAATCTTTGCCTTCATTATTGAAAACCTGTGTGCTTGCAGCGAGGAGATGACGCAGGTCAGAGCTAGTCAAGAAATTAAGAAGCGAAACAGCCTCCCCAGCTTGCTGTCTCACAGCTGGGGAGGCGGACGGTCAGGCCCCTTGCCGTGGACGGGAGGAGGGTGGAACTGCCCTGCGCATGCTCACGGTCTGCCTGCCGACACTGTTGAGGGGCCACACCTGTCGCTGCAAGCACCCAGTGCTTTCCTCCTGAGAAAATCATGGAGTGAGCCAGCATCACAGAGGGACTGCTCCCTCTGCCCTGGGGAGCACCACAGACTCAGGATCCCGCCACCAACGCGGGCCTGCACAGATGGGTGGGTAACTTGGTCCCTGGAACCCAGGACCGGTCAGTAGCTGAGAGTGTCCCTGAGCTTGGGGCCCAAGTCCAATTTCAGACCAACCAAAGAAGGTCAAATGCACAGCCCTAACCAATCACAGGGATGCCCAGGGTCTGGTGGCCTCCTCCAGCGACGGAGCAAAGGACTCATGTTATTGAAATTTAGGATCAAAAAAACCCCAAAATTAACAGCTTTCCATTCCTTCCTGAGGTTTATTGGCGGGAAGAAACCCATGACTTTTAAGATATTTTCCCAAGGTTTCTTGTTTGTTTAGAGAAGGATTTGAAGCTCTAATTGGCTGAGGCCTGCAGCACGGGAGCCTGGGGAGATGGCCAGAAACCTGCTGGGTAGCACTAGGCCCCAGCCCCAGCCATGGACCCTGAGAAAAGGTGCAGACACTGCTTCTGGGACTGTGTCTCCCAGGGATAGGTGGAGATGTCTGCAGTGGATTTCCTGAACACCTGGCTGGATGGGTGCAGCACAAACTCCATTCACACCCGGCAGAAGCACCTAAGAAGGGCTTAGCTCTGAGGACCTTGGAAGCTTGTGCTCGCTCTCCCGCATGCTCCGCTTTAGGCAGATGGGCCTCAGGGCTGCAGCCAGAGCAGAAGAAAAATGAAAAAGCATACACTGAGTCCCCAGACCAGAGCAGAGGCAAGCACAGTGCAACTTCAGAGAAAGACAGTCCTGTGGCTGCCCTCAGCAGGTCATGTCTTGATGTGCAAAGTTCACTAATGTACGAATGCACAGGAACTTGCATGAGCTGTGTGCTTCCCAAGCGCTGCTGCCTGCCACTCCTGTCTTCCTCCAATCTCTCCAAATTCACATTCCTCTGGTGACAAGGGACCATCCCACACTATTATCCTTGGTGCTAAGCGAAGGAAAGTCAAAAGCAAAGGAATGAAATGCACCCACAAAAACTGCATGTCATGGTTTGATACTTTGTGCCAAGAATCTCTATCTGCAGAACTTCCAGAAAGATCTTGATTGAAGACTCTTCTTTAGCAGAGCAAAAAGTTAGGTGTGAATTTGTTAAAAAGAGTTAAAAACTGTCAATAGATAAAGCAGTCATGCAGAGATTTAAGCAGCCAGACAGAGCCAGTCTCTGGTGGAGAACACACTGGAAGAAGCTCAGCCATCACCTCCCACTCCCCATCTTGCCCCGTGGTCCAGAGGCATGAAGTCTATGGTTAGAGGGAGCGAGGACATTCCTATTCCTCACCTCGGCTGGAAGAGCAGGAAGTTCAGAGACATCAACCCAGAAACCAAACCCCTTTCCTAGGCATCATGGAAGGAGGCTCTGCAGGGACCATAGGAAGCACCGAGATGGGGAATGCGGGGATTAGTCCAGGACCAACCGAGTTATGTCTGCAGGCCTCCTCCACTTATCTTATTGGAAAGGCCGCCAGGATCCGTAAAGATGGCAGCTGCACCATGATTCCAGTGTGCAGGATTGTGCCTGCGTCTGCAGAAAAGATCGAGAAAGAATTAAAATTAAGTCCCCACCCAGGTAGGCCACAAGAGGTGTCAGTATATGTAAGGGCTGAGTTCCAAACCTCTCTCTCTTTTTTCATGGCTTTAATTTTTTCTGAGCAGGTTTAAGGTTCCATAACATTTGACCAGAGTGATGGTCCACGCCTGTAATCCCAGCGGCTCCTGAGGCTGAGGTAGGAGGTTCACGAGTTCAAAGTAAGCCTCCGCAATTTATCGAGGCCCTAAGTAACCTGTCTCTAAATAAAATATTTAAAAAGGACTGGGGATGTGGCTCAGTGGTTAAGCATCCCTGGGTTCAATCCCTGGTACCAAAAAAAAAAAAAAAAAATGTGCTGCCCATTTGCTGCCCTGTGTCCTCCCTCCACTTTGTCTCCATTATGAATATCTCACATTCATCTGGTACATTCTTTCTTTCTTTCCTGGCGTGTATTATTGGGGATTGACCCAGAGTCTCCTGCATGCCCGGGGAGTGCTGTACCACTGAACAAGATTCCAGGCTCTTTCACGAGGTGATTTGCCTCTGCATCTGTTCAGCTTTTCATCTGTTTGCCGAGCGGAGTTTTTGCTGCCTTGTGGTGGGTTTTGAAAGCTCCTGGTGTGTGTGGACTCCAGTTCTTCACCAGGAGTGCGCTGGCAGGTATTTCCTCCCGGTCGAAGGCCCCGTTTCGCCCTCTCAGTTTGCCTTCCACGGTGGCGATGTTTTTCATTACTGCCATTATTTTCATCCCTCGTTCAGGGACCACGCCTTTGGTGTTCATCTAAGAACGTCATCACCCTCCGAAGGTCACTATTCTGCCCTCTTCCATCGAGCTGCTGTTTGTATTTGAGTTTGGGTTTCCTTTAGTGGAAGGTGTGAGGCCCGTGTCTAGATCCCAGTTCTTCCAGCACCACTGGTTGAAAAGGCGGCTCCTTCTCTGCTGAGTTTTCATGCTCCATCGTGGCCGCGTTAGTGCCCACCTGTTTCTGGGTGACACTCTGGTAGAACGTGAACACCACTGGTGTGTGAGCCAGGAAGGAGGAATGCCAAGAAACAGGGAGTAATTCAGCAAAGGGCCAGGCAGTTCCTGTGCCCTCAAGAAATGTCTCACTCGGGTCGCGGGGCCTGGAGAAGAAGCCGCTCTGTCTGGTCCAGGAGCTGGGACGGAGCTGGCTGCCCTCTTCCGGGGGTAGGCCGGCAGCTGTGGGCAGGAGGCCGGGAGGACGGGTGGACGCTGTGCTCACTGTGGCGGCCTGTCCTCACATGGGTGGGAGGTGGACCCTGCGGACCTGCTGTCGGGTCGGCCACACCGTGGCCTGTTGTCTAGACCGCCTGGGGCCTCTTACTGCGGCTCCCATTGCGAACTTCCGTAAAGAAAAGGAAGCAGCTTCACTGGCCGGTGGAGCCACCCGCCCCTGCTCCCTTGCTGGGGAAGGTCCCAAGCGCCTAGGGCAGTAGGGCCTCTGGCTCTGTGGTGGAGCTGGTGTGTCCCTGGAAGACAGAAACATTGCAGTTCATCTTTAAAAAGTATTTTCCTCCAAAGAAAGAAAGAAGCTCATGAGTAAAGATCAGATTCTCTTTCCTCTCAGTCCCTTTAGGAACTCACAGGGGATGGAACCTCGGACGACTGTCGGGAGACACCTCCTTCCCTCTGAGGGAGAGAGGGGCTCATTTTCCCAACCGTTATCTCTAATTACTCAGACTTTCATAGATCAATATACTCTTCAGGTACCAGGCACGCTCTACAAGTTTTATGTTGTTGTTTGGTTGGTTGGTTTTTGTTGTTCTTTTTTATTTTTGCGGTGCTGGGGATTGAACCCAGGGCCGTGTGCTTGCAAGGCAAGCACTCTACCAACTGAGCTGTATCCCCAGCCCTATACAAGTTTTTTATTACAAGTAAAAAAAATCATAAATTGTTTTTTCTTTTATTTTCTTAAATTGGTGCATATTAATTATATAGAATGGTAGGTTTTAATATGGCTTATTTGTGCAAACACAAAACATAATTCGATCAAGTTTGTTCCCCAATATTTCCCCCCACTTATCTCTTTGACCCCCTTTCTACCCTAGTGGTCTCCCTTTTAATTCCATAGGGTCCCTTTGGTCGTTGTTTTGCTTGCTTGTTTGTTTTTAGCTTCCACATATGATACTTCTCTCTCTGAGTCTAACTTGTTTTACTGAAAGTTATGGCCTTCAATTAGACCCATTTTCCTACAAATATCATACTTTCATTCTTCTTCATGGTTGGAAAGCTCCATGGTGTACGTCTACCACAGTTTCTTCGTCCATTGATCCACTGATGGCACCTAGGCTGGTTGCATAACTTAGCTGCTGTGAATCGTGGTGCTAGAACCACAGCTAAGCTTACGTGGTTGTAGACGCTGACTTCGGTGCTTTTGCATAAATACCAAGGAGTGGGATAGCTGGCTCCTATGGAAGATCTTCTCTTAGCTTTTGGAGGACCCCCCATACTGATTCCCATAGCGGCTGTACTAGTTTGCATTCCCACCAGCATATAAGGGTTCCTCTTTCCCTGCATCCTCTCCAGTATTTTTTTTTTCTATGTTACAAATAAAGAATTAAAGATACTTGAGGAGAAAGCATGAATCTGAGATCAAAGACCGAGAAGAGGCTTGAAGACTGCTCATGATCAGTGGAGGCGAGGGCTCCCGCAAGCACGCCTTGCCTGTCTGCTCGGTGTGTTCTGGAATGGTTACCGAGGCCAGCCCGCTGGAGGTGGGGCGGCTCGCACTGCACCTGGCTCGCCTCTCCCCTGCGGCTGTGAGAGGAGCGGCCACTAATTTCGACGGCTAAGCCTGTTTTAATGAAGGTGTTGTTAGCTCAGTCTTGTTTTCATGGGAATGTGAACTGCTGACATTCTTTAAGATCTGTTCAAGCTCACTCCTTCCTTGGCGTCACCTAGAAAGACGAGCCTCTGTCAATCTTGCTGAATGACCCCCCTCCAATTCCAGAGTGGGGGACTCTGCATTAAAGAAGCTTCGGTGTGGTTTGTGAAGTCGGTGGACTAACACGCTTGTCTCACCCCAGCTGGGGGACTCAGCTCCCGTGCTCTTCCGTGCTCTTTCCGGCTGGCCCTGGGGCCACCGCAGCGCTCCACAGAGGACAGAAGGTCCGCTCCCGGCAAGTGGAGGCAGGCCCTCCCTACCCAAGAGTGGCGAAAGGAGACGCGGGGGAAGGGCTGGCTCCCGCCTGCCCAGGCACTCCAGGCGGGGCTGAGCGTCATTCCCGTGATTCTCGCTGGCAGGCAGGAGGGAGGCCAGCCTTCCTCCAGATGGAGGCTGGGGCGCTTCTCCTCCAGGGCGCCCACAAGGGCATGCCCCTCTCCGTCCTGGCTCCCTGAGGGTGGCTCCCTCTCAACACTGGAGCTTGTCACTCCTGTTTACAAAGCCGACTTTCAAGCAGCCTCTTCTCCTTTCCCTGCTGCCTCCTCTGGCTGCAGTGCTTCCTTTCCAGGGACGGTTGGTGGTGGAAGCTGCTCTCAGGAGCTGCCCCGGAGAAGGGGAGACCCCGGTCCTTGGGATACTGTGATGGGCTCCTGGTCCAGAGCGCTACCAGCTCCATTGGTGTAAATGCTCCTGTCAGGCCCCTTCCAAGTCACAGTGGTTTAGCATCTGGCTTCGACCTTGAGAGCGTCCTCCTGGCTCGCCTGCCCAGGCCAGCAGAGTGGACCTGGCAGGGGTGCAGTAGGAGAAGAGGTGTCCAGAGGAGGCGGTTGCACTTTGGATTTGTGAGCCTACGATTTCTCCAGCTCTCCCAGACAGACCCTATTAGCTCTGGGACTGTGGATGCGGTTAAATTCTCCTCATGGAAATAACTTTTCCAAAACCATGAACGTCGAGCGAGCCCCAGGCGCGGTACCCGGAAGAAGCCCTCTTTCCCAAGTGGTGGCCGCTCACAGTCTCTGGGCAGGGCAGCAGGTTGGGATGACGACTGTTATTTTCCATCCTTCCTTGTGGAGGCTGCTCTGACGTGACCTAATGGGCCTCCCATCCCAGGGCTCCTCCCAGGGTCTCTGCCCGTGACTGCTGGACCAGCCCCGAGTAAGGAAGCTGGCATGGACTCACCATGGCGGAGGCTGCAGCCGCCTGTGGAGCCAGCCCAGCCCATAGTGCACCCTCCTGCAATGAGCTTATGGTGCTGGTGACAGGGACCAGAGGATGACCAGGCAGAACAGGAGAGCTGCCCAGCAGACACCAGGCCCTGTTACTGGGCAGGTGCCCACACGGTGCTCCTAGGCCACTTTCGCTGCAGGCAAAAAAACCTTCCCACTGTCCTTGCTGGCACAGCTGCCTATCAGAGGCACGGGAAAGGGTCTCAGCTCCCTGGCAACCAAGTCCCACGCAGACCAGGAGCCAGGAAAAACATCCCCCTCCCTGCCGCCTGAAGGTTTGGAGCTGGTATGCTCCTCAGCCTGGAGTGGGGTCCTCGGCACCACACTCCCCACTGGTGAGAAGATGGTCTGTGAGGTGAGGGTGGCCTCAGGCACTGGGAAAGAGGACCCAAAGGAGGGGGCAGAGAGCAGGTAACTGCAGTCCATCGACACCTGCCCCAGCATCTCGTGCTGACAGCGCATGGCTCCGCTCGATCCACAGATGTCCACTGAGCACCTGCTCCGTGGGAGGCCCAAGCATCTCCAAGGACACTCAGGTTTGGGGAGCGGGAGCTCTTGGTTCTGATGCCACCTGGTGATGCAAGCAGAGGAGCCGAAATGTGCCCAGGACTGACTTCAAGACCCCGCGCGCTCTCAGGCTGCCCCCTCCCCCAGAACACGTTCGCGGCTGCGCTTTTCCTCCTGGAGACATGAAGCAAGGGGAGCCTGCAGGCAGGTGGACTCTCCCAGGAGGACCGTGCTCTGAGACGACGGCTCTGTCCTTTGAGCAACCTGAGGAGGGTTCACGTGCAAGCCTTGCCCTCAGACCCCTGTGGCTCTCTTCCACACACACGCACACGCACACACGCACACACGCACACACATGCACACGATGAAGTCGGAAGTGCTCAAGACCATCTTCAGATCACTATCAAGAAGAGCAATTGCGGAAGGCACGTGGCGGGCTCGGCGATCAGGGCTGGACGTCAGGAAGCACACCGGAGCAACCCTTCCTGTTGCTGTTCCGGTCCCTGGAAAGCATCCCGGCTGCCAGTCTGGGCTCTGGGTGCCACTAACCCTTCCCTTCATGCACGGGCACCTTAGTGCCTGTGAGTCTTAGAACATCCTCAAATGAGCCTAAAGACTTGCCCCCTGCAAAAGTGACCTGCTTTGTGTGTGGGACTTAGTGGGTCCCAAAAAGTTTAGTGAAATTACTATGGTCACCTCTGCTTTGTCTATAAAGCCTTCCACAAACCTGCAGGACACCTTGGCTCTGCTTGGGCTCCTCTGTCCCCATACCCCACCAGGTGAGAAAGCAGGAATGCACCGAGGTGAGTGCTGGAGAGAAGTCGGCCAGCTGAGCGTGACATGCAATGACAGTACTCTCAGCGTCCATGGCCACGACCTAATTTCAGTTCCTCCCACAGGAGCTGAGACCCGGCAGTGCTGGGCACTTAACACACACTTCCTGGTGAGCTGGAGGTACGGCTGATGGCTTCACACAGCTGCGTGATTCTGTTCCTTAGAAGGTACGGCAAAGACTGGCTCTGGCAGCAGGCATCTGAGGGAGGCCTTGGAGCAGATAGAAGGACGGATGTCGTCAAGGCCGTGTGAGCCCTGCTCTCCCTCTGCCAAAGGACCATGCCTTGGCGGGCCATCTGGGTCATGGCAGGTGACTGGGGACAGTCTGTTTACAAACCTCTGCTGCGTGACAAGAGAATGCTGTGCTCAGTGTGTGGAGCTGAGTAAGCAGCCGCGTGAGGGCAAAGCCCATGACGCGCTACTGGCCTCTCTGGTCTGTGGCTGTCCTGCCAGGGTCAGCAAGAACATGAGGCGATGAGGGCTCTGCAGCCTCTGGTGGCTGGAGGGAGAGATGACCACGCACCCGTGGCCTTGCGCAGAGCTCCAGCGGCTTCAGGGACCCAGCGCGGATCTCCGCGTTCACGCCTGCTGTGCTCCCGTTCCATCTGCTGGCTGACTGCTGTGCTTCCTCTGCAGCGCACCTGGCTCAAAAGCCTGCTTTGTGAGCGTGTTATATTCCGCTTTGGAAATTCGGACCCAAGGGGATGAATTGGAATTCTGCATTCCCACTCATGTTACATTCAAACTACAAATTTTATTTTAGAAAGTGAAAGTTTTTCAAGAATGACCAAGGAGGTTCAACTTCATATTTGATTATTACTTAATATTAAATTACAGGGTAGGGTTTTCCCACTATTGTCTTTAAAGTTGGAAATAAACGGCCATCGGAAACATCTATCCTGACTGGGGATGCGAATCTGCCTGGGTCATCTCTACTGCATCATCTGAACGCCCTTGCTGTGCTCCCGCAAGGGCGCTAGAGGGCGCAGACGTTAACCAACGTGCGGGGCCCTCAGAGCCCTCGGAGACCGCTCACAGCTACATTTGGGAGCATGCAGCGTCCATCCGTCTTGACATCTGTTCTGCAAAAATACTGAGTGAACTGGAAAAGAACTAGGTCACGAGTCTGGGAGAGAGTGCTCATTGCCAGAGTGCTCTTTGTTCCTGGAAACCCTGGGCACACCAAGAGCAGACAGTAGGCGCTGGGACTTGATCTTGGTTCAAGGGCTTCAGGGCTAGAACGTCCAGGGCCCCAGGGAAGGGCAGCCAGTTTCCAACTCTTCTTCCCTGGGGTGGAGGAAGGAGGTGTAGTTCTGACGTGGAGTCCAGACAAGCTCTGCTGGAAAGAGGAGCCGGAGGCGAGGGGAGGGGACGGATGGGGCCTTGGGAGGACACAGGCTACAGAGAAATTCTGTCCATGTCTCTCGTCAGATTAAGAGCCTGGAAAGCACTCCTGAGTGGAGCAAGCCGGCAGTTCCCCACGAGGGCAGCAGCAGGGGAGCCCTGCGTGCTGTTTTGTAAATGAGGTGCGTGAGGAATACCGTCTACACCCATTTAGTGAAGTTGATAAGTCATTTATTTCTCCCAGGAAGAGAGTGGAACGTCCGAGTTACATTACCTCATTCCCACCTACTTTCTAGTGAAGAGGCTTCTTTCTTCTTTAGGCTCAAATTAGACTGCAGAATACTTGAGAATTCTCCAGAAGGGTTTTCATGGTTTGGGAGAGGAGCCAAGACAGTCTGACTCCAGGGCAGTGCACGCTGAAGGCATCTCTCATGCTGCCCCGGTGGACTGAGTGCCCACCACACGCAGTAGGACAAAATACCCTCTGGAGAGGTGGACAGATCAATGGGTGGTGTAGGGAGTGTTGGGCACTTAGTAACCACTTAATAAATGTTGCTTCATGAAAGAAAAATGGAGGAATGTTCTAATAGAGTCCAGAGACTCAAGGGGCAAATGGTCTGGACTGGGGTGCAGGTTGGGACGTGTGTCTCAGAGTAGTTAAGGCTGAGCAAGTCCTGAAAGGTGGGTGCAAGGCAGGGTCAGGGCAGACAGGTGGCAAGAGGTGGCCTGGCATTCTCTGCAAGGAGGGGGGCATGTCCAAAGGTGCTGAGAGAGGACAGAATAAGTGCAGAGAAATTGCTGGTAGCTTAGTGGAATAGAAGGGAATAGAAGTCCGGCAAGAGGTTACAAAGGCCTCAAGGAAGAAATGAATTCACAGTTCACCATGTCAATCACAGTGACAGCTAACAGCAGGCCCAGTGCCCAGGTCCATATGTGTTAACACTGAGACTCACAGCAGCACAGGTATTCTTATTACCCCATTCTGCAGGTGAAGAGATGAGGGGCAGAGAAGTCGAGAAACATGCCCAGAGTCATGTGGATTTCATGAGCTCTTACTGGGTACTTAGGACAACAACCTGGGAGGCTCTGGTGGCATAGAGACATTCGTGAGCTTTTTCTTGGAAGAGCTTTCTGAGACTGAGATGAGCGGACCTCCTGTCTTATCCAAGTCTAGCTTCAGGGATATTTACCTGGGGAACAGCTCAGCAGGTCCTCTGAAGCAGTTAGGACTCTGCATCTCAGGCTAACTCATCTTCTAGAACTTGAGTCTAAATGGAAGAGGGCGTATTATCCAGGACTCAGTTACAAGTCCTCATAGTCCATTCAAAGAAAACCATGAACGTTAAAGTAGAGAATTGAGAAAGAGAAAATTAATCAACATTTGAACCCAGGGCCTCTATTTAACTCTAAGAAAGTAAGAATAGAAAATTATACCTGAAACTCATGAAAATTAATTCAAGATAAGAAATTAATTCAAGATAAGCTAATATTTAACCACTAAAATGAAGCCATAAGAAAAAAGTAAATATGGCATTTGTATAATCTTGGAGTAAAGAAAGCATAAAGGTAAAGATTAATAAAATTCATGAAAAAAAGCAAACTTTAAATGTAGGCAAAACCAAGAACAGTATTCTAAGTAACTAATAACTTTAAAATGTTTGAACTCACTAGAAATAAAAGAAGCTCAAATTAAAATATAATATCCAGTGATATGGTCATTTTAATAATTTATTGAAAAGATAGCCATTTTGACGATATTAATTCTGCCTATCCAAGAACATGGGAAATCTTTCTATCTTCTGAAGTCTTCTTTAATTTCTTTCTTTAGTGTTCTGTAGTTTTCATTGTAGAGGTCTTTTACCTCTTTTGTTATGTTGATTCTCAAGTATTTTTTTTTAAGCTATTGTGAATGGGATAGTTTTCCTAATTTCTCTTTCAGAGATTCATCACTGATGTATAGAAATGAATTAGATTTATAGGTGTTGATTTTATATCCTGCTACTTTGCTGAATTCATTTATTATTTCTAGAAATTTTCTGGAATTTTTTGGATCCTCTAAATATAGAATTATATCGTCAGCAAATAGTGATAGTTTGACCTCTTCTTTGCCTGTTCATATCCCTTTAATTTCTTTCATCTTTCTGATTGCTCTGGCTAGAGTTTCAAGCCCTGGGTTGAATTGAAGTGGTGAAAGAGGGTATCCCTGTCTTTTTACAGTTTCTAGAAGGAATGATTTTAATTTTTCTCCATTTAGAATGCTGTTGGCCTTGAACGTAGCATAGATAGCTTTTACAATGTTAAGGTATGTTCCTACTATCCCTATTTTTTCTAGTGTTTTGAACATGAAATGGTGCTGTATTTTATCAAATGCTGCATCTATTGAGATGATCATATGATTCTTATCTTTAAATCTATTAATGGATGAATTACATTGTCAAAATGGCCATACTACCAAAAGCATTATACAGATTCAATGTAATTCCAGTTAAAATCCCAATGTCTTTCCTCATAGAAATAGAAAAAGCAATTATGAAATTCATTTGGAAAGATGAGAAACCCAGAATAACCAAAGCAATCCTTAGCAGGAAGAGTGAAGAAGGAGGTATCACAGAACCAGACCTTAAACTATACTACGGAGCAGTATAACAAAGCAGCATGGTATTGGCACCAAATATAGACAGGTAGGTAGACCAGTGGCACAGAATAGAAGACACATAAATACAGTTATTTCATACTTGACAAAGGTGCCAAAAATATATATTAGAGAAAAGATAGCCTTTTCAACAAATGGTGCTGGAAAACTAGATATCCATATGCAGCAAAATGAAATTAAATCCCTATCTCTCACTCTGCATAAAACTCAACTCAAAGTGAATCAAGGAGTTAGGAATAGGCCAGAAACCCTGCAACTAATAGAAAAATAGGTAGGCCCAAATCTTCATCATGTTGGCTTAGGACCTGACTTCCTTAACAAAACTCCCATAGCACAAGAAATAAAATCAAGAATCAATAAATGGGATGGATTCAAACTAAAAAGCTTCTTCTCAGCAAAGGAAACAATCAATAACCTGAAGAGAGTACCTATAGAGTGGGAGAAAATCTTTGCCACCTATACCTCAGATAGAGCACTAATCTCCAGGATATATAAAGAACTCAAAAAACTTAACACCAAAAAAGCAAATAGACCAATCAATAACTGGTCTTAGGAACTGAGCAGAGACTTCACAGAAGACAATATGCAATTGATCAACAAATATATGAAAAAATGGTCAACATCTCTGGTAATTAGAGATATGCAAATCAAAATTACTCCAAGATTCCATCTCACTCCAGTCAGAATGGCAATTATCAAGAATAATAAGTGTTGGTGAAGATGTGGGGAAAAAGCTACGCTCATACATTGTTGGTGGGACTGCAAACTGGTGTAACCACTCTAGAAAGCAGTATGGAGATTCCTCAGAAAACTTGGAATAGAACCACCATTTGACCCAATTATCCCACTCCTTGGTCTATATCCAAAGAACTTAAAATCAGAATACTACAGTGGTGCAGTCACATCAATGTTTATAGTAGCTCAATTCACAATAGCTAAGCTATGGAAGCAACCTAGATGCCCTTCATAGATGAATGGATAAAGAAAATGTGGTACATATACACAATGGAATATTACTCAACCTTAAAGAAGAATTAAATTATGACATTTGCAGGTAAATGATTGGAGTTGGGTAGTATTATGCCAAGTGAAATAAGCCAATTCCAAAAAACCAAAGGCCCAAAGTTTTTTCTAATATGTGGATGCTGATTCATATGGGGCAGAGGTGAGGGAAGAATGGAGGAACTTTAGATTGGGCAGAGGGAAGTGAGGGGAGGGGAGGGGACAAGGAGTAGGGAAGACGATGGAATGAGTTAGATGTCATTACCCTTGGTACATGTATGATCACACGAATGGTGTGACTACATCATGCACAACCAGAGAAATGAAAAGCTGTGCTCCATCTGTGTACCATGAATTGAAAAGCATTCTGCCATCACGTATAACTAATTGGAACAAATAAAAATAAAAACAAGTTTAAATAATAAGAAATAAAAGATAGCAAATTAGTTTCAGATTTTTGAGGGAAAAGTTTGCATATCTAAATTATTTACACTAAAATTGAGAAAAGATGCAAAGAAAACTAAATATTGATTATGAGAAAAGAAAAGGAAAATCTCTGAAGCAGAATTCCTTTTGTCAGCAAAGAAGGACACCGTCTATCACTGAGGTTCAAGAACTTTAGGACCATCGTGTGTCTCAGCTGTCTCGTAGCAGAGAAACTGCAGCAGTTCCTGCTTGGGATCAAACAGTTCTCCCTCAGAGTCCAACCCTGTAAGTGCTGCGGAATGTCTGGTTGATGATCACTTCCAGCTTCCCCTCGCCGTTGACTTCTCTGGATTCCAGTCCGATGCCTGAGCCCGCACCTCGTGTCGCCACTTATCTCTATTTCATTCCAGACTTCCCCAGAGAATGCCTGTAATGCCCGCATGCTGAGAGACAAGGAAGTACCAGGTCTGTTGAAAAGTGCTCACAGGGAAGGTCCAGGGGGCAGACCATGGGGCACTTTGCCAGGAAGTCCAGTGGCAGCCAGCTGGACAAGTACACCTGTGTGCTTTGCCAGGGAACAGTAGCTCCTGTCCCTGAAGAAGATCTGTCCAGGGGCGGCCGAGGGCAAACAACCCTCTCCATGTGCTGGGTCTGCACTGATGCCCAGGGAGAGGGAGGGTTCGTTGGCCAGGCTGTGGTGGCGGCAACGTCACCCATCGGCTTGGTTTGCTTTGCTCCCGGTGTGACCAGCAGCCCAAGGAGCAGCTTTCTGCGGAGGACACTAACTCACCTCGTTCCCATCACACGGGAGAGGAAGTCAGAATCCTGCTAGGCGACACTTACCAGGGCGTTCTGGCTGGGCCGGCTCTCCAAGTTCCCTGGGTTTTTGGTCCTGGTGAGCTGCAAGGGGCATTTTAGGGCCAGGGTGTTACTGCCCTCCTTTTCTTGAAGGATGGTACAATAGCACCGCCATTTTAAATTTTTATGCTATCCTCTTTGGAAAGTCCCAGAACATTTTGTATAAGAGCAATTGAAAAAATAAAAGGCCCACATTCCCCCTTGAGTCATAAATCACTCACTGACTAATGTTTCCCTTGTAAATGAGCCTAAATTTAGTATCTGAGGCTCTGCTTCTGCTTTCTGAAAGCTTTTTGCCTCTGTGTCATAAACGGAGGGTGTTGGTAGCTTGCGCTGAAGCCACCTCTAGACACTCAGGCGGCCTAGGGCGATGGGTTTGCGTTCCTTCACACCCTCCAGGAGCAGTGCATTCTCACTGGGGCGGATACCCCACCAGTGGGGCCGCGGGGTGAAAACTGGGTCTGGGGGTGGCAAGGGGGGTGCAGAAGGTTAGATTTGTAATAGTTCGACCCTACCCAGCAAAGTTATTCCTCAGTATTCAATTTTTCTCATTCTCATTAAAGCTTAATTAAAATTACATTTCTCATTTAAATTTAAATGGTAATTAAAATGTGATTTAAAGTTTTTAATGTAGTTAACAAAATAAAAATGAAATTTAAGTTTGATTAATTTTTCTCTTTGGTGGTGCAGAACCTTAACAAATAACACCGAGGGACACTGAGAGAGCACCTGGGTAGAGGGACGCGGAGCGGGCGGCTCTGGGCGGATGCCGGTAGCCGCCCGTTCCAGCCTGACCCGCCCGGCTCTGCTGCCTGGTGATTTCCTGAGGAGGACAGGTCTTGAGGATGGAATTGGCCTCCAGTTTCTAGTTCAGCGCCCAGGACTGGAGAAGGATTAACTAACTCCACTGGCCACCACACTTTTAAGATTTTTAAATTCTTGAGGAGTGGGAACAGGGCATGGGGTAGGAAGGACAGTAGAGTCAAACAGACACTATTACCTCAGGTACACGTATGACGGCTGACCCGTGTGGTCCTGGAATACGTGCAATCAGAGAAATGAGAGGTTGTGCTCCATTTATGTACGTCTATCAAAATGTATAAATGCATTCTACTGTCATGTACAACTAATTAGAACAAAGAAAATTTTTAAAAATCCAAACAAATAAATAGCAATTGCTCACAGACATCATTAAAAAAAAAAAAAAAAAAAAAAAAAAAAAAAAAAAAACTACTCATAAAGAATGTAAGTGGGTATTGCCCTCAGGAAAAACAAATTGTTGTCTATTATTTACTGTGCATAGTAGATAGCAATAAAATAAGAAAAAAAAAAGATTTTTAAATACTATAGAAAAGGCAGTCTCAGAAAAACATTTTTTAAAAAGTTTTTTAAACATTTAAAAAGTTGGAAAAAGAGTCCCTACACCTTTCAACGTACATCCTTTGGGACTTGACAAGATGAGCAATTTGATGTGTGCTTTTCTGTAATTCCCATCAATATTTGAGCATGGAACTGTAATTTTTAAATTTTTTACAAAAAGAGGTTGGTGGGTTTTACACTTGAGTAGAAAACTCCTAGTTGGAACCTGGAATTTCCCCCATAGGGAGTATGGTGAGGCTCAATTTCCTGGAAAAGCAGACGCGGCTGCTAAATGTGGCACACCTGCCTGTTGGGTCAAGGGTGTCCCCCAAAGCCCTCAGGTAATCGAGCTGGTGAGGACCACCAGGGGACAGGAAGACCATGGCCAGGGTGCTCAGGGAGGGTTTGCAGAGGAAATGCAAGGCTGGCCTGGAGCCCGGAAGCTGCATTTCTGTGACAGGGCCCGGAGCTCACCAGGATGAGGTCGGCCTTGGGCGGCACCTTCCTGAAAACCTGACTTACCTCTGGCAGGTGAGTGAGCTCACACGCAAGGACCAGGGGAGCCCTAGATGGAGCAGGTGTGGAGTCTGCCCGTCCTCAACTCCTCCGGCCCCGCTGACGCTGTGACAGCTCCCTGGTGGGTTCGGATATGCGGGCTGCGGTGGGCGCCGTGAAGACCAGCGTGGTCTCTCAGGGACACGGGCTGTTCCCCCGAGCGCTGAGTCCCTGGGAGAAGGGCGGCTGTGTGAAGGCAGAGAGGAATTGTGTCCTGCGCTGGGATTTCTGTCAGCTCTGCAGACAGGAAGCTTCGGTGCTCAGCTGGGCTCTGGAATCTGGCCTTTCTGGTTGGGGCGCGGGGAGGACATAGTTTCTAAAAACTCACTCTCGCTGTCTCAGAAATGTTCAATATTGGCTCTGGGAGCAACAGCTTTGGAGAATTTTATTATCCTACCTCTAAATCAGATGGACCTTTCTTGAAATAATAAAGTAAATCAAACCAACAACTAGGGCAGACATAATGCAAGAAGCCAGGGGGCGGTGATATCTGGCTCTGTCCAGGGGCTATGCTCCTCGACTCTGGCCAGGTACCTTGTGCTCCTCGGCTCTGTCCAGGGGCCTGTGCTCCTCAGCTCCATCAAGGGGCTGTGCTCCTCAGCTCTGTCTAAGGGGCTGTGCTCCTCAGTTCTGTCTAAGGGGCTGTGCTCCTAGGCTCTGACCAGGTGCCTGGTGTTCCTAGGCTCTGTCCAGGGGGTGGTGTTCCTAGGCTTTGGTCTGGTTTTTTTTTCTCTTTGAGCTACATCTACAGCAACATCTCCTCTTTGCACTAAGTCAGGTGAATTGATGGCTCTAGAGTCCATCTGGACATAGCGGAACCTTCCATTTCTCTACATCCTCCTTAGGAGCAGCTCTGTCAAAGTGGCATCTGTGAAGTCTCTCCAGAGTCCGCCACACTAGGTGCTGGAGGATGTCAGGATTGTTCAAGGCTGTGAGGCAGGTGGGACCATGGGGGAGGAAATCGTGGCCTGAGGCACTGTGTGAATAAGTGTGATTCTCCCATGGGTTTCTGTGCTGCCTCAGTCTAGGGGCACAGGGAGGCAGGACACAGAGGAGGCACAGCCCTAGGATGCCCATGGGAGCCCATGCTGGGTGGGGACAGATCCAAAGTCAGACTCGTATGAAGGGCTGGGGAATCGTGGCCGCTGCTGCTACCAACGCGCATGGCATGATGTTCACAGTCAGACTTGACTTTCCTTTTTGCCTCTCATTCCATTAGTCCTCTAAGATTAGTTTCTTGTTGATGCTGCAGTTGCCACAGTGGCTGCGTGGAACGATCCTGTCTCCTCTGGAGCCACCCATGTCAGCGCTACCTTGGTGCTGGTGATTTGCACTTGCAGTTTTCTAAGTCATCCAGGTAGGCAGATGTGGGGGCATCTGGGGTTCCTGCCTGCAGCTCCTCTCCGGAGCCAACACTGGCTTCTGCTTGGCTCCTCCCTCCTCAGCCTGCTGCTCTCTCTCCAGCTCTCTGCCTCTTCCCTAGGGTGCTGAAAGTCCCCCCTGCCCTCTCTTGCCCTGCCTCCTGCCTCTGGATCTCCAGCGGATACTTTGCCCTCAGATTCCAGTCCTCTGGAGCGCTGCCCTCGGCCTCTGTCCCTCCATCCCTGAGTGGGTCGGCTTGATTTTCCTGTGTCGTCTCCAGGCTGAGACTCAGGGAAGACCAGCAAACCCGAGCCTGCTGTCATACCCACAACCAGACAAGGACTGAGCAAGTGAAAGGATGCACAAAAGCCTGCAAGATGAAGGCGTTCTAGATCCTTAACATAAACAAAAATCTAGATAGACACTATTTTACATAAGTAAAATTTGCAAATGAAGGAGATAAAAAGCTAAAAATTACTTTGGTAGAATAGACAGGGGTCTAAGGGGTGGTGGTGGCACAGATTCACCAAAGGTGCAGTTCAAGAAAATAAAAAGAAATGATAGACTGGACTTCCTGAATGTTGAAATGTTGTCCTCTGCAAAAGACACTGACAAGAGAGTGAGAAACTAGCCCCAGAAGGGAAGAAAAATGTTTGCAAAATATGCATGTGATAAAGAAGCGTTCCCTAAAATATACAGAGCTCTTAAAACTCAAGGATAATAATTTTACAACAGCCCAGTTAGAAACAGGGCCGGCAGAGACCTTACCAAAAAACAGACATAGATCTCAAAGAAGCATCAGATGGAAACATGCTCTGCATCATGTCATCAGGCAAATGCAATTCAGGCAACGAGATCCGAACCCATTAGAATGGCCAAAACCTAAAACACGGCCAGCACCGCATGCTGCTGAGGGTGTGGAGCGGCAGGAGCTGTCCTTGGTTGCTGGTGGAAAGAGGAAGGGCGCAGTCGCTTCGCAAAACAGCTGGGCATTTTCTTGCAAATCCACACTCAGGTTTACCATGCAATGCACTAGCACTCTCCTTGGTATTTACCTGGAGGGTTGAAAACGTGGGTCCACAGGTAAACCTGTGCACAGATACTGATAGCAGCTTTTTTTGTATATGCCAAGACTTGGGCGCAACTAAGATATCCTGGAGCAGCTGAGCAAACAGGTCACGGGTGCCTGAGACTCGGAATCCTCAGTGCTTGTACAGAGTCCAAGACTTGTTACTGCCTTTGGACCCCAGTGCATGAAATACAAACTCAACAGCATTCGCCAAATTAGACAGATTATAAAATGTTTTGGTTTGAGGATTTTGTTGGGACATGTATAGCAAGAGGTTATTCTATTCCTTTGAAAGCAAAAGAGACCCACAGCTCTTCCCTAAATGTTCAGCACACCCCGAGAGGGCACTTTAAGGGACCGTTACCAGCAACCACATTTTATGTCCTGATTCATTCCATTCTAAAACAGTTTTGCTGGTATTTCCCATTGAATTTTTGAGGATAGTGCCTTAGTCCATTTTAAGATGCTGTAACAGAATACCTGAGACTGCGTCATTATAAAAAATAAACTTATTTTGCACAGATCTGAAAGACTGGGAAGTTTCTTCTTCAGATTGAATTCTCTGGTGACAATATACAATGCAATTACTTCATAAGTTGATGGAGTATTAAGCAGCACTGCTTAGATATTTTATTTAGTCTAATAATTTATCTATAGATGCCTTTATATTTTATATGAAAAGTTGTTTTATCTGTGAATAGTGATAACTGTCTTTCAGCTCTAATTATTTTACTGTTATAATTTTTTTATCTTACTGGACTGCCTATTGCCTCTCATTCAAGGATAAAACCAGTGGTGCTAATTGGAATTTTAGTCTAATTTGCAATAATTCATAGAACAAGTGGACAGAAATTTGACAAGGATACTGAAGGTCTGAATATCACCATCAGCCTCCTTGATCTAATTGACAATTAGATGCTGATTGCCTTGATCTAATTGTCAATTGGACTCTGATTGCCTTGATATAATTGACAATGACACTCAATGCAACTATAGCAGGACACTTGCTTTTCTCAAGTGCACCTGGAAGCCTCAAAAAATAGGTCAGAGTCTAGGTAACAAACAAGTGTTAATAAATGTAAAATAATTTAAATCATATACAGTAAATTTCCTGGCCATAATGAAATTAAACTCAAAATTACTAACAGAAACTGTATTCTCTAAACACTTGAAAGTCAAATTTAAAATCTTCTCAATAACCTGAGGTCAAAGAAAAATTGCTAAGGAAGATCAGAAAAGATTTTGATCTGAATTAAAACAGGGCAGAAGAATTTGTGGAATGCAGTCCAGGCTGCATTGGTCAGAGTTCTGACTTCGATTCTAGCAATTGTCCATGCACCTCCCAGCTTTATTTCACCCCTGGATTAGTCAGGGTTCTCTGGAGGAACAGAATCAACAGGAAGTATGATTATAAAGAGGGGATTTATTAGATTGGCCTACACGATCAGAAGCTGGATAGTCCACAGTGGCCGTCTGCAGCTGGAGAGCTGGAAGAACCAGCAGCTGCACCGTCCAAGAGGCGGAAGCCCCAGAACAACAAGGATCAACTGTGCTACCTTAGGCCAAGACCAAGGCTTCTGGAAACTCCCTGGAGAATCACTGGCAGACTCTGCTTTGGAAGAGTGAAGAAGTGAAAATCTGATATCCTCAGACGATGGAAGCAGCGATCAAGAACCCATTCAAGAGGAGTGGAGCTTATATCTGCACCTGCTTCCTTGTTCTTCCAGCTTTTGTTCCATCTAAGCCACCATCCTATTGGGCGGTGCTGCCCACACTTAGGGAAGGTCTCCACCTCAGTTCCCCATCCCACATGCCAGTCATTTCTGGACATGAACTCATGGACACACCCAGAAGCCTCTTAACCATCGGCATCTCTTAATCCAATCAAGCTGACAATTCAAATTAATCATTACAATCCCCCTAGAGGGCTAAAGAAAAAGTTATAGGAATGTACTTATTTTAGGAAAAGGAAGTGGTATCACATAGTTAAAGAGCAAAAATCAATAAAACTGCAAACAGAAAAACATTGCAACCAAAAGCTGTTCTTTGAGAAGATCGATACAACGTATAGCCAGAATGATACAAATTATCAATATCAGGAAAGAAAAGAAGGCTAGCACTACAGACCCTACAGACTCATTCTTCTAAGGGGATGGCCTGACAAGCACATGTCCTAATTCAAAAACTTAGAAGAGGTGCGTGGTCAGTCAGCTTGGTACACTATGCTAATTATGCTGTTCGAGATGTGGATTCATACCTTGTTAGAAAGCACGAATTCTGCTTTTTCTTGTATCCCCGTTTCACTTAACTATGTAAAGAAGTAGAAAAAATAAGACCTTCAGTGTAATTCCAGGAAAGATAAAGAGTTAGAAATGAATATGAGTTATGGGGAAATGTTGAGATTCTGAATTCCAAACATAAGTGCCCCAGAGATATTGATACTTGGTAATTTTTTCCCTTCCCTACAAATTCCGGGCGGGTGGGGGTGGAGAGAGCAGTGGCGACAGCTAGGCTGCACTGCGGGGTTTTAACTCCTGTCCCAGCTCTCCCGGGACCACCTGGCTGTTCACCCCTCCCTGCAAGGCTAGGCCCACGTGATGGCTCTCCATCCTCTTGCTGACAATTCCCAGCATTCCCAACCAGTGTGGCTGGGTGTTGCTTTGCTTCATATTTTCTCAGACAGAACTCATTGAGTGTCTGCCTTCTCTGAAATCCCCAAAATGTGTCATGGAAAAAAAAAAAAAGAGGGAAATTTCAGTAGAGATTTATAACATGGAAAACGACTTAAGGTTTCTCACTCTATAATAATTATTTCTTTCCTCTACATTTGCTTTGACCAGAAAGTGCAGTTGGAAATTACCGGTGATTTAATCAGTTCTCCTGAGAGCTTAGTCAGCATTACTCTTCTCGAGTTACAGATGGAGAAATTGAGGAACTTTGGCAATCTAATGATTATTCATGCACAACAGCACTATTATGTTAGTATTTTATTCCATTAAATAAACTTGCAGAGGGTCAGTAGTTCATGTGCCTTGATTAATAATGCTAGTGACATACATGTTAACAGAAAATCGAACCCAATACAAGGAGGACAGAATTAGAGTTCAGATGTTTTTTATGTGTCCAAATGCATACTATAAAAGTTCACAGAGTGCTAAGTAAGTTCATGCTCATATCACAACCTGTCTTATATTTCCTGGCTGAACTTTTGCATACCTGCGTTTGATTTCCCCTAATGAAACTTTGGAAACAGAAAATCATACTGTAAAATCCACAAAGTAAAATCCCTAAAAATGAATACCTGGCAATTCAATCCATTGGGTTGTCCATTTCCCATGAAGATATCAGGGTGGATTGAAACTTGGAGAAGAGGATAAGTGTTCCATGGCTACCAGACAGGCAGCGGGCCACGTGGAGCCAGCAGGGAGTTCCCAGGCTGGGGCTCTGCAGGCCTCCGATGACCTTCCGATGACCTTCCGAGACTGCAGTCATCTTCAGCCAGATCCCCAGGTGAGCACGACTGGCTCTCAGCAAGCTCGCGTGATGCAGAGCTCCTGGGGCAGTTGATAATCACCTCCAGCAGGGGCTCACTCAGAGTGCTGGGCTGGGGGACTGTGCAGACAGAGGTCCAGCCCAGCCCCGGGCCAGCCCAGCCCTCTAGGCTGACGAGTGCAGCCACCTCTGCCCTGCCCACTGCTCAGATGGCTACTTCCGTCCACTCCAGCCAACGTTCAGCTGCCAGGCTGCAGCCTCGGGGCCGCTTCTGGAGGCACAGGGACCTCCTTGCCCCTGCACAGCATGCCCTCAGTGTTTGGGGGCACCTCCTCTGGGGCAGCCCCGGAGCGGACACCCTTGGGAGCCGCACATGGATGCTCCAGCTTCCTGCCCCTCCATGGGGTCATTCGGAGCTGTGCATTTTATGCCACTTCCCAGAGTCCCCAGGATGAGTCCCCAAAGCCCACTGTGGCTGTGGTTAAAAGCACATTTTGAAGGTCATCTTTCTGTCACTTCCCCAGCCCCCTGATGGCTGTCCCTGCACCTCCCAAACAGACCACTTGCATTTGAACCCTTGTCTCTGCAGTGTACTTGTGGGAATGGGGAGAAGACCAGCCATCTGTGACCTTACCCACTAGGCTCCAGCGATCTCCAGCAACCGCCGTGTTCTCTGCCATCATCTCAGGGAAAGTGTGCCCTGCCCTCAAGCTTCCGAAGGCTCATCCGGCAGAGTGTCAGGAGGGATCCTTCTGGAAGCTGGAGAGGCATGCTAATTGTCCTTGGTGTACCTCTGCTGTGAGCCTGTGGGATACAGGCCCGGGGAGGGGAGAGGCAGGGCCAGGTGCCCCGAGGAGGACGCGACTGGCCCAGGGGGTGTTTGCAGTGCACTTGTCGGCAGGCTTCTAGGCTGACTGTGTTCCAGAACAATCTGGAAGTTCTCTCACCTTGAATATTGTTAAGTTGACACCGAAATTTGTGAACATAAGTTTATATAGTTACAAAGGATATAATTTCTCAAGTGTTATAATTTTAAAGCCTCACTGTTACCTTTTTATATCCTTATTCCAAGTACAAAACAGTTGGAGAGCATCGTCCATTTCCTTCAAACGTGCAGAAAAGTCAGAATAATTTTGCACCGAAGACCCAGACTCACCACCCAGACTCAACAATTAAAATTCCTGAACTTGGTTTATTATACACCTCATCTCTCTGACACCTTATCATCAAACCCTCCTATTTTTGAAGTATTTTAGAGTGAGACACAGACCTCAGACTGCTGTCAAAAGAGCTCCAGCCTATGAATCATTAACTAGAGTTCAATATTTGCTTATTGATGTTTTCCTTCCAAGTGGCTGTCACGGACATCAACAGAAACCTCTTAAGTGTACGGCTCGGATGGCAGGCCCCTGCCTGAGTCCTCACCTTCATCCCGGGAGGTGGGGCTCCGCCCGTCCCCTCAAGGTCCCTGACTCTCTGTGCCACACGTTCCTTCCCCCTTCAGGACTGCGTGGACGTGGGGGCAGCTGCAGAGGTTCTGGACGCAGCGTGGTGTCCCGTCTGTGTGGCTGTGCCTCCTCTTGCTTTCATCTTGCACCAGCAGTGGCCTGATGGAGGCTGGACCCACTTCTGTCTGGGGCTGTTAGAAGCAAGGCCGAGTACGGTCTTCATGAGCCTTTCCTCCACCTGTTTTCCCTTCTCTTGGACCGTAGCCAGGTTAGAGTCCAGGTGCGCGGGGATCCCAGAGAGTCGGCAGCACGCCTCACCCCCACTGGAAATGCAAGAGCTCTCTGTGGCGCTGGGCGTGGCTTTGAGGTTTTGATTGACACATAAAACCTGCACGTGTATCCCGCGATGGTCCATTCAGGGAAGCCATTGTCTCCTCAGACCTTCGTCCCTTCTTAGTGATGGACACATCCGTACATGGCTCGCTGCGCTCTCTCTAGTCACTCTGGTGACACTTTCACCTTCTATGCTATCAGCCTCCACCTGCCACAAGGGAGTACGGCCCCAACCTCGTCTGGCCTGGCTCACTTCAGGTCACATGGTCTCCCTTACTTCCACCCAGGCTTTGCAAAGGCCAAGATCCCCCTTTTCACAGCTGCATGGTATTCCCCTGTGCTGCCTTTCCTCTGTCATCCTTCAGTTGATGGCACCTAGATTTCCCCATTTCTTGACTCTGTGAACAGTGCTGCGGTAAACCTGGGGGACCAGGCTTCTCTGGGACACACCTTCCATTCCCTTTGGGTGTGCTCGGTGGTGGGACGGCTGTGCCGTGTGGTAGCTCTGTTTTAACCTCCGAGGACCGCACTGTTTTCTGGCATGGCCGCTCCTGATTTACATCCTCACCAGCGGGGTGCACGGGAGCACCTCTACGGGCACGTGCCCTGTGTCCTTTTGACAGGACCCGTTCTAACTGGAATGAGAGGATGTCACATTCTTGTTCGGGTTGCATTTCCCCGATAATCAGTGAGGTTGAGTCTTTTCTTTTGTATCCCTGACGACCGCCTTTGAGAAATGCCCGTTTAGGTCTTGTATTATTCTTCAAAGAAAGGAGGACGGTGACCCCATGTCCCTGAATGCCCCTTTCTGTTCCCAAAAGCCTAGCCAAGGAAAGGGAACAGCGCAGTGGGCCTGGGCTGGGGTAGCCACGAGCACTCTGCCCTCTCCCCGCGGAGGCTGGAGTCAGGACGAGGCACAAGCCAGGACTGCTGGTCCTTGGGGTGCTGGTCTTACAAGGAGAAAGCCGAACCGCGGCTGATGAGGTCTCTGTTCCTGTGACCTGTCCCAGAACCCCTGCCCGTGCTGACTCGTGCCAGCAGAGAACTGTGGGCAGGAAAGTGCTGGTCCAGCCGCTGCCCCAGGAGCAAGTGAGCTGAGGATGGGAGGTGCTGCTTTCTAGGGAGGTCCTGGGGCTCCCACTGTGCTGCCCAGGTACAGCTGTGCAGGTGTCGCACTGAGCTTCTGTGGGGTCCTGGAAGCCCTGCTGTGCAGCCCTCCACCTCTGCGCCTTCCGGTGAAGCGCTGGTCTGCCCATGGCGCTGGATCTCCCCCACTGCGTTTCTATCTCAGGTCCCATCGCTGGGTGTCTTCTCTGGGTGGCGCCCTGTCCCACTGCCCTGGCACAATTGGGCAGTACAAGGTACAGGCCTTTAGGTCCCATTCACTGATCTGGCAGTACTGGGGATTGAAGCCGGTGGTGCTCTACCCCGAGCTACATCCCCAGCCCTTTTATTTTGAGACAAGGTCTTGCGAAGTTGCTGAGGCTGGCCTCCAACTTGCCATCCTCTTGCCTCAACCTCCCAAGTAGCTGAGATTCCAGGAGTGGCCACTGCGTGCAGCTAGCTCATTTGCAGTTGGAGTTTTTGGACCGAGTTGTTTGAGGTCTTCGTGTGTTCTGTGGGTTACGCCCTGTCAGATGCCTGATCTGCAGACATTTTCTCCCATTTTGCATGTTGTCCCCTGGCTCTGCTGTTGATTTGCTGGGCGCAGGTTCTTGGTGTGTTGTGATTCCACTCGTCTCTTTCTGCTTTTGTTTCCTGTGCTTTGGGGTCTTATCTGAAAAGCCCTTGCCAGTTGCAACACCTTTAGCCTTTTCCCTGTGTTTTCTTTGTACGTTTAAGTGCTCATTTTGAGTGGCTCTTGCACACACAGAGTTGGGCGCTGGTTTCCCTCTTGGGCATGTGGGCCTGCCCTTCCCCCAGCACCATTTTTGAAGTCCATCCTTTCCTCAGTGCATGCTTTCAGTCCCATGGCCTGAGGTGTCTGCAGATGCGCAAGTTCACCCGGAGGCTCCTCTCCTGTCCCCTTGCTGTATCTGCATCCATGCCCAAGCCGTGCCGTTTGATCCCACAGCTTTGGAGTACACTTGGAAGTCAGGTGGTACAACCCCTCCTGCTTTGTTCTTCTTGCTCAAGATGATCGCCATCTTGAGGGCGATTGGGTTATGTTGTGATCCCATACAAATGTGGGGTTTTACCTAGTACTGTGAAGGATGCCATTGCTATTGGGTGGGTCTTGCATGGATCACTGCTGTTAGAACAGACCGTTCTGGTGGCGTAGAGCGGGGTCTTTGTGTTTTCATTTGCACTTCTCTGCTGAGCATGCTGTCTGAATGCTAGGACCCGAGAGTAAGTCTTGAAATCAGGTACTGCAACCTTGCCCAATGTTCTTTTCCAAAATTGCAAACTCATTTGTGGATCACTCAAATCATGAAAAGATATTGAACTTTGCTAATTATTTTTACTGCATCTATTAAAGTAATCATGTGATTTTTCTCCTTCATTCTACTAACATGGTGAATAACATTGATTAAATTTTGAATTTAAATCAATCTGTGAGTCCTCAGATAACCTTTTGTGGTCATGATGTACTATCTTGTTTATGTTCTGCCAGATTTGACTTGCTAATTTTTTCCTTAGAGAATTTTGCATTTCTGTTCATGAGTGACATTTGGTTGGATTTTTCTTTTCTACTTTCCTTTTTGATGTTTTTGTCAAGTTTTGGCCTTTTCATTATACTGGTCTCATAAAAAGAATTGAACAGCGCTACTTCCTCCATTTATTAAAAAGCACTTCATAGCTTTGGTTTTATTTCCTCCTTAAGTGTTGGAACTTACTATTTAAAGGCTCTTGGAGTTTTCTTTGGGGTAAGTTTTTTAATAATTTGAATTATCCAGTAGATATGATGCTATTTAGACTTCTCATCTTAATAAGTTTTAGTTTGCAAAGAACTTGCTCATTTCATTTAATCAAATTGTTTGTAATGCTCCTTTGTCCATCTTTTAAGGCTTGTAGGTTCTGTAGTGATGACTCCTCTTTCATCTCTGACATTGGTGGTTTATTCTCTCATGTTGGTGATTTGTTCTCTCTCTTCCTGTCTCTCTCTCTCTCTCTTATCTTGCTTAGGACTTATTAGTATTGTTGGCCTTTGGAAAAAAGAGAAATTCTTGAATCTTGAGACTATCTCGATATGCTGAGTGCTTACTCCATATTACCATCAAACCAGAACACCATTTCCCAAGGTGATGGTAGGCTCCTCTTATCAGACACAAGGAAGCGAGGAGGAATTTGGCAATGAAACTCTTTAATCTGTGCTTAACCTGTTACATAAACTCCTATACACCTGAACAAACTGGAATTGGTTCTCTTTGATTTAAAGTATAATTCATACACACACACACACACACACACACACATGTATATAAACAAATAAGATGACAATAAATGAGACTATGTAAATCTCTCTCTCATTCACTCATTTACCTAAGAGCCATTTGTTGGGCACATGTTTGATACAATATAATGTACTCTTTTAGGTATATCAGGTAGGGGTTAAAATTTCAGTCTTCAAATCTGGATACAGGCTTGAATTTGGAGAGTGAGGGTGTTGGAAAGAACATTTGTAAAATGAATGCAACAGCAATTAGAGATCTCAGAAGGTTTTGTGATGGGCTTTCTGGGCTGAGTTGAGGGAAAGAGTGGACAAATTATGAGTTGGCAAACACACATTCAAGACATAAAGAAAAACTACTGCTTTTTTCTAACCCTCTGTAAAGATGCAAAATGCACAAAAATACAAGATAGCCAACATCATTTTCCTAGTTGTTTTCTGGAGAATTCCCCTTTACATCAATAGAGATGCCATTCAATTTTCAGGGAGGAAGCTACAGTTAGCTTGTGTTTACGCTTGGGTGAAAGTAAACTTTGCAACATACTAGCTAAAGTTAGTTTCACTATACCCATAAGTGATCCTATGTGCTCTCTGCAAAGCACATCAGTTAGGATAACTAAGCACTGACTGTTTAAATAATAATGAACTCAAATTCCAGAAGTAGGGTGCATGACTGTACTGAGCCTCCCAGGCAATCAGAGAGCTTCTTCCCTTCCATCAGCTGACTTTATTTCTTGGCATTGTGGCTGAAACATCACAGTAATCCTCACCGTTTATTGACTGCCTTCATGTGGGGCAACGTTGACTTTGCTACAGGCTTATGCAGTCATGTTATGTTCCTAATGTAAAAGTGAGGAACCTGGGGTCCAGAGGCACCAGCTGGCTTTCCAGAGGCTTGAAGACTGTCGACAGGGAACACACTGCTGCAAAGCAGCCCTGCCGAGGGCTTAGCCAGATTTGAGCTGATTTCTAGCATAGTAATAGAGAGATCGAGGCAGGTGCTGCTGCTCAGTACTCCCATCAAATACCCTGGGCTCCATCAACCCCAAGCAGTCATTTAAAAGGAGCTTTTAGCCTTTATCGTCTTTGTTAAAATCTAAATCTGAAGCTCTGGGTATTGAATCCAAGCTACAGTCAGAGAGAAGGAAGGAAGAAGGGCATTGGCTCATGAGGCTGCACCTTTCCCTTGGAAAGAGGGGCCACACCCAGGGAGTCCACTCTTTGTCTCATGGGTCCTCTAGGTCTCCGTGTCCACTGCTGGATTTCAAGCACTTACGCAGTGCCTCTGAAGTGTTTGTCTGTGCATCTGTCCTCTTTGCCTCTGTGAGTGGCGCTCATGTTTTAGGCATCTTGCCATCCCAGGGAACTCTCAAACCACCTCTGACATCGTGATAAATCATAAATGTGATGTTGCACTGAATGTTTTATGAAGCAATCATATTATATTGACATAAGATATTTTGGGAATCCCAAGGAGGAATGACTGTGAAGGAAAAGAACTGTTTTGACTCATTTGCTGCAGTGGCAATAAAAGGATTGTACATCCTGTGAGGAGAAATGCCTTCCACACCTGAGTCACAGAGTGTTCCTAGCTCTACTACACCAGAGACAGAGGGATGGATTGATTTGCCACTTGGCCATGTTGTGACGGAACAAGAGGCCCTCACCAGAACTTTCAGCTTCATCTTGTACTTCTAACCTCTGGTTTTTTGAGAAGTAAATTTTTGTTCTTCATAAATTACTTAGTCTCAGGCATTCTGTTATAGCAACACAAGACAGACTAAGATAGTTTGCAAATTATATCCCAATAAAGCTGTTAAAAATTAAGATGGTATTGTGTAATAATATGACATAATAAATTTAACTCGTATTTATTACCATCATGATGAACATACTATTTGGGACGAATCTGTGCCAAACATTCCATGTGCAACCATATCAGACAGGCCCCATTGGAATGAGAGCAGCTGTGTGAACACAGTGTGTTCTGTAACGTGGAGTGGCTATGAGTTATACAGGACCATCAGAGAAAAAAATATTTAAAATAATGACACTGAGCTACATTCCTTCATATGGCTTTTTGTGATTTTAAATCCATTTTACAGCTTTCGCTCAGGCACATTGATTCTCTTGCAAGCACAAACACAATTGAACTCCACTCTTAAATTTTTGTTGTGGCTGTTATTTATTATTTCACAGAAATCAGAGACATTACAATTTTCCGCTTTGGGAAAATCTGCCTTTCCTACAGGCACAGAGCTATAATCAGATGCCTGCTGCTATTTCTTCTAATTTAGAAAACTATTGCAGTGTGATTTACATTTTATTTTCATCTCTTCTCCACTTGGACTAGATGCAAAATGGAAGCAATTTAAAAGCAGTCAGTAAAAACAGGCCAGCAGGGAGCCCGGCTTTTGCGGCCTCTTGCCTGGTTGCCGACGCAGGTTGGTTCTTAAAGGCCTGCGCCCGGCCTGGGCCTCTCTCTTGGAAATGGCCAGTCTGAGGTGGTAGGTCAGGAATGTGGCCGTTAGGTCCTAACAGTTGGCGGCCGGCAGTGGCCAGAGCAAACCCAGAGCAGCTGACTGACAGGGAAGTGCTTCTCCCCGGGCGAAGGCCGTTTCAGTGGAACCCCAAGGAGATCCCTGCGCGCACCCGACGGCGCCTGTCATTCGGCAACTGCCTGCCGTGACAGTTTTTGGATCTCTCGTGGGGATGGATTCTTAGACGCACGATTTGTGTCACACTTTATGAAATTGTTGAGTCAGGTTATTTTTTCTGGATTGTAGAGATAAATCTGAATTTTTCAATGGCAACCTGAAGGAAGAGCTAGTGAAAAGCTCAGCGTAATTCCAGGCTGTTGTTTTTCAAAGAGCTAGGCAATCCTTGCTATGAGGAAAATCGATTTTGGAGGACCCCACCTTGAAGCAGAGCCCTGCAGCAGGTTCCGCAGCCCCCGGAGTGCCCGGGAGCAGGAGAAGGCCTGGCTCAGGTTTCTGCAGCAGCTCCCTGGAACTGTCCTTGACTGTGCCCATTACTGTGCCTCGCCACTCTAAAGAGGAAGAGGCATCTGAAAAACAGGTAGGCACGTGGTTTGTCCACACCAGGGTGTGCATGTGTGCTCGCGTGTCCTTGTGTTTTCCTAGTCACCTTGATACCTTCCCCCTTACCTCCGGTCAGCCCAATGCTGCTGTGTCTGTTGCCGACTGTTCAACACTGTCTTCTTCCACTGCCACGCTCCTCCCAGGATGCACACTTGCATCCCATGTTGGGAAACGATCTAGTTAAACTACACCATGACATCATAATTTTTTTAACTTTTCGGCTCCAGGCTTTTTGTTTTGTTTTGTTTTTTGGTGGTAATGGGGTCTTAATCCTACCACAGAGCAACATCCCCAACCCTTATTTTTAAATTCTATTTTGAGACAGGGTCTCACCAAGTTGCTGAGGTTGGCCTTGAACTTGCACTCCTCCTGCCTCAGTCTCCCTAGAGGCTGGGATTACGGGTGCGCGCCTGCACCCAGCTAAGACCTTTCATTCCCTGTGCATCCCCCAGCTCTGGGGCTCTCTATGAAGACAATAAGTTCAAGAAAGGGATTTTATGGGGGAGCAGTCGGAGTGGACAGAAAGCAGCTTGCTTCCCACTCTCCCTGGGGCCCGGTGTATCCACTTCCCATTGCTGAGAGTGGGACAGGGGATGGCCGGCCTCCTCGCGGACTCCAGGTCCAGCCTCGTCCTTGGGATTTTATGTGGGCAGCGCTCCGTTCCGCGTCGTCTGTCCATGTCTGTAGCAGGCCACCCCCAGCTTCCTGGGAAGGAGCAATGACTTCCAGTTCACAAGCCGCAGGTTGGCTCAGGCCCCTGTGGTCAGCCCAGCTGACCTCGGCAGGACAACCCCAGGGCGCCCAGCCAGGCTTTCCTTCCTCCTTCCCTGCCGGAACTGGCTCCGCGGCAGCCGGAGGAGTGAGGCAGAGAGCAGGAGCTCGCGAGGCCTTGGACTGAATTTGGAAACGGGGGACTCGGGCCCAGAGGGAAGGCTGGCAAGTCACGTGGCCACAGACTGGACCTGGAAAGGGAGCAGTTGACACCGTCCAGGACGAAAGGAGACTGCAAGCATCCCCCAAGTTCCCAGGGGCCCAATTTACTCCAGGGGATTTTTTAGGAAATCTCCCATCTCCAAATGCCTGGAATTTCAATCGCTGACATCTCAGAGTCACTGTGCTGGGGAAAAGCAAGCTCATGTTTTCCTGAGGCTCAGGCTGTAGGACATGAAGGGACAGGTGCACTGGGAGCCCCAAGGGACATGGAAGGGACAGGCGCACGGGGAGCCTGGAATCTGGCTTCTCCCTCTGAAAACCCTGTGCCCCGACCTCCTGCAGAAAGGCCCCCTTTCCTGTGTCACCATGATAGTGATAGTTTCCTCTTGGGATGAATGATTTGTCGGTAGACGCCATCCGTGGTCCCGGAGGTGGACTCTGTCTGCCAGGTTCAGTCGATACGCTCCATTCAAACGTGGAGTTCTACGTGTGCGTTCAGTCCTCACGGTCCGTCATCAGACTCCATGTCCTTCCCAACTTAAAACCCGCAGCCAGTGTCGGCTGCAGTCCTGCTCTGCCCGCTGTTCAGGACCCCACAGCTTCTACACCAGACCAGATACTGCCTGGGGCACCCTCTGCCAGGCAGTTGCCCAGGGGGTCTCCCGGGAGCCTGGCATCCTGCCCTGCACCTGGCCCTTGTGCCCTCGAGTGGGGACAGTCAGAAAGGCAGGACGCCAGCCCTGCAGGCAGCACCTCGCATGGAGAAGGAGATTGACGCATCCGAGAGAGGCACCGGCCGACTCCGTATTGCAGAGGATCATCAGCAAAGGGGACTGTCCTGAAGAATCCGAGTCATGGATTGGATATTGGAAAGAAAGACATCCAGGGAGCTTCAATTCTGGTATTAATCCTCTACGACCCAGGAAAATCTCCAGATATGAAGATACTGGTGCGCACAATTTATAATGAGAGACGGTGGTGAAGGCGTGACCGATTCCTGGGTTCAGACCTCTGTTTACACAGGTGAGTGCTCACCTGGACTCTGGTTTACACGGTGCTGTCCATTTTCCCAAAACCCCTTATATTGTACCTATTTTACGTTTTCCTCACAAAGATCGGATGAGGAGTGAGTTGCATCTACTAACTTTTGTTATCAGTCTGAGGTCACCATGGATTTGCCTGGAAGTCCTAGTGCAGGGGGTGAGGGGCGCCGTCCTCAGGTGCAGCCACCCTTCGACCTTCTGATCTCGCAGGTGACCCCAGGAGAAGGGCGGGCCCTGGGCCAAGAACACTTGTTTATGTGGCTGCAGGTGCCTGTCATGGCTGGCACTGCAGGGGAGCCGTGGTGACATGTGGCATGGTGACATTTGGTCAACGGTGGCCCTTGTGCTGTCATGGTCCCTCCAGGTCACACCACCCCATGATGCCGGCTGCTTTTGCTAGTGTGAGCATGTGGGCAGTTTGCACAACGCACATCGTCCGCGGATGCGCCTCTTGGATGGGACCCTGGAGTTAATTAAGCCAGGTGCTACCTGGGCAACTGCACCTGGCCCTTTGCTTCTCCTGTGTTGGACCTCACGCGGGGACCTTTGCACTGATCTCTAGGTGGGCACGATTTGCACACATTGCCCCTTGTACATTTTGCTGTTTTATCTGACTGGATTTGGAACTTGCTACTTCTAATGTGATAATTCGTCACTACTTCAAGTTGCATTCAAAATAAAAACAGGGCTGCCTGGAGATAAAAAGCAAACATTCTCAATTCTGCAGTGAGGGAGCAGAACTCGAAAACGTTACCTTGATTCCATTTTAAAACAAATGAGGCAGTAAAAGTAAGGCGGTCCCTTTACCTTTGGCAGGTTGTTTACAAACCGTCAACCTTGAAGTCTTCTGATATGGCCTTTGAAGGGCAGCAGTAAGTAGGCCTCTGGCTGAAGAACAAAGCCTACGTCTTCAGGGGAAAATCTCCATAAAGGGAACGACTGAATGAGCTCAGTGATTAATAAGGACTCCCTGGAGTGACAGCATGTATCCAGTATCACTCATCTCAAGCACGTCGTGCGGAAAGAGGAGCCAGAGAAAGTCGCAGAATTCAGTGTGACCTTAACTAACCAGATTCACATTCTGGAATTTAGACCCAAAGGAAGCTAAGGGACAGCGTTTTTCTTCCCAGTGGAAGTGTGACTGACACCTGTGAAACAGCAGAGCCGGTGCTGGTCTCAGGGCTTTGCATGCACTCATTCACTTTATCCTCACAGAAATTTTGTGACTCAGAAACTATTGCCTCTCCGTTTTGCAGATGAGAGAGTGAGCACACAGGAAGCCTAGCCGTGGTCCCATGGCCACATGCAGAGGGGCCAGGGTGCAACCCCCGATGGTCCAGACTTCAGGTGTTGAGGCCACGCTCCTGTGTGTCAGCTTTCCATTGCTGTGACAAAATACCCCAGAAAAGCAACTTGGAGGAGAAAAGGTTTATCCTGACTGATGGTTCCAGAGGTTTCAGTCCATGCTTGGCAGTTACGCTGCTCGGGGCCTGTAGAGAGGCAGAACAGCCTGGTGGAAGGGCTTGGCAGAGCAGAGCTGCTTGCTTCGTGGCAACAGGGGAGGAGGGGGGGATGAGACAAACCCTTCCAGGGCATGACCCACATGGCTCGCTTCCTCTAACTAAGCCCCACTCCTTCAGTTTCCACCCCTCCCCGTGGTCCATTCGATTATGAAGTCATACATAGATTAATCTGCTGACGAGGCCAGAGCCCGCTTGAGCCAACCACCTCCCACAGGCCTCACTCTGGACATGACGTACTGGGGACCAGGCCTTCAGCACAGGCGCCTCTGGAGACACACAGATCAAACCACAGCAGCGCTGCCTCTGCCTCCGAGTTAATCCAGGCTCTGACTTGGAGACCGCAGGGTGGCTTCTGCCTGCCTCCTGTAAACTGCGATCGAAAACACAGGTGAAGTACCGAAGGCCTCCAGGGAGGCACTGGCCTGGGCAGCAGGCGGGTGACCGCGGGCGGGAGGCGCAGAAGGCAGCGTGGTGTCTCCGAGGAGCACAGCCGGCCGTGCAGCTCTCCCCCGCTCGCCGGGTCCTGCGACAGCCAGAGCCGAGGCAGAGAGCCACTCGCGCCGTCTGAGGAGTCAGGAGGGGGAACTGATGGAGAGAGGCTCGGAATGCAGACCTCAGGAAGGGAGCCCCAGGGGGCGGCTGCTGCCTGGACCGCCCCTGTGGGTGGTGAAGACCCGGCCCTGAAAGACTGAGGCAGTGCCCAGAGGGTTCTGGAGCCCCAGTTAGGGCTCGTGTGCAGCCCAGCTGGAGGGACTTGGAAGCATGTTTCGCTCTTCACCCGATGCCAGGAGGGTCCTGCCAGAGGGGTGGAGGGCACGTCCCAAGATAGATACTTGTCCTGCCCTCACATGAATGGCAAAGAGGTAGACCTGCTCTGACAAAATCCCAAACCAAACCCACACAATGAGGTCTTCCCAGAGAACAGGCGGGACCTGGAGGCCAGCAGTGGGTGCAGAGGTGGAGAGCAATGGCAGACATCAGGGTGCATCAGTCAGCGTCCGCCACTGTGACCCACACCTGGGACAATCTGCTCGCAAAGACAAGAGGCTGTCTTGGCTCAGGGTTGGAGAGGTGTCGGAGTCCCCGACCGATGGGATCTTTTGCTTCCAGCCCTGTGGTGAGCAGTGCCTCGTGGCAGGAACACGTGGTGCAGCTCACGGTGGAGCCTGAGCCTCCCTTCCTCGTGGCCAGGAAGTGAGCAAGGTCAGGTTCCACAACCCCTTCAAGGGTGCACCCCCAGTGACCCGAAGGCCACCACCCTCTAGGCCCTGCCTGGGAAAGGCTCCACCGCCTCCCAACGGCACCGCTCAGGGGAACATTCCAGATCCCAACCGTAGCAAGGAGTTTGCAGAGTTCACGCAGGAGGACCTGCTCGACGTGACCTCCTGGCCTCCATCCAGGAGATGGGTGGACACCAAGTGGAGCTCACAGAGAATTTTACTCTACTTTGGGTTTTGAACCCAAAGCCTGGATCTGCTGAGTAACTACCTGAGAGGAAATGGATTTTTATTTTCTTATTTATTTTCTAATTTTTTCTGTAGTTGTAGCTGGACAGCGTGCCTTTATTTTATTTTCTTATTTTTGCATGCGGTGCTAAGGATGGAACCCAGTGCCTCACACATGCTAGACAAGTGTTCCGAGTCCCAGCTCAGTCCTGGAAATGGACTTTGAAATCAAAAGAAGCCAACTGTCCTTGAACAGGTGGGATTAAGTGGGACTGCAGAGCTAAATAAAGTTCTCTTCCAAGAAGAGAGTCACATGCTCGCACATCTAAGAATCCACACGGGAACTCATTTGCAGAACCAGGATTCACAGGGACCTCAGCCCGTCTTGCCCTCCCCAACAGACGGTCCCCTCAATGATTGGGTACCACTGCCCCAAGCGCCAGCCAAGGGCACGCTCCTCTTTAAGCGCCTCTCTTCAGATAAACAGAGCCCATTTCCCACTGGAAACCTCTCCACTCATTAAGCAGTTTATACTTGACGTGTTGTGACTGCCAAGCAGGACATTGATTCCTGAGGTCCTTGTTCCTCGAAGAAGTAGATAATTAAGTTTAAAATATTAGTCTCACAATGGAGTGTGACTATCTTCCTCCCGTGTTTTTTTGAGTTCTAGACCTTCTCTTAACCTCTGAGAAGCAGCACGGGCTCTGTCACCACAGGCCAAAGGTGAGGGTGCAGGAGAGACAGGAGCTGGTACTGCAGAGGAAGGAGCTGGTTCCCGGGCACAGCAGGACGAGGGGTCCCCATGTGGCTTCTTATTTACCATGCAAACGCAAAGGAGGAAAATCAGATCCGCGCTCCCCTCCCCGGCACCAGGCTTGGGTGGGTGAGAAGGGACTCCGCCAGCAGTTTTCTTCCCAGCAGACTTCCCTGGAGCCCCTCAGGCCAGCTGAATGCCCTCCCTGCCTCTGGCGACACTGCATTAAGGTGGCCCATCTGCTTCTTTCCTAGCCACTGGAGAGGTGAACTCTTAAGGTAGAAGTTTTTAGTTTTAAACCCTTTGGGAGGAATTCAGGTGCCTTGCACACCCAAAAAAAAAGAAAAAAAAAGTGGAGTAAGAGCTTCATAAATGAGAACTGAGTAGGAGGAAAGAAGGGAGGGAGGAAGATGGACGGGAGGAGAGGAGGAGAGGAGGAGCGGTGAGGGGGCAGGAAGGAGGAGGAAACAGCAGAGGGCCACAGGGGACACTGACTGGGAATTCTCTTAACAGATTTCCACTCCTAACTTCATCAACCGGAAGTGAACAAGTCCCTTCCCTCCAGTTTCCCCGACACTACATCTTTAGCAGGGAGGCTACTCCGGGCTCTGGATGGTGGAGGTCAATGCCTGCCCGTCCTGTGACCTTGCAGGAGAAGGCGGCTTTCTCAGGTGACGTCAGCACGCAGGTGGCGCAGAGCTGCAGGTGATCTGGCCTGCTAAATATAGAGTGACACTTTCAGAAATGCAACCTGGCTGCTCCGAGTCCGAAGAGACCTGCTGGTCACCGGCAAGGGCGAAGGACGCACTTTCTCTGCCCCGCGGGAGGAGGCGGGACCTGGGTGGAATTCGTAGCCCACCGTGGTAAATTAGCACAGCTAATGACACGCAGGTGGCTACTGGCAGAACCCTGCTGTGCTGTGTAAGCAGGCTGCTCTTCCAAGGGGCAGCCCCAGGCCCAGGAGCCAACCTGGTGGTACCAATGAGGCCTGGGTCGGCTGCTGGGCAGCACTGTCACCCTGAGGAGGGTGTCTGTGCAGGAGTGGAGAAAGGTCCCCTCAGTGAGGGGCCCTGACACAAAACCCAGAGCCTGGTGAAGACAGGGCCCACCGGCCGGACGGCACTGAGCCTCTGGGAGCCAGAAAAGCAGACCTCGACGCGGAAGCCGCTCTGGTCCAGGAAGGACCCCTCGGCCTGGCCGGGAAGGAGTGGCTGAAGGTGGGGCGTGATAGGGAGCTGTCTCTACACTTGACAGCTTTCACCTGCTGGCCTGTCATGTGACTCTTCCTCCCAGAGCTGCAGAAAATTGGTTGCTGAGTCGGACAAGGGGGTGAACCTGCTCCAGCATTTCTGCGGTGCCCTGGTCATGGGGATGAGGGAGCAGCCTGACGGGGAGTTGCGCCGTGTCCAGGCACCTTCACCAGCCGCAGCAGTCAGCTCCTCGTGACCAGAACGCTGTGACCAGAACGCCTGACGTCAGCAGCTTGAGAGGCGAGATCTGTTCCGGCTCCGGCTTCAGAGGTTTCAGTGCCTGCTCAGCGGACCCCACTGCTTAGGCCCGTAGCAGGCAGAGGCGCCATGGCAGAGGGCAGAGCAGAGGAAGGCTGTTCCTGGGAGGTGGGGCGCTGGGGACCAGATACTGTCCCCATGAGTCCACCCCAGGACCACTCCCTCAATGCGCCCCACCTCCCACAGTCTCCACCACCTACCAGTCATCCACCGAATCATGAATCCCTCAGTGGATTAAACCCGGACAAGAGTAGAGCCTGCTGACCCACTCGCCTCCCAAAGCCCCAGGTCTCAGCGTCTCCTCATCGGAGACCACGCCCTGAGCACATGAGCCTTCAGGGAACAACTCACACCCAGACCCTGACGCCAAGACAGACAGCGTGCTTGTCTTCAAAACAGAAAAGAGGCCACCTGCCTCTACACTGTCCCAGACAGAAGCGTGCGCGACGCCCGCACAGACACATCCCGCTAAGACGAGCGAGTTGACAGAGAAACGACAGGCAGATTCCAGCTGTGGTGTGAGTTCATAAACCTTGAGATTCAAGTCCATCTCCGGTCCTCATTACCAGGTGACACTGGACCAGGTGCCCAGTTTCTATGGCTCACCTGAAAGGTAATGAGGACTGTGGCCATCCCCAGGGTCATTCACACGGTTAGGAAAGTTGATAACATGCCAATGCTGAACGCGCAGCGGGCACTTGATCAGTGGGGGACAAACAGCAGTTCTGGATGCAGAGCTCAGAGGACAATTTATAGGCCTTACTTGTGCAGGGTTGTACAGACAGGAAAGATGAGAGAGAAGTAGCATTTCCTGCATTCACCCAGGACCAGAGGCCAGGCCAGCTGTCCAGGACAGCCCCAGCCTCCCTGGGGCCAGCACCCTCAGATCCTGCAGGGTGCACCTGGCCTGGGTGCACAGAACAGCTTGCTGCCTGTGCTCAAGGGTAACTCCGTGCTACCGTGGTTCCTGCCTCCAAGGGAACTTCAAGGAGGGTCTGAGGATGCCATAGCTCAGGTGTGACGGGGTTTGACGAATGCCCAGGAGGGACGGGTAGGAGCCTGTAGGCTGCAGATTCGGGCCGGATGTCAGAATGTGTCAAGCTTCCATGAACCAGTCCCAGGTGCTGCCCTTGAGGCCCCAGGTTGCCTGGTGACCACAGTGCTAGAGTCAGCTGTGCAGAGTCCCTTGGCCAGCATGGTGTGACTGACGTGTTCAGCTTGGCACCGCAGGGTGGACAGCACAGAAAGGGTCAGGTCCTGTGCAAGAGGAGCTGCCCCTTCACCCTTAGCTCTGTGACTTCCAGAACAAAGATCCCATCAAACGAGGGCGTTAAGGATCCCTCCTGGCAGGAGTTTCCTTTTACGGTTGGAACAGCGTCTGGAGAACCAGGATAAGGAGCGCAGTCGCAGGACCAAATAGGGTTCCCAAGTTGGGAGTCCAAGGACGTCCATTCATCCACTCAGCCCATGCTTGTCCAGTGCGGACTGCTGGGGGCGCTGCTGTGGTGTGCAGGGGGCTCAGATTTTCTCTGGTCAGACACTGAGCATCTAAAAACAGTCCCAAATAAAGGCACAGCTCTGCAGGGGTTCCAGTTCACTGGCCGAGGACCCTGCGCGTCCGTGGTGAGCGTGCCTCTGGGGAAAGGCGGCGTGGAAGCAGTTCTAGGCACGGAGTTTCCACTTCCAGAGCCAGTCTGCTTAGAAACAAGCGTGCGCCCTGCCGCGAGCAGGCACCCTGGCGAGCCTGGCCTGGCCACTGGCGGGGCCACGTCTGAGCCAGCGATTCTGTTGCCCAGGCGGTGTCTCCGGCCACAGCGCCAGAGTCTGCTCACGTTGTCCTTCAGAAAGGACCAGAGAGAAGAGGGGAGGGTCACCAACGGCGTCCAGGAACAGAACCAACAACTCACGTCTCTCAAAGGAGGCCGATAAGAAAATGGACAGACAGGGTGTAAACTGGGATATTTACAAAACATATATTTTAAAAAAGACTCCTGCCCAGAATATATGATATGTGATCTCGTGTAATATGATTTAATGTAATGTGATAGGAGGTAAATATTTTTGAAACTCTTTCAATTCAACAATAAGAATTTCTGAGTGGAAAAGTAGATGCTTCACCAAAGAAGACCCACAGCGGACCAACGAGAGCACGCAGAGATGTCGGCGCATCTCAGAAGGGTTATTCCAAGAGAAAGAAGCCAGACGGCTCCATGTATACCAGATACTGGAAAAGCAAAATAATAGGAACAGAAAAACAGATGAATCAGAACACGGACAATGAGGCTATGAGTGAATGCTCTATTTTAATTGAGATGGCCAAAATCCATCAAATTATAAACTTGAAAATGGTGAGTTTTATTGTAAGTTATACCTCACATAGCAAAATTTAAAAACGAAGACATCATGAACATGTATAAATGTCATGACTACAACACGTTGTCAGCATTTCACAACATGGTACGTACGATATAAATGCCACTAAAGATTTCTTATCTATATCGATATCTTCTCTGCATTCTTTAGAACAGTGTTACTGGTTTTCTTGTCCAGGCTACTATGATAAAATATCACAGACCGGGTGCCTTATAAACAGCATACATTTCTTTTTCCACATTTTTTATTGGGATGTTATAGTTGTACGTAATGCTGAATTTGTTGCCACACATTTGTGCATGCACACGATATGACAACGACATTTGGCCAGTATCACTCTGCAGCACCTCCTGCTCCCCCTTCTCCCTCCCTCTCTTCCCTCTCCTCTACTGGGCTCCCAGTGATTTCCATGAGATCCACCCATGTTTCTTTTCCTTTTTCCTCTCTAGCTCCCACATATGAGAGAAAACACAGGACCCTTAACCTTCTGAGTTGAACTTATTTTGCTTAACATCATGGTCTCTAGTTCCATCCATTTCCTGTAAATGCCATCATTTCATTTTTCTTTAAGACTGAATAAAAAACCATTGTATACAGGTATCACATTTTCTTTCTCCATTCATCCATTGATGGATACCTAGGCTGGTTCCATACTTTGGCTATTGTGGATTGTGCTGCTATAATAAACACGGATATGTGTTTATCACTGTAAGTAAGATGACTTTACTGCTTCAGGGCAAATACCAAAGAGTGGTCTATTGGGGTTGCACGGATATTCATGTTGAACAGTTTCAGCCTATACAATATCCTTCACAAATCAAGGGTGATTTCAAAAGGTAAATACAAAAAGGATTTGTAGAGTTTACTTTGTTTTTAGCATACGAAATTACTTACTAAGCAGATGATAGAATTTCTTTTCAGTGCCCTTCATTGCATGAAAAAAACAGAGTAACCTTTACAGAGGAATTCAGAAATAGTAGGAGGTAGTTAACTATTGTGAAATTGATGCAATGAATTACAAATGAATGCAATCAAGCATAATTTGGATGCTTTGAGAGAAAGGTATTCAATAATCAAAATGGATAATAGTGCTCCTTAAAGCAAAGCTTCTTAAAAATGAGCTTCCAAGTGCTTGAGCAGAATAAAATGGTAATGTTATTGAGAGTAATATATTATTTGGTTACCAGAATTCTACACCAGTGGTCTGATTCTGGGGGGGTCCAACAAAACAGGTCTGACCTCTCACCTCCCAAATCCAGATGGAAAGGTATGGATGAGTGACAGGAAAGGACCTCTAATCAGTGTGGCCGTGCTGGGACAGAGAGGGGACCTGTGTCCTTAGCCCTGTCTTTGCTGGGCTGACAGTGACTTTGAGGCTTATAGAAAGGGGAACGAGGGCAATGGTGGGAGTCTGCACAGCGGAAGGGACTGCACAGCTGCCCAAGCAGGTGATCTTGGCAGGACAGGGTCCCTCCATCACTGTCTCAGGATTACTCGGGTGGGTCCTCTGTCACCGTCTCAGGATTGCCTGGGCATGGTCTGACCGTCACAAGAAAGTTGCTGTTGTCCTGGATATGGTTTAGAATCTTGTCAAAACATGTTTGCACATCAGACCTGTTGTTCCTGGAACCAAGGTGACTGCGGAGGAGAACAGAGAAGGAGGGGAGAAAAGTGAGCCAGAGAGACATGATGGAGTGAAGACGGAGCCAGGTCAGCACCGGGCACTGCTCATTCTGGGACAGTTACAGAGGGGAGAACGTTGGAACAGAACGACTGACAGCCAGTTGTCTTGTTCTGTCTTTGTGTGTTTCCCAGGAGCAGAGATGAGACTGAAGGTGTGGGTCATGGTGACCAAGGACAGGGCTCTGTGGCAGGCAGGCTGGTGACCCTCGCTGGATTTCCCTGAGAAGTGCACTTCTCTCCTCACTGGACTTTATTTTTCTCATCTATAAAATGAGAAGATAAGAGTGTCCATTTTCAAGGCCTGTTGTGAAACAGGAGCAAGACAAAATTATTAAAGAAATTCCATAACAAAATGCCCAGCAGGGAGTCAGTGCTCCTAACCTTGGTGACTGGTAAATTCAGAAGGAAATCAAAATGAACAATAGGATTGAGTTCCTGGAACCCCTCAGAGCCAGCATGAAGCAAGGGCCCGGGCACTGTCCACGTTTTGTTCTTCAGTTTGCACTGAACAGACGCCCTTTATTATGGACCAGGAAGCCAAGCCAGGCCGGACCAGTGACTCACCACGTCCAGGCTTGTTACAGCCGAGGTCCAGACTCGTTTGCGATTCCATCTGTACCTCTCACCAGGAAGCATGAGGTAGGCAGTCTCACAGGGCCGTGCCCTTGGGGGTTCAATGGTGCTAGTGCCCAGTAAAGGGAGGAGCTGGCGTGCGGGCCTCTGCCCTGGCGGGCCTGCAGGCGTCCCGCCTGTTTCCCCAGGTCTCACGGGACTCGATGGTGCGGCAGGACGGATGAGATCCTGGAACAGGGCGGAACCCAGTCTGCACCCGGACTGGAACCTGGAGGGGTTCCGCTGAGTTGGTTGGCCTTCCTGGCAACCAGTGGCGCCATCCTAGCTATCCAGGGGCCACCAGGAGACAGCGCTGCAAGGCCACGTCTCACCTGGGAAGGCCCAGAGCCAGAGGAGGAGCAGACTTCCTCCGCACCTGCCAGGACGCGGGTCAAGCTCAGACCACTGCCCCTCGGTGCGCCTCCCACCCCAGAGCAGACGCCAAGACTGCGGCAAGTTCACGGCTGACCGAGCCTGAGAAGCCTCAGCTGCCTGGCGAGGTGCCCAGACATCTTGCATAGGCTGTGAGCATTCCGGAAGGGGACCAAGAGATGGCTTTGGCAAGCAGGCAGCACCGTTGGTTCCGGGGACCCCGTGCCCCTGTGCGGCTGTCCGCAGGTCACTTTCGTTGCTTCTTCACTCTTGCTTGCATTTTCCAAATTTTCAACAATAAAAACAGTGAATACTATAAAGAGGAAAAAAATCTATAAAACAGAAGAATAGCCAGTACTATGGTTCATCCTTGCAAAGACCTTGTGGCAATTATGAAGAATGCAAACAAGCTCCAGAATATAGCTTTAGATGGTGACTTCAGAGCTATGGAATAATAATTAACTTCAAAATAAATATTTATCCTTACACACACATACAAATATATACCAAGGCATAATGCATCCATACACATAATGAAATCTATTCTTATGTACATATGAATATGCTCACAAATATCTATCTGATCCTTATGTGTTTATTTATTCATATATTTAAGCCAGTGGCACATGCCCATAGTACCTGCTATTCTGGAGACTGAGGCAGGAGGATCACTTGAGCCTAGAGGTTCAGAGTCAGCCTGGATCACATAGAAAGGCCCCCTATAAAAAAAAAAAAAAAATAGGAGCGGAGGCTGTGACTCAGTGGTAGAGTGTGTGCTTGGTATGCACAGGCCCTGGGTTCAATCCCCAGCACCCCCTCGAAATATATACTCACACAGTTGTGTATGATACTCATATACAGTACACATACTCATATTCATGTGTAAGAGCATGTGAATATATATAATACATACACAGCTTTGATACATACTTTAAGATTAATAATTTTGGGTGGTGAGTGAAGTCAGGAGAGCTAGGGTATAGAGAATGACCTGTTTTCCCTGCAGACCCTTCTGCAGGCTGAGTCTTACAGTTTATGCAAATGCGCTCACCACCAGGTTTTCTTGTGGTCGGTGGCAGGGGCTAGGCAAATTTACCAAGTGGAAAATCTATACCTTGTTTAGTTTGTGGACCTCAAAGGGGCTTAGCGTGAACATATTTTGTAATTAAAAGGTAGTGTTAAATCCAGTCAAATTTGGCCCTAGTGAGCATCCATACTAGCACGCTCAAGTCCTAGCCTGGCTAACTGCAGACTGGCTCAGTAGGTAAGCCAACAGGAAATCTACCTGAGGCCTTTGTCTTTGTGACAAAGCTGAGTCTCAGCCAGTCAGTTAGCCAAGTCCAGGTGAGGCCAGCACCAGGAGGCCTTTCATTTACCAGGCCAGGCCAGCCCCTCCTTCTCTCCATTTCTACAGCCACTTCCCTATCCAGCCAGGTGGCAGCCCCGAGGTCTCAGAACCCATCCTGGTTCTAAGGGCTGCCTGATTTGAGAATCGCTCTTAGCTCAGTTGAACTTTTCTTGTCTAAACTCTTTATTTTAATATCAGGAAAGGAAACGGGAAGAAGAGAGCAAGGAGGAGCCGGTGGGCAGAGGAGGGGCGCGAGGGAGGGAGAGTGGCAGGAGGCAGCGGCTCTGGGATGCAGGCTACCACTGTGACGGGCTGTCAGATCTGGCTCCATGAGAATGTTCTAGGCCAGACTCTAAGGGAAATGACTAAACAGACTCCATTTTGCTCTGAGACTCCATGTTATGTAGGAAATAAGCTTCTCCCATGGAACACCCCGCCTCTGTGCCCATCATCAGTTACTTAGTGTGACATGTTTAATAATATACAATGGCAACTCCTATGTAGTGAAGAATTGCTCTTTTGATTCCATTGCTCCTAAACAATGTACCATGTGAGCAGTGATTGTGTGGATGTTAGTAACCATTCTTTAGTTTGTACCTAGGTGAGGGTCATTTTGACCCACTTCCCCCTCTGTCAATGATCTCATGATGTTAATGTGTAATTTCGAATCATAGCAACAGACACTTATGATTGATGTGATTTTTGGTATAAGAACCCCTACAACCCTGTGGTCAGGGCTGTTCTCCCAATAGCCATTTTTTGGGGCAATGTGTGAGACAGTCAGCGGCCGGTTTAGTAAAGACTCTCAGATTTGGACTTCTCAGTGGTGATCGGTCTGTTCTTAAGTTGTGCCCCATAACACCACCGGTGCCACTCAGCAGTAGCAGAGTCACTTCCTACAGAAGCAGCCCGCTGGGCCTTGTCCCTGGCAGCTTGCAGGTATCAATAGGTTGAATTTTGCAGTGACTGTTCCTGCAGCCAGGAGACTAGCACCATGAGTCCTGTAGCCAGGGAAACCAAGGAGCTGGCAATAACTGTGTGATGCACTGTCCTCGGCTCTGAGCCCGTTCTAAAATCTTTAAATCCATTTGCGTGGTAACATGGATTTAATCACAACGGGATGGCGAAGCCTGGGGTTGTGGAGTGAATAGTGGCTTTATCGTGCCTTCTGGGCAGGTAATTTCATCTTGATTAAAAGTGATTTAGGGCTATTTTTAAAGCTATAAGGTTATTTGTAACGAGACTTATTTTCACTGGGCTTTAGAACAAATGAATGTCCTCTTCAAAAGAAGAGCAGCGAGCGAGGAGGGACTGGCCTGGACCAGGGCCCGTGAGGAGGAGTTGTCTAGTCCTCACCCGGCCTCAGTGTGACTGGAGGCTGAGAAGTTTCCAGGACAAGGGGAGGGTCCTCGCTAGCCGGAGGCAGGATCCCTGGAGAGGCACAGCGGGGTTGACAGGCAGGGGACCACACGCAGACCCACCCTGAGGCGATGGAGTCCCAAGTGGTGCTCAGCTCTGCCAGGGTGTGCACGCAGAGGCCAGCCCTGGTCTCCGGTGGCAGGGATGGTGGAGTCCCTAGCCGCACATCCCTCTGCCTGACCTCGGCTGTCTGTCTGGGCTGGACGCATCTCCCGGCTCTCTCAGGGCAAGACTCTTCCCTTTCTGACATCCGACTTCTTCGCGCTCCTGGCCCTAAAGCCTGTGGCAAAGCAAACCAGAAACTAGCAGGAGACGAGTATGGCCAGCCGACAGGACGGCAGGGCCCCTCCTGCTCCCGGACCTGAGCACCCGGGTGGCGTAGGGTGGCCGTGGCCAGCTGCCCTGCCGTCTCCAGGACACACCTCTGGGTCAGGGGAGCGGCCCCCGGGAGCACGCGCGGGGGCTGGAGCACAGAGCACTTGCCCTCATCCTCCCAGGTCTCCCCAGCTGAGTGTGGGAGGACAGCCCGCTCCGCACGGGGCTCAGTGTGAACCCGGAGCCTGTGCGTGGTCGACGTGCCCCAGCCTCCGTCCAGCGAGGCCACTCCCTGGGCCCGGCCTCCCAGAGAGCAGAGCATCAGTGGGCTATGTGATGTGCTGAGGCGCCCGAGGTGCTGGGAGCCCCAGGCCACGGCATCGGAGCAGGAGGCGACATCTCCTCTCCTTTGCCACAGTCCACGTCACCAAAGGACCTCGCCGAGGTCCAAAGATTCACAGCAGCCTGGCTCCTGGCGCCAGGCGTGTGACCACTGTAGAAGGGCAGGCAGAGAGCCCTTTCAGTGGGACCAGGCCTCCCCCTGCCACCAGGCGGCTCTGACTGCCCATCCGCGTATCCCTCACTCCCTTTTGAAGAAGGCACAGTCCCAGGACCCAGAGCGGACAGCAGCTGCCAGCCGGCCGCCCACTGTTGCGTGGCGTTCTGGGCCAACAGGACTGCTTTGGCTTTCCATTCTGGAGCCCAGTTCGGCTTGAGAGCAGGCCTCCGTGTCCGAGGGAAACAGCAGCGTGGAAGACTGACTCACAATGGCTCCTGGGGGAGAAAAAATCTTATCACCTATAAACAAAATCATCTCAGGCCGGCTGCGCTCGCTCTGCCTCCAGAGAGCCGGCCGGCCTGCGGTTGGTCGGGAAATCAGCGGGAGGCAGCGGCTCTCAGCCCAGGCCTCCGGGCTTGCGGGCTCTGCCTTTCCAGGCTGCTCACACAGGCTGGGCCACCTGCTTGTCCTGACGCCTCGCAAGAATCTCAGGGCATTTTCATTTCCAGGGTGAGGGGCTCACGAGGCTCAGGATTCAAGAGTGACTCGGAGAACAGGCCACCCAGTGGCGGATGGAGGCCAGAACCGTCCACCGTGGAGCGGCTGCTGGCCTGGGAGGCCCGGGCGCTCCCAGCTGTCGCCTGGTGGGTTGAGAAGAACGGCCTCCACACAGACGCAGGAGCATCGAGGAATGGCACAGCGCCTCCCTGGGGCGCTGCTTCTAAGGAACCTGGAAATGGAATCGGGGAGAGAAACTCATGTGCCTTCCGAGGACATGCCAGCCGGCTCACCTGCACGGAGGCTTGGGAATGGTGGCAGGGGCTGGTTCTTGGAGGCCTCGCCCGCTGTCTAATCACCCTCTGCAGACGCAGGAGGGACAGCACTCCCCTCCGGGCGCCCCTGCGGCACAGCTCTGGTCGCGTGGCAGCCCGTGGGCACAAGGGCTGCTCTGCTCCGGGTTCTGGACACAGCTGCATCCTGCCGCTGTTTCCCCCTGATCTCGGGAGCTCGTGTGGGTCGGGATTGGGAGAGGGCATGGGAGGCAACTCCAGTAACTGAATCCAAACCTTGTGGGTCAATCCATTTCCACATTGGTCACTTCCAAGAAGCCAAAAAAGAGTGATGTGCATATTTTGGACGCCTTTTTTCATCGGATTTTTTTTTTTTTTTTGGTACTGGAGATTGAACCCTGGGATGCTTTACCACTGAGCCACGTCCCCAGCCCTTTTCATTTTTTATTTTGAGACAGGGTCTCACTCAGTTGTTCAGTATCTCGTCCCCTCTGGCCGCAGAGAGAGACACGACAAATGTCTGAAGCTTTGGAAGTTTATTGTGCACAGTTCCTCTCCTACGCTTCTCTTACCCCTAGCTTCTGCGCACTCCCAGCTTCCCTTCTCCCAGCTTCTTCCAGCTCCCGCGTACTCCCAGCTTCCAGCTCTGCTCCAGTCTCCGCCGCCGCTTCTTCCGCTTCTTCCGTCCCCCCTACTCTCCCACCCACCAGGCTTATATACACTTCAACCAATCAGGGGAGAGTACACGAGATAAACGCGGACAGCTGCAGGCACAGGATGGGTACACGAGGGGGGCATGCTCTAGTCACATCGTTAACTAGCCAATCATTGGAATTCGCTGGTTGTTTACTGTATAGCTGGCCGCTTTTGGCTCAGCGTCAGGCGCCATCTTGACCATGCCTAAGGCTGGGGGCCCTAGAAACCCCGACAGTTCAGGGCCTCACCAGGTTGCTGAGGTTGGCCTTGAACTTGCAATCCTCCTACCTCAGCCTCCCCTCACTGGGATTACAGGTATGGCCATCTCACCTAACTCCTCCATCAGATTTTTAAAACCAATAAAGTTCAAATAATTTACCATGCAAGAAGAAAAAGAAATCTATTCTCACCCGTCACTACTCAAGCCACAGAACTAAGACTCTCTCTGTCCCAACAGGGAATTTGTAGAGAGAAATTCCCCACAGTGAGCCTTCTCGCCCTCTTCTAAATACCTTCCCTGTGGGAATTCTATCCTTGGCTGTCCACTGCAGAAGCCCTGCCCCTTCTTAGACGGTGGAGCCTGACGCAGCCATTGTGTGTGGTAGAGGAGGCACTGGAATCAGGTGAGTGGCTCATCTCAGGCCGTGAGCTGGTGGGATGGGCTGCGTAGTGTGTGAGAGAAAAGTCCTTGCCCACAGTGCTCCCAGCCAGTGCTCCCAGCCGGTGCTCACGGTCACAGCCTGGGCTGGTGGCACCTCTGAGAAGAGCCCCTGTGCTGGAGAGCTTCCCTGTGGGGGAGCAGACGGCCGTGAACAACTCGAGGACTTTAAGTGGCACAAGTGCTCCCAGGGGAATAGGCAGCAGGATGAGGTAGACTTCAGGTCAGGCTGAGCTGGTCGAGTCTGTGACGAGCGCTGGGCAGCCACATGCAGACCTGGGAGGGCAGGAAGGCCGCCATTTTGACTCTGCCTGTTTCCCACTGGACTTCAGGCCCCACTACGGTGCTTCCACGGAAGGGAAGCACTGTGGCTGTCGTCCTAACTGCCGCGGACTTTCAGGCACATCCTAGTTACGATGAGATTAGAACGTGTTAAAAACATGTGCTTTCCCATTGATGGACTACAGAGTTCAGAACCTAGAAGTAAAAGGAGAAGGAGGAGGAAGAGGAGGAAGGGAAGGAGGAGAGCAAGAGGAGAAAGGGGCTTGTCCTGTGAGCAGCCCAGGAGTGTCTGACCTGCTGCAGGGAGTGAAAGAGGGGAAGGGCCAGGTTTCAAGAGGTAAAAGGCTAAATCCTGGGGTTCTGGTTAAAGCCAGAAGGGGTGACGCTGAATCTGCTGAGATAGGAGAGGCTTCGGAGTGGCCAAGGCCTCAATTTTGGACATATTTTATAACTTAAGTGGTGATTAATGAAGGTGGTTAGGAGGAGGTTTGGGGGTCACTGGAAACTCTAGGCTTGTGAAAAGTGTGCTCCCCTCTATCGGGGAACCAGTGGTTCCTGAACCTGACGGCTGCAGACACAGAACAAGGTCAAGCGTGCTGACTGACACACACTTGCGTACCCTGTCACCATAATCGGAAAACTAAGGTTAAAGTGCCAGAAAATGCTCCACCTCCTTCTCATTCAGCTAGGAGGAGAGGGACCAGCTGGTCCACTGGGAAGCCACGACCCCCCAAGATTCGCAGCCTAATTACACAAACAATTTAGGGTGACAACTTTTTCATCAAGGGTCTTGGCCAGTAGAGTAACTGGGTCCGGACACTGTTTGTACCAAATGCCACTGTGTCCTTTATGCCACTGCCATGCTCTGACCCTCCCCAGAGAATGTCGGGTAGGAACTTGTACCCACAGCAGCACAGACCAGAGAACTCATGCCCATCCCCTGGTGGCTGGCAGGCAGTGGCCACTGCCCACAATGGCAGCCCTGGTCCCTGACTCCTGCAGCTCAAGCCCTTGGCTCTCTCGTTTCCCTGGACTCTGTGACCCACCCAGGCTCCTTTTACGCTTCTGTATAAGTGGAGGCAGGATCAGGCCCTCCCCAGGCTCCATGGCAGACATAGACACAGCCGGGAGCCAGCTCAAGGTCAGCAGCACTGTCTCCCGCAGGCTGTCGCTGTGTTTTGGAAACAGCTCAGTCTAGGTCTTTGCTCTTTGTGCAAAGGTTAACTAAGCCACCCCACCAGGAACTCAGGCGTGGGTGATATTGTTTTCACTCCAAGGACTTGCTCAAGTGTTTACCGTCTGGAAAGGCTGCGATGGCCCTTTCCCACTCGAGTCTGTAGCCGACTTCCGTGGAGGGATTTTAAATAAAATAGGTTACTGAGTTTGTATTATATTGAAATCTCCGTATTTATGAAATGGGAATCTTCGGGGTCGGGGGAAGAGGAGAAAGCTGACCTCCCTCAACTCCTGGAGATCCCAATGAAGGTTCATTGGGGCCCCGAGGCTTGAAATGGACCTCAGCTGACCGTGACTCTTCTCTGCAGAAGCCCCCCTGCCCATTCCTCACCCCGCAGAGAAGCCTTGCCATCAAAATGCCCTGTCTTCTTCATGCATTGTGTCTCTCTCCTTACTGGTTCCTTCTGAAACATTTAACTTGGTTGAGAAACTTCCATTTTAAAAATCTGATGAAAACCTTTCTTCAACCCCCCGCCTGCGTCAGCTAAGGCCTTGTTTGGATGGGGCCTGCCTTTCCATAGCTCCACTTCCTAGGGTGGGCTCTGCCCCTCTGACTCCTCCAAGTCCAGTCACTGTCCCTCAAAGGCAGTCGAATGCTTGCTCCCTGACCTCTACCTGCTGACTGCTTGGCAACAATTTTAAGTTTTTCCATTGGTGCACAACAGCCACCTGCAACAGTGGGACATGGTGGCCCATTCGTGTGTGCTCACCACGAGGTCAGTGTCCTTCCCCAGCACCTCTTCTCCCTTCCCTCCCTCCTCCTGACCCCTTCCACTACCCTTCTGGTCTCCCTTCTATTTTCATTAGTTCTCTTTTCTCCTTTTTTCTCTCTAGCTTCCACGGATGAGAGGAAACATCTAATCCTTGACTTTCTGAGTTTGGCCCACTTCCCTTAACACGACGCTCTCCAGTTCCATCCATTTTCCTGCAAATGACATAATTTTGTTCTTACAGATAGTTGAATAAAACTCTACTGCATATCTGTAACACATTTCCTTTAAAGAGAACTCATTCTGAATCTCCTCAAATTATTCCATGAAATAGGAAAAAAGGGAACAGCCCAAGCTCATTCCATGAAGCCAATATCATTCTAATACCCAAACCAGACAAGGTCATGTCCAGGAAAGAAAACCCCAGGCCACGTCTCCAAAGAACATAGATGCTAGAACCCTTCATGAAATATTAGTGCATTGAATTCTGCATTTGTGACCCTGAACTTCTTTTGGGAACACTATTGGATTGCATGACATGATGACCCTCTATTCCCTTTTCTGAACATGGTCTCTCAGTGAATTAAATTCTCTCTTTTCCAGTTGACCCTTAAAATGATGTTTCTTTCTTTCTTTTTCATTTCTTTGCTTTTTATTTTGGAGATCTGCAAGCCTGTGTAAAAGTGCAGAGAACAGCATGATGAATGAGATGTCCTCGAGACCCCAGCTTAGCGATTATCAATATCCAACCGCACTGTATTTTCTAGACCTCATTCATCTCTCTCCTACTTCCGAAATTGCTTTGAAGCAAATCCCAGATGTTGTTATCTATTCTTCAAATATTTCATCATACGTACACATATAAAATACAAATAATTATTTCCAAGGAAACATGACAATATCGTGATTTCAACAGCAATTGCTACAATTCCTTAATACCCATGCACTGCGTTCAAAGTTCCCTCCTGCAGGTTTTTAAATCTATTTTGTGAATTCGAATTTAACTAAGCTACAGAGAGTCCTGGATGCTTCCCTTCGGTTCTGGACCTAAGTCTCTCCTCAGATCCTCCACTCCCCTCCCCCTTGTCTTGTGCTGACCGCATGGGCAGGGCTGGCCGTGGGTCCTGGGAAGGGCCCCAGGCCTGTGGTCTGGTGATTGCATCCCTGTGGCACTGCGGGGCATGCTCCTCTGCTCCTGGGGACTCTTGGTTATTCTAGGGCCAGGCCTGCTTCCCGTGGGCCTTTGGAAGGGGGCATAAAGTCGTGTTAGGAGCCATACCGCCAGGCATCTCTCCCACACTCCTGGGCTTGGTGGTCTACACACGTCGTCTCTGTTCTTTTCTGGAAGTAGATTTTAAAAGTGAAGTTTCTTTCACCCTGTTTGGTCACACTGCATTTGAATGTATAAAAAAAGCTCATTGATTCTTCACAGTAGTGTTGAGACAGCAGAGACTCTCGAGCATCCTCTCAAGACGGGTAGTGCGTCTCAAGGAACTGTTACAAATAAGAGCTCGAGGCCTGCACAGAGTTGACTCACCTCAGCCCCCTGCGGGGTCTCAGATGGCGGCCACACCCCTGAGTGCACACCCACATGGCCTCCGGGGCATGGTTCCCTTCACTTCTGATGTGACAAAATGTTCTGGGATCCTAGCTTCTGACCCAGGCTGAGTCGGCCAGGTCTGAAGCGCTGGTCCCAGTGAGGGGGAGGGAATCAGATCAGCATTCCAGGGCGGGCTCACTGGTCCTGGCCCCAGTCCACCTCCACCTTCTTCAGCACTGCCAGAAGCTCTCTGTCAACAACGCCACCAGGACCTCTCCCCGTGCTGCACCAGACTCATCCAAGTCTCAGGAAAAACAGCAGCACCCACATCATTAGGACATCTGAAGACACATTCCTGTTTTCTTCTTTTAAACGTGCTCATTTCTATAGAATATTCTAGCAGGCAAAACAACAGAGGTTTTACAGCCTCTTGGAGTGGATCTTAGGCAGTTATGTCCCCAAGGAGACACATAGTAACAATTCAGATTCTTAGGGATTGCTTTGTTGTAACTTTGCTATAACTATTAAGTGGGGTTTTGTAAAGGAAGCCCCTCAGCCTCCCTGAATGGGGATCTCCAGGGCTTGCAAAGGTCCCGCTTCCTGCTAAACTGGTCTCTGGGGTGAGGGCCTGGGAGTCTGAACATTTGACATACACTATGGGTCAGATCTTCCCAATGTGTGTGCTGGAAATGAATTAAGCAAGATATAAATGTCCTCGGCCTTCCAGCCGCTGGTGGCAAAGGAAGACTCAGGCCCTGGCGGATGGTTCCCCTGCAGGAACAGCCTCATTCACCTGGTGCAGATGCCTTGTCAGCAGGTCGTCTGTGTGGACGCCATGAGCCCGGGAAGCACTGTCCTAGGCAACTTAGGACAGTCCAGTCTGGGAACCACCGCTGCCGACGTCGTGTCCCCGAGCTCTTCTGCCCAGCCAGCCTCTGGGTCCCAGCTCCACAGCTTGTCCAGGCCACTGCCTGCACTCCACAACCCCAACACCCTGGGCCTCGGCATGCTCCATCTGGAGCCTGAGACCCACAGCGGCATCCCAATGGTCGTTGGCCCTCAGCTCTTAGGTGACCCAAAGGCCCTGCAAAACCAGCATGTGTCAGCCCAGAAGGGAAGCCCAGGGCACCAGGGCCACGGCCTTCCACGCCAGCCTCGGAAGCTGCCTCTTGGGTGACAGCTGGGGTGCAGCTCTCTCCCCACTCAACAGTCTAGTCACACACGGCAAGTTACCTACGGTCTAGGCCCACTTCCCACAATTTTAACATTTGCCAGTGCTGTTGTACTACATCTTAAATAAGGGATGCTCAGAAACCAGAATCTGTTTCTGAGTGGACAGAAGGAATAGGGTGGGAGTGGGTTCGATTCCTGTCTAACACTCTGCAGCTACATGAGTTATCCTACTACTCTTCTGATGAGTAGCTTTGTGACTTTAGGTGACTTATTCTACTATTCTGATAATTAGGGTTTTCACCTGAAAATTAAGACCAACAACTCCTTGCATAGGGCAGCTAAGGAGAAGCTTTTAAAAGCAAAAGCCAGGCACACAGTAGGTGCTCAATAATCATTAGCATCCTCCCCTGACTTTGACCTTAAGAGGCAGACATTAACCATCTGTCACAGATAAGACAACAACGACTCAAACCAGAAAAAAGAAGTCCCCAATTCCATTTGAGAATAGCATGGGCCTCATGGGGTCCACCTAAGGATTAAATGAGGGGACACATGGAGAGCACCCATTGGGCCTGGCATGGAGTAGGAACTCCCACGCTGCTCAGACACGAGGGTTTCTGTCTGCTGTTCATGGCTGTGTCCCAGACACCTAGAACGGTGCCTGCTGTGCGTAGGAACTCGATATGTACTTGTGCATAAGATAAATATTCCTTTCCCCATTTCCGATATTTCGTTCATTGTGAGGCTGATATTCACACATCTCTGCTCCTTCGTGTCTTCCTCTACCTCGGGTGCATATTCAGCTCACTCCCACCAGACGTAATGAGAGAGCTGGGCCCATGGATGCTCAGGGACCTGCAAAACGGTTCAATAGCAACATGCAAAATCCATCCAGACGGAGAGAAAGGCCCCATGTGAGAGGCAGCCCGGGCCACGGGGGAGGATTTGGGGAAACTTGGGGATGGAACGGCATTATCAAAGGGAGCAGCTCTGCACAACAGCAGGAGAATCCAGAGATGGATGTCGTATTGGGACAGAGCAGGTGGCGTGGCAGGAAGGTGGGGAAGGAAGAGAAAACCAGATACTGCAGGGGTGAAGCTGTGAGTGGCACCAGCACAAGCTGAGCAGGGAGCTGGCCCGGCCCAGGACTGGGCTCTCAGGGCACCCACTGACCGAGGTCAGGACAAACGGGTGTTAGAAAACAAAGGCGGCTGCAAGGGGAACTTGAGCAGTCCATGAATTTACAGTCAGACGGAAGGAAGCGCAGCCTCACACACACACACACACACACACACACACACACACACGCTGCGTTCCGGCTCAGTAGTCGCAAGGGGTCCTGGCCATGGTAGTGGCAGTCATGGAACCCGGGCTATTGGACTGTCCCTAACGCCAGTTCTGCCTCAAGCCCAAGGGCCCTAGAGTGGGGAGAACCTTGCTGAATTACCATGACCAGTGAGGCCTTCTGGGTGCAGCGTGCAGACGGTGTCCAGGTAGGGACCCACTTGTGTGGTGGACATAAGTAGACAGAAGGTGAAGTGCGGAGGAGACGGGCAGGCAGGTTTCTGAAAAGCTGCAGGTCTCCTGTGACTTCTGCACAGGCCTCCTGGGGTTCACATCCGCCTCCGAGCTCGCGCCACAGGCCTCTCTCAAGCATGGACGGCATCCAGTGAGCAGCTTTGCCTCCTCTAGTGTAGGCTGTCTCCTGCGAGCCAAGGGGGTCTGACACACCCACAGGGTCCAGGCGCCTAATTCAGAACAAGGCAGGCCCCTCGGGGAATGTGGGCTCTGCGCCAGCTTTCCGCTGACCCAGGGGTGGCCTTGACCAGGCAGCCTCCATGCTGAGTTCCTCTCCCGTCGTCCCCACACCTGCCTCCCCCTCTTGGCTTTGCCATGAACTTTAAGTCACCTGAGAATTCTGCATCCGGGAGGATGGACTGGGGACGTGCCTTTCCCTTTCCCTCCTTCTAACTACAGTCGTGTGTGTGTGCATGTGTGTGTGTGTGTGTGTGTTTGTGTGTATGTGTGTGTTGTGCAGAAGTTCCTGGCTCTTTCCCTTCCCGAGCAGCAAGCCAGCATGTGCCTCGGATGGAAAACTACTCTTGGAAGGGGTCGCCCACACACGCCGCCCACCTTCCTTTCACTGACGGGGCTCGGGCCTGCTGTCCGGGCTGTCTGATCTCTTTTGCGGGATCTCCAAAGGCAGGTTTTAGAAGCAGCAAGGGTTTGGGGACAGCCCACACCACTGCTTGCCAGAAGAGGGATGGGCTCCGGGGGCGGGGTCTGTGGAGGCGGGGTCTGTGGGGGCGGGGTCTGTGGAGGCGGGGTCTGTGGAGGCGGGGTCTCTGGAGGTAGGGTCTCTGGAGGCGGGGTCTGTGGAGGTAAGGTCTCTGGAGGTAGGGTCTCTGGAGGCGGGGTCTCTGGAGGCGGGGTCTGTGGAGGTGGGGTCTGTGGAGGCGGGGTCTCTGGCAGCACCCAGTTGGTCTCCAGCTCACAAGCTGGCTGTCTTGGGTGCAGACTCCAGGAGGGACCGTGGGCGGGGCACTATCTTCTGAGGAGGGCAGTTACTGCAGAGGACCCAGCCGCCAGTGGTTGGCAGGTGACTCTGCAGGAGCTCAGGGAGGGAGCCTCCGCTCCGGACGGCTGGCCCCCGCTTGCAGCATCCTCCGTCACTAAGGCTGTGCCTGTCTCCACTCCGGGTTCCCGGCTTCTCCAGGGAGCCTGTTTTGCTTTGCAAGTGCTGAGTGAGTGGTCTGTGGCTCAGCCTGGGGCTCTGTAAATGATTGTGGAAGAATGAATGAATTCAGACTTCTCCGACTCCCCCCCCCCCCCAGTAGGTGACAAGGCACCCAGATCTGCCCAGAGCTATCGTGGTTCTAACACTAAAGTTCTCGTGTCTCAGAAATCCTCTCAGTCCTGGGCAATCGGGGGCCCCTGGCCACCTGTCTCCTCTATTCCTAGATAGTTTTTTCTGACCCTAAACAGATTTCACCCAAACTCCCGGCACGCTCTCCCGATATTGTGCTGGAATGAAGCCCCTGCCCGCCCGCCCTAAGGGGAAGCAGCAACTCTCCACTCCAGGCTAGGTGTTCCGCTCATACTTAGGTCCTGTCAGCCCTTTCGTGGACACCAAGCCTCCAGTCAGTGCAGATTCCTGGCCTCGGGACACTCGGGCCTGGCTCCTCCTGCACACCTAGCACCTCGAATCCTTTCATGCTCTTCCTCCCTGTGCTTGAAAAGGAGACCATGTGATGTGCTGGCTGGGGTTAGGTGTCGCTGCATAAGGGAATGACTGTCCTTTCAGGCCTGCCACCCCCGTGGGAGCCTTGGGCTGTGTGGAGAAGGCACTGTGGTCTGTGTGACTCTGATGACCCCCTTGAGGACGAGCAGGTTCAAGGGCAAATCAGCCTCCCCCAGTTCACATTCGTCCAGGGCCGGGAGGTCACTTGTTCTTCCAACAAGGTGCCGTATGATGTCTAAGACGAGACTCTACAGGCCAACCCTGCTTAGCTGTCTATCTGACCTCACACCATCCCCAGGATGAGAGTCCAGGACAGAATCTGAAATGCAGTCAGTTTTCCCGGCAGCTCTGATTTGGGGCTCTGTTGGACATTCCAATCTTGCATTAAAGATCAGAAAGATGGAAATAAAAGCAGCCCCTTTTCCCCTACTAGCTCCCTCCATACTGCACCCCTGTCCTAAATGCTGCATCCTTTCAATAATCTCTATCCTGCCTTGCACTTCACCCAAGAAATAATTTTATTTTTCTGTCTTCCAAATACCTAATTATAAATGCCTAATGGTACTCAATTAATTCCTATGGGCAAAGTCCCTGGTGATGTGGAGGTGGTTGCATTTGTTCTAGTCCAAGGAAGAGGAGACTAAAATGCCCAAGAGGCAGGCAGCCCATGTGGTGTCACCCAGCGGCCAGAGCTGGACCTGCTGAGAGGCACAGGTGGACCCCTCTGGGCTTCTGTGTGTGTACGTGGATGGAGATGGCTGTTAGGGACGTTCCCCACCCCACCCCAGTAGACAGTCCAATAGAGAGCCACAACCTTGGTTCTGAAGCATTCGTGAGCATCTTGAGGGAACGTTCTCCATAGCACAAGCTGGCACCATTATTCTAGGTGCACAGAGTTGGAGAGTGGTGTGCAAACCTCATGGAGTAACTGAGAAGGCTCCCCTGGAACCATGTGCAGTGAGGTCCGAGCAGAACGGCAGACGCCTATCTACCATCCGCCTGTCTTCAATGAGTCACAGCCTGCAGGCCTGCTGCACCGTCCCTGGGGCTACCATAAGCGATAGTGCTCACCGTGCAGCCCGAGCCAGCGAAGGCCAGTTCCTCCTCCACAGCTCACTGGTCGTCACCTGCATGTGTGGCCGTAGGGGACAGCATTGAAACAGCGACAAAGCAAAGGAAAGTGCCGGCCCAGAGCTCTGCAGGGCCAGAGCCTCCCGAGGCGAGGGCTTTGCACCCACCTTCACCCTGATGGAGTTCGGCCTCCACACTGACACGGAGGCTGAGGCTGGCAACGAGGCCAGCCCCGCCTCACCTCAGCCTGCAGGGCAGCTGGGACAGACGGGAATTTTAGGAAATAGATACATTTGGCAAATAGCCTTCTCCAGTCAAATGGGATGGAATAAACATAATAGTTATGCAAACATGGAACTGGGTCTGTAATCAGCCAACAACTTTCGCCAAATTACCTTCTGAAACTAAGAGTCTAACCACGTAGTCACAAAAGAGCCTGGCATTAGGAGTGTGCATGCGCGCGCGTGTGCACGTGCGTGTGTGCACGTGCGTGTGTGTGGAGCACAGCCCTGGATTTCAGGCAGGGTGCAAACGTATTCAGACCGAGGCTAAATGGTCAGAAGGTCAGGAGCCCGTGTCTTTTGCTCCTGATGCTAGAGCACGCAGCCGGGCGTCTGCCAGCCCCTCTGCTCTCAGCGCTGAGGCCTCCGCTCCCTGGTTTGGCGCCCACACTGGCAACTCTCCTGGTCTCCTCACTCAGGCTGGGCATTCACAAGGCACCAGGCTCCTCAGACTGGGATCCAGTGACCTTCTCACCAGCCCTCTGGACACTCCTTCCCAACGTCAGGCACCGCGAGAGGTGTTTGCACCCGTGATCTCGTCTCATCTTTGTGAAGGTCTCCATGACAGCAAGGCAACGTTGTCAGCAAAGCAAAGCTGCCATTCCTTCCCAAGGTCTTGTTTCAATTGTTTGTTTTAATTGGTTACACATGACAACAGAATGCATTTTGATAAATTGTATACAAATGGGGTACAACTTTTCATTTCTCTGGTTGTACACGATGTAGAGTCATCTGTTTGTGTGAGCATACGTGTACATAGGTAATGATGTTTGTCTCATGCCACCATCTTCCTTCCCCCCACCCACTCCCCTCCCCTCATGTCCCTCTACACAATCCAACGCTCCTCCATTCTTCCCGTACCTGCTTCCCCTGCTCTTATGTATCAGCATCCACTTATCAGAGAAAACATTTGGCCTTTGGTTTGGGGGATGGGCTGATTTCACTTTGCATGATGTTCTCCAACTCCATCCATTTATCTGCAAATGCCATAATTTTATTCTTCTTTACGACTGAGTAATTTTCCATTGTGTTTATATACCACAGTTTCTTTGTCCACTCATCTATCGAAGGGCATCTAGGTTGGTTCCATAATTTGGTTTTTGTGAATTGAGTTACTATAAACATTGATGTGGCTGCACCACTGTAGTATTCTGATTTTAAGTCCTTCGGGTATAGACCAAGGAGTGGGATAGCTGGGTTACATGGTGGGTCCATTCTAAGTTTTCTGAGGAGTCTCTATATTGCTTTCCAGAGTGGCTGCACTGATTTGCAACCCCACCAGCAATGTATGAGTGTAACTTTTCCCCCACATCCACACCAACACCTATTGTTGGCATTCTTGATAGTAGCCATTCTAATTGGGGTGAGATGAAATCTTAGGGTAGTTTTGATTTGCATTTCTCTAATTACTAGGGATGTTAAACAATTTTCATATATTTTTTGATCATTGTATATATTCTTCTGTGAAGTGTCTGCTCAGTTCCTTAGCCCATTTATTGATTGAGTTATTTGTATTTTTGGTGTTACATTTTTTGAGTTCTTTATAAATTCTGGAGATTAGTGCTCTATTTGAAGTGCATGTGGTAAAGATTTTCTCCCACTCTATAGGCTCTCTCTTCACATTATTGATTGTTTACTTTGCTGAGAAAAAGCTTTGGGAATCAATGTAACAAAAGAGATGAAAGACCTCTACAATGAAAATCACAGAACACTTAAGAAAAAAATTAAAGAAAACCTTAGAAGATGGAAAGATCTCCTATGTCCTTGGATAGGCAGAATTAATATTGTAAAAATGTCCGTACTACCAAAAGTGCTATACAGATTCAATGCAATTCCAATTAAAATCCCAGTGATGTAACTCATAGAAATAGAGAAGGCAATCATGAAAAATTATGGGAAAAATAAGAGACCTTGAATAGCCAAAGCAATCCTGGGCAGGAAGAGTGATGCAGGAGGTATCACAATACCAGACCTTAAACTCTACTATAGAGCAATAGTAACAAAAACGGCATAGTACTGGCACCAAAATAGACAGACCAATGGTACAGAATAGAAGACAGAGACAAACCCACAGAAATACAGTTATCTCATACTAGACAAAGGAGCCAAACACATACCATGGAGAAAAGATAGCCTCTTCAACAAATGGTGCTGGGAAAACTGGAAATCCATATGCAGTGAAATGAAATTAAACCCCCATCTCTGATCCTGCACAAAACTCAACTCAAAATGGATCAAGGACCTTGGAATCAGACCAGAGACCCTGCACCAAATAGAAGACAAAGTAGGCCTGAATCTCCAGCAAGTTGACTTAGGACCCGACTTCTTTAACAAGACTCCCATAGCCCAAGAAATGAAAGCAAGAATCAATAACTGGGATGGAGTCAAACCTTCTCAGGGCTTTTTAAAGCACCGCTACTGTAGTTTCAGGTTGGATGTTGCTGTGGTTGGATCTGAGGTCCCCCAGAAACTCTGTTATGCAGGAATGTTCAGAGAAGAGATGGCTGGATGGTGACCTAAGTGGTCCCTCTCAGTTTGATGAACAGACAGGTGGTGACCATGGCAGGGGGTCATGGCTGGAGGAGGCCAGCACTGGGGACCTTTAAGGGTGCTTCTGTCCTGCGGCCCACTCCCCCTTTCTCTGCCTACGAGCTGCCATGGGCAGAGCTGCTTTCCTCTGCTGGGCTTCCCCCATGACATCCTGCCTCACCTTGGGCCCGGGCTGTGAGGTGCCGTCTATGGACTGAGACCTCTGGAACCATGAGCCCCAAATGAACCTTTCCTCCTCTAAGCTGTCCTTGCTGGGTGTTCTGGTCACAGCCAGGCAGAGCTGATTAGCACAGAAACCTCTGTTTCTTCGCCTTCCTGCTTGCGGCTCAGGGAGGGAGAAGCGCTTGACTCCTTGAAGGCAGGCTCAGCATTTTCCAGGCCTTGACCACCTAGTCCTTTATCACGGGGGTCCTTCCAGACTCCATTCTCTCTCTGGTTAATTCTGTCAAAGTCCCGAGGGTCGTTTGCCAGTTTCGAAGTCTGATAGAGCCGGGTGGCCCTAACTGGTGCTCTCTCTCGCTACTCTCCAATGTCCTTTGGTTGCTGATGTTGTCATTATTTACTGTGCGGCTGAATGGAGAAGCACCTCACTACATCCTGAGTGCTTGTCACACAATACTGGCAACTGAGTTTCACTATGAGGCATGAAGTGCCAGGTGCTGTGCTAAATCCTGCTCCACAAATCACTGAGCCCTACAGCCCAAGGGGGAATCAGGCAGAAGAGGAAGCAGAGACCCGAAGCTGGTCAGGGCCCCCCAGCCAGAGCAGGCCCTGGCGTCCGTCAGGGCCCCATTCTGCCGTGCCCGGCTGTGGCCCTCACCTCGCTGGGCTGCTGTCCGTCGGCCTGCCGTGGTTCGGGTCTGGAATGTCCCCCACATCTTGAGGCCCTGGTCCCCAGGGCAGTAGTGTGGAGTGGGGTTTTGGGACACCGATGGATCCTGGGGCTCTGACGTGGCTGTGAGTTAACCCAGGGGACTGAAAATCCCATGCGTCGTTAGGAGGCGTGGGAAACCTGTGGCTGGGGCTCAGTGGAGACTGCGGGTGGCGGGGGGCTGCTCTGGGAGGACAGACCTCACCCGCGCCCCCTCCTCCCTGCTACCCGCTGACATGAACTGAGCAATTTCCTTCCACCATAATGTTCCGCTTCACTCAGGACGACAGCGATGGAACCCGCCCACCGTGGACTGAAACCATGAACCAAAACGATCTCTCCCCTCTCCGTTGCGTATGTCGGGTATTTGGGTCACCGTGACAATAAAGTCGACTAACAGGACCTCCGGGGATCGGGTTCCTGTCCATCCCAACAAGGACCTTGTCCCCTGTGAAGTCATTCTCGTTGTGCTGACTGTCCGCAGGACAGGCCAGCATTGGAATTGCCCGACCTTGTGCTTCCCCGTCATGGGGACAGGTTTATTCTCTAAATAAACGCAGATTCCCTTGTCACCTGTGCTGTGTCACTTTACAGCAGTAGAGGTCATTTTGTCTTTTAGGAAAGTGCCTCAAATTGGTGTCAGTGGCAGCGGCGAGAGCAGGTGGATGTGCCTGGCAGATTGCTCTGCATTTCTCATCTCGTCTGCTGACCTGGAAAGTCCCTCTTCTTGCCACCCTTGACCTCTGACACCGGCAGTGGGCCTGGGTTTCACGAGGACTAACCCCCTTTGGTAGTTGATTGGTTTGGATTTTGAAGCCTAAGCTGTGGCTTCTGAGGAGATGCCCTCACCACCTCTGCCTGCGGGTGTCCCAGCAGGCTTGGGGACATGGAGCCACACCCAAAGGAACTGGGAGGGGCAGGTCAAAACTTGAGGGTGCACAGGATGAAGATTTGATCTTCAAATCTTTGGGCAATTCTCCCCACCTGAGTCCACCTGTTCACCTAAACGGGCAACGGTCCCCACGCATCAGGCTTTGCTTAGAATGAAAACAGGGAAGTGGAGGCTTGGAGAGGAAGCCAGAGGCTGAGACTGGATTTGCTTTCTTTTCTGCAGACGCAGCATGGCTTCCTCGGTGGCCTCTGGGTCCTCTGCCAGTGGCATCTTTGGCTTCAGCTCTTGCGTGAAATAGTCGGGAAAAGCACTTGCTCATCTGTCCAGCGCTTCCTGGGGTCTGAGCGGCTCTGCGTGGCCCATGGTGACCGTGAGCTCTCAGGTGTCACGCGCTTGGGGAAGTGAGCACAGGGTCTGGCCATCTGGCAACAGAAGAGCCACCCTGCACTCTGGGGGTGGGTGTCTGTGCGCTGCCGATGCGGCAGCTCTCTCCTCCCCACCTGGGGTATGGTCAGGACACACGAGGTCGCCTGGGACCGAGGAAAGGTCCGGGTTCTTCCGCTCTTGTCCTCAAGTCCCTCCAGTGAGATCTGGGTGGCACAGCTGCGATCCCACAGGCCAGCGGCCAGCTTGTCCTTGAAGCCAGTGTCCTTCTCAGAGGGAGTCACCGCCGGGGGTCACAGATGCCAACGTTGGGCCGCTATGCTCGGCTTCCCCTGCTCTGCGATGGGTGAATGCATAGGAAACAGGCTTCGACGGGCACCTACCATTGGCGGTGTTAGGATCCCCTGGGGGTCTTGCAGTGTATTCCCCACGACTTACCGAACGGCATCTCCTCAAGCCCAGCACGTTGGGCCTAGTTTGACATGACAATGGAAGCTGTATTACTGAAATCAGACGGGAAGAATGTGCTGCCCGCAGGCTGTCCTGCCTGCCGCCTGGGCCTGCCCTGGCAGGTGTCCGTATGGGTGAGTCACCGTCGTGTGTCTGTGACAAAATGCCTGAGGTCGATAACTTAAGAGAGGAAATGTTACCTTGGCTCACTGTTGAGCGGTTTCAGTTCATGGTCGCTGGCCGTTGCTATGGGCCCATGGTGAGGTATCCTGGAGGGGAGCACAGGGGAAGCTGAGCTGCTCCCCCATGGCGGCCAGGAAGCAGAGAGAGGAAGGGGCTGTGACGAGAGGTCCCCTGCAAGGGCGTGCCCCAGTGACCCGCTTCCTCCCATTAGGCCCCGTGCTAAAGGTTCCACCCCACAATGGTGCCTCCAGCTGGGACCACGCCTTCCACCTGGGGGTCTGGGCACGGTTCAGATCCAAACCGTAATGCGTCTTTCCTGCAGGGTCTGCAGCGCTGGCTGCTCTGCGTTCTAGCTCCCAGCTGGCGTGTGGCTCCCAGCGGTGGGCTGGACCCGGGGATCCGCACGCCCTGTGCTGGGCCAGCCCGTGTGCGGCCGTGTAGTCCATCCTGCCCCAGGTGAGTGTTCCCCGCGCCCTCTCCAGCTGACCTGAGGATGGACAAAACCCACTGAGAGGAGAGAGGCAGGTCGCCCCATCCCAGGAGGGAGGGACCACCACCCTTCTAGCATGGACAGGCAGCTGGGACTCTGGGGGTCCAGGCGCCCAGTGGGGTGCAGGACCGAGCGGCTGACAGTGCTGCTGGGGGCCGCGTGGGGGGCTGCACACCACTGTCAACTTGGGTCTTCAGACTTGCGATTGTGTTTTTCACTCGTGCCACAGCAAAAATCAGCACTGAAAGTTGCTGCAGACCTGGAGCCTGCTGGGTAAGGGTGTCCTTCTGCCTCTGTGGGGTGGGATCCGAGGCAAAGGGTTCATCAGAACCACAGGCAGAGGGCACGTGCGTGAACTCCCAGGGGCGCCAGGGCCCGGCCTCCTGGCCAGCAACTTCCCTGCCAGGCTGGGGAAGGGCTCCCAGGAGGCTTTGCTGCACTCTGGAAAGCCGAGGTGGCGCGACGTATCTTGGATAACGAGACAGTAAAACTGTCTTTGGCAAACGACTTCGTAACCTGGCCTCACAGAGAGGCCTGGGCGTAACAAGGTCCTGCAAAAAGACTCTTGGAAAATGATACATTGTTACAGGAAAGAGGAAATGTAGCACACACAGAGGCAGAGTTAAAACTTTACACTTTACTGTTATGTATAACTAATTGGAACAAATAAAAATGTACATACTATACATTGAACAAATTAAATGTCAGTTTTTTATTACTATAGTTCATGCTAATAGCGGGCCTTTCAGGTGTTCAGGAATTTCTTTGGCTAACATTCATTGCAAAAGTACCAGATGGTGTGTAAATCTAGAGTTGAATTTGAAGGGATCCCCTAATATGTATACTATCTTTTAATCTGAAATATTAAATAAACCATGATCTTGAAAGTGCCACTATATTTTAATCTCAGCTATGCATTTCTAAGAAACCTTTCTTCTAAATTCGCGTCGTAGGAGTTTCTGAAACTATATCCCCAGGGACCAGTTCCCTGTGTTGGGGATGTCGGAGCTCATGACAGTTCCTCTCAACCTCTAGCACGCACTTGAGAGCAAAGAATCTCAAGAGGACCAGCACTCTGCAGGACCTGGATTCTTAGGAACAGACCAGCCCATCACCAGGTCAAGAGGGGTCAGGCTGTGGTGAGTCTCGCTGCTTCCCGCATGACACGGCGCTCTGCTGGCCCTTCCAGCCATCCCCAGGTCCCTGACTCGTGCAAATCTCTTTGCTCATTGTCTGTCCAAAAGGCCCCTGATGGACACGTCCAAAGGCATATGACTCATAGAAAATATGAACAGATCCGAACACGCCTGCGCTTCAGGAAAGAAACAAGAGCTTCTGTATCTTGGTAAATCGATCATTCCTGACTCTTTTCCAAAGTCACACAGAACTGATTTCTTCAGAAAAATTTCCCCCTTTCCCATCTGGATTCTGCTTCAGCTTTTGAACAAGTCCCCATGTAAATGTCTTGGGCCACGATTACTACAGAGAAAACAGCGCTGGGGTTGGATGTGTGTCCCCCTGGGGCGCAGGTGCAGTGGGCCTGGTCTCCAGTGTGGGGCATGGAGGCGGTAACCTTTAAGAGCTGAGCCTCTATGGGAAGTGTCAGGTCATGGGGCTCCGCCGCAGGAAGGGGTTAATGCTGTCTCGCCGGTGGGCTATCTCTGGAGAGAACTGGTTGTCTGAAAGAGAGGTCATGCCCGCTGCTTGCCCATAGCCCTTTCCTTTCCACTTCTCAGCTTCTTCGTGATGCAGACAACCGGCTCTCTGCCAGGACCCCAGCCCTGTGCTGTTTGGACCTTCCAGGCAAATAATTGTGAACCAAGTAAATCTTTTTTTTTTTTTAATACATGACCCAGCCTCAGGTGTTTTATTACAGCAACACAAAATGAACTGAGTCACATCAGTTCATAAACAGTGGTGTGGGCTAAACTCCATCTGCTGGTCAATCATTTTTACCAGACTCTTGCAGAGACTGTGCTCATACCTTGGTCTATACCCAACTTGTGAGTTCTGGAAGGCTAAGGCCACACACCGTGAGATACTCTGTTCTCTCCCTACATGGGGAGCATCTGCAGCTTCAAAATCAGCATCCTCGTGGGTGTGGGTGGCCTTCTGATGTGCGTGGAGCAGTGCTCTCCTCAAGACAGGGGGTTTGCTGCTTTTCCTACTGTGGGCACTGGCAGGAGCCTGGGGACTCCATCTGGATGCTGGCACTCGGCAGGGGACCCTCAATCCAACTTAAGCTCAGCATCCAGAAAGCTCCTGCACCGACGTCACCTCCTGATGCACGATCTCACTTGCAGCTAGAGGGACCATGCCAGCCCTGAAGGAGCTCCATGACCACCACCCGCCCCACCAGCAGCCCCGGTTCTGCTCTGTGACGGCTGATGGTGCTCCTCCTGCCGACCCCACTCACTGCTCCCTCAGGACCCAGGTCAGCACCTGTCAAGCTGGGCAGGTCCTCCTGGCATTTCCCACCCCACGGGGCCTGGGGGTGACGCTGGCTGCAACCTTCTACCTCGCTCTTCACATCAGGAGGAAACCACTGAAGGGCATCAAGGTTCCGGCATGCCCTGCAAGTTCATGCCAGCTTCTGGAAAGAAGAGCCACCGGCTCACCTGCCAACAGCAGCTCGACCCAGAAGTCCTCCTTCCTGTGCCTCCTCCTTCTCTGAACTTCGGACTTGCCTCTGCCTTAGAGCTGAGCGGCTGGGGCAAACCAGCCATTTCCTCCTGCCCTGCCCAATGCAGGATGCCCTCCTGTTACCCAGCACCCTGTGCGGAGCTCTGCAGACCTCGGGGCTGCCTCTGCGCTACCCCGAGCGTGCAGACCCCACCATGCCCTCTGTGGCCCCGGGACGGTTCCCATGTAGAGTCAAGGCCAGCATGGAAGAGACGTGCTCACGAGGCAGCATGACCCAGAGCCACAACCCAGGAAGGTCCTGCTGAAGACAGACGGCAGCCATGGAGCGGCCCAGGGGCTTCGGAGTGGCGGTGACGCCTACCGCACTGGCCCGGATGGCTCTGCTGGGAGTCGGGGACACACATGCTCCTGGAGGGCACTGTGAGAGAGAGTGGCTGCTGGGTTTGCTGGTGGAGGCACGTGGTGCAGAAGGTGGTCACTGAGTGAGCGGCCGTGTCAGAAGGCCCGGACCACCTCCGGGCAGCCAGCAGGACAGTGAAGACTCGCTTGGGGGTCACCGAACATTGTTATCACGCAGGGTTCCTCACTTTCCCTTCACGGTGTCCTGGGACATCATCCAACTGCCCTTATGGTTCTGTAGAGAGGCACGCACGCTCAGAACAGCCCTCCACACACTCACTCACACACATCATACACACAGGGGAGTACGTTCGATGTATGGACGCACGGCATTGCGAACAGCAGTGATTTTTATTTATTTCGGCTTTTAAATTTAAAATCCTCAGATTAGTGCAATATAATCTGTTTATTTGGGTGTTTAAGTCCAAGTTCTGTGCTTTAGACCCAGGTGGCTGTAAGTCACACGTGCTTCCGAAACAAAATCTCTCAGCCTTTCTACAAACCGTGTTTGTTCTTACTTTAACCTCTTCCAAAGAAGTGCTCGCAAACATTCTGGACATCCAAGGTCATGCTACTCCGAGAGGGGGCACGTGGATCAGGACAGATGTGATGGGCATTCTCCCTTCTATTTGTTATTCCCCTCATCTTATTGTGGCAATTCTGAATTCTTTAGTATAAAGAGAATCAAGAGCAAAACTATCTACATTCTGGGGTTAAGAAGACCAGTGGGACCTGGTAACCCAGCTGTATATACAGGATATAAATCTATCTGTACTTCAGATGTACATAGTTAATGGTAACCTATTCATTATAAATAGTAGGTTTAACTTAGATACTACAAAAATAATCATTTTGGATGGGCACATGCAATCTGGTACACTTAAACCTATTTATAAAACACGTTTTTTTTAATTTTATTTTTTGCTTTTAAGTATAAATGTTGCTATTTAGCCACTAGCTCAGTGATTTAAATGCAAACCCCAAAGTCCCCAGTTAAAAGTATAAAATCTGCTTCTACCCACTGTGGCACCCTGCTTCAAGTGTTCTTCTCCTATTAGTAAAGTCTGGATGGTTTTGTTGCAGGTGAAATACAGGCACACATCCTGTCTCCCAGTTAGCAGACACCCCTCCAGAGTCAAAGCGACCTTTGTGCCACATTTTTAAAGTATTGCAAACAGTAGGTGCCCTTAGGAGGCCCCTCTGGGCTTTGATGCTCTCCTGGAGTGGACCTGACCAAGCCTCCTCCTCACGCCTGGCCTGCTGCCGCAGGAGGACCCTGCACGGCCCAGGCTCAGCGGCCTGCAGAGCCATCTGCAGAGGCAGACGGTGTGGCCACAAAAGGCTCATTTTGCTTCTGATCCTCCTTCAAACCGGCCGCCTGGTCTGTGATGGAGGAGAAGGACAGTTGGTCATGCTCCATAATGTGAACTTGATCTTCGTCCTTGTCCTTCTTCACGTAGAACATTTTTCTGAATTTCTTCAGCTCATGCAGCTCACAGAAGGTTTCCAGGACCACCAACATAGCAATGAGGCCAAGCAGCAGGTAGCCTGCACGAGAAGGACAGCATTTCAGTGTGACCCGGTCACAGGCGAACCCAGAAACCCGTCGGACCTCCCACCCCTGCCACAGAAAAGTTACAGAACAGGTTGACAAATTTCTAGGAGAGTTTGAAGACCAGGGCTCAGCGAGGAACTGCACAGGAAAGGAAATGCAGATGGTTTACCCTCCGCCAGCTGGGATTGTTTAGAATCACAGGCTGCAAATTTTGAGGGGAAAAAATCAGAGAGCTTGGTGCCAATATGGTGTGACTTTAGACCAACAACACGGATGCTCCTCCAAGTGTGGCCTTCGCCATGAGGCCTCCGCCTCCGCCGTATCTCTCAGGTTCACAAAAAGCCTGTGGCATGTTGGGACCGCTTGCCATTCACCGTGGGCACATTGTCAAGCATGCAATATCCTCATTGTTATTCCCACTATACAGTTAGTAGTTTAGTAACAGAAATTACATTTTAAGCTAAATTAAAATTCCACCAACTTGGAAGATTGCGTAAAAAGCACGTCCACATTGTAGCAAGAGATAAATGCTATGCAAAGATTCACTACTACGTGGAAAATGGGAGAAGGGAAACTGTTGGACAAAGCGAGAAGCTGATTCGTGCAAGAAAAGAGTATAGTTAGTGGGGATCATCAGAAATAGGTACTTCCCTAAGTCGAGAAAATGAACATCAGATAATCATCTGTTATGTGAAAAAAAGTTAAGATAATGTTTATTTTGCTGTCAAATTCACAGACAGAAAAAAAAAAAAAAAAACCCTTATAACTCTATTGGCCAAGGCCACCCTAGGAGGACTGAAACTACTTGGCTCATGACCGTGTGGACCCATAACAGCATTTGGAGAGCTCCAGGTCATTATGTTCTGTGAGTCACAAAAAAGGCATATTCCAGTAATCCCACTTCTTGGAAATACATTAAAGTTCAAAAAGTATTTTGAAATAAGTGTCCACTGTAAAGTTATTTATAACACTCCCAAATTAGAAGCCACCTGAAGAGTCAACACCAGAGACAGGGAGAGGTGACAGCATGGCCCCCAAGCGAACCACAGACTCCACAGGTAACACAGGACACGAGAAGCCCTGTGGAGACACGGCTGTACCTGCCCAGCTGCCTGGCAACCCAGCGCGGCCGGTGCCCTGGGGATGCGTGAGCCAAGCCTCTGTTCCTGGTAAGCCCACAACTGAATGGAAATGTTGAAACAGACACAGTTCAACTAAGCATCCCGTGGCGTTAAGATGAGAAGACAGGCCAGGTGCATACAAGTGCCTGAGTTTCTACTCTGATTGCCTAGAAGCCACGGCTGGAGCGAGTCATGAATTGGAAGATTCTGGAGGAGGCAGAAATGGGAACTGTGTACCCATCACGACTCCACAACTGTGCATCCTGGGAAACAGGGAAGGCTCACACAGAGCAAGCAGCTTCTCCAAACGGGTGACTACATTTTCCAGGGTATTACATTAAATTTAAAACTGAAATTATTTAAAAATTTTGAGTCACTGGCCATTCGATTTTTTTTTGGGTGGGGAGTGGTACTGAGAATTGAACTCGGGGCACTATAGCCCCAGCCCTATTTTGTATTTTATTTAGAGACAGGGTCTCACTGAGTTGCTTAGCTCCTCGCTGTTGTTGAGGCTGGCTTTGAACTCGAGATTCTCCTGTCTCAGCCTCCCAAGCTGCTGGGATTACAAGCGTGCACCACCATGTCCGGCTTGAATTTTCATATCTATTTGATTTTCCCCACATAAAATTCTGAAAACATTTAACATTGGGTAACTTCTTCGAAAAGAACCAGATGGACAAATGAGATAAATGACCACTTTAAGAATTTCCTGGTAAACGGTGGCGGGCTCTACCTGAGGCCTCACTTCCTGTGCTTGCTTAATAAAGCAGAGCAACTTACTTCATTAAAAGTTGGTTATCAAGCATGTTCTGTGGGGCTTACTTTTACACCTTCAGTATAACGCCTAAACATTATTGATCAGCGATTGTAAGGTGCCAGGGGAAAACAATGAGGTAGTAAGGGTTGTGCAGAAAGAGTTCGATGGGAATCGTGGAACAGAACAGGACGGGAAGGTGGTAAGAATGGAAAATCAGCTTCTCCACCAGCAAGCGCCTGAGTGCTCGCGGCTGACCGGGGAGCACTCACACGTGATCCCGATCTTGTAGAGCTCTCGGAACTTCTGATTGTAGCCCTCTCCAGGAACGTAGTCCCCGAGGCCGATAGTGCTCAGGGAAATGAAGCAGAAATAAAAGGATTCCAGGAAGTTCCAGTCATCCTCCAGGACGGAGAAGACGGCGGCCGGGATGAAGAAGAAGCAGGACACGGTGACGAACCCCAGCAGCACAGCGTGGACGATGGCCACCACCTGCTTGGAGAAGCCCCAGCGGATGTGGAAGTAGAGGACGGGTCTGCGGGTGACATGCACAGTGACGCGCTGGACCACGGCCGTCAGGAACAGGAGGGTGAAGGGGATGCCGATGACAGAGTAGATGATGCAGAAGGCCTTGCCTCCGTCAGACAGGGGAACCGTGTGGCCATAACCTGCAGGGAAAGGCCGACAGGTGAGTGGAGGCCGGGAGTGGGAGGCAGGGGTCTGCTCTGGGACTGGGTGCTGAGGATGGAACCCAGGCCTGGCAAAGCTCTACCACTGAGCAACATCCCAGGCCCAGAAGAGCAAACATCTTTAAATGACACGTGTCTGTTGTCTGCCCTCATCCCTCAAATGGGAGAAGTGGGAGACTCTGGGTCTGGCACTGTCAGGTCAATAGGATCCATTGGTGGAGGCCAGACTCCTGGGAGGCCCACCGCTCTGTAAACGTGCCTCCGGCTCAGGACTTGCCGTCAGGTGGAACAGGAGGAGCCGCACTGGGCCGCAGAGCAGGAGGAAAGCTGAGCGCGGGACCCCCGTGCCCAGCGCTGAGGCACCCCTCTGCTCCCACAGGACCCTCGGCGTCACACCCCGTCCACCCACTTTCCAAACACATGACTCACCGGACGTCCGACCTGAATGACAGACAAACAAAGGTGTGTGTGGAGAACCAGCCCACAGAGCACAGTGGCGGGCGGGACGGACTCCACCAAGATAGGGACTCCAGCCCAGGGCGGAACGGAGGCCAGAGCTCGCGGTCACGGGTCCAGCCACGCTTCTGAGGTGTCCCGCCCATCACCCTGCTGCCAGGCACACTCGGACACCTGCTTTCCCCCTTGGCATTCCAACCATTCAAAGAATGTCTGCCACCAATTCCCAAAGAAGCATTAAAACCATTAGGACCGTGGTCACCGAGTACCAGCTTCACTTCCCAGATCTCAGTCACTCCCACGTCGCCAAACAAGGGACTCTTCCTCCAACCCATGCTAACAGGAGGCAACCCTGCCAGGCCCAGGGCTCCTGGGTTCTAGGAGCTCATGAGCAGGTCACCAGACAGCCCCAGCATGTCCAAACAAGTCAGCTCAGGACACTTGGCCAACTAGGTGCATTTTTAAAAAATGAAATCAGACTCTGAAAAAAACTGATCTGTGAATATATTGAAAAGTGGTTTCAAAATTGAATCTTGAAAATCTGTCTTGCTCAACTGTACATCCCAATTCTCTGCTTCATGCCTGAGGTCCAGGTCTATGTGGTTATTCCTTGATTATTGATATTATTATCATTAGGACCTAGGGATTGATCCCAGGGGTGCTTTACCACTGAGTTACATCCTGAGTTTTTACTTTATTTTATTTTCTATTTTGAGACAGGGTTCAGTTGCGCAGGCTGGCTTCAAACTAGTGATCCTCCCATCTTGGTCTCCCGAGTGGCTGGATTCCAGATGCGGAACACCACGCCCACCCAGCCACTTCCTTGACTGTTCTTAATCGGCTGCCCCAGGGGCGCAGTTGAGTGAACGGAGTTCTCCTTGTCCTCTGGAATCATATGCAAACACGTTCATCCAGCCACACGAGCATTTCTGTGTGGAGGCTCCAGAGCTGAGGTTCTCAGAGGAGGACCATGACCCTGGTGGTTAGGAACCACTGCTTGAGCCTCGCTTTCTGAAGCCGTCCAGTCCACGTCCGCCCAGCAGCACCAGGGAGGCCACGTCTAACTCTGAGCGTGACATTCAGAGAGGACAAGGGCAGGCTGCAGCACTGTTAGCCAGCTTTGCCTCTCTGTCCTCAGGGCGGCTTAGAGGAGGAAAGGTTGTTTTGGGGCTCGAGGTTCAGAGATCTCAATCTACAGACGGTCAGCTCCGTGGCTCTGGGCCCAAGGTGGGCAGCACATCAGGGGGCAGGGCCTGGGGCAGGAGAGCTGCTCGGCGCTTGGCAGGGTTGGGACGCAGAGAGAGGAAGTGCAGAGGGGACACAGGACAGGCGCACCCTTCTAGACTGCCCCAGGGCCCGCCTCCTCCAGTCACCCCCACCTGACTTCAGTCACCACCCAGCCTCTCCCACGAGGACGGCCTGACTCAGTCACAGCTCACGGTCCAAACCCTCACCTCTGAGCACGCCTGCATCAGCGGGAGTTCCTGGGGTACACCTCACCTTCGACCCCAACAGCACACACAATCAGGTGAATGACAGTGACAGTCTGCCAGGTAACATGCGGGTGGCATAAGGAAGCAGGGAAATGTGAATATTTCAATTTGTGGAAAAAGAATGAGACTTGTCATAAACAAAGCCACCCATGTCACAGAAACATGGGGACAGGGGAAGCTGGGATTCCATCGGGCACTGAGGAAGGTGTTCTGATGATCAGAGGTGCATGGAAATAGATTCCAGAAGCGGAATCCTATCTGACAGTAAGGAAGCCAGCTGCACAGCAGGGCACCCATCCGTTAGGAGCCGGAGCCGGACAGCACAAGGAGGTAGGTCCCGGCTCCAAAGCTGGCGGGCAGCGGGCTGCGAGGGATGGACTCGGCTTGGCAGGGATTTTGTAGAGGAAGCCCACGAGGAGCTGAGTCTGTTGGCAAGAAGCTTTAAGTCCATGATCTGATTCCTTTTTTCTTTAGCAACACTTTTAAAAAATTAGCTTTTCTATAAGTGTGACACACCTATGTCACACAGCCCACCTCTGTCCCCATCTGTCCCAATAAATGGCATGAGCCTAGCAGGGGGTAAAAAGTAAGGAAATATTCAGTTTTAAAATATTTTAAGATATCATAATTTTAACTCGATATTTGATAGGCCATTTCACTAAAATGTCAACTAAATCTCATTGACTCAAATATTGTCTCCAAGCAGCAAATAGAATCCTGCGAGACTTCAGGCTCTCTGCACAGTGGCGTTTTGTGCCTGTGATGGAGTCCCACCAGGAGACTAAGAATCGCCAGGGTGCAGACCTTCACTCAAGCCATTTTCTCCTCCTGATGTTTGCATAAGTCATTTTTGCTAAAGGAAAGTAAAGGTAAAAGGCACCCCTCACCTGTGTTGTCCACACTTCCCACGCCGGTCACACTGGGAAAGCACCCTTTGCCCTGACCACACAGCGGCTGGTTTGCAAAAGAGCCCGACGGAAGCTCTCAGCCAGTTGGACACTCAAGCTCAGCCAATGGAATGTCCACATAAACCGTGAAGCAAAGCTCATGTTTTTTAAATCTTATAACCATATTTTAAATCTTATAATTGTCTTAAAATTACAAACAATAAAAAATTTAGCAAGATTTAATAAACCGGGCACATGTGGGGTTCATTACATTTTCCTAAGGCTATTTGTGTATAACAAAGTTGGCTGAAACTTACTCCCAGACCTCAGTTAGGTCCTGGGATGAACCTCCCACAAAGTCCATGTTCTCGTGGTGTTGGCTCCTGCTCCCCGGCAGCTGGGCTCCCCGTTATGGCTACACCCCTGGGGGCCATGCATGAGGGTGGATGTGGCCAGCAGTCTCCTTCCTACACAACGCAGCTCTAAACACAGCAGCCTGACACTCTGTCCCCAGCGCTGACCTGCTAACCCAATTAGCCACACCAGACATGGGCCTTCTGGTTGTTCTGATCTCGAGTCCTCCTGATGACGTCCAAGACAGAGGACCTCTGTGGCTTCTTTGGTGCATCAGAGCGAGTCACTGATCAGCAATTTCTCCACCTGCATCAGATGCTTTTGAAAGGTGCAGTTGACCGTGGCCTATGGCCTTGAACATATAATACTCTCATTATCTTGCATTAATTATGATGAGGAACCATGTACGGGTTCCTCATTAAGTTAACTTTATACAGGTTAAATAAAAAAAGCAAACAATGAAAACTGAGAGAAGATTTCAGCCTCTGGAAGCCCCCTGACAGGATCAGGTATAAAGCTCTTCATCTGTGACTAGACCTGCTTGGCCTTGGGGATGTTAGAGGTCTCCCTGAGGGAGGCCAGGCTCTCCTCCACATCAAAGCCCCCAGGATTCTGTTCTACAGCCAGAGGTAACCCTGGGGCTGTGGGCCTTAAGTCCAAAGGCCTGAGCGCCTTGAAGGGAGGAGAAGGCTCACCGTCCAGCTTCACAAAGGCGTGGAACTCGCCTAAGCCACACAGGCACCCACCTGTCTCTCCAATTCAGTTTTTGGGGGGTGGGGAGAGGGTACCAGGGATTGAACTGAGGGGCACTTGACCCCTGAGCCACATCCCCAGCCCTCTTTTGTATTTTATTTAGAGACGGGGGTCTCACTGAGTTGCTTAGCTCCTCGCTATTGTTGAGGCTGGCTCTGAACTCATGATCCTCCTGCCTCAGCCTCCCAAGCTGCTGAGATTACAGGTGCACACCACTGCCCTTGGCTTCCGATTCATTTTGAGAGGTGAGGTGGCTAAGCGTGTGAGAAGGGCAACTCTCGATTCTCCAGCGTCCCCATCACCAGGCCATATTTGATGACCGGGAGACACACAGACTCTTCCAGCTCCACCCGGCAGCCCTATCGGCCAACAAAGCTTTGGGTTGAAGGGCTCACTCCTGGTGCGTCCTGCACGGCGATCCTTACTCCAGGATAAACGCTGCCTTTGCTCATGGGTGGCTTGGTGGGCAGGGCTCACAGGTGCTCCTGGTGACTGGAGCCCTGGCACGGCTCTTGGCATCTACAGCTGTCAGCACCCCCCACCCCACCCTGGTGTGTCAGCACGCGGCCATGCCCACAGCCCTATCGTGTGTCTGTCACACAGAGAGCCACCTTCACCCTGGGACGTGCGTGGGAAGAGAGTCAGAAGGCGACCCGAGCCCGAGTACGGCAGGAGACAGCACGCCAGGGAGGAGTCGTGTCTTCTTCTAGTGTGGCCTTTTCATTCTTCCAAAAATGTCTTCCCTCTCCCTCCCTCTGGACCACGTAAGCATTTTAGTGTTAGGACAAGAGTGAAGCAAGGTTGAAGGAGTCCACAGAGACAGAGACCTGGTTCCTGAGCCCACCATCTTGAGAAGGCTCCTGATCCACTGAGCAAAGCTGCATTTCCTGTCTGCTAACACCCCAGGTGTGCTCCCTCCCGCGCAGGTGTGCTCTCCCCCCCCCCAAGGTGTGCTGCCTCCCCCCCAGGTCTGCTGCCTCCTCCCAGGTGTGCTGCCTCCCCCCAGGTGTGCTCCCTCCCGCCCAGGTGTGCTGCCCCCCCAGGTGTGCTGCCCCCCCAGGTGTGCTCCCTCCCGCCCAGGTGTGCTGCCTCCCCCCAGGTGTGCTGCCTCCCACCCAGGTGTGCTGCCCCCCAGGTGTGCTGCCCCCCAGGTGTGCTGCCCCCCAGGTGTGCTCCCTCCCGCCCAGGTGTGCTGTCTTCCCCCAGGTGTGCTGCCTCCCCCCAGGTGTGCTGCCTCCCCCCCAGGTGTGATACCTCCCCCCAGATGTGCTGCCTCCCCCCAGGTGTGCTGCCTCCCCCCCAGGTGTGCTGCCTCCCCCCAGGTGTGCTGCCTCCCCCCCAGGTGTGCTACCTCCCCCCAGATGTGCTGCCTCCCCCCAGGTGTGCTGCCTCCCCCCAGGTATGCTGCCCCCCCAGGTGTGCTCCCTCCCGCCCAGGTGTGCTGTTTTCCCCCAGGTGTGCTGCCTCCCCCAGGTGTGCTGTCTTCCCCCAGGTGTGCTGCCTCCCCCCCAGGTGTGCTGCCTCCCCCAGGTGTGCTGCCTCCTCCCAGGTGTGCTGCCTCCCCCAGGTGTGCTGCCTCCCCCTCCTGGTGTGCTGCCTCCCTCCCCCCAGGTGTGCTGCCTCCCCTCCAGGTGTGCTACCTCCCCCCAGGTGTGCTGCCTCCCCCCAGGTGTGCTCCCTCCCGCCCAGGTGTGCTGCCCCCCCCAGGTATGCTGTCCCCCCAGGTGTGCTCCCTCCTGCCCAGGTGTGCTGTCTTCCCCCAGGTGTGCTGTTTTCCCCCAGGTGTGCTGCCTCCCCCCAGGTGTGCTGCCTCCCCCCCAGGTGTGCTGCCCCCCAGGTGTGCTGCCTCCCCCCCAGGTGTGCTACCTCCCCCCAGGTGTGCTGCCTCCCCCCAGGTGTGCTACCTCCCCCCAGGTGTGCTGTCTTCCCCCAGGTGTGCTGCTTCCCCCCAGGTGTGCTGCCTCCCCCCAGGTGTGCTTTCAGGTTTGACATGATCATCCTGCAGCCATCGGGACCCTGGGGTTTCAGTTATCCTATGGTGAGTCTCCCCAGAGGGGCTCTGGAGGAGGGTTTTACAGTCTTGACGCAGGCACTTTCCAGGTGTGGAGGCCACCCTGACAATTCAGGATTGAAACCTCTCTTCCCCTGGGAACAGTCGGGCACCGCGCACAACCCCAGAGTTAATGACAAATGATGACAGAAGACGCTGCGTACTATTGCTGAATTTCCACCATGCCCCTGCCTCCTGCCAAACCTGCAAGTAGCGGATACAGTTCTTGCGACGACCGCACACTCAGCTTTAGACCAGAAGGCTAACGTCCTCAACTCTCGCGGTGGGTGAGGTGTGAGGCCGGCAACAGCCGTTCCATTTTGTTTTATGCCACCATGTACAAGATGACCTTCACTGTGCAAAACTGCCCCTTGTGAAGTTTTTCTTTTTTTTCCCCCTTTGCCCAGTGATATAACTTCTAAGAAAAACCTACTTTCAAGGGCTGAGTTGTTAAGAGTCAATTATTTCAGGAAAAGGAGACAAAGAGAAAACATAAATGTCCCCAGGCCTACTAATCAATAACCCTTTAATTTTTCAGAAACTGGAACACCTGGTGGTCTTCAAATAACAAAGTGTGGACCCAGGACTTGCTAATACTGTTCTCTAATCAAAAGAAGAATGACGCTTAATTTGCATGAAAATACCGTGTGTATCTAAAGGATTTCAAGCCTGCCCAGGAGAGTAAGGTCCTTACTAATCACTGGAACCAGGAACCTTCTGATGCAAGAGACGGGAAACACCCCCTGGGGGACAGAGGGCTGCAGAGTGGCTGGGTGCCAGCACGCACCCTTCCTGCCACTCTCCTCTCCCCCTGAAAACACCCGCTACGCACCTGAACTCCTGGGAAATGGTCATTAGGACAAGCTCTGGCCATCCCGCCCATCGGCCAACTTCTGAAGGAACCTGACTCCCTCCCACAGGGGCTGTGGTGTGGGCTAGAGCCCAGTGTTGGTCCCTGTCCCAGGAATCAAACGGAAGCCGCACTCCTCCATTCATAGGTACTCAGACCCCTGGGAGGAAACCCCTGGCCCGCTGCCTCTGCACCCGCACCCGGACCTGGACACCTTGGGGCAGAGGCTCCTGGAACAAAGGACACTTTTGTAGCATTAAAGCCTGGACAGGAAATGGGCTGATGACCAGGGACAAGTTGGAGCACATTCACATTTAGAGCGCTGGTTCCAGCTTCCAGTGGTTCGCCCGGGCGGGCGGGCGGGCAGCTCTCCCGGGAGTGGCAGCCAGTCCTCCAGAGGGGAGAGAGGGGCGTTTATCAAGGGTCTGCAGAAGCAAGCCGAGGGGACAGTTCCGACCCGCCAGAACAGCAGGGCCCTCGTTGGCGGAAGTTGGCGAGTCCCTTCCGTTGGACTTTGGTTTATTCACGTGGGCATTTACCGTCGCCCAGACCAGGGGCCTCCCTGTTCAGATTTTTTAAAATCATTTTTTAGTTTTACAGACTGCATTTTGATCCGTTGTACACAGATGGGGCACATCCTTTCGTTTCTATGGCTGTGCACGATGTGGGTTCATACATGGACACAGGGGCACGCTGTCTGTCTCATTCCGCCATCTTTCACACCCCTGCCCCTCTCATTTCCCTCTTGGTAATCTAAAGTTCCTCCACTCTTCTCTCCCCCACCCCCACCCCATTACATGTCATCATCCACTTACCAGGTTTTTAACCCTGAGAACCACATTTCCTGAACTTGAATCCTGGCTCTGCCTCCTCCTAGCTGTGTGGCCCTGAGGAGCATCCTGCCCTGGTTCCCTGTCTGTCTGTCAAAGGGGAACACCACTGAAACAGCAGGCACAGCAACACGGCGTGTCCCAGACCGTCCCACTTGAGGTCAGCTCTGCGGTCGCCCCTTGTGACCTTACTCTGCCCCCCCCCACCTTGGGATGACTGACACACTGACTGCTGGAACCAAATATGGCAGGAACAGAAACCCAAGAAACACTGACCCCCTGGCGGCCCTTGGTCACCCTCCGGGAGGCTCTTAGAACCTGCAGCAGATGAGGGTCTGCAGGCGACATCGACGTGTGGCCACGGACCCGCCAGTCCTAATGTCTAATTAAAAATAAAATCACGTTGAACTTGTAGGGAGAGTAGGCTGACTTAAGAGATTGCAGGGCTGGGCCTGGGAGATGGGGGCCGAGCGTCGCAGGTACATTCTGGAACAAGAAACAGAAAACAGGCCCGGGGACCCCACTTGCGCACAGCCTTCCGCCCGTGATCCCCGCATCTTCTTTCCTCCTGTGGAAGCCCCTGGGAACCTGGGGGTCTTTGTTGGGAGGGCAGGAGCCCCCTCTTCTCTGGTTACCTGCAATACACCTGAATTCTTTCCCGCCTGCGCTTGTCTCCCACGCACTGGCGTTTGAGCCATCAACAGATGGACGTGGGGCCAGAAGCACCACTTCCTGCCTCGTGCAGGGGTCCTGAGGACTAAAGGGAGGGGTCCAGGTGCTGCAGTGAGCACAGCAGAGCGTGCGGAAGGTAGAGGCTTCTGCCGAGGCTGCAGATGCCTGTCCCAAGGGTCGCCGAGGTGTGAAGCTCTACAGCGACCACGGCTCTGGGCCCTAGTCAGAAGCCCTCGGCTGCCCCGGGCTCTCCTCTGTACACAGCTTGGTTGTCCCTAAGCCTCTGGAGACACCTTCCACAACAATGGCTAGAGGCTATTAAAACAGCGTCGATAAAAACTGATAAAGAAAAATTCTGAGAAGTCCTAAATTTCACCAGAAAGGCTGGAGGGTGGAAGAGGCATAGGAAGTTAGTTAGCTGCAGGTGGAAGCAACAAAGAGTATTTATGTTGAAATCTCGACTGAACCGATCATTGTCGCCGCCAGTGCCACTACACCCTGACTTAATGTGTTACCACTATTGACCCCAACAATCCAGGAGCGATGGACGCTCCTCCTCAGGAGCTGCCCTCCCGTCGGGCCTCCCCGGCCTCACGCTACCCACCCAGATTGCCTACGGCCAACGTGGCCTTACTCACGCTTCATACGAACGCTCCGGAGCTGCGCCGTGAGCCGCTGCCCAGCCGCTGCTTAGCCCTGCTGCTGGGAGCTGTGGTAACTGTCCCCGGACTCAGTCCTTTCTTTCTGGCTAGCATCTGTAATGGCTCAGTAAACCCTTCTAGGTCAGACGTCCCTCAGTCTCAAGAGCTCTGGTTTAACACAATTAAAGGCCTGATGATGTTAGTGGATTCAAATCTACCTGCTCACCACTCAAAAGTCAGTACTCGGGAGATGAGAGTCGGTAAGAAGAAAATCAGATTTATTCAACAGCCAGTCCTGAGAAGATGAAGGGACATCGTCCTCAAAGCTCTGCCTCAGGGAGCAGAGGGTACACAGGGCTTTTAAGAATAGGGAACAGGGGCGCAGGGGACAATGAGCAGGAAGGTCCTGAGCCAAACCGACCCTTCATCAAAAAGGACCTGCATTTTCTTTCTCCTCTGTCAGAATATCCAAGGGGGCGGGGAGTGGGAAAACTGGTGGAATGAGTTGGACATCATGACCTAGGTACCTGTATGACCACACAAATGGTGCGACTCCACATCATGTACAACCAGAGAAACCGACAGTTCTGCTCCATTTGTGTACGATGAATTGAAATGCATTCTGCTGTCATGCATAACTAAATAGGACAAATAAAAATTAAAACTAAAAAAAAGAATATCCTTGAGATAACAGTTCCTTTCATCTCTGGCCAGTCTCTATAATTCTTCAGTCAAACATATTTCCCTGAGAGCTAAGCATCTTTTCATGTTAAAGAACAGGATTAGCAAATCTTTGGCCCACACTTTGATGCTATCTGAGGACTACCAGATGTCACGGGATCTGTAAACCCAGAGATAAGTTACTGATTAGTCAGTTTTATGACTTGTGTCTTTTTAGTTCCTTTTCCCGGGAATAGCTAACCTTTCAGTTAATCATTAAGATACAAAAGTGTCTTTGCCTGGAGAACAGGAGAGAGCAAAAGACAACAGGTTGAACCTGTTAGGTGGCCTCCAGCAGACATGTCACCTACGGCTCAGCTAGTGGGAGACCAATCTTGCTCAGCGGCCCGACCTCCAAAGTCAGTAATTTTTAAAGTCACCGACAGGCAAGTGAAGCTGGAGGGCTTATTTAGGGTTTCCCTTGGTTACAACACTTAGCAATAAGCTGAGATATAGGAACTCTGTGCCGTAGTGTGAGAGGACATTAATGATCCCTCCAAAAAATCCAAATGCTTCCTCTCTAGGTCCCACCCCCGTCATTATAAACTGACCCAATATGGCGGCTATCCACCACAATCACCTATCCAGAGTGGACAACAGCAGATTCCCATGACTAAAGGGGGTGAGAACTACAGGTCTCTTCTAAAATCTCTCTACTTGGAGGTTTGTTACAAGGAGAAAGGGCACAAGTGTCCACCCGCCTGTTGTAAATGCAGGTGCTTCACATTCTCGGGCACTTCAACAAATACCTACTGGAAGTGGATTGTTGTGAGTGAGACACACATTCAGGTGGAGCAAACACGTTTGTGTCTTCCCACAATGTTGGAATTTGCTGAATAACAATAAATTCACAGGCTACTCCACTTTGAGTGGAGGTGGTTTGTTGAATACTTGTGGACCACCTGCTTGTCATAAGCTGAGCAAACACAAGTTCAAACCCAATCTTAATTACTAACATCTGTAACGCTCAAGTCACACATCACACTTTACACGCACACAAATTATCTACACACATTAAATAACATACATATCGATACATAGGTCTCTCTATGTCTCTATCTCTGTCTGGGTTGAGGAAACGTTCAGGGAGCCCCGGGGTTCAGGAGGCTGAACTGAGAGCAGAGGCAGAGAGCAGCTATGAGCGCGGAGTCAGCGATGGTGGTCAGACAAGGTCACCATCCAGTCAAAGAACCCGGGCAGGCTGCAGAGCCGTCAAAGCGCAGGAGCTTACTTTAGGCCAGAGTCTGGACCGAGGCTGTTCCGGAGCCTCGACTTGGAGCGAGTCATGCAGGGTCCTCATGGCAGGACACACTCAACTCTGCTGAACCCCAAGGACAGAGATTCGGGTGTTCCTCACTGTGGTGATCTTCCTGGGCGAGGGTGGCAGCCAGTGAGCAGGTGGTGGGGTCAGAGTGCCCGCATGTCCAATCTCAGGGTGCTCCTCCTGCAAGGGGTCTCCATTCAGTGACCTGGTGTGCCAATAAGCTCACAGATCTGGTTTTTGCCATATGCATTTGATTCGCCCAGGCATCCACGTGCTTCTGATTCATTCAATAAGCTCACAGATGGTCCCTTTTATAAGCAAGATGGATTTCTTTGTCAGTTTGTGCCTTAAGGCTGGGCAGATGGTGGTTGTTTAGTTGACAGACAAGGCGTAGAGTCAGCCCAGCCCAGCCCTTAACTCAGAGTGGAGGAGCTGGTGACCCACCACCGCTTTATGAGGCAGGGTCGCAAGGGTGGGTGACCACAGAGGGCCTCAGCAGCTCAGCGGGCGCAGCCTACTCTCCTCACTAATTCCACTACATCTGGAAATGAAAAGTTCCAAAGTTAAGCCTGGAGCGCCCAGTGGGACTAAAAATGTTAACCTCTGAGATGCAGACGCAGGAATGCAGCTTTTCATTCCGACAGCCTCTGGTAGGAAATTCGAGACTCTCTTTGCTGTCGAGGGCCCTGCCTTTGTGCAGAGGGTACTGAGAGTGTGCTTTCCCACTTCCAAACTGAGGCCGGAGCCCAGGCACTGAGAAACATCCGGATAAAGCCAAGCGTGACTCCTCAGTTCTAAGTCCTCACGTTGGTTGTGGTTTCATAATGTCCTAGAGGGAGGAGTCAAGACCTCAGAATGTCCTCAGCACCACGAGGCCCCGATGGACACCACACACTGCAGAGCATGAGCAGGCGACAAGGGCAGGGCCTTTGCCTCAGAATCTCTCCATCCACAGGCCTGGGAGGACCCACTGCCCTCTCCCTGGGAGCACAGCTTTGCCCTGGGCTTCAGTTCGTGTCTACAGAGGCTGACTGGGCCAGGCCTGGGGTGGAGCAGATGTGACCCCTCAGCGAGAGCAGCCTCCTCCAAGACAGAGCACGGGCACTGCACCGGACTCCATCGGCGGCAAAGTCCTCACGAAGATCTAAAGGAGCGGGGCGCGGGCCCCACTCTGGAAGAGTATTTGGTTCACCAGAGGCAGCGTGACTCTGCTCCCACTCGCTGACATGCTGGACTGTAGGAGGCCAGCGGGAGCAGGGTCAGGAGAGCCCACCCGCCCGCTCGCTGCGTTTCCTCCCACGGCCCTGTTCTGGCTGGGGCTCTGCTCTGTCCAACCCAGGCGGCCACCCCCAGACGCACATTAGAGATCCCCACTGGCTGCCCGCGTCTGGGTCAGAGAGGACCTGGATGTGGCTCAGGGTACCCCAGCCCTCCACTCAGTGCCTGAGTCGTGCGCTGCCCACTCCTCCTTCCGACCTGGCCCCACGCTCACGTGCCCATGGCCTCTGGCACCTTCCCCTCACTGCTCTCTACCACAGAGCCAGATGTCCACATTGTTCCTCTCTGGTCTCCCCAGAAGGCAGGATGGCCACAACACAGAGGCCCAGCTAATGGCAGGGACCTGCAGACCTGGAGAGAAGCAGTTTGGGAGACTTAGTTCCTTCCGGTCTTTACCACAGCGGGTCTACAGCTGAGCGGCCACGTGAAGCTGAGGGACTGGCATGAGGGCCAGGAAGGGGCAGAGGCAGGAAGTGACCTCGACACCTGCAGCTGCTGACCGCTGGCCCCAGGAGAGGAGAAAACCACAGCTCTCCCATGGCTGCAGCCACTGTAACTTGGGATTTTGCTTGTTCAACTGAAAGGCATCTAAATTATCAGGCACCTGCATCATAGTGCAGGTGCTTCCCTGGGATAAAAGCTGCCTGGTGACTGGCAATTCACCTCTGGGTCTCAGGAGGTGGGCAGTGAGCCCAGAGGCAGGGGACGAGGCCACCCTGGAGGGCAGCACTGAGCAGCGGGTGCCCTTCTGAGGTCTCGGGAGACGGCGCCTGCAGGTGTGAAGACCCCTGGAGGCACTGCCCCACCCTGGCTTGGTGTTCCAGCCGCATGGCCCTCTCCCGCCTTCTCACCCAGGATCACTGCCATTTGGACATTAAGTACCGGGCCGTCAGCCTAATAGAACCGTTTAAATTAAATGTCTTGTTTCTGCAGTGATGGAGCTGGATTTACCCTTAATCCAGAAGACTCCAAGGCCCCATTACATTCTGACCTTCTGTGTCCAGATGCAGAACCCCCCTTGCGTGCGTTTGGAGGAAACCGCTACAGTCTGGACTTTGAAGGGCCCCAGGACCCCAGTGAGGCTCTCTTGGGAGGTGGAGCCATGAAGAGCTGGGGCCCAGGGGGCGGTCCCGGGCCTGGGGGGGCGTGTCCTGGAGCAGGTAGTGGACCCAGCTCCTCCTCTCCTTTCCCGTGGTTCCTGGCACAAGGAGAGCAGTTCTGGTCCATCAGCTCCCTGCAGGACATGCTGCCTCACAGGCCCAAAGCAAGGGCCCGGTGGCCACCCACTGAGCTGCCACACACTGCCCTGCCGGGCGCAGTGGCACACACCTGTAGTCCCAACAGCTGGGGAGGCTGAAACAGGAGGATCGCCAAGTTCAAGGCCAACCTCAGCAACTTAGTGAGGCCCTGAGCAACTTGAGATAAAAACAGACTGGGGATGCAGCTCAGTGGTTAAGTGCCACGGGTACCTCCCAAAATAAATCAGTAAATATACCCCTCCTCCTCCTAAATTGGTCACTGCAGGTTTCTTGCTACACTGACAACATGCTGACTAACAGAAGCCAAATATTTCTCCTCGAAATATAAAGGTATCTTGCACTGAAGTAGATCACATGCCAGGGGCTCTCTGCCCTCTGATCCCAGAACAGAGAGTCACAGGATGAAAGGCCTTGCCCCCTTCCCTCTGCCCTTCCTGTGAGAGGGCAGGGTGCGAGTGCTGCACCTCAGTCCCCTTGTCGGCTAGAGAAGGGGCGGGAAGAGCTGCCAGCCAACTTCCCGGGAAGGCACTTTCCCTCATTTTCCTGCCTCCGTAGCTGGAACAGCTTCTCCTTTGTCCTGCCTCTTCCCTAAAAGGCGCTGTTCTCTGTTGAAGTACCGACTGAGGCAGGCACCACTGGGCTGACAGTTCTCCTCTGGGGCGCGTGTTGTACGTTCGGTGCACTTGCTGATTTTCTCTTGTTGATCTTTCTATTGTTACAGGAATCTCAACTACAAACCGATGTGTGGTGAGGAAAACTGGTTTTCTCGCCTTCATTTTGGTGACTCAGATGGGACTTTCTGAGATGTTCCTCTTGCTCTAGGACCTACAGAGGGGTCCTGGGAAAACTAGCAGAAGCCACCTCCATGCCACACCCTCCTGCCTCCGGGCCTTTGCCCGGCAACCTCCCTACCCATGCACCTGGCCGCCATTTTCCCCAATGTCAAGTCTTGGTTCAGACGCCCTCAGCTCAGAGAGGCCCGCGGTCACCTGGTAACATCCCCTGCGCCCTCACCTCCCTTCACGGTTTCACTTTCCTGTATGCGACCACTTTCTGTGACGTATTCCACATTCTCTTGTGTTGGCCAGGATCATTCTTCCTTCTAGAAGGAATGTTCCACAGTGAGCACTTCAGTCCACGCTGTTTTCCACTGCTTCGGGGCAGCTAGAAACCAGCCTGGCACGCGACAGCTGCCCCAAGGTGCGCCATGTGAGGATGATGGCAGAGTGGACAAGAAGACCCCACGAGCTTGCCTGCGCGTGGCAGGTGGAGTGTCGCGACCTCTAATAGCAGTCATGGTCCCGCTGGCCTGAGCCCTCAGCTCCCTCTAACCTCTCGAGCAGGAGCAGTGAGAACCTGCCCTGTCCTGGGACCAGACTCCGGCTCCTTAGGGCCAGGCGGTGCCTGCTGGTCCTGTCACAGGGGGCTCGAGGTACCTGTGTGCCTTCCGCTTCACAATTAAACCCGTTGTTAACTGAGCTGTGCTGGGGAGACACAGCCTCGGGTACGTCACACACAGGACATTATGGGGAAATGATCTGTGTTTTCCACTCACAAACTGATCATTGCTATTAACAAAGCATTGAAGTAGCTCCTGAATAGGAAGGAAATGCGGGTACTCACTGCTTGAGCCGAGTACTCCATTTTAAAAAGTCGGCCTGAACAACGGCACTCTGCACCCGAGAACGGCTTCTGTTTCAACAGGCTTTCTTGTTTGGGAGCTGGGCCAAGGCTGGAAGCCTTGTGTTCAGTCAGGGTGATAACACAGCAGTGGAGCTTTGGAGAGAAGCGACCGCATGTGTGGCAAAGTGTTCTGGCTCGCAGAGCGGTCACACCAGCCCTGTGCCTCTGCGGGCAGCAGGCAGACAGGCTGCACCTGCCTCCTCCAGGAGTCCGCCCCGCTTCCCTCACTCACCGACTCCCAGGGAGCACAGGGCCCGGTCCTTTGTGACCGCTGCTTCCCTGGCGAGCACTTAACTCAGCCGGCGTGGCCGACTGCTCCTGCAGGCACCACCGCCCACAAGCCTTCCTCTCCTTCGCACGGCCATTGTTCTCTCGGCTGTCCGTCACTGTGACACACAGGTGACCAACTCACCAAGAACAAAGGTTCACTGTGGCTCACAGTTTTGGAGTTTCCAGTCCATGGGGAGTTGGCCCTATTGTTTGGGGCCAGTGCCAGCTCCTCGTGACAGAGACGTGGCAAAGCAAACTTCCTAGCTCGTACCCCGGCAGCAATGGAGAGGGGAGAGACGGGGTCCCAGGATCCCTTCCAGGCCACGGCCTCCACGACCTGCCTGCAGACCTCCGTGAGGCCCCACCTCTGAAGTCCCCAGAGCCTCCCAGCTGCACCAAGCTGGAACCCAGGCCTTCCAACCAGGGCCCTGGGCCCTCCAGACCCGAACCACAGCCGCCATCAGACCTGTGGACTCCATGCTCCCAGCGCTGGGGCACAGGGGTTGCCCTTATCCTGCCACCCCAGCACCTCCCAACAAGGTAGACATGGACTCTCCAGCTTCCTTTTCTGCAAAACAGGGCGTGAGGTCTGCCCGCGCTGGTCGCAGCAGCAATCAGAGGGAATGTGAGCAAGGGCCATGGAAGCCCCGAAGACCACGTGGGAACACGGGCATCTCCCTGGGCGTGTCCACTCCTGTTCTCGGCCACTACCCAGCACCAGCTCCACGGTTTCTCACAGCCAGGTGATAATAGATGAATAACCGGAAAGACTGCTTCCCTGAGGCCCTGGAATAGCGGGAACCGTCCCTCCTCACGCCAAGGGCGGAAGTGGTTCTCGCCTGGCACCCACCGGGACCACAGGGGGCTTCCTCCTCCAGCCGCTGCTCAGCATGCCTCCATTAAGGCCCAGCCCAGACAACAGCAGGGCTGGCCCCGGCGCCAACACGAAACGTGGCGTCTGAGACACTAGCAGCCCCCAGACTCGGCCCTCCTCGGACGGTCTGCCAGCTGAACACTCACAGGCGTGGCTGAAACGCCAGGCAAGTCACAGCGACTGCGTCTTTCTCTGCAGGACGTGCTACCTGACACGGGCTGCAGATTCCATCTCTCAGAGTCGGCCACTTGCAGAGTAATAAGGCCGAATATTCTTGGAATTGACAATAGTTCCTGAATCCCTCAGGAAAACGGGCATTTTTACTGGGCTACCAACGTTCCCCATGATGCCACGTCCAGCGGGCTTCAGCTGAGGTGCTGACCACGTGGAAACGCCCCGGGAAGAACTCCCCGCACCCTCGGAGGCAAGCTCTCCTGCGGTCACTGATGTGAATACATAGGTTTTTACGGACTTTGTCGTAGTGACCGCCAGCTGCTAAAAACGCAGTGGACGAGAGCCAGGGTTGGTGGGCCACCAAACAAGGACCCCCACGGACTCTGGTCCATTCATCGACACTGCCATGCCACCTGCCAAACCCGCTAACAACCTATTCTCATTGCTGTCATCAGGCAAGGTCGTGACTTACGGCTTCAGATTAGAGCTCATATTTTTAAAGAAAAAAAAAAAAAGAAAACAGGACAAGTGTATCTGTGTGTAAGTGAACTCGCACAGGACACATCAGGGAAATGATGGCCGTGGGCAGCAGCCCTCAGGGCAGAGCAAGAGTCCCTGCAGCCAGTGGACACAGCATGCATTCACCGTGCTAGGAAGCTCCAGGCAGCTGCCTCCTGCCACTGAGAGACAAAGCCCCACACGGGGTTTCTCCAGCCAGCAAGCAGCACAGGAGGGGCGGAGTTCGGCAGGTGCACCTGGCCACGGCGTCTTGGGTGGACACATTGGTTCCCACCACAGCCAGGCCGAGCTAGGAGACCTCCTGCCAGCGGGAAGACGGCCCCGTCTTGCGGTTTCTGAATGACACGCGTCCCCTGCCGCTGCCTTTGAGGGGAAATGGGGAATCACCTGCAAGGGAAAGGCAGACGCTGGAGTCACGTGGGGGATGCACAGGACAAGCCTGAGGAGTGGGGATGGCGGGCACGTTTCTTTGGGAGCACAGGTCGAGCCCAGCCCAGCCCCAAGTCCAGATGAGGAAGGAAGAGGAGGCTGCACAAGCTCAAAACCAGGCGAATCATCTCACTGGGCTTCCTGGCACTCGCAACCTTCCCAGAGACACAGCAGGGCTGACTCTCTGCCCTGAGGCAGAGGGCACAGTGGCTCCAGACCTCCCTCTCCAAGCACAGAGGCCCACTGAGCTCCCCCCGCAGCAGGGTCCCGTCCCTCCCTCCATGGCCAGGCAGACCTCAGCCATTCGGGGGTGGCGCCTCCCACGGGCAACCCGCATGCCTCAGTGCCCTGCACATGGTGGCAAAGGGCGCACTGAGGATCAGCTGAGCAAGTGCCACACAGGTGCAGAGCAGGCTGTGGAGGGCCTGGTGCTCAGGGCCAGCGGCCGCGCCTGGCCCTTCCCTCTCCAGGAGAGCAGGCTAGAGTGCAGGCCAGCGTGACGCCATGCTGGACAACTGTGGCCTCCTCTGGCTTAGGTAGGTCTTCTGGAAACATCACCGCTCTGCCTCTCAGCCACGGTACCTGGGCTGCTCCCGTGGTCCCTGAGAGAAGCCCCGGTGCTGTGACTGCTCAGAGGGCACATATGTGAAGAGACCACACTGCAAAGTCAGACTCGCAGCCTCGAGTGCATCCACCTCGACACCACCGGAGGGACCCGAGCTCCCGGGCAGGTCCTGGGGACAGTCAGGTCTCCTAGACGTCACTCGGCTCTGCGAACACGTCCATGCACGAGCACCTCTCAGACCTGCCCGGGCTCCGCAGCGCCCTGGTCACAGGCAGCCAGCACACATGCAGGTTCAATATGGGACTCGGTTACTGAGTTCATGCCTCTCAAATAAAGTAGCAAGAAGGAAAAGCAGATTTTGCAAGAGTGACCACGGGTGCAGTGTTTTACAAAGTTTCACACCCAGTGAGGAAAAGACAGACACAGGTTGTAAACGGAAAGGCGCCTTTGCCTCGTCTTACAGCAGCTCGGCCATCCCCACTCTGGTTGAGGAAGACTCCTGGGATCCAGTGTCCCCGGCCAAAGTGAGGCTGGGCATCCTGGCCTCAGTCCCACACACTAAGAAGCCACCTGGAGCACCTACAAGAGGCAGTTTGTGTTCAGAACGCCACGCTGCTTTTACAGATGACCGGAAGGCAAACCTCCGTGAAGTCACACCCAGGCAACTGAATCAGTGCCCCGGGTGTAGCTGAGGTCTTAACATGAGTTGAGGTCTTGCTGGGACAAAATAAATTACTTATAGCCAATTAAGAGTGTAATCACCCCCAGAACCGCAAAAAAAAAAAAAAAAAAGAGTGTAATCACGTCGGGGCGACTGCACGGAATCCAACGAACTCTGCGGCAACGGCACCACCGCTAACCGCCAATGCTGCAGGCGCCACCCCAGAAGACGCAAAGTCTGGGGTCTGGCCGAGGCCCGGGTGTGGCAGGCAGGGGACGCCGAGCGGGGCTGCTCCCCACGGTCCGTGAGAGAAGCCGCACTGCTGTGTACACCAGCGACGTGGCTGTGCACGGCCTGAGGTCTGGCTGTGAAACCCCTGTCCACTGTGCCCTGGGCCCAGGCTGGAGGTCCCCTTGAGGTCCACCTGGGACTCCGGCAGCCAGTCTGCCACGGCTCCTCCATTCCCACGGCCCTGTCCCCACCTCCACAGGGTCTCCCGTCAGGGCCAAGCCCCCGTGAGTCAGAATGGCTGCAGGAGCCTGCGGGTGAGGGGCCCGTGTCACAGTGCAGCCAGGAAGTCCGCGTGGCCCCGTCCACTGGGGGTCTGGCAACCCTGCTGCACACCTTGCCCCCACCAGTGGTATGGTGGCCACTGCCTGCCCTCTGCTCTTGGCTCTCCAGTCGGACACCCTCACTCTCTCTTCATCCAAGCTCAGGTCCACCTGGGTGTCTGGGCTAAGCAGAGGCCCCTGTCCTCACCAGCCCTCTGCCCACGACCCCACCCACCCAAACCCAGCTTGTCGCTGGTTTCCTTGCAATCCACCTCCTCCACGAAGCCCCTGCGCGCTACAGCCCACAGCCCTCTCCCCTCCAAGTCCTGTGGAGGCTGCCGGGGCCCCCACAGCTCCACACAGAGGCTTGGCACCCCACAGCTCTCCGAGAGTGCCGTGCCTCACCTGGTCCCCAGCCAGCGGTGGGCTGTCCCAGGTCTGAGGGGTGACCCCTGCACGGCATTTTCTTCTCCGTCCTCACAGGCTGGAGAAAGAGCAGGGCTGAACTCGGGAAGCTTCCCAAGACCCAGGATCTCAGCACTTAAGCCGGAAGAGGACCTGACCTGGCCGACCTGGTCCATAGGCTGCCAGTGGGTTTGGTTGAGGGTGACATGCCCTGGAGAGCTGTCCAGCCCAGCCAGCGCTCCACAGGGCGTCCAGCGGTGGGCCCGGGCAAGGAGGCCAGCACAGCTGAGCACACTCGTTCCCCTTAACAGCAGCCCGACTCACTTTTACAGCCCCAGGCTGGACATCTGGACACCTGGGCCCCATGAGGGTCGGGTACACAAACCCACCATGAAACCTAGTGTAGGAAATACCTGGGGCACCCTCACCCAAGCAGGTGTTCAACCAGAGGAGCCCTCGGCATCAGCGCCCCTTCCACGAGCTACCATTTTTTAAATTTTTTTGCAGTTTTAATGGGTCTCTTTCCCCCCAGCACTGCCGGCTCTGCAGAGGCAGGAGCCAGCGGCTTGCCCACCACAGCCCCTCCCCTGCTGCTGGGGACCGCGCCCACCCATGCCCAGGGAGGGGCACCCTTGGGAGCCGCCTGCGGGCAGGAGACAGGAGAATTTCTGGGACGGCATAAGCAGAGCTCTGGGCAGCAGGTGGGAGGTGAGGGGAACCCTTGCCCACTCAGAATCCCACGGGAGCCCGTCTGACTCCGACCCCAAAGGAGGCAGCCAGGCGCAGTATCACCAGCTGCTTTAATTAACTTCATCCGACTAAGACCGTAAGACCGGGCACTAAATAATTAAGTGTCTTGGTGACCAGTGTTCAAGCACTGGAAGAATCGCACTGGCCAGAATGTTCCGACCTTTTGATTCTAGCTTGAAGCACTTCCCTTTCCCCTGCCTGGCTCTCCCCAGGCTGAGGCGACATCCAGAACACAGCATTTGAGGAAAAAAAAAAGGGTGCTCAGATGGTTAGGGATGGGAAGGAGCCTCATCTGCAAAGGGGTGGGTCAAGAAGCACATGGAGACGCGAAGAGCACCACGCACTCGTGTGGTCACGCGGTGGCCTCCCCCTGGGGCACAATCTGAAACCAAAATGAGCCAACACCCTCCCACTCTGCAGCTCTTATGAAGAGCAGACTCCCATTCGCCTATTCACTTTCTAAAACCAGAACCCACACAGGTTCATTCCATGGTGACTTCACTTAATATTAGCTACTCCTAAAAATCGTGCTGAAGATATTCTTTGAACATCTATAATGTACATTTTATACCAAATCACTGAACACTAAACATTCTGGTAAACGTATAAAATGTGTGCAGATACTTCAACACTGCGACATAACCCAGGGCCCAGCTCAGTGCCTGGAGAGCCCACCGGCTCCTTAGACATGCAGGAGGGAAGAGGACCTCTCCCCGCAGCCCCGAGGGCCTCGCCCGCTGTCACCGCTGTGCCGGCCCTCGCACACCACGTCCAGGTGAACGCTTCCAGTCATTCCAGCAATCCACGCCTGCTTCCTCAATGAGACGACGCAGTTGCAAATGAATAACTCCAGAGCCTTCCTCAGGCCACAGAAAGTCTCAGACAGGAGAGAGATGTCCTTGAGCTGCCCTGCCCAGCATGCAAGGGGGTGAGTCCTATCATCCAGGGGGAGCACTCCTGGGGGACAGACATGAAAACCAGTCACTTGGGTCTGGGGTGGCAAGTGCTGTGATAGAAGACGGGGCTACTTCCACACAGGGTGGCACTCAAGGAGTCAGGGGACCAGCAGGCGGAGGTTAAGTGCTTGGGAGAAAGGGCACAAAGAATCAGGAAGGAGCCTGGGCAGGCCCTGAGCAGGGTCCTGCACCCCTGCCAGCAGGCCCGTGGGCAGCAATTCCTGGAGATGGCCTCTCCTGCCTCCCTGCTCCACCAGCAAGTGACTGCAGACCCAACAACAAAATGGGTCAGAATAAACCTCAAGAAGCCTCAGTGAAGTGAGCAGAAAGGGGACAGAGACCGGAGTTGAGTGAACTGCTCAGCTGGGTTGGGAGGGAGGAGCCTGACACTCCAAAGAGGTCTTCTACCTTTCTTTCTATCCATCTTCAACAGCCACAGCTGTCGAAAGTCTGCAGTCACTTTGGTCACGTGTCCATCCCGGATGACCCTGCCCCTCTGCCCTCTGCAGCCCTTCAGCTGTCTCCAATACTGCCTGCAAGGAGACCCTCCCTCCCCATGACTAAGCAGACGTGGGTGGGCAGCCGCGTTGCACATGCGTGAGTCCACCGCGTGAGCCCAGCTTTCTGTCTACATAAGCAGCCTCCCCTGCCCCATTGGAGTAGCGTGTGTGCTGTTTCCTGCTGCTCTGCTACCTAGGTCCTAATGAGGCCTCTGCTAGGCGGCTGTGTTTTGCCTATTCTTGATTTCTACCTTGATTTCTCAGAGCAGGTTGAGCTGGAACTCTGAGGCTGCTGATCACTATCCAGGGCTGGTAACAGGGTGGTCAGCAGCTGGGGAACAGTGGGGAGGGGCAGAGAACTGCCAAGAGGCATGGGGAGCTGCTGGAGCCATTTGCTCTGGCTTCTGTAAGCATCCCACAGCCTCTGGCTGCCAGGAGAGCCATGAGGAGGGCTGCTAATGCTAGCTGAGAACTGCTGGTGCCGGAGCTGCTAACACAAAGGAGCTGCGCTCAGGCGATTTGGGATTTCTGTTTGAGATGAGAAGACCCTCCAGCCAGTTGGTCCTGTTTGGGTCAAGACTGAGGCCCTGGAGCTTTAGCAAGGAAGAAGCATCTCTAGTGATCTCCAAGGTGCACACCCACGCCTCAGGCCCGCACTCATCTTGGCTTTCTTTCTGAATCCAGCCATGATTCCATCGACTCTGTGGTACCTGGGTCTATGAGTGAGCTTTCCACCTAAAGCCCCCACAGTACTGAGACAAGACAGCAGGATCCATGCTCTGCTTCCATCTTTAACAGCTGTGGCTGACCCAAATGCCTTGGAGTCAGCCATGGCCGTGTCCGATGCCCGGCGATGGCCCAGGGCACTGCACTTTCGCTGGCTGCGGCACCTTTGAGAGACCTGTGCCTTGCCTGAGGACTCCTCCCTGCAGCCCCTCTGGATGCCTCCCCTCCTCCTTGGCTGTTCCCAATCTGGTCCACAGGAGCAGTACACAGCCATGAACTGGTAGAGAGGCTACAGAGGCTGTAAAAGGAGCCTGCTCCTCAGGCTCGGGTCAGTCTGGGACTTCCGTCTCCCTGTGCTGCAGCAGAGCCACCGCAAAGCCTGGCTCCGATGAGTTTCACAGCCTGCTTGTGATCTTTATCCTGGGAAGAGCAGGCCAAACTGGTGGCCCTGAGGTGGTGGCACCAAGAGCCACTACTCCTGACAATGCCCAGCAGCCTGAGAGTAGCAGAGAGCTGGACAGAAGCCACTCCGGGGAGGAGGGCCTTCAGCTGCCAGGAAATGGCTTGGAGAGCTGTTGACACTAGCTGCTGGGAACTGCTGACACTCGGGCCATAGGAGCACACGAAGAGCTGAGAGTCACTGGCACGTGGGCTCAGAGCTTGGAAGGCTCAGGGAGTGCCAGTTTGTGGTTTCCACCAGAACGGAACAAGAGGACCTCGGCATGGTGACAGTGCTATACGCACACCCACGGAGGCTTGGGAAGGCGGCCTTGCCTTTCACGAGTCAGCTCCAGTCAGAGCGGCCAGGGCAGAAAGGCAGACGCTCATCCGCCAAATTACAAAAACTGCGAGTGTCTAACGGAAGTCGATTCATCTTCGTCAACATAGCAACCAAGTGTGCTCTGCGAATGGCAGAAAGGGAACGCAAGGGCCCCTAGAAAGCAGCAGCAAGCCTGCAGAGCCACGCCGGCCTTCAGGAGCAGCAAGCTGAAAGAGCCATGTGGTCCCGAACCCCGCTTCTGCCTCGCTTCTGCCCTCAGGTCTGGGCCAGAGCCCTGCACCTGCTGCTGCAGAGAGAACACAACTCTGAGGACTGAAGAAACAGGACCTACAGAGAAAGACCACGGGAAGCCAGATCCAGCTGAGTCCAGGGACAGCAGGGTCACGGGCAACCCCTCAAGAGCACCATGCTCTGACAGGGCCTTTATCTCCTGTCTGGAATAGGTGACGTGAACACGGCGAGGTCTCCACAGACAGCTGTAACTGGCACCCGTGGGTGACTCTCAGGATGAAATCCAGCTGGGTGCCCCTCCCACTGTGCCAAAGACAGCATTAGACGCAGTCAGGCATCTGTCCCTGAGACCACCCTCACAGTGGGCAGGCTCACCTGGGCTCACCCTTCTCATGGGTCACAGTGACCGAGTGTGGGCAATTTCAAGTGCTCTGGCCTCACACGTGTCCGCTACTCTGTGGACTGTAGATGTTCTGCCCACCCACCGTTCAGGACAGTGCGTCCTGAGGGCCCCGCTAGGTTCACTGCACATTGGAAGATCCTGTTCTTAACAAGACTTACAGTTAGGTCATAAAAAGCAAAGGCACAGCTTCTTTCAAGGTATAACCATTGATAACAGTTACAGTGTGTTCCAGGTGCTATAAAACAGGTACAGAGAACAGCAAGTTTGTAGGAGGGGGGGAGAAGCTCTTCAAAATATTCAAGAGCTGACGTCATGTAGACAAGCTGGGTTTGACAATGAAACACTGAATCCGCTCGCCGGACCGTCACTGGGTGGCAAGCTGAAACGCTTCCACACTGAAATGCTTCCAGAGTGTGCTATCCAACTCAGCCTGGAGCAGGAGCAAGCTGAAGTCCTTTCTTAATGGATCAGTGACATCAAAAAACGTAGGCTCTACCATGGTGACATCCTATTCAGGTACAATGTATGAAACTGCTGTAATAGTAAAAAGACTTAAAATTCCTGTATCTTGTGCTCCTATATTTATTTTTTCATGCCAATAAAAATAACGGGGCCCCCTTGCTTCATTCTCTAGAGCTGTCATAACAGAACGCCAGCGCGCAGCAGCTTCGGCAATAGGAATTTATTTTCTCACAGTTCTGGAGGCTGAGAGTCTGAGATAGAAGTTCAGTCTCTTGGGAGACTGCTTTCAAATCTGCAGATGGCTGCCTTTGGGCCAGGTCCTCCTTCTCAACCTCCTCTGTAAAGTCCCTGTCTCCAAATGCAGTCATGGTCTGCTGTGCAGGGTCGGGAACCTGTGAACTTGCTGCAGACACGGCCAATGCACTACTTGGGCTCTCAGGTCAGGTGCACCAGGGGTCACTTTCAGAGCAGGTCACCTCTAGTCATGACCCCATGCGGACCTCAGTTTCTGTCCCGGAGAGAGGAGGAGAGTGGAGGCCACACCTCACGGGTTCCTTGCACACCTGGAAGATGCTGCACACACAGGCTGCCTGGCACCGACCAGGGAGGGGCAAAGGATGTGTCTTACATCATTTTGTTCTGTGGATGCCAAGCTGGCCATCCCACCACCTGTCACCCACACCCTGGGCTATGCTTTCCCTGCTGAGTCAGCCACGGGCTTGAAACCCACGCAGGGCAACGTGTGGAAGTAAACGTGAAGGCACAGCCAGGCACAGGCTCTCCCGGGAGGAGAGACCAGAAACCTCAGCGCACGCCACTTCCCATTCCTCCTGGTTCAGTACTCTGCTCGGTCATCTTCACTGTCCTCTCTACTCCGTGTTTAGGATAAGACGATCCCTACACCAAGTACAGCTTTAAATAGAAAAAGCAGTGTCACAGATCTGCCCCCAAATCAGTGACACCTGTAATAGCCACCCCGGTTCTGCAAGCGGTTGTTGAAGGGGACCCACAGTTCAGATGCCGCTTCCCACTTGAGCTGAGCAGGAAGTGCCAAGGAAGTGTCGCGTGGCAGAACACCTCGAGGGCTCCTCAGCACGTCTCTCCCCAGTGTAGCACGCTGGGTCTGCACACGCGGGACGTGTCCTGGGTCTGGAGGTCCCATGGTCTCCATCACAACTACCCACCTCTGCCACAGCCGCCGGAAAGGAGCCACAAATTACAAAGGAAAGGGTGTGGCGTGGGCCAATAAAACTTCTTTCGGGGCATGAAATTTGATTGTCTTAAAACCTTAATGTGTCAGGAAATACTGTTGTCCCTCTGACATTTCCCCAACCATCTGAAAACATGAAGCCATTCTTAGCTCAGGCCACACAAGCACAGGCAGAGGGGACAGGTCGGGCCCAGGAGCCGACTGTGGGTGGCTCAGCCCTGCTCTGCTCTGGTAGCTCCAGAAACAGGTGTGGGTGTGAACGCACGGGAGCCAGGCACGGGTCCGGTTTTCCTGAAAACCACCTGTGCTTTCGTAGCTCCCCCTCTGGCTACATCAGAGAGCACTGCAAACAAACCCCAAAAGCTCCTTTACTGGGCACATTTTTGATAGTTTCGAAACATCTCTTCAGGAACAGGGACCAGACAGCATCTGCAGAAAGGCACGTTGGCTGCAGATATAGAAGCAGAGAGAGCGTCCTGCAGATCCCACGTCAGCAAACAGTAGCTGCCCTCAGAGCGCGTAGGAATGAAACGCTACCTTACCAAGCGTTCCTGTCAGGGCATGGACGTTTGCCAAGGTGGGAGTGGATAAGGAACACACTGTGGCAAAGCAATATCACCCGTGATTCTTAAGAATGAACGAGGGCCAGGCGCGGTGGCTCACGCCTGTAATCCCAGCACAGGAGGCTGAGGCAGGAGGATCACCAGTTCAAAGCCAGCTTCAACAACTTAGAGAGGCCCTAAGCAACTCAGTGAGACCCTGTCTCTAAATAAAATACAAAAAAGGGCTGGGGATGTGGCTCGGTGGTTAAGCAATCCTTGGTGCAATCCCTGATACCAAAGTAAAAAAAAAAAAGAATGAACCATGCAGACAGTAGAAGGAATCAGACCTCACTTTCCTGTGCTCACATGATACATGACCAGTGAAACTCCACATCAGGTACAACCACAAGAACGGGAAGTGAGACTCCATGTATGTGGGCTATGGCAAGACATGCTCTACTATCATGTATATTGGAAAACAACAAACACAAAGAAATTTTTAAAAAGAATGAACAATGTGGCTCAAAGTGTTACGTGGTTACTAAAGAGAACTTCAAAAAAATTACATCTTACTCCCCGAATACCACTAAGACCTGTCCTCGATCCTCAGGTAAATCACAGTGTGAGTCAGGTGGGGATACTTCCTTCTCCTCTGGCTTTCAAGCCCCCTCTTCCTTCCAGAAAGTTCTGTTTCTCCCACTCTCAGCCAGTTCTCATGGAGATGTCCTTGTGTCTCTTTTTGGATTAAGGGCGAAGGGGATCAATACTTCCACTCCAAAACGTGGCCCCATGGCATCTGAGGAAGCAGCAGAGCAGGAAGGCCGCCCTCACCTCCTCCTCCTCACCTTCTGCCCTGGAGCAGGCCACGCTACACATGTCTGACCTTCTGCTGAAGATGACACTCATCCAGGGGCACCCACCCCAGGCCCAGAGGAAAAGAATGTCCTATCCATCGCCAACACCGAAGGCTCCGTCCACGTAACACTTACAGATGTGCACGCTGCTCTCCTGTCAGCCTGTCTTTCATTATTGGTGCCTCAGTCACCAACCTGGCAGAGGAGAACAGCCTTCTCTCCCCTCAAAGGGGAATTAAAGAGGTATTAAGTTGATTGTTAGAAATACTCTGAGTCCTTGGCAGAGAACGAAGAAAACACTGTGGACTGGGCCAACCTAAGGCTTCTTCCAAATAGACCATGAAGACCTCACCCAGTTCCTTCCAGAAATGGACACTCGGAATTTTGGGGACGAGAAGACTGGGACACAAAGGCACTGATGAACCTGTGTTATAACGAAGGCGACGGAGAACAGCATCTTTGTGATGCCGGTCATCACTATTCCAGACAATTCAGGGAGGGGCTGTGCCATGCAGCCGCTGGCTGACTCAGTGATGGCCACCGACAGGCTGTAGGGGTTAAAGGGAAGGGGACAGCATGTGCCCGGAGATAGGATCGGCTCCAGCTCCCCTGAGCTGCCTGGCACTCTGCCAGAGAAGAGCTCCATTGTAATGAGGTGGTTTTACCAGCTTTAACCTAAAAGTGACCCGACCCTCTGCCACCAAACCAGTTTTGAGACTACAAGGAATATCACTGTGTCCAACAGGGCTCGGTGCAAAACCAACAGAGGAGGGCCTCTGACTCGGAACGCTGCACTTGTGACCAGAGTCCACTGACCTGCTAATTTTACAAACCGAGAGGCACTGTTTTCACTCGGTGTGTCCCTAAGTGCCCCTTGCACTGGTTTCCTAAATGGACCCTTGTTGTGCATAAATCCAGACTCTCTGAGGAACTACAATGCCATCTGAATACCAATAATAAGACATCTGTCCCTACTGCCTGTCCTACACAAACTGAAATTTTTTCCTAATTAAAAAGTGTGAGGATGGTTCACATCTTAAATAGAAGGATTTCCCAGAAGAAGCAAGAGGTACACTAACTGTGGACGTCTCGTTAAGGACATGTGATACTGAGCTTATACATGAGCTTCGCCACCCATGTACAACCCTCCCCGCCAGGAAAAGCAAGCAGGTTCTTTTCCACCGTACATCCTCACTCTGTCCTGTCTGCAAGGTACACAGTGAGCACTATCACCATCCTCAGAACGCTTACCCAGCATCATGACCCAGTGGTGAACTTCCTGTAGCCCCGTGGAAATACTGACTTCTGTAGATAATGAAGGGTTCTTGCTCTAGCCAAGCATAATCCAAACAGAAAGCAAGGTGAATTCTGCCTGAGCAGAGGGACAGAGCTAGGTAAGTACAACAGAGGTAGCATTTGCTGAAATAAAAATCAGAGTAAGAAGGGCAGACCGCTCTTCAGGAAGGGAGATGCAGGTTTGCCTTGTTTAGGGTTATGTTTAGCACTGTTTTTAAAATACCACGATGCAAGCTAGACTCCTACTTCTATTTATTTCAAGATAAGCTTAGGGCAGCTCAGTGATTCACCCCAAACTTCTGAATAATTGTGCTATGTGATCTTCATGGACCATGTTATTATCACTCATTATTGAGTAACTGCCAAAGCCATCAACTGGGTATAGCCCTCAGGGTTTATGACCCACAGAGCCTGGGAGGTGGAGCCAGGGAGGAGGGAGTCACACAAGGGGGATCCACCTGTAAAGGTCGCTGGCAGGGATTACAAAGTGTTCCCTGCGGGGAACCAGAAGGCCCGTTCTGGTTACACTGAGAACTGGCAAGTGTGTGACCTTGTGCTCACCAAAATGGGTTGCTTCAAAGGAGGAGGGACAGCTGGAGCCCTTGGAGATTCATGCCGCAGGCAGACACCCATCTGTCTCCACCTGGGCATGTGCCCCTCCCTCACTGGCCAAGGCTGGGGAAAGAGCCTTCCAGGATCTAATAATCCAGCTTAGCGATGGCGCCTGGGGCTGCGTCCCTCCCCCCTGTACCTGAGGACGCTGTTCCACTCCTGAGCCTCCTGCAGGAGGTGGTGCTTTGAAGTTGACCGGGAGCCACGCAGACCTAAAGTTGAAATAACTGCTGAATCAGGGTGCCCCATTTTGTTGGCTCCTGGGCAATCAGACACTCGCTTTCCTCTCCCCCACCCTCCTCCTACTCTGAAAGAAGCCGGTCTGTTAGAGGTCACCTGCAAAGAGCAGAGTGATGTCATTCAGCCACCCCCAAGCTGCCTCCCGGGTACTAAAAGCCTAAATATCGATGCATGGTGACCAAAAGAGAAGGCGCAGTCTGGAAGGTGGCCTGCAGAGCTCTGTCGGTACTAGATTGTGCGGCCTCGGCCCTCTGGGAGCCAGTCAGGAGGAAGGTGACCGCACTCCGCACAAGGGGCAGTTGCTATATACCACCGCCTTGCTGGGCGGCCAGGATGCTACCAGTTCACCTGACGATCTAGCTTAGGGTATCCCGAAAGAGGAACGCAGCGACGCAGCCTCAGCGGCCACTCAGGCCAAAGGTTAGGGACCAGTCCCCAGGAGTTACGGGAGGTCACACCAAGTCGCGCTCCGAGGCCACGTCGCCGCGGCGCCTGCCCACACGGGTGGCCGCCGAAGGGGCCAGGGCGGGCCAGACGCTGGGGGCGGGGGGCGGAGAGGCCCGGAAGCCGCGGCGGTGGCGCGCGGTGGCCGCGGCCTGCTACCTGTGGTGGAGAGCACCGTGCTGGCGAAGAAGAGCGCGGAGGTGAAGTCCCAGTTCCAGTTGCCCGAGGCGTTGCTGAGCACCGACACGCCGTAGTTGCTGGCCTCCAGCACGCGGCCCAGGAACTGCTCCAGCTGCGGCTCCGACAGGCACTCGTGCTCCTCCAGGAAGCGGCGCTTCAGCTTGCGCAGCTCCTGGCGCAGCAGGTCCTCGTAGGGCAGCTCCACCGAGGAGAAGACCACGGCGCCGAAGACCAGGTAGAGCAGGTAGCCGAGCACCAGGAAGCCGAAGCACCAGGCCGAGCGGTGCCGCTCCACCAGGCGCACGCACGAGCTGCCGGCCAGGGACTGCAGCATCTTCTCCGCCGCCCCGGACAGCGCCGCAGACCGGCCGGAGCGGCCGCCGCCCCCTCGGCTCGGCTCGGGCCCCGCTCCGGCCCGCGCGCTCCTCCCGCCGCCGCCCGCCCGCGATTGGCTCGCTCGGGCGCCGCTTTTCTTCCCTCTTTCCTGCTTCCTTGCAATATAAAAGGCCCAGATGATGTGGCAGTGACGTGAGCGCCGGCTCAGGTAACCGGGAGTCGGCGGAGACCGCGCGCAAACTTGGCGGAGCGCGGGGCTGGGCGCCGCCCCGGGACACCCCGCCCGCGGCGCGCTCCCAGCCCGCGGGGGCGGCCGACCCCCGCCGGGCGTCCAGCGCCCCTCCGCCGCGTCCCCTGCCGGGAGCTCCGCTGAGCGGCCCCGCGGCTGGGGTGTGCGCGCGCGGTGGGGCCACTTCTGAGCAAGGCGCTGCCGCCCCGCGACTCCTGCCCACACGTATTTCCGCCTAGTCAACGCCACGGTCAAAAAATAGCGAGCGCCCTGTTCTGTCCTTCTCTTCTTATTGGCCAATTGGGCCGTCTGGAACCAGTGATGATGGCGAAGGCCCAGAACCTCCTTGGGAAAGGCACCTTCAAGTCTCCTCTGACCCGCTCACCCCTCCCAAAGAGGCCCCAGGGAAAGAAGGGGTTTAGAGAGGCCCTTTCTGAGCCCTGGTTCTTTAGAACAGGAGCTCAGGTTGGATGCTAAAGAGAGGACCAAGGTGCTGGCTACCAGAAGCAGCAGCTCCCCAGGTACTTCTTGTCAGGGATGGAGATGTTGGAGAGGGTGCCTGGCTGCTTTATTCTGAGGGCAAAAACCCGTGACCCTTTCTGGAAAGGTAACTTGCCCTATGCCTCAAGAGTCTTGAAAGAGTGTGTGTGCTAAGAAGAGCACAGAGAGGCCAGCAGGAAGCATCTCTATCACACAGATAGGTACATCTGCACGTGCCTGCCGTGTCCACACCGATAAAATAGCGGTGAGTCAGGAGCATGCCAAAGGTTCCAAAGCAGAGGCATGGCTGAGTAAGTTTCAGTATCTCAACAGCAGGGCTGCCTTCAAATATGTGCTCAGACTGTTGAAGCATAAACAAAACCCTCCAGAATCTCAGAGATGTAAAATGCTTGCTTTCTGCATTATAAAATAGAATTGTTTCTGCATAGTAGATTGACTGCTTGGAAATAGAGCAGCTCCTAGCCCTTGCCCAGAGGTGATAGTGGAGGATATAGGTGACTTCCATTTCTTGTGTTTTTAAATATTTTAAAAATCTTCTGTATTGCTGTGTTTTTGTAATCAGAAAAAGCATTAAAAGTAGAAGTGACTTGTACAATAAAAAAACACATTTTGTAGATGTCTATCATACTCATCAGTGGTTCTTAACTTTCAGTAAATAATCTCACTCCCTGCCTTACTCAGGATTGAGGTCATCCCTTGCTTTACTCCTCTGTGCTTCAAAAGCCCAGCAGTAATCCCTTTCTTTCCCTAGCTCCCACCCCTGAGGAGGAACAGGCCCCTTATTCTAAAGGTGAAGCCTAGGCCCAGTCTCCGGAACACTCGCCATCAGCCAGTACTCAGCTCCTCAAGAACCTGAGTCCCCTTCTCTCCTGACTCCTACAAATCCTCTCAGTTCTCCACCCTGTCCTGTCTTCTGTGGGTTCTTTAAGCCATGCTCATCCTACCCTGTCCCTAATCTTTGCCAATGTGACCTTTCTGCGTCCACTCTGTTCCTGAGGCGACCTCTTCCTGCAGCACACCTTGGAGTCCTCCTGCCCTTGCTGGCCTCTTCTGTGTCTCTGCTCGCAGGGTCCTCCTGCCAGGACATGCCTCCTCCTCCTCTGTCATAGTGGACATTCGGTCCTTCAGGATCTGGCTTGCATGCCGAACTCATCCATGAGATCCAGTGCCCAGCAAGATGCAATTTCCGCTCCTCCCCAGCCACGTCACCCTTCACAGGCCACAGTCTGTGGCATGAGTGGCCACTGTGTGTGCAGGTGTGGTCATGTCATCGTCCCCTCAGATGCACATGCAGAGAGGGCAGCACGGCTGCAGCTCTTTGGCTCTCCTCTCATCAGAAGGTAGGGTTTGTGCCCTCCCTGCTGGGGCGGGGCGATTGGTGAGGCTTCTGCCAGTGGAGCGCAGCAGGCGTGACCTGCACTGCTTTCCAAGGCTGGGTCATAAAAGGACAGGAGCTCTTTACCTTCTTCCTGGAATGCCCTGTCCTGGAATCCTGAGCCATGCTGGGAGGGTCATGTGGAGGTGTTCCAGATGACGGGTCCGCTGTGCCCAGCCTTCAGCCCATCCGCACTGAGACAGCAGCCACAGGAGCGTGGCCATCTTCAGCCCTGTAAACTGAACTGCCTGGTGACCTGCTCTGTCCACGCCCCAGACCAGGCACATCTTCTGGCTGGGCCATGACATATAATCATCAGATGACTGTCGTTTTTCGCCAGTGAGTTTGGGGCTGGCTTCCTGGCCACGAGAGACAACCAGACAGCACGCCTCTGGCCCACACTGAACTTTGAAAACCATCTAGATGTTTGCTGCAGATGAATTTTCCACTCTCTCTCTGTTTCACTTCTCCGGCTGAGACACTGTCCCAGTTCCGCATTACAACCAGGTCAAGGACACTAGATACTTTTTGTCTTGACTCTGCACCACCATGACAAAATACCTGAGATAAATGGAGGAAAGACTCGGGTTGGCTCTGGGTTTCAGAGCCTTCAGTCCATGGTCAGCTGCCTCCGTTGTTTCTGACCTGGGGTGAGGAAGGAATTTGGGGAAGTCCTTGAGCTGCTCCCTCAGGGTGGCCAGAGAGAGTGAGAGGAAGGGACTGAGATTCCTCATACACGTCCAGAGCACGGCCCCACTCCCAACCACCTGAACCCTCACAGGGCAGCGTGTGGCCCCAGTGTCACTGTGTGCAGGAGGGTCATGTCATCGTCCTCTCAAAAGCACATGCACAGAGGTGGCCCTCCTGACATTCCCACAACCCCCAGTGCCTTCAGCAGGGGACCAAGCCTTCAGCACATGAGCTTTAGGGGGACACTTAAGATGAGAACCATCACACTCTGGCAAAGTATGTCACCATTAGACTCAAGTAGACTCTGGACACCTTCTGGGAGGGGCCCAGTGGGGGCCCAGATCCCGCCCTCAGGTGCGGTCAGTCCACGAGCCTTCTGTAGCTCTGGCTGTCGGAGATGCCGTGAACCCCGGGGCAGTGTGGCTCTCTCTCTTCCTCTTCCTGGCCAGGCCCACTGGCTTCAGGGAAGTTAGCAAACTCAGGGGAGTCAGGACTCATGTCTTGACCCCATGAGATTCGTGTGCACCTCGCTGCTGACGGATTCCTCCTTCCTCTCCTCTTTCCAGCAGGGACCCAGGAGTCTCAGAAGAGGATGGGAACATGCACGGAAACTCAGGAGAGCCCCAGGATTCCCGAGAGGGCAGCCAGGCCGGAAGGGGCGTGAGGGGCCTGCTGGACACATGCTCTGCCTCACGTCCCTCCAGCACATGACTTGTGGACAGTGGCCATGCATCATGAGAGGCACACCTGGCCTGGATCCGGCTGCAAAGGATCGCTGCTGTGCTGCAGGGTGACCTGAGGCATCAAGGGGCACTGCCTCAACAGGTTGAGTCCAGGAGAGCAAGGCAGAGGTGCTAGCTCTGCGCGACACCTTTCCCTTGGGGACAACCAGTCAGTCGGCAACACATACAGAACCCTGGTGTTGTGATTCCACTTCCGGGTGCCCGCCCCAGGGAACTGGGAGCAGGGGCTTGGACAGGTTGACACACCCCTGTCCACAGCCACACCCTTCACAACAGCTTAAAGGTGGAAGCGACCCTAGTGTCCACCCCAGGATGAGTGGATAACAAAATGCAGCTGTGCGTGCCACTGAGGACAAGGTCGTGCCCAGGAGGGAGGAAAGTCTAACACCCGCTGCAGGACCGAGGAACCTTGAGGAGGTGAGTTCACGTGAAATCTGCAAGGCACAGAAGGTAAGCGCCATGTGAGTCCAATTGTGTGGGTGTGGGAAGGAGGCAAGGCCACAGGAACAGAAGGCAGAGCGGTGGCCGCTGTGGCAGGGGAGGTGGGCCACGGGGGTGCTGTCAGTGGGCACAAAGCCTCCATTTCACATCTTACAGATGAACAGAGGCCTAGAGGTGGGTGCTGGCAACGGGGACACAGCAGTGAGGCTGCACACCGTGTCCGAGACCTGGTGGGTGCTTCCAGCCTGAGCCGAGGGCAGCCACCACAGGCTGGGAGGGCAGGACGCGGCGCGCTGTCCTTCTCACTTACACGGGGTTTATGGCTCCAGCATCTGGGAGGTCGGCGTCCTCGAGGATGGTGTACTCCTGAGCAGGGAGGCACAGGATGCTCCGCCCCAGGTCCCCGGCTCCCAGGTGCTGCCATGCCAGGTACCGGAGCCCACCCTGCACAAACCCTCTGCCCGTCACAGTTGCCTGGGGAGTGTGGCACAGTGGGCCTCTAGACAGGGTCTTCTGGGGAGCAGCCAATGGCAGGTGCCTCCCCTGAGGTCTCCGGCCCAGGCAGGTCTTGGCGCTGGTCACAGCTGGCCTGGGTGATGCTCATGATGCCCCTGCCCCCATCTCTGTCTCTTAGCCAGGCTGCTAAGCAGTTGCCCCTTGCCCGTGAGCGACAGAACGTAACTCTCACCTCTCATTGGACACACCCTCCACCCGTGCAAGGGAGGAAAGGGGGAAAGAAAGGAAGGAAGGGCTCTCCTGGAAGCAGGGAAGAAAGGGGGAGGAGCTGAGGGCTTCTGGACTCTGCCCTGCCAGCCTCCGGGCTCAGCGGGCTCAGCAGGCTCCAGTGCTGACCTGTGAAGGTGGCGGCCACCTCATTACCCACTCAGCCGCCCCACCACCGCTGTCTCCAAACAGGCCTGTGTCCTAGCAGCTTGGGAAGGCTCCCTCAGACTTGCTGCTCCCAGGACTTCAGCCCACGATCCCGGCCCCAGTGCTGGAGAAGAGAACGGCAGCCAGCGGTGGCCCACCTCCTCCTTGTCCAGGAGCGCCCGCCTGCTGCTCTGTCCGTGCCTGGAGACCTGCCCGCTCCAGCCTGAGGCAGCAGGCTCCCGACAGCACGCCACACGCTCTACAGCTGCCGTGGACGCCTGCGACACCCCAGGAGCATGGGTGCTGGGTGTGGAGCAACACCAGGGAGCTTCCCAGGAGAGCATGGCTGAAGGTCAGTCTCACCCCTGCAAGAACTCAGAGAGGACGCGCTCAGGTCCCACGACCCCGCGATTCCCCACTCATCCACTGAACTCTGGGACCAGGACTCGGGAACGTCTGCAGGCCTGCACTCCAGAGGCCCTGAGGTTGCTAATTGGGTGCGTTCCCTGGACCCCAGAGCAGCTCAGGCCCCTGGTCGTTCTAGCTGCTTCCACTTGCACTTTGCTGTCTTGGAGGACCCCTGCCTTGGCCCTGCAGGTGCACATCAACCTTCTGAGCACTCGAGAGCCACCTCTCCTGCCTCTCCTGCCTCAGTGTCTGTGTGTGTCACTAGGTCCCGGACGTGCACGCTCTGTGTCAGTACTTTCACCAGCTCCTGCCTGACTCCCCACCAGATTGCATGCACTTAGGAGTGTCTCTGGTGTCTCTGGCTCTTTGTATCCTCTTTAGCATTCTGTCACATGATGTCTGCACCATGAATACTTTGATTGATTGATTGATTGGTAAATGAGGCAGCAGAGGGCAGTTCAGACAGATCGGGAGCAGGAAAGGGACTCAGCCCTCTGCTGTTGTCTTGGAGGAGAGGCATGTAGAAGCCAGGCAACCAGAAGCTTCCAGAAGCTGAAAACAAGCCCAGGCAATAGCCAGCAGGGAAACAGGGACCTGGGTCCTAAAACCACACCGGAGTGGATTCTGCCACCCCAGCAGTGAGTGTTAAAGAGGATTCCCCTCCAGAGCCTCCAGAAAGGGAGGCAGTCCTGCCCGAGCCTGGGTTGGGCAATGGCCTTGCTGTGCCCAGACTTGTGACCCTTGGTGATCGTGAGCTATGACTCTGCATGGTCTTAAGCCCCTAAGCTTGTGGTGGTTTGTCATGGCATCAATAGAAAACGAGGCAACTAGGAGGAACTGGGGTCGGGATGGGTGTCCTGAGGTCAAACGCTGTGCAGTGTTGCTGGTGAGGACATCGTGTGGCCCCAGGACGGCACTGATGAAGACCCCAGGGTTGGGGGTCAGGGGAGGGGCACGTCTGTCTGTGAGGCTTAAGTAAGTAACGTGGAAGTGCTTTCTAAACGCAGTGCTGTGGAGCTACTCGTTACCATCAAGGAATCGTGAGCTGTGCCTCCTAATTGCTCGGTAAGAGGAGAGGACCTCCCTCCTCACGCTTCCTCCTTCAAAAGCCTCCGTCTTTGCAAGGGTCTCGAGGAACGCTGGGACCTGGACTGAGAGCAGTGTACCCGCTCACCACAGGCACCATCCCAAGTGGGGAAAAGCCCAGAACCCGGAAGCCGTAAGAACACGGTGCCCTCGGTGAGTCAGGAGGGGCCAGCTGCTGGCCCAAGGCCAGCCCTCTGACGAGCTAGAACAGGAGCAGGAAGCAAGCAGACGGGCAGGGACGCTAGTGCTGATGATGCGGGTTGCCCGTGTAGGGTCCGGTGCTGGGCTAAGCAGTCTGCGTTTTGTCTCATTAAAGCGCCAGCAAAGAACAAAGTCAGAACGGTCATCCTCATGGCAAAGGCAGGAACCACGGGCCTGCCTCTGTCTCTGTGTCGTGCCGACGACATGTGAACACACGTACAGAGAGCTGCGTTTCCTCTGTGCATCACACACGCGAATTCTCTCCCTTCTCTGTCCTTTCCACTCACACTCCCTGTGTAATTCTTCTGACTTTCCCCCTTTCCCACCTAATCCTCCTCTGTTACAGACAACAGGAAGCTAAAGAAGACCCTCACAGATGTAGCTCCAACTGGATGAGCTTGCAGCCGGGGCCCCAGGCAGCAGGGCGACCTCCCTGGGAGAAGGACACGGCACCATCACGGCAGTTCACTGAGTGGGGGCGACAGTTCAGAGCCGTGGAGTGAGGTCAGCCTGTGGCATCATCGTGAACCACCGAGGGCTTTCCGGGCACATGCAGCATCTTACCACTCGGCAACCCCAGGGCTGAGCGTGGAACAGAGATGGCCAGGTAGGGCGGAGCCTAGAAGGCACAGTGCCGGGGAGCATCTGCTTAGTCACCTGCACCTGCAGGACTAGGAGGAAGACCTGGACTCAGACCTGCTTAGACGGGCCCTGAAGCTGGGAGGGATCCCACAAAGACCCACTGGAGGCATCTGGACCTCGAGCCTCGCCAAATAAAGAGTCTTGTGAATGCCTGAGCTTCTGTGGACCTTGACTCATAAAGTGCACACCTCACGGGGGCTGAGCTGATCTCTAAAGCAAGACTCGGCACCCTGAGGAGAAAGAAAGAGACCCAGTCTCTGCAAATACTGCTGACAGCGTCCAACGTCCAACAGAACATATGGGTAGATGCGGGCCACAGTCGGGAAGAAAGCATCCATGGAAACGAGCCCAAGATAGCTGGGGTGTTCAAGTTGGTCAAAAAAAATTTAAAGCAGCTATTATAAACATGTGAAAAGAATTAAAGGAAGAGTCTGTGGAACTGAGATGGGAATTGTATGATCTGAAGAGCAAGAAGAAAAAAAGATTTTTAAAAAGGATTGAAAAAATAAACAGATTTAGATACCTGCGGGCAATTTCAAACGGTCTGACGTGGAAGCAATTGGAGCCCCAGAAGGCAAAGAGAGAGAAAGAAAAGGGCAGGAAAATAGCTGAAAAAAATATATATGGGCCAGATCATCACACATCCAGAACCGTCCACGAGAGAAGGAACGGCTCTTTCTTACAGAATAATTGGGAAACACTGTCTAAATCCAAAAAGCGCTGCAAACTCAGGAAATATAAAAGCAGAGACCATGGTTACAATAATAAAAACTAAAAGCAAAGAGGGAATCTTAAAATTAGCAGGAATAAAGGATGCTGGATGCTGGGATCAACACGGGGCCAGGGACAGTGGACACCCACCTTTAAAAAGCTGGGACAGAAACATAACTGCCAACCTGGAAGTTTGTGTCAGTGAAAATGACCTTTCAAAGAGGGATGGAAATAGACATCTATGGATCGATAAAAGCTGACTACCAGCAGAGTCGTATCCAAGGAAAGCTAAATGACGTCCTTCAGCGGGGAGAGGAATGTCACAGGGCTTTGGAATCTATGGAAATAAACAAGCAGGGCAGAAAACGTCACGTAAGTGGTGAGCCCGAGAGGAGTATGTGGGTTTCCTCGTGTGATTGACTTAGGAGGAAGCCAGCTGTCCAACACACGGCGGGTACGTGTCTGACAGGACAGGAATCCCACCGTGTGCGGGGGCCGCCCCGGATTCCTCTCCTGTGAGCACGGTGGGGATGGGAGAGGAAGCGCAGGAGGGGTCAGGCGGGGAGGAGGAAGCGGGAGGTCCACACAGGAGCAGAAATGTGGGTGTTAGGCACGGAGTGTTAATTGAACCAAAATCAACTTAGTAACGAAACCTGATCTTAGTAACAGATCAGAAGATGCCATTCAGAATCAGAAGATGCGCTGAAGAATGGGCAGGAGGCTGGAGCCAGCGTCCCACGCAAGACCCGTGGGCAAGCTAAGGGTTGCAGAATAGTCCTGGGGAAGTCCAAATCCACAGCGGAATGCCCCTCTCACCAACGAAGATGGCTAACTCTGGAAAGACTGAAAAAGGAGGGATGTGCCTCAGAAACGCACAGGGAGCTCCCGGTGATGGAGGGAAGCATCCCAAGTCACAGAGCAACCAGTGAGTCCGCGAAGAGCCCGTGCTGGTATGAACACAGCGGACTAAAACAAGTGGGTAGGCAGGAGCAGCTCGTCCTGCTGAATCACTCGATCAATACCTGTGCAAGTGTGAGGAGGCAGAAAGGCACCATCGGGACACGGTGCACACACCGAGGCTGAGGTAGCAGAAGTTGGATAGCCAGCAGTTTGTCCAGGCCCACAGATCTTCCCCATTGTTTTTGGTACTGGGGATTGAACCCAAGGGTGCCTGACCACTGAGCCACATCCCCAGCCTTTCTTATTATTTTTTATTTTGAGACTGGGTCTCCCTAAGTTGCTGAGGCTGGCCTTGAACTTGCAACCCTCCTGCCTCCGCCTCCCCAGTTGCTGGAATTATGAGCATCATCACACCTGGCCTCCAATGTTTATTATTACAGAAGGAAAAATAGTAACCTCACGGCAGAGAAACCCAGAGACAGAACCTCAGCCTAATGATCACGGTTAGTATCGTCAGGATTAAGACATCAACTTGATTTTACCTGTGACACAATACACTGAGAAGAGCACACCAGGTTTTGGTGTTCTTCACAAGTAAACATCAGACAAACCCACATTTGGGGACATGCTATAAAATCACTGGTAAGTACTCTTAGGAAGTGTCAGGATTGCTGGGCATGGTGCCACATCCATATGCCCAAGGACTTGGGAAGCTGTGTTAGGCCAGTCTCAGCAACTTAGTGAGACTCTTCTGCCTCAAAATAAAAATAAAAAGGGCTGAGGATGTGGTTCAGGGTAGGTAGATAACTCCTGGGTTCAGTCCCCAGTACCAAAACAAATAACAAACAACAAAAGTGGCAAAGTCACAAAGACAAGGAGACTGCCGAGGCCCAGAGACAGGACAACCGACGGGGTGACAGTGGATTGAATGCTGGGACACCGTTTCCACTGGTGAAAACCTGGTGGATTCTGAGCAGTCTGTAGTGTCGTCAAAGGTATCACCCGAAGCTAGTCTTGACCTTAGTATAGTGCTGTGGTCCTACGCACGTTAGCAGCAGGAGAACGGGGTCATATAGAAGGACCCTGTACGACTTTGGTATCTTTTCTGCAAGCCTGAGTTATTTTGAAATGGCGGATTGAAAGGACAGAACGACAGGCAATACCAAGTGTCATCAAGGACATGGAGCAACCAGGACTTCCGTACATCCCTGCTGGGAATAAAAAGGTCTGCCACCACGTAGGGAAACCTACGGTGCTTCCTCATCCAGTTGCCGTGCAAGTCCTCACGTGACCAGCCATTCGCCCCCAGGTGTCTGTGCAAGAGAGACGGAGCCTCCCGAGGGCTGGTCATCTAGTGTCACCGCAGCTTGTCCACTGCTTCATTTTCAACTGTGTGAATTCCTGCAGTGCACAGCTCCTCAGCAGTGGGAAGGAACAAGCACCCGAGGCAGAACTTGGACGCGCCAGTCGCAGCAGAAGAAGCCGCACCCGGTGGCTCGAGTGGTTGGGCTTCATAACCTGAGACCCTGCGGGGTTTGAACACAGTCTGTGGTGGGAACAGTCAGATTGGAGGTTGCCTGGGGTGGGAGAGAAGTTGGTGGGGACGTGAAGAACTTTCTGGGGACAGAGGGGTTTGTGTCTTGGCTGGAGCGGGACGTGCACAGATGTCGACCTCTGCAAAAGGGACCATGGGCACACTCGGGCACACCAGCGTTACAGCAGGTAAATCATACCTCAAAAATGATGACCCCTAATGGGGGGTGGGAGGGGGGCAAGAATGGAGGAAGGAGGGACTGTACAGAGGGAAGAGAGGGGTGGGAGGTGTGGGAGGGGTGGGGGGAAGGAAAAAATAACAGAATGAATCAAACACCTTTACCCTATGTGAATGTATGAATATGCAAATGGTATGCTGTTACTCCATGTACAAACAGAAACGACATGCATCCCATTTGTTTACCATAAAAATAAAAAATTTAAAAAAAAAGATTTTAAAAGGTGAAAACAGATTTTTTTTTTCTGTTACAGAAATAAGATAATATTCTTGGCATTCAAAAATAAATAGAAGATCTTGTCCTCAGCACCTACACAGTCATAGAATGAGCAGCCATGATAGGCTGATAAGAAGACGCAGCGCTAGAGCCCACAGCCATTGGCCCAGGTTCAGCACCACGGCCGCCGCCTCCTGTGTACAGCCACTGTGGGATGTTTGACCAAGTCTCAGTGTCTTCCTTGAAAACAGCCGTGGTAATAGTGCCAACCACTCAGGGCCGGGCCGAGAAGCCAGACGGTGCTTGCGGAGTGCGTGGCGTGGTGTTGGACCCAGAGCGAACGCTCTGTGAATCTCTCCACCTGCAAAGTTACAAAATGGCGGGACTGCACCTTTGTGCTCCTGTGGCGACCGGCACAGCAGGCGTGAGATCCATATTTGTGGGCTGAAAATACACGGTGGACCAGAAAGAGGGAGAGTGGGGCAGGGCTGCCGAGGGAGCTCCGGGGGCAGGCGTCTGTGCTTGGTCTTCCCGGGGTCAAGGCGGCCTTCACCCCCGCCTGGCCAGCACTTGGTGCCCAGAACGTGACTTGTGTCTACTCTACGACCTTCTCTTCAGGGTCATCGTCTGCCTGGGGGGAAGGCCTTCCTCCTCCCTGGCCATCCCCAGTCTGACGCTTCCCCAGGTCTGCCAGCTCTGACCTAGACCCTGACATGACCTCTGACCTAGTCCCCGTCGAGGGAGGTCATTCTGTTGGCACTGAGGGTCTTGCCTCATGAGGCCACTGTCTCTGGGTCCCTTTCCCTTGACCAGGGTCTCTGTCCAGGTGTTCTCACGGAGACAGCAGGAGAGGGGCTCAACCAGCCTACGCAAGTGGTCCCATCACGGGAGCAGAGGCAGTGGGACTGGGGTGGCCCAGTGGCTCCATCCCATCTGTGGACTAGCAGGTGAGATCATTGCTAAGAGTGACCGGAAGGATGATGGGCAGTGAGGCTGAGGAAGGAAGGAGGAGGGAGAAATCTAAGGAACAAAGGGAGCGTCGAGACCCTCGAGAACGCCCTTGGGTTAGGGGCCACGGTTTGCCCGGGTGACGGCCACATGGGTCTGCCATTTTCTGCAGCAGCCTTCGGTTCCCTGAGGGGCGTGGAGGCCCGGCCGTGGGTGTGTGGAAGCATGATGGAAGGAGGACCCCAGTTACGTGATGGACCACGAGGCCAGCTGCGCAGGAAGGGAACGAAGCCGTCCAGGGGCTAATTAGTCCTGGGGTTGGAGGACTGAGCAGCGGCTGGTCTCCACGTGAGGGAGGCTGCGGCTGGAGGTGGGCGTGGGGGTGAATGGAGAGGAAGCTGCATCACGAGGCTATTTCAGAGGGTCCCAGAGCGGAGGGTGCCTAAGTGGGGCATGTGTGTGACCTGAAGATGGAAGAGCACGCTGGACGGGTGGAGAAGGAGGCCACATGCCAGGGCAGAGTCCCCGGAGCCTCGGAGGCGAGCGGCCAAGGAGTGGGGGCTGGAGGTGATGACCATGACCCCCACAGAGGGTGGCTGTGGGTGGGACGTGGTTGGCCCCGCCCACCCTGGTTGAGGCCTGGTTTTGGTGCAGAGGTGTTGAGAGGTGGGGCCTCCGGAGGGATCTGTTGAGAGGGGACCAAGGCAGGGTTTTAAGAATGGGCTCATTCTTGTGGGAGCAGATTATCATAAGCAAACCTGCCTCCAGTCTCCCTCTGCTGCACACACACCATCTCTTCTGCTTTTGCACCTTGAGACCCTCACCAGAAGTGGAGTAGATGCAGGTGCCATGCTCTTGGAACTCCAGAACTGTGGGATAAATAAACCTCTTTTCTTTATAAATATCCCAGCTGGGGGTGTTCTGTTATAGCAACAGAAAATGGACTAAGACAGTCAACCTCCTTTCACCGAAGAGCAGTTGTTTGGAAGCTGATTCAGGAACTTGAGGAGTGTCTTGTCCCTTCCTCAGTCCTGAGATGTAGCAAAATGGGGGCCGTCCACCAAGGGAATACCAGGAATGCCCTGGGAAGATGAGGTCTGGAAAAAACAAAGAGGAGGTATTGAGGTAAAGAAGTAGATGAATCGGCTGGCTGGAGGGTGGAAAACTTTTCACAGGAGAGGAGCTGTGGAAATTCTGGTCATAGGAGAGGGCTGCTGTATGGAGGCCTTACCCTCGTGCTGTGGCCAACGCTGCAGGGCAGAACCAGCAGTTCTGGAGACGTCAAAGTCCACTGAGCCACACAGCAGTGTGGGTGCAGGTGTCACTTTGACTTGGACCATCCTGGCCGCCGTCTGCCTGGCCTGCAGGGGTGGCTACAGGTGCCCTGGCTCCCCCACCGCCCACCCGACTGCCTGCTGGGTTCAGGAACTCAAACACCTGTCTTCCAACCTTGGAAACAGTCACACCGCGCCGGCGCGGGCACACTCACCTCTCCGTTCTGCCGAGAGGGCACTTGCTGGGTCTCTGTCCTCTGGAGCCCTGGCTCCATTTCAGAGTCCTTCTTTTTCCTTTAAATACTTTTACTAGTCCCTTTCCTCTTATTAATTTGACTTTTATTCGGTGCTCTGAAGTTTGTGATCATTTCCACACAAGTTATTCATTAATAAACTCATTAGAGCAATTTCATCATAATCACCATGGACGTGGCACGGCTATTCAGTTTCTGCAGCCCAGTGACCTAAGCCGTGGGGAAGCTTTGTCAAGGGCACCCCGGGTCAACGTGCTTCTGTTGTCACCAAGGGGCCTGTCCTTGGAGCCCCAAGGTCGCAGAGCGAGAGACAGGCCCCCGCAGCCTGCTTGCAGACGCTGCCTGCACTTGGCGATATCTTAGAACGTGAAACCCGTGAAACCCGAGGGCTTGGTAAGCAGAGCTCCTGCCGCCTCCCCTCCTCCTCCTCTTTCAAGGACTCTCGCTCCACTGAGAAAGGTATTTGATCTTTGCTGAAAACCACGTGAAGGGAAATGGAAGTCCAAGGTGATCAGCAGTGAGGGCTGCTCGGGATCCGCGTGCAGGCTCGGCATCCGCGACGACCACGGGAACACCTTCCTGAAACACAGGACAGAGGGACCTCAGTGCGCGGCTCTGAGTCTCTGACTCACTGCTCTCCCGTCCGGAGTGTCGGCCGTGGAAACCCTCCCGATGAGCGGCTCCCGTGGTGAACTTGGCACTCGCAGGTTTGGGGGTTGGGAAAGGAGCAGCTTCTGCAGGTGCCTTTGATCTCACCCAAAATGCTCCACCAGAGTCATGGGAAGGAAAAGGCCCGCAGTTTCCATGCGGCTGAGTGAAGTCATACCAATGAGGGGTTTGGCATATAAATCATGGACTTGGAAATCTTCAGCACTTGGGCTCTTTGACATTTGGACACTTGCAATACTTAGTTGGATCTTGTGAAACCGCTATCTTCACAGGAGAAGTGCTGATCAAATGCAAACCATTTCCTATGGTTCAAAATAACATTTTCTAAAATGTAAGCCAGTCAGACTCTCCTCCCGACAGAGCCTCCTCTGTCCAGCCATCACACACCTCGTTTTCCGTGTTGGTCTCCTTGTGTTTTCTAGATAGGCAGCCAGGAGACCCAACTTCCCTCCTGGTCGGTCCCAGGGGATACTCCTGTTCACATCCAGACCAGGCCCTGCCAGGGGCCTCCGGGGGGGTTGCCACTAGGAGAACTGGGGAAAGATCAAAGCCGCCAAGGCCCTGTGCTAGCTGTCCGAGAGCTCCTTCCTCTGGCTTGGATGGCCAGCCCACGGTGGGGGTACATTTGCTGTCGGCCATGTGATGTGGTGAGCAGGCAGGACCCCTGCCTCCCTTCCTTCGTCTCTCGCTCAGGTGGACAGTGAATGCGATGCTCTTCCTCAGCCTGTGGGTCCGACTGAGCAGAGGAACACGTAGCAGCTCTGGTTGCCACGGGACTCCATACAAGTCCAGACGAGGACATCTCAATAAGAAAAACCGTGCTGCCAACGTTCCTCAGGAACACAGGTGTGAAACAAGAGCAGATCAAACCCAGCAGTGCTTGAAAGGACCAGGTCTTGCGCTCACAGTGGGTTAGGCCGGGAACCAACGATGTAAGAGAACCCATGTTGTTGACATGCTAATACATAAAAGAAAATCTGTACTGTGTGATCATTTCAGGTGATGCAGAATATATTTTATGAAAGGTGCCCTCGGGAGGTCCTCCTCATCCAGCATCCAGGCTTCCTGAGGACACGGAGGCTTCCGGACTTTCCTTCCCTGTTGGGAAGTGCAGATGGGCACCACCAACCACCTCATGTGGTGCTGAGCCAGGTGCCCGGCGGGTGCACTCAGGAAGGAAAGTGTCCACTTCACACTTCGTAAACTCCACAACTGTCGGCACTCACGTGGGCTGTGACTGCGTACCTAGAATACCAGAAGTCCAGTGTCACCTTGAGTTGATAAATGAATATAAGAAGATCATTAGACACAAATTTCATAGACAAACGTCAACGAAATTTCCATCTAATACAAACAGATGACTGAGGGCAGGTGGGGAGGGGGGAATAAAAGGTTATGGATCAGATTGGAGATGAGGGGAAGGGAGGAGTGGGAATGGGAAGGACGGTGGGATGGGCTGGACATCACTTTCCTGGGTTCATGAGCACACGATCAGTGAGACTCCACATCATGCACAAGAACAGGAAGTGATGCTCGGTGTATGCACACTATGTCGAAATAGATTCTATTGTCAATTATAGCTAAAAAGAGCAGATAAAAAATTTAGATATTTAAAAAAGAAACAAATAACAGAATTTAGAAATGTTTTCAGTAGCAACAAAGAACATCGGATGTGTAGAAATAAGGATAATGAAAGATGTTATTTATCAGAATAGATGTCCATGTCCTAACCCTGGAGCTGGAGAATTTGATGCCTCACCTGGCAGAAGGGACCGCAGACGTGTTAGAGTTGAGGACTTGGAGACGAGGAGCTCATTTCAGATCATCCACGTGGGCCCATCTAAGCCATGGTCCCTAGAGTCAGAGAACCTTCCGGGTCACGGTTGGCACCGAGGGCTGGAGCAGGGTCGGCAGGACGCTCCACTGCTGGCTCTGACTGTGGAGACAGTGGCCCCAAGCCAAGGACTTGAGGTGGACTCCAGAAGTCAGAGAGGGAACTGAAGGGGCTGCCTCCCGCAATCTCCAGGGAGAATCCGGGGCAGCCCCTCTCTCGGGGCCCCGTGAGACCACTTGGACTTCTGACCTGCAGGACCGTTGAGTAATAAATCCATGCTCTTGGACGCCAATGTGTCTGCGTGATTTTTTTTACCTCTGCTGTAGGAGACGCACGGATTTTGGACGGATGTCGGTGTGCTGCGTAATGGATCCCTGAACCCGTTGAGGGGCTTTGCTTTGGGGCAGGGACTGGTGACTGGAAGAACTTTGAGGAAAATGATAGAAAAAGCCTAAACTTCTTTGAATGAACTATTAGTAAAAAAAAAAAAAAAAAAGAAGTGGCCGTTAATGATTCTGTTAGTAAGATCCCAGGAGGAAAGGGGAGGCAGGGGAGGAAAGCTGCCAGGCCCTACAGCACACACGAGCCCCTCAGCAGGCTCGCTGGACACAGGGGCCCTGCAGGCCCAGCTGCCCCGGGTCCAGAGAACCAGGCAGGTGCGCTGGGACCCGGGAGGAGCCGCGGGCACAGCCTGACTGTGAAGCTGGCTTTCATCCTGCCGTCATGTGGGAAGCAGAGCCAACCGCACGTGTGCTTGGACATTTGGTGGGAGAGGTCCAGGCAGAACCCAAGTTGCAGCCTGTTTGTAAAACGCAAGAAGAAAAAGACAAACCGAAGCCAGAACTATCAACCACCCAGGAGTCAGCCGCGGATGACTTGGGAAGTTCCAGACTGCAAGAAATGCCATCAGCAGGTGCACAGGACAGCCAGCTCTGGAGAGAAAGCCACGGAGTCGCTTCTGCGCGTGACTCTGAAGGTCTTAAAGATCACAGCCTCCAGTCTCTCAGGGCTCCTTGAAGGCACTGGATGTGTGACTCATGGCTGTCCTCAGACTTCTCAGCAGAAGCCAAAGGCAGATGTGGACTTACCCAGAAAAGTGCTGTGGGTAAGCCTCAACTACAGAGTGGGTCCACATTGACTCCCCGGGGCCCCCGCCTTCTGGAGAGGTTCATACCGGCAGAGACCTGGCCAGCTGGGCAGAGTGGGAGGAAAGAGGCCACTGGCCTCCAGAGTTCTACCAGGACTCAGGACAGGGGAGGCAGCCCAGAGGGCAGAGCTGACAGCCCAGGGGTGCAGCCCCCCATGCTGAGGCAGAGCTTAGGACCAGGGGCCGCTCCCAGCACAGCTGGGCTCTGCAGCAGCTTGAGACTGAAGACTCCCTCCTCCAGTTTTCCTCTCCGTGCATGGGAATGTCTATATTTAGTGTCCCCGCCTGCATCCCCTTGTGTTGGAGAGAAGCAGCTAGCAGATTTGCATGGATGTTATGGCTCCTGAGCTGTATCTCACTTTTCAAAAGAGACCCGGGAAGGAAGAGAGGGACTGGTGGACACAAGAGGGAGTGAGCTGGAGCTGAGGGTCGGGTTTGCTTTCCTATTTAAGAGGCAGAAGAGCAGTATCCCGGGCAGCAGAAACGCCGAGCGCGTCGGGGCTGCTTCTCCTCAGGACCTTAAACCCGCGGCGGGAGACTCAAGCTAATCGGAAACGATCTTCGCTGCCAGAACCTCAGGCTAACACAGCTGAGTGAGACTGAGGCCCAGGGCATGCTGTTGATGACGCCGGCTAGGGACATGGTCTCTGAAGTCAGCATTAAACTGTACTTTGAAGGTAACGATGATCAGCGGGTTTGCACAGGGCGACGCATAACCCAGAGCTAAACTGTGGGATTAACCGTCTACAGAACCTAAGAGAGGAAGAGGAAAGGGAGAGACAGGAATCACCTCGTTTCCTCTCCGTATTCTAACGACCTTGGTCTTTCGCAGGAAGCCAGTGGACAAAATCAATTGTACACAACGGCTCTGCAGTCCCTCTAAATTCTGCTCAAGTTGCCAGATATGAAAATAAAACCAAAGTCCAGGTTTAATTTGTTTTAAAGTACTCGTCTACAAAGTGTGCACAGTTTTGGAAAGTGCGCTTCCACACATTTGGAAGTAAGCTCCTGGGAGCCCGTGACCTCTGTCCCCCTCTTACCTGCAGCTGGCCTGCCGGGCAGCCGGCACATCCTTCTGTGCTGGACGCTGATGCTGCCCTGCCTGGGCCTTGCCTCCCGTCCCCCCTTGCTAGGAGTCCAGCGTCCCAGCTGGGTTTGAGTCCCTCCTCTGGGTTTGGGAACCTGCCGTCCATGCTGGCTTAGAGAACTCGGGGCAGGAGGCCAGGAGGGGCTAGGAAAGGGCCTCGTGCAGAGGACTGCCGTGCTGTCCCTGGGGCCTCCACGCTGCTGCTCCACGGCTGTGCTCTGTCCCTGCCCTGCACTTTTCCGTTGGGCCAGGAGAAGCCACGTCAGAGCTGAGGCCACAAAAACCAAATCCCCATGGAAAACTTCACATGAACATTAATCTAACTTCTCGCAGCTGAATTTAGTTTTCAGATCTATTTTAATTCACTTATGCTTCGTTTCCATTCTTGTGTTCTGGAATCCAGTACTGAATAGCGGGGCCAGAACCGGGTTGTATCCAGAGGGTGCGACCCCAGGTTACGGCGGTTCAGAGCGAGGATTCTGGACTGGGTCCAGCTTTGCTGTCTACTGACTTCTTGACTCCAATTCCTCTGTCCCTGACTTTCCTATCTGCAAAATGGGTATCTCGGGGCCACACCCATCCCTCCTAGGCTTGTTCTGAGAGAGAGTTGACGCAGTCCGTTGAAAGGGTGAGGGAGGAGTTTACGTGAGCGTGACCACCCGGCTGATACCGTCTAAGGCGTGACGTGCTTCTGCACAAACGTGACTCTACACCACATGCAGACACGTGACACACCTCAATAAACACCACACGCAACCACTTACTTATGTGTTCTATGTTCACGTGAAACATTAGATGACGTTGTAACCTGATACGAGCCAGCCGAGGTGGTGGTAGCACAGGAGGGTGGCTCCCTGGTTGCCCTTGGAGACGCCAGCCTCTGAGGGACAATCTGGACGCCTCTGCTCCGAAGCTCAAGGTGCTCGGCGGCCCCATGTTCTGAGGCTGGGCAGTGGCAGGAGGCTTGGGGTATGTTCACGCCATGGGGCCCATGCTGGCTCCTGCTGAGGTGAAGAGACGGCAGCCATTGTTCAACAAGGTGCCCTTTACGGAGGCAGGGAGGCAGGGAGGCAGAGAGGCAGGGGGGGAGCGGTGACCTCCGAGGTTGAGGCTCCTCCTTCCTCTTCCTCTCCCTCCCTACCTCGCCCCCTCTTCCCTCCCCTGGGGGTCTTTGATTAGCATTTTCTATATCTCTGCTGAATTGTCTTCTGTGGCGAGTCCGGAAACGAGGAGGCTCTAATAGGTAATATTGGAAGCACATTTCGTTATTCTGATGTTACAACCAGGAAATTAAACTTCAAGGCTGTGGCTCTGTCTTGAAATGATTTCCTTCCTCTCCACTGCAGAAGTGATGGGCCTGCTTTCCGCACAGCGCGTCTGCCTGCAGAGGAAATGGCTCTGCTTTCCGAGGGTCGCAAATCTGAAGGCATTCCCATTAAGTGGTGCCGTCCCCTTCCAGCTTTCTGCGGAGGGCCACCAAGGCCATCTGTTTGCTCTCCTCTGAGAAAATCCTCCTGGTCACACACGAAGGCCCCCGCCTACCCTGTGTCTGGAGTCTTGGAATCAGCCGAGACCGAGGCGCTACAGAGGGGTTGCTTCTTGCTTCACGGGTGTGACGTGCATGGCTTTCTTGGTTTCAATGCACGTCTGAGGTGTGGGAATCGTAGATGGAAACGAGCTTTGGGATGCAGAGGACGTTTGGAGGACGTGATATTGCCACTCAGATGCTATTTCTTGGTTTTTACACGGTGCCAGGAAGTGAATTATGACCCGCTACCAGATCCCAGTTCTTTTTCTATTGTTAGAAACTCCACAGAAGTCGCTACAGCGCAACCAGAAAAACACTACCTGGAAGGCTGCGATGAGTTACGATCGCCATGGTAACCCAGCAGCGCACCCGGGAACCCTCCAGCAGAACCACGCAGGACCCTGTGTGCACAGCAGCAGAAAACCCCAGCCCTCCGCTCCATCGGAGAGCCGGGAGCTCCCCGGGGTGAGGCCAGCGCTCAGCGACGCCAGCTCGAGGCTGCATCCCGTCCTCAGGGCTGGCCCGAGGTTCAGTGCACGGTGAACCTGTTCTGCGTTGGCGGTTTCCCTCTCCATCAGCCAAGCATACTCCGCAGGAGTCCCGAGACTCGGCCCTCTGAGAGTGTGGTGCACGGAAGACACGGGATCTCAAGGGCCTGAAGGCCATTTCCTTTCTGCTCCTGTTGTTGGTGCCCTCAAATCCGTCCGCCTGGACGGGGGCGATCACATCTGGCTCATCCTTATACCGCAGCGTCCACGGCAGTGCCGGACACCTGGGTCGGAATGGGCACGTTCTGCAAGACGCTGAGGCCCCCTCTGAGCAAACAGCGCATGTCCCGGGCACCATGCCAGCGTTGGGAAGAACCGGAAGATCCTCTGGCACTTAAAGTAACCGTTCTTAATAATAAACCAGGGTAACTATTACAAGACCAAACGTCGACCATGATCAACGTTACTTATCACCTGAAATACCTCATTTTCCAGGAGTAGTTATTAAGTTTTGGAACTCAGAAGACAGAGCGATGAGTCTAATTTAACCTCGTCGCTGTGCTGTGATAGCTTCACTGCACGGTCGTCGCTTTTGCTCCGGTCAGGCACATACCGCCAGGTTCGAGGAAACAGCGCCCTGAACGTGGTGAGTCTGAAGAAGGCTTTGCTGCAGCCAGAGCTGGTGCAGAAACGGCCTTGATCTTTAGAAAGTGACGACGCTGCCTGTAGCACCGTCATCGCCGTTCCATGAGGGTGCCAGAGCCCTTGACGAGGCGCGCGCGACCTGAAGCGAGTCCCTGCCCGGGACGCTTGTACAGGCCTTTCACTCTGTCCCGGCGCCTGCAGGGCGGGTCCCAGAAAACAAGCTCGGAGCTGCAGACCCACAGTGGGCGGTCACAGTGAGCCCGGGCCAGCGGGAGCAAGGGCCCTGTTGCGACTCCGCTGGGAGGTGGCGAAACCCGTAGGAGGCGGGCCCATGAGAGGAAGCCAGGTCCGCAGACCGCGCCCTGAAGGATGCTGCACCCAGCCTCTGCCTCCGCCTCCTTGCCGCCCAGCCAGTGAGGCCAGCAGCCTCCTCTGCCACCCACGATGGCATGATGTGCCACCTGGCCACTGCCCTGAAGCTGTGGCCCGGCTGACCAGAGCTCAGCCAGAACAAACTCTTCCTCTTAAAACTGACCTGCCTCAGGAAGTAGTCACAGAGACACCAAGGCTGCCCACCAGCGGGCCCAGGGCCCAGGGAAGGCTGTGGGAGGGAGCTGCTGGCCCCAGCATGAGGGCACCAGGATTCCAGGAAGCAAGTCCACCTCCCAGCCTGGTCTGCACAGTGGACACCCCTCAGGAGAGAGAGACAGCGTCTCCGTCAGGGGACCCCGGTGGGCGAGGCGTGTGGGTCTCTGGTCGCAGCTCCCGTTTCGCACTCCCACGGTGGTGACCTTAAAAGGCAGGTGCTAGCTTCTCCCAAGCAGGCGTGCCGGGCGAGCCGCTGACCCTCAGGACGTCCCACAGGCCCGCAGTGAAACCCCGCGAGCTTTGCTTTGGGGTTCCCCCAACGGGGTGTGAGGCAGCTCCTGAAAGCAGACATGCGAATATGTTCCCACTGAAATGGTGGATGGTCAGGCCACGCCGAGGGGGCAAAGATGACCCTTCGCCCGCCCGGCTTCAGGTCGACCCGCCACCGCCCGGGGGCAGCCGGTGAGATTCCACAGCCGAGGGACGTGTGGAGGCGTGCTCAGTGTCCGGGCCTCTGAATTTTGGGACTGTGGGGGACCACAAGCTCTCAGTCACTTGCCACCCTCCCCTGGAGTGGGCGGTGAGGACCACCGTCCAGAGCTCTGGCTTTGATCAAGGAGGCCCTCAGTACCTTTCCCGGTTGCTGTGTCCAGGGAGGGGACTCAGTCCCTCGGGGCTGTCCCTGTGGAGAGGGGACCATCGCTCCCCCATGCAGATAGTGGTGTGGCATTCGACTGCATGCCGAGCCTGACGGTCTGTGATAAGGTGGAGGCTCCCTGGCCACGGGACAGAAACAGCCTTCCAAGAAGAGCACCATCCTGTGCCAAGGTCCTGAGGCCCAAACGCAGCAGGGGTTTAAGGAATTGCAAATGACCTGCAGGCAGCTAAGGATGAATGTGGGGACAGAACCGGACAGGAGACGGACAATGAGGAGAAGAGGGCTTTGGGTGCCATGGGAGATGAATCCTCATTCTGAAGGGTCCTGGGGATCCACCAATGGGATTAAAGTAGTGGGGGACGTGATGATATCTGTGTCATTTGGACCCCTCCGAGACATGTCGGGGACGGGCCATGGGACACCTCTCAGCAAGGGACTTCATTATTCATCCTTATTTTCTTGGGATCATCCTGAGTGTAGGCCCGGGGAGGGGTGTGAAAGAGGCCATGGTCTGTCCCCGGTGAGTCTCCTTTCCTTCTCTGGTAATAGACTCCACGGGCAGAGGGGCCAGGACCGCCTTTCTACTCTCAGGTCCAGGTGCTGAGAAGAGACGGTCAACCCAGGTGGCCAAGCAAGATCTTGTCGGTCGTTCCTCAGACGTATCAGACTGAAGGCGTCCTTCCCAGGCACGCCGAGCCGTTGACCGAGTCACCCCCAGATCCACAGCAGGGAGAGCTCCTGCGCTCGACAGCGGGAGGGGAAGGTCTCCGCAGGAAGGCGGAGGCGCCTGCTGCCTCTGGAGCTTGGAGACGCTCTCAGGGACTGGACAGCCCTCACGCGCTGGTCGGGCTTGTCCGGTGTGACACTGTGCGTGTGTCACTTCCTTGGAACTTCTGGCTGCTGACACGCGCCACTCCTTGGCCCAGGGGTGGAGGGTCGCGCTCTGGTCCACAAACGGCCAGGGAGCCGGCCTTCTCTCTTTCCTGCGTGCTGGGAGGCGAGGCTGCCAGCCCGGGAGGACGCAGTCCCGCTCCTGGGAGGTCGAACTCAGGTTGTCACGCGGGCAGCGAAGCACATTGCCCCTCGGTTAGCACAGCTGCTTTTACCACCCCGGACGGTCAAGTCCAGCTCACAAGGAGGGCGGGAGCCGACCTCGTGGGGCAGGTGGTGCAGACCCTCCCGGCGTTGCTTGCACGGCCAATTTGGGAGATTTCGAGCAGACAGGCTTTTTAGTTGTGTGGACATAACGCAGACGTGCGGTCACTGTTGGAAGAGAAAGTCACATGGACGCTTCTCGGCTGCGGGACATGAATAGCTGGAGCAGGCGGACACAAGGATTCCCCTTCCCCGTCTGACCCTGTGGGTATAAGTTTAAGTGTTTATCCAGTGACGAATGGCGATCAGCGATTCCCCATCTGTGGAAATCCAGGTTTTCACTGAGTTCAGTTAAAGAGGATTCCATGTGTATCCGAACAAAGTTCTCAGTGGTATGACTCGTCTTGGTGTGTCTTTTATATTTGTGAGTTTGCTTTAGAACTGCCGAAGAAGAAAGGCATTTGTTGAGCCAATTTGAAAGATTTTTTTTTTTTAAATACTCTTTGTTCCTTAGTTTTAGGGAGGCTCAGTAAATCATCAGCATCAGGTTAGGAACCTGAAGAAAATGGAACTTCACGTACATGGTGGAATGACCCTCAGTGAAGGCACCTTGAACTCTGGACAAAGCGTGGTCCTTCCACAAGTGCTGTTGGGAAGGCTGAGTAGCCAATGCTGAGAAGGAGCTGAACCCCTTCATGGTGGAATGCCCAAGACTTGTCTTAGGAATGGGTTGAGACCTAAACGTAAGGCCTAAAACTGCAAAGCCCCTGGAAAAGAGCATGGGAGGCTTTGCAGCTTGGGATCTGGCAGTGATTTCTCGGATATGACACCAAAAGTTGAAGCAGCAAGATGAACAAATGACTTTGTCAGACTTCAAAACTTCTGAACATCAAAGTGCACGGGGCACAGAGTGAGGAAGTCGATCTGTTCAACACTGGAAAATACTGTCAAATCAAACACCTGGTACATGGTCAATGCCCACGACACAAAAAGAACTCCCACAACCCAACAGCACTAAAAATCTGAATAACACCATTAAAAAATGGGCCCAAGACTTGACTAGATACTTCTTCAAAGATAATGAACAAATAGCCTTTAAGCACATGAAAAAAATGCTTGTCATCAGTCACATTCGAGAAACGTAAACCAGAACCCCATGAGACGTCACCTCGTCCACTAGGTTGGCTACTGCAAAAGTAACACAAAAGCTCACAGGTATTGACAAGTGCGTAGAAGAACCGGAGCATCCCAGGCTGTTGGTGGGACCGTAAAAGGTTCAGCCACTGCGGAAAACAATAGGTGGTACCTCAAATAATTAAGAATAGAACTACTATATGGTCAGCGACTCTACCTCTGGCTACACACCCAAGAGCATCAAAAGTAGGATCTGAAAGAGATATTTCCACACCCATGTCCATAGCATCTCTGTTTCCAGTAGCTAAGAGGTAGAAGCAGTTCAAGTCCATCCAAAGGTGAATCGATAAACAAATACAGTATGTAAAGTATTCAGCCATGAAAAGGAAGTTCTCACATGTGCTGCGGGATCGGTGAACCCTGAGAACATTACGCTAAGTGAGATAAGCCTGTCTCAAAAGATCAAACACCGCATGTTCACACTCTTGAGCAGGCACCTAGACTGGCCAACTTTATAGACAGAATGCAGAAAGGGCAGCCAGGTCTGGGGAGAGGGGGAAGGGAGCGCTGATGCTCAGTGGGTGCAGGATTTCAGTTTTAGAGAGGAGCAGGTGCGGAGACCTGCACAACAGTGAGAATATAAATAAGGCCACTGCGGGGCACTTAGAAGTGGTTAGGGTGGAAAGTCTGTGTCATACAATTTTACCACAATCAAAGAAGAATAATATAAAATGCCCCCTCCAAGGACAGGAAGACGATTTTCAATCACATGCTACCATGATATAAGACCAGCTGGGACTTCCATCCTGAAATTGGATTCACAGGTGAAAGGATGGGTCTTGCATGTCAGGCATTGATCCATTTCGGGGTCTTCCGACGCCTCTGCGAGCGTGAATACTTCCGTTTCTCTGCCCCTCACCCTGCCCCGGACCAGCTGCCACATTCGGCTCAGCGGCTCGGTGCCGAAGAGCTTCCGGCCACAACTAAACAGAGTGGTTCTGCGCAACAGAGTCTCACAAAGTGCAGAGTTGATGTGGTTGTGAAGTTCCCCACGGGAGGCGAGAGCGGAAGCAGGCCTTCCTTCTCTAGCAAATTCTGACCTCGTGTGCGGGGAGAGGACAGGCTGCCCCTTTTGACCTCCAGAACCTGCCAACCCACACCGACGAAGCCTCGCTGAAGAATCTGCCTTCTTCGCTCTCACGGGCACAAGTACGGCTTTATCCAGGTCTCACCCTCGAAGGCAGGCCACCTTCGCCTCTGGTCTCTTCCCAGCAACCTCGGTTTCCGGTGTCGTTTTGATTTTGGTTTTTGTCTCTCCTTCAAAATTCACGGGACTCAACCCCAGTGAGGTCACGGATGTGCCTGGTTGCACAGAGGTGACCAAAGGGAGTACACCTCCACCTCGCACTCGGGTCCCTGCAGAGTGGCTCTGCATACACCCACTTCATCCCAGAGGTCCCAGGATGACTGACAAGCCGCCTGGCACGAGAGGGTGTCCTGGCTCCCGAGTGAGGGCTGGGCCTGGTTGGCTCTCCTGCTTCTCACACGCCCCACGTGCCGGTGCTTCCGGCCTCACCTGGTGCTCTGCTCCTGGTCTGCGCGGGTTGCCTCTGACCGCGGCTTTTCATTGGCTGCCACGCGGCCCTCTGCAGGGTGACGCTTCATCTTCATTGCGCTGCTAACTCGGCCGTCCCTTGACCATCGCCCTTGTGTCTTGCCTGCGTGGTGTGCCGGCTTTTCTGACGTGTATTTATGCCTTTGCTTCGTTCATTCATTCACTGGGGGGAAAGTGGGGCTGGGTGTGGCTCAGCAGCCCAGCACCTGCCTAGCGGGTTTGACTCCCAACACTGCAAAATAACAAAATAAAAGAAAACATCATAAGCCTTCCTTGCCAACACGCCAGCCTGACGATGTGCGTGTGCTGTTACAGTCGCACCGCGGGCACCTGTGTTTTGAAAGCAGAATTTAGCCCTGACCGACGTTTCTCCAGCGGTAAGTGGATGGCTGAGGAGTTTGGGGAGCAGGAAGTGACGGGGAGTGAGATTTTAAAGGGGTTCTCTTGCCCCGATGAGGGCTTTGCTCTAACTTCAGACAGCAGCGCGCAGCTTCTGGAGAGACTTGAACAGGGAGACCTGGGCGGAGGACGCTCGGGAGGCCTGGCTCCGGTCTTCTCGCTCCCGGTGGATCCTGGGTCTCCAGCTCAGCGCATGCGAGCAGTCACATGTTGGTGCTCCTGCTGATTTGCACGGCACCGCTCTGGCCCTAGGATTCCATCGTACCCCTTCCTGATTGCTTCGTTTGTGTCTGCACTGTCACCCCAAACAATCCCAAGACCGAGGACAGGGACCTGCACTGTAGCGTCTTGGCTCCCACTTGAGTGGCCCGGAGCACAGAACTGGCTGTAAGGGACTTCCTCGCTCTGGTGATGCCGGGCGAAGTTGGCGTTCTGGTCTGGTCCTTCCACTAACAAACTAGGTGACTTTGGGGTCATTTATGAGCTCATTGATTCACAATCATGAAATAAACCTACATACATATATATATATATATATATACCAGCTGTGTTCCAAACGTGTCACCAGTAACGGCTGCAGTGGACACTTGCCTGTGGCTTCCTCGCGCCCTCTCAGCTCAGGGTTTGCGGCGTGGTGGAGAGAAGTGGAGAGCGAGGTGGACGCCGGTGCACGCAGTGCTGGGATGTGGCTGGGCCTGCAGGGAAGGCCAGGCCAGGACTCCGCCCATCAGGCTGCCCCCATTCAGGGGGTCCTGGCACCTGCACCTGGTCCTGCTCGGCCATTCCTTGCACTTGGCCGAGCTTCTGCCAACACGAGGCCTCGCTGCCCTGGAGGCGGGGGTCTGCTGTGGCTGGTGTCCTTGGGACAGGACAGGTGTCCTTGGGCAGGCAAGACAGGGGCATCCTTGCAGCCCGCAAGTTCCTGGGCCAGTCAGACCTCGGGAGAGGGTCGGGGAGGACCAGGTGCGTCTGACTCATGGGAAGAACCCCACCACGAACGTACGGACACGCTGAAGGAGACCTAGGCAGTGGGAGCAGGAGAGGGTGGAACTGCGGCGAGGAGGAACCAGCAGGGAAGAGGACCAGAGGAAGCCAGCAGGACTGACGGAGCCACCGCCATAGTACAGGGCCGAGGCCGTTTGGGAGTGAAGCCACTTGAAGGCAGCTGGCCACTGGCCACCTCCTAGCTGCTGGCCATGCCTGTGCTCTTGGAGCCCGGCCCTACCCTGCGGTTCTCCCTGCCCGTGAGTGCTCACCTTGAGGGGACTCGGCCCCCCTACCTGGGTACCCCGAGGACCTCCCGTCCCCTGCCTGCAGAGAAGAGCTGTGTGGGGAGCAAGTGCTGACCTGACAGGTCTCTGGGCTCACTCAACCCCGCCGCGGTGCTCGGGCCGAGCCAGGCGACCTCAAGGCCCTTTCCGGCTGTGAGTTTCATCTCACGGGGGGAGTGAACGGAGCCCCCAGCAGCATCCTCAGAACAGGAAATAAAGAGGTCCACACGTCCAGGGACACCAGGGAGGTCTGGGGCCAGTCGCCAAGCCTGTCCCTGACCTTGGCAGAAGCTGCCGTCCACACTGGACTCAGTTCTGTCTGACCTTCCATGTGCCTGTCTCTGCCTAGGGAAACAGAGCTTTCTAAAACTAATTACAAATAGATAGGAGAAAATCAGATTTGGAAAATAAAATTATCACTCTTCCTACTGCCTAAAGAGGACAGTTGTCAATACATTCAATGATTTCTCTTCTCTGTACACGCCTTCCACCCAACATTGCATCATGAGCATTTGCAAGTCATTAGATGTTTTAAGGAAATTAGATTTTCATAGCTACAGAGTACTATATCGTATGACAATCCAGAATGTGATTCACTGTCTTTAAAATCCGCCTCATTTTTCAATGTTCTGGAAACTGCTTTGAAGAACATACTTGCACATAGATCCTTATGCGTATCTCTGAGTGGCTTTGGATGGGCCACTGAGAGCGGATGTCTCCGTCCGTTTGGGCCGCCGTGATGATACCGTGGGCCGGGGGCTTGGAAGAGGTTGGTTCTCGAGGCTCTGGAACCTGGAAGTCCGGATGAAGACGCAGGTGGCTCAGGGCCTTGCGAGTGGCTTCCTGGTCAAGACAGCACGTCTCCGCGTGCACCTGGGGAAGGGAAGAGAGGCTCCCACCCCACTGGTGCAGGCAGAACCCCACAGCCCGAAGGTCACGTGGCCGCAGGGCCCAGCTCCCCACGCTGTCACCTGAACACCTCTGCAGGTCCAGGTCGGAGGACGGGTGTCCCAGAGAACGGGAGGCGTGTTCTTGGAGAAGGGTGGGAGCTGGTGTCCATCCTCCCCACAGGAGAGCGCAGGGCAGACGCCCCCCAGGAAGCCACCCGGTTCTGCTGCTGCCCTGATCTCCCACTTCCCGGGTCCCAGAACCGTGAGCCAGGAAGTTCTGCGCTTTACCCACGTAGCGTACTTTGTTGTAGCAGCCCCGTGGACTACGACATCAACCCAGACAGCTACTAAATTCTAAATAGGCACTATTCTCCTGCCCCTGGACGCTTTTAAAAACTAAGTTCATGGACAACAGCTTTGCCACTGCCCAGCTGAAGGAAAGTGGGCCGCTTGGTCAACTGGGGCACCTCAGTTTCCTTCTTTGCAGAATGAGGGGAATCACATCCTTCTTTCCCGGGGGATCCTCCTAGGGGTTAAGTTAACTGGGATTAAATCGGTTAATACGTGTGAAGAGCTTTGAACAACGCCTGAGTCCATAAGCACTTGACAATGTTCACTGACACTGTCATCGGCACCCCATCGTGGAAATCTGTGCTGACCGGAGGCTGACTCTTTCCTTCTGGAACTGCTGCCATTAACACAGGCCAGCATTGTAACTGCTGACCAGTGGGAGCGGGAATTTGCTGGCCTGTGCCCGATCCTCCTTCTCCTCTGCAAATCCTCGCAGCCTACGGAGACTGTGAACTCTGAGGTCCATGTGAACTAGTTTGGGGGGCTGCTGTAGTGAGGCTCCACACTCCCAGAGCTTGGCCTGCAGAACTGTCCTGTCCTTCAGTCCCGGGGGCCAGAAGTCTGAGATGGGCAGGCAAGGTGGTTCCTCCCGGGTCTGTGAGGGAGACATCTGCTCCAGGACCCCTAGTTGGCTTGTGGAAGGCCATCTTCATGTCCACACAGCAGTGTCCTATGTGACTATCCGTGTCCAAATGTCCCCTTCCATAAGCACACCAGGCCTATCAGATCAGGGCCCAGAGTGACCTCATCTGACTTGGTCACCTCTGGTCGCCCAGTAAGGTCACATTGAGGTGCTGGGGGTGGGACTTCAGCACGTGGCTTTGAGGGGACACCGTTCAGTCCGTGGCACTCAGTGGGGGCCTCTGCTTGTGTGTCATGACTGGAGGTGACCGCAGCCAGCAGGGCCTGGGTGGAGCCATCTCCACAGCAGGCAGACCCGATGCCCCAGAAGAGGCAGGTCTGAGCAGAAGATCTGGAAGCACCCTGATTCCACTTGGAGGTTTTGCTTTGACTCAAGGGAATGGCCTTTGCCAGGAAGAGGGCACTTAAGGTGTTTCCTTGTCCTGTGTATCTGTCAGCTAGAATTACATTTCACACATGCAGACTCCACATAGAACTTAGAGGAAATTAAAAGCTTTAGGTTGAAGCCCTGAGTCCCCTTCTTGTATCCTGGGGGACCGTCCAGTCTTGGCATGGTCAGGGTAGCCACGTGTCTAGCTGGAGCTAGATCTTTCTGCAAGAGGCTGTGCTGGAGCTCGATCACCAGCACCAGAGCAGGACAGTAGGAGAGACGATGTGAGGGACAGACGTTTTCCCTCTCAGGGCAGCTGTAAGTCACAGGAGGGCCCGGCAACCCCAGCCGTGGGAACACAACGCAACTAGAACCTGGCGTTTCTCGGCACTTCAGTGTGAATCATAGAGAAGCCGCTGTGCAGGACCAGTCACGAGCAGGGACAGAAAAGGAAACGGAGTAGGAGGCCCGCGCAGCCTGGAGAGCTGGAGGACTCTGCTTACTGGAGAGCGAGCAGGCGTTGGCGGATGCTCACGGCTCCTGCTCTTTCGGCTCCAGATGCCCTTCCTCCCGGGGATAACTGGGGACAGGGGTTCACAGCACAAAATGAATGGAATGGGAAGTTTTCAGGATTGGGGGAAGAAGTGAAAAGCAGCTCAGGTTCTCGGGGATGTCATTAAGGACCCGGGGGCAGAGGAGATGGGGGCTGGCCTCGCTCCACTCTGAAAGACCTGCGCTCAAGGTAACTAGTTGTTTTGCGTGAAGCAGACAGACCTGGATTGGAATTCTGCTCAATCCATTATAGACTTGAGGAATCACTTCGTGTCCTTGGGCCCAGGGGTGAACCTTGCCCACCGCCTGCCAGACGTGAGAGCAACTGACAAATGCCCAGCTGAATGCAAGGTCCCCTATCAGCTGGCATAAAGGAACACGAACAGCAAAGGTAAGACGACCCCCATGGTGGACGGTGACTGAGACACTGCAGCTGGCCCAGGGTCCGAGATCTGCTCGTCATACTGAAGGTCTCACAGACCCGAGCAGGGCTTGGCCACATGGCTACCCCACCTTGGCAGATGGTTGGTGGACAATAAATGGAACATTGGTGGTGTGGTCCTTTTGGGTGGGTGGACGAAGAGCTTGGTTTCGTGAAGATGGAAAGGGAGGGCATGTCGTGCATCAATGAGGGAGCAGGGGCTGGGGTGCAGCTCAGCAGGGGAGCGATGGCGGGGCGGCTGAGGCCCAGGAGTGATCCCCAGTGCCACACACACTCACAGAAGAGGACAAGATGCTTAGGAAGCGATCGTACCCACAGGAGCTGGAAGACAGCTGGGTAATGATGGGTTACGAAAGCAGTTTTCCTGATTTAGCTTTGTCAGAAAGGATTATTAGACAAACTCAGAAGTAACGGGTCAGAGGTTAACGAGCTGTTTGGGCCGTGTCAGCAGAGGGCTGGTGTAAGGGGCTCCACTGTTTCTTTGAAGATGGTTCCTGTGGCACTGGGTGGGCAGTCGCCTGGGGGTGGCCTGTGAGGGTGGGCGGTGACGGTCACAGGCGGGGTGTGTTTCTGTGTGGATGCAGAGTGGGCAGGCCAGATTCTCCTCCTGAGCAGAAGGTGGGCAGGCGCCATCTGCGTGGCAGCTGGTGTGCGGAACGCCCCCTCCTAGAGAAGCTGCGGAAGGCTCCCGCCAACGCGGCACATCCTCCCTCATGCCCACCTGGCCTCCTGGGCCTCCCAGATTCTTCTGCACAATGTGCCCTTCATTTCTCTGTTTTCCTCCTGCATATGTGTAGCCCACTTGGCTGCTCTGGTGAATCACGTTGGAAGGGCCGTTGGTCTTCTCGTCTTAAAATCGTTCCATTCACAACGCAGGTGGAGTTGGTGCTGAGTTCCAAGGACAGAGCCACGCTGGAGGGCCTGGGAATGGCTGCAGCCCAGTTCACAGCCCCCAGGACAGGGAGCATCCTCCACGGGGAAGACGGCACCGGTCACCATGGCGTGGGGGGAGTCTGGGAAGGCCTGTGGAGCTGGCGGACGTTTGTTTTTGAGTTAGTGTGGAGGAGGGTTAATAGGTGGGAAATTCTAGAAGGAGGGAGCAGGCGGAACCCCAGACGGGCTGCACCTGGAGGGAGCTCGTGGGCCACGCTGGCCCAACTCAAGAGCTCTCGGGTCACGCTGTCCCAAGTCAGCACCTCCCCTCAGCTCGCTGTCCACAGCACCACTTCTCCTGCCCAGGGCCAGGCTGCAGGAGCATATCTGGGGATGGGGCCGTAGACTGTGTCCCCAAATCCCACATTGCTGCACTTTATCGGGTAGATTGGGAAAGGAGACGGGACAGGAGCTGGTGGCCATGCAGACTAGCTGCAGTCAGCGTTCTCAGTTACCTGACTTTTCTTTCTTTAAGTAATACGTAAACATTATTTTCCCTCTACCCTTTCGCATTCTTAGTTGGGACCCTGGTAGCAAGAGACAGACCAACAAGAAAGTATCAAACGGGAGCTCATTACCGTGTATATCTAATAAGCAGTGGGGGACCCCCAGGGGAGGTGCCACCCGCAGAGGGGGCACAGCTCTGGCTTCTGTGGCATCTTCATGAAGGACAGTGTATCGTGAAGAAGGGAGAAGACCCAGGACAAGGGCCCTGGGTCTCTGAGGGATTCAGACTGTGGAAAGGCAAATCTGCTGCGGATGAAGACCAGTCTGCGAAGCTGGTTATGCAGGTCCCTCTGCTGCCGGCTCCCATCTCATAGGGGCTGTGTGGTCCGTCATCTCAGATGGACCTTTGTGCTTTCCGGGAGACAGGAGGAACGCCTTCATGAACTAATGTCCCGCTTGTAGTCAAACCAAGAGGTAGAGAATTTTCTTGTATTTATTTCTTCTGGATTGTTCTCAGTTCAAAATCATCCTTAGGCCAAAGTGGCACACGTTCTGCCACCCTTCAAAATATTCCCTTTCAGTTTGCTTTTTGGTGGGTCTAACTCAAGCTGCCACCAAATACGACAGAAGCCTCAGGCGGCGTGGGTGACAGCCACTCAGACCAGGCGGCGGGTGCAGCCAACAGGCCAGGTCCTGACGTCTGTGCCACGGGGACAGGGGCGTCTCCACCTTCTCCCGTCCCTCCCGTGTAGCTGTCATAGAGAGTCGCAGCCCTGGACAGGCTCTGAGGGCAGCACCGTCCACGTCACTGGCTCCCAGACCCGGGTCTCTGGACGAGCCCCCTTTTACAAGCCAGGGTGGCTTGGCAAGTGTTAGGTGTTCTCAATTCAGGTACCAAAGTCAGAGGCTCTCCTGTCCCAGGCAGAAGAGAGTGGGAGCAGGCTGTGCTGGCAGCCGGCTAGAGGGCAGAGCCGATCCGTCTGGGCAGGAGGGGGAGAGCCGACCAGAAGCGCCGTCAGGCTGTCCCCCCGTGCAGCCGACAGCCTCGCTGCTCCCCGCTGCAGAGGAGGAAGGCGTGTTTCCAGTGTGGGATCCTCAAACCCCAGTGTGGAGTGTTGTTTTCACTGAGAACCGTGGGCTGTCGCCTTGTGGTTCTCGCCAGCAGAAGCCACGTGAGCAGAATGGCTGTGGACCCCAGCCAGAGGCAGAGGCCCCTTTCTCTCTCATTGGTGCCACAGACTCACACTTGGATCAAGCAGGTCAACAGATCAATAAATGTCACTTTATCATTTGGCTGACTCTCCGCTGTGGACACTGGAAGGCTGCCCACTTGTGTTATCATAAATAAATGTGCCACAAATATTCACATGCAAGACTTTTGCAGGTACAGATATTCATTTCTCTTGGGGAAGGAGTCAAATGGACTTGTCATAAGCTGTTAGTTTATAAGAAATTATAGAAGAACTTTGAAAAGTGGTTGTGCCATTGCATGCAGAGGGGGGGTCAGCAGTCCCTGGACTTGTGTTGCTCCAAATTTTTGCCAGCATTGGGTTCTACCAGTCAATAGTTTCAGTCTCCACATCACCTGACAGTCCCATCTCTGTTGTATCAACATTCTATAGAATTTAAATGTCTTTAACTTCAAGTTCTTATTTGCTAATTCCCAAATCCAAGGCATTTGTTGCCTGTTTGACTATTTTTCTCATGCCCACAGGACACATTTTCTGTTTCTTTATTTGGTAATAATTCTTAGTGCGTAATAGGACTCGTGGGTGATGTGTGGTACAGCACCTGGATTCTACTATTTTCTTCTGGGGAAGTTGGATTTTGTTTCAGCAGGCAGTTAAATCATGCAGATCACCTTAATCTCCAGGAGTCTTTAGTGGGTAAATCAGTTTGGGGTTCAATGGCAAACTCAAGACGATACCAGTTGCTCCAAAACTGTATCTTCCTGCAACAGCCTCAGTGGAAATTCCCGCTGTACTCGGATTTCTGGTCTTGTCTCTCTGGGATCACTGCACACAGGGCAGCCCCACAGTACCCCACAGGGGCCGTGCTTCAGGGGTCCATGCTCCTCAACATGATCTAAGCCCTGTGAAGTGCGGGGACTGATGGCGCCAGCAGCACTGTCTCAGAGGAGGACCTCAAGCTTGGACCGAGACCTGCGTGGACCAGGGTTCTGAGTCCTCTTTCTGGAGAACTCCAGGGCTCCTTAACCGTCCAGTGGAGCTGACCAAATGCCAGGAGCAGTCACAGAGCCTGCCCATGGGGATGCTCTGGCCCCTGTGCAGGTCTCAGTGCCAAGGACAGCCCGGGAGCAGGCCCTTCTCTCCTGCTGTGCTTTCTCTTGTGGAACCAAGTAGATGGCGTGGCCAGGGTGGTGCTCACCGCAGGTTTTAATTATTTGAGGTTGTTAAACAAGCATTTCCAATGGACTGACTGTGTCCCCAGAGGACAACTGGCAATCACCACAGGAGCTGCTATCCAAAGGCACGCAGTAGTCAGGGACAGGGATGCTGCTGAACATCCAGGAAGGAGCAGGACAGTCCCCACAGCAACCACTGGGCCCAAAACGTTCACACTACCAACAATGAAAAACCCTGAGTTAAACAAGTCAGAACAAGACCGAAATTGTTCAATTTGTTTTGTGTTCTGTTCTTTTTTTTTTTTTGCTAAAGGACATTTTAAAATTATTCTAATCCCAAATATTTGCAAAGAGAATTATACATTAGAATAAGACATGTATTCTAAATGACAATGAAATCAGGCCAAAGGGAAGAAGCAAGAGCAGCTCTGGAGTGTGCACCCGGGAAGCGCACGCGGCTGGTGGGCTTCCTACCGCCAGCCTACAGGGCTCTTATTTCTGTGTCAGTGTTTGCCGGAGCAATCTGTTCTCACAGCCAGACCTCCAATCAGCGTAGAGCAGTGCGTGCTGTGGCATCTTTGGGCTTCACATAAATAACAGCCAGCTCTGCTTTGGGCGCGTGATCTGTCAAACAGACCCCGGTGTAGCTCTCGGTAGAGCGCTTGCCTAGCATTGCAACGGCTGGGTTCCACCCTCAGTACTGCAAATAAACAAACACCTGTGAAGCAAATAAATTAATTTAGGTGTGCTGCAGACAGTTGTCAAAGCTACTGCATTGCCATTTAACATAAACAGGTTATTTTCTAAGAAAGTCGTCCATGCTATTTGAAAATTTAAGCTGTGAAATGGAAAGGTAGTAAATGGTAAGAGAGTGAAATTTATTTTGTTCTTGTCCTCACCATTATTATGTCAAATAACGAATGTGACAGCTTTGGTTCCACTGGTAATCCGAAGCGTCGTGAGATTTGCGGGCACAGTTTGGTTCCATCACCTTCACTGTCGGAGGCAACTGTGACAGACTCACCTGTTACCCTGTTTCTGGTGAGTGTGAATTGGCAACCCCTTAACTAATGCAGTAAAATTCTCTTTCTTGGGTTTGGGAGAATGGGTGGAAGAGAGAACCGATAGCAAGCGTATCTGCAGAACTAGTGACTCCACGCTAGACCTCAGGGTGCTCTGCAGCCCAGTAGCCACAGCGCCAGAACCGAAGCAAGCCCAAAACACTCACGAACCTCCTGCGAGCCCAGGGCTGTGCGTCCTCCCCTGCACCCCTGCGCTTGGTCTGCCAAGCCTGTGCGCCAACCACTCGAGGGAGGGTGGACGACACTCTGAGGCTGCCGTGGGGTCAGGTGACCAGTGGGCCCGCTATAGGAGGAGCTTCTGCTGTGGCTGTCCCCCTGAGGATGCAGGCCATGGCTCCAGGATTGAGTTCCAAATCCTTTTTCCTCTTTGCACCTGGGAAAGGCAGAAAAAGAGTGCGTGAAATTCCCAGGCCTGGGAAGGGCAGAGGACAGCGCGTCCTAATGATCAAAGAGCGAGTGACCCACAGGCCGGTTCTGGGCTTGTGGCTGTGTCCACCATGCTGCCTATAATCTTGGCAACCAATTTTAAGTTTTTGTTTTTGTTTTTTTGCAGCATTGGGACTTGAACCCAGGGCCCGGCCCATGTTAACAAGCACACCACCACTGAGCGCCAGCCCCAGCTCCCCGCAACCGAATTTAGAGGACTGGATTTTGACAGGCTGCCTCCTCTGGAGCCACGTCCTAGGACCCCCACTACACCCAAGGCCCACTCCTGCAGGCTCACCTAGGACAGTAGCAGAGCCAGCAGGGAGTGAGGACCACATACACACGTTGTCAATCAAGCTGTGGGACTGGGAAATAAACCAGGTTGCATTCTCCTGCCTCAGAAACCCAGATTCAAATTTAGAAGTCTCAGACCTGTCAGAGTTCCAAGACAGAATATGCCTGCGTGGAGACAGCTGGCAGGCAGGCCCACACCCCTGATGGGCATCCATCCTGTCCCTTCTTCTCCCTGGTTCTGTTGCACACCAGAGGGGCCATGCAACCGACTTTGAACTCCACCCAGGCCTGCCCACTGCGGCCCCTTAGCACCACCTTGCTCATGAGCACATGGAGGAGGAAGGGTCCAACCCTGGAGGACAGACCCAGGGAAGGGGCCACCCAGGCCATGGGAGCAGGCTCAGGGCCACTGAGGAGAGGATTACGGGACCCTGCACACCCTGAGCTTGTCTAGCAGGTGGGCCCCTGTTCCAGGGGACATGTGTCCTTGGTCTTGCAGAGTGTTTCCCCCAAGGAGCAGCAACAGAGCAGGATGCTGCAGTGTGTGGGGCCCCGGGCGGAAGCTCCTCTCCACCTGTCTCGCCTTGCCTCTCCCTCCACACACCTGTGCTCAGTAGCCCAAGGTGCTCACCAGACCCGGCACCCAACAGACCTGCTCTTCTCGGTGATTTGGCTGGGGCCACGCCCATCTGTGTGACATAAAGCAATCGATGGCTTCCCTCTTCACACTCTGCTTCACATTTTCTTGTATCCCTAAATTTTGGGCACTGCAAGCTGTCAATTTCTGGTAGCTGATTAACTGACCTGATTTTATGACATGGAAACTGCATTAATTAAATTATTGAAAAGAGTCGTGTTTATTCATTAACAGTGGGGAGAAAATAGCAGGCAATCAGGCAGTATCACATCCACTCAAGTGTCAGCTGCCTGCCCATCAATACGAAAGCTTTAGGAAGTGGCACTAGGAGAGTTGGTCCCGGAGCGCGCCGGTCAGTGCAGGGAAAGGACGAGGGAACAGGCCGTGCCTCGGCGTCATGGTCTCTGCACCAGACCCAGCCAGAGGCGAGGCTGCTGACTTTCTCTGCCAGAGGCTGTGGTGGGAGTTGCAACCTGAGCACTAGGAGGCTGATCCTGGGGACAGCGTCAGCTGTTTACGGTGCCCTGGTGGCCGATGTTCAGAAAGGTGACCTTCCCTTGTTTTCAGGAAGCCAACCTTGCCCCCTTGTTGAGGTTAGAGAACAGAAGAAAGAACACAGGACAACGGTGGCCACCGCACTGCTAACGGAGGGCTGTGGCTCCCAACCGAGGATCACCCGCTCCCCGAAGCAGAGGCCCCGCGGCGGGAGCAGGGCTTGCAGGCAGAGGACTTGCAGTCGCCTTGTGTCTTCTGAGGTCTCAGCCGGGGGCTGAGGTGGTGGAAAGCTGAGGACGAGTCTGCAGGCAGGACGCATTCCAGCCGGTGACGCTGTGAGCTAGGCGGCACAGCGCAGGAGAGAGCGCGGGGCGGGGAGAGAAGGGGCTGCTGTGCGAGGGGTCAGAGACGCAATCGAACACCGGCCACACCGGCTCTGGCTGCCCTCCCGGTGCCTTTGTAGTCTCAGGACTCCTGTCCTTGGGTATCCCCAGCGTGATGAGTCACAGGGTCCAAGGGGCTGCTGACAGTGTGCAGGCCGCGCTCGCGGGAACTGCACACACGCCTCCTTCGAGGGCCGCTGCCGTCGGTCCACTGTTTTAGGGTGCATTCATCGGTTTGAAGCACAGAAGGAAACGGGCACTGACCCAGCTGCAGACGATGGCTGGCTTGCAAAGCTTGCTGAGCAAAGCACCTGCCCACCTTGCCCGTTCCGTGACGGTCCTCCTCTCCGGCAACTTCGCTGTCCCCCAGCTGTGGAGTAAGTCACGCTCACGCGGAACGTAGAATCAAGGAACGGCAGAGGTGAAGTGCAGGCTCTTTTGGCAGAGGGGTCCTTCTTCCTCCTTGAGCCTCTGGCCCCGTCTCCCTCTGCTGTGGGGTTTGCTGGCCGGGCAGCAGAAGACTGGTGTCAATGCCGATGCCTTCTCACTACCCTGCAAACATGGCACCACCCCCGACCCCGCAGCCCTACACCAACCATGAGGAGGGCTCGAAGGCAGGGCCACTTCTCCCAGGATGGCGGTGCCCTGGCGCCGTCCAGGCCTGCTCTTCCCACGCTTGCTCCCTAAAGCAAAGCTCACGCTGCAGCTCTGAGCCTTTCATCTCTGTTTCTCTGCCACAAGGAAATGCAAGCTCTGGGCCCCTTGCTGACTAAGCACTTGAGCTCCAGGATAGATACTTAGAAACAGGCCAGCCGGACCTCTCCCAGCGTGAGCTCCTCCCTTAACTCACCTCCTTCCCTCTTCTGCAAACAATGTGAAATCGCTGCTCACTAGTTTGTGACTTTGGAAAATCACTTAACCTCCTTAAACCTTAGTTCCATCATTAGCAAACGTGATGACACTGAAGCTGTGAACTGTTCTGAGGCTCGCCCGGAATCGCCCTCGGCTCTCGCTTCCCTGGCCTCGTGCCTGGCGTGTGCGGAAGCTGTGACTGTCAGTGCGTCCTTCATTCTTCTCAAATTCCCTTTATTTTATGAATGAATTGCATAAAATAACTATGATTTGCACAAAATAGAATCCACAGATGTCCAAGTTGATGAGTTTTGACAGTTAAATATACCCCTACAACCAGCCCACACCACCAGGTGATAGTCCTCAGTCTCCTTGTGGAAGGAGGGAGGAAGGGAGGAAGGAAAAGACCCAAATAAGTAGGTGATTCCTCCTGAGAAAGAGGTCACCATGTCTCTCTACTATGAATATATAATTTCATTGCAGTGAAATTCTTGGATTTGCTATCCTTGTATTTACTTCTGATTTCTTGGGGAAAAAAAACTATTAAATTAAAATAGATCTTACCATTCGCAACCCTATCTCCATTTCCCTGGTTCTGAAGTTGCCCAGGCATTTGAGGATGACCCAAGGAATTTGAGGATGATCCCTCCCCTTCAGTTCCATCACTCGCTCTCTGTCACAAAGTCTTTCTGAGAAAAGTGCAGTGGCAGGTTGGGAAAAGGCCTGTAAATTCAGGGGACAATAGTGATATTCGTGACATTGACCGGCGGATTACCTGGAAGCAGCAGCTGGTTCTTCCCTGAACCCAGGAGCCCTTGCCAGGGCACAGCTCAGTCCTTCATGCAGGAGCTCCAGGCGACAGCAGGCCGTCCTCCGTCCCTGCAGATCCGAGAAAGGTCACACGTCCCCCGTGCTGGCAACCCACACCCGACAGCGTGGCTCAGGGCGAAGCTGCCGTTTCTGCTCACAGGACCACTCAAGAGGTGCATCAGTCTCACTTTTTAAATTAAACTTGTTATCCTGAAATAATTGCAGATTCACAGGAAGTTGTAAGGAGTCACACAGGTCTCCTGTACCCTTTACTGATCTTCTCCCAAAGGTGACATCTTGCAAAACTCTAGTGCCACATCACAACCAGGACGCAGACACGGACACGGTCAAGCAGAGAACATTTCCTCCACCGCTGGACCCCGAGTCGCCCGCCTCCCTTCGGGGGGCCCGCCTCCCCGCCCTGCGGAAGCCATCTGTATCTCCAGTTTTGCACTTTTGCCGTTTCAGGAGTGGGTATGAATTGGACTGTGCAGTACGTAGCCGAGCGTCTTTCCCTTGAGGGATTTCTCTGCAGTCTTGCAGGTTGCTCCAGGGGTAAATATTTTCCCATTTGTTCTGAGTCTCGTTATGAGGTCGGATGTTCCACGCTGTGTTTACACATGGGTGCACGGGAGGACGTCTGCCTTCGTGCAGTTCGGGCTCTGGAAAGTAAAGCTATGATAAACATCGGTGTTTGGGTTTTTCTGTGAACATGATCTAATTTCTCAGAAATGAATTCCTAGGAGTCTTTGCAGCCACTGCCTCTGAAGGCCACTGCTGTCCGGCTCCAGAGCACTTTCCTCGGGCTACACGTCCTCCAGCTCCTTCGACTCGAGGCTCAGGTTGCGTCTGAAAGACTCCTTGGAGGCACAGCCCTAAACAAGACCCTGGTGGGCAGACTGCTGCTAGACACCGTTGACCGAGCCAGACCCTGGGCCTGGTTACCACAGAGGCTGCTTCTCTGCACCCACACTATCCAGCCAGGACCCCGTGACCACATTCAGACTGGGAAAAAATGTAAAACTGTATCTACCTACAACTGTAACATGTGAGAGTTATATAACCACACAGATAAATTCTACTAAAGAGCCCCAGCAAAAGGAAAATACTCACTTCTAGATATATCTACTTTTATCTGGGCATAAAATAAGCAAAACCCACGTGTGATTGTAATTGGGCGGTCAGGGCCCAAAAGGTTCCCACATAGAGGCTCTCTACCTGGAACCGACTCCGGTCCTCTGTCCCCAGACTCATGCATGCCACCACGGAGAGAGCAGGCCTCTTGAATGAGGATCCTCCCGGTCTGCCCTCCGTGGCTCCGAGCCGGCGCGTGCCACCCTTGTGGGCACTGAGGTGTAGCAGGTGCTCCCGATGGCTTGTCACTCGGTTGCTTGGCTAGTTGCCGGGGCCTTCCATGCAGTGAGTGTCCCCATGCTTCGGAAGCCTCTTTTAGGAGTGTCATACTGTGATTTGTCATGAAATGACAGCTCTGTGACCGTCACCTGAGAGGCGGAGGTGGCTGGCGTACGTGGCAGCTGTCCATGACCTTGACCTCTGACCATTTTTACCTACACACCTCCCCAAAGAATCTTGAAAAATATTGTGTTTTTAAGTCGACATCTAAAATTTTTTGTTTAAATAATTGCAAAATGTTACTTCAGCTATTTTAAAGTTTTAAAACTATTTTGAAATATTTTCTATAAATATGTTTATTGTGTTTTTATATTCTGCTGTATTGGGTTTATACAAATCCAGTAACAAGAATATTTAGATCCATATATTATTTTAATTATATGCAATGGAATATAAATGTTGTATATCCGGTGAATTCTAAATACCAGAGCAATTCGGTATCCTACAACATAGATAAGCACGTAGATATGGATTTTTTAAATTGGTGAACACAGGTGCTAACTTCAAAATGTTTTTCTTGATTGTTGATCATTTATAAGTATTAATATTATAATATCAGTCAAAACAGAATACTATATATTTTGAAAATTACTAAATGGAAAATATAAATCTTGTTAGGAACACCCTTTCTAGTGCCCGGCGGGGCATCTCTGCCGGTCCCCCTTTCCTGGGTGAGGGCTTGTGCTGCGGTGGCTCTGACCCACCACAGTGCGACTCCTCTTCACATGCAGACACCTAGGGGCGTCGGTGTAAGCGGATGGAATAGGGTTTTCTATACCAATACCACTTTTCTCGAGTGTCCCTCTGATTCAACTATCAAAGCTCACAAGGTGATCATGCTTTCAATTCTTTCCTTCAACGACCACCCGACGTGTGATTTGCTGTGTCTGGAACCTTCTTGTAAACAAAGTGTTAGAAGCCACCAGACTTGGGAGCACATTTATCACTCGGATTGCAGACACCCGAGTTCTTCGTCTCTGGCACGATATCAAGAGACCACCAGTTAGACCTGCTGTTCTTCCACTCAGCAGCGGCCTTTGAACCCTCTTTACCTGGTAATTTGGGGATACTCTCTCCCATACAGGAGCTCCAGGTTTGTCTGACTGGCGTTACAGAGAATGTTCCCTAGGTAACCTACTTTCCTAATTCAATCCCTGTTAGCAAACAATCAGCAAAACAAGAGGCATTTTTGGCAGAGAAAAAATCCTTTCTTTTTCTCAAGTAAATATTAATTACATGCGTTCCTAGGCAGCCGCCGGATTGCTGAATTCTAATTCTAGAGCAAACCATGCCCGCGCTTTAGCCCTGGGGGTGAGGCGCTGCAGCCTCCTGGCTGGCTCTGGGTGGCCTCCTGGCTTTGCTCCTGAAGACTCCTCCTCAACAGGAATGCATTCTGCACAGAACCAGAGACAGAGGGTCAGGTTGTGCGAATGAACGCGGGCCCTCCCTCGGCAGGCTTCTGCCTGCACTCTTGACCCCGAATGTCCTGGAGGTCTGTGTCCCTGGGTAACTGGTGGCATGCTGACGTGTGGGACTGGGTGGCTGTGGCCTCCTGCTCAGGGGAGGGTGGCAGTGGGCAGAGGCTGGGGAGCCAGGTGCTCACCAGGCAGGTGCACTGAGGCGCGGAGGACCAGCTGGAAATTGACAACCCGGAAAATGACTTCCAAGACTTCCTGGGAGCCTCTTGTGACCCTCAGTCACACCTTCCCAGTGGACACCTGCCAGCCTTTGTCACCACAGAGGCCCGATCTCCCTCGGTGCATCTCTGGCCTGGGCAGCTGCTCTCTTCACCCTGGACTGTGTGGCTCATGACCCAGCTGTGCCAACCAAGTCTGCCCTGGGTGGCAGGGGAGAGACCCTACCTTGCAGGACAATTGTTTCTCTGATGAAAGGGGGCGTAGTCAGCCCGCAAGCCTCCCAGTCTTTCACTCTCCTTCCTGTGTCTTGGTGGATGCAGACGCAACCTTGGGGGCTGTGGCAGCCACCCTGTAAATAGACAGAAGCTGTGTGTGGTAGTGGAGGGGCAGGGTCATCCAGGGAGCCCATCTTTGCACCAGCTCCAGTGGCCAACATCTGGATTTCCATTGTAGGAGAAAAGTTAGCTCCACTTGTTCAGGATCTTGTTGTCAGGGTTTCTTTTCCTTTTTTAAAAAAAAATTCTTCATTCTAAATTCCAGCTGAAACAAAGTATTCTTCTTCTATCCATGCCTCAGGGAATACATGATTTATTTTTCTGGTCTCAAAGACTTCGCTAAAACCGTAGGGAATGCTAATGAACTGCTACACAATCACATTTACCCATTATCATAGGCATTAGCTTTTCTAATCCAAATAAGACAGATTTATAAAATAAATGTTTTGAACATCGACCAAAATATCACCAGGTTTCTGTAGGCATTACAAATTTGTGGAAATAGCAGACAGTGAGTAACTATTCCCCCCAGCCCTAGCTGACTGTAAGGAATAAAAAGCTCAACTCTAACTTTTTAAAAAACCCAGTAATAAGGAATTGTAATAAACGCTTTGAAGTGACTTGTGAAAAACTATAAATTCCGTTCTCCTCTTCATGAACTAGTTAGACATTACAATATCTGGGGCACTGAAGACAAAATACCTCGCTCCTCAGGGTAACTAGGCTGCGTCTCCTGAGTTGAGGATGGTGATCTGTGACTTGGGATGAATACATTCGTGAGAATACATCAGTGACTTCTTGTCTAGGTCTACACCACTCGATCAACGGAGCACTTGAAATGAGCCTCAGTGACTGTTCGCCAAGGAAGTGGCTTCAAGTGCTGGAGAAATCTCAGAAAGGGCACAAAGAACAACTCCGCGATGGTGAAAATCACAGTCCTGGTTTGTGTGAGAATGCTGGGCGGGGAGGTGACATCATTGCCACGCTTCATACACAGGGACGGGAAGGCTAGGAAAGCAGAAGTCCTGACTCCCCCCGGGGCAGTAAGGAGGGTCAGGGGCCGAAGCAGGAGCAGCCAGCGCCCTGCGGCCGGCCCAGTGCACCCTCGTCCCAGGCAAGGACTCCAGGCACCCGGGCAATACAGATAGCCACTGATTCCAGAGCCAGCAGGGGCATCTGGTCAGGGGAAGTCACCACTTGGAAGGACACGGCACCAGTTCACTTTCCACCTTTTATGACGTTCAATCTGTTGACAGGCTTCAGTTGGCAGCTAGTCCAGGACCTCTAAGCCCTGGATTAGAACCCACGTTTTTTCTGACTTGAGACGCAGGGTGACAGAATTCAGGACTAGCACATCCCCTAGAGGTGGGGCCCCAGTCCTGGAAAGCAAGGGGCAGAGAGGGTGAGGTTCAGTCTCTGGTGGCCCCTGAGCTCAGTAAAAGGCAGCTCCCCATGGCTCTGCCACAGGTAGGACTGAGCGGGAGCTGGGCACTTCCTGATGTGCAGCCAAGTTCACTGCCTGTTAAAACACGGCCAAGCTTTGGAGGAAATCAGAGGGTGCAGGGACCTCACAGGACATCACAGCACTCAGGATCCTTGTGTGAAGGATCTGGAAAGCGCACCCCATGCTCCAGAACAAAGCCCCAACTCAAGTTCAGGATGCATTTCTTCCTAAAATTACAAACTTGCCACAGGCAAGGTAAAAACATGGGGTAGTGAACTCGTCTGGAAGTTTCCCTCTGCGTCTGGGATTCTAAAGTCCTCAACTTCCATTTTTATCTTGCCTGTTTGGCTGCTAGACTGGCAGGTCTGGGTCGGTTGCTGGGTTGGGACACAGTCCTGCTCCTGTATTAGTGCTCATGCTTCCTCACGTCAAGGTTTCCCAAGGACAGTCCCTTGGGTAATGTCTCTTCTCGTCATTCTGCTACCCACTCCTGTGCTCCACTGACGGAGGACACAGAGAGGAGAAAGTTCTGTGGTGGATACGGATGACAGAGCGACAGCACTGTACACCCACGGGAGCAGGTCACCGGGAAAACAGCATGAAAGTCGAGTGAATCAGGAAGGGCAAGCAGGTGATGTCCACACAGTGGACTCTTTTTGTAATCCCACCAGAACATCTCACCGCTTTTTCAGAAAGCACCGAGATTAAGGAGAGCCTATCTGGTAGAGAATGGAAAGTCTTCAAGGACGTCATCTTGGAGAGCTTTTGCACAGGCAAGGGTCCTAGGCTTCACTGCCATCCGCCAGGGGACATTCTCACAGTGGCGGCCAGGCCTGTTTTATCAATGAGGCAACGACAACTCAGAACAGTTAACTCACTCGACTGAGAGCACACGTGTGAGTCACCGGTAGAAACAGGATTATAACTCAGGAACGGACTTACGTAAGAGCCAAGATCCAATCCAGGACTTCCTACCTCTGAAACCCACATGTTCAACTCTGGGTTTATTCATTCATTTGCATTGAATTCCTAATACAGAGTGAAGCAGAATAATGCAGACATGAATAGACTGGGTACTAGCCAGACTTTCTGCACGATTGTCTCAGCTCTTCCACCTTGTGAAAGTTACTCGTCTCTCTGTGCTTCCATTTTTCTCACCTTAAGTTGGAATAACTTCTTGGTTGAGCTCTGCAGAGAAAGAGCTCAGTGAGCACATGCAGGATGCTCTGGGCCATGCCTGATGCAAGGCCATGAGGTTCGTGCACCCTGAGCAACGAGCAGGTGGAAGTCTCAGGTGAAGGGGGAGGGGAAGTGCCACTGGGACGGCCAGCCGGGAGAAGCCAGGCCGAATGGTGGCGTTCTACGAATCCCTGGCTCTGGTGAGGAAATCAGCCACAGAAAGAGCTGGGAGATGGACGCTCTTGGAGGAGAGCCGCCAGGCAGACCTTGAAGTGGGAAGCCAGGCACGCTGCAGGAAGAGCCTCGAGAACAGCACAGCCAGAGCCCAGGGCAAGGCACAGGCCCGTGGGCAGGGCTGACTCTGGGGAGCTGAGAACATGAGGCGAGTCCTGAGTCACGTTGCTAAGAGCCCTCGGGCTGACACCTGCTCAGGAGGGCCAAGCGAACCAGAGCAGCACCCGGGCGAAGCTTCCATCCAGACTGAGGACCACTCCCTGGAGCCGGTGGCGGGGAGGCGACAGAAACCCCGCCATGCAAGTTACACTCTGAGGTCATCTTCAAGGATCTGCTCATGGATGTGCTGTTGGGACGAGGGAAAAGGGAAATCAAAGATGAGCCAGAGGCCGAGGGTGGTTCATATAACCAAGATGGGAGTGTATTGTCAGGATGCAGTTGGGAGAAAGAAACCACGTCAGTTATCCTAACAGAGATGATGAGCTGAGTAGTAAAGAGAAGTACTAGCCAGGTGGACATTGAGATACCCCTGCGGGAGCAACTGCAGGAAGCAGCAATGGCTCCCGTGCCCCCTCCAGCACCCCCTGCTGGCCACAGGGCAGAGTGCCGCTGGCAGAGCTGGCCCTGAAAGGGCTGAGAATTGGGTTTTGGGGGCAGGTTTGGGTAAGAAGAAGCAATGCTGCTTTTTGGTGGATGTGTAATGGAAATGCTGAGGAGACACAGACTGCTCATTGGAGAGACCAAGGAGAAACTGAAGCTGGGATGGGAACCAGAGAGTCCCTAGCAACGACATGTGGCTGGTTTTTATAACCAAGGAAAAAGCCTTTAAAAACCAAGTCCTCAACTCCATATGCTTTCCTTACAGCTGTGTGCCATGATTGCATTTCATGTACAAATGTATTGTACAGACAATGCATTTCATGTACAGACAATGTTTCTTTTTTGCTTGAAATTAGATAATTAGTGATGTTAGAATGGGATAATTTAGATAAAATGTTTAAATCAGAAAAGATAAGCTTAGGGCTTGCAATAATGGTGGAAAGACTCTTGAATGTCCTCTAGTCCTCCTTTTGGTGAGGCCCATCAATAATCCCAGGATAAAGCTGTCCTCGCTTTCTTTCTTTTTCTTTGATTTAAAGAGTGAAAGTTTCTTCCCATGGCATTTTAGTAAAATATGACGTTATGCAAAATATTGAGGCACTCATAAATTTGTTTAATAGAACAAAAATAAGATGATTAATTAGACATTTTCTACTTACACCATCATCATTTTGAAAAGGCCATGAAACATTTGCAAAGGCTCCAGATAATCAATCATTGCAGGAACCCTGGATGTTGATAGAAGCAAATGTTGTAACTCTCTCCCTTGTAACTATACAAAAATGGGACATTATCCATCTCCCAGAGTCCCGAGGAGTCCTCAACGCAGGATGCAGCCATGGTGGGCATGCGTGGAGCCGGTGTGGAGATGGCCACCGTGGGATCACGCATGAACCATGAGAGTGACTCCTGAGGAAGAACCTGTGCTGGGAGAGTTGGCACAGCCGTGCCGGGAGCTGCAGCCCTGGCCAGAACAGTCTGCACCTCGGCTCTTCCCTGGGCCCGCCTCCGTGGATTCCTCTCTGAGTTCTAGGGAGAGCGGGGTGGCAAAGAGAAACCGAGCTCCTCAGCAAGGGCTCGGGCAGCCCTGTTTTCAGCTGAGTGGTCGCTGCTCTTTGCTGCCAGTGTCTGACGACAGGGTCTTCCCTTCCTTGCAGAACGGTGTCCACACACAGTCTTTCGTGAGGATTTCATAGGCCCTCCGGCTTATCTCCTGGACACAGGGCGAGCACCTAACCCACAGTAGATCGAACTCGGGCAGCCAGGCCGCTCCACGCTCGGGAGGGCACCTGCCCAGCCTCCCCTCCCTGTCCTCTCTCCACCCATCCCACAGGCACTCTTGTTCCTCTCTCACATTATTCCAGCAGCACACTGCGGGCACACTGGCTCCTACTCACAGCACACACGCCCGCACACTTGTGTGCCACGGCCGCCGCTCCTCGCATCCCATCTGCTCTGATCTAGGAGGGCGATGTGTGGCTCTGTCCATTCTGGTTGACAATTCCTTGCAGCACTAGGGGTTAAAGATTCTGGATGTTGTCCCCATTGATCTGTTATGGTCAGAGGTTTGTGTCCCCCAAATTCAAGTTGAAATCCCAGACCCAAGGTGAAGGCTTGGGGAGGTGGGGTCTTGGGAGGGGACTAAGTCATGGGAGCAGGGCCTCAGGATTGAAATCACCCTCATAAAAATCAAAGCGCATTCTACTGTCATATATAACTCATTTAAACGAATTTTTTAAATTAAAAAAAAGAGAGAGAGCAACCTCTTCCTCCACGTGCAGATGCCACAAGAAAGCAGCATCTGTGCACTGGAAATCGGGTGTTCACCAGACCCAAATCTACCTGGCCTTGATCTTGAGCCACCAGCCTCCAAACTGTGAGAAATAAACTTCTGCTGCCCTGTGCCACCCAGCCTGTAGCAGACCCTGTGGTCCGCACCGGGTGCATGTGGTCCCTCTGCTTCTCTTTCTCTATTGTGTGCAAGCATTCCATGACTATAGGCCTAGAACTAGGTATCCATAAAGCGTGCACTGGGAGAAGACCCTCCACCACCTTCAGCACGCCCCTCCTCCCGCTCTCAGGTCTTGTATTTGGAGTTGGGAGCTTCTTGCTGCTCAGTTTGTGCTAGTATAAGCTAAAGAGAGAATGTCTGAATAAGCCACGGGGCTCTGTCCTGCTGCTTGCTACTTGTTGAAAGGCATCCAGGAAGTCGAGAGGAGAAGGCCAAGAGGACCCAGGCACCGGGGATCAGTCTCCTCCCTTGTCCCTAAGCTGAAGCGGAAGTTGCCATAGACATTTATTCTTCATTTGTAAGCAATTGCTCTCCTCTTAACTGAATTTCTGTGCGAGGTAAGACTGATAATTTGGTATCTCTGCCAACATATAATGCCAATAAAGAATTTAATTTAAGGAGTTTAGCAAATTACATCATTAACTGATGTGAGGAAACTCTTAATGAGTCAAATATTTTGGATCAGGGAATTCAGTAGCATTTTATGATGCTTTTAATTAGAGCGGAAATGCAAAACGTGTTTCCATCTATACCTCCCTCCAAGCTGCACGTGAGGAAGCCAACCCTGTGGTAAGAGCCGGGGTCCGGTGTGGTGCAGGAGATTCTGGTGCCAAGCTCTCAATTAATAATGACACTTTCTCATTATATAACCACCAGTTATTACCATCCTCCTGAAACCTCGTTATTCTGAAATGCAAATGAGTTCATGGGTGAGTCAATAAAGGAGAGAGATTTCCATCCTTACAGAAATCCAGGGTAAATGAATGGGGCTTCAGCTAGTCAAACCCACCACAGGAAACATGAGCATTTTAATAAAGATGTAGGCAATTTAATATCACTTTGAAGAGAAACTGAGTTAACTCTGAATGCAGGTTGGTTTTGGAAAACTGGTAATAATAAAAGAAAAAATGTAGTAATGAATGCTATCCATCTGTCTGAGAGAAAACTCTAAGGAGCAAGAACTCTAAAGAGAAAGACCCTTCCCCTCCCAGCACCCGCTCCAGGTCGAGAACAGACGATCCAGGATGACGAGGAAAGAAGCAGCTGTCTCTCAGCATCAGCCGCGAGGAAGGATGGAGAAGCCACCCAAGGAGACTTAAAGAGGCAACTTCAAAGTACATGAAGGAGAAAGGAACCCACAGAGATTTGTGGGGCAGAGGAGGCAGCCAACAGGGAAGCTCAGCAAAAGCACTGAGATCAGAAAGGGTCAGCAATGTGTCCTTGGCAGAGGGACACGGTTCCTCAGGGCTCCCCAGCAGAGAGGCTATGGAATACATACCCTGAAAGCTTTCATCTGACCTCTGTGGGGTGTTTCCAGTGGGTCCAACTCAGAAAGAAGCCAAAGGGACAAAAAAAGAACCTGTTGATATAGTAGGAATGGGTCAGCCTCCCAGCAACAGAGCAGAGCAGAGAGTGTGCAGGAGGCAGGCAAAGAACATCCAGTGCATGCTTTCCAGTGTCATGGTCATGGGCCCAGACCACAGCCCCCCTTGCCCTCTCCCCCAATTCCTCCGTCAGTACCTCTGTCCATTCTGAAAGTAGCTCAGCTCAGGAGAAGTAAGACTGAGGAAATGTCCATGCCTCATTGCAAGAACTGAAAAGGGGTATGCATTGATCACAATGGAATTAAGTTGGAAATCACTAACCAAAAGATTTCTGGAAGACCATTAAATATTTGGAATGTAATCAACACTTATTTAAATTAAGTGAAAAGAAGAATATCAGAATCTATGGGATGCAGGTAAAGCAGTGCTTAGAGAGAAATTTGTAGCATGCAATTGTATTTAAAAAAAAAAGAAAGTCAGCTGAAGTGTTTAAATTTCCTCCTTCAGGAGGAAAGAAGCAAATGAAGCTCAAAGAATGTAAAATAAAGTAACAGAGAAGAAATCAGCGAAACAGAAAATGATACAATTAATACAACCAAAAGCTAGTTCTTCGAAAAATCAGAAGCAGTTAATAAAACTTGTTGGATTGATTAAAAAAAAAAAAAAAGATGATCCACTTTCCTGTTTCAAAAATTAAATGAGAAGACTGCTGTCCATATGCACAGACATTAAGCAGCAACAAAATACTGTACATCAGTAAAATCAAGAGCTTAGATGAAGTGGACGAACACATCAACAGAAACAGATTCCCAAAACAACTCCACAAGGAGAAAGTTTCATAGCCCTATATCTTTTGTAAAGCCTATTTTGTAATTTTAAAACCTTTCTGAAAAGAAAATTCCGAACCTCTACAGCTCCACTCAAGCACTCTACCTCACATGTAAGAAAACAACCAGTCCAACACAAATTCTTTCCAAATGTAGAGGAGGCAATACTTTCTGGATTCACTTACTGTGACCAAGATTATCGTGGTTGCAAAGTCAGAGAAAGACTTGGTAAAGAAGGAAGCTACGGCCCACTGCTCCAGCACAGAGACGCACAGCTCCCTAGCAAGGAATTGGCAATGTGGAAAACCCGTGGCCCTGCCATCGGCGGCTCTGGAGCTCTTGGTGAGGCCGAGGCAACCCAGGAGGGGAAGGGAGGAAGCTTCTGCTGTATGGCTGGGGCTGAGCCCGCAGGGCGCCACCGGGAGAGACCTGCTGCCAGCATCTCCCAAGGACGGCGGGTTGAGTGTCCACGCTGCTCCCTCGGCTTTTACTCACCTGCTCCAGGTTTCCATGGCAGTGGCTGTGCTGATGGTCCTGGCACAGGACCCCACGGTCGCAAAATACGAACGTGGAGGATGTGGCCAATGCTCCTCCCAGCAGTGGGGAACCCTTTGCAGTGCTCAGAGACTCCCCCACCATGATGTGTATGACTCTGGGGACCTTTGGCTCATGGGCTCCCCAGCGTTTGCAGCCACCACCTTGAGTAGGGAGAGTCCCTGCTCCTGTCTCAGGAATAGGGACCTCGAGCGCACCCAGATCCACCTCTCAAATGCCAGTCTGGAAGCACACGTACTTACGCAGTCCTCGCACACAGCTCCTCAGCCGGGCCTGGGCAAGCCCACTGCCCTGCGAGGAGCACTCTCGGCACTGGGGAAACCCGTCTGCAGGACAGCAGGTGGAGACCAACCGTCCCCTGGCGTGCAGCATGGCCAGGGACCCTTCTGGTTGTTGGTGTGGAGCAGAGGTGTTCTGATGAGGAAGAGTCACTCCCCATGTGAAAGGTGGGGCCTAGCCGTGACAGATAGGTGACACCGGGCCCGGCCCCAGGACAGGCATCCCTGGCAGAGACTGAGCACCTGTGGACCACGTGGCAGATGGTGGTGGGTCAGGGAAACCCCCACCAACCCAGGGCAGAGAACTTTCAGGAGGGCACGAGGCACCTCTCATTTAGGAGAGCTGCAAGGTCTACCTGTCGCAGAAGCCTTCAGAGCAAGGGAGGCTGGGGAAGGCTTCCAAGCCGGCTCAGAACGTCCCGGCACCAGCCCTCTCCCAGCAGGCGGCCACGCGGTGCAGCGTGCCCGCCGCCCGAGTCTCTTGCCCAGCACAAAGGCACGGCCAGTGTGGCATTTGTCCGGCAGTAGGAGGCAGAGGAAGAGCCCCCGGGACAGGGCAGACTCAGCAGGAAGCTGCCACCACAGGGGCTTTGGACATCCTGCATCTCTGCTGGGTAAGCCCTAGAGATGGCCACTCTGAGAAGGCTCTGGTGGCAGGGCTGAACTGGGTTCAGGTGTGCCTATCAGGTGACATTATGAGGAGGAGGAAACAACATTCAGAAAACAAAAGACAGGCATTGCCTACCGTCTGCAGAAAGGCCCGGGTGCCCCGGAAGTCCGGAGGCAGCAAGGAGCAGGGCCAGAGGGCATGGGGGCAGGGAGGGAGGGAGTCCGGGGGCCTGGGGACCCAGCCTTCGCTCAGGCACCTCAGGCTTCCCAAGGCCTGTGGGTTGGCTGACTTAAAGAAGCATGTGGAAGGTGGGACAATGACCCCCAGGACTCTGGTATGGGCCACCGGAGTCTCTTGTGGAGGGGCCGAAGGCAACAGGGTACAGCAGGCCCAGAACAGTCTCCCCCAGGCCCACAAAGAGAAGCTGAGGCCCTACAAGCCTACCACAGTGACCAGCCAGGCCTCTGAATTCGGAGCTTGCCCTGGGTGCACATCATGAGCTTACTACTAATAATCCATTTTTGTAGTGCTAGAGATGGAACCCAGGGCCTCCACATGCTAGGCAAGCACGAACCACGGATCTCCACCCCAGCCCCGTTGGCTGATTTGAAAAAATGTAAACTAAATTCACTGTCCCCACCTTCAAAAAGGAGAGAAAAAGACCTGTACATTCCTGGGCAGGCCAACTTCGTTTGTAATAGCCAAAAATTAAATTTTTCTTTGCGACAAAGGCAGCCAGGCAGCTGAACATCCATATGGAAATTAATGACTCTTGACCTTTTCCTCATGCCTTATTCAAAAATTAATTAGAGAGGCATCCTGGCAAAATGGCGGAAGAGACAGCTGCAGGCTCGTCTCCTCTAGGAGAAATCAAAAACACTCAGGAATAGAACCAATATTGTCAGAATCTGGAAAACAATCATAGTTCATGGCCACCAAGGGAATGCTGAATGCCCCAGCTCGTGGTGGCAGCAGGGGCCAGAAGCAGCAGAGGACCCTGAACGGGCCCTGGAGGGAGCGCCGCTGGCCCTATTCACAGGTTACCTCCTGGCGCATTCCGGCCTGTCTGGGGCAGCCTGCAGGGCACGGCAGGAGGCGGCCTCTGCTCACCCCACCCAGAACTCAGGCCTTGCACAGTGGATCAAAGCGCTGTGGGCCGATCCAGCAGCCATGGCCTGCTGGCGGGAGGACTTATGGAAGAAATACACCAAATCTTCCCCAGGCTGGGAGCACCGGCTGGGAGATTTCTTTGGAAACTAGGATGTTCAAAAGTCAACACGTAGATGGAGGAGTTTAGAAAGCTGTGTGACGGCCAGCTTGCTCAGAAGGCCTGGAAGGGTCCTGGCCTTCCTCCTTGGGATGATCTCCAGGCCAGGTGCAAGCCTAGAGGGCGCTGAGAGCCAGAGGAGCGCCAGCCAGCAGCCACCTCCCGTCCTCAGGGACTGGCTCTGGCATGGGGTCTCCCGTCACTGCTTACCCAGGCCTGCTCGTGGCCTGGAGGTGGCAGAAAGGTCCTGTGGAGAGCGGGAGGCCTGGATGGAAAGAGGCAAGCCCTGCAGTATCCAGGCGGAGGAAGACACATCTCCAGGCTGGCTTCTGCACAGTGCCTTCCGGAAAGGACGGCTTCCATGTGGAGAGACGGTACGTAGCAGAGAATCAGTGTGAGTGGCAGAGGTGAAGGTCTAGGATTCAGACTATCAACTCACTGATCCCCTATGTTCAGTTAATGAGCGGGAGGGGATGTAACTGACTCAAAGCAGCAGGTAACCCAACCGGCTTTGGAGAGCAGCTCTCACACACACGCAGCACACACCCTTCTGCACAGACACACCCGCACATGCACACATGCACACACACACATACACACTCATACATGCACAGACACACAGGTACACACACACATGTCATATTCCTGTGGCTCTCTCTGTGGTCAGCTGCCAAAGCCACCATGGACAATGGTAGCAGGTGGGGATGTTATAAATATTTCTCAGCATAAAATCCCTGCATGACTGTCACAGAGGCATAAGACCCTAGAGTCACGCCTAGTCACAGGGCAGCTCTGCTGGCAGCTAGGGTATGGCATTGACAGATGGGCGGATGTGGGGCCCCAAATGGTGAAATTCACTTCTACACATTGGTCAAATGTAATTATAGAGAATCGATCCAGGCTGGCCAAGACCGGTTCCCAGCAGAACCTGAGCTGTTTGGAATCTCGGCACCTGAGCCCCTGGGCCTGGGCCTGAAGCGCCATGGACACCGCTGCAGCAGCAGGAGGCACAGGGTGGCTCTGCAGCACCCAGGGGAGGGAGCCTGGTCCTGCAGAGCGGCTTGTGCTGCACCCAGCTCCAGCTGGTGGCCAGGACGCAATGCCGGGGTCAGAATAGCACCTGCAGCTGTCTTTGGGGCTGAATTTCCCTGTGACACAAGTAAAATGATTTTTTCACTGACATTCCATCAAGAAGGTGGACAGACAAAGAAGGGAGGAAGCACGGCATTCACTCGTGAATGCCTGAACTAGAGGCTAATGCTAAGTGAAATAAGCCAACCCCCGAAAGTCGTGAATGCTGGCTCACAGTAGGAGTGTTGGGGGGTGTTCCCTCTAATGGAGGCGGGTGGCAAGGGAGGCAGCAGGAACCAGAATAGGACAGTGGAATGAATTGTGATGGGCTGACAGATCTAGCTCCAGGAGAATGTTCTAGGCCAGACTCTGGGGGAAATGACTGGACAGATTCCATTTTTCTGGGAGACTCTATGTTATGTAGGAAATAAGCTTCTCCCATGGGAACACCCCGCCTCTATACCCACCAACAATTGCTTAGCTTCTCCCATGGGAGCACCCCACCTCTGTGTCCATCATCGATTGCTTAGTGTGACATGTTTAGCAATACAAAATGATAATTCTTATGTAAAAAAAATTGCTCTCTTTTGATTCCATTGCTCCTAAACAATGTATCACATAAACAGTGATTATGTAGATGTTAGTAACCATTCTTGAGTTTGTACCTAGGTAAGGGTCATTTTGATCCACTTCCCGCTCTGCTGACGATTTCATGATGTTAGTTTGTAAATTTGAATCATAGCAACAGACACTTATGATTGATGTGATTTTTGGTATAAGAACCCCTACAACCCTATGTTCGGGGCTGTTCTCCCAATAGCCATTTTTTGGGGCATTGTGTGAGACAGCAGTCGGCTTAAGAAAGACTCTCAAATTTGGACTTCTCAGTGGTGATCGGTCTGTTCTTAAGTTGCACCCCATAACAGAATCAGAATTTACTTTCCACAGTCCCATACCATTGACCCCCACTTGTCACCAGCAAGGAAAAGTCACAAGAGTAACCAAATGACCCAGAGGAGGTAAACACGTGGTTAAAGATCCATGCACACAACTTTTATTGAATGAAAAGCTGCTTGCAGAAAGGTAGAATTTACTTTTCAAAATGTGTGTATTAAGGATGATGATTCCCAGAAGAAAGGAGTGGGGGCGGAGCAGGAAGAGATTTGAAGACACAATTAGAATAAGCATGAGGGTACAGTTAGAAAAGGCATGAGGGCACAGTTAGAGTAGGCATGAGGGCACAGTTAGAGTAGGCATGAGGACACAGAGTAGGCATGAGAGCACAGTGAGAGTAGGCATGAGGGTACAGTTAGAGTAGGCATGAGGACACAGAGTAGGCATGAGAGCACAGTGAGAGTAGGCATGAGGGCACAGTTAGAGTAGGCATGAGGACACAGAGTAGGCATGGGGGCACAGTGAGAGTAGGCATGAGGGCACAGTTAGAGTAGGCATGAGGACACAGAGTAGGCATGAGAGCACAGTGAGAGTAGGCATGAGGGTACAGTTAGAGTAGGCATGAGGACACAGAGTAGGCATGGGGGCACAGTTGTAGTAGGAATGAGGGCACAGTTAGAGTAGGCATGAGGGCACAGTTAGAGTAGGCACAGTTAGAGTAGGCATGAGGGCACAGTTAGAGTAGGCATGAGGACACAGAGTAGGCATGAGAGCACAGTGAGAGTAGGCATGAGGGTACAGTTAGAGTAGGCATGAGGACACAGAGTAGGCATGGGGGCACAGTTGTAGTAGGAATGAGGGCACAATTAGAGTAGGCATGAGGGCACAGTGAAGGCATGAGGGCACATGTAGAATAGGCATGAGGACACAGTGAAGGCAAGACGACACAATTAGAGTAGGCATGAGGGCACAGAGTAGGCATGTGGGGACATAGTGAACAGGCAGGAGGACACAATTAGAATAGACATGATGACACAGATACAATAGGCATGAGGACACAGTTAGAAATGGCATGAGTGAATAGTTAGAATAGGCAAGACAACACAATTAGATTAGGCATTAGGACACAGTAGGCATGAGAGCACAGTGAGAGTAGGCATGAGGGCACAGAGTAGGCATGGGGGCACAGTGAAGGCATGAGGGCACATGTAGAATAGGCATGAGGACACAGTGAAGGCAAGACGACACAATTAGAGTAGGCATGAGGGCACAGAGTAGGCATGTGGGGACATAGTGAACAGGCAGGAGGACACAATTAGAATAGACATGATGACACAGATACAATAGGCATGAGGACACAGTTAGAAATGGCATGAGTGAATAGTTAGAATAGGCAAGACAACACAATTAGATTAGGCATTAGGACACAGAGTAGGCATGAGGGCACAGTTAGATTAGGCATGAGGACACATAATAGTTATGAGGGCACAGTTAAAGTAGGCACGAGGGCACAGTAGGAGTAGGTATGAGGGCACATAAAGAATAGGCATGAGGGAACAGTTACAGTAGGCATGAGGACACAGAGTAGGCACGAAAGCATACTTAGAATAGTTATGAGGGCACTGTTAGAGTAGGCATGAGGGCACAGTTAGAGTAGGCATGAGGGCACACTTTGAATAGGCATGAGGACAAAGTTAGAATAGCCATGAGGGCACTGTTAGAGTAGGCATGAGGGCACTGTTAGAGTAGGCATGAGGGCAGTTAGTGTAGGCATGAGAGCAGTTAGTGTAGGCATGAGGGCAGTTAGTGTAGGCATGAGGGCACAATTAGACTAGGCATGAGGACACAATTAGAATAGGCATGAGGGCACTGTTAGAGTAAGTAGGCTTTGGGAACAGCTTTTTTTTAAATTTATTTTTATTGTAAACAAGTGGGATACATGTTGCTTCTGTTTGTACATAGAGTAACAGCATACCGTTTGTGTAATCGTACATTTACATAGAGTAATGATGTTTGATTCATTGTTATTTTTCCTTCCCCCCCACCCATCCCACCCCTCCCACCCCTCTTTTCCCTCTATACAGTCCCTCCTTCCTCCATTCTTGCCCCCCTCCCATGCCCCATTATGTGTCATCATCTGCTTATCAGTGAGATCATTTGCCTTTTGAATTTTTGAGATTGGCTTATCTCACTTAACATGATATTCTCCAATTTCATCCATTTGCCTGCAAATGCCATAATTTTATTATTCTTTATAGCTGAGAAATATTCCATTGTATGTACATACCACAGTTTCTCTATCCATTCATCAATTGAAGGCCATCTAGGTTGGTTCCACAGTCTGGCTATTGTGAATTGAGCAGCTGTGAACACTGATGTGGCTGTATCTCTGTAGTATGCTGATTTTAAGTCCTTTGGGTACAGGCCAAGGAGTGGTATAGCTGGGTCAAATGGTGTGTCCATTCCAAGTTTTCTAAGGAATCTCCACACTGCTTTCCAGAGTGGCTGCACTAATTTGCAGCCCCACCAGCAATGTGTGAGTGTACCTTTCTCCCCACATCCTCTCCAACACCTATTGTTGCTTGTATTCTTGATAATCGCCATTCTAATTGGGGTGAGATGGAATCTAAGTGTAGTTTTGATTTGCATTTCTCTTATTACTAAAGATGGTGAACATTTTTTCATGCTTGTTGATTGTTTGTAGATCTTCTTCCTTGAAGTGTCTGTTCATATCCTTCCTTAGCCCATTTGTTGATTGGGTTATTTGTATTCTTGGTGTAGAGTTTTTTGAGTTCTTTATATATTCTGGAAATTAGTGCTCTATCTGAAGTATGAAGTATCTGAAGTATGAAGTGGCAAATATATTCTCCCACTCTGTAGGCTCTCTCTTCGCATTACTGATAGTTTCCTTTGCTAAGAGAAAGCTATTTAGTTTGAATCTATCCCGGTTATTGATTCTTGATTTTATTTCTTGTGCTATGGGAGTCCTGTTAAGGAAGTCTGATCCTAAGCCAACAAGTTGAAGGTTGGGACCTACTTTTTCTTCTATAAGATGCAGGGTCTCTGGTCTGATTTCAAGGTCCTTAATCCAATTTGAGTTGATTTTTTTGCAGGGTGAGAGATAGGGGTTTAATTTCATTCTGTTGCATGTGGATTTCCAGTTTTCCCAGCACCATTTGTTGAACAGACTGTCTTTTCTCCATTGCATATTTTTGGCACCTTTGTCTAGTATTAGAAAACTGTATTTATTTGGGTTTGTGTCCATGTCCTCTATTCTGTTCCATTGATCTACCTGCCCATTGGTGCCAATACCATGCTGTTTTTGTTACTATTGCTTTGTACTATAGTTGAATTTCTGGTATTGTGATACCCCCTGTTTCATTCTTCCTGCTAAGGATTGCTTTAGCTATTCTGGGTTTCTTATTCTTCCAGATGAATTTCATGATTGCTTGCTCTATTTCTGTAAGGCACATCATTGGGATTTTAATTGGAATTGCACTGAATCTGTATAGCACTTTCGGTAGTATGGCCATTTTGACAATATTAATTCTTCCTATCCAAGAACATGGGAGATCTTTCCATCTTCTAAGGTCTTCCTCAATTTCTTTCTTCAATGTTTTGTAGTTAACATTGTAGAGATCTTTTACCTCTTTGGTTAGATTGATTCCCAAGTATTTTATCTTTTTTGAGGCTATTGCAAATGGAGTTGTTTTCCTCATTTCCCTTTCAGCTGTTTCGTTGCTTGCGTATAAAAATGCTTTAGATTTATGCATGTTGATTTTATAGCCTGCTATTTTGCTGAATTCATTGATGAGGTATAGAAGTTTTCTGGAAGAGGTTTTTGGATCCTCTAAATATAGAATCATGTCATCAGCAAATAGTGACAGCTTAAGTTCCTCTTTTCCTATTCGTATCCCTTTAATTTCTTTGGTCTGCCTAATTGCTCTGGCTAGAGTTTCAAGGACAATGTTGAATAGAAGTGGTGAAAGAGGACATCCCTGTCTTGTTCCCGTTAAAGGGAATGATTTCAGTTTTTCTCAATTAAGAATGATGTTGGCCATGGGCTTAGAATAAATAGCCTTTACAATGTTCAGGTATGTTCCTACTATCCCTATTTTTCCTAGCATTTTGAGCATGAAGGGGTGTTGTATTTTATTGAACGCTTTTTCTATGTCAATTGAAATAACCATATGGTTCTTATCCTTAAATCTATTGACATGATGGATTATGTTTATTGATGTTACGGATGTTAAACCATCCTTGCATTCCAGGGATGAACCCCACTTGATCATGGTGCACGATTTTCTTAATATGTTTTTGGATACGGTTTGCCAATATTTTGTTAAGGATCTTTGCATCTATATTCATCAAGGATATTGGTCTAAAATTTTCTTTCCTTGATGTGTCTTTTCCTGGTTTGGGAATGAGGGTGATATTAGCTTCATAGAATGAGTTTGGTAGGGTACCCTCTTTTTCTATTTCCTGGAATACTTTGAGAAGTATTGGAATGAGTTCTTCTTTGAAGATCTTGTAGAACTCGGCTGAGAATCCTTCTGGTCCTGGGATTTTTCTTGGATGGTAGATTTTTAATGGCTTCTTCTATTTAATTGCTTGATATTGACCTGTTTAAATTGTGTATGTCCTCCTGGTTCAGTTTGGGAGAAGCATATGTCTCTAGAAATTTGTCAATGTCTTCAGTAGTTTCTATTTTATTGGAATACAGATTTTCAAAGTAGCTTCTCATTATGTTATATATCTCAGTGGTGTCTGTCATGATATTTCATTTTTCATCATGAATTTTAGTAATTTGAGTCTTCTCTCTCCTTCTCTTTGTTAGTGTGGTTAAGGGTTTGTCTATTTTGTTTACTTTCTCAAAGAACCAACTTTTTGTTTTGTCAATTTTTTGAATTGTTTCTTTTGTTTCAATTTCATTGATTTCAGCTCTGATTTTAATTATTTCCTGTCTTCTACTACTTTTGCTGTTATTCTATTCTTCTTTTTCTAGGGCTTTGAGCTGTAATGTTAGGTCATTTAGTTGTTGACTTTTCCTTCTTTTCTGGAATGTTCTCCATGCAATGAATTTTCCTCTTAGTACTGCTTTCATAGTGTCCCAGAGATTTTGATATGTTGTATTGTTGTTCTCATTGACCTCTAAGAATTTTTTAATCTCCTCCCTGGTGTTTTTTGTTATCCATTCTTCATTCAATAGCATATTATTTAGTCTCCAGGTGCTGGAGTAATTTCTGTTTTTTATTTTGTCATTGATTTCTACTCTCAGTCCATTATGATCTGATAGAACACAAGGCAGTATCTCTATTTTTTTGCATTTCCTAAGGGCTGCTTTGTGGCATAATATATTTTTGAGAAGGTTCCATGTGCTGCTGAGAAGAAAGTGAATCTGCTGGTTGATGGATGGAATATTCTATATATGTCTATTAAGTCTAGGTTATCGATTGTGTTATTGAGTTCTATGGTTTCTTTGGTTGGATTTTGTTTGAAAGATCTATCTAGTGGTGACAGCAGTGCCTTAAAGTCACCCAGGATTATTGTGTTGTGGTCTATGTGATTCCTGAAATTGAGAAGGATTTGTTTGAGGTACAGGGATGCACCATTGTTTGGGGCATAAATATTTACTATCATTATGTCTTCCTGATTTATGGTTCCCTTAAGCAGTGTGAAATGTCCTTCTTTATCCCTTCTGACTAACTTTGACTTGAAGTCCACTGTATCTGATATAAGGATGGAAACCCCCACTTTTTTACTGAGTCCATGTGCGTGGTAGGTTTTTTTCCCATCCTTTCACCTTTAGTCTGTGGATGTCTTTTTCTATGAGATGAATCTCTTGCAGGCAGCATATTGTTGGGTCTTTCTTTTTAATCCATTTAATCTATGTCTTTTGATTGATGAGTTTAGGCCATTAACATTCAGGGTTATTACTGAGATATGATTTGTATTCCCAGTCATTTGGCTTATTTTGGGTTTTTAAGTTGGCTTGGTTTCTCCTTTGAGTGGTTTTTCTCTAAGGTAGTTCCTCCCTTTGCTGACCTACTTTGTTGTTTTTCATTTCCTCCTCATGGAATATTTTGTTGAGAACATTCTATAGTGCAGGCTTTCTATTTGTAAATTCATTTGCTTATAATGGAAGGATTTTATTTCATCTTCAAATCTGAAGGTTAGTTTTGCTGGGTATAGGATTCTTGGTTGGCAACCATGTACTTTCAGAGCTTGAAATATGTTGTTCCAGGCCCTTCTAGCTTTTAGAGTATGGGTTGAGAAGTTGGTTGCTATCCGTATTGGTCTCCCCCTATATGTAATCTGATGCTTTTCCCTCACGGCCTTCAAAATCCTATCTTTATTTTGAATGTTAGGCATTTTCATTATAATGTGCCTTGGTGTGGATCTGTTGTGATTTTGTGCATTTGGTGTTCTATAAGCCTCTTGTATTTGATTTTCCATTTCATTCTTCAGGTTTGGGAAATTTTCTGATTTTATTTCATTGAATAGGTTTGTATTTTTGTATCTTTGGTTTGTATCTCTGTGCCTTCCTCAATCCCAATACTTCTTAAATTTGGTCTTTTCATGACATCCCATAGTTCTTGGAGATTCTGTTCATGATTTCTTACCATCTTCTCTGTGTGGGCAACTTTATTTTCAAGATTAAATATTTTGTCTTCATTGTCTGAGGTCTTCCAAGTGGTCTAGTCTTTTGGTGATGCTTTCCATTGAGTTTTTTATTTGGTTTATTGTTTCCTTCATTTCAAGGATTTCCGTTTTTTTTTTTTTTTTTTTGAGAAACTCTATCTCTTTGTTGAAATGATCTTTTGCTTCCTGCACTTGCTCTTTCAGTTTATTGGTATTATCATTCATTGCCTGCATTTGCTCTCTTATCTCATCCTTTGTTTCGCAAATCATCTTAATCATGTATAATCTGAAGTCCTTTTCTGACATTTCTTCTACCATACTGTCATTGGATTCTATTAAAATAGAATCTAGATTTGTTTGGATCATTTTCTTCCCTTGTTTTTTCATGTTGTTCATGTATCTTCCCCTCTAGCAGTGCAGATCTGGGGTATTACAGCTTCCCCCCTATAGGCTTATAGTGGCCCTATAGGTTTCCAAAACCCTTTCTTTAAGGGGAGATCAATATTAGCAGTGCTCAATTCAGACACTATGCAATCCTAGACCAAATAGCTCCTATGAGAACAATAACAAAACTGTCATAATAAACAGAATGAGTTCAAATGTTATCTTCAGTAAAACAGATTTGCAATAAGGTCTGCAGTTTCTAATGGAGGACAAAGAGGATGCAGAGGGATGTAGAATGTGGCTGTTAATGGGATAAGAAAAGAATATACATAAGTTCTAGATAATAGAAAGGGTGAGAGTGTAATCAAAAGAAATTGGACGTTAGCATGCAAAAAGGGAGAAAGAGACTCTGAGGGAACAGGTAAACAAAAGGAAAAGAGAGCAAGAAAAGTAAAAAAATAAAAACTTAAAGTTCTTCAATAAGGAGAAAAAAGAAAATCTACAGTATAACAGTCATATAGTAATGCAACCTCCCAGTCTTCAGTAGCCTGATGCATGAGAGGTACCTGACAATGAGCTTCAAGTATCCAGCAGGTGTCTCAGGATGGGATTTGCCCCACCTAAAGATCGGAGCTATGGCTTCCAGGATTATCCAAGATGGCCGCTCTGGCTTCCAAATGTGTTGGCAAATGGGGAGCTGCAGCTCAGGGGTGGACGTGGTCAGCTGGAGGTCCTGGAGGCAGGATGCGGTTGGTCAGGGAGGGGTCCTAGAATTCTGGTGTGTTTGGTGTGGTTGTGGGATCCTGGAGGCCGGGTGCAATCAGTCGGTCTGGGGTCCCGGTGATAGGGCACAGTCAGTTGGTCTGGGGGTCCTGGCCCCAGGGAGCAGTCAGTCGATGTGAGGGTCCCAGAGTCAGGGAGTGATCGATCGGGCTGAGGGATCCTGGAGATGGGGCTCAGTCAGTCCGGCCAGGGGTCCTATGGGGCCTGGCTGTTGTCTCAAAATGGCGGCAACCACGTGTAATCAAACCTGTCAGGTACTATCACAGTGAACTTCCTGGCAACAGCAGGCAGCTGGCTCTCCACTGGCAGTCGGCGATCAGTTTGCTGACTGTTGTGGGATGATCGGGAGGTGAACCTCGTGCGTTGGGTGATGGATGGGTGTAAGGCAGGCGATGGCGTCCCCCGTTCTGTCCAGAATCAGAGGCGCCTGCACCCTCTGCCATATTTCTGCTCACTGTTCCCGTGAGGAGCTGCCTTGAGCCACCTATCAAACTCTCAGCAGAAGCAGGAGGGGTTTGCTACAGGTGTAGGGAGTGAGTAGGGGTGCTGGCAGGGAATCCAGGTTCTGGGTTCCTGGGCATGGTCCCCAAGGGGTGTGTCCTGTGGCTCTGCTGACTCTGGACCAGCGTACATCTGGCTGAGGAGAGCCAGCATGAGGCCCTCTTTGGCAAGAGCACTACTGGGCAGGAGCCTCTCTTACCATGACTAAGCCCAGCACAGTCCATGGGCAACAGGACAAATGATTGAAGGAAATCTACTCAATGTTTTTTTAAATAAGTAGTTTTTATGGAATTAAAACTACTTCAAGTGAAAGCAAGAGAAACCTGGTATGTCATCCACACCAACTCATGACGGAATGTCTGCTCTGTGGACGCGGCATCGGAGCTGGGTGCCCTGGGCCCACATCTGACACTGGTTCTCCAGCACTCTGACTGATCAAGCAGGGTTTGGGCCTGAGTCTGAATTCCGAAGGTGACTGACCTTGTTCTCTGCCAGTGAGGACGGAGCAGTCAGTGTTGAGATACCGTCTGGGGGTGTCTGGGGGCATGTGTGAGGCTTCTGCCTGACAGACGTCCAAAGGGATGGTTTCCTGTGCTGTTCAGAAGTGTGTGTTGCTCAGTGCCTTAAGGATGCTTCACGGTGCAGCAGCTCCCTAGTCTGGAGAACACAAATCTGTCCAGAAGAGCTTTCCAGCCAGTCTGTCCAGCCCTCCGTCCTCCTCTGCCAGTGAACTACCATGAGAGTCCAAAACCACCTTCTTTGTTAAAGCAGGTCGCTATGGGTGCATGGTCTTGACCTCTCACTCTTCCACAGCCTCTGGCATCTGATTAGTGAATGCGCTCCCTCCTGCTTTAGCTGGCAAGGAAACGGCCGTCCAACCTGCAGCTCTGGTATTTGGTGTGACGAGGCCACACTGCTTCTCTTCCTGACTTTCCCTCAGACCTGTGAATAGCTTCGTAGGGACGAGGGTCTGAAGACCATGTCTGTCCTGTAAGCTTTAGTCCATGTGTGGGTGAGGCTGGTGGGTTTTATACTTAAATCCTGCAATTAATACTGACATGATTAGGAAGTGAAGTCTGTGCTCCACCCAGGAAGTCCCTTTTCCGCTCCGGCGTCCCATGCAGGACCCCACATGGCCCAGTTGTCATGCCTCCGTGGGCTCCCCGAATGGCAAAACTTCTCTGGCTTCCTTGCTTTTGACGACTTGGACAGTTTGGGGCACCACCAGAATGGCCCCATCTGGAACTCATCTGGTGCATTGATAGGAGTATTCTGGAGTTGTAGGTCCTGAAAGGAAGACCACGGGGGAAAGTCCTCTCGTCCCCCACGTCAAGGGTGCGTGCCCTCGGTCCGCCTGCCTTGCCAGCCCTTGTCAGCTGCCTGAAGTCCGAGGGTCTGTAGGCTTCTCCGCTGTAAGCCCTCGCTGCCCTCACCATCTCATGCTGCAGTCCTGGGGAGGACACACTCTGCACAGCCAGAGGGAGGGCAGAAGCCTGGCCCCACCTCCTTGCAAGGGGACGTCTACGTAGAGTGCTGGAAAGTCCTCAGCCAGATGGCCCCCGTTATCCTCATTAGGTAATCCTTCGCTCCCTCATACCAGTGTGGGCCACAGGCTGTATTCTGCATTTGGGTTATAATACAACGCTCCTTTCTACACTTTTGTTGTACAAATTGTCCCAGCTTTGGCACTGGGAGGGCTTCATTTGGAGCCTACAAGTTGTAAGGTGCTCCTTTTTGGAGGGGGATGCTGGGGACGGAACCCAGGGGCATTTTACCTCTGAGTCACATCCCCAGCCCTTTTTGTTTATGTAGAGACAGGATCTCACTGAGTTGCTTAGGGCCTCGCTAAGTTACTGAGACTGGCTTTGAACTTGTGATCCTCTTGCCTCAGCCTCTGGAGCTGCTGGGATTTCAGGCGTGGACCCTGGCACCCGGCAGGGTGGGAGGGTACTCTCTGAGCATGGTGGTCATGGTTTCATGGCAGGAGCAGATTCCCTCGCTACCGATCCTCACAGACAGGCACTAACCTGCGCACCCACGGGTCTTATGGTCTGTGTTACGATGCTAAAAACAGGTGAGGTGAGGGCCGGGGACTAGTACACCTTCGAGAAGGACGAGTGGACAAAATCTATTCTTCCTGAGTTTGATGCATGTTGTATTCTCAAAGGTATAAGATAAAATAAGACACGGGAAGCCAGAGTGCACATGCTGGGTAGAGCATACGACAAGGATCATACCGAAAGCGTTCAGGAAGCAGGAAAAGCGTGGCTGGGTGCTGTGGGCACAGAACCACTCAAGTATCTTCCTCATAAAGGGGAAAGGAAGGCAATAGGAAACAGGTCTCGCCTGAGGCAGGCTCAGCTGGCATTGAAGGCCGGCGGTGAGGCTTGGCCCTGGATGGAGAAGCGCTGCTGTTTACTTTCAGCTCCGTGGCGAGAGCTACTCCTCCTTGGTGAGAAGAGAAGGCATCTCACGTCTACCACCCAGGAAGCGAAACTGGAAGCAGGGCTTCCCAGTGCTTGGGTTGAGGTGAACCTCCACTGAGGCTGAGCTTGGACCCTGTTGGATGGAGAGGCACCCGTTCCCTTGGGTGTGCCCCTGTTAAACAGGAGCCTCAGGAGCTGCTGCCACCCCAGGCATGGCTTGTTGCGGTGCCCGGGCTAGGGTTGCCTGCTGGTGTGGGGACAGCCCCCTGCACTCTGTCAAGTCCTGGACGCCCGGGACGCCTCCCCTCCCCACAGCGTTATCCTCTCTGCCGCTGTTCTTAAAGATGTGTCTTGACGCTGTGCTTCAGAGGCAGAAGCCGTATTCCACTGGAAAGTGTTGCTGCTTCGCTGTGCGCATGAATGAGACCCTTGGAGCCGCCGTGGGAACTGGTGCCTCTCTTGCCCCCTGACCGTGGCCACTTGCGGTCTGCTGGGCCTCCTGGCACGCCCGTCACGTCGGTGCTCAGCTCCAGGTTCTCCTCTGCATGGGGCACTTCTCTGCTTTATTCGAAAAGCCTTTTTCATCCAGGTTCATTTTGGAAACTCTGTCCTTGAGAAGCACATGGCCATCTGCTGCTCATCTGCTCCTGGGAAGGAGAAAGCTGCCACCCTCGGGGCTGGCATCCTGGCACCATGCAGTGACCGGGAGAAAGCCACCTGGCATGTGCCAGAAAAGCTCCCTGGAGCAGATCCAGTCACTTGCTGTGGCTCCCCAGCCAGCCACCTTGCCAAGCAGACACAGGTGCGGCCAGGAGGAAGCAGGAGGCGGAGCCGCTCCCTGTGCCCACTCTCCACCAGGCTGTGAGCGGGAGGAGCCTGGGGCAGGGAGAACTGTGTTTGTATTCTGTCGCCCAGCTAGGCGCAGCAGCCACGCGCTCCAGACGGCAGCTCAGGGCCAGGGCTCCAAACTAACTCTAAACTGTTCTCTAAAAAGTGTCCTTCCCTAACTCCCCTCCACCCGTTCTTACACCCTGGCGTTTCCGAGCTCCAGGAAAACAGGCCAGTTCTGTGCGAGTTCCAGAAGGCAGTGGGTACCTGCCTGGTGGGGGGGGGCTTCTTGAGATGCAACTCTGTACCCTGGGTCTGAACCTGGGCATCATCCCTCTGCAGTAGCAGCGTCTGGTGCCAAATGAGGGCACAAGCTCATGGATGACCCTAAGCTCTAAAATGCGAGATCTAGTAACCTGTAAGGGACATGTTTGGAACCTCTGAAAACAAAACACACAAACAAACAAACACAGCAGAGCAATGAGCCATGCAAACACACGTCTTCATCTCACCCGGGGTGTTGAGACGGTGCCGATCCAACATCCAACACGCACTGCAGAAGCTCTTTATCCCCACAACAGACTCAGTGCACCCTGGGAGGCCAACCTGGATGGTGAGAGCAACCTTTCTCTCGAATACCAGAATCCAGGCCGTGTGGGTGAGGAAGCTCAGCAACCTCCAACACTAAGGCCTCCCTGCCGTCGCCTCCTGCGTCCTCCCGACAGGCTGCCTTGGCTGCTAGCAACGCAGCATGTGGGAAGAGGCGACAGGGTTTCCTTTCCTTCTGGGCCTAAAGAACACGGAGATTTCTCCAAAGTCGGAGCACACTGTGAGGTCTTAAAACTCAATTAATCAGACCTCCCACTCTAAACAGTAGTCCTCAGTCGGGAGAATGAAACACGGCACCTCCAGCCCAGGGCCAGGATCAATGCGCTCGATTGTGGACCAGGACTGACATCAATACTTGCCTGCTAGGCTCTGCAAGCCCCTGAGAATCACTTCCATTCACCCTCTGGTTTCTTATTGCTCTCTCAATTTAATCTAAGCTTTAAGAATTAAAATAGCAAGGTTTCTTTCAATTCCTACTGAAGAGAATCTGGTCCACGTGTCCAGAGCTCAAGCATGACATTGTAAGAAAGCCCAGAGGTGGTCAGTCCTTCATCTCTGACAACGAGACGAGACGTGCTTTGGTTCAGTGTCCTCAGCCCTCCCCTTATGGAAAACTGAACTAAGCAATGAAAGGGTATCTTGGAAATCTACCGTCTGTCCACTACTCTACAGGGACTGCTACAAAGTAAGAGCAAAAGAAGTCTTATCTCTTTAACCCACAGTCCCAGGCATACAGAAGAATCACGTGTGTGCACACACATACACACGCGCGTGCACACACAGCCCCTCTGCTGATCCGTGAGGCATCGCTCCCAGGTACGGTCTCTGTTTGCAAGTGGGCAAGAGGAAACAATTCAGGGATGGCTGCATCTAAGGGGGAGAAGGGAGCAAGGACCCACAGACGCGTGTGCACACCACCGGAGAACTCACACCTAGAGTGAGAGACTCGTGGATTTTGCTAGCGCTCGACAGGTTTCTTCTAGGTGTTATTTTACATGCATCATTGTAGAGAAATTGCAGAGAATACAAAAAAAGCTGAAAATTGACATCTGATTCACTAAGTGGCCTGTGAACCAGAGGTGTTTGTCCTTTCTGTGCCAAAACCCTGATAAAGGAAGTGAACCAAAAATTCCAAAGTTACTCGCAAAATGAACAGAAGAGGTAAGGAGTGCAGATGAAAGAGGGAACTTATTTTGGAATTGGGAAAGAGGATGGATGATAGGAGACAGAGTGAGTTGCACCTCAGGCTTTCAGGGGACAATGTCCAAGGAGTGAGGCCATCCGGATGTCCGGAGGCTCCTAAGAGGAACAAGAGGCCAGAGACTGGCCAGCTATGCCACTCTTGGCCCTTCCCAGTTCCCACTGCTAGGAGACCCTTCCTTGTCTGTGAGGCATTGGAGACTTATTTTCTAGAACAAATGGAGCCACAGCATTGAGCAGAGGAGTGGATGAGCCCCCAGGCAGAACATGAGCATCTCCACGTTGCAGGGAGAGAATGTCAACTTATTTCTGCTCACCCTGTGTGGAGAGTGGACAGCGCCCTGCTCAGTTACTCCATGCTGTGTGAAACAGCAGAGCCAGCCCAGAATTGCTGCCGTTTATAAAGCAGCAACCAGCCCTGAGCTACTCCAGTGTGAGTGCAAAGCTAAGGCAGAATGATCTGGTAACTTGCCCAGGCAAATAGATAACCACCAATTGTCAACATATAGATTTTAAAAAAAAAAAGGAAGTAAAGCCCCCAGGGACTCAGTTCCAGCATAAGGCATGAACCAATAAACCAACTGCCTTAATAGAAAAGGACCTCCTGGGCACCCATGGAATGACCTCAGAAGCCCTCGGATGCATGGGCACACCAAACCCTGTCGAGACACCGGGCTCAAGAGCTTGTCAGCCTCAACAGAAGCACGTGAGAGGAGGGGCACCCAAGACGGGGTCAGTGGCCTAGCCCACCCTGTGGAGACCTGCCCTCTGACCAGGCACAATCATGAGGCTGGAAGCCAGAGGGCTCCTCAAGAGGCCTTCCCCTCCCTGCCTGTCAAGGCCCCTTCAAAACGGCCTGCCCCCAGGCCCTGGCTGAGAATCAGTTCCTTGCCGGGGACAGGCTCCTTGGCTGCTGGGAATCCTCCCTGGCCACCTGAGTGGCTCTCCTTCTGACCTGCTCTGTCTTTGCTCTCGAGCAGCCTCCCAGAACCCACGGCCACCTTAGCGCTTCTTAGCCATTCTGTCACCTAGACATATCTCTGTGTGAAGGGCGATGTGCGGCCGAGTGCACCACCAGCCCGTAACTAAGTGTGGAACGGCGTAGAGACCACCCAGCCAACCCTGAGCACTAGGTGAATGAATGCAGATGCAAGTGGAGCAAACTGTGAACTGGTTGCTATTCTACAGACTCTGACCCTGGGAGGGCATTAACAAATGTGTTAATGGTGTAGCTTGCTCGTGACAACGCGCTTCCTGAAGGCTCCCAGGGCAGACATACCCTACTGGGAAGGATGCTTGAGTTCTTCCCTGGAGAAACTCAGTGGCCCCTGCTGGAGAAAAAGAAACGGCCTATTGCCATTTAAGAGGTCCCCAAAGAAAGGCTCAACTCCCTGCCCTGTCACCCCAGTTGTCCCAAGTGGAAGCCCACCCGTAGAGATGCCCCACCAAGCACACAGGACTTCCAGAAACTTCTTAGTGTCTCAGTCTTACAAAGAAGTGGACCTTTAAGGACCACCAGCATTTGAAGAAAGCCTTAACTGAAAGGGAGAAAATTAAAATGGAAGCATAGAAAAAGTAACGTGGAAGAAACAGAGGCAGCACAGACACAGGAGAAACCCAAACAAATGACAACGAAAGCCCAGGAAATAGGAAAAGCTATTGCACCCACAAGAGTAGACCAGGGTGCTGGAGAAAAGAAACAATCAGAGAAAGAGAAAAAATACAACACAAAAAATGGCTGAAACCAAACCCTGGTTATAGAAAGTCCTGCTGTCAGGACTTTCCCGCAGCCATGCAAGGAGAGGCCAGGGCCCAAAGCTGGTGGACCCCCCAAGAGTGCCAAGAGCCTCACATATCTGCTCTTGGTTGGTTCCAGGTGCCCTCTGTGCCAGCAGCTGTGTCCTGGGGACGCAAGGACAAGCCAGGGCACCTTCGCTCATCAGGGCTTGGTCGTGTTGGTGTTTGTGATTTGAAACTAACCCGAACACGTGTGTCTCCTTTGACCTGCTGTTCTAGAACACAGAAATTCCAGATGCTCATGTAAGCTTCTTGGCCACAGTCTGGAAATATTTTATTTCTGTAATAATGCTACTCACATTGAAATTAAAGCCATTCGTCATAAGAAAACTGCTTTGACACAGTACCTGATGTTACCTGTATTATTCATCCACTGTCACACATTAGGTTTTTTTAAAAACCCTAAGACTCAGTGGCTTAAGCACCTCTCCTTTGTTGTCCTGCTCTCAGGTCAGGGTGGAGCTGGGCTGGAGTCTGGACTTGGGAGCCCGGCTTTGCGCTCTGAGCTCTGGTGGGCTCGGGGCTGCTCCTGCGTTCCTTAAACCACACACAACCCTGGACGACTGTTCGACCGCCCTGTGGAGCCCCCCAGGGGCAGGCTCCTGCTCCCGCCAGGGTTTCCTTAAAGGTCCCACCTAGATCTTGCTTTTCAAGGTGGGTATGCCGAAGCTGTTGAGTCTTGCTTAGCGAAAGCCTTTGTTTACCCAGGGGAGGTCTTGGTTCTGTTGTCAACACTTCCATCAGCTGTCAGGAATTTATGGAATTTTTAAGGTCGTAGCTGAAGATTTTGGATTTTCTAAAGGCAAGGTGTTTGACGTCCTAGCCAGAAAATAGCTAATTATGACTGTTCAGCTTTCGGGAACAATCTTACAGTGTGTGATGAGGAGATGGTCACGGATGCACTCACAGCAGGAGTGAGTTCAGGCTTCTCAGGCGAATGCGGACCCCGGTGGGAGGGGAGTGGAGAGCGGGACTCCTCTCCCCAGGACAGGGTGTTTTCCCTGCTGTGCGGCAAGGTGATGGATCTAGGTATTCTGGGCCTTGAAGCTAACATCATTTGGAATGCCTCTTTAAGAAGACAGTTACAAAATTAGATACACAGAGATTTCTTTAGAATACATACGAACTTCATAAGCAATTACTAGAGGCTAGAAAATCCAGGTCTCCTACTTCTGAGATCTCTTCAGGTTCACCAAAGACTTCTCTTTGCCACCTGTCCTCTCCTTCCCACCAGAACAGTTGACCACTCCCATCAGCCCCCAACAGTGAGCTCCTGGGCAGGCCAGTCTGTGAAACTTGGTAGCTTCGCAGTACATCTGCTTCAAGTCCAGAGCCCCCATGTGACCGACACAGCCCTGGCTCGCCTCCCCGCCTGGACCTCAGGGCAGCTTCACGGCCATGTGGCTGACCCACGCATGCCCACGAGGGCCCGGGCTTGGTTGAGGTCCTGCTATCAGGCTCCACCTGTAAACTCACTCAGTTTGCCTCTCAAATGGTGTTTGTAAGTGATGTTATAACACAGCAGGGGACATCCAGGTGCACCTGCATCCCTGGCCATCCGGCACCCCTGTCCACATTTCTGGCATGGAATTCTGGTGCCGAGGATGGGCAGCCATCAGGAGACTTGGAGTAGGGCAAGGTAAGCGCATCTGTCCACGCCTCAGTACGAGGGGCTCCCAGCCCTGGCTGGCTGTGCTTGGGACATGGAGAGGAGGCTCCCCTGACCGAGCCGGCCTGCACAGCTTTCCTGCTGTGTGTGTGCTCATTTCCTTGTGTTAGCTGACCGCTGGTGCCAAACACAACGCCAAAGGAAAGGGGGGTGTCTCTGTTCCTACCTGTCCTTGCTTGCTGTTAGCTGGCCATAATTTTGGTGGAGAGCCTCAGGCGGAAGCCAAACACCAAGCTTGCCTAGCTTCCCACGGCTGTCACCCATGCTGAGTGAGCTGTGGAACATGAGCCGCAGGGTCTGGTGACTGCATGAGCTAAATGCTCTTAACTTGCTTATAAACTACACTCCGCATGTAAACATGAAGAGTAAAGCTCTTGCTAATAACTTACCCTTTATTACTCAGAATAACAGTAAATAACAAATGTAAAAACACTGCAACTGGAGAGAGAGAGCTTTGTATTTTAGGACTTGTGACATTACGCACTTAGCATTTTTACTTTCCAGGTGCTTCGTTTACATCAGTCTATGGGACAATGTGAAGGCCATGGTCAGGCATCGGATAGTAACTATCTTTTAGTACAGGCAAGGAAGGGAGGAATAGTACCAGGGCTCGGTGTATAATGTTGGGCTGATGTTCATCGACTAACTAGCTGATTCCTGCTTCCTCTGGAATATTAGAACACAGGTCTCACTGAATTTAAGTAGCTATTATTTCTCTCATAAAGGTCATGCTTGCTAAATAAGTTATCTCCATATGATGCATAATTGCTTAGAAATTAAAATGACATTTCCAAAAATAGTTAATCACTTGGGTGGGTTAGGAAAGAAATTTCTAAGTATAATGTCCTTCCAACTTAGCATAAAATTACGTGTGCATAAAAATACTGGAAGAATACAGGTCTTTTCCAGGGCTGAAATTTTAGACGATTTCTATAGTTCCCACCACGGCTTCCTGGGTTTAAGTGCTCTCTGGTGACCACATATTTATTGCTGGTAACATCAGACATGGCTGCAGCAACGTCTAGGTCTTCCAGCACTCAGCGCCTGCAACTACTTGATGAGCATCAGCTGTCAGTCACGGGAGGAGGCGGAGCTCCGCACTTGCACCTGTTCAGGCCCCCTTAAAGGAGCCAGTCTTAAGGTGAATCTCCATGCAAACACCTGAATGCCACCGCCCCTCCTCGTGCAGTTTCTGTGTGGAAGATCTCGCCTGGAGCTTCCTGACGGACTCTTCCCCCTGCCCCCCTGCCAGCCCACTCTCTACTGGCCCCGCTCTTCCTGTGCTCAGAGGAAGCTGCCCCTCTTCATCAGCCGCCCAGACCCCGGCTGCTTCCACACCCTGCTCCACCAGCTCCCGCTCTTTCCTGCATCTCCTTCTCCACTGTCTCCAGCTCTGGGATACTCAACTCCAGCACCTCAGCAAGACGGTGCAACTCCCTGAGTGGGAACTGTCTTCCGTCTCCCATGGAAACCTTTCCTGCTGGCCTCTGTGCACCATGACTGCCCGCGCCCGCCCGCCACCGCCTGAGTCCTCCTCCCTGCCCCTTCCTCTCATGCTGAGATTCCTTCCTGCTCCCCAAGCTCTCCGCACCTCGGGCCTCCAACAAGCTCCACCTGCTTCTCCCAGCCTCCTTCCCAAGCTGCTGGTTTTAGTCTCCACAGTTAAGACGTTTTTATAACTTGCAAGCCAAACAACGCCCGGCGAAAACGGTGCACTCCCCAGCAAGCCACCCCACCGTCCAGGCCCAGCCCTGGAGCTAACTCTGTTTCCCGCCTTCTTCCCGACAGGTCCCTGGGCCTTCCCACGCAGGAAAACGTGTATTTCTATAGATGCAGAGTGGGCTTCTGTTTTTCCTGAATGGAATTGTGTTTTTTTCTAAGTCATTTTCCTGGAGGTTGTCTACTGCCCGTTGGTATAAACCATGCTCTCTTCTTTTACCTGCTGCACAGCATCTGTGTCCCCTTGTGAATTCGAGAATTCTCACATGAGATGGTGTGAGTCATTTCCAGTTTTTCCCGATCAGTAAAGCTGCTCGGGACTCTGGGGGCGCACCTGGTGTGCAGAGTGTGCTCCTCTAGCGTGGTCATTTACGTTTCCGCAGAGACTGTACACCTGTCGTTAAGTCAGCCAAAAAACACGGCAAGCGATTTGTCAATACTTGTCAAACTGGTGGCGCTGAACTAGCACCGCGCTCTTTCCATCGGCATCTCTGTTCAGCACGTTTCATTTGCCTTGCGGCCGGCAGTACTCGCCCTTCTGTGGCTGTTCTGTTCTGTTCTTGGGTTGTCCGTCTCCGCCACTTGCACCTTCCTCTGATTTTCAGTCACTGGACAGTCTCTACCCATGCATCTCTTTTATTATGGACATTACATAACGTCTTGTCGTTCAGCCGTTGTTACTTCTTTTGCCATTAATTTCTTTCTCTTTTTGATTGAGAGTACTCATAAAGTGCCTCATGCACACATAAACTCATCATGGTCTATGCCTTTGAGTCTTGTCCAGTCAAGGGCCTCCCACACCAAGATTTTTGGCATATTTTCTGTGTTTTCTTAGTTATTTTCCAATTTTTTTTTTTTTTTTTTTTTTTTTTTTTTGTGGTGCTGGGGATTTGAACCCAGGGCCTTGTGCTTGCAAGGCAAGCACTCTACCAACTGAGCCATATCCCCAACCCTCCATTTATTTTTTATGAAATAAAAACGCTATTATACCACCAGAATCTGGCTTTGGAAATGGTTCATGGTGGTGGCCATGTGTAAATTCTGTACAGGAGTAGAACATTTTCCTGACGCTAAGTCCCCACACTTCATTTCTTTGCGCTGTGTCCCTCTGTCCGTCCTGCAGTGGCCACGGCTGGTCGCTCCTGCTGTGTGGCACGTTCCCAGGCTGTGGACTGTGGTCCCACCCCACCCTGGCCTGCACCCACCTCTCAGGCATGCGTACTTTTGTTTGCTTTTCTCTAAAATCAGCTCAGCTGTACTCACTTCACTTGGGTTCTAGAATTACTGTGCCAGTTTCCATGAACAACTAGGGATCATGTTTCTCGAGCCGCCCTGCAGGAGAGGCCCAGGCTGGGCCTTGGTCCACATACCCAAGTGTGCGTTTTATCTTTTCGTGCACAGTCTTTTCCAAACCACAGTAGCCAAACCTGATTACTATCATCTCTTTTAGTCAAATACTATTATCTTCAAATATGCTGTGTGCCCACCAACTGGTCAGTCGAACTGTGATTGGTTAGTGGGACAACGAGAGACCCGCGAGCCCAGTGCACGGGCCTTTTCCTCTTGGCTGTGATTATTCTACCAGCTGATCCCCCCCCTTCCTGATATGTATTCCACTTTTTTTTTTCAGGTTGCAGACAACAGGGTGCTGGGTGGGGCCTCGGCATTACTGTTCTTGGGGCTTTTCACCCCTTCTCTGGTTGGGGATCAGCTGCCAGGAGATGAGCACCTCCTATTCCTGCCCTACCTCTGGGGCAGGAGGGGGGCCATGAGGCATGGAGCCCATTCACAGAGGGAGGAAGGAGGAGGCATCCACACGTGGGTGCCGCGGCATTGGCGCGAGCGAGCTGGCCAAAATCAGGAACAGAATTCACTGCGCTGTGTGAAGAACGTTTTTGGGGACAGTCAGAAAACAGTGCCTGGGCTGTTTGACACAAAAGCAGGAAGCCTGGTACGTGGGAGGAAGAAATTCAGGAGCCTCGCCGTACAGCCTGCTTTCTGCAGTTAGTGGCCACGCACTGCATTCCTGGGAATCACCAGGAGGCTTCAAGGGTTCTCGCTCTGAAAACATGGCATGTGAGCGGGGAAACGTGGGCCGTAGCTGGCTTCCGGCTCCGCTTGTGTATGTGTGTCAGAGCGCAGGCACGGCGATCCACGCAGCTCCTGTCCGTTAAAACAGACGAAGGACATTTAAAAAGACTGATAAAACAACATTCTGCTTTTCCACAACTGCTCTGTCCCCTTGAGCCCAGTGATGTGGCCGGGGTGCTCTGGAGCCCCAGTGAGCAGGACCGGCCTCACCAGGGCGCTCAGTGCGAGTCCTCAGGAAGCCTGCTCCCGGCAGCTGGCAGCTGGCAGCCCGCAGCAGGTGGTGTGGAAGCCCTGCTGGATGCCGCAGCCCCTTGGCTTCCGCTGGGCTGTGGTGACTCCACTGGCCTCTGCGGCCTCCTCCTGCTGAGCAGGGCCCTGCATGAGGCCCACATGGTCCGAGAAGGCCCTGGTCACACAAACGCGGGTGTCGGCTCCTTGATGCGGGTTCTCCAGTGAGAGAACGCGTTGCTGCTTGGCTTTTCAGTGTCAGGGCTTTGTACCCAGCTGTCACCAGAGCACCTCGAAGGGACAGGGAAAAACCAGCTTTCCAAACCTTGGAGGCAAGGACCAAGCCTGTCACCCTGGCCGAGGTGCTGAGGGCCGCCCGGGGGGCAGGGGACACCCAACAGTCCCTGCCCTCTGATGACATAGCTCAACAAGACCGACGTCCAGAGGCTGCCTGTGTTTCCTACATGTGCCCGGTCCCCATTCACCTGCTTTCCCACCCAGAGTGCAAATGCCCAACAGGCAGCCGTTATCCTGACGGGGCTGGTGAATCTCGGTCGATGCTGAGCGCAAAATGTGGGCCGAAATTCTCACAGATTGGCCATTTGCTTTCCCTGGAGATGTATTTTGTCTTTCCAGTCCTACTGACCCCGGAGACAAGGCGTTCACGGGACCTGTAAACCACAGTGGGCGGCCGGCAGGAGCCGTGGGCCCAGCAGCACTAACAGCACTTCCGGTGGCCAGGTACCCATGGGCTCTGCTACCCGCAGGACGGGGCCCCGCGGGCAGCTTACAGGGTGACACCCTCCGCCCTGCTCTGTGGCGTTCACACAGAAGTGGCGCGGGTCAGGAGCAGGACAGGGCTTTCCCCCATGTTTTGGGGAACAGCTCTGCATGTGTTTAGTGCAAGAAGCTGCGCAGCCACGGGGACGTGAACACTCCCACTTCCCAGAACGGGATGTCCCGGGCCCGGAAGCCTCTCCACTCTCAGCAACACGCCCAGCTCAGGACGTGGGGACCCCCCGCTCCTCTCACCAGGCGTCTGGTGTTCTGTGGGAACAGGGTCCCTGGTGTGAGGCAGAGTTCTGGCCCCCTTCCTTCCCCTGACCGCTATGCTGCTGCCCACGGGGACAGTGACGAGTCCACACACGCACTGCCCACGGGGACAGTGACGAGTCCACACACACACACGGATCTCTGTGGCGTTGGCTCCAAGAGGTGAGTAGATGTGACCTGGTCAGCGTGGTCCTGCCCACTCAGCCCAGGGCCTGTGGGGCGCCCTGGTCTGCAGCGCAGCTTCCTGGGGACCTGCTGAGGATGGCAGATACACTCGAGGATCGCACCCTTCTGGCTGAGGCTGCAGCCTCTGCCTTCCAGGCGGCCTCCCTCAGGCGCCTCCTCTGTGGTCTAGGGTCTGTTTTCCCTCCTGTCCTCCTGCTGTTTCCGTTTTTGTTTTTGGTTTGTGTTCTGCTTCCCACGGGCCTGTGAACTCCCCCTCCACGAAGATGCTGTTCTTTGCCCCATGGGGTTGGGGTCCTAGCCTCTGCTTGCCCCTTCGTTGCAACCTCCCTGCAGCTGGGGTCTGAGGAGTCCAAACACAAAGGGAGGCCCAGGTTTTATCTGAATTCCTTTTTCCATAAACCTGTTATTACATACCGGGCTTGCGGACCTTCAGGCACACATCAGCCGGGCAGGCCGGAGGAAGCAGCTTTCAGATGTTAATCACGATTTTATTTGCCTTTCTGGAAACTTCACAAGCAAATCCTGTGAGAGCAGATGAAATTGTCCACAGACATTTCCAGGCATTTTTTCATATTGAAAAATGTCATGTTTTTCACCTCCAGTGAAATAATTACCCCCAACTGACAAGGTTAATGGACATCACAGGATCTGATCATTTAATTCCAAGATTACAGCTACCAAGACTGCGCTCTGTAGGAAATCACAACGGAGACGCCGTTGGTAAAGGAAAGCGCGGGCTTTTGATTAAGTGTGACTCACTCCTGGGGCTGCACTAAACCCGCCCCGTGCCCTGGAGACAGCAGTGGTCAGCAGCTCGTTGCCACAGTTCATTATCCCCGATGCTGGAAGCAGAGGAAGTCTGCGGAGGGAGCTGCTGGGCTCCGCCGGGCTGTGCCTGGGGGGCATGGGGCGGAGGGGTGGTGCCAGGCCCCTGCAGCCCGGGAGCTGGCTTCCTGCCTGGTCCTGGCTGGGGGTGGACTGGAGGGTGACGCTCCCTCCCGGCCCTGCACCCGGTGCGTGTCCTCCAGCAGCAGCTCTCCAGAGGTGCTGCTCAGGCCAGGAGGAAGGCACCTGCCCAAGGGGGCCTGTGCACCCGAGGACCGCGTGCCCCGCGTGGCCCGTGAGATGTGGCCCGGACCCTGAGATCTCAAGGCCTCAGATTCCTCATCACTGAAGTGGTCAAAGGCAGGCGCTTCTCAAGGACCAGTGAGGTGATCAGAGGGGAACTGCTTACACACTCTTGATCACTTTGCAAATGTCAGGTGTGTGGCGGTTGCTCATGGGGTCTCCCCTGGCAACCACGCAACAGCTGCCAACAAGCTTCACTCTGATCCTGGCTGGAGACTGGCTCTGAGGGAGGGCCCTCCCCCCAGGAACGACGGTGAGGAAGACAGCCAGCCCAGCCAGCGGCACCACGCACGGCGCCTCAGGTGTCCCCTGGTCATTTCAGACTTAACGAGTCTCTCGGGAGTCTATGGGTCGGGAGTGGGGTGACCCAGCCTGGCCTTCCCATAGCTGTGCGGACACACCACACTCACAGTGCAGGGTGAACACACTCACAGTGCAGGGTGAACACATTCTCAAACACATAAAGTGTAGGGGTGAACACACACACAGTGCAGGGTGAATACACTCACACATAGCACAGGGTGAACACACACAGTGCAGGGTGAACACACTCACACACAGTGCAGGGTGAACACACACAGTACAGGGTGAACACACACAGTACAGGGTGAACACACACAGTGCAGGGTGAACACACACACACAGGGTGAACACACACACACCACACACACACACACAGTGCAGGGTGAACACACTCACACACACAGTGCAGGGTGAACACACTCACACACAGTGCAGGGTGAACACACACAGTACAGGGTGAACACACTCACACACACAGGGTGAACACACACACACCACACACACACACACAGTGCAGGGTGAACACACTCACACACACAGTGCAGGGTGAACGCACACACACCACACACACACACAGGGTGGTGCATTCTCACAGTGCTGATTTCCTGGGCAGGGAAGCCCTGGGTGAGCCGGCTGGGCAGTCGCAGGCTCCTGAACAGGCTGCTCCGCTCTGGCTCCTCCTGGGGAGTCTGGAACTCCTTCACAGGCTTTATTTCTGGGGAGGTGGGAGCACAGCAGCCTTGCCAGGGGAGTGGGCATGTTCCCGTTCACCAGCCCCAGACTCGGCCAGCAGGAAGGCAGGTGGCCTGGGTTTCGGTGGGAGCCTCCCTGCCAGGCTCCTGGCCCCGAGGTGTTTGTAGAGGAAGGCCAGGCTTCTGCCTTTAACAGGAGTGTCAGGAGTGTTCTGGAAACATGGGCTCACTGCACTGTGTGTGTGTTCACCCTGCACTGTGTGAGCAGGCTCCCAGGGAGGCTGAAAGCTGGGTCCCTGCACACAGTGTGGTTACAGCTTGAGAGCCGGCGTATGCAGGCAGTGCATACTCAAGTGAGCACGGCTTTGTTAACCTTCCGATCTCTGCATGCTATCTGGAAAGGGTGATCTATTGGATCTCTATCTCTCTCTGAAATATTAGTTAGGACTTGGCACATCAGGAAGACCACAATACCGTGTTCCAAACTCACAAAACATTTAAAAACTCTCACCCCAGGTAATAGCAATACAAAAGGAGTTATCGGAATTGAAAGTTCTGAAAATTTATTCATTTACCCTTTTAGTGGACATTTTACCATAATGCACAGATACTCTGAATGGGGCTGGGGTGTGGCTCAGCAGTAGAGCCCTGGGTTCTGTCCCCAGCCCTACCTGCTGCCCCCAGAGAGGACCCAGCAGGACTGGGGTTCCCAGGGGGAAGGCGTGGTGGGCGGGGCCTGCGGCTCTCAGCAGGTGTCTCAGCCCACACCATCCATGACAGGAGCCACCTCAGTGTAGATGAACTCCCTGCCCGGGGGGGGGGGGGGGGGGCTGCTGCTGAGACCCACCTGGCTGCCGCCCCTGCTCCACGATGGGCTCACACACATCCCAGGGCTCCTGGGCCCCTCAACCAGCAGGGGACAGTGAGGGAGAGTGTCAGACAGCACCAGCCTGGTTAACCTGAGCACTAGAGGGCAACTGGGAGTTAGGGAAGGAAGGAGCGGGGTGCCACAGGGGACCATCCTCAGGAGGCAGTGAGGGCCTTGCACAGGGGTGCACACAGCTCAGGGACCACGGTAAGAGGCCAAGAAGGCGGAATGGAAAGGAACCCAGCTCCGGCCTCTGGCTTTCCACGCAAAGTCTCCCAGAGCAAGCGTCTCGCACGGTCTTCCTCCCCCAGGACTCAAGGCCTCTCAGGAGGAACCTTGCACTAGGGACGGCAGCCAGGACGCCACAGCAACCCCCAGGCCCGCAGAGGGCTGGCTCGAGGGCTGAGCTCCTGCGGCTGGTCCCAGAAGGGAGGTGGGGGTGGGGGGCTGCGATGCCTGTGTCCCCTCCCTATGGCTGAAGCTGGGTGGGAAACCCTGTGTGAGTGGACAGCTCGGGGGCCCCTCCTCTTCTGCCGGAAATGCCACCGTCCCTGGGGGTTGAATTCAGTTTCTCTAATGATGTCCACCCCTCCACCCAGGAGAAAACCAAGCCCAGCTTGACCGAGCTTAAACCCCACAAAACTGGTCAGACTTGCTCGTGAGCCCCTGGGCACGTGCATTCTCAGTGGGCTGAGAGGATGGTGGGCAAGCAGGCCCCATGAACTTGCCCTGTGGCCCTGTCCCTCTGAGGACCCAGGGCTGTGTTCCCCTACCTGGGCACCCTGCATGTTCCTGGGATTCACAGGTGGGACGGGCCCTCCCAGGTGTCATGAAATGGCCTGCAGGACCTTCCTGGGGAGGTTCCCAGGGAAACTCCTCAGTGTCCAGAGTTCAGAAGAGGGACACGGGCACTTCCCTCTTGCCCTCTCTGGAAGTGGGAGGTGCAGACTGCTTGCTGCGCTGCTGAACAGCTCTGCCTGCCCCCCGGTGTGGTTCCTGCTGGACCCACCTACGAGGAAGACAGATGTCTAAGGAGCAATGGCAACTGTAGTGAGATGGCCACACTTGGAACCGCCCCCGCCCACCTGAGGGCACACAGACCCAGAGGCACTGCAATTCCACAAGGGGGTGGAACTTCTCATCCCTGTCCTGGGAAGAGGGACGTCAGGAAGGGGTTTGCACACCAAGCTCTCCAGGACGTTGAGGGGAACACGAGGGAGACAGACCCTTGAGCTCTGCCTGCAGATGACAGAGAAGACGGGAAAGACAGGAAGGCAGGCTCCAGGCTGAGCAAGGACGCGGAGTCCACCGTCCCAGCCCCTTACTTCCTGGGGGGTCACATGGAAGTTAGTTCCTGCTGCAGGGAACTTGGCTGGGATGAGTAGCTCCCTTCCCTAGGAATTTCTATGCATAGGAAGCAACTTGCAACTAAAGGTTTTCAATAGTTTATCCTCATTGAGTGGCGGGCACTGTGGCGAAGACTTCATGGACGTTTTTATTATTATCACACCATTTCACAAGCTGGCAAGTCAAAACTTTGAAAAATTTAAATGTTGCCCAAGATAAACTAGCGAGCAGCAGGGCTGGGATCCGTCCTCCCTGGCAGAAGCCACTCCCCTGCTTCCAGCAGGCCGACCTCAGAAACGCAGTCTCCGCCTTTGGAGCTCGCCCTCACCTCACCTGGCAGCAGTTCCCGACACTCACCCCAGGTCCACTCCCACCTGCTGTCTGCCTGCAAACCCTCTCCCTCCCCAGACTCATCTGGACTGTGAAGACTGGCACAGATTCTCCAGCCCAGCGGATGCCAGCGCTCAGCATCTCCTGGGTCTCAGTGTTAAATGATCCATCCGTGAGTCCATGTTGCATATGTAAAAATGGGGATTTTATCAAGTTCTGGGTGATGGACCACACAGCTGTCTTCTTCCCCAACCTCCCCCACCAAATGACATTTTAAAAAATTTAGCGGTAACGTTTCTTAGAAAGGTTTTAGGAAAAAAACAATCTCTCAACAAGAACCATCTCCATAGATGACGAGTCCCTATCTTCCTTCTGATTGATACCCGTCACCGTGACAGCAGCCTGGTGGGGGGAAAAGCTCCGGATTAGGGCAGGAGACATGAACCCTGACCCCATCAGCCACCAGCACCTCTGACCCCCTGGCCCGAGCTTAGTTCTGAGGCCCCTTTCTCACCTGTGTCACTGAGGGACGGAGCCGGTGATCTCTCAGGGTCTTTGACTCTGCCATTCAATCATTAGGGACAATGTCTGTCAAGGATTTGCTGATGCCAGATGCCCTGCGGCCTCCTGAGGTGTTATGTCAGGAGGGGTGATCTACTTGGACACCCTGCTTTGCTTTTCAAAACTGACGAGAAGAAAAGGCAGACACAGCAGCACTGTGTTAGGCACACAGGGAGCGTTACGTCCTCATGTCAAAGGTCAGGTGCAGAGGACCGCCTGGAGTGCATTTATCTGCTTATCTAAGAAATGTCGGGCTGGGGAGATAGCTCAGTCGGTCGAGTGCTTGCCTTGAAAGCATGAGGCCCTGGGTTCGATCCTCAGCACCGCAAAAAAAAAAAAAGAAATGTCTCCCAAGCCCTCCACATGCTGGTGCTATTTCAGATGCCAAAGCGCCTAAAAATCACCAGGCAAAATTAGGGCGTCATCCATTTATTCTACAGACGTCTGCTGAATACCCACCACACGCCAAACTCCATGCGGCCTGCTGGAGTCCAGAGTGGACAAACCCCTGCCCGCACTGAGCAGACTGGAACCAGAGTGGACAGCACTCACCGCGAGACCTGCTCTGGAAACAGGAGGGCACTGAAGAGGGAGTGCACTTCTGCTGGGGTCAGGGTGCCTTCTGAATGGGCTGGCTCTGAGTGGCCCTGCCTACTCACTCAAGGACAGCCTGCCCAGCAGCACGCAGGACAGGCCACGGGAGGAGACCCCACCTGCGCAGCCCTGGAAGGGCTTCCCTGGCTGTTATCGTCATCATATCACTGTCGGTGCCATTCCTCTCTGAGGGAGAGCGCTGGCCCAGGGGTCATTCAGGCCTGTTCTCTGGGATGCTAGGTTCCAAGTGGCCCTGGGTGGTCACTGCCCAGCACATTGCAAATGGCCGCAGGCAGCAAGGTCAGGAGTAAGCCTCTCCTTCTTTTTTTTTTTTTTTTTGGTGCTGGGGATTGAACCCAGGGCCTTGTGCTTGCAAGGCAGGCACTCTACCAACTGAGCTATCTCCCCAGACCACTGCCTCTCCTTCTTGATTCCGTTTGGCTGAAGCCACTGGAGAGTGATGTCATTTTCCATCTTCACAAGATCCTGGGGCTGTGCAAGGGACAGTCAGATGGCCAGCACTGCCAGCTGTCCAAGCTCACCCTTCTCTGGAGCCAAGCAATTACTGGCAAGGCATGTCCTGGTCCACTGGAGGAGGTCACAGTGTCGGACGGAGCACATCAGTAAATGATGGCGGCCTCTGTGTCTGAGCTTCCCCAATCACCAAAAGAACGTGGTAGGAGGCTCAGCGTGGAATCCCAGCTGGTTCTGTGAACATAGCATTCTAGGACATTTATTTCATAACCGATTGAAGGCTTTAAGTTAGAATTCGTATCAAAATACTTAAACACTGAACATTTTAGCCCTGGAGTACGAGTATTTGCACCTTGGTCCCCGTGGGCTGGGCGCTGGGCCTTCCTACATTCATTCGACAAACACTGGCGTCTTCCAGGACCCAGGCTGCTGGGCCCGGGGAACCTCAGCATATCAGATTTGAGAACAGAGCAAAAGCTTTGCTGAAAAGCACGTCCTTAACCTAGATCTTGAGGGATGAGAGGGAGTCCCCAGGAGGACAAGGAAGACAAGCGTCAAAGGGAAGACTGCGGCGGTGGGGTGCCGGGGAAGGTGGGGAGGCATCCCGAGGACTGGGATCTGCATGACCCCACCCCGCAGGTGGTAGTGTGGGGGGTGAGAGCTGGCAGCAGGCACGGCTCAGAGGCCATAGTGAAGGAGCCCCACACAGGCCAGGGGACTCGGCCAGCAGTCTATTTCAGCCCAAAGGGGAAGGACGGCTAGCACTTCAGTGAGCCCCACTGTGCTCTCCCCAACATCGCCGCCCACCTCGGAGCTGCTGGTCCACCCCCACCGCCCCCGTTCACCTCCTCTGCTCCCAGCTGCAGCTGCTCTGACCCCAGCTCCCCGCCCAGGAAGCTCAGGGACCACGTACCCTCCTGTCAAAGGGTGAACATCTTTAAGTTAATCCAGAGCCAAAAGTGAACGTCACTGTTTAAAATGACTTGAGGATTAGTGTTTTTGTAAAGCAAGGAGCTACTCACTTTGTTTCTGTTCTGATTTTTGACTCAATGTGAATTAAAACAGCGAAGACAAATTTGCTGGTTTCAAAGGCGGGTGTGTTGCTGAGAGCCTCTGTCTGTGCCAGGCACACTTCCTGCGTCACCTGCCCTCAGCAAGCAGCCAGTCTGCCCGCCAAGGGTGTGGCTGGAGCAGAAAGTTAATCAATCCTCACGATGGTGTGAAGTCGCCGGCTTTCTCTCCTCCAACGCTCGGGCTGGGCCACAGCCTGGTGCTAATTTGTTTTCATTTTTAAACACGGGGAGTGATTCCCAGCTAGGCAGAGCTTGGCATTGAACGAGTGTCACCTGAGCAAGGAGACGCAGACAGCAGCTTTCAGGCAACCTTAAACCATTGGAGAAGATTGTGCAGATGACCTGGAGAGACTGTGCTCTGCATTGACAGACAGGCCATCGTCACCACACCCGGCCCACAGGGACACGGGTGGACACAGGTCACCGAAATCGATGCTGGCATTGTCTGGACCCTGGCGGTCTTCTGCTTCTGGTGAAAAATGCATGCTTTTGCTGCATAATTAGAAGAAGAGAGAACGGGCTTGGAACAATAGTACCATATTGTCTCGATTCTCAGTTACACTTTGGGCTTTGATACACTGTGTTACATGAGAAAATTCTTGCTCCAAAATGTTAATGGAGTGGAATCCTGCATGACGACCTGGGTCCAAAGCACTGCACCTCTGGAGCATCTGCCAGAGCCCGAGAGCAGCACGCTGTCCCCTCCCTTCCCTCCTCTGTGCCTTGGCTGGTGCCAGCGGCCTCCGAGTTCCTCGTTAGCGTTTCCCTGCCGAGCACGTGCCCCAGGCTACCCACCTGGGCCTTCTGCTCCATCTGCTCCAGAGACACCCTTTATAACAATGGAGCAGGCGTCACGGAACGCTGAACCTCAGTAAGGAGTGTTTTCAGTCTGACAAACTCAAGAGGAAGACAAAGCCAGACCCTTGGCCTTGCGATGTGGCAGGTGCTTTTGATAATGTTTGTGAACACGGGAAGGTTAGGAGCCAATGTCCTGCTGACTTCCGTATGTTGACTGAGATGGGCACAGGGATAAAAAGTAGTTACAATTATTAGAATAAAAATGACACCTCAATAATGGAGCTATTTTCCGAGATGTAAGATGGGAAGTTATGCCCTAAATCCTCCCTTTAAACGAGATCTGAAGGATAAAGAGACCCATCCTCAGATGGGTGTGCTTATTTCTTCCAGCAGGGGGTCACTCTTGATTTATTGGAAGATGTGAGATGTTAGCCACTGGCTTCCTGCTTCTGACAATGGTGCGCCAGTTTGTCTGACATCGACAGTCCTTGAAGAAAACGATACACGCTGCAACTTTAAAAACTGAACAAGAACTCGAAAATAAAACGACATGCCAAATGCCCTTACTGACTGCCATTGCTGCAAGAATTCTAAACAAATTAAAAGTTAGAGAAATCCAGTACATAGAGAATAATACATTCTGACCAGGAAGGTTTATTCCAGGATTGCAAACTTGGAATAATACTTTAAAAAATCTATCAATGCAAGCCTCATGTTAACATACAACAGGAGGAAAATTGTGCAATTATTTTAACAGATGAAGAAAAAAACTTTTGATAAACTATAACACCTGTTGTGAATCAAACCCTTAACAAAGTAAGGAAAGACAAGCAATTTCCCAAGCTAATAAAGGGCAGGCACAAAAACCTGCAGTGAATACCGTGTGTGAAGGTGAGGCTCGGAAAGCTGTGTCCTGAGGTAAGCAGAGGACACATGTACATCCAGCTTTGTCCTGGAGTCCGTGCCAGCTGAACAAGTTTGGAAGTGATGGGAAGGGAAGGGCGGCCACGTGGGGCTTGGGGAACATCCAGAAGATCTGCAGCTCGAGAGGAGAGTGCATGGACCACTTCAAGATGTCACTGTGTCCCCGTTCAATATGGAAAAGCAACAAGAGCATCAACAACTGTCAAATACTAAGGACATATTTAATGAAATGTGGGAATGATCTCACAGTGAGCACTATGAAACGGTATTGGCGGACATTAAAGAAACTTGAATAAATTTAGGGAACCCCTACGGGCAGGGGTCAGAAGACCCAGTGTGGTAAAGATGGTGGCTGTTCCCACACCGGTGCAGATTCAAGGCAGTCCCAATTGTATAGCCCCCACCGGGTGTGTGTGTGAACTAATACCTATGTGGAAATATAGAGAGCCAAGAGTCGTAAAAGTGCTGACAGAGAACTGTTACAATTCTCACAATACCAGGCATGTGAGCCGCCCCAATCGCAGCGAGGGACTCGTGGAAAGAGTGTGTATGGAACACACCAGTCCCAGCCCCGCCCCTCTCTGGAGAGCGTGATGCCTGAGGATTCTAGTACCAGGTGGGGACACTGGGCACATTTCAGAAGCTGCCTGCTGCACCCCCTGAAGTTCCAGGGTAGAAATTATGAGTTCCAAGAGTTTGCTTCTGGCCTTAATCCTTGGTTCAGTGTCCTGCGGCACACAAAAGATCACTTTTAAGATCACCATAGAAGAAATGAGAAGAATCCCATTCAAGTTTACTCAGTTCAAAAGCTCATCACTGAAACTCACGTGGCCACCACCATCTCATGGTGCCAACTCCTACTTCCCTTGAAGAGGGAGAAGCGGGGAGGAGGCCTACCCACAACCACACCAGATTCCATGGCGTGGCTGACCTGCGACCTCGTACTCCTGCCAAACACACTGAGAGCACTAGAGATGACGTACAAAACTCCATGAGACAACTTGGCCTTGCGTGTGACACCCCCCGCCTCCCGCAGGGTCCTCACAGCCACCAAGACACAGCCCTGACGAGATGACGGGCGTGCACCGGCAGCAAGGGCGCCCGCCCCTCGGACTCCCCAGGAGAGGTCTTTGGCAGTGGTGTTTTGGGGAATGCTGGGAAACTGCCTCCTACATGAACTTACAGGAATAAAGAACCCAGAAGGAGGCTTTCGTAAGTCAGAACAATAATCCTGGCAATTTTCAGATGATGAATCAGGTTTGGAAATCTAAAGAAAAATAATCACTTTTGCACACGGCCCTCGCCTACGTGCTAAAGGATTTTAAAAGGCTCTCCGCTGGGAAGGAACCCGACTTTAGTTGTGCACTGTCATCGCCAGGGAACTTTCCATTATTATGCTTTCATCCAGGCAATTGATCGGAGCTGCTTGAGTTCTGCACTTCAACAGTACAGAGAATTCACAGATGCGGGGAACAAGGTTTTGGCCTACAAAGTAAGGGACAGGAAAGACCAGGAAGTACTTCGGCAACATGAGTAAAGGACACACGAGAACAGAGCCAGCGGGTGGACCTTGATGGCCGGTGGCCAGCCCACCCCGCTCCGTGCCCCCAGCTGGCCTGAGTGGGAGTGAACATGTAAGTGTGTTGCAAAATGGAAGAGATGCAGTGGGTGCAGGTGAAGTCACACGCCCGGGAAGCTGTCGCCCAGAACCTCGGCTGTGTCCCCTCTGAGCACAGGAGAGACGCGCAAACAGGTGTGGAGGACTAACACTGTGCACAGCGGTCTGCCCGTGGCAAGGTCTGAGGCCGGCAGACAGACGTTCAGTGACATGACGCGTGACATCTCTACGGTCTGATGCACCTGCCATTCGCGTGCATTTTCTCATCCAGTCCTCGTGTACTGCATAGGCCAGGGCTGTGCTCAGGAGACACTTTGTAGATGGGGAAAACGAGGCCTGTGGGGTTTCTAGAGCTCGGAAAAGGACACCACTTAAGAGCACCGTGACATTGGCATTGGGTCCTGACCTGACCAGAGACAACCGCCAGGAGCTGAGAAAGGTCCACCACACTGTCCAGTGTGACGGCGCAGGCCGACCGCGGCCTGCCAGGGAAGCTCACGGGACGCTGAGCACCAGGAAGCCTTCCGGAGGGACCGCCATTTCTGAGCGCCTCTTCTGGTGTCCTTCTGCCCACATGCCTGCCTGAGGAAGCCAAGCTGGGAAACGCGGGCCAGAGGCGAAAGCTGTCGTCCTGTGGGACGTATTCCAGTTTTTTCCTGTGATTTCCATGTCCTCTCAGCTGCGATGCAGGTCTCTTGTAAGTCTCACAGAGAGCCCACCAATATGCAAATTTGTTCAGATTCCTCTCTCAAAGAGCACAGTGGGGACAAATGGCACAATTAAAAGGTGGCTTGTACGACCTCTGCACCTCTCAATCACTTTTCTTTTGGGGGGAGTGTGGTCATAGAACTTCACTGCTTTTAGGGCTTTAATTTCCAGTCCACCCCGGGAAACCAGCAACCCAAGATATAATTAGCACGTGTAGAGCCAACACCCGTCCTTACCTGGAAAGAAGAAATGCATCGTTTTGCTCCGGTGTTACGGATTTGAAATTCTGCATGACACAGGAGGGACGCACAAGGGCTGGTGCTCTGCTGGAGCCGACCAGCAAGACACGGCATGGGATGAAGAGTGATGCACCAGCCGGATACCCGGACACGCCACTTAACCTCCCTCGTAACACCGGACACACGTTAAAAGGAAGGTTGATCTCCAGGGGAAGGAACTCTGCAGGTCCAGAGGGCGCCAGAGCGCTCCCCGCGATTAAAGGTACTAAAGGAAATCGCAAAGGCGCACCCTGATGCCAGCAGCCGAGAGCCTCCGCCTTCGCCTCACACGCTTCCAGGCGCACAGGGAGCCCGCTGACTTGAACTCCATCTTACGTTCACGTGTCCTTCAGCTCCGTCACTTCTGCGAATGAGGAAAATCTCAAAGGCTTCTTGAATTGCCCCTTCTGCGCCCTCTACGTCAGAGATGACGACCAGAGACCGAGGCAGGTCACTGGTGGGGATCCCCCTCTCCGTCTTCACTTTAGGCTGCACCCCACTTTCCAGGTGATCATGTGGTAAGCAACACAGCCCTGGTATGGTGTGTGTGTGCATTGTGTGTTTTGAGTGTGTTGTGTGTCCTGAGTGTGTTAACATGTATATTATGTACATAAGCATGTATATATTGCAGGTGTGAGTTCACGTGTTGTGAGTGTGCACTGGGTGTTGTGTTGTCATGTAAGTATGCACTGTGGCTGTTCTATGTGTTTGTGTGGTGTGTGCACACCTGTGCACACTTATGTGTGTGTCGTGTGTGCTGTGTGCTTCCAATGCACAGGACAGGTCACGGTTGTGGTCAGTTTATTGGTGACTAGTAGGGGACATCTCCTGGACAGACGTGGGGTTGCTGAGGGTGGCAGGGAAGCCCACCTTCAGCCAGTGTCCTGAGACATCCTGGGTCACCTCCGCCAGGGCTGCATACGGACCCCGGGTGATGGGGCCTAGCTCTGGTGATGGGGCCTAGCTGGGCCACACCTTTCTTGTCTACTGGAACGGATCTGTGTGCAAAGATCCCCTTGTTGCTGTGTGGCCATCATAGAAAAGTCGTTTTCCATTGTCCCTCCTCTTCCCGAGTCACAGCTGCTGTTCCGCCTTTTCTTCTAAGGTGCGAATCTGCCTGAATCTTACAAGCTGCTGGGGCCTCCTTGCGTGTGAAATGCCGTGCACGTGGCGCCACCTGGTGGGCAGGCAGTGGAAGCCCAACGTACCCAGGCCCGCCAGTCCTGGGGCAGCAGTGTGCAGAGCCCCTGTTCACTTCCCAAGGCCTGTTTTAGAGAAGAAGGCGTGGCCTACTCAGAGCTTCACCGGCTAAGCAACAGGACAGACGCCCCGAGCTGCCCCTCAGTTCTGACACAGCCGAGGGTCACCAGGTCACTTCCTGGGCTTATCCTAGAATCTCTTTTTCAAATAAGTAATACATTTCCCTACAGACCTAGGCCATGAAGCTTGGCGTGGATTTCCTGTGAAAACCTTGCTCCACGTGCGAGCTGAAGGCTTTGGAGAGACGCACCCGAATGTGTTCTCTTTTCCACGTCGGTAGTGATGAGGCTGTGCCTGGCGGGTCCTGGTCAAGAGTCTGGGTTTTGGTTCTATCTACAGCCGTCATGGGGCCAACCCTGCTCAAGCCATACTCTTGGGCTGGACCAACACTGGGAGGAAACAGGCACCGTTGACGGAGGTCTCAGAGTCATTCGTCGGAGCGGCGAGAGGCCAGATGGCCACTGGGACCTGCAAGACAAAGCATGTCGGAAGCCACAGGGTCAAGCACATCGTTCTACCCTCTGGTTTTAGGAATGGGGTGCTTCAAACAGCGAGCGCCCTGCGCTCTGCTTACACTGCAGGAAAGAACAGTGAGGTGAGGCGGCGTGGCGTGGGTTACGGTTCCGCATTCCTGGGTCGAGGTTGCCCACCAGGGTCTGGTAGGCAGGTGCCACTCAGCAGGGTCACAGTTGTTAGTGAAATGGATGAATATCGGATTCTCTTCCCACGTCTGGTTAGAGGAGAGACGCGAGCCCGTGGCTTCGGGGATGGCCTCTGAGGTGGTACTCACCTAGACGTCTCGCCTCGGCTGGGGAAGCTGGGGTGCAGTGGGACTGTCCCTGCCTCCCGTTCCCCGGTCTTCCCTGTGCCAGCTGTCCCTCCTCTTTGCACCACCTTCTCCGGCTCCTCTCACTTTTTCCTGGAGGGCTTCTTTTTTCCCACTCCTTCCCTGAGCTACTTAGCATTTCCACTATCACCCAAATTCAGATGACCTCAGAATCTCTCCGACTCTGACCTCTGTCTCAAATTCCAGCTGCACCTGCCAGTGGTCTGACGTCACTCAGAACTGCAGAGCCTCCGAAAGCCAGGTGCCCACCTCCCCTGCACCCGCCGCCTCTGCGTGTCACTTCCTGGTGTGACCGTGGTCTCCCAGGTCTCTCCCTCTGCGGCCAGGTGTGAGCCGGAGGCTGTGATGTCCTCTGGTACTCGCCCCTTCGCTTTCTTGCTGCTGTGAGACCTGGTGGCACCTTGTCCTCAGGGGCCACCGTCCTCCCTCTTGATCTACTCTACGATCCCTGCCACGTTGGGCACACAGCCCTCTTGTGCCCCCACACCAGATGCTGAGGGGCGAGCCCAAGCACCTCAGGATGTGACTATGGCTAGAGATTTACAAGGCGAGCAAGCTAGCGAGAAGTCACACTGCAGGGCTCTCCTTCAGCATGCTGGTGTCCTTGAAAGGTGAGGACATTTGGACACAGACACACAGAGGGGTCATGTGAGGACCCCACAGGGAGAAGAGGATCATCTGCAAGCCAGGGATTAAACCCAGGGGCACTTAGCTTCTGAGCCACATCCCCAGTCCTTTTCTATTTTATTTTTTTGAGACAGGACCTTGCTAAACTGCAGAGGCTGGCTTTGAACTCATGATCCTCCTGCCTCAGCCTCCCAAGCTGCTGGGTTTACAGGTGTGCACCTCGGTGCCTGGTCACATGGCCTTCGGACTACAGCTGCGACGCCTGCTCCCTGGGTTGCAGCCCACCTGCCTACCCTGCAAACTTGATCCTGGCAGCTTCCACAATCACCTGAGCCAAGTTCTTGGAAATCTCTGTAGACAGGCACCCTATTTTGTCCTGTTTCCCTGGAGAACTCTAATATATACTCCAAATTAAAGGCTTAATTGCTCCTTTTTAATGCAAAACACACACAGTGCCAAATCTTAGGCTGGCTTTCAAAGTGCCCCAGGATCCTGCTGTAGTCCACACTATCTTCTTCACTACTCTTTGATAAGCACAGTAACAACAGCCTTTTCTGAAAACCACTAAAATCTAGCAACCCCCTACCCCATGATTTAAAAAGATTTAAATAGATGAGAGGTGCAGAAGCAGGCTGGATTCAAATCCAGCAATTTATTTGATCTCCCTGAGATGCAGTTTCTTCATCTCAAATAAGAATGACTCACTCAGTCATTCCACAAGGAGTCACGGAACGGCCCTCGGGACACCCAGGAGCTCAGGATGCCACCTGAGAGTGGCCCGCCCAGCTGCCCAGCTCTCACTAAGGCCAGGGTGGGGGGCTCAGGGAGGTCTACCTGAGCTGCCTCCAGGCTGAGCTGTCCCTTGCCATCCACAAGGAAGCAACGAGTCAGCAACGGGGAAAACGTGTGGAGTTGCAGGACTGGCTGGGCAGGAACCAAAATCCAAAAATCAAAAACGTGGATTAGCTGCGTGGCATCTTCGCATAGACGCTGAGTCTCGTGCCGTGCAGGGTGGCAGTGTGCAGGCCACAAGGACTTGCTCCCTAAGAGACAAGTAACAACTATTTGGGGGACACACTTACCTCCAGAGGCTGTGAAGGGTTCTTTCTTTATTTTTCCTTGAAATGAAAGTGAAGGGTTCTTTTTGTCTTTTCCTTGAAAATTGACTCCTCTTGGTGAGAGATGAGTCTCCCATTTGGGCTGCGGCCTGCTCCCTTCCCTACCCGCACCTGGTTCTGCTTGGCAGGAACTCCACTCCAGGACAAAAGAGAACTCCCCTCACCCCAGTGCCCAGTCGCAGGGGTGGCATTTCACTGGGGGCACAAGTCCACCCTGCAGAGAGCAAATTCCTGCTGAGTACGACCAGCGGTCAAGGGTTCCCTCACGACCTCTCCCCCTCGGGGGCTGAGGAGGTTTACCAGTGCAAGACCAAGTCCATGCCTGCGGCCACCCCACAAGCCCACTGGAGAGCAGAAGGGCCATTCTGGGAGAGAAGCCAAGAACAGACGTCGCTGCTCCACCAAGCACCCAGGGCATGACTCAGAAATTCTGCCCAGGGGGATATTTACAGGCACAGGGAGCTCCAAGGCTTAACTGATTTTATCTGAAACCGTGGTGACGTTCCAGCCTAAGAGCACTCTCGGGAAACAACGCTCCTCTGAACTGAAAGCAGCAGCCTACACCACAGCCTTGTGCCTTCATCAGACAGCATCATCAGAGACAGCTACCCAGAGTCCTCGCAGGTCAGAAGAAGCCGGAGAGCCAGTCCCCCACCACGGCTGCCTGAGATGAACTGGAACAGACTGTGGAGTAATTTGTGCCCCAGGGCATAAAACAAATAATAGAACAACTGACCAGCAATGCCTGTGGGGACAATGCCAAGAAAAGCACACGATTAACAGATGAAAAGAGAACTTGCCTAGAGGGGCTGAGAGTGGACTCCAACTGGATAAGAAGCTGAGAGCCAGGGTGGCAGCATGCACCTGTCCTCTCAGCCACTCGAGGCCAAGGCAGGAGGGTCCCTTGAGCCCAGGAGTTCAAGGTCAGCCTGGGCAACATAGTGAGACCACAAGAAGCACAGGGAGCCACACTGAAACATGTCATCCCAGACCTAGGCCTGACACCGTGGGGGAAAGAGACTCCACCACAGCAGACCAGTGGATAGCCAAACAAACGAGCAAATGACAGCAACGAGACCCAGAGAGGAGTGAGGTGAATCAGCGTGAGTGGCTGCCACAACACAGCACCTAAAATGTCCAGATTCCAACGAAAAGCATGAGACACAAAGAAACAGGGAAACATGACCCACACACCAGTGAAAGAGCAATGGCCAGAGAAAGGACCCAAATTTCAGGCTTAAACAGGCCCTGGAGGCTGCCATTGTAATGTGTTCATCCAGAGGAAAACATGTTTAAAGAGGCAAAGGGAGGTTGATGTTGCCACCTCATCAAATAAAGAACATCCATGGAGGTGAAATTCGTGGAAAATGAAGTCACAGAGTTGAAAATAGATTAGTCAAAGTGAACATCTGACCAGAGGGGCTGGACACAGTGCATCTGAACTGAAGAGGAATCCGAGAGATGGGCACAGCTTGTGAGGGCCAGAGTTCAAGGTCCACCTGGCCAATGTAGTGAGATCTGTCTCCAGAAAACAAAAGTCAGGGTATTTGAAAAGAGATCAATATAATATAGATTATGTAATGTTTTATAAAAAAGAAATGGAAAAAGAATAAATGAACACGAAGGCAGTTCTGAGAAGTGCTGGGTCCATTATGCACACCAAAATGTGAGAGAGACTAGCAGAAAAAATATCTCAAGAAATAATGGCTTCAAGTTTTACTGCAGAGTGACTTTGAATGGAGCTCCTGGCCTCCTGCACTGCCCCTGCCCCAGGGTGGATAAGCCCCTGCAAGGCTGTTCAGCAGCTCCTTCACCTTGCCTTACACCCACCCACGGCACTTTGTGGCTCATTGCAAAAAAAAAAAAAAAAAAAAAAACAAGGCTCCCTGTTCTAATATTAAAAACTGAAAGGTGGTGGGGGTGGGGCATTAAACCCAGCTCAGGCCTGAGAATGAGGCTCTGTGCCACCCTCAGGTCACACACCCACAGAGTCAGCCCTGCACACAGTTCCTTGTTCTGATTCCTCACAGGCCAGGGACAGGTGTGGTCTCATGTTCCCCACGAGATCCTGGCTCCTTCAGAGAGCCCGCCACAGTAGCCAGTGAGTGGGTCTGTCAGCCTCTGGACGCTCCTTGATTCAAGCCATAGTTTGCTTGGCTGGGAAACACAGCTGTTGTCTGCTCCGTTGTGTGACATCTCTTGCACTGTTTCACTTAAAGTTTTCCCTCTTCACTGGGTTTTAACATGTTGGTCTTTCCAGAAGTGAAACATACAGACAGCCCAAACCTGACTCATCTTCTATTTACCTTGTGGTTCTCAAATTGCTTTCTATTACATTGTCTTAGGCTGTTTGGGCTACGATAACTAAACACCATCAACTGGGTGGCGTATAAATAACAGAAATTTATTTCTCATGTGACTGCAAATCCAAGATTAAGGGGTTGGTAGATCTGGAGTCTGGTGAGGGCCTGAGCCCTGGCTCACAGATGGGGACCTGTCCCTGCCTATCACACAGTGGGAAGGACAGGCCAGCCTCCTTGGGTCTCTGCATGAGAGCACTGGCCCCACCCGCAGGGACTCAGGGCCTAATCCCGCCAGGGTCCCTCCCATTGCCATTCCTTGGGGGTTAGGACTTCAGCCTACGAGTTTGGGGGACACGAGCATTCAGACCACAGTGCTTATAAGCCCCTTGAACAGAACACCCTGTTTTTCTGAGCTGATCTATTAGACATGCATATTTTAGTACTATTTCCTTTTACACTTAGAAACAGCGCAGTGTTACCCACGGCTCGCTAACTTTTTTTGCTCCTTCTCTAAATAAGCACAGAGTTTCTGACCTCCAGACCTTTCCCTGAGTTAGAAACTACCAGGGATTTAGTTTCTAAGGAGCAAGCGGAGCTGTCTGCTCTGCACTGCTCACCGTTACAGCAGGTGTGGAGGCAGGTGGTGCTGAGTGGACCATGTCCTGGGAAAACTTACCAAAACTCTGTCACACGACTAATGAACCAGGGCACTACTCGCACCATGCAAGTCTTACTGAAGATAATTTCAAGAACAGAGACAGGAGAAAGGTACACTCATACATTGCTGGTGTGGCTGCAAATTAGTGCAGCCACTCTGGAAAGCAGTGTGGAGATTCCTTAGAAAACTTGCAATGGAACCACCATTTGACCCAGCTATCCCACTCCTTGGCCTATACCCAAAGGACTTAAAATCAGCATACTACAGAGATACAGCCACATCAATGTTCATAGCTGCTCAGTTCACAATAGCCAGATTGTGGAACCAACCTAGATGTCCTTCAATTGATGAATGGATAAAGAAAATGTGGTAAATATATACAATGGATTATTACTCAGCCATAAAGAATGATAAAATTATGGCATTTGCAGGCAAATGGATGAAACTGGAGAATATCATGCTAAGTGAGATAAGCCAATCTCAAAAAACCAAAGGATGAATGATATCGCTAATAAGTGGATGATGACACATAATGGGGAGTGGGAGGGGTTAGTGTTAGGGTTAGAGTTAGGGTTAGGGAGGGGGGCAAGAAAGGAGGAAGGAAGGACTGTATAGAGGGAAAAGAGGGGTTGGAGGGGTGGGGGGAAGGGAAAAAATAACAGAGTGAATCAAACAACATTACCCTATGTAAATTTATGATCACACAAATGGTATGCCTTTACGCCATGTACAGACAGAGAAACAACATGTATCCCATTTGTTTACAATTAAAAAAAAAAAAGAACAGAGACAATAGGCAGGTCCCCAATCCCTTCGGTGGGTGTTCGATGGAAGCTGAACTTCGCTCCCTCTTACATAGTAGGGTGATGCTCTGGATGCACATGGAATCCTATGATTCGCTTGGCTAATTCACCCAAGCTCGTATCACTGAGGAGGAATCACTGGGTACTGATGGTGCTTGAAATTCTTCTGATTTTTAATGGGTTAATAATTGAGATGTCTCACTACTTGCATTCCCAAACCTCTGATTCCATCGCAGAAGTCTTCTCAGAACCTGCAGAGTCTGGGCTGGGTTGTGGCTCAGGGGCTGGGGTGTGGCTCAGTGGTAGAGCGCCTGACTGGCATGTGTGAGGCACTGGGTTCGAGTCTCAGCACCACATATGAATAAACAAATCAATGTACTGTGTCCATCTACAACTAAAAAAAAAAAAAAAAACCCTGCAGAGTCTGAATTCCCTCCATGAAACACGACTCTTCAGTTCCACATTTCACACACTGAGTATCTGGGGTGTCTCCTCGACTGCTGGCAACAGGCCCCCACGTGACTGAGGCAAAGCAGCCAGCCAGACATCGAATGTGAGGCAAGTCTGAGGAGACCCGTCACCGTCACCTGATCTAAGGAGACCTCGCCAGTGCGGCCGACGCGGGATGGAAGCCACTCGCACATGAAGCGGGACTTCCAGGCACTGTCCCCCAGTCCTCCGTCCCGGCCTCGCCAGTGAGCTTCGGCTTCCGGGTCTGAGCAGGGAGCGCCTGGCTGAGGGAGCGTGTCCCCCACGGAACGCAAACTCCACCCCACACCCAGCCGCAGTCCGCAGGAGCCAATGGAAGCCACTGAGCCAGACGGCTGCGGGGACGACGTTCTCAGCCACAGCGTCGCGGTGCGCACGCCCACGCCCGGGCCTCTGCCAGGGGCTGGCAGGAGTCGCGAGCTGGCCCTCCAGGGAGCTGCTAGGTCACCTGCAAATACGCACCCGGGTTCTGCCGGGGAGCCAGCAGGAAACCACGGTGCTGAGACGTCAGCAAAACGCACAACCTGGACCCCGGGGACTGAGGGACCCCGAGGGCTGAGGGACCCCGGGCAGCGTCATTTCTAGTTCTCCATGACAGGGAAGGGAGCCGGAGGAGAGGGCAGGACAGCGGCAGCACCCACAGGGAGGTGCGGCTACACACACCCATCTCACACACCCATCTCACACACACACACACCCATGTCACACACCCATCTCACACACACACATCTCACACACCCATGTCACACACACCCATCTCACACACACACACCTCACACACCCATCTCACACACACACACACACATCTCACACACCCATGTCACACACACCCATCTCACACACACACACACCTCACACACCCATCTCACGCACACACACCTCACACACCCATCTCTCTCTCACACACACACACATCTCACACACCCATGTCACACACACACACATCTCTCACACACACACACATGCCCATGTCACACACCCATCTCACACACACACACATCACACACACACACACCCATGTCACACACCCATCTCACACACACACATCTCACATACACACACACACACATCTCACACACCCATGTCACACACCCATCTCACACACACACACATCTCACATACACACACACACACATCTCACACACACACCCATCTCACACACACACACACACACATCTCACACACCCATGTCACACACACACATCTCACACACACACCCATCTCACACACACCTCACACACACACACACATCTCACACACCCATCTCTCACACACACATCTCACACACACACCCATCTCACACACACCTCACACACACACACACACACCCATCTCACACACACACATCTCACACACACACCCATCTCACACACACCTCACACACACACACATCTCACACACCCATCTCACACACACACACACCCATCTCACACACACACCCATCACATACACACCCATCTCTCACACACACACACACCCATCTCTCACACACACCCATCTCTCACACATACACCCATCTCACACACACACCCATCTTACACACACACACATCACACACACATCCATCTCACACACACACACACACATCTCTCACACACAGACACCCAACACACACACCCATCTCACACACACACAATCTCACCCCCCCACATGCACACCCATCTCTCTCTCTCACACACATGCACACACACAGCCTGTTCTGGTGGAGGTGCACCTGAGGACCATCTACACCTTTTCTCTTGTGCACTGAGTATCTGGGGTGCTCCCTTGACTGCTGGAAACAGGCCCCCATGACCGAAGGCAAAGCAGCCCTCCTGATGTGGAGTCTGAGGAGACCCGTCACCATCACCTGACCTAACGGGAGCCCGCCAGTGAGGCTGCATCCCAGCAGAGCAGGGAGGTGACTCGGATTCTGCACCGAGAACCCAGAGGACAGCTGTTTCCCTCCAACACGCACCTTCGTGCAGTCCTGAGAGCGGCCGGTCACTTGCTGGTCACCGGCTGCGACAAACCGCTGGGTGGCTAACACCACACCTGGCCTGACCCTCTTTACGCTTCCGACATCTTAGTTCTGCAGAAAACCTTGACTGAGGCGCCATTTCAAGTGAAAGACCAAGGTGTTTGTAATTCCGTTGTTCTTTGGATGGGCCTGTCTCCTAAATGACACACTGCAGGGACGGGGGAACCGCGGGCACCCAGGCGAGCCCACTGGGCTCCCGCGGAGCCACTCCGCCCGACAGCGGCCCCTTCATGGCGGCAGGATCGCACACCTAATCGGCAGTGGAGCGTGCCACGGGGCTTCAATTCCAGCAGCACCGCCCTTCTCGGCGGAGCGGTTGCGTGTGCTTGGATCAGGACACCTGCGTGTGCCAACCCGGCACCAGGAGGGTCTGGACACGAGGGTCGCAGCAGCTGCCACCGCGGGCGCTGGCGTGTGGCATGTGTGCTGGAGAAGCAGAAAGCAGTCTGCTCCTGGACACCCAGCCACCAGCTGCTGAAGAGGGAGGAGGCCGTCACAGGATGGACCCCGGGCCAGCCCCGCTCGGCCACCGGCACGACCCAGCCGAATGCCAGTGGCTGACCCCCCAAGCGCCGCCGTTCAGGGCTCTCATGGAGAAGGCGTTCCGGAGTCGCGCTCGGCGACACCTCCTCAGGGAGCAAGGCCGCGGCCCGCCTGAGGTGAGCACTGCCACGCAGGCAGCGTGGACCCGCAGCAGAGACCCGAGCCTGGCGGGACGGCGTCTTTCCAATCGACAGACACCTTCTCCATAAAGAGGTACCTTTACTTCCTAAAGTCACATTACTGTCACCAGGAAACTCACAGCTGTCACACAGATGAAAGGGGAAAAGGTCAGCATAAAGCAAAGGCAGCCAGGGCAAGGGCAGCGACCACGGCGGGGAGCTCGTGGGAAGGTGCCGGTGGACAGGACGGAGGCCCTGCTCGGGTCACCCTGGTGCACACTTCCTGCTTCACATGGGCTCTGCGCATGTCAGCTACGGGGAGAGACTCCAGGGCCGTGATGCGGACGCCACAGGCACTGAGGGCCCTCTGGATTAGCACCCGTGACCGAGTCCCGGGCCAGGGCTTCGGGGACAGCAGCAGGACACACAGCAGACTGTGTCACTGTGTGCTCAGCAAAGCAATGCTGAACAGCAAAGGCCTCAAGTCAGAAACTTCTTCTCCAAGCGGCGGATGGTCGGTGAGCGAGCCACGCTCTGCATCCTGCACGGGGGCACCGCGCAGTCCCTGCTCTGTCCTTCCGCATCAGCGTCCAGCCAGGATGGCACCTGGAACCAAGTTCTGTCCTGGGCACCCAGGAGGCAGGCGGGGCCTGGTCCTGAGTGGCCACCATTGGTCACCCGTGCAGGCGGGGATCCTGTCCTCTGTGGAGCAGCCCGTGGCACGTCTGACCGGCGTGAGGAAGCAGGGGGTGGCCGAGGCATGACCATGACGGCTGGGTGCTGCGGAGGAGGGACATTGCTTGGTAAGCCGCAGGGAAGGCCAGGGGAGGCCGGAGGTGGCGGTTCAGGGGCCCCGGGAGCACCTGCTGGTGGAGAGAGGCAAGACGTGCAATTAGAAGACCCGACTTCCCGGAAAACAACGCTCCAGAGGAACGACAGTTCACCTTGGAAGGAGCATAGGCCACAGCGAAAAGGAAACAGCAGCTCACAGACCTTTACGCCACCGCTGGGCTGCCACTCCATCCAGGGAGGAAGTCCCCCGGATCAGGGGGCGCACGGCAATCCCAGCTGCAAAGGAGCCCAGGAGCCTGCGGCGCTCTGCCCAGCACCGCCGTGAGCGCTTCCCGCATGGGGTGGACTTAACAGGCATGAGCCTGGGAGCGTGGACCTTCAGAGATGCTGGGTGACAGACTGAACGTGGCTCTTAGGCTGGGGTTGGGAGGAGCCCACGAGGACAGGGCGTGGTCAGGGTACGGCTTCTCATTTGTGCCGAAGCACTGACTCGTGAGCACTCCCCAGGTGACCGGCTTCTGGCAGGAGGCAAAGGGTGCTGGGATTTCACCCGTACGATCACAAAAGGCAGACACACGACGCACTTAGGGATGAGTAACAGAGCGATTCACCCGCGACAGAGAGCGGAGACGGCGCGCTTAGGAGAGGTGCTGGCTGAAGAAAGCAGGGCCGGCTGAGCCGAGGCCTCGTGACCAGCCCTCCACAGCATTTCCCAGCTCCAGAGTGCCCTTCACCTCCTGCTCCTGACCAGCACACGGGGCTCGTGACCATCTTCCTGAACACAAGAAGTGACCGTCAACTGGTGCAGCACCATGTGCCCTCTGACTCAGCGCAGTCGCAGGACAGCAAGGATCAGGGAGCGTCCCAGATAAACAGCTATCGCCACTCCCATTTGACAGACGAGGAAGCAGGCCCAGAATGGTCAACATCACACAGCAAGCTCGAGCTGTTTCCACATGAACTGACGCTACAGGACCTCGAAGGCTTCCGAACGAGGATGGGGGCCCAGGGTTATGGTGACCAGAGGTGGATGTGTAACTGAGCCTTGAACCTCAATCCCGTGCCTCCAAGTCACCTGGTCTTCCCAAGTAACCGGTGTCCTCAAAGGTGGGTACTGGAGAGCTATCCACTCGGGAAGTCTCAGAGGGGACCAGCCCTCTGCCCACATGGGCACAGCCTGAGCCTGTGAGCACTGGTCAGGTCTTACAGGTGGGCAGGAGGGCCTTCAGTGCAGCAGGGACCGGCTGGGCCCTGGCGGCTGCTCGCCCCAGTGCCCGTGCTCTCCACGAGTCTAAGCCCTGGCTTCTGTGCTGACGCTTGTCTGCAGAGACCCCTCCAAGGTGAAGGGAGACCACCCGGGTCCGAGGCCGCGTCGTCGGAGTGCCCCTGAGATGTCAGGGAGGTCTCTGCACCATGTTCAGTGGCCAGGAAAACCCTCCCTCCCCAGCTGCCACGCCTGGACACTACGTGTCACGGGTGACCCTGCTGCCATGGTCCAACATGTCCCCTGAAGTCCACCCACTGAAGCCCTGACTGAGGACCTCAGGGTGTGGCCGTGTGGAGAGGGGACTTCACAAAGGTGGTAACGAGGCCACCAGGGTCGGCCCGTGTTGCACATGGCTAGTGTCCTGACTGGAGGAGATGGGACAAGGACTCACACAGTGGGGGCGGGCAGCCACGCAACAGCACTGGACACGGACAGCTGTGTGGCCAGGAGGCGGCCCTGGTGGGCCTGACCCACCCACAGCAGGGGACGGGCCTGTGGCTCGTCCTGCGGCCCTGGCACGCTAAAGCGCCTGCCCACCTCCACCCCGGCAGGGACGGAGCAGCCCTGGTAAAGGACCACAGGACAGCAGCTGCCACCAGCTCAGGTCCAGCCGTGCGGCCACCCCTGCCATCTGACTCGCCTTCCCTGTGACCAGGGTGTGCGCCAACACTCCTCAGTCACTGAATTTAACCAGCGAGGCCAGCAGCACGGCGCACCCGTACAGAGCCGAGCCCGTCTCCTTCCTCTGGGGAGGGCCGCTCGGGCTGCTCACGGGCGGCACCTGAGAGGAGCCCGGGACACAGCTCGCTGGGGGTCCCTCCCCGTGGCCCTCGGCCTCCGCCGGGGTCTCCTCCAGACCCTCTTTCCAAAGAGGTGGGTCGACGCAGGCCCGCCCAGGCGTGGGCACTTGCTCTGGTTCTCTGCGCGCCGACGCGTCAGGGCGAGGTGCTGGCTCCGCGCAGGCCCCTGAATGAAAGCACAAGCACAGTGAGTGCGGCAGTCTCACCGGAAACCGCGTGCGCCGCACCACAGGCCACAGCTGAGACGCCCGGGAAGCGCTCACGGAGTCCTTCCCGCTGGGCCGCAGCTCATCCAGGACCCTGAAGAATGGGACTCTGGGGTCCTGCAACTCACAGTTCCCCACAGAGGAACCAGCAGGGAAAGCCCCCGCTGTCCCCTACCCTCCAGAAATCCTTCCTCAGCCCTGGTGACAGAAACCATCCTGGAAACAAAGCCATGGAGACACAACAACGCACCCACAGACACACGCAGACACACCTGCTTCCTCACCGCCTCGGCTGAGCACACAGACCCCATCGCCTTATGCTTGGGAGCAAGACCATCACACATGCAGCCACTTCAATGCTTATAGCAGCTCAATTCACAAGAGCTACGACAGACGAGTCAAAAAAGAAAGTGGGGTGCGTATACACGAGGGAATACTACTCAGCCACAAAGAAGAATGAAATGATTGCATTTGATGGTAAATGGATGGAACTAGAGAATATCATGCTGATTGAAACACGCCAGTCCCAAAAAACCAAAGGCAGATTGCTCTCTCTGATATGTGGATGCTGACCCACAACAAGGGAGGGGAAGATGGGAAGTACATTGGATAAGCTAAAGGGGAATGAAGGGAATGGAGAGGGGATGGGAAAAGAGAAGAGAATAAAACGGACTGGACACATCTTCCCCATCCTTACGTATGAACACCTGACCACTACAACTCCACATCACGTACAACTGCAATAATGGGATCCTAACTGGAACAAGTCACACCCATGCTATGCGTGCATAATAAGTCAAAATAAGACCTACTGTCGTGTGTATCTAGAAAGAACAAATTAAAAATAACAATGATAAAAAAGAAAGCTGGGCCCAGTAGTACACACACCTGTAATCCCAGTGGCTCAGGAGGCTGAGGCAGGAGGATCACGAGTTCAAAGCCAGCCTCAGCAAAAGCAAGGCGCTAAGCAACTCAGAGAAACCCTGTCTCTAAATAAAACACAAAATAGGGCTGGGGATGTGGCTCAGTGGTCAAGTGCCCCCAATCCCTGGTACTCCCCTAAAAAGACTGTCACACAGTGGCCAGTGGTTCTCAGTGTGTCACCTGGACCCAGTGACACCTGGGAATTGCAAACCAACAAAGCCGAGTCCCCGGTGGGCCCTGCAGTCTGTGCTGCAGCAGGCCTCAATCAGAGCTCAGGGCCACCGTGATGGGGGACGATGCCCCGGAGGCGGGAAGCCCGGAGGCCCCCAAGCCTACACTGGCTCCAGTACCACCTCCTCCGGCACCGAATGCCCCGGGAGCCAGATGACCCCGGATGCAGCCTCCTCCCCTCCGCTGGAGGCCCTGCCTCGGGCACAGCTTCCCTGGCCCCTGCCTGTGAAGAGTCCCCAGGAGGAGGCGTGGACGCGGGAAATGAGCCCGCGCGGCGCCCGGAGCACACTCGGAAGCTCGCAGCCCTGCAAGCTCTCGTCGCACTCGGTGCCGGGGCCCCCAGGCACCGTCGAGTGTGGAGGCCGTTGGCCTTCTTTGCTGATGACCACCTCGAGGTTTTCCTGATTCCCATCTGGTCAAGCTCACGTCAGCCCTTCCCCTGAACAGGCCGTGGGGCCTCCGTGTCCAGGCTGCCACCTCCTGGACTCAGCTAATTAGTCTACGCAGTGAAGCGTGACAGCAGGTGTTCCCGTCGAGATCAGGAATCACACATTCCCAGAATTCCACCTGGAGCCTACCGACTTCTGCCGTAAGGACTGGGTGGAGACGGCAGTGGCACCGAAGCCACCGGGGGGACCGTTCCACGCGGCCCTCCCTTCAGTCACTCTAGGGCGTGGGGACGTGGAAGCAAAGCTACAGAGAATCCTACGCGGGGCCCAGGCCAAGCTCCTCCTCCCCCGCACCTCACCTGGCCGGTCCCCAAACAACGAAGCCAAGGGGGTCGTTTTCTGACTTTTTATTAAGAGAGAGGACCAAGGACTGTTGCCATCCGAGAGAGGCCTGACCCTACGAGAGAAAGACGTGCGGGTCACATGCCAGAAGCACAGGACACGACCAGGTTCCGGCACTTGTGCTTCGGCCACAGCGACAAAGGGGCGAAGGAAGGGCGTCTTGCGCTCCAGCTCTGGACAAGAGCCAACGCAGACACTCAAGGCCTTCGAACCAGAAGGAGGTCGGGCACTGCCAGCAACTGGGCTGACCTCACTTAACAAAGCTGGCGGACAGACTCATCGGCGTCCGCGTTCTCCTGCTGCCCGCTCTCTGGAGGCCCAGTCCAGCCACCGTGCCGCCCGGTGCGCCCCAGACCCCAGGCTTCGCACGTACCTCTCTCTGACGTCGGCTCTGTCTTGAAGCTGAGCCGAGTTCGGTCCCCACGTACGACCTTTCTTCTTCAAGTTCCTCCTGACACCTTCGGGTTCCTCCTGCTGAGAGGCTGCTTTCCGCACCCATGTCTTACTGCTTTCCTCTGCGGTCACTAGACAGAGAGCAGCACCGTCGGCCATGTGCCCACCCGCCAGCCGCAAGGCCCCAGAGGCAACATGCGGAAACCGGGAAGGGCAGACCCAGCTCATGCAGTCTGCGGAAAACCCACTTTTCTAATCAGAAAAACAGCAAGGAAAGTGGGAAGAATCGATGGAAAAGATACAAATTTGATGGAAATCAACGGCAAAGATGGGATTGCTTGTTTATCTACTTGATGTTCTGAGACAGCTAGGTGCTCATTTTAATCTCTAAACTAGGAGCCAGACTGAACATTTGACTTAAAGTGAACTAGTACCTTAATGTTAAAAAAAAAATCTAAGTTTTGAGGTTGAGACATAAACGTACACTTTAACATCGTAGCGTAAGCTAATTCTTTAGGAGTCATCGGTTTGGCTATGGGGGTCTTTTACAATCTGGAAATGCTCAGGGTCCCTGTCCTGCCTTTACTCCCGCCCCGCAGGGCCTGTGCACGCTGGGGTACCTGCTTTGCTGATCAGCCTCCTCCTGTGCCCCGCTTGGCCTGCCGGGCACTCACAGGTGATTTGGAAACCACAGGGGAAAACTCATCCTCGGGGAGAAACCCAGCCCCGAAACGTACCGGACGCTCTACCAGCAGCCCCAGCAGGAAGGAAGGGCACCTGCACAGAGTCCTGCATCGGGGAGACACGCGGCTCACACACGCCACGCAGGCGCGGGGGTGATAAAGCAGGCTCTCCTTGCAGCTCGCCTTCTGGGGAGGGGCCCAATCATAGCAAGAGCCCGGCCACTTCTTGGTGGTGGCCTTCAAAAACCAGAGGCATTTTGGCTGACGTCTTATTTCTTCTGTGTGTGTCCATATTCCGAGGTTTAAAATGGCCTGTGTGCGCTCAGATGCACGCGCACGTATCTGGTGATACGTGATCTGGTTCTCACCGCTCTGACCAGGAGCCCTCAGCAGAACTGCAGAGGAAGGACCAGCGGTCGCAGGAGCTGTGGGCCGGGGCAGCCAGACCCTGGTTTATCTCAACAACCACACAACTGCTGCCGTCCTGGGCTGTTTCCTCCCCCGCCCCTCGACGTGCTCTTCTGCGTCTTCCCCGTCTACAGACTTTCCGAGCAGGGCACGGTGGCGAACACCTGTAATCGCAGTGGCTCGGGAGGTCGAGGCAGGAGGATTGTGAGTTCAAAGCCAGCCTCAGAAACTTAGGAAGGCCCTAAGCAACTTAGAGAGACCCTGTCTCTAAATAAAAAATCCAAAAGGGGCTGTGGATGTGGCTCAGAGGTCAAGTGCACTGGGTTCAATTCCCAGTACCAGAAAAATTAACGGAAATAAAAATTAATAAACACGTTCTGAACTTCTGTGGGCTGAACGGAGGCCGGCTTCGTAGGTCAGGTCACACCTGCACCTCGCCTGGGGACCACACGCCCCACAAAGCCTGGACCAAACATTGAGTGGGTTAACGCAAGGAGTCACTAGAGTGGCCTCCGCACAGTGGGCACCTGTGGACACTGACGGCCACTGCGACCAGGGCCACTGGGTCTCTGCTGCCTCGGAGTCTGGGTCTGGTCCTCCTGCCAGTGGGCAGAGCCGTCTTGGTCTGCTCGTCCTGCGGGCTGGCCAGCCCGGCAGGGAGTCAGGGGAAGCTCCTGGCATTCCCAGCTTGAGCCTCTCTTTGAAAGACCCGGGCTCCAAGTTTACCATCCCTCATGACCCTGTCACTGGGACACAGGCCACGGGGGGACGGGGGCAGCAGGAGCCTCACTCAGGAAGCTGTGGAGGGACTGGCCGCCACCCGACTCTGTCCGACGGGGAGCAGGTGTGTCGTAGGCTTGCTCTGAGTCTTCGATGTGAGTCTCCGCCCTGAGAGCTGAACTTTCCATTCTCATTCTCAAAGAGGCGTGCCCTCTCCTGGTCCCACCAGTCGCCGGGTAAGCCAGCGGCAATGCTGGCGAGGACGGGGACTTTCTGCACCAGCACCGTGGGGTCTGCTGGCAACGGCTCTCTGCACCTGGCTGGAGAACACTCGGGCCTAAGCCAGGCTGGCACTGTGCAGCCCCTCCCCTTGGTGACCTTAAGGACGCTGACAAGCCGGAGCGCTCCTGCTCCGGTTGTTGACGTGACCCGCCCTCCCCGGCTACCCACCACTGGGACACGGCCCTTCCCTTCTGCTCTAGACTTCTTTATGCAAAACACACGCATAACGGGTCTTGCACAATGAATGTTTCTTGCTAAGTTCACCCACCTTTCCCCACGCCCGTGTCCAGGGGATCTGAGTCAGGGGACAGCTGCAACTTTCTGTAGGCAGGAGCAGCCCAGCCCCTCCGTCGGTGTGCCTATCGGTACCCCCCACGCACCTGCTAGAGGCTGGATTTTCACAGTGAACACACCCCAAGGATGAAAGGCAGACATGGAGGACGAGAGGGGAGGCCAGGAGGGGCCCAGGAGGTGGCGACAGGACAACGGGGGAACCCTCAGAAGGCGGGGCCGCTGTGGGCCAGCTACTGCTGGCCACCGTCACCCTCAGCTTACAGAACAGCCATCGGAGGGCTGAGGAGTTAAGGCACTCAACCCACATCTTGGGGCAGGGTCGGGGCTGGGGTCCAGCCCCTGAGAGTCTGTCCCAGAGCCCACCATGCCCGACTGCCCTCCATCCTAAGCACCATGAGAGCACGGGACAGCTGGGAGCCCGGCTGGGGTGGGGACACAGACACAGGAGCCGATGTACAGCAGCCAGGGCAGGATGAAGATGGCCACGCTGAGGTGGGAGAACCTGAGCCCACAGCTCCCACCCCCACACTGGTCCTGCCAGGAACACTGGGATCCGACGGCTCGTGGCTGCATCTGAGCCTGAGCACCGGGGACACCCTCTCTAAGCTGGCCCCGTTCCAACCCTAGGGGTGGGAAGTTGTTCGAAATCCCCAAAGTCTCCCCCTCATGCAGGACAGACCTTGGGTACAGTGAGCTGCCCAGGGCCACTTCCCCATGGTGGACGGGGGCGGGTGCTCCGGAGGGCAGAGGAGGAGGCAGGAGCAGCGGCCGTGGCCGCCTCTGCTCCTGCCCAACGTCCTTCTCCTTCCTCCAGTTAAGCCCTGACTCTCTGCCCAGGCCCAGGCAAGGCATAAAACACGGTCCTTATCCAAAAAGAAGCCTTCTCAGAAAGGTAAACCATCCGCAGGAACTCGAGGGTGCTCAGGGTTCAGAGACGCAGCCTCCCGTCGACGCCACTCCCCGGAACCGGGAGGGCGGACCAGGAGCGCACAGAGACATTAAAATCTCTGCTGCTTGCCAGGGTTTCCACTAACAAAAAGAAGGAAAAAATGAAGTTCCGCGCAGGAAAAGTTCTTCTGGACTTCCTTATCCTCAAATAAGGAGGATGGGCAAAGAGGACGGAGTTCGCTGGAGAAAGGAGAGGCTGTGAATGAAGGACCCAGAGAGGACCCGCGACCACTCACGGACACACGTTTTCATCCACCTGCTCTCCCTAGGCCTGCTTTCGGGGTTTATAAGGACTCCCCCTTGAAAAACAAGAAATCAATAGTCCTACTCCACCCGACTCCCCAACTCCGAGCCTGGGTCTGAATGCCTCTCCGGTGCAATCGGTGAGAGTGCGGGTCCCCCAGGAAGGGCTCTTTCTAAAGCCACATGCAGAGCAGTGTTCCGAAGCATCAGGTCGGTGAAGCCTAAAGCAGACTCAAGTTAAGTCTCAAAGAAAAATAATGGTTTTCCTTAACAATCAAGAAGACAGACAGAGGTAAACCTAGGTTCTTCCTTTCACCTGCACAACATCCAAAACCTCAGCCACGCGCGGCCTAACAAGCCCCTGACAATTTCGCACGGGGTGGTTAACCACCGTCTCCAGAGCAGGGGCTTCGTCTTCAACTGTCTGCCCACGCCACGCTGCACAGAAGCGACAGATCATCTGTGGGCGTGAGCACAAGAAAGCCGGCCTCAGGACCCAAGTCCAAAGCGTGCTTTCCAGATCGCTGCTGCACCTGTTAAATGCCAGCAGCCCACAGCGGGCTGTAAACACGCATATGAATCCAAGGCAAGTAAGGGACAGGGTGAAGAAAGGAGCCCAGAGGGGCGCTCACGCTGGATGGCCTGCAGCCGGGGCAGCATGGTGGGGCTGCGGGGCGGGCTGCAGCTCCTGCCGTCTGGACTCCTGCGCTTCTCCACGCCGGGCGAGGCCTGCACCATGATCTTGTGCTGGAAATCTGTTGGATACAAACCAAAGAACAAAGATTTCACAGTGCTACGTTCTTTCATCGCCTCGTCCTTTGCACACAGCAATACAAGTACACGATGCCGGAAGCGACCACCGAGCAAGGGTCTTCAGAGTCTGACTCTCACTTAGGTTTATCTGCCTCCCACTCGGGTTGGAGAGAATGACTGACAGGTTCTGTGTCAGGTACAAGGACATGCGGGGTCATTACGCAGCTCTCCATCTTCTGGCAAGTGTTACCTGCCTGCAGCTGGAGACTTACAAAGGGAAGCAGGAGGCCCTGGCCTGTCACTAGCAAACCAGGAGCTGAGAGCCAGAGAGGCCCTGCCCGGGGCCTGGAGCCTCACCCCTAAGCAGGCACGGCAGGCTTCCCGGGCACTGTGGCCAGGCACTCTCCAAACACTCTCCAGTCCATCCTCCCCTGGTGGGCATGGGACAGAGGGAAGCCAGGACGGCAGGACTCTGATGACAGAGCAGTACCGCCAGCAGGGAGGGAAGGCCAGCTGGGAAAATCAGCAAAAACCTGGGGCCCAGGAGAAGGAACTCGCAGGCTTCTTTGACTGCGGAGCTGAGACGGCCCTTTGCTTATCTGAGGTCCCACTCATCGCACCATTACAGCTGGGCAGGGGTGGGTGTTAATGTGCAGTTTTGTGTAGTGAAGACACAAACAGTTCCCAGCAGCAGAAAAGACCCTCCCAGAGGTTCTGGTCTACGGCCAGGCTGGGCTCTGAGGAGGCCTGCGCTCGGCTCAGCCTACTCCTGATGTCCCTGCCCATCAAGATCTGGCTGCTCCAAGCCAACTGAACCAGTTTCATCTGGTTTGTTGTTGTTTTTGCTAGTTAATGAGTTGAGCGACATCTTTGAGTCATGTTCATTTCACATTTGCAAGAGGGGCACAATTTATCTTTTTGGAAACTATTTTTAAAGAACTTCAATGGACCACTGCCTGTTATTTGAGGTGAAGTGGGTTAGGATTTGGCAGGCAAGGCATCCAAGCCGTTGTTCACGCTCAAAACCTCGAGACTTTTCTTGACACTGTCTTCTCCCTGACCCTACACATCCACTAAGCACAAAATTCTATCCCATTTATTATGTATTATGATATTACAAATTCTGTTACATATTCTTACAGAAGAGAATTTATATCCAGGTTCTGGAGTTAGCAAACTTGGTTGGTGTCCCAGTTCCACCTCTTACTAGCCAGGTGAATTTTGGGGAAGTAACTTCTTTAAGTCTTGGTACATTCATTGATAAAGATGAGGGGAAAACCCATTATTCCTAATTCACAGGACTGTGTCGGAAGCGTAAGCCTGAGGTACAGAGAACTTAGCACGCAGCTTGGAAGGCAGCCAGGGCACATGGCATCCTGTCCACTTACTGTCCCTCCCCACAACTACCATGGTGCACACTGGGCCACGCCTGGGCTGCACTGTGCCTTCCCGCCACTCTTCCCATCCCCTGGCCCAGAGTCCAGCTTGTAGCGGCTAGATGCACTTTTTAAATGCATGACTGACCACGGCAGCCCCCTGCTGAAAATTCTTCAAAAGCTTCTCACGATTCCTAAGTGACAGATTAAAATGGGGCTGACCCAGAAACCCCTGCACCTGGAGTCTGGGCCTCCAGCCTCCTCTTGCCCTGTGGCTCAGCAAGCTTTTCTGCAAAATGTCCCATTGTTTTCTGTGACGCTGGGGCTGGAACCCAGGGCCTCCAGCATGCCAGGCAAGCGCTCCCCCTCTGAGCCGCAGTCACGGCCCCTGTGCCCATTTTAAAGTGCTCTATTTCAGGTTCTGTGAGCACGATTCGCCTGCAACTACCCAACCCTGCCGCCCAGCGAAGAAGCAGTCAGAAAACACTGAGCGCACATGTTCCAGCAGGGCCCCTGGGGTGAACGCACGTCCCCCACCGGGAGGCACTGCTCCCACAGGAGGGGCTGGGCCACCACAGGGGCAGTGGGACCTGCAAGAAGGAGACACTAGGCAGGGGTGAGGGTACCAACTGCGATCGGCCAGGCCCAGCACCCGAGCTTGAGCACCGCTGCCTCCCTGGCAGAGCCTGGGGCCCGCCGAGCGCCCTTGTCCTTCTGAAGCAGGAAAGGGCCAGTGTGTCTCAGTGCTGTGTTTAGGAATCCCGCCCCGTTGAGGCTCCCGGCAAGAACCGCGCCAGGGCTGCTGGGAAGGCCCTGCAGGTCCCCCCGGGTGGGAAAGCCAACAGCCTCCTTCACGTGAAGGCACACAACCCTCCAGAAGCCTGAGGAGTCCCGCTGCCTGTGCACATGCACCCTCTGGTCCACGTGTGCAGGGTTCCTGCGGAGTGTGGCCCTTCTGAGGCAGATGACGCTAGAACATATGGCTCCAGAGACATGCCACCTGGGAGTCTTCAACCCTCCTTGCTTTGCTTTTCACAAGCCCTAAAAGCACAACCTGAGTTCAAAATAAACCCCACAGACAGGCAGTGATACAAGTGACCACAGTAGAAAACATCTTGAGATCATGCGTTTTCCTTCTACAAATTCTGAGAAAAACGTGAAGTATATTCACAAGGCAGCTTTGCCGTTAGGGTCCTAGATGATGCTGTGTCCCTGTGTCCCTCATCTGCCTTAGTTCAAAGTCAGGTACCCAGGGGTCCTAGCAGGGTAAAACAACACTAGAGTTTTCTAACACTACGAAGTCATCATGGCTAGAAATAGTCATAAGATCAAAAATCATCATCAGCGATCCTCAAAGATAAAATTACAAGTGACTCTAACTGTTCACCTTGAGCAAAAGGTGTCTGAAAGATCCACAGGTGCATATGTTAAGGGTGGACTTGTAGGAGCTTCTGAGAAGTTCTCTGAGTTGGTTCCACATAGAGAACCTGCCAAGGGGCTCGTCGTGGTAAGGGAAGGCCCTGGAAGGAAAGCCACCCCTCCCAGCTGTCTTCCTGGACAGGGCGCCCTCAAAAGGCACTGCAAAGAGATGACGAAATGATAAGGTCAAGTGCAAAAGACTCCCTTGAATATAAGGTACAAACGTTGCTTTTCTTCTACACTAAGAACGTCTACCCTGTTCTGGGCGTTGCACACGGAATCCCTGCACACGCAGGACTCACAGGAGAAAGGGTCTCCACGCTGGCACCAGGACTGCGATGGATCAGCACCCCCTTGTGGGCACGGGAGGTAACTGCCAGGCCGAAACCCAGCGGCCGATCTCATTCCTGCCTGATGGACAGACAGATAGCAGTATAGCACAGCAATAGATTCTCTGGTTATGTTTTAACTGAAGCCTTTCACTAAATGCCACAGAGTAAATAAATACATAACTAGAATACCCTCTTTTTCTCAGAAAGAGAAACATCAAATAGTACAATCCAGGAATAAAAACAAGTCTGGAAGAGATAGTCAAATATCTTTAGTCTGCAGAACTGATCAGCTCCAGGTATTGGCTGAGGGACATTTGAGAGGAAATGGAGGAGCCAAGTCTGACTGCAGGGAGCCTAAGGAATTTCATTTCATCTCCCTGTTTTCTTCCAAGTTTTCTGCCTCTCCATCAGATTCTAGCTACTTGCTCCCCCAGAGTTCTGCAATGGAAATCATGAATATCAGTGATCATAACATGGTCCCCACGTGGAGAGGAAAGGGGTGCAGAGGACAGTTAGGGAAGAGAGCTCACGTCTAGAGTTTCTCAATCTTCCCATCTGCTACACGGGAAAGCCGAAACCTCACCACAGACACAAAGAGTCCTTTTCTTTTTTTCCCTCAAATTTTAGTCGCTGATGGATTTTTATTTTATTTATTCATATGTGGTGTTGAGAATTGAACCCAGTACCTCATGCATGCTAGGCATGTGCTCTGCCACTAAGCCACAACCCCAGCCCAAAAAGAGTCTATTTTTAAATGATTGAGGATACCTATCCATGAGAGTGTCCTGTCAGCGGGCTCCCAGCACACTGCAGCTAAAGGAAAACATGAGAAGAGAACCTGGTTTTTCCCCTCAGAGAGGGAAAATGTGTAAGGACCTCCCCACCAGCCTATTCTCACCTCCTCAAAGCAAATAATCAATAACAGATACCAGACCCTTGTCACCACCACACGTTAGCAATTTCTGATCAACTGACAGCATCTTCAATAATTTCACAAATCACTGTGTCCTGCAAGGTTTGTAAGTAGTTTCTAAAACGATTTACATACACAGTGTCATCACGGTTATTTAAATGAAACCTCCATGCCACTAATGGACACCTCAGGAAGACACCACAAGCACCCACAAAGAGCACTGTCACGTAAACACACGGATAGACGGATATCAAACAAAATTCTGTATTGAAAGATGGAGCGATCCTTGTATGTGTAAAAGATGCCTTTGGAGGCGTCCCTAGATCTACTCGTTTATTTTTATGCCCTTGGATGAAAGCTGGACTATAACTGAGGAACTCCATGTGCTTTGTCGAAGGTGCGGACAGCAGAGTCAATGTCCCAGGCCAACGTGGACACCAGAGGGTGATCACAGACCCCAGCGGAAGCAACAACCAAGGACGAAGCATCAACAGTCCTGTTGCTCTGCACGTCACAACGCCATGTGGCACAGAGTGCCACCAGCTAGAGAGCGGCTCTGCCCTGACTACAGAGGACCAGATGGACCCACCGCGTGGCAGGGCGGCATGCTGAGGCCTGAGCTCTCATGGGCGAGGAACTGCCAGGTGCTCCTGAACGCCGCTTTGCACATGAGGTCATCGGGTCACTGAATTCAGACGGGGACCAGCAAGCAACTGCACCTATTTACGCATTCACCATTTTAAAATCTTCCCACCCAACCTTTCCCCAGTGCTGAGGAGACCAAGCCGAGGAAGAGGATGAGGCACCAAGATCTTCCAGAAACAGGAAGTCCATCCTACCTGAGGGGAGACTGATGCGATGTCCGTCTTTGAGCTTCAAGCGGCTTCTCCTGAACTTGCCCTTCCTCCTCCTCACGTCTGGCTTCTCCTGGTTCAGCTGGAATATCAAGAGGTTCAGCTCACGCTCCAGCACGGCGATCTCACGCGCTGCCAGCTGCTGCTCCCGGCGCCGGAGCAGAGCTTCCTGAGTCTTCTGCTGCAGGGCGGCCCGCATCAGCTCCTCTTCCCGGGACCGCAGCTCCTGCAAGTCACACCAAGCAGTCACGCGTGGCAGGGGGATGCACTTCAGGAGTGTCTCACCCACCTGCAATCCTCAGCCCCTGGGGTCCCCCCATGCACGCTGAGCGAAGCTCCTGGTCCTCCGCAGGAGCCCTGCTCACTCCAGTCTTCCCTGGGGGCACACGGCAGTCAGGACAACCGGGACGCAGAGCCTGCTGGCGTGGCACGCCGTGGACTTGGAGGAAACCGGAGCCTCTGTGCAGCTCTGTGATCCAGAGAGGGGCTCACAAGCTCTGAGGCCTGACCTGCTCACTTCCCTCCGGGCTGCAGGCACCGGGCACGTCACACGGCGATGGAGCACAGGCGCCGTGGGCCACGGTGAAGCCCAACGGCGAGGCGCCGTCAGTGGAAGGTGAGCGCTCTAGTTCCAGGGCCTGCAGTTCAGATTCCTTTACGTAGGGGCTTCCTGTGGGCATTTAACAGCTGCTTGGAGAACAAAGCCCCAGGGTGGAGAGAGACGGATCAGCAAGCTGGACAGCAAGACCCTCTGCAAAACGCCTCCGCACGGAGGGCTGCCCAGGGCCCGAGACGCCTGCAGAGCGACCTCATCTCTTGTGGATTTCCTGACAGACAGTCCTCCAGCAACGCCTACCGGCTACGGTTCACTTCTTTAGTTTTAGAAATTACTGAATTTCTGGGAAATCGAACATCTAGGAGTTCAAAAATAATTTTATTCCTCTTAGAAAAAAATTATTCAGCAGGGATTCTAGGAATGTTGTTACATTTCAACACCATATCCCCATTCCTGTTTCTAATGCGTTCTCTTCTTTACAGGGATGTAAGTACTCCTTTGGGAGGTAAACACCTTTCTATTCTAGACACGCTGCTACTAAATCCAGCACTTAGAGGAAATCAAGGCAGCCGCAAGCTTTTGCTTGCACTGCTCGACACACTCGACCTCACACAGCCTCAGTCCACCCGCGGGTGGCATCTGCAGGTGGCTTCTCAGGGCTGGGTTTGAGAGTCCTGAGGGTGGGGAGCATGTCCCACCGAGGGTGGCCCACCTCAAGGTCGCTGGTTCCTCCAGAAACAAAAAGCTAGGCCAGCCAGGGACTAGAAGGCCAGTTCAACTCTGCCAGCCCCTTGGACATTTACAGATGGACCTCAGGTCTGTCAGCACAATTATCACAAAGCAAAATAAACACAGAACCCCCACACACACACCTACACAAACTAACAGACGAGATCAAGAAGAGACTGGAGAGCTGAGAAGCAGCTCGGATGAAGCCCCTGCCTAGCAGGAGGAGGCCCCGGGTTCTGGCCTCATCAGCACAAAGAACGAAGAGGCCGGGCACTCTGAGGACGTATGTGTTCGTTCGGGTCAGACCAATTCTAGATTTAGAGAGATTCTACTAAAGTGGACTGAAAGGCAACTCTGGAGCATTCTTTAGCTTAAATTTTTGAAAATAATGTGCACAAGCAAAACTGCAGGAGAAATGATTTACTTCAGATAGCTGAGCTCTGATCGGGCTGTTGATAAGGACCAGCTGATTCTTGTCTATACAGCAAATCAGTATTTCTTCCATTGACCCCAGGTAAATTGTTATTTATTACTTGAAAAGAAAAAATGGTATATATTTTAAAAAGTGCTGAAATTCATTCTTTCACTGCTAACTTTCTCCAACTAATTTGTTCAAATTGGAGCTTTTACTATAGTGTATTTGGGGACAGAGGATAATTTCCATTCAGCTTACAGCTTCTAACTTGCTACATGGCCTTTTCAAAAGATGTCACTTTTCGGGGGTGTTAACGCCGATGGAGTTCACTACTGTCAAATGAGAGGCCTGAGGGTGAGATATGGGCAGCCCATTCAGGTGGGTCACTACTACATGAATTAAATAAGAAACTGCTTTTAATTCTAGGTCCAATGTACAATATGCAACCCCTTGTAACAACCTCACAAATTAAAACAAAACACAACACCCACCTGAAACACTGTAAATATATATATATATATGTGACATCATCTCGTATATACATATCATGTGTGTATATATGAACAAAGAGAAAGGCATCTTCCTTCTACGTGAATTTTAAAATTCTAAAGTCAAAGAGAAAAAGAAGTCGGGGCATTACACCCTTTTGACTGGTCTGAACTGAAGCACACAGAACAGTTCTGCTGGAGCACGCAGGAGCAGGAGCATTTGCCGAGTCGCGTGGCGCGGGCCGTCCTAGCAACGCCAAGTCCAGGTTCAATCATTAACCACAGGCTCTGTCACAGCGCCCAAGGCAGGCACTCGGTGGGACTCAGGGGACCCAGGCCTGCGCAGCTGACTGAGCAATGCGGCCACTGTGGCCCAGTGCCTGGTATCAGCTCCAGCCTTGCAGCCAAGAGCAGGGGAGACCCAGCTTGGACCTGCGCTCTTCCCAGCCTCAGAAAGACCATCGGAAAGCTTCAAGCAAAACATAAATAGGTATGATAATTCTTCCAAAAGGGTTCCAAAGGCTCACGAGATACCGTGCATGCTGTATTGCAAAGGGCAACGTGTAAGAATCGAAGAAAAGGAAAACGGCACCAAGACAGTTGAAAATTAATCAAAAGAGTAAAAAAAGAGTCCACTATCAACCTCAAAATGCAGAAAGCGCTCCGGAAGTAATGGGAAACCCAACATGCCTGTATCCTGCAATTTCAGAGAAACTTTATCCATGACTTTAAAAAAAAAAGGTATTATTAGCCATTGCCAATAATACTGCTTACAAATTTTAATTCTGTGATCTTAAGCATTTCTGTCTCAAAATCTTCTCCCACTGCCTGAAATCATTTTCATTTTTGTGATGAACCATCAAATTTTAGAATTCCCGAAAATAATCTGGAGAAATGTAAAAGAAAAAAAATCGTATTAAGTCAACTAAGTGCACTAACATTCACCCTGAATGTAATGGTGACCTACCCCGCTGAGAGTCCCTCCAAGAGCTACAGGGTGAAGCGAGGGCCAGCAGACTGTCCTCGCCTAGGCCCACACGCACCCGGCTCTTCTAAGTGCAGCGGGGCACTACACAGGCAGCTAACCTGACCTCCCCAACCCTGGGCAATGGCCTGGCCGTGACACTCCAGTGCCCAGGAGCAGAGAGTGATGCCAAGTTCAAGGCCACTCAGCCAGGCCATCTAGCTCAGAGCCCTGGCTCCCAGGGGGATGCTGCACCATCTCCTGAGCTCCCCAGAGGGAAGCTGCACAGCGGGCTAACATCCACAGTCACCCATAAGGAGACCAGACTTCTGTCCCTGAGAGGCCTGCCCAGGGTCCTCCTGAACTCTGGGGTAACCGGCAACTTATGTCCCCCTTGTCCACCTGAGCGTCCACTGAGGTATGGAACTCTTACTTGGACATAACTCGATAAAGGTTATCAGACACTGACCAGGTCGTACTTCAACATAACACGTTAGGAAGACGTGTGCATCGACGTTCACCACACACAACCCATGAGTTCAAGTGTGGCGCGATCACACACAGACAAGAGCGAACCCCAACCCGTCCAAATGCTCAGGCACCACAGACACGCCTTCAAAAAGTCAATACTACGGCTGCTCCAGAGAGGCGTGCCTGAGCGCGGGGTCCCTAGCTGGCCCTCACAGCACCTGTCTTCACCCAGGAGGCCACACGGCCTCATCTCGCCCGTCTGCCTTCCCGCCGAGCTTCTGCCTGGGGGTCTTGACTCCTGCCAGAGCTGCAGTCTCTGCAGGGTCGACCTGTGGGCTTATTCACCCCACACCTGACACCTGTAGGAGCGCAAGTGTACACACAGGCCCCACTTCCCCAACACACCAATGGCCCTGGGAACCAGAGGGTCCACGTGAAGCAGGGAGAACCAGCGTCAAGGAGGCCTCGGGAGCCCTGACCTCAGTGGGTCCAAGGTGCACAAACCAACCAAAAAGACATCTTTGTGACCTCTGAGTATGGGGCAAGGGTGTGACAGGGAAGGGTTACTGTGAATGCTTTGGAAAGCCAAAGATGCTTCCAAGTGCTCATGGGTAAACAGCATGACTTAAGAATTTCAGTTTGAAAAACACAATACGTGGTGCATGCCTGTAATTTCAGCTACTCGGGAAGTTGAGACAGGAGGATCACAAGTTCAAGGTCAGCCTGGGCAACTAAGTGAGAGCCTGCCTCAAAACAACAAAAAAATAAAATAAAATAAGAAGGATTGGGGATGTAGTTTAGTAGTATAGCACCCTGGGTTCAGTCCCCAGTACTGCTAAATAGTAGTAATAGTAGTAGTACTAGTAATAGAGGACAGAGATTTACAAAATGATAAAATAATGGCAATCACTAAAACTGGTTAATGCATACAAAAGGTTTATTAGACTATTCTCTTTTTTTTTACATTTAAAAATTTCCCAAACCAAAGGGATTTTTTTCCCCATTATACATTCTGAGGACATTTTTGCTTTTCTTTTATTTTTAACCTGAAGGAAAGCAAGAATCTATAAATACTGATAACTGGAAGAGTGCAGAATAATGCTACTGGTGATTTTTGGCTCTTATTTTCCATAATTTTTATAAATGTAAGTCTATTATTCAATTAAGAGAATCTTTCTCACCTTCTCCTTGGTTCTCAGCTCATCAAACATGTGCTGAATTTCCAGTTTCCAGTCATCTTGCATGGAATGAAAAGAATCCTGGGGCATTTCGGTCAGCACAGCCTCTTCCAGGGCAGTCAACTGCTGGAGGATCAGGGCGAAGGACGGGCGGACGTGAGGGTCTCGCTCCCAGCACGCTAAGGGAAACGGGGACCACGTAATTCCCTCGGGCCCACTTCAGGGAGGCTCCACAGCAGCAGGCTTTAAGACGTGTTTTACACTGACCTGTCTTTCAGCTTGACATCTGTCACTGAACCAGAGACCCGTGTTTTCAACGTCTGCCCTGAAGGCTTAAGGACCCAGTGACAAGACTGTCAACACTGTATCGACCCAGGTCCCTGCCAGGGAGGCTGCTGTGGCACCAGGATTAGCATAGCAGCTGGACCTGGGCATCCCGTGCCTTTCTTTCTTCAGAGGCCTCAGCTGCCAGGGCCACAGGCCTTACTGATGTACAAGAGCACGTATATGAAACTGGGCCCAAGGACAGTCTCCAGAGCATAATACTCAACAGCAGCTCTAAGAAATAATCTAACAATGATGCTGAGCTGCCACTCACTGAGCTATCGAGTTTTGAGAGGTAAGGATCGAACGGACAAGGTCATGCTAAACCCACACCAGCTAAGCTTGTGAACATTTCTGATCATTGGGGAGACTTGACTGGCAGATCTGGAGCCAGCTCGGGCCCACTGCAGTCCTGGGGAGCACAGGGAAGCTTTTGCTCCACGTGGAAGAGCTCTGCGCAGAAACCAGGCTGTTAAAAACGCCTGGCGTTCAGCTACTTGGTTTGCCAGAGCGTCACCTGACAGTTCCTGTCCAGGATGAGGCTTCGCACTCTAAGCAACTGGGAACTGGAAGTAGACGCTTCTTTTATGGTTACCTGTGGGAAGCCATCCTTATTTAGCAGAATCAGACTAGGTTGAGCCCTGTGACACAGAGGCCTGGCTTCTAGGAACTTTTGGGAAGCACGTGGCACTGCGTGGGAGTGGTTCCCTGTCTCCTTCTGGAATTTTCCCCCTAAGAGGATGGCTCCCCTGACTCCACCCTATCCTGTCCATCACAGAAGAAGCTCCTCCCAGTCTTGGCCCCCTTCATCTGTGTGTCTATAAATAAAAGAGAGTCGGGCGAGTCGTTGTTGTAAGAGGCCAGAGCTGGTGTGGCCAGACCCATCGTGCCTCCTCTCATTTAAAACGAGTGTTGGCTCTTGTGCGTTCATTGAGTAGATAAGTCTTTGGGGTAATAGATAGAAAACCCGCCAACATCCTCCTCTGGCAGTGAACCCCTTTCTCCTCCACACGGGGCGTGGCAGAGAGGCCCCCCGGCGGTTACCAGTGTGGACGTCCTCACGAGCACCCTTCCTGGCCCCCGAGACAGACAGCAGTGGCTGCACACATACCTTTCATGAGCTTGGCAAACAGCTCGGGACAGGTGGACGGGATGGGCAGAGTGAGCTTGTTGACGGCCACGCCATAGGCCACGGCAAGCCCGTCGATGCCACGGTAGGGCAGCTCGCCTGTGAGCAGCTCCCACAGCAGCACGCCGTAGCTGGAAAGCAAGTGTGCAGGGCTCAGATGGCCCAGGGGTCCTCTTCTCACGACGATTCGACACGCATCCTGCTGTTGTGCAGCCCCCGCCAGGGCCATCACCCAGCCGGCCCGGTGGCTGCTGCCTGGGGGGTGGGCTTTCCACCGGACAGCTCGAACGCCTGCAAACCACACGGCGCCCCTCTGCTAGTGCTGCCTGCACTCTGGGCCGGGAAGCGAACACGTGCAGGAAAGGACGAAGGGAACGGCCTCCGGGAGGACCTCTGGCCCTCCACTGCCCGGGCAGCTGCGTCAGCACTGAGGCCCGGTGCGCACAGGCAGGAAGCCGGGATTGGAGGCAGGGCCTCGGGTGAGCCGCTCACTAGCCCGATGGGCACTCACAGCTCGGAGAGCCCGTCTCCAGCTGGCTCAGCTCTGGACAACAGCGGAACCTGCTCCAGCCCTCAAAGCTGCTCTCCGTAAAGGAAAGAGAAACAGGTGAGTACACAGCGCAGCACCTGCAGTCACAAAATGCCATGCCTGCTGCCTTTACACTCAGTCCAAGACCTGTCACAGATTGTCCCATCGGATTCTTGTCAACTATTTCTATCTCAATTCACTGGTAGTGACATTCGTGATTTCAAGAATAAGAAATCTTAACTCCTATGTCAGTCAAGAAAATCACCTCGGAGCAGAGGACCAAAAATTCTCAGAACGACTCAAAGTCGTCAACGTACAAAAAAAAAAAAAAAAAATCGTTAGCAAATGACACGACCAAAGCATAAAACAACGCGATTTTGCTTCTCAGAGTCTCAGAGAAGGAAGGATCCTACAGGAAAGGTCACACTGAGAGACCAGAGCTCGCCCCACAGAAGCCAGGGCCGGGAGGATGCGGCTGTCCCCATGGCTGCTTCTGAGGAGGAAGGCCTGCGTCCTGTGCTCTCCCTGGGCAGGAGAGACCACGCAGCCCTCCCGAGAGCCCCGGGGCATGGTGACAGGCTGTCGGTGCCATAAGTCGCAGGACTGCTCCTGGGACCAGAGCCAGGTTCTCACGGGCCCGCCACCCTGAGCCAAACCCTGCGGAATTTAACTTTTTGGCATCTGGCTCCTTAAACTGTAAAGCCGGGTGGCAGGAGCTGCTGTGGACGGCAGGTGGTGCTGGGAGTGACCCCGCAGTGGAACTGTGACAAGGCTGGAGGGGAAGAGGTCAGCTGGACACCCGGCCAGGCCTGTCACTGCACAGGCAAGACCTGTTCTCTCAAGGAATCTACTTTTCACGGGAACATCAGGAAAGGAGATGCGGCAGCCAGAGTAGGCGGTTCCAGGAGAGCCTCCCCGGCCTCACCCACGTCCACCCGACTCCCAGGAGCGCCGCGCGGGGCATCCTGGAGAGGGGCAGGGTGTGGCTCTGCACGCAGGCAGCCAGGGGGTCCCGGTCCTCTGCTTTCTTATCTCATGGCTTTCCCTGCCTGTGGCCCACTTTGCTTTCGGCACCCTGTGTCAGAACTACCCACTGGGCGATGCTCATGTGACAAGCACATGTGACAAGGGGCAGGTCGTGGAGACCTCCATTCCAGCTGCCTCAGAAGTCCGAGCCTGCTTCCTGCTTCTGCCTGAACAGACAGGGCAGCTGGGAGCATGGCGGGCACAGGCCACCTGGGGACCACGTGCCCTGCAACAGACCACACAAGATGGACTGGTTTCCGCCTCCAGACCTGTCGTCTGGTCTGGAACGTAAATCTGATTTACAATGTCCTTTAATGGTTTTCAGAGTCTTGAAATATAATTTCTTAAATGGATGTCCGATTTCACTTACGTACCATGCTATTTTCATATGGCTAGAAAATCACCGTGATCACATCAATGGAAACACTATTTCCCTATAAAAGCATGCTCAGCCTCTATCAGGGGACAGTCTCATTCATTAAGCAGGGAAGTTTAAGCCTTTCCATTTTTTTAAGCTGGCCCTAAGGCACTACAGGATCCCTGACCAACTGATAAGTTCCTTACAAGTTCTAAGTAAAACAACCAAATCTTATTTGAAACATAAGTATAAAGCAATTTCATGGAACTTTTACTGACGGGTCTCTGCCACTAACTTTGTGAATCTGAGTAACTTCTAGAGCATCTTAAGATTAAAGGAAAAGAAATTTTTGCTGATCATAAATCTGCAAGTCAGACACATCTGGGCTTAAACAGAGGCCTGTCACTTACTGGAAATGGGCACTAGCAAGTGACATTTCCTCTCCCGACTCTAGTTTAATGTTTCAAAAAAAAATGGAATTTTAACCACAATGAAACACACTTCACACCTCGGACAATCAGGGTCGGAAAACCAGGTAACAACCCATGTTGGCATGAGAACCTGTGGATGCTGCTGGTAGAGTTCAAAAGGGAAGAGCCCTTGGAATGCAGTGGTAACAGCTTCTCACCAATTAAACATGAAACAGCACTCCTGGGGACACACCCGAGAACCAAACCCAGGTCCTCAGAGAAACCTGCACCTGGGTGTTTGCAGCAGCATTATCCACAGTAACCAGAAGTGGGCGCCATCCAAACACCACCAGGTGAGGGGGTGAGCAAAATGGGGCCCGTCTGCAGAAAGGAATATCACTTGGCCCTGAAGAGAACAAAGTTCATGATGTAATGGAGGACGCTAGCACAAAGGGACACATACCGGAAGCTCCCATTTGGATGAAGTGTCCAGAACAGGTGTATCCAAAGACAGGGCATGCAGACTGTTGCCTGGGGCCCAGAGGGAAGGGACCCTGGGACTGCAGGGTGGTGGGTGAGGGCTTCTTCTACACTGACTGCTGAAGGGCTCTGTGAACACACCAGTGCCACTGCACTGGGCAGTTCAACGGTGAACCACGTGACTTGTGAATGACACATCAACAAAGCTGCTCAAAGACAACAGAGAAGATCTGGAATTTTAAAACGTGCAGCCCAGGGTTGGATGAGCATGCAGTCAAGGCTGGCTGGCCCTGGGGACGCTGCAGCCACTGAGGGGCCTGGCTTCTCCCTGCCATCCTCTACGGGGGCGCAGCTGAGTGACAGCAGCACCTGGCATCCCAGCCGGGTCCACGCTCCTTCCTCACCCCAGGGTCCTGTTTGTACCGGATCATCTAGGCAACGGAGGCACCTCCTCAATTTCTTTCTCCAGCTCTCTCCATGCTAGCGTTGTTGGTGATCACAAGGAATCAAGTTTGCTTGAGGTGGGGATTGACTTTCACTCCCTGGCAGGCCTCACAAAACCCTGGCATTGCTGTTAACTCCAATTGGGAGTTCTGATCCAGCTCCAGACCTTCAGGAAGGTTCTCCTGTGGCTCTTGGCTAGAAATCCAAAACCTCCTGCAGGAGCACCTGGCTACCCACCTTCAGGCTCACCCAGCCTCGCGGGACTCAGTGGATGGAAGCACAGCCTCCGCTCACCTCCAGATGTCACTGCCCTTGGAGAACAGCGAGGACCTGATGACCTCGGGGGCCATCCAGGCGTAGGTGCCGGCCGCGCTCATCCTGGTGGTCCGGTGCCACTCCCTGGCCAGCCCGAAGTCCGTGATCTTTAGCGTCTTGTTGTGGACGTCGTTGTGCTTGATCTCCTCCAGCAGCAAGACTGAAGAAAAGCCAGAAGGACACCTCATCTCTAGCTCTTTGGTCGTGATTTCTCAGTGACACTGAAAACAATCTCGCTGGAGTTTCGGGCGTAGGTGAGAATGAATCTGTTTTTCATCATTTTTCCTAACTTAGGGTAGGGAGGTCTATTATAGCCCTTACTGGGTCATTTGTGCCTGAAGTCATACATTTTTAATAAAATCTATGGGCACAACCCAACTTAGTTCTTGAGAAAGGAAATGGTTTCTGAAGGGTATGGGAAACAGGCCCTCTCAATCTCCACGGGCAAGAAACGTTCACTGAGACCTTGATCTGTAACCATTTGCCTGACAAGAAGAAAATACACTGTTTTCTTCCAAGAAACCCCTGTGGCCCAAGCAGACATTCCCATCAACAGATATGTCACACAACTGATTACAATCAAACTTCACTGTCTCCTGATTTTACATAATGCCATAAATTCTTTGACTCCTGAACATAATTTAAAAGTTATAACTAATTACTTTAGTGAAGCTCAAAATTCTGCAAAAAGCAACAACAGCAGAGGAGCAGCCAAGTGCTGCTGTCCCCTGCCCCGCCTGCTGTGGTGAAGCAGGGAACTTGCGCCAGGTCTGCCCAGACCCCCGGCTCTGCAGCTAGGCAGGCGCGTTCTGTCCCACAGCCCTGCCCACCACCCTTCCGTCCTCTCCGCCCGGCTGGCTCTCCTCTGCCTGGACCCCTGCACAGGCGTCCGGGGTCTACACAAGGCTCCGATGCAGCCGATGAGCCACGCCCCCTCCTCTGCGTCAACCCTCCACCACTGGCAGGGTCTGCTCTCCGGGCATGGGGGCATGGTTTACCTTTTAAAATCCCAGGAGCAAACCACCAGCACAGGTGACATGGATGGACCTCGCACCCACTCTGTGTAACCCCACAGGACATTCAGGGAGAGGGGCCACAGGTGCACAGAGGTTCGGGAGAAGGTCTGACAGCAAAGAGGCACCCGGAAACTAGTGGGGCAAAGAGAATTCTGCACCTTGATGGTGGTGGTCACGGGTTCTCTTCACGTGCCCAAACTCAACCAACTATACACACTCAGGGGCCAGGTCACTGTGGGAATCAGATTCCAATAATCCTGCACTAAAAAAAAAAAAAAAAAGAAAAAAAAGCCCTTTGGGATGCCCAGCAGCCCAGGCCAGTGTCCACACTCCTAACTGAGCAGCCACGATCCTCCACAGTTCACGCCACACCTCGTCCTCCAGAGTCGGGCTGGCTCTACACCCCACCGAGGGTCACCTTGGTGAGACCCTCCAGACCCAAGGGAGTGAAAGGGGCCCCCCGCCCGGCACTGCGGGAGATCTGCCCAGCACTCAGGAGGCATGGTGCACTGTGACATCTGCGTCCACCTCTGACTCCTGCTCTGGGCAGCTGGCTTGGGGATCAGCAAGAAGAGGCGGTGGATGGAGAACAGATGGGCCTTCCGCTCTTGCACCTGCTCTGCAGAGTCCGGTTCAGAGAAAGTGCTTAATGTCCACAGAAGAAACTCACCACAGAAGAGGACAAGCCCGTCCTGCCTCTTGCCATCCTGCCCCCTGGAAACACCACACCAGGAAGAGTCACCAACAAATGCTGAGTGTCCCCGCATGCTCTCCTGCCACGCATGATCTCATTCACAAAAGCCCCGGGAGACAGTCCTCAGGGATCAGAGGTCAGCACGAGGACACAGAGTGACCGGGCAAATCCTCTCCAACAGCAAACGAACTCCGCCGAACAGGGCGTGCAGGGAGGGGACTTTCACTCAGGTGCTACCTCCAAATGCGGGGGGGAGCTCATCTCTTCATTAAAAGATGTTTCCACCAGAATCGCGCCACCAACCATGTGCCCAGCTTAGAAGGAAAATGAGAAAACAAGCGTGCGAGGTTTGGAGCAAACGACCCAACAAATGATGCAGACGGGACCCTCTTCGTGTCTGATCACAAACAGGCCATTTTCTGGAGCGTCAGTGTCTGCTGAGTCCCCTCTCTCTGCTGGGGAGGCCGCGGGTCTTTAACTATATAACCCACCACACTGTCGCCAGGCAGACACTGTCGTCCCATGTTATAGATGAGGAAGGGGCACAGAGCGGTTGAGTGCACTGTCCGCGGTCACACAGGTGGGGAGCGGTGAGGCCCAGTCTGACCCCAGAGCCGGCTGCCCTCGCCGGTCCACAGGGCCCGGCTGACAGCTTCCATCGACATGGTGGAGAGCCTGCTCTCTGCCCGGAATCTCCCCGGTGTCCACTCCTCTGTTTTGATTTCCTGCCACTGATTCCTGAAGGCAGGCAGAGCAGGGCCAAGCACGGCGGGCCCGTCAGGACTGACAGGCACACACGCCAGCAGCCTGGGTCGTGTCGAGCAGAGGACAGCGCATGCGTGCAGGGCCTAGCGCAGAGCCAAGGACTCGGCGGGCACGCCAAGGACCTCACGTGGAGCCTGGGCTTCTAAGCGCTCGGTGGCAAGTCTTCAAAGTCCCGCTCATGGACTCCAGGAAATCCTGCCAGGCTTCTGCCAGGCCAGAACCACTGTGCCACCGATTTGCATTTCACCTGCACTGTGCTGCCAAACATCCACGGTTCCAGTCATAAAAATCAGTGCAGTGCAGGCGGCCAGTGCTGGGTCTAAAGGCGGAGGGATACACGCAGGGATTACTAGATGCAGAGTCAATACTGACCATGGATATTGTTGTGTCCTAAGGTTTCTTGTCTCCTGTGAGCTTGTAACTGTGAGAGGCAGACCGCAAAGATCCCCAGGGGTCCCAGTTACACCCAAGACAGACCGGAAGAGTCGGATGGGGAGCTGTAAGCCCAGGGTCATACAGGAGGCAGCAAGGCCAAAGTTCTACCAGGTCCTACTGGGACTCTCAAGGCTGCCCGCCACTGGGAGGTCTGCAGGAGAGGAGAGCAGCAAAACCCGCTGGGCACCCCCCAAATCCTGAACCGTCTCACTTCCCATGGCTCTCTGCCCTTCCAGCACACTGTCTCGTGGGTAATCTTTTTAACTAAGACGCCGCTGCTGAGTTACAAAGAGGCCCCTGAACCCCAGGAACTGTGTTTTATGGCCATCCCCAAACCCCAAGCCACCCAACAGTGTCCTGCGCATCACGTGTGCTGGGCTCTCTGGTCAACGAGTCACCAGTTCCCACAGTAAGCACGTCACCTCCCACCCACGGACCCTCTGCTGTGTGGAGTGGCTCCCACACACCCAGGGCCTCATCACTAGCCTGCAAGGAGGACACCGTGCCAGCCCTCTCCTGAGCTGCCCACGAAGCCAGCAGTGGTCCTGGCGCCAGGCACCCCCAAGCCTCATCTCGTGTGCTGTTTCAGCTGCTTCTCGTGACCCCCTTCTGGATAATGCATCCCTCTTAAAGATTCATGGCAGCCAGTGTGACTCATCAATTGGGATTTGGACCCTGATTCCATGAACACTGAAGAACATGGAGCGGGTTGCAATTGCTTTTTAAACACACATTCTGGACAGGATTTTCCAACAGGCTGAACAATCCGTGCCGGGTTCCTTGCAAGTTCCCAACCCTTACTCCTTAACAGACACCCAGTGAAAAAGAGATTCTGAGCCCTGAGCCTCTGAACTCCATGTCCTTACCCCATAGAAACAAATCTGCTGACTTACACCCCACCCTGACAAGGATGCTAATTCCCCCATGAACGATAACTGTTCCTCCCACCACTGACCCCAGAGACCCAAGCCTTGCTGCCTTCAAATGCGTCTGCAGACGCCGGCTCCCCATGCTGGTCGACACCCAGGGAGGACGGGCTGGCCAACTCCAGCCTCTGAACAATTCCTGATTCTCAGACCCACCCCCCCAGGGTGGGCAGCCGGGAGATGGAAAAGGCCTTCGAAGAGGAAGCTCTACACTAAATGGGGACGAAAGCAACCCTAAAGTCAGCTCCTTCCTAAGCAGACATGTGAAGTCAAATGAGGTCCGCAGAGGGCCACGGACAAATCGGCAGGCAGCCCCATTCCCCAGGTCCAAAGTTCCCAGGGGCCTGAGACTCCACCCTGAGCTGGCAGAAAGCAAGGTCCGATGGGCCTCCCTCCCGAGGCCCAGCTCCAGGGCTCCAAGAAAGGCCCATTGTCTGGGACTGTTTCAGAGGCCTTGGGCAGAATTCCTGAAATTCCTTATCTTTTGGGCAAAGTGACTGAAACCACAAATAGCTGTCTCACCATGGGCAACACGGTGGGCGCTCAGCCAGGTTTCAGGTAAGGACACAGGTGGGGCCACCTTCTGCTTCCTGTCACCAGCAGGAAGGGCCAAGGCACACGGGCGGCCACCTGGGCTCAGAACAGCAAACCAGGCAGCCCGACTGGTCAGCGTTTGTCCGCAGACATGGCCAACGCTCCTTGGCAACCTCCCACTGCCTCCCCTTTCCTGCTTCTTCCGTGACCATGACCCCTGGCTGGCTCCACTCGGATCACCTGGTCAGACAGCCCCCCTCAACCACAGTGGGAGCCCAGATTGTTCAGCCCCTTGGACATTTCTGTCCAGAATTATAGCACAGAATGTATGTTTTTAAAAGCAATTACATGAAGCTCCTCCATGTTCTTTAACGTTCACGGGATCAGGGTTCAATTCCATCTGATGAGTCAACGGATTTCCATGAATCTTTAAGAGGGGTGCAATATCCAGAAAGAGGTATGGGAAGCAGCTGAAGTAGCCACCAACTGAGAGAGCACACTGAAGGTCACACGTCCACGCTGAACCACGTGGGATGTGTAAGGGCAAAGGGCAGCCTGTGGGCTCCCCCACGGTGGGCACCATCCTGGAGGCCCCTGCTGCAAGGCCTTTAGGAAGGGCACCGGCTCTGCTCCCCTCTCCAACTCTCCCAGGGCTCCTGCCTCCAGCGCCCTCATCCCAGGAGTCTGCAGGAAGGCAGTCCTCAGACCGGAGGCCTTTCCTCTCCACATCCCTCCCCAGATAACCTCAGGTCCACGCCCTTTCTCACAGCGTTGGGCCCCAGGTTCACATGGCCTCCCGGGTCCCCTTTACCCCTTTACCTCGTCTCCAGCTGCTGCCAGGGGACCGCAGCCACGCTAGGCCCTTGGGGCTGGGCACACCCGATGGAGGCAGCCCCCCCAGCCCTGCAGTCCTGCTCTGCTTGCTCCCCTCTGGTCCTGTCCCCATTGTGCCATTTCTTTCCCTCTGGCAAGGATGCTCTTCCCAACCTGGCCACGCCCTCGATGCTCCAGACGGTGCTGCAAAGTTGCCTTTGCTGGCGTCCCTCCTGACACCACGCCGCCTGGCCCAGGACTGTCTGCTCGCACCATCCGCCCCATCCGCTTTGCCGCCAGAGCTCTTACTCTGAGCGCTTGCCTCTGCCTGGCACAGTGTGGAGCTTACTATTTTATTCTGCTTAATGTCTGGCCCACTGGAGTGCTAGCTGCCCTGGGCGGAGGGTCGCTCTGCTCTGCTCACTACTGACCACCAAAGCCAAGCGTGTTCCTGGCACATGGTGCTTCCTCAGCGACTGTCCTATGAGTGCGTGAATGAGCTTATAGATACCACACACTTGTAAGAGAATACAGATGTGTTCCACTAGAACACAGCTTCACACCTTCTACACCCAAACAAAGCCCCTCTCCTGCGACAAGGCCGCTCATGCATACAATGCTCAGTTTTCATGAGAAAATGTTTTAGGATCCATTACATGTGAAATCAGCCCCTGCTTCCAGCATCTCGGTTCACTAACAGTCAGGATGCACAATACAGGAGGCTGCAACACCCTACACTCACACACTGACACTCCTGTGCAGTATTGGTAGGAAACCTGGAACAAAACATAAGCGTGTCAAGCCAAGTAAGCTGCTTAAATATGCAGAAGTTAACAATGAGTTGCGCAAACAAATGGCTACAGTAGTGAGTTACTCCCTTCTGCCTCCTCCCTGATCCCACTCATCCTGGGGGAAGCTCCACAGAACAGAGCTTAGGACCTGTCCTCAGGGCTGGGCTGGTTCAATCAGCCAAACTAAAAAAAACCCTTTCCCTCAACCAACATGAATAAACATGACTAAATGGCACTACGATTTGGAGAAAGAACAATCATAATGATTTCTTAGGTGATAACAGAGTTGGAGAAAATGTTTAGGTATCAATGAGTTCGTGCACAAATAAACTAGGAACTACTTTAGGCATTGAAAGTGTTTCTAAACAATATGTAAAAATGCATAGTCACAGTGAACATGTGGATTTTACCAAAGTGTTGACAACTTTGACATATATCAGGAGTTGGCAGAGTTCAACTCAGGGGCCAAAACCATGAGGCCTCTTTTGTAAATAAAGTTTTATTGGAAACCACCACATTCAATTGCTTACATGTTGTCATGGATGCTTTCGTCTACAATGGCAGGATTGAATAGTCTGCAGATACCACATGGTCTGCAAAGTCAGAAGTGCCTACTCTCAGGCCCTTCAGGGGAAGTCTGCCCAGCCAGAGGATTCCACTTGATCCTCCCCAGCTCGCACAGTCCTCTGGAAAAGTTAGGCCAGAGGATTGGAGCCAGAGTCCACACCTCACACAGCACAGTCACCTCATCTGTCCCCAACTCCAGAGGCACCAATGCTTGGAGATATTCCTTTCCCTGTAACATGCCAGAATAAGCCAGGCAGAGCCTCACCTGGCACCTCCTGGGACCAGTCAAAGTAACCATCAGACAGCCACCTTGACTGGAATCCGGCCTGCAGCCAGGGGAGGCCTCAGGCACCCCCAGGTCAACACCGCACACATCCAGTCCTTGGGGCTGTAGTTCCCGAACCTGGCCTGCATCTGAATCCTCTGGGAGCTTTTTAAAGCAATGCCCTGCTCCACCCTCAGCCAAAATGAGGGGCGGGACGAGAGGGGACCAAGGGAGGGGAGCTGAGCCATCTGAGGTGCGGTCTAAGCAGTGGTATGGAAACGGTCCCTCAGAATTCCTTCAGGTCCCTGTTAGTTCAGGATTTTCAAAACAAGGGGCTAGAAAAGAAAGACATTACCTCATTCCCAAGCAGCATCTACCAAGTCAGAATACGGGGGAGACTGGTCCCGCCCTCTAGGATGGGGAGACCGTGCTGCTGCGGACAGTGCTTGCTGTGCCGACTGAGCCAACAGGTGGCCAAGGACCCCAGGGCCCCCCAAGATGGTAAGACTGGCTACATGGCAACCCTGAAGGTCTGCCTGCCGGCCTCCGTGCAGTCAGCCACTCGCGAGAGCCTCTAATTGAAAAGTGATGGCACCTCCTTGCTGAATTTGTTCTGGAAAACTTGGGTTTTTTTCCCCATTGAAAATGGGATATCAACACACAATAGGTTCTAGTCCTGTTTTTGCATGATTAAATATTTTTAATTTATCATTTAAAATTATTTTAATAAATCCATTTATCAATGGGTCTATTACTGCTTTTACCGTATTTTTAACTTATCATTTTAAACATCCAATACAACAGATATGGATTGCTATCATCTGCATCAACAAAAGCTCCCAAGGGGTCTTATAAACAAATATTCAAAAACTGTTAATCTGGGTAAAAGGTCAAGTTCTGGGCACAGAGGCCCTAGACTGACCCTTAGCCCTGGACCTGACAGCTGACCCACAGCCACTGGCCCCTGGCTTCAGATTCTGCAGGGTGTCTGAGGCCCTCCTGAGAGGCCCCCAGGAGCAACGGCATGAAGTCCAGAGGCACCCAGCAGCTGGGGGCCCAGATCAAGGGTGCCTGCTGCTCCTGTCCCCACCATTACTGAGCCAGAAGTGCCCAAGGGGAAGCAGCATTTGGAGAAGATGAATTTGAAAAACTAAACTCCCACTGACTGAGGGTCCCTCGCAGAAAATTAAAATCATCAGAGCTCCCCCAGCACCTCTTGACCTGGACCCTCCTCTGGCCCAAGTCCTTTCTGGGGACACCTCCACCTCTGGAGGCCCTGGTTTGCACTGGGGGTGCTGGTGACATTCAGGGCCATTTGCACTTAAAACCATTAGCCCTCAGAAAACTGAATTAATATTTTCCAACTCTAAAGAGAATGAGAAATCAGAGCAAAAAAGTGGTCTAAACAAACTCACTCAACAAACTGTGATTTTAAGAACAAAGCTGGGCACAATGATCAGTAACATATCAAACCAATGTCTAAGGAAGGCCTTTTATGTTTTTATTGCTGCTACTCTGACAATCTCTGACCGCACAGTAATAAAGCACACGACCCCAGTTTTTTCTTTCCTTCTAGCTATTTGGTTTCACCAGCAGATAACATGCTACTTTCCTCCTCAAGGACCCTCATGGCTCCCTGGAGTCCACTACCTGGTGCACATACCAGGACGGTCATACAAGACCCGCGCCTCCTTCCCGGAAAGCCCCGTCTCCACCTTCCCTTCTAGCTACACCTAACTGCTCACCACCGTGACGCTTCAATGCTGCTATTTGCCCAACTGCCTTTGAAGAGTTAATAAACACTCAATAGACTTTCCCTACAGGACTCTACCAGTCTCCATGAGAGGAAGTCAATACACACTATGGGAAACCAAGACATCCCGTAACTTGCCCAAGGTCACCTGCTGCAAGTGATAACAGTAATTCACATCCAGGTCTGGCTCACCTGAAGCCAACACCCTGACACTCGCGAAGGTGAACACTTACACGCTAGTGTGAAGACGCAGGGCTTGCAGGCAACCCCAGACCCCAGACCCAGGGGGATGTCCCCTCCCCTCTCTTTACCATGCTTCGATTTATCTTATAACAGGACAAAAGTGACCACTACGTACAGTCTGCATAATCTGGAACTGAAGAGCCGCTCCCTACCCCCCATGTATAAAAGTTAAGAAGCGGCCAGTTCACATTTAATGCACAGCTGTGACCCTGGTGAGGAAGAGACTGTCTGCTGTAGCTTTTTGCTAATCCTGCTGCCAGAGCACATGTACATCTCAGGTGCCATTGAGAGGTCTGTGTTGCGCGGCCCGTGTACCCTGGGACAGGGAGCAGTGTGCCTTGGTGAGAGAGCCGAACACGGGGGGACAGCCATCTTGCCTGACAACAGCAAATTAAGACTGCCCCAAGTCACTCTCAGAAGGACTGAAATACCTTATTTATTATAAAAAAACAAAAACCAGGGATGAAAGGTGTTCAGTCACTGACATCAGAGCTACGGACACCTGGAGCTCAGCTTCCCTTGGATGCCACTTTCCTTGAAGAACGACAAAGGCAGAACACAGTGACCACTGCCACAAAAAGAAAAGAGCACCCAAAGGACGACACTCCCTCGCTCGGCGTGAACACCAAGCCCACTCCAATGCCACCTCTCGATTCCTAAGGTGCACTTTGATCCCTGGTCGCCACCCAACTCCCGAAATCCACTCCCACCGGCAGCCGCAGCAACGGTCTGTACTCAGCCTGGGAGTTTTCTGCCCAGCACTTGGTGGCCTCGGAAAAAAAGAAGCCATGGGGCTGAGGTGTGGCTGGGAGGTGGAGCAATGGCCTGGCGTGCCCAAGGCCCTGGGTCTGACCCCCGACACTGTGAAATATAAATAAACTAAACAAAGACCGAAGTTAGGTCACATCACTCCTTAGCACAGAAGGCTCCGAGGATCCGGGAAAGAGAAGGTTCAGGTGGCTGAGAGCCAGCGGCTCTGACCTCCAGCCTCAGTGGCCTCCCCGACTCCTCATGCCTGCTCCCTCTTCCTCCGCCTGCACCTGCACTAGACTCCTGGACTCCTCCAAGGCCCTTCCTCAGAGCGGCTTCCTGTGGCCACCCACCCCTGAGAGAGCTGCCTCTCCTCAACCCACCCAGGTCGCCCTGCACTGTCTCCAGCTGGGGCAGACAGGACTTCAGCAATACTCTCTACCTGCTGTGCCTCCTGGGAGCTACAAAGACCACCATGTTTAACAACCTGCAAACGTGGCTCAGCTTCCAATCTGCTGCCAGGGGCTGGGAAAGGGACAAAGCTGCTTATGTCACCCACACAGCAGCTCTCCCTTCACCCCGGCATTCCTCCCAAGACGTGATACAAGACCTAAGATCCATTAAGAGAAGATGAAGGAAATCGGTCAAGAATATTAAGTTCTTTTGACAAATCTAAGCATTTGTCTTACACAATGATTTCCACAGACTTCCATCGGCTCTGTTATGTGAGGAGACTGCAGAGTGAAAACCAAGCACAATATTGACTTTTAAAATCTTGTTTACACTGTCATTAACTCACTACCAACATTCGCAAATAATGAATAAATCAAACAAGCCGCCGGAGCGGAGTTTCAGCCATACTCTGGAAAGTGGAAGAAGTCCAGGCTTCACGCATCATGTGAGATTTCAATGGCTCAGTGAACAAATAAAGCCAGACAGGCAGAGTAAGGCCACGCCAGGCACTGTGACTTGCACATTTAAGGCCCTATTCAAAATTTCATTTTATATCAATCACAAACTACACTAATGGCCACACTGCAGCAAATACTTGGCTAGGCTAGTGACTGGTCCACTGATGTTTGGAAGCCAAGGTAACCTTGCCTGAAATCACAGAAAGTAAAATGTTGTGGGATGTCTGTCAACGTATTCTGAGGGTGAAAACTTCCCAAAACCGAGTAGCAGTATGTAATCACCTTCAAAGTGCAAAAGATCTGCTGTATACACAACCATGCTACCCTGCAAGTTTCAACAAAGTCATCTAACCAGTCATTCTTCCAGGACCACAGTATTTCTTGTTACAATGTAGCCCATTTGTATCACCTCGTCCCAGATGTGGGGCACCCACAAAAACTTAAGTCTGGCAACAAATGTACTATGTCTGGTAACTCTGAAATAGTTATTGTGTTCACAGAATTGAAAACCTGGGGCTGTATGGGTTAGGAGGATTAGGAATCCTTTAAAAGTTTGTATTTTATATTTTTAAAAAACCTTACTTTTTTTTGCAAAAATGGAACATGGGTTAACAGCCCTCCAGGCAAACATACTCAGTCTGTGAACAGGGTACAGACCTGAGTTACTGCAGCCAAAGCGGACCAGGCACAACCCCAAAGTGGTAGCTACAGGCCCTTGAGCTCTCCCGTCTAAGGACCAAATGCACCTAGAGCTCTTTGCTTGTGTGGGTGACTTGCTGTCCTGTGTCAGAGGACGTTAGAGGACGTTATCAGAACACCAGATGAAAACTTATCACAAAGTGCTGCAACTTCAGCTGTCCTGAAAGCCCTGGATCTGCAGGAGGCTCCCCGTGGACAGGCCTGCTGAGTGCACGGGGAGAGGGCTCCACAGTCATGGGGACAAGCCACTTGTTCCAAAGCAGCAGTTACTCATTTCTTACAAGGAAAGCATTCTTGAGGAAATAAGCACAAACTGGCAGTGAGGACTACCAAGTTTGAAGTACACTGGAAATGGCACCGTGTAGGTACAATAACGGTCTAAGACGAACAGCTGCAGGGTCCTTGACACCCGCAACCTGCCGAGTGCCAAGAATAGGCTGTGGCACAGGCCCTGCCCCATGCCAGTCTGATCGGCTGTGCTCCCATCATTGACATGGTTAAAACGGGATCTATGAGAGACTGGGGCACACAGGATCACAAAGCGGAACCTGACGGTATGCAGGGCTCACACACAGCGACAACACTCAGCATGAGAATTCATAGAAGGGAAACGCTGCGTCGGTCATTTTTAAGGAAATTTCAGTATTAAAGGATTTGGATCAGAAAAAAATCTATACAAACATACAATAGATCTATCACTTCTTCTGGTTACTCCTCTTTCTGTTCCTGGAGGACCCTGGCTCCATTTGAACCACCTCCTGTCCTAGCAGGTTTTACAAGGCTGAAGACTCGCAGCTGCAGCAGGCGGATGCCAGCTCTGGTTGCAGCCTTTCATCTTCAAGACATTCCATTTCATTGCAGGAATACGAAGTAGCCTTCAAGGGCCAAGAAGTAACTTCAGACAGCCACCCTATTAGCTCTTCTGTACAGCAGGGTTAACAGGATTTGTACTGGGGTCACACATCAGTTCTTTATTGAGATCAGGAAATACAACCTGTCTATAAACAAGGTAAATGGCACAGGCCAGGTTTTTAGGATTTCAAGTACCCATACAAGGACAATGCATGTGTGCTTAACCCACACGTGCATAACGGCTAAATCAGGGGCTTCCTGTCTGAGAAAAGAAGTCACCCCATCCAGAATGAAACCACATATTATACACACAGAACGTGTAAGTGAAAAAAAACATTTGGAAAGTCAAAGGACATGAAGCCATATTTAAAGGGGGGGATGAGGGGGCTGGGAGCATAGCAGAGGGCTTTGCATGCACAGGCTGTGAGTTCAATAGACACACACAGAACTGGGAAAATGGCAACCTCAATACCTCCTTTGTAAAGTGGCCAGTTAAAAGCCACCAGACGAGAGGAGCTGCCACGGGTGCCTTAATGTCCCTGGACACCTACCTCAGCTTGCAGTCCTACCCCAAAGAATGGTCAAGGTGCCCTACACAAACATACAAAGAACATATTGTTTCCTCTTACTGCCCCCGAGCGTTCCTACAGGTCCAGATACTGACAAAGGTTTGATCTACAAGCAAATCTGGCCTGCCTCTTTTTAAAAGGCGCCCAAGGGTAACAGGTCAAGGCAAGAGTCACCTGCTCCAAAGTAAGTAACCAAGGCCTGCTTGTCCCCAGCTCTGAAAGGCTTAGGACTGAAGGCAAGATGTGTCTGGCCTCCCGCGATGGCTGCCGCCTCTTTGCACCTGGCAGCAGTAATGGGAGCCCTGAGTCCCAGCCGGCGTGCGCCCCGCTAGCCCACTTACTGTTGCTGGACTTGAGGTCCCGATGCAGGATGGGCACGATGGCCTCCTCGTGCAGGTAGAGCATGCCGCGCGCGATCTGCACAGCCCAGTTGACCAACACGTGCGGGGGAATGCGGCGCGCGCGACGCGGAGCCCGCGTGCGCGGGTCGGGCGCGGCGGCGGCACAGGCCAGCGCGCGGTTGAGCGCTCCTCCGCGCGCGAACTCCAGCACCAGGCAGAGGTGCGGCTGCCGCAGGCACACGCCGCGCAGCTCGAGGATGTTGGGGTGCCGCAGCATGGCGAAGAGCCGCGCCTCGCGCCGCACGCTCTCGGCCGCCGCAGCCGCGTCCTGCTCCGGGTCGCGGCGCGCCGCCTTCACCGCCACCTCCTGGCCCTGCCAGGTGGCGTGGTACACCTGCCCGAAGCCGCCGGCGCCAATGAGCTCCTTGAGTTCCAGCCGCTCGAAGTCGACCTGCACGGGCGAGCCGGGTCTCCGCGGCGGCGGCGCGGAGAGCGGCGGGGGACTGGCGACCTGGTCGCACGGCGCCACGTAGTTGGCGGGGAAGATGCCCAGGCGCCGCTGCACCTGGCCGGCCCACCAGCCCTCGTCGCCCGACACGGCGGCGTCCTGCGACAGCACCTCCACCAGCTGGCCGCGCCGCAGGTTCAGCTCGTCCTCGCCGCGCGCCTCGTAGTCGTAGAGTGCGGCCCACAGCCCGGTGCCCGCCAGGCTCGCGCCGCCCAACGAGGCGGACGACGAGGACTCGGGGCTGGCGGGGACGACCCAGGCCGGGGATCCCGGCGTCTGGGTCGCACCCTGGGCGCCCGAAAGGGCCATACGCGGCCGCGAGGGCGTGGGGACTGCGCGGCGAGGTGGGCTTAGCTCAGTGTCCAGGGCGGCCGGGGGTGCGCATCGCCTGCTGGCGTGGCGGTCTGCGCCCAGGGTGGGCGTACGCAGAGCAGAGCCCGGCTCCGGAAACGCGGAGGTCACGCCCACTACCTGAAGGTCCTTCCTAGCCCCAGTTTATGCTTGGCCGCCTCTGCTCCTGCAGCAGTCCCCATGGACGCGGGCACAGTCACCCCGCGGTGCCCCTGGGCCTGCGGACGGCCTGCCGCGCGCTCCTCACCCTGTGCCGCCCAGCCTCCTCGCCGCCCAGCCTGCCAGCCCCACAGGCCCTCTCCAGGTCTATTCCCAGGGCGGTGACCGTCCCCGCCCCTGGATCGCTCCGCCCCTCTAAACCGCCCTCCGGAGCTCGCTTCTCCACCTGGGCCGGCCCCTACTCTCCCACACGCCCTGCTCTCCGGAACCCGCCGGGTCGCTGGGGTTGCCCCTCCCCTCCAAGTTCCCTGGATCCATTCTTCCCTGCCATTAGCCCTGCCATTAGCCCCACCCTGGACCCGTCCGGACGACCCGACCCGCCCTTCCTCTCCAGTTCCATCCCCACCCCCGCCTTCTTCCCTGGCCGGCTAAGGGCCACCGAGCGCTCCAACTGCGTCAGTGCAAGGGACCCTCTCTCCCCGACCCGCCCGCACTTGCGCGCCCCTGCGGAGAAAGCTCGGGTGCCGAGGTGCGCGGCGCCCACGTGGCCCGAGAGGCGGAGCCAGACAAGGGCCGCTCAGTTTTTGGAAAGTTGAAGCGCTGGGGAGACGTCTCTCTGAAAAGGCAGGGAGGGCGAAGAGTGTCCTCAGCGCCCAAGCGCAAGGCTCCCAGAACAGGTTGCCACTGCAGGTACGCGGTTCGAAACCCGAGCCTGTCGTGCTCACTCACCAGACTGCAGATTCCAGGTGGCAGTGCAGGGCGCCCTGCAGTGGGCACAGTCAGCCCCGAAAGCTGGTGTTTCCCAACGGCCCGCAGGTGTTGTCCACCTGCTCCGATGCCAATGGACCGCCGGTTCTTTGTGCGCCGGCAGGTTCGGGTGTTGGAGGCATTGGCAACAGTCGGTGCTACAGGCTGCGTGATTATTGTGGCAGGAGATGAGGCTAACGGAGTAGAGGAGTCCAATGATAAAAATTCCAAAAATTTAGGTTTCTTGTAGCAGACTGGAATTTCCTGAAGTGTGGGTCTAAGAGGGCAGAGGATGTGCCTGCGATGGAGCCCTCCAGAATCTTCCTCGTGTGGTCACATGCATCTCCACACGTGAAAGTGGGCACAGAACTCCACACATTCACGCACACACCAGTGAATGCACATGGAAGCAATGAGATCTGAATAAAGTCACTGGACTTTACTGGTGCTGATTTGCTGACTGTGATACTGTTTTATGATTATGCAAGATGCTACCAGTACAGAAAATGTGGTGAAAGGTTTACAGAATAGCTCTGCCTCAAGTCACACGGCTGCATCAAAGTCTACAGTTATCGCCAAATAAAAAGTCAAAGAAGTTCTCTGCCTTTTCCAGCTGTACATCTGGGTGAGGCCACAACGTCCGCACTTCCAGCCTGGGTGATATATTGCAAGAAGCATGCAGAAGCATCACATAAATGCATGTGTGTCCACGAAGCCAGGTGTGAGAGACAGTCATGAAAATATGAACAGTGCTTTTCAATATTCCTATGAGCTTTAGTTTAGGAAGACAATTATTTTTCATTAAAATGTATTAAATGTTACCATGTATTAAATGTATTACATGTTACCATGTAATGGATTTATTATCGTAAAAATCTAACCCCAGGTATTTTTAATTTCTAGTACAGAAATAATTAACAGTTACAAACCACATACACAGAAACCCTTTGAGATCTTCCATAATTTTTAAAGTATATAAAGGAGTTCTAAGATATTTTTTAAAATAAGGATCTTTTCTCTTGCTTTTCTCTCCTATACACTTGCTTACTTTCTCCTCCTCCCTTTTCACACTCTTTCTTGTGCGCGCCCTTTCTCTTCCCCTTTCTTCTCCTCTCATTTTCTCTCTTACCCTGCAGGGAGACTCTGCTTAATAAACACCCTTATATGATTAAAAAAAAATAAGGATTTTCATTGGCTAAAGGCTTCAGGAAGATGAATGAACTCTGCTGATGAAGTTCGCACTTCTATGGTGCATCAGACCTTTCGCTCACTGCCCTGTAATGCTGATGGCCAGTGCAGACACGGCTGGGACATTCCAGCACGCTGTCACTGAAGGAAGCGAGTCCATGAACCATCCACCTAGCGGCGAGGACCAGGGGCCGAGACAGCGCCTGCCTTTCCTCTGCCCACACCTGCTTCCTGTCTGCAAGGAGCCTCCACAGCTAAGAGCAGCAAAGAGCCTCCCTGTTGTGGCACGTCTACCCCAGAGGGACTGCCACAACCGTCCAGAGGAGAAGTGGCCTTGGACTTGTGCCAAGAAGATCTCAGTTTTAAACAATCAGTCTCCGAAGTGGAAGGGGGTGTCACTGACGGGAGTGAGGTGAGAGGTGGAGGTGGCATCGCTGGCCTGGCACTGCCCCTGCCCTGGAGGCTACTGCACTTTCTGCATGATGTCCTGTGTGAGGACACCATGCGGTGGGAGAGGGGCAGGCCTGTGGGCGTGTGCGGTTGAAGAGCACGGCAAAGACCATGAGGATGAGTGACAGGAGCATCACGTGTTGGTGACCAATCATACCAGGGTCCTGGCCACAGGGGAGTCAGTGCCCAAGTCCAGGGTGGCTGATCAGCCTTGGTATGAGAGTGTGTAACAGACGAGGGGAACTTCCGGGGGCCTTCCCGGCGGGGAGGGGTAGATAAGAAGATGGAAGAAGAGCACATCCGCGGACAGCCCTGTGCGTGGCGCTCACCAGCCATCCAGAGCCCTCACCTGCAGGAAGCCAGAGTGGGAAGGCCTTCAACAGGCCCCGGAGTCCGGAGACGAGGAGGCGCCGGAGACTCAGAGCGGGAAGTAGGAGCGAGGAGAAGGCACTCCTTAGAACACAGCGTGTGCTCTCCGGAAATGGAAAGCGCTGGGGACAAAAGGTTTTCCCCAATTCCCAGTTCTTTCCCCCAGACCTTCCTATTTCTAGGTGGAACACACAGGGTAGGAGGAAGATCACCACAGGCTCGCTTTAGTCAGCTTTCCACTATTGAGACCAAAAGATTTAACAAGAAAAGCTTTAGAAGAGGAAAAGTTTATTTGCCGCTCATGGTGTCAGAGGCCACGGTCCACAGACAACCAGCTCCACAGCTCTGTGCCCAAGTGAGGCAGGACATCATGGCGGAAGAGTGTGGTGGAGGAGAGCAGCTCCAGACTTGGCACCAGAAAGCAGATAGTCTCACCAAGGACGAAATATACACCCCAAAGGCACACCCCAGTGACCTACCACCTCCAGCCACACCCTCTCTGCCTACAGTCAGCACCCAATAATCCACCCAAGTGGATTAATGCATTGATTAAGTTAGGGCTTTCAAGACTCAATAACTTTACCTCTAAGCCTTCTTGCACTGTCTCACACCTAAAATTTGGGGGGACAGCTCATACCTAAACTGTCTGTATCAGGTTCTGCACCTAGCTTTTTAAGACAAAGAACATTTTGACGGATAGTCTGGGACTCTGTAAACATCTGCTGACCTTGGATTGCATTAGGGAGATGAGGGGGTGTGCCTGTGTGCACCCTTTCCCTGTGCGCTGTGATTTAGCTGATGAGCAATCAAAGTGACTGCAAGGCTGATTAGCGGCCAGCAGACCTGGGTTCCCGTCTGAACTTTGTCCTGTCTGCCACATGAAACCTGGTCTTCGTTCTTCAGTTCTCTCCGCTGTCACAGGGTGGAGAACAGGAATGTCTGTGCCTCTTTGTTTTGAGGATTCATGAGCAAGGGTGTCCAAGTGTGACATTATGTAGTGCCACTAAATGGCAGCTATTATTTTAACATGGGTTTTTATTTATGTACAACCCACCAGAATAGAAACTTCCACAGCATATCCATACTTCCTGCCCGTTTCTCTTGTGTTAGGCATATCTTCTGAGTCCAAAGATCAGTTTCATTCTTCCAACAAAAATTTAAAATATTCCACAGGACAGTCAGAGTTAGAAGTTGGAATGGTAACTGCCCAGGTTCGTAGGTGCATTATATCCAAAAACATAGTCTCTTCTGAGCAAACCCAGTTATTACAGGAGAACATCCTGTAATAATAACGCTGTCACCAGTGTTCCTGTTTATATTCAGCGTGAATGATGTGCAAGCAGTAGGTTCACCCCCCTTGGTTTGTAAGAGAGACGGAGGAGCAGGTGGGACGAATCAGCTGACCCTTCTACTCACATTCTTTGCCTGCCAGGAGAGAGGTACCCCTGGGTACTTGGGATATAAAGATGGATAAAGCAAAGTGCCCTGTCACCATGGAGACTGCTGTAGATGGAAATAGACAAGAAAGTGCACTACGTAGTATACTAGAATTTGGCACCTGCTGTATAGCAATGGAAAGGAGTACAAGAAAAGATGGGTCAAGCATGGGCCAGGGAGATGGAGTGAACAGGACAAGGGGCCATACCCAAGAGTGTTGAGAGACTGGACAGGAGGGAGCGTGGAGCAGAGGCTTGCAGGAGCTAGGAGCCTGGGCAAGGCACCCAGTGGAGGATCTGAAGATGTCCCGGGAGTGTTCTGACCTGCACAATCCATGGCTTCAGCGCTGTAGTCAGATAACTACAAACACAAAGAAGCATGACGTTCCTTGTTAGTGGCTGTGAGCCTGGAAACTGGCTCTTTGCCCATGAATCTGGTCTTCAGTTTGATGCCCTGAGATGTGCCATTCAGTGAATGAAGAGAACAAGGATGAGGATACAGCAATAAGTTGACATTTATTGGCATGGACCGCTGGCGAATTCCATCTGGATGTCAGGTTGCTGTTTACTCTGAGTTTCAGCTGGCTTCCAGCCTTTGGCAGAGTAATCATGAGTTGTAGGATTTCTGCAACTTTAATCACTGACCAAGACCAGAGCCCTGCCTAATTGTCCCCAAAGTTACAGAGCACAGCCAGGGCTGAGAAATTCAATTTGAAGGCTTACTTCATTGAATAATGCAACAATGTAAAGTACTGAGGGGTCCAGAGAGCCAAGGTTGTTCAGACCTTGGAGATGTCCCTTCTGAAGTCAATTGCAGGGTTCGTGACCTTGGGCTCAGGTAGGAAGGTTGCCATGCCACTCCCGGTTCCCGTTTTTGTACATTTGTATCATTACAATTAGTAGTGTTTTATTCACAATGTACTGGACTGGTTTCAAACATAATGACTAATTCTTCCCAACCTGTTGAAAATATTAAACTGAAGACAGAGAGGACAGAGGTGATAAGAGGAAAGAGCAAGTCGCCCTCCCACGATGGTGGGGCAAACGTGCACGCTGTGCTCCTGGTGGTCTGTTCCTCACCGGGTCTGCCCCAGCCTGCTTTGCTGCTGACTTTCCTACTCTGCACCGTCCACTCCACAGGCCCCTTCATGGCCTTCATTTGGTCACAGTGCGGTTTTCCTGCGTGTCAGATTTATCTGGGAGGGAGGGGCATCCATCCTTAAACTAGACGAGGACACAGGACAAGAGTCACTCTAGACTGCTGACCTGTTTGGAGACCACCGTCTTTGTTTCAGCTCCCATTTTTAAAATCTGTGCATGAAATCGAAGACTATTAATGTAATCCCTTAAGAGTATGGTGAAAGTGGTGACGATTAGTGAGGAATATCAAACGGCCCTATAACTCCTTGGAAGAGCACTGCTGAATACACCCTGCACTTCTCTCCAGCCACCGCCTGTGGCGTGTGCTAATCCAGCACCTGACCCCTGCATTTCCACTTCTCTCCTAGAGGGGTCTCTCTTTTCCCCTCTCTGTCCTATGAACCATCTCCTGATGTTTCTCCTCCTGAACTCTGCCACTCCCTGGCTGGACGTTCCTCCCTTGGGATGCATGCGGAACCTGCAACTGGTAACTCATCCTGGTGGCTGCTTTCTCTTGCCTCCTTGGAGGCTTATTTTCTGGCTTTGTTCTCTAGAAGAATTTCCAGAGCCCAGGTTCATTTTGGTGGGGCCTGCCTGATTTCTGGGTGTCTCTGTAACCTTCAGGAGCTGCTCTGCTCACCCCGCGGGTGCCAATGAACATGAATCACCTTAGGACCTGTGGAGGGCGGCAGCAGTGTGCAGGACTGTTTCCTGACCCCCCAACCACAGGGCGGCCTGAAGTTGTCCTAATCTCTGTAGCATCACTCTCCACACTGGGAAGCTGAGGGCTGAACGAGGGAAGTCCCTGGGAAGTAGTTCTCGGATGGATGTTCTCAGACAATTCCTTGCACGGACTTTTAAAATACTAACAGCAGGAATATCTTTTTTAAAAACGTACAGCACCAGAGCAGTGCAGAACCTACAGGACTTAGCTCCTTGCTGGGGCAAATGTCCAGCACTATCCTTCTGGGGCTTCTTGGCTTATTTTTCACTTTTCAATACCTTAAAACAAAACAAAACAAAACAAACAAACAAACAAAAAAACTTCAACCTAGCACTCAAATATTTGAAATTAAACATCTTCAAAAAATATTGACATATTTTGGTATTGTACCATGGATAGATTCTGAGCCCCAGCTTCCATTTACATGATCCTGACCTTCTTCATATCAAAGTCAATGCCAGAAACCTGTTTCCTACATAGCTTGATCTATGTTAATATTCTTCTGTTTACTCTTCTCTGGATTAATGCCTTCATCTTCAAATGCTTTCCATGTTTAGGATCCTTGTAGAAAGAATTTAGGGAAGTTTCTTTGTGTGTCCCCATTATTTCTACAGATTTTTACATATTTTTACAATAAACTGCATATTTTTAAGGGGCACATATACCAACAGGATAGGTTGAGGAGTTAAATTCCCTCCCACATTTCCTCCATCCCTCACCCATCTGTTTTCTTGCTTGAGAGTTTACTTTGTTTCTCTCCAGCAATAAATATAACTATACACTCAAAGATAGATGTATACAAGTATACAAGTATACAAGTCTACATCAGGTATGGATAACACACCCTGGTGTTTTCACTTGCCCTGCCTCTGGATGGCTCCACTGCACAGAGCTGTGCACCCTGAAATCATGATGAAACATCTTCGTAGACCCTGCTGTGCAAGAAGGGTGCCCCAAGGATCTCTTCTCAAAGGACTTTTTCTCTTCTAGATCTTTGAGCTTGAAGTGGGTGTGGTATTGCAAATTCCTGAGACACCGTCATGTCACATTTCCTGTTGTCTCTGTATAAGGCTCTTAGAACCTCTTTGGTAGCTATAATCTCCTTAACAATCACACCTTCCTTGGCCCTAGTTTTACATACACTTTTCTGACCAAACTGAAAATTCATAAAACCCTTCCACTTCACTTTATGCTCCTAATCCTCATAGTACAACTGTAAAAACTCTCTCATAGTAAACTGTCATGCCACTGCCTAAATGCTGTGTAGACTTGAAATTTCCTCTACCAGTTTTAAATTCAGCATCACACAAAGTCTCAGGATTTGGGCAAAATGTCACCAAGTTCTTTGCATAATATAACATGTGTGGCCTCTAGTCCAATTCCCAAGAGAGTCCACATGACACACCTCCTCCAGGCACAACCTACCTGCCTATGGTTAGCACAGTTCACTCAAATTACACCTCTCTCATAATCCACTTTATGAAGTGAAATATGTCACTTTTGCATATTCCTGCTTTAACCCAGGAGCTTCTGGAGACACCTCACATGCAAACCATAACAGCATTAATTTTGATTGGGCATATTTAAAGATATTTTGGTCTTGCGAAGGCATGTTATGCTGCCTTCGTATAGGGAATTTGGAATCCTCTCTCCTCTTTTTCAGAATTCTAAAATGGCCATACACGCTGGCACTCCCATGTAATCCCTGCGACTCTGGAGACTGAGGCAGGAGGATGGCAAATTCAAAGCCAGGTGCAGCAACTCAGGGAGGCCTTAAGCACCTTAGCAAGACCCTGTCTCAAAATAAAAAGGCTGGAATGTGGCTGAGTGGTTGAGTGCCCCTGGATTCAATCCCTGGTACACGCCCCACAAAACAAAGAATTCTGAAATGATTTGTTATGTGGGAATTACACCCCCATTGAAGTATGTGTAGAAATCCACCGTGAGAAGCTCACACCTGGTAATTCTTCAATGTGTGGTTTTGTGAAAATATTCTCTAATTCTTCTCCAGGTCATTGGCATTTTAGATTTTTCTATCTTTTCTGGGGTGTTATTCAGAATGCTATGTTTTTCTACACAATTACCATTTCATCTAGATTCCCATATTTGTTTGTGCACAAAGGAACAAATTATTCACGATTCCTTTCATTGCTTCTGATTTATTTGTCTTCTGCTCTTCCATCTCTTCCTCCTTCGTTTCCCTTCGTCCTCCTCCTCCTGACGTGTGGATGTGTCTGGCCTTCTGCTGAGGCCTCACAGCCTGGGTGGCCCCGGGTGCTCTGCAGCTCTTCCCCCTGCCAGCTGCCTCCTTCTGCCCTCTTCTGCTCAGTGCACCAGGGCTGTCCCCAGTCCTTCAAGTCAACGCTCCACCAGGGATGAGAGTCCTCAACCCTTTCCATCCGCTCCTGGGACGGCCACCCTCTCTGCCCGTCCTGCAGGGCTTCCTTCCAGACACTCTGTCGCTCCCACCTACCCACACGGCTCCCCTCCTGGACACAAGCCACCCCTCCTCCTCCACGCACCCCTCCTGCTCCCCACCCCCTGTCCCTGCCCGGCTCCTCCTCATCCCTGTCCTCCCCAGCTCGCCCTCCCTCCCCGGCTGGCCTCTGCACCCTGCTCCTCGCTCTCCTCCTTCCCCCTCCCTCCTCCCTGCTCCCCAGGTCCTCCCTCTTTCCTCCCCTGTGTCTGCACAACCTCCTCCCTTCCCCTCCCCTGTGCCTTCCTTCCTTCCTTCCTTCCTTCCTGTTCTTTCCTGCCCTCTCCTGATCATGACCCCATGCCTCCCCTGGCCTCCCGGTCTGCTCTGCAGTAGGTCTCCTCTCTCGGGGACAACTCTGGGATTTCTTCCCCGGGGTGGTTTCACTCCACAGCCCAGAGGCAACTGTGTACATCTAGATATCCCGGAAATAACCTGGATCCCCTTCCCCTGACGGATGGGAGCCTCAGTCTCTGCTGCCCCTCCAGCAGATCCAGCACAGAGAACAAAGCACAAAGACCTTCCAGTGCCCCTGAGTGTGAGGAGCATGCACTCGGCAGAGGGCGGAGAGGGGACGAAGGTCCTGGGCCAGCACCTGGGCTCAGGGAACAGGGTCCAAGAAGGCCTGAGTGGGGGACCCCACCGAGGAGCCAGGCACCCACGGAAAGCCAGACATGGTCAGGTGGAGCGCACACTGGGACTGCAAGTTCTTGGGTCCCCTGCACTCCACAGGGAGACAGAGGCCCAGGCAAGCGGAGCCACCCGGCTCAGGCCCTTTGCTCTCACCCGAGTCCCCGGTCCTTACTCGGAAGAGCTCTCCCTCCACCTGGGCCACACTCACCCCGTGGAGCCGCACACCTCCCAGGCAGCCATGGTCGATGGGTTGCGACAGACACAGTTTCTCAGAAAGGACTGATTCCGTCCACCCACCGGTTCCCTGCAGTGCCCCATGGAGGCCGGCGGAGGCTCCCTGCTCCACCAGGCACCTCTGCCCATCTTCTGATGGCTCACTGGGGGGTCTCCAAAGCACCCAGTCAGATGGGTGTTCGGGTCACTCGAAGAGGACTTGAGTCTGAGTCCGGGAGATCTCTCCACCTCCTGTGTCAGGAGGGGACCACAGTTGTCCTGCACAATGACCTGGGCACAGTATGAGCCTCAGTGGAGAGAAGGAGCCGGCAAGAGGGCCAGAGGGAGCTCTAGCCCAGCCCGGGGCAGCACACGCTCTGCAGGTCGGCACGGCTGGCCTGAGACCCTGCCTGGCCCTGGGGTCTCCCGAGACTACTGTGGGGGAGAAGGAAGGAGAGCAGGGGGGACGTCAGGGGCACTACCGTGTCCACCTCTCCCGGGTCCACCTCCCTCTCCCGGTCCTGTGGTCTGCAGGCCCAGATCCCGGTCCCACTGGGTCCAGGGCAGAAATCCACTTGGCCTCCTGGGTGGACGTGCCCCTGGGGCTCAGCACAAAGAGGCACCCGCACCGCCTGGGGCTCAGTGAGGACTGGGGGAGCCAGAACTCTGAGGGGACAGGGTCCAGGGTCGTGTCCACAGGACAAGGAGGGTCAGTGGTAGAGAACGGATCTGGAGTGGGATCCTTTAGCCCAAGGCCTGCGCTGAAGCCACCTGCTAGGCAGAGTTGGCCGGCCTCGCCTCCCGTCTGACCCTTCAAGGTCCCCGGGTAGCTCCTGCATGGAAGGCTTGGTCCCCACTGGACCAGAGGGCAGCTGACTGGATCGTGAGGGCTGTGACCTCACAAACGATTGATCCGTGGGTGGACCTGGAGTGTGACGACCCACGGGGAAGCCTTAGACTCCTGAGGAGGGTCTGGGGAGGAAACGGGTCCCTGGACAAGCTCTGGAGGGGCGTGTTTTTGTCCCTGGCACCGTCCCCTTTCTCTGTCTTCACCAGGCAGCGGCAGGGACGGGAGGCCCTTGGGGGGTCTGCATTCCACCCCCAGGGCGGCCCACAGCCTGGCACCTCGTGAGGCCCTTGGAGTCCTCTGGGCTGTGGGGCACCTCCCGAGGGCCCTGCTGTGGCCACTGTTCCCTGGCTGCAGCACCCGCCCCGTGACCACCCTCCAGCCACAGGAAGCTTGCCAGCCCCGACTCTGCAAGGAGGGCGCCACCCCCAAAAGTCTGTGCTCGCCTGGGCAGCACCCGCTGGAGCAGCAGGCGGGCGTGTGAGGACGAGGAGTGATTTCCTGCTCCTTCCTCCCTCCGCTTCCGTCCCGGCCACCTGCTGATGCCTGTCTTTCCTTCTCTCCACTTCTCTGCCTCGGTTTCTCCCTTCTGAGGTCCCAAGGATGGGGCTATACGCCTGTGCACTGAAATCATGTGCCTCACAAATCTACCTTTAGTTTCCTTTTTCCACAGTTGTTTCGTGAGGGCAACCCGATCTTAATGCATGGACACCTGGTACGATGACGTGGAATCTCTGCTGTGACGGTACCTTCCACGTGCTTCAGTGCGGTTTCGGGACGTGTCTAACTGTATCATGTGGAACGATTTGGGAGACAGGCTAGCAAAGATGAGATTTCTGTAAATGGACCACACAGGTGATTCCTGGGTGGCTCACACTGCTGACAGCTGCAGGAACGCAACCCTAAGGACTTTGCTGAAGTGCTTTCCACAGGACAGGAGGACTCAGGGACTGGAACAGGCGTGATTCATGTTACACTCTGCCAAGAACCTGTGTGTGTTTTGTCCATGCTGGCAGACATTGTGTGGGACTGTGCTGGATCACAGAATCATCAATCTTGTGGAGGAAATTTCCATTTGCCCAGCATTCAGGCTTTGGAGTGGGGATTGCTGTAGGCTTTTATCCAGATTTACAGGGAGAAATAGGAGAAAGACACAGAGCAGAAATATTTCTAAAACTTGTAGTTTCCTTAGAAAATAGAAGCTGTGTCAGGCATGGAGATTTATGCCTCTAATCCCAGCAGCTCGGGAGGCTGAGGCAGGAGGATCGAGAGTTCCAAACCAGCCTCAGAAACAGTGAGGCGCTAAGCAACTCAGTGAGACCCTGTCTTTAAAGAAAATACAAACTAGGGCTGGGGATGTGGCTCAGTGGTTGAGTGCCCCTGAGTTCAATTCCTGGTACCTGCCCCCACTCCAAAAAAACAAGGGGGGGGGAATAGAAGGTATATATTGGAGACCCAGGAAAATGTGGTTGCTGAATAATTAATGCCATTGAAGGAAGGCAGGTGGTTCACACTTGGCAGGAAAGCTGCTTTGAGCGCTTCTCACCCTCCGCCCTCCTCAAGGTTTAACACGTGAAGTCATTCGAAAGTCTTTTCGGAAGAAAGTCCCAGTGCGCTGGGTTTGCACAGCGCTGTTAGAGCGTGGGTTCCCGCGATTTCCTCCCAGGTCCAGCCCTCCGTCTCTCAGAGCTTACCAGCCACACTCCACCGGGCCTGGGGCGGGCCGGTATCCCCCGTGGTGCCCTCTTTACAGGTGTGCAGAAGAGGTGCATGGTCCCACAGACTTCCACCACGATGTCAAAGGAAGCCTGGAGGACAGGAGTGTGTAGCGGGGGAGTCCTTAAGGAGAACCCCCGAGAGGCAGTGAGAGGAGCTCGAGGGGAGGGCGCGCTGCAATGGACCCCAGGAAGTCGGAGGTGCTGGGAGGGGGCATGTCTGCTGAGGAAAGTGGCAGCAGGAACAGCACCAGCCAGGAAGGTGGCCTTGGGGGAGTGGGGGCTGCACGAACCTTTTGTCACTCGTCATGCATCGTGACCGGGTGCTGAACACGGAACTTTAGGAATGGCCGTTGCCCCGCCATGCCGCGATCTTGCTTTGACCATGCTCCTGACCATTTTCCACTCCTTCCTTTGGGAATGGGGATATGCACCCTGTGCATTGGACTGGGAGCACAAATTGCTGCTTTGATTTTACAGTGGCTCCCAGCCCACAGTTTGCCCGTCTTGCGGGGGGGGGGGGGGCAACCTGGATATTTGAGCCACCTTAGAACTAGGGAGTTCCTGGAGGTTGGCCACGTGCAGTCTGCATGTCCAGTGGGCTACAGTTCTGGGTCACAGGAGTTCCTGGAGGTTGGCCGCGAGCAGTCTGCATTGTCCGGTGGACCACAGTCTGGGGTCTGGGGCAGAATGTTATGTTTTGGATGTTAATTGTTTCTCATAAGCCCATGTGTTGAAGACCTGGTCCCCAGGGCTGCCAAGCTCAGAGGTGAGGCCTGAGGCAGGGGCAGCGTCATAAGGGCTCTGACCTCTTAACTGGATTATGTGACTGATAATGGATTCATCACTCAGTGGGCTCTTGGGATGGTCAGAAACTTGTGAAGGTACAGCCTGGAAGGAGGATACAGATGGTTGGGGATGCCCTTGAGGGTAGGTTTTGTTAGTTTTTCCCAGGCTCCCTTTCTCCCTCCCTCCCTAGCTCTGTTTCCGGGCCACAGTGAGGTTGAAAGATAGAGACACCGGCTTCCCCAAATTGCCCACAGCCCTGCTCTTCCGCACCTGTTTAAACACAAGCTTTCCCAAACTGCCCACAGCCCCGGTTGTAAAAATGGTAAAGAATGTATAAACACAGACCTCTCTCGTCTTATCTGTGAAGGCCAGGGGAGCTGACCTGAGAACAAACTTTGCTAACGATAACCCTCCTCCCGGAGGTCAGAGCAACTCAGAACTTAAGATAACTTGCTTTACAATTGTATATGTTAGCTAATTAGGAAGAACACTGTATAACTGCTTGCCTTTTATTATATAAACCCTGCTAATGAAGGCTGGGGGGCCTCTCTTAGCGTCACTGGTTAAGGACGCAGAGGACCAAGCTCGAGCTTGCTAATAAATGACTCTTTGCTGCTTGCATTGATCGTGGTCTCTGGTGGTCTTTGCGGGGTCTCGAGCCTTCGGGCACAACAAGGTCACCGGGATTGCTCCACCACGTTCCCCCTGCCATCATGTTCCATCTTGCCAGAGGCCCAAGTCAACAGGGTCAAATAACCATGGACAGTAAACAAAAATCATACTCAGATACTGTGACACAGTGTGGTAACCAGATTTTAGCCTCTACTGTGACCTTGTACAATAATCAGAAAAACAGAGAGATATTGTGACCAGGTACAGAAAACACAGACACCACCCAGATACTGTGACCTGAGACACTAACCAGAGACACTGTCCTGATACCATGGCCAGGTAGACTACATAGAGACAATACCCAGGTACTGTGACCAGCTATAGTAAATAGAGGCAATAACGAGGTACCAAAGACACCAGCCAGATGTATTAGTCAGAGTTTCAAGAGGAACCAACAACAAAAAAAATGTACATATATGTGATTATAAATGGGGTTTATTAGATTGGCTCACACTATCAGAGTTGGACATTTGCAGGCTGGAGAGCTGGAGGGATCAGTAGCTGCTCAGTCCATGAAGCAGGAACCTCAGAACAAGAGGGATCGATGACACCTCTCCAGGGACCAAAGCCTGGACACTCCCTGGAGAGTCGCTGGTCAGAGTCCCCTTTGGGAGAGTGAAGGAGCTGGAATCTGACAGCCTCGGGCAATCGCAGCAGTAATCAGAGACCTGCTCAAGGAGAGTGGAGCCTGCTCTGCTGCTTGCTTGTTCTTCCACTGTTGTTCCATCCAGGCCACACCCTATTGGACTGTGCTGTCCACATGTAGGGCGGGACTCCACCTCAGTTCGCTGTCCCACATGCCAATCAGTCCTGGAACCAACCTCCTTGAGATACCCAGAAGCCTTTTAATCCTAGGCATCTCTTAATCCCATCAAGTTGTCAATTCAGATTTAACCATCACACCAGATATGTACCAGGTGTAGTAACCAGAGACATCAGCCAGATACCATGACCAGGTACAGCGACCACAAACAATTAAATACATACCATGACCAAGAACAGTGACCAGAGGAAATAATCAGATACCAAGTCCATATAAAGTAATCATAGACAAAATCCAGATCCCATGGCCAGGTACAGTAGACACAGACATTAGACAGACACTGAGTCCTGATGCAGTAACTGGACATTACCCAGGTACCACGAGTAGCTACTGTAACCAGAGACATTAGTCAGATAACCATACCAGTTAAGTAACTAGAGACGTTAGCCAGGAACTGTGACCAGATGAAGTCAACAGAGACAGTACCCTAATACTGTGACCAGGTTTAGTACACAGATGCAATAACCCAATATCGTGACAATGTACAGTAAACAGAGACCTTAGTCAGATACCTGACCAGAAACAGTAAGCAGAGACTGTGATATTGTGATATGTTCCAGTGAAAAGAGGCATTAGCCAGATAGTATAACCAGGTAGTATTGACAGACATTAGCCAGATACCACCCACGAAAAGGTCCAGGACACAGAGACATTACCCAGGCATGGTGACCAGATAGAGTAACAGAGACAAGAGCCAGACACTGTGACTGGGTATGGTATCAGAGACATTAGCCAGAACCTTTGACCAGGCACAGTAAACAGAGAAGTATCCAGATTCAGTGTCCAGCTACTGTCACCAGAGACATTGTTCAGACACCGTGAACAGGTACAGTATGCAGAGAAATGGGCCAAACACCTTGAATAAGTACAGCTCACAGAAAAATATCCAGATACCATGATCAGACACAGTCACCAGATTTTAACCATATCCTGTGACAAGACACACTAACTAGAGACATTACCCAGATACCATGACCAGGTAGAGTACGGGAGACATGAGCCAGACACTGTGACCAGAAACAGTAACCACAGATGCTAGTCAGGTACGGTGGCCAGTCCAGCAACCAGAGACATTAACCACTTACCATGACCAGTACAGGAACCAAAAAAATTAGGCAGTCGCCATGACCAGGTTCAGTAACAAGAGACAGTAACCAAATACCGTGAGCAGTAAACAAAAGGAAAAACAGATCTTGTGACCAGGTACAATAAGCCTGGACATTGGACTAACCAGAGTCATTATCCATAAATGGTGAGCAGGTACAGTAACCAGAGACATTACCAGATGCTGTGATCAGTAACCAGAGACATTACCAGATGCTGTGATCAGTAACCAAGGCATTAACTAGAGGCCATGACTGGGCAGCGTAAACCCAGACAATACCCGATACCACGACAAAACCACGACACAGTACGGCAAGCAGAACCTCTGTCAGATACAAGACCAGGCATAGTCGAGAGTCCTTACCCAGAGACTGTGACCAAACAGGCACCAGAGACATTATCAACTGGCAAGGCACCATAAGCAGAGCTCCTACAGACAATAATTAGACACCATGAGCAGGTACATAAGTGGCGACATTAGCCATATAACCCTGACCAGGTGCAGTGTCAAGCACTGACCAGGTAACCAGAGACTCTGACTAGACTGTGAACAGGCACTGTTGAGCTACCCTGGGAACTCAGCCCTCCTGTGACACCCATGGGGGACTTGGCTGGGGACGCCTGTGGCCCCAGAAGCCCTACCCCATGCTGGGTGGCACAGGAGAGGCGGCCCTGCTTCTCCATGTGCCCTTCACCTCTGCACCAGTCCTGGCTACAATGGGCAGTGGGCAGCAGGGCCCTGCACCAGTGCCAGGGCTGCCTAGCCACCCAGCACCCTTCCCGTCCCTCAGGCAGGGCCTCCAGGGCAGACCCCACCCCACGGGCACCTTCCCTACCTGCTGCTTCCTATGGGGGACTCCAAGGCATCTCAGCTACTGCAGCCTGCAGCATGGACATGGGGGCCAGCTCCTCATCCCCAGGTGACCCCCGGGGCATGGAGACAAGGACTGCACTGCAGACAGGGTGGTCAGCAGGGGCACAGGGCGGACACTGGACACCTGGCCTAGCTTCTGAGCTGGGAACTTCATACCAGGGCTGCACCGCGTCCAGGCGACAGGGAGCATGAAGCTACGCTTCAGCCTGTTCAGTGCCACCGCATGCTGGGTAGTGGGCCGCAGGCCCTTGGTCACGGATCATCCGCCACCTGAGCCACATGGATCAACGGTGCGCATGGGCAACTGAGCCAGGGTCTGGAGAGGGCGGGGCGGCGAAGGGGCGGGGCCACCAAGGGCTGGCGGGTGGGGGCGGAGGGGGGCTGTACCCCGTCGCCCTAGACCCCACCCCGGGGCACCTCTGCAGTGCAGGGAGGCCAGGACAGGAGGGTCGGAGGCCAGGACGGGGCACCAAAACAGGCAGGCCAGGGCAGGGGGACCAAGGCAGAGGGGCCAGGAAAGGGGCAGGGCAGTCCTCTGAGTAGAGCTCACAGCCTCCAGGGCCGCGCTGGTCGCAGTGAGAGCAGGGACGTCAGGGTAACTTCATGGAGGAGGAGCTGAGCTGAATCCAGCAGTTTGAGCAGGAATTCCTCAGGGGATGGAGAACAGGTCCGAGTTCCAGGCGCAGGTGTGTGTGTGAATGTGTGTGTGAGTGTGAGTGAGGTGCTGGCACGCAGTGTGGCCTTTCACCTGAGACCTAAGATGCAGGGGACCACACTTGCTAGGCCTGTGACTTGCAGGTAGCTCAGCTGCCTCAGTGCCCTGCTCAGGGGTCAAGAACCCACTGCCCCAGGAGGAAGGTTTTGGAGATGGGGTGCTTGCCAGGCACAGAATGGAGAGCCAGGCCTGGGTCCCCAGGTGCAGGTCCCCACCCTAGGCCTGTAAGACAGGAGGATGTGAGGGCTGATGGCCGGGACCGAGCTGGCCCAATGTTCTGGGGCACTGCAGGGTGAGGACATAGCCTACCTGCTGGGGAGGGGGTTGGCAAATCAGCCTGGCCACCTGATGGGGCCAGTGAGCAGTAGGTACCGTCCTGTAGCCCTGTGGGGGTGTCCGAGTCTCCTCGCCCCATGACAGGTCCCACAACAGGCTTCTGTGTCCATTGTCATAAGGCAGAGGCATCTTGTTCCAAACCTGGCAAGCCCAGGGGCTCAAGGGACTATGGGAGGCAGAGGGGGAAGGTGGGGCCTTGGCCCAGAGCTCTGCCAGACCTAGTTCACCTCTTGCTCCTCAGGGTAAGGAGCCATAAAGCCCCTCAGTGCCTGGGGCTCTCCACTCCTCCCAGCTCACTGCACCCTGCAGCTCCAGGTGCAGCCTGTGCTTCCAGAGGATGGGGTGCCTCTGGACCTCACCCTGTTAGCCCTCATGCCCACCCCTGAGTCCACATGACAGATCAGCCCCTCTGCCCTGTGGCACCCAGGTTGCCTACTCTGACCAAGCACATGTTCATCCAGACTGACCAGAGACTCAGGCCCACTGAAACCAAAATGGACTGTCTAGGTCCCTCAGGTGCATAGCCCCAGGGGGCCACCACCTGGGTGCCTTCCTGGGACACCATCCCAGGAGGCACAGCAGCAGATTCTGCCCTAATCCATTCTCAGAGCAATCAGTTGTTGAACATAGGGGTCTGATCCTGACCCTCTGGACCCTGTTTCCTCTGGGTTGGGTTTTCTGATGTGATTCCTTTGTGGCAGGGGGACAGGTCTGGACTGGGACAGGGAGGAGAGGGCAGCCATAATAATCTGGGCTCCTGTCGTCTGACCTCCCATGTGAACCTCCTGAAGCCCCAGAGGGGGTCCTCCCTCCTGGGATGGGGCTCAGAGTGCCCCCTGGACTTCCAGGAGGGCCAGCCCCTCTGCACCCGGCACCTGCTGGTCCCTGGGAGGGGAGCGCTCATCCGTCCTCCTGCTGCATTTCTGCCAGGATCCGTTCCTTCACAGGAACGCTGCCCTCTCTGTGCGGAAATGAGGAAGAGGCACTTGAACGCTCAAAGTCACCGCGAACGTTGTTTTTCTGTATTTTATTGCATCCTGGTTAATTTTTCCCCCAAAAAATTTGTAACAACAAATAATGTGATTTCTATCATAGATACAATTTGATTTAGATCATTATGCCAATTTTATTTCCCAGAAGGCTATTTTGCACATATGTAGGTATGCTGACCATTATATTTTTATTTTCATTTGTGTTCAAATTTCTGTTGAAAGTTTTGCAGGAAAAATCTGAAAAAGCATGATATGCTTCACAAGCATTAATAAGAAACACCATTTTATCTTAAATATTAGATTCCTTCAAGAGATGACTAGGCCTTAAACATAAATATCACAGACTCATCACCACATGACTATCCCCTACTTCCTGGTTAGAGGAAAACCCTCAAACAAGTTAAATTTAGCAGAGTTTATTTAAGCAAGAAAAATGGAAGGGTTAAAAACAGAAGGATGCATTTACCAGGACTGGAACAGCCCCAGGGAACCCTGGCTCCCTGTGCGGCAGAGCAGCACTTAGGAACAGGAACCTCACGGGTCACACAGAGCCTGGGTCCCAGGACTCTGCAGTTGATGGCTCAGCTGCGGCCCTGAGCTTCTCGAGTGTCCCGGTCACTCGACTTTCAGGTAGAGTGAGACTATCCTAGCAGGAGTTCGAAGCCGGAGGACTCAGGTGTGGAGACGTCCTCCCCCCGAGACCTCATTGGATGTAACCCGGCAAATCCAAGTTTAAAGAAATGAGGAGCCCTCTGAATCTCACAAATTATTTTAGAAAATATATGTTTGGGAACTATAAACACTTTATATGATTTTAACATATTTTTGATTCAGAGCACAATGAAGGGGCAATAACTGAGATATCATCCACACTGGTCTGAATATAGCGAGTGAAATGAATGGGTCATGAAGTCGGAGCACTGAGAAGCGTGGACCAGGGACTGCCCAGGGACAATGGGTTCTGGCACCTGTGCTTTAGGAAAGACTTACAGTGTGACACAGGGAGACCCGAAGTCGAGAGCCAGGGGTGCGGGGCACTTGCCTGGTGTGCTCAAGAGCCTGGGCTCAATCTTCAGTCCTGTGGGGGGTAAAAAGCAGATTTAGATTGATATTTTTGAAACTCAGTATTGATATGCAACATAGTTCAGAAGGCAAGATGCTTCCGTGTAATGATCATTCCAGAGTCTCACTTCTCCAGGCGCAGTGGGGCATTCTGTGATCCCAGCGACTCCAGAGGCGGAGACTGAAGGAGGGCCAGTTTGAGGCCAGCCTCAGCAATTTAGTGAGGCCCTCAGCAACTTAGGAGACCTCGTCTCAAAAGAAAACAGAAAAAGGTCCAGGAATATGGCTCAGTAGTAAAGTGCCCCTGGGTTCAATCTTTAGTACACAAAAATAAACTAAAAATGGGCTCATTTGGGTTAGGTGGGATGGCACCCTTAGGTAACCCTGCAATCCTGGCTGCTGTGGAGAGGCTGAGGCTGGAGGATCAAAGGTGCAGGACCAGTCTACGTCACTTAATGAGACCCTGTCTCAATAAAAAATAAGGTCTGGGGATATAGCTCAGTTGTAGAGTGTCCCTGGGTTCAGTCTCCAGTTCCTAAATAAATAAATAAATAAATAAATATTTCACATGAGACATTGTTCTCTACCATGTAAAATTGAAGTAGCTCAATATGTAAGTCAAGGAGAAAAAGAAATGATAAACACCTCATCACAGAAATCATTTTCACCAGTTCCTGATCTCTTAGATGATCTTGTGCCTATCTGATCTCAAATAAAATTATCAGTGTACTTTTATTACCTAAGAGATCAAAGCTATGTGGATCCTAATATTTAATGAGTACTTACTTTGATAGATCGACTTATGGATGCTTCCTAACTTCAGGTCAGTGCACTTCAGGAAATATAGTTTGGAATGGAAGGTAAACTGGCATGCTTATTTTTCAACAGTACAACTTACCCTTTAAATCTGTGCTCAACAAGACATCCTTGTCTTCTGAAGCTATACTCTTCTGCTCATACTGCATATTGAATAGCACTGAAAATTAGAAATTTATTTTTTCTATTGATAAATTAGTTGTAATATTGGTTTATGTTGCTGATCATGTTGTATAAAATCACAACTTAATCATAAGAATCTTTGTCTTCCAACAAATAGGATTTTTAAAAACTGCAACACAGACTTGTTACTTTTGATCCATAACTATTGAAAATTAGCTTACACTTATTCACCACGGAGCTGTAGAAATACTTTTAAAGGTAATGCAAATAAATCTTTCTGCTTCAACACCTAATAAATATCTGATTGAGCTATAAGACAGACCATGCAGTAGTGAAGCAGTCCACGAATGGATTGATATTGGTAAAGAGTCTTAGCCCTCGTCACATACACCTAGCTGTTCAGCACCATTACCATCAGGCTAACTTGGCAGAATGGAGACACACTGGGGGAACAGCCCTGCCGTGAGCTGTCCCCCACGCCCCAGCCCCTCCTGCCGGTGAGATTCATGTGCTCCTAGACTGGGCGTCACAGGTAGGGTGCGCGCTCTGGACTCAGCAGTCATGCTTCATAATGACAATCTAGATCTGATGTTAGAGTGGAACACCCTTGTTGTGTGGGGGTGATGACACTTTTTTTTTTGCAGTCCTGGGGGTTCCAGGACCTCACACGTGATAGGCAAGTGCTCTACCACTGATGTACATCCCCAGCCCCCGTTAAATTTTATCTTGAGACAGGGCCTTCCTAAATTGCCCAGGCTGGTCTCACATTGGTGATCCTCCTGCCTCAGCCTCCCGAGCTGCTGGCATTACAGGTGCGTTCCCCACGCCCAGCAGGATGCTCCGCGTTTCTTATGAGAGTCGGGTAGAAGGCTGGGGGTTTCTGACTGCACCGTGCTTGCCTCAGCATGGAGAGTGGAAGCGACACATTCTTCATCACGGTGCTGGCAGCAGTTACGACACAGACTTGGGGGTACGTGGGGGTGGTATCAGGTTGAACTTTGTTCTTAACTCTGTTATTCTTTCGATTTGCCAACAGTCTCACAGCTGCCTTTAGTTTACCATCTGAGAAGCAGTCAAAACCTTTCAAATATTCATTTCAGAAAACAGAAAGCAATTCTTTGGGGCATGGGAGGGTTTTAGAACAATCAAAATCATGAACTACGCTACTATCCATTTGCAAATGGCAGTGAGATGCGTGTTCCTTCTAATAGTGCAGACGGTGAACCCCCGTGATGCATCTCGCCTCTGCCCTTCAGTCCTGTCTCGCTCTCCGCCAGACTCCCTACGTTTGAAGACCATGCTGAGGAAGGTGCGATCTCTGTCACGATCCATAACTGTGAGTCCATTTCCCAGCATCCTGGGAAGCTACATTTGCTTTCCTCCTTCAGGGTCGGCTGCACTGGAGTAGGGTATTTTGAGAAGTCGGCGTACGTCCCCCTGTGATAAGGCAGCAGAACAGAAACTCAGTACAACCAAGCTGATGAAGGCCAGTACCTGAGTCGTAACATTTACGTCTGGGGCAGGTGGGCAAAGCATGTTTCCTCCTGTTGCAGAGAAAGCCCTGCTCCCTGATGTCAACAAGAAGTGTTCAAGCTGAGTGTTCGCTTTAAAACGCAGGTTCACACTGTGTCCCTGCTTTTTCCCAGATGGGGCCTCACTCAGGTTACAGAGCGAGTGAAACCCTCACAGCCCATTGCCTTTCTTCCTGACACAGTGACCGGCAGTGAGCGGAAGTCCTCTGGGCAGGGAGGAGGCAGAGAGGGGCCCCACCGCATGGTCTGGCGGCCCTGGCAGCCCACAATGCTCGCCCGGTGTGAGAACGAGGCCGCTGAACGTGAGGCTCAGCAGAGGGTGCCAGCACCCTGTGACGTGCTTCCAGGCGGAGCCCACTGATCAGTTCACCACGCTTCTTTCCCCATTCCAACCCGGCCTGCCTCTGAGGGGGCCTTGAAGGAAGGAGGGAGGGAGAAGTGAGTTCACAAGGTGTTGAGCTCTGAGCATGCTGACAGCGGTGACACTGGCCACCAGGAGGCGCTCACGTTCCCAAATGTTCCCCTGTGAAGAGAAAGGGGCAGCCACAGAAGGGAAGGCACGCGGAGTCCCCGGCGCGCTTCAAAGGGTCCCTCCCTGCCCTGCCGACACACCAGGTGTCCACTCTGCTGGGAGCCACCGCCCATTTCAGCTGGGGAGGGCGGGGAGAGGTGACCATGTGGCCGCGGCACTTCCCTCTCAGGCCCGAGCCTCACTGGCAGAGGTGGAGAACTGGGGGTTCACCAGCAGCTCCAGGGAGGGTTTCCGGGGGCGGCAGTAGCCACAGCGTCGGGGAACCCACAGGAGGGTCACTCACAGACACAGCCCAGCTCCCCTGCCCTGCATGTCCTCAGCAGCAGGAGGGGAAGGAGCAGACACAGTACTGTCTGACCGTGGACTCAGCCCAGGTCAGCAGCAGCCTGGGCGTGCTGGGTCGCTGGCCATGCACTGAAGGTCAGACTTAGCTAGAGAGAAAAATGCGAAGCCCGATCCCAGCAGGTCAGAGCCCAGGTGATTTCTGGAGATCGCTTTCCCCGGGGCCTCCTTCTGTTGATAAGGAAGCAGAAGGTCAGAGAAGGCAAGGGATTCCCTCCAGGCCACACAGCGACCTTCAGAATGGGCCTGAAGCATGGGATCTAAAACTCCAGACAGGCGTTTCCGGAGGTGTCAGAACCCATCAGCTCCAGGATAGCCCCCAAAGCTGAGAGGGTGGCCCCTCTTTCTCTCCCTAACCCCATGCCCAGCTGTTTCCTCCTACTCCTTTCCGATCCCCTGCAAACAGAGGTGTGCACCCACAGCCCTTGGGCCAGATGGGGCCTTCCAGCTGTTTTCAGACTAAAAATGATGAAAAGAAGAACAGTGTGATCACAAGTGAAAAGGCTGAAGCCCCAGTCCAGCGTCCAGCTACACAGCCCCACGGCAGCACCTGCACGGTCATCCAGGTGTTGCCAGTGCTGACTCTGAATGACAATGACAGAGCTGAGCAGTGTGGCAAGGGCATCTGTCCCCAAGGCTGAGTGTCTACCCTCTGGCCTTGATAGACTCTTTTCAGGGACCCCTGGTGGCTCTAGCACAAGCAGCCTCACTGTCACTGCCCTCTGAATGGGACACGTATCCTCTGATGGCCGCAGGACTGTCCCTCACTTGCATTTGTCCCCTCCTCACAGGGTCTGACTCTGTCCAGCTCCCTGCAGCCCCATGGATGCTCTCAGATCCACTCACCCTGTTTCACTTTTCACGTGTGGACTTGTCTGTCGGCCTTGGTCTCGCCTAGAGAGAGTCCTGCTTGCTTGGGGGCAGGAGCATGGTCATTCCCGACGGTCCCTGCATCCAGCAGCTCCCGAGGCCGGGCACACAGCAGCGGCGCGGTGAGTGTCTGCGGGTTGAACAACTGCTTGCCTGTCACACGGAGCAGGCCCGGAATCCAGGAGCACGTCCCAGTCTGGCCTTCACTCAGGAAGTCCTGCTGTACATTCGGCAGTGAAATGGTTGTGGGGGAGACGATCTGCCGTGAGTCCTCGGTGACCAGAAGGCAGTCGGGCGGGAGGACGCAGTGACTGGGCACCACTGGGAGCACTTGCTTAGAGGACTTGCTTGAGGCGACAGCAGGAAAGTCCTGGAGATGGCTGGCTAGAGGTGGGCCCCCCGCCCAGGGCGGGCCACTGCTGCCCCCTCATTAACTCCCAGGTCAGGGGTCCCACACTTTTGCTGGGAAGGGTCAGAGAGAATACATCAGGAACACGTGGTCTCTGTCCCCGCCCCTGGACTCCGTGGTCCTGGGGTGAGAACAGCCAGGGAACACAGGTGTGTGAGCTCATGGGACATGTTCCCAACAACCTGCACTTGGCCTTGGGGTGCCAAAGATCCAGCCTGTTCCAGAACGTGCATAGGAGGTGGGGGGGATAATATCCTGAAGGCTGAAGGCAGGTGGTCCCCTCCTGGGTCACATACACAACTGCACCCACATGGGATGGAGCCATTTGCACGTGCTACTCCAGAGGGTTCAGAGGCAAAACGAGAGTGAGAAGCTGTTCTGTCCCTTGCAGGAGGACCTGAGGGAGGGAATTCCCCCCGCTGGCGAAGCCCAGTTGTGGCTCTCTGGAGGTGGGAGGGTCTGCAGTCAGGGACGGTGCCTGCCCACAGTCAGGTGGCGGGTGCTTGCTGCTATTGCAGATCCAACCCCAAGACCCAGCTGCTAAGGCATCCTCAGCCCGTGGTGCTACTGGGAGGCGGAACATTTAGGAGACGGCATCTGGTGGAAGGAAGAGAGGTCACCGGGGACATGACCCTGAATGGGCTGTGGGACCCTGGTCCCTTTTTGTCTCTCCTCTGGCTTCCCACCCACCATGAGGTGAGCAGCTCACTCCAAAATGTGTCCCTTACATCTAAAGGACCCCCTTTTGTAACTCTGTGGGGCAGGTTACTGGTCTCAGGATGGAGAAGGGGAACAGCCCTTTGGAGATGGACAGACTCTGCTAGCTTCAGTCGTTTCTCTTGAGCACAAGGCTTTTGTTTGAGCCCTGGCTCTGGTTAATTTCAGAGTTCTGAACCGGCTACTACAGGAGTCAGTTGCCCTAGGATCTATTTTAAGGTGAATTTTTTATTTGTTCTTGGTTTTTGTCATTTTGGAGGTGGGGCATTATGTGCACTTTCAATATTTAGGTAAATTCCTTTTTCTTTTTTGCAAAAGTTCTTTAATTGTAACTCAGAATGTTCCTAGGTTTCCACTCTTTCTATTGTGTTCTTCGGGGACACAAAATGCACTGAAGGTTAAGACAAAAATTACCTAAAAAGGAAATAACACTATCCCCTAGAAATAACACACGTAGAATACACAGCGACCTTCCCAAGATGCCACAAACTAAAGGGTGGGGCAGGTTTCCTGAACTCGCCCTGTTGGAGAGAAGCCCACCATGGGCTTCCTAAGCGGTGTCCTGGCGCCACCTAGTGCTACAGACAGGTAAGGCCACTTGCTTCTGCTGCTCGCTCTTAACTGGCCCTCCCCGACACCCTTCCTCTTTCCTCCTCCAATAACCCAAGTTTTCTAGTCAAACTTGATGGTATGAATTATAATATGTGATTAAGAGAACCGAAGAGGTTATTGATGTCGTATGTTCACCCGGAGGCGGAACCACGCTCCTTGGAGGAAGTACCACGTTATCCTGAAGTCAGGGCTGGGATTCTGCAGCCAGGAACTTCTTCCAGGCTGCCGCTCCTGCTGCGGCCTCTGCCCGGGCACTCCAGGCGTGCCACGCGCTCAAGCTACTGTACAGTCCTACCAAAAACGCACCCCTTTCTGTTCCCGACCCTTTAGCAGAGGTTCCAGGCTTCTGACTTCCAAGCCGATAGAAGGAACATTTAGGATTAAAGAATAATCCATCCGAAAAAAAGAGAGCACAGAAAAAGCAGGATGGGTTGATGATCATTTGTAAGATGACATCATTAAATTCAGTTATTACAATAGCCGCATTAACTGCAATAGAGCAAATATTCTAACTTAAAGTCATAGATTATCAGACTGAATAAAAATCAAAGCCCAAATATGAGTGGCTTATAAGAAACAAGCATAGAACGCAAGGACACAGAAAGTTGAAAGTGAAATCATGCAAAAATGTATGCCATACAACACTGGTGGGCCCGAGAGTTGTCAGCACAGCTGAATACAAATAAAAACTTTCCTGGGGAGACTGCGTGGGTAGGAAAGGCTCGGTCCTTCAGAAGATACAGAAATTCATCTGGATGACGTACCTGATAACCTGGTGTGTATATGCATATATTTTAATAGATGCATGTTTTTTATTTATAGATATGATGATTTTCTAATAATCTTTGATTCCTCTTTTGTTCTAGAGAAAATGATCTGAACTTTGAATGATTTCAATTATTTGAAATTTACTGAGGCTTGATTTATGTTGAATAAACTGGTCTACTGTGCAGATATCTCACAGGTATTTTTGAGCATGTGTATCTGTGTATATTTAACAAAACTTAAAAAGAGATGGACAAATAAAACAGTTTTTTTTTTTTTTTTTGTCTTATAGAAAAGCAGGGCTGGTGGTGTAGTTCAGAGGTAGAGCACTTGTCTGCTATATACACGGCCCTGGGTTCCACCTGCAGCAACACACACACACACACACACACAGAGACCAAAAATGGTGTAAGTAAACATTGGGACAAATTATTATCAGATTTAGCCAATGTACGTTTACCCAATATTGCACCCCTTGGGATGCATAAAGCATTCTTTTTAAGCACACACGAACACATGCAACTCTGTCACCTTCTTCATCATCCATCTTCATCAGTCGCTCAGAGTATGTTCTCTGGAATCAAATGAGGGCTCACAGCTTACTAGAAAATGTTCATGTGTCCTTATCCATCTTCAGGAGTGATGTATTCCTAAATAACCTCTGGGTCAAAAGAATCCCAAGAGAATTTAGAAATTATTTCAAACCCAACTAAAAGGTATATCAAAATTTGCAGGCTCGGGGAAAATGTACCTGTTCGCCGGTGCGTACAGGGTGAGTAGAGGGAGCAACCCAGATAGTAAGAAAGAGAAGAGAAGAAGCCCAGGCAGCTGGAGACAGGAAACACAGGAACATGAGTTAACAAGTAGGAAACAACACTCAGTGTAGAAGATCCACACCAACAGGACGTTTTTCCCAGCAAGCAAGGAGGTGCATACCTGATGACTGATCCTGGGCAAGTGAGACTGAGGACGAAGGGCACACATCCCACCTGTCCATCAGCGGGACAGTCCCGCAAATCTAGGAAGACCAATCAATACAAGGGTAAAGCACCTCTCTTGCTTTTTCACACATTCTATTTTAATGGGGGCCATTTTCCTAGAGTGCTTGGCTTTGGGACTTTTAACTATGTGAGCGATTTTTAATTGTTGACTTTTTGTTCAGATTTACAAGCAAGGGTCTGTGGGCTTATGTGCATCAGTAGCGCAGGTTAGCTCTGTGAGGAATTTCATAAACCACTCTTTCATTCTGTAGCAGGTGTGACTTCACTCACCTGCTCCACTCAGAGTCCCCTGGCAGCCCCAGGGTTTCACCCAGGATAAAGTTAGTGAGCAGGGCGGGGCCTGAAAGCAGACCTGATGAGCAGCACGGATCCTCCAGCAGCAAAAGACCACTTAACCGATCCAGCAGGCAGCCAGGCTTCCACGCACTCCCCACCCCTGGCCACCCTATCCCATTTCTGTGCCATCTCCCCAACGGCTCCACGGCCCAGGCTCCAGCTCCTTCCAGCTGTCCTTCGTCCTTCGGGGTGTAGCTCCCCTGCCAGCCCCCTCCTGCCATCTCCCCCGCAGCCCTGGCCTTGGCAGGGGCTTCGCACATCCCTGAGTTGCTCACTGTGCCTCCCCTTGTTCACGCCCCAGGAATTTCGACTTCCTGCCTAAACTTCTCTGTTTGAAAGCCAGAGTTGCTCCTTCATTTCTGGCTGGACTTAATTGACATCTAGGGATAAGTTGGAATCTGAAGACCAATGAGGAAGCTGCTGTGGTGGAGCCGGAAAGTTCTGAACTGTGTGGGGGCAGGAGGGGTGGGGCCGAGTGAGGAGTTGCCAGTTGTCTGGAGACACAGCTGGTGGGCCTTGGCCACTGGCTAGACATGGTGGTGGGAGGATGGGGGGACCTGGAGGAGCTGCTGCTCTGAGTCACTCCTTGGGGGACGGTCTCATCAGCTGAGATCCAGAGTAGAGCAGGAACAGCAGGAGGGAGAACCAGCCAGGGCACCGCAGGACACACTGAAGGCCTTGGGGTTCCAGCTCCAAGAGAGGGGATCCTGAGGTCCTGGAAAAGAGGTCAGGTCTGGGAACAGAGGTTTCAGCGTCCTCAGTGTGAGCCTCACAGTGACCACCAGGACAGGGCATCAGGACTAGGACAGCAGATGGTGGAGAACCAAGCTTGGGCTTCCCCACACTGAAAGCTAATCATCAACGCAAGCACGTCCCTGACCTACGCCACACTCGGACCCTGCCCACCCTGGCCGGCTGCTCTGAGGAGCTCCCTCAAGCTCACTGTGTCCATTCCTTTAACACGGCACCCAGCACGCCTACCACTTCGCCCAGCTCTTGAAGACGCTGGTGGAGCTGCACTGAGCCATTCCCGACGGCCAGGTCCTCGTGGCCCTACTCTGCCTCTGTCCTTGGCTTCTCCCTGGGCACCCGACAGTCTGGCCTCTTCCTTCGTGGGTCGTGCTGTCCTTCCTCTCACTCTCCTTGCTCTTTCCCCTGCCTGCTCTCAGCTCCTACTCGGCCGCTTTCCCAGGACACTGCTGTTCCCATGGTCTGCCCTGCATGTTGCTCTCTCCAAGTTCAAGTCTCTATCCAACACCGCCCAAAGCTCCAGGAAGTATGCTCCCCACTGTCCCCACAGCTCCCAGGCTTCTTGAATTCAGCGTAGCCCTGTCCCCCATGATCGAGCAATTTCACAGCACAGTCCCCTCACCAGACCCTGAAGTCTTTGGATGCCTATCCCTTTTCCACCACAGGGAACTGGTCTCTGAGCCCTAGGTCACATCTGATCTCAACCTCATTCCCTTCCTGCTAGCTCAGGTGTCAGGGGTCATGCCCCACCCTGGCTTGAAGCCTTCCAGTGCCCGTCAGTGGCCTAGGATAAGGTGTGGAGAACTTTGCATGCCCAGGAAACTGACCGCTGCTCATGGCATTCAGTTTCCCGGTGCTCCATCTCCCCCTGCCCAGTCCTACCTTCTCTGGGCACGTTAGACCATCCTGGTGACATTTCCCCACTGGCCATCTTTCTCTTCCCACCCAAATCTTCCTGGAGAGCCTTGTCTGTTTATGCGCCTGGAGTGCTAATGCTCAGCAGTAAGTCCCTCTGAGTCTGTTGCACGCTCCTGGTGCCCGTTGCTCTTCAGTGCCCGGCACCTGGACACACTGCCCCTCCTGACACAGCACATCTGACTGCAAGTGTCTGTCGATTCCCTGTCTCCCCTTACAGTTCATGAGCTCCTTCCCGGTAGGGACTGTTTTATTTATCTTTGCTTTCCAAGTCCTCAGCAAAATGTCAAGCAGACAGAAAGTGCTCAATAAATACTGGATGACTCAGGGCAGACGAACAGGAGCATGTCTTCAGGGTAGGAGTGGGCTGGCTGCATGGGAAGTCCCCCTATCCAAGCACATGAAGGTGATGGTGCTGTGCGGGTCTCCAGCTGGGGTCATGGACGGTTCACTCATTAACCTATGTAAGTGCCCAGTGGGTTCCGAGCAATGAGGAGCTGGCAAACACCCACAGTGTCTGATGAATGCAGAGAAAGGTGGACAGTGGCTCAGGCTGAAGGCAGACACCCTGTGGGGCTTTTACTGTGACCCACTGCTCTTCATGGCCGGTGCCTCTCTGCATCTCACTCTGTGTGGGAACACTTGGGCTGCTTTCACTGGGCCTGACCGCTCAGCCCGGAGCAATGCTGCTGCAGGCCACACCCAGCCAGGGCACGTGCAGGCGAACCTCTCAGAGAAGGGTACCGAGTCTGGGACAGTGGGTAAGCATGAGGCAGGACAGGCAGGTTTGAGACATGGAGCCTTCTCACCTTTGTCCTTCCACAAGGCCCCAACCGCAGGACTTGATCAGCCTGTTGCTAAGGAAGACAAGCCCCTTGGATCTCTCTTTCCAAAACCTGCTCTCAGAAGGGAATCTGAAGTACATCTACTGCAAATCTTAAACTGTCTAACAGCTTAAAGCTTATTACATCAAGAATTCTATCTACCTGTTCTTTCTATCTAAGCAGTAGAGAATGATTAATAAATAGCCAACCTCTGCCTGGGATTATGCTTTAGGAAATATGTAAAAAGACAAGGAGCCTAAGAGTCTTCCAATATTACTGCAGAAAGATGGCTAACTTCTCTGTGCTCCAAGTGGACAACGGGGGAGTGGAGAGAAGAGAGTTGGGACAAAGGTCCACGCCAAGGGATCAGGTAGCCCTTGGACAGACAGAAAGTCTTAGGTAGGCCGTCCCTCCGTTCAGGGAATGGGGCTGGGCAGTCTATGCTCAGGAGTGATTACATTAAGTGCTGTGTGGCAACTTTGAGGTTGGGTAAATTTTCAGGTGCAGAGATCAAAAAAGGTCAAGGCCAAGGAACAGAAAGTGTTCTGGTCTGTCCTTTCGCCTGAGGACACTCTTGATTTTTAGGCCTAGGTCGCCCACTCTTAGAACGATCAGGGAGAAGGGGAGGGGAGTTGTAGCGGCTAAAGAAGAGCTACCGCAGGTCAGGGACCCAGACCCTTCCAGGATCTGAAGAACGTCCCGCAGGGAAGGTCTGCGCAGGGACGGGCGGGCGGGGGAGGAGCCTGGTGAGCATCCTCCCAGCCGCCGCGCGGAGCACGATGGGAAAATCCTTCCTCTCTCGGACATGGCGCCTCCCTGCGCGGCAGCAGCAGCCGGTTCCCGCGCCGCGGTCGGCGGGTCCCGGCTGAAGATCTGCCCCAGCGTCGGTGCAGGGGAGGGAGGGGGCGGCGGCGCGGCCGGAGCGCGCGCGCGTTAGACCCAGGGCGCCCGCGGAGCCCGCCGGAGCGCAGGGAGCCCCGCCGCAGGCATGGTGTCCCAGGTGCTGCAGCTGCTCCGGCAGGGCGTGTGGGCCGCGCTCACCGGGGGCTGGTACCACGACCCGGAGCAGAGCAAGTTCACCAACAGCTGCCACCTCTACCTGTGGCTGTTCCTGCTGCTGCTGCCCCTGGCTCTGCACCTGGTGAGTCCTGGGGGCCTAGGGCGGGTGGGGGAGGAGGAAGGGGCCGCAGACCCCGGTCTGCCTCAAGATGGAAAGCGGGTTGGGATGGGGGTGCAGTGACTCCCAAAAGGTGGGAGCAGGCAGGTGTCAGGGGTTTGGGCGGGAGGGGTGCAGGGTGCGGGGATTCACTGGAAGGGAAGAAGTGGAAAGGACTCGGGTGGCCCCTGACTCATTAAGAATTGATGCCGGCTGTCAGGATGAGTCAGACTCTGCTTGTCGCTGGGAGGCTGGGAGTGTTGGGCCTGCGTCCTAGGTGCACAAGCCTGGAACTCAGCTCGTTAGCTTGGGACGGTGCTTGGTATAGAATGTTCTCCAGGGTAACCAAAAGGGAAAGGAGAGGAACGCTATGTCAGTGGTCCGGCCCTCCGCCTGTTTTGCTTTGAGAAGGCAGATTCAGTCACTCACCTTACAGTTTCCACACCACTGGGTAGAGCAGTCTGCAGAAAGCTGTCCTGGATCAATCTGACTGACTTCATGTACACAAGCATTACACCCCTTGTTGGGGCTGGCACTTCATAAGGTTGTGGTAGGTGAAGGCTTGCTGAATAATTACATAGATGACTTTCTTAGGTAAATTAAATATACCTAACCAAAACAACATGAACCTTAGGTGAAAAGCTCTACGTTGTTAAATTAGTTCTGATGTCCGTTAAAAGACTTTAATTCTAAAAGGTTATTTCCTCATCTTCTCCACATCAAAAATCTCCACTGAGTTTGCGTGGCTGACAGATCCTGAGTCTGACGTTTGAGAGAGTCAGTGACTTGGGGAGGTTTTCTTTGCTCTTTTCTTGCAGTCTGTGAGAGGGTCAGAACTCTGGCTCTGCAGGAGACTACTGGGTTAAAATTTGGATCCACCTCTTACCACTTCTTTGACCTTGGGGAAAGTTACTTAACCTTGTTTGATTTCTCATTTCTCATCTGTAAAATAAGAAATACGACAGTACTGGGTCTAAGCGGTTGTTGGGGGGTTAACTGAGAGTGCAGGTAAGCCCTGTGTCTGGCTTGACCTGGGTGGGATTGGACTCAGTCCTGGGCTCACAGTTTTGTTCTGCTCCTTTTGGGCAGTTTAGCCTGGTGCTGGACCTATTGGAACCTCAGTTTCCTCATTGTTAAAATGGACGTGATGATGATCACCTCACAAGAGAATTAAATGAAATCATGTATAAAAGCACTTATTACAGAAGCTGCATGGAGACCCTTCAGTAAATGCAGGTTTCCTTCCATGATTTTGTACATCACTTTCCCTCAGCCTGTGGCCTCTGTTTTCTCTTTGCCTAGAAGAGGAACTTGGCCGAGTCCTACGGACCCAGGGCCTACATTCAAATCCTACTTCTGCGACCTGTTGACTGTTCGCAGGAGCAACTCGCCTGGCTGATTGGCACAGCAGGGGTGGGCACAGTACCCCTCCCCAGGTGCATTTGAGAACTGAGCCCATTGGTGGAAGAAATGCCTTCTCAGTGCCCGGCAGTGTGTGTGCTGGCCGTGAGAGGGTCTTGGTGGCCCTTCCTCACTTTCCCACCCTCTACCCTTCAAAGCCCAGTGGCGTGGCCTTGAGCTTCTGTCTTGGCTTGCCTGGTTGCATCGGGCTGGACTCAGCTTCTCTTATTGTGCCGTTAGAGAGTCCCACTTCCCATGGAATTCTGCTTTGTGCCTTCTCATTGGAACGTGTGTGTGTTGTCTCCGCTTAGGTCATGAGCCTTCTGAGGACGTGGGTGTGGATTTTGTTGATTCATCTTGGTTTTCCTTGAACCTCCCAGAGGGCTTCATTGGTTAATGCAGATCTCCTGTGTGATGAACTGGTCCATCTCTTTCTGTTCTCTCTCTCTCCCCCCAGAAGAAACAAAGACTTTGCTGATAAGAAAAGCTATATTTCTCCTCCTGCATTGTCCCTCCTCAGCAATGGCCACATTAACAGACTCTATGCACCTACAGGTGTTTTTCTTATGCACACAAGCTCATTTTGCAAAACCTCGTTCAACATTTGTTGTGTATATGATGAATGGAAGTCTTAATTTCTAATTGTGCTTTATTCAGTAGCTTGATTCATATCCTATTTTTGTAAATAGGAAATTGTTTTTTAGAAAAGTTCCTCTTTAGTGATATTTAAAAATAAATTTTGAAAAAAAATCTCAGGATTTTATAAAGTAAAAAACCGATTGATGCTTTAATGATTTTATTCTTATGTTGGGTCATTTGATCAAAACAGCAATACCCACATTTTTATATCTGTATACCAGTGTGTCTTTACCTATTTTAGAAGAATTGTGTGTGGGCACCTTTGTCTCTGTGCTTCTTTTTAACTCATTGCCTGTCTCGTTCAAACAGTGATTGGCTATCCTTTCTTACTCTGGCTTTCTGGTCTCCGAAAGTGCCCTTAGGAGAGAAATGTCCCGGTCCACACCACAGGTTCTGTTCTCTGATCTTGAGGGTAACGAATATTCCTCTGCTCTTCAGTTTGTTCCACTTATAAGAATTTGGTCCAAAAACGATACCTGACTGCTCACTGGTAGCAGGGACTCATTCATATTATTTAATGTGTCCTTAACCTTTCTGGTGTTTGCACAATCTTGGCTTGAATATCTTTTTTTAACCTGTATTTTATTTATTTATTTTCATGGGGTGCTGAGGATCGAACCCAGTGCCTCATCTGTGCTAGGCAAGTGCTCTATCACTGAGCTACAACCTGAGCCTGGTTTAAATATCTTCAATCAAGACAGTTCCACTTTTGGAAGAATCCACCTTTTAATTAAATAGGGACTTTGAATATTTAAATAAACATTTTATTAATTACTAATTATTGAGACAAACATTTCTAAGCCCTAGAGTTTACTCAGATTTGTTTGGTAATGTGAAAAGTAGCTATTTATCATCATTTAAAAATGTTTACTAGAAGTTAAAAAAAATGCATAACTAAAAACATTAGGCCCATTTGGGTAATTTGTAAAAAGTTTTCATTTGACTTATTATCAAGCTAATTTTGTTTTGGACAAACTCAAAAGTGATCTGTGCCAGGAGATATTTAGACTTGTGGTTTTGAGCACATGGTGTCTGTTCTCTGGTGCCGACACTTATGGAGGTGCCCGTGGAGTTTGCGCAGGAGCACCAAGGGTCTGGTGCTGACCTCGTGTGAGCTCCAAGAGGCTGTGCCCATGTCTGAGGACGCTGTTCCCAGTCTCCACTGGTGTGGCCTGTGCCAGTCACCCCACTTCTCCAGTCCTCGTCTTACTGTCTGTGAGATGGGGACGGGGTGGCGGTAGCTGGTAGATCTAGCATCCGAGGCCCAGAGGGAGCGGACTTTTCCCCAGAGTCCTCTAGAGAGGAGGTGGCAGGACTCGGGATGTGAGCCAAGGTCCTGTTTGTGGCCAGGTCTTGGCTTTCCAGGACACCACGCTGCCCGACGTGGCTCCCACCAGAGCACATTGAGCTCCGGGGATCAGCAGACCCCCCTGAGTGGGCTTGTGGAGATGGCCGGGCATCGGGGCTGGCTCCCGGGGAGAGGATGTGCTGAGCAGCAGCAAACGGAGGGGCCTGCGCAGCTTCACCCCCCACAAGGTGGTGGCCACGTGATGCCCAGCCTGGCGTCTGCAGGGAGGGGGCAGCCTGCCCTGGGCAGGTCGGAGCCTCCTGTCAGCTCTTTTCCCAGTTCTGCTTTTCAGATTCTCCCTCACAGACTGTCTGGTGAGAGCCCCTTCATTTCTAGTTGGTTCTGCTAAGCGGGATTTTCTGTCAAGGCCCAGCGCAGCCCTGGCGCAGGGCGGGCCCTGGCGATTCTCACGCCCGGCGGTCTCCCCTCAGGTCCTGCGTGTTCTGGTCACGCTTTTCCCTCCCCATTTTCACAGTGAGATGCTCTCCGTCAGGTTTCCTCTGCTGTGAAAAACAACTTAGAACATCAGCTTGAAAGAGGAAAGATCTGTTATGGCTCATGGTTTCCGAGGTTTCCGTCCACTGTCACTCGGCCCTGCGGCTTCGGGCCTGAGTCTGGACAGCACATCATGGCGAGGAGACCCCTCACCGCATGGCAGCTGGGAAGCCAAAGAGCAGCCCTGGAGTCCCAGCTCGCCCTTCGAGGGCGTGACCCTGGTGACCAAGCCTTAAGCCTGTGGGTCTTCGGAGGTCATTTGAAATCCACACCTCAGCAGACGCCTCTGAGACTCCTGGAGAGCCGGACTCCCGGAGGCCTTTGCCAGCACATTTGCCCACACCCGCTGGAGGCCTCTGTGGAGAGCGGGGTCCACCGGCCCCCACCGAGCAGCCAGCCTGTTCGCTGGACTGTGACTCAGACGGCTCTGCACGCTGCTGTTTCCAAGAAGGTCCTCTTGGCCATTCCCAGCATGTGGACCCCATCTCTCTGTCGGAAAGGCGCTTGCTGTTATTGGATCCTGTGGTCCCACTTTCCTTACTGCTTGGACTCCCAGGACCTGGTTGCTGGGCCTCCCCCGCCGGCCTTCGATTATTCTCACTCTGCGTTTCCCTGTCATTCAGGGCACATTGGCACTCCCTCCTCCCGCCCGCCCCGCCTGGAGCAAAGCAGGGTTTGAGGTGAAGCGTGGGAACCTGGGGTGCTGAGGAGGCCCGCTCCCTGGGCCCAAGGCCTCAGCCAGAAGTGCAGACCACCCGCTGGATGGGGGCTGGGAGCCGCCCAGGCGGGTGTCCTAAAAGGCCCTGCTCCAGCGGCTGCTTGAACCGCGGGTGCCAAGGGCCAGCTCTGGGGGGCTCTGCTTTCCCGGTGTGCACCTTTGAGGAGGGGCCTCGCCCACAGTCCCCAGAGTGGGGTCTTTGCTCCTCAGTCCCACTCCTCTAAAGTATCCCTCCCCTGAGTCCCACCCTGCAGTTAGACCAGGCGCGTCTGCAGTGGGGTCCCCTCTCCGCCGTGTCCTGTGCCCCCTCGGAGGCCCTGCCCCTGCTCACGGGGCTGGGCTCTGGAGCACCCGCCACGACAGGCAGGTTTCCTGTCTGTTCCAGTTGCACACATTCCTGACTAGGGTCCTGAAGGCCGGAGCTGTGTCTGCTGCCCGCCTCCCTCGGGGGCCTTCTGTGGTCCCCCTCAGCTCTGGCAGGGTTGGGTGGGCGCCTTCCTGGGGCACACCGTGTTTCTGAGGGCACTGCCCCCTGCTCTCCGCGCAGTTCCCTTGGTCCTCTGCGTGAGATGCGGCTCTTGCCTGACCTCTCAGGATAAGCTGCAGACCTCACCCGGCGCGCCCCTCTGCATTTGCTCCAAGTCCCTTCCTGCTCCCTGTGGAATAAACCCGAGTGGCTCTCCTGGGTGCTCTGGTTTTCTTTCCCTTTCCCTCAGTCCCTGTGGTGGTGCTCTGTTGCCGTCCTGCTGGGACAGGAACCCTCACCGAGCACTCGCTGAGCACAGGCACTCTTGCAAGAGCTTTGCATGAACCAAGCCATCGTGTCCTCCTCGCACCCTGAGGAGGCCCTGTCCCTCTTCCGTTTTACAGCCGATAAAACTGGCACAGAAAGGGCCTTTAATGTGTTGATGATGCACAGCCAGCCACACCCTCACCAAGCAGCTTGCAGTTCTTGCCCACCAGCCTGTCCCACCTCGCAGAGGCCATTTCAGGCCTGGGCCTGCGCTGCTGCACATGGGCCCAACGTGCACCGACACACAACACTGACGGTGTGCACAGGAGCACACGGCAGGGGGTGCACGTCCCCGGCACGCTTGTCCAGTACCTGTCCCAAGAGGCAGCCCCTGCAGACGGCCACCCGAGGGGTCTTCAGGTGACACTGTGCATGCAGGTTAGTGGACGTTTGCAGGTGGGCCTCGAGTTCCATCATAAACACTCTGTCACCACTGACCCTACCCCAAGTGCAAGTGTGGACAGCGCCTGGCTTTGGGTGCCACATCCCAAGGCTGCTCTGACTGACCCATGATGGACGCCATCTCAGCATCCAGCCGCACACACCAACCAAAGCGCCAGGTGCTCTGGCTTTGCCAGGCAGGAAGGGGCAGGAGGGTGGCACGTCCTCTTTCTCGACCTCCTACTCCCTCACACAGGGGCCGATGCTTCTCATGTCCTTGTCTTGGAGAATAGCACTGAAAAGCTGGCCAGGTGCCTTTCCAGGTCCTTGGGGACCTCACTCTGTTCCCAGGTCCTTGGGGACCTCACTCCCCTATCCCAGGTCCTTGGGGACTTCACTCCCCTTCCCAGGTACTGGGTGACCTCACTCCCTTCCCTGGTCCTCGGGGACCCTACTCTTTGTCCATGCTCTTCACCTCCCATTTCCTTGTGGAGGGCTACTGTCTCTTCCCCTGGGTTGCCCACTCCCTTGGGGCAGCACCCTCTGCTCCAGCCACCCTCTAGGACATTATCTAAAACCACCTGAGCAGGTTCCGGCACACACCACCGTGTGAATGCCCCTCTCCTTTCCCACCACATTCCAAGGGGCCTGTACAGCTCAACATGGTGCCCATCAGGTCATGGCAGCTGGCCAGCCAGTGTCCCAGCTGCCTCCTCTCCGGTGGAGGAATGAGATCATGGTCTCCCCCCACCCTAATGGTGGAGGCTCAAGGTAAGCCTCTGGATAGCTCCCTGAGCCCTCCTGTGGCCTGTGGCAGAGGGACATGGGACTGGCTATGTACAGGGCTTTTAGTTCTGTCCCCAAATCTCCTTACTCCAGTTCTTCCCTCCTCTTCTGACTGAGGAGTTCAAGGTCATGCAACTCCTGATCTACTTAGAAATTTCTGTCTGTGGTCTGTTTCAGAAGGGGCCTTGGAACCTCAGACCTGGTGGGGTGTGGCCCGTGGGTTCTTCCGTCAAGGGTCTTGTTGTGGGCGTGCGTGGTTGTTCCTGAGCTTGCAGCCTTTGCCGTCTTGTTTTCCTGCTTGATGGAGCCCATGCATAGAGAGCTCCTGTCCACGTGCTGTGTCACTGTGCACATAAAGGTACCTATTTGATCAGTTTTCAGATGATTTCAGCCTAATGCTACTATTTGGCTACTTGAATTTGCATTCAGAGTTGAACACATGCATCAGCTGGGATGAGCTGGTGTGTGCTAATATAACAAGCACACTCGGAATGGCTTGGACCTTGGGGACGAGCTGGTGTGTGTACTATGACAAGCACACTCGGAATGGCTTGGACCTTGGGGACGAGCTGGTGTGTGTAATATAACAAGCACACTCGGAATGGCTTGGACCTTGGGGACGAGCTGGTGTGTGTACTATGACAAGCACACTCGGAATGGCTTGGACCTTGGGGACGAGCTGGTGTGTGTACTATGACAAGCACACTCGGAATGGCTTGGACCTTGGGGACGAGCTGGAGTGTGTACTATGACAAGCACACTTGGAATGGCTTGGACCTTGTCAAACTTACCTCCTGTTCACATTGCCTGCCCAGTGGTCAGTGGAGGGACCTGGCCAGCAGCGGCTTCTGCTCAGTGTGGGCCTTTAGGGACATGGGCTGACTGAAGCTGCATTTTGGGGTGGCCGCTCCGTTGTCATCCTCACCCCCGACCCTGGAGGTCATTGCCAGGCACGGTGGTGGAGGCAGAGAGTGGCCTCCACACTGACTCCTGAGGCTCCAGCTGGCAGAGGCAGGAGCACTTTCCACTGAGACTTTGGAATCAGGGAAAATCACAGGCACACCTTGCCTCAAGAGAGAAGAGTGAGTCTCACCCCTGCCCCGGGAAGGCCTGGACCGTCTGGTGGATGGCACTGTGTCCGAGGCAACTGTCGACCGAGGGCGGGCATTCTGAACGTCGTTGGGAACTGCAGGAGATCGGGGTGGGCTGATCTCCCCCTCGACGGGGTGGACGAAGGTGTGCAGACGTGAGTGGCACATGACGTGCTACCTGGAGGACTTCAGGGGCTCCGTGTGGAGTTAGGGACCCCATCCTGGCCTTGGTGCTGCTCCTCTGTCGCCCGGCGACAGGTCCACCCAGCCAGGCTGGCAGAGGGGCAGCGTCTGGGCTGGGCAACGGCGTGCGTGAGTCTGGGGCGGGAGGGCGTCGGCCAGGATGAGTAGGCACCAGGCAGCGAGCCACCTCGCCTGCTCACCCTGCCGCGAGACACTGGCCACGGCCTGGAGACTCAGTCAGAGAAGCCGTGCAAGGAGGGACGTGGCCTCTCCTCCAGCGCCCTCGGCTCCAGAGTTCACTTCAGTCCCTCGGCAGCTCTTCAACACGGCTGTGACGTCGTGGGGTGGCCTGAGCGTAACGTCCCCTAGGTTCCTTGGCCTTTTACCTCTGACCTCGCGCTAGAACCTCAATCCTCTGTCCCTGATGACCACCTTTGCAGGTCCCTCTTGGCCCGGGCGAGGCTGCTGTGCAGGACGGTGCCCAGTGCCAGAACCCCCTCTGCTTTCTCCTGTAGAAGAGGGACTGGAGCTGCTCTTTCTGCTGTCCCTTTGCACTGGGCATGTGGCACGTCTCTTCTCCTCCATGAAAGAGGCTGGGTCCTTCTGTGCTTCTGGGTTGGGGGTCCCTGTCCTTTCCTTTGCTCACCCTGTTTGTTCCTAGCAGTGACAGGTCAGCGGAGCCCTGTCCTCAGGAAGCTGGGCGGAGATGACCTGTAGGAGGATAGTGGAGGGTGGGGGGAGCTTGACAGCGGTGACGAGTGCTCTGGTGGAAGCCGGGAGGGCACCGTAGGGTCAGGGTGGGTTTACCTGGGCAGCGACCTTGCAGCTGAAGCCTCGAAGATGAGAGGGAGCCAGTAGGGAAGTGCCCAGAGGTGGCAGGTGATGGCAAGGCCCTGGGGCGTGTTTGGAGAGGTGGGCAGGGCTGGGACTGGGGCCCTGGTGGAGCATGGAATTCCGGTTCAGTTCTCAGTACAGTGAAACGCACTCACCTTTTTTTTATTTAAATCAAGTTTGAGGTATGATGGGAGTTCCTTTTTTAATCCCAGTTTTTATTTTGAGAATTTCCTGACGTGCAGAAGAGCCACAGGATCAGCGTGAGTGGCCTGCAGCTCCATCCAATGCCCAACTCAGCACCTCACCTCACGGGCCTGGCCGCCCTCTGTCCACGCACTTTTAATGTCGCTGTATCATTTCAGGATAAGTGTAGCCTTCAAGCCACTTTCCTCTGAGGACTCCGGCAGGTACTCAGGGAAAGCCGCTCCCCACGTGAGCATCACCCTCGGGGAGGACGTGGACCAGCTGCTCTCTGGCGCCAGCTCCCGTGCAGATCTGCCCAGCGACGCCCTCTAACTGGGAGTTTGGTTCTGTTCTTCTGGATCTGCGATTCAGTCAAGGGTCGTGTGTGGTTTCTGGTTGCTTGAATGTCCTTTGTTCCAGAAAGTTCTCTAAGCCTTTCTCTCTCTGGCATTGAAAGTTGTTCTCCAGCAGGTTTGACGTGGACGTTTCTGATTGTTCCCTTGAGACTGGAGGCTGATTATGCATTTTTTGGTGTGGTCACTGTCTATGCCGTGTCCTCATGCCCCACCTCAGAGGGACATGATGTCCGTCTCCATCCTGCCCCGCCCCGTGCCTGGTGCTGGTAAGTGCAGCCCCTGGGGAAGGTGGTGTCCGCCAGTCCCTGGCACGGTGCCAGTCCCCTCTGTGTTTAGTAAGCAGTCTGTGGAGCAGAACCTGCAGCCTGTCGCTCCGCAGCTGCAGCCGAGGCAACAGTTCTCACCTACACAAGTGTCACTTTCATGTTTGAAACGGATTTTCTGCACCATCTTCTTTCTCCCTTTGCCAACTGTTGTCCTTCTCTGAAGAAGGGCTGTCCTCTCCTGCCCCTGGGGCTGTCCTTTCTGCCCCCTGCCCCCGGACCTTCCTTCGTTCAGCTCCTTACAGTTGGTCTCAGAGAATGACTTTGTACTCCAGGGACTCATCCGTCGCTATCATCTCTCCTGATGTTCAAGTTGTCCAGAATTTGGCAAGTGGGACACCCCCATCGGACGTGCCCTGGGGGCTTTCTGCCTCAGCAGGATGCCCCGGGCTCAGCTTGCGCTGTCCTCAGCCCTGGAAGAGTCAACCATTTCTCCAGGGAACCCTGATCTTGGGGGGTAGATGGCAATCAGAAACCAGCCTCTGGGGCAGCGATGGTTGTGGTCATGGCTTCCAGGCTGACTTTGCCCCTAGAAGTCAATCAGACTCATCAATCTACTGGTAGAACTGTTGATCACTGAGTTGGGAGTTTATGCTGAGACACTGAATCCAGTCCAGGCCACAGAGCTCTTCCGCTCCGCTCCAGCTCGCCTCTCCTTTCTCCCACAGGAGAACCCAGGCCATGCGGAATACCAGCTGCTGGACCCTGCTGCACACGGGGCCCCCTGCCCCACCACTGCTGGGCCTCCTTAAGAAAAGCTCGGGGTCCTGCAGGCCTTCTTTCCTCAGGAGGCCGAGTCACCGAGTTACCTGCACTTGTTCTTGTATTTTTATTCATCTTTGTTTAAGACTGAGTTTCACACTCACCTGTGCGTGTATGACTTTAGTTTTATTTGCCCACCTTTGTTGATTGGTCATTCCTGTTTCATAGAAAGGCGTGGAGGATCGCCTGTGAGCATTTGCCTGGCTGCCAGGTGGGAAGAAGGTCAGAGCGAGGCAGCGTGGGGCGCAGGCTGAGCGGCTGCTTTAGTCCTCCAGCTGGAGGTGGCCGTGGCAGAAGCGAGGGAAACGCAGACTGTCTGATTGGATCCAGTGGTCCTTACTTATGGGAGGCAGAGTGCAGGGTGGGCGGCAGGAGGTCGGCAGAGGAGAGTGGGCGGAAGGGCTGGCTGCAAGCAGCCGGTTTTGCTGTGGTGGCTGGGAGTTTCCTTTTAGACCTCATGGTGGGTGTGGACGCTCAGAGGAGCAAGTCAAGGGGCGTGAACTTGAAGATGGAAGGGTGGAGACTGCATTTTCCCCCAAGGGAGGGAGTGAGTCTGCTAGAGACAGTAGAGGGAGGAGGCTTTACGGCTGGCGGGAGCTGCTTACCCAGGACAGAGGAGAGGACGTCTGGGAGGGACAGTGTGTGTGGCTGTGACCAGAGGAAGCTGTCCCAATGCTTTGTCTTCTGACATCAATAAGAACACTACCTGTGGGTGTTGGGGAGCTGCGCCAGCATGCCGGGGGCTTCAGAGGCAGCAGTGAGGACCACGGGTCAAGGGTCCCTGTGATGCCACCCAAGGGTGAAGGCGGCTGGCCTCCGGCTGGAGGGTCCTGGGTAGCTGTGCTCGGATTTGGTGGTCCCTGGCCTGGCGCTCCCGGGAGCAGGGGTGTGGCCTTTCTGTTGGTGGAGTCCCGTCCTGGAGGACGGCAGGGCTCGGCAGCACCTGCCAGGCTGTGGCCAGGCCTGTGCCGGTGACTCCCTGCGGGCAGGCGGCCAGGATGCAGGCCTTTAAAATGGAGCTTGAAATCAAAGGTGTCGCTCTGCTGGGCTTCCTGCTCATCCGGATCGCCATTGCTTCCACGTGACCCGTCGTATTTTTATGTAGCAATTATGTGCTTCTCTGTGGTATCCACATAATAATTGTGATTTTTTTCCCACCGTGGGAAACTCAGACTTTAGAGTAACTACAGACCTTTGGGTCAAACAAAAGTGGCTGGTACCACTGCACTGATATTGATTGACCTTGAACGCAGAAGGGAAAGACGGAGGTTCCGGACAGCGAGGACAGTAGGAGCTCTCTGGCCTCCCCTCTTGCTCTCTGGCATAAGCATTTATACTGGATCATGAGCGTGTTTCGGTTCCGTCCTCCAAATCTTCACCCTCTCAAAAGAAGAGCCAGCGAGAGTGAGGACCTCCGTCCTATTGGTCTTCCTTACTTTTGCTTTCAAGACAAAGATGCCTGGACATAGGAACATCCTGAGCCGTCCCTGAAGTGCCCCCAAGGGTCGCCTGGCGGGTGTTGGGGTCCTGGCTCAGCACCCGTGTGCACGTAGGCGCCGAGACTCCACTCAGCTGCTCTGCCCATCTAAAACCATCCCACCAGGCTCAGTCCTTCCTCCCCCTGCCCGAGGTCAGGGCCCAGGGCCCCTGTCCTCGTGGTGTGCACTGCCCGCGAGGCGCAGGTCCCCCTGGCCTGGTGTGGCGCTGTGCTCTCTGCCCTCCGCAGGCCCCCCTGTGGCAGTCCAGGCAGGGGCCCTGGCCCCTGTGTAGGAGCTGCTCCTCTGCAGAGGGTCCCTCCTCTGGAGAGCTCCGCATGCCCCTGCCTCTGGTGTGGACCCGGAGGGCCCAGCCTGCGAGCCGTGCGTCAGGCATTGGGGGCGCACAGAGCACTCAGCCCTGCATTCCTGGAGCTTCTGAGTCCTTGGAAGGAGCCTGTCAAAGACCCTCCGCGAGGTCGGGTAGTAGTGGCCGGCAGTGCTGAAGCCGGCTGCACCTGGACCCTCCACCCAGGGTGACCTGTGATGCCCAGAAGGGCAGGCCCGGCTTTCCTGCCCCTCACGCTCGGGGTCCTGGCTGTGCCCCACCCGCCGCCCTCGCCCCAGCTGTGGGCCTCCACGTGGAGTCTGCCTCTGGCTTCATACCTCCTCCATCCCTGAGGCAGGGGCTGTGCCGGCCTCGCCTGTCGCATCAAGCGAGTTGACGGCAGTGTCCTCACCTGGACCCGCGCCCTGTGTCCTGGGCCCCCAGCCACATCAAGGTGGAGGCCAGGGGCCTGTGGGCCCTCAACCACAGCCCCCGTGGGCTGGGATTCCCCAGTCCCCTGTGGTCAGACTTCAGGAACACCATGGAGGAGGTGCAGAAGCTGAAGGGCAGAAGGGACCCAGGCATCCTTGTCCTTTGAGGCCATGGATAGAGGACAGCGGTCCCCACAGCATGGAGCTGTGTCAGGGCAGTCGGCCGGGCACAGGGGCACTGACGGGCAGTTCTGCTGACTGGCATGTCTGGAGTCCTCAGACCTCAGAGGCAACCTGGCCAGCTGCCCGCCCGAGAGGGACGGGGGCTTCGGGTTGAGAAGGTGAGCGGTGGCCGCGGGTGCGCCCAGAGCCTGTGGACTGTGGCGCACTCGGAACAGCCAGCGCGGCCGAGTTCCCATCCTGCGTTTCAACCACAGTGAGAAGTTAAACCAGAGACGCCGACCGCAGAGCCGTGCCCGCGAGGGAGCAGAGCAGGGAGCCACGCAGACCTCAGAGCCCAGGAGGGAGCAGAGCAGGGAGCCATGGCAACCTCAGAGCCCGCCAGGGAGCAGAGCTGGGAGCCATGCCGACCTCAGAGCCCGCCAGGGAGCAGAGCAGGGAGCCATGGCGACCTCAGACCTTGGGCAATTAGGGTGCCCTTTAGGACCAGTGACCCCTGTTCAACATACGGGTAGCCTTCATGCTGGCGGGGGACTTCTGTGCTGGGAGACGCCTGCTCACAATGCCTCTCTCCTGGCCCAGACCCTTCGTCTGTGCCCTGGGAGTGGCTCAGGAGGGCCAGGGCCGGCTGCCCAGCACAGTGAGGGCTGCCTGAGGCCTTGAGATGGCTCCCGGGGATGGTGATGTCCCCCGGAAGGCAGGAAGGAGGAGCCTGGGCAGGGCCATGGTGTGGCACCACTAGGAATATTCTGGAAGATGCTGCATTCTGTCTGGGCACCTGCTGGAGGGACAGGTGTTTGACGGAACAGTGGCACCAGGGGCCTGGGGAGAGTGAGCTGTCCCTCTGGGCTGTGAAACCTGGCCCTGCCCAGGGGCTTTCATTGGGTCTGCCGTCACCATGTCTGGAGAGGTGCGTGTCTGTCTGCAGAGGCGACCCTGTGCCGGAGCCCTTCCTCACCCAGGGCAAGACAGGGCCTCCATCGCCTGCTGCAGACTAGACACCAGGGCCACATCAGCTCCACCTGCTCTCCTGCCAGTTCCCCTTACCCAGCTGCCCTCAGGCCACACTTAGCTGGTGAGCCAGAGCTGCACCTCGACCCCGGGCAGGCCAGCTCCCCCCAGGGCCACTGCTTCTGCCCTCACCCTCCCCTCCCTCCCTCCCTCCCTCTCCCTCCCCTCCCTCCCTCCCTCCCTCCCCTCCCTCCCTCCTCTCCCTCCCTCCCTCCCTCCTCTCCCTCCCTCCCTCCCTCCCCTCCCTCCCCTCCCCTCCCTCCCTCCTCTCCCTCCCTCCCTCCCTCCTCTCCCTCCCCTCCCTCCCTCCCTCCCTCCCCTCCCTCCCTCCTCTCCCTCCCTCCCTCCCTCCTCTCCCTCCCCTCCCTCCCTCCCCTCCCTCCCCTCCCCTCCCTCCCTCCTCTCCCTCCCTCCCTCCCTCCTCTCCCTCCCCTCCCTCCCCTCCTCTCCCCTCCCCTCCCCTCCCTCCCTCCTCTCCCTCCCCTCCCTCCCTCCTCTCCCTCCCTCCCTCCCTCCCCTCCCTCCCCTCCCCTCCCTCCCTCCTCTCCCTCCCTCCCTCCCTCCTCTCCCTCCCCTCCCTCCCTCCTCTCCCCTCCCTCCCCTCCCTCCCTCCCTCCCTCCTCCCTCCCTCCTCTCCCTCCCCTCCCTCCCTCCCTCCCTCTCCCTCCCCTCCCTCCCTCCCTCCCTCCCTCCCTCCCTCCTCTCCCCTCCCTCCCTCCCTCCCTCCTCTCCCTCCCCGCCCCTCCCTGCCACTCCTCCCCTGGAAGTACAGCCCCAGGGTAAGGAGGCCAGCTGCACCTCCACAGACTCGGAGGCTCAGGACATCCAGGTTTGCTCCTTACTCTTATGGTGGGTCCATCTGGGGCGTGGAGGCCCTTGCTCCACCAGGGGTCATGCCCAGGGGGAAGGAAGCCTCCCGTCTGTAGAAGCCTCCTCTGGAGGATGGAGCTGTGCGCTCAGCTGGTGGAGGAGAGGAGGGGATGGAGGAGGCCACAGATCACATTCCTGGCCAGGAGCCAGCGCAGGGCCCAGCTCATAGGAGGCCGAGCAGAGGGCAGGGGTGTCTCAGCGAGCGAGCAGAGTGCGTGAAGGAGCTCTCGTGGTGGGGCCGGCTGCAGGTCTCCTATCCGCTGCCTGAGACCCTCGGTCTCGCGGGAGGTGGCCGTGTGAACGCGGAGCCCGGCTGCCCCAGGTGGTGCCTGGCTTGGCTGTCACCGCCTGGTCTCCGGCTGCGCCCTCCTCCTTTGCCTGCTCACTGGTCTGCTGTGTCTCTGGACTTTCCCGGGTGGCAGATGCGGCTGGGGTGGCCAGGCCCTCGCGCCCTCTCTCAGGAGGCTTCTGCTCTCTCAGCCACGCTTCATGCTGGCACTGCTGCTTCAGGGATGGTCATTCCTAGGTGAGGGACTCCCAGAGGGCACTGTGTCCAGGGGCAAGGGCTTGGGAGCCATGCGGGCTGGCCGTGCTGCCTGCTGGCCAGGGTGCTCCCTGCGCAGGAGGGATGAGACGGTCCACTTCATCCAGCCGCCCACTGAGTCCTCTTGGGTGTCCTCTCCCCGTTCATCAAGGCCGCCCGTGGTGTCCCCTTGGTGTCCTCTATCCATTCATCAAGGCCGCCCGTGGTGTCCCCTTGGTGTCCTCTACCCATTCATCAAGGCCGCCCGTGGTGTCCCCTTGGTGTCCTCTCCCCGTTCATCAAGGCCGCCCATGGTATCCCCTGGGGCATCCTCTCCCCGTTCATCAAGGCCGCCCGTGGTGTCCCCTTGGTGTCCTCTCCCCGTTCATCAAGGCCGCCCGTGGTGTCCCCTTGGTGTCCTCTCCCCGTTCATCAAGGCCGCCCGTGGTGTCCCCTTGGTGTCCTCGCTCCTGTTCTCAGCTGGAGGAATGTCCCTCTTCCTTCTGGCAGCAGTAATCTCCCGGCCCCTTGTGTGCATCCCAACCCTGGGGGCGTCCTTGGCCTGCTGCGGTCAGCTGGGTGTGCGGTCAGGGCGGGGAGGGGCCTGGCCTTGCTCCGTGCTTTCCAGTTCTTCACAAGTGAGGGAGTGTCATCTTTCTCTGGGCTTCTCGATGCCCAGGGACAGCTGGGGCTGTGGAAGGCCTAGGGACGCCAGGCGCTGGCCTCTGGGATGCGCCTGGTCCTGCGGGTTCCCGCCTGCAGCTCAGGCTTTGCTCCCCAGCCAAGAATCCCGGCAGGCAGGTGAGAAGACAGCTGCTGTCCCTCCTTGGGCGTTTTAAGCAGAAGTCACGACTCTAGCACAGTGTGGAACCCGCCTGGCCCAGGCCCAGTGAGCGGCTGGGAGCTCCTGGACTGAGCCTGGGGCCTCTGAGACGGTGTCCCCCCCTCTCTGCCAGGCGTGTCCCCCAAATGCGGTCACTGCGCTCCTCTACTGCAGCTCTGTGGCCGTCGTCTTCACCACCATCAAGCTGGTCAGCTACCGCCTGCACCTCATGTTCGACGAGGGAGAAGTGGTTCGGCCGCGGCCCGTCCAGCAGAGGGAGGAGCCGGCCAGAGACCCAGAGGCTGGCGGCCCGCACACCACTGACCCCAAGAACCTCAGGTAGCCCCAGGGCGTGCCAGCCGGCGCCGGGAGCGCCCGTTCTGAGGGATGGTGTTCTCGATTCCCACTGTGCATGGTGGTTCCGCAGGGCAGGTGGGCCGGGCTGTGCCCTTAGGCAGGGAAGCGACCGTCCCTCAGGATGGCGTAATGGGCTCCCGGCAGGGCCTTGCAGCGCCGCCCGGGTCACTTCCTCAGGTTAGTGCTGCACCTGGTTCTGCTCCAGGGCTTGCGGCTTGCTGTGTAGACGCTCAGGGCCTGTCCGGGTGTCAGCCAGCAGCTGTCTTCTTGTGGATGCCGGGGTGGCCATTGCCTAGGGCCGAAGTACCGAGGGCCATCCCGGGCGCTCAGGCCCGTCCCTGTTCTGGTGTCACCCTCTTCAGGGAAGGCGGGTCTCATCACGTTAAAGCCACCACTACGACCCTCCCTTAGAAACGATGCTCGTGTGAGGAAGTGACAAAAGGGTCCGGGAAGAGGTGGCTGAGCATCCCGAAGGCCGCCACGCTGTGTGCTAACCGGCTGCCTGTGCTTCTCTCCTTGACCCAGCAGTGACCGGCCTGCGGGCACCAGCGGAGGCAAGAAGGAAGAGGCCCCGGCCAGCCTGGCCACGCCTCCGCTGCGCTGCAGCTCCCGAGGACAGAGCCCGCACTCACGCCACGCGTCACCGCAGCTGGTCAGTGTCCCCTCGGTTTCTGTCTCTTCCTGTTGTTCCAGGTGGAAGCCCTGGAATGGGGCCTGTGGGGCGGGGGTGTTGCCATGGTGGAACACGGGCCCTCCTGCCTGCGGGGACCACACCTCAGGCTGTGCAAGTGGCCTGACTGTGTGCCTCAAACCGTCAGACGCCCAGCCCTCAGTTCGAAGCCCCCCGCGGCCTCCAGGGCTGTCTGGCCCTTGCAGGGAACCGTCCTGCATAGACGTTGCTCTCTGCTCCCTCCTCCAGTCTGTCCCCCCAGGTCGTGTTTCTGTGATGTCCTTTACTGGGAATGGACCACACCTCCCTGCTGTTTCCCCTGTCCCTCACTTTGGTCTCTTGGAAGGTCAATAAGTCACTCTTTTAAAGAGTGGCTTCATTGGGCTTCGTGAACCAAGTACAGGTTGTGCCTCGTTCCTTCTCCTTCACTTGGTGACCAGCAGGCCCCTTTCATCGCCCTCCAGTTGTCTCAGTAGGAGGCCTGCCCTCAGGGACGCTTGTATCCATCTGTCCTCCCTGTCGTGTGGAAGTGGAAGGAGCAGGGACGCACTGTTGGGAACCCAGCAGCTGTGGACGGGGTGGGGGGGCGCCGAGGGCCCGGAAATGTGCAGAGCTGACTCGCATATTGATCTCTGTTTTCCATTTGCTTAGAAGATGCCGGCGCAGGAAACGGTGGACGATCTCAAAGGTAGAGTATGTCGCTGCTCAGCTGCTCAGTATTCTACACAGCACCACCTTACAGAAGCCAGTGTCCCACCCGAAGATAAGCACCCGCCCGCCCGGAAGTCGCCTCCCTCACGTCCCGCGGGAGCTCACTTCCACGTCTGCATCAGACTGCGGTGCTGGATGGTGCTTTCCTGGGTCACACCTGCCTCCTCTGCCTGGCTGTCCTGGCTCCTCACGCGGAGCCCCAGGAGCCGCCCTGGGCTCTCAGGCTCCTCCGTGTGGCCCAGGCGCAGGAAGTGACGGGGGTTCAGTGCCTTCTGCCGGTCTGCGTTTCCTTCAAGCTGCACGTTTTCTCCTGGGGAACTTAATCTTACCCTAAATGACGTGCATTTTTAAGTGAAATTTAAGTGGATGTTTGTTTCACTTCTTTACTGGAATTTAAAACGGGTTTCTTTCCCCTCCCTCCGCTCCACTCCTTCACAGGAGAAGTGAAGCCGAGCCCAGCCCCTGGTCTGCGCGGAGGCCCCTGGGCGCACACACCTTGCTCGGGTTGCACCCGTCAATCACACACCCAGCTGCTCACGCGGGCCGCGGTCTCCAGGCCAGGTCGCTGTCCCCTGGGCCCCCTCCTCCTCTGAGGAGCTGCTCCAGCCTCCGGCCTTCACCTTTCCAGCAGAGCCTCCCTCTTTTCTCACTTGCACTGGGCCTCGCAGCAGAGGCTGTGCGCGAGGCCCCGCAAGCGAGGGGTGGAGGTGGCCTTTGCGCCTGTTTGGGGACCCCAGGCCCAGTGTTTTCCTGTCAGCCCTGCACCTCAGGCACTGTGTTTTGCTTTCCCTTACTCAGACCTGTAGACCCCCTGCTAGCACAGGCCTTGCTGTTGTTAGAAGGCAGGTGGCTTTCTGGTTTATAATTTTTTGTGATATGATTCATATGCCTCACAGTTTACCCATTTCATGTGTACGGTTCAGCGGTTTTTAGGGTGTCCAGAGTTGCACATTTACTACCACAGTAAACCTTCGAAGGAAACCCCAGACCACCGAGCCGTCACCCACTAGCCCCTGTCTCCTCTAGCCTGAGCAGCCACAGTCTGCTTGCTGTCTTCATGGACTTGTCTGTTCTGGACAGTTCCAAATGGAATCACAGAGTGTGTGGTCTTTTGTGACTCCTTCTTTCAGCTGACCCAATATTTTCAAGATTCTTCTGTGCCATGGCATGTTATCAGTAACCCATTCCTTTTTACTGCAGAATAATATTCCTTTAAATGGACATGCCATTTTCTATGTATCTGTTTATCAGCTGATCAGCATTTGGGTCACCTGCACTCTTTGGCCACTTGAATAATGCTGCTGTGAACATTCATGTACAAGCATTTGTGGGGAAGTCTGTCTTTGCTTCTCTTGGATGTACATCTGGGAGTGGGATTGCTGGATCATTTAGCAACTGTGTCTAACCATGGGAGGAGTGCCAGCCTGTGCTGGAAAGCAGGCATAGCCTTTACATTTCCATCCTCAGCATCTGAGGTGATGGTGCGTCCTTTTCCTTGACAACACTTACTACTGTCTGTGCCTTTGACTGTAGCCATCCTGGTGAATGTGGCATGGTGTCTCATTATGACTTTGACATTCCTCCACCAACTAATGATGAAGTTTTTACCATTGTAATGTTCTTTAGAGAAGTGCACATTCAAGTTCTTTGAACTCTAACTGGATCATCTTTGCCACTGAGTTGTAAGAGTTCTTGGTATGTTTGGAGTACCAGTCTTTTCTCAGACATCACGTATGATTTGCAAAGATTTTCTCCTGTTCTGTGAGTTGTCTTGTCACTCTCTTAGTGGATCCTTTGAAGTCCAGAGTTTTTTGCATAAAGTCCAAATTATTTCTTGCTTCCTTTTGTTGTGTGTCTTAGTAACCATGACTAAATCCAAGGTCATAAAGATGTATTCCTGTGTTTTCTTCTAACACTTTGGTAGTTTTAGCTTTTGCAATTAGTACTGTGATCCACTTTGAATTCTTTCTGTGGGATGAAGGAGGGTCTGACTCCATTCTTTGGTATGTGTTTACCAGTTGTCCCAGTACCACTTGCTGAAAGTGCTCTTCCTTCACTAGTATGTTGGGGCATCCCCATGGATGCCTCAGGACATCACGATGTTCAGCATGCATGTAAGGGCTAACCCTCAGTTCTGTTATTTTAATCTCCGTATCTATCCTTATACCAGCACCACACTATTTTGATTATTTCAGCTGCATAATTGGTTATGAAATTGAGAAGTATGAGCCCTCTTCCTCCTCCTCCTCCTTCTCTTCCTCCTCCTCCTCCTTCTCCTCCTCTTCTTCTTCTTCTTCAGACCTTTTTATCTCTCTGGATTCCTTGCATTTCCATGAGAACTGTTAATTTATGCAAAAAGACAGACTAGGATCTTTTTAAAGGACTGTGTTGCATCTGTAGATAAATAAATTTAGGAACTATTCCCATCTTAACAATATTTGTTCTTCCAATCTGCAATCACAGAACCTCTCCCATTTACTTGACTCTTTCATTTCTTTTAATAATGCTTGTTAGTCTTCAGTCATAAATCTTGTACATCTTTTGTGTAACATATTTCCAAGCATTTCATTCTTCTATGTGCTGTAACTGGAATTGTATTCTTAGTTTCATTTCAGATTGGTCATTTCTAGTGTGGAAATATCATTGACTTTTGTACATTGATTTTTTTTTTTTTTTTGGGTACTAGGGATGGAAGCCTGGTCCTCACATATGATAGATAAATGCTCAACCATCAAGCTATACCTCCAGCCCTTTTTTATATCTTATTTTAAGGCATGGTCTTGCTAATTTTCTGAGGCTGACCTTGAACTTGTGATCCTTCTGTCTCAGTCTCCTAAGTTGCTGGGAATACAGGTGTATGCCCCATGCCCCAGCCCTGTACATTGATTTTTATATGCTCACACTTCCTGAATTTTTTTTTATTAGTTCTAATAGATTTTTGGTGGATTTCTTAGGACTTTCTGTGTACAAAATGATGTTGTCTTTGAAAAAGATACCTTTCCTTTTCCCTTCCTGATCTTGTCGCTGTTCATTTCTTTTTCTTGGCCAATTGCTCTGGCTACAGTTTCTAGTACAGCATTGGTTAGGGGTGGTGAGACTGTGCATCACTGCCTTGTTTCTGGGTTTATGGAGAAACTTTCAGTCTGTTATGCACTAAGTGTAATATTAGCTGTGAGTGTCCCATGAACGGCCTCTATCAGGGTCAGGATGTGCCCTTGGGATCCCAGGTTGCTCTGTTGTCGTGAAAGGACGTTGAATTCTGTCAAGTGATTTTTCTGCATCTGTTGGCAGGGTTGTGTGGTTTTTATCAGTGTCTTTCTTGCTGCATCATTCTTAGTAACATGGTGTGTTTATGTCTGTGAACAAGGAGGGTCACACAGTGGATCTTAACTGAAGGTTTTGCTCCCCAGGAATGTGTGACAACATCAAGGTCATCATTGTCCCATATGGGGCAGAGTGCCACTGAGAGCAAGTGGGCAGAGGCCAGGAGATTGCTGAAGACCACAGTGCCCAAGGCCGTCTCCTGCAGCAAAGGGTCGTCAATTGGAAATGTGGGCAGTGTTTTTGTGTCTTAGATGGATTAAGTAACTTGCTCAAGGTACCAAGCCAGCAAAGAGCAGAGCCAGGGTCCAAATATGGCGTGTAGGCCTGCCACGGCCCTGGCACGGCAGACGCTCGAGGTCTGAGTTACAAGATGGAGACGTGTCAGGAGCAGTTGCTCTTTGGAAGCGATGTTCTTGGAAATAAGCCCCCGTCACATTTGATGCTGGTGCTGCCCTTAGTCATGTCCTCGCCACACGCTCGCACCTGAGACATGGTCCACTCCTCCCAGGTGGCGATCCATGGCCCTGTGTTGTTTGTTGCAGGTGTCGTTCTGTCAGGAGACCAGCCCAGGACACCAGTGGTGGGCCCCGCACCAGGCATCAAGACAGGTGGCGCACCTGTTTCTGAAGGACACCTGCCTGAGCCCACACCTGGGCCGGCCCGGCCGGTGAAGCCGTTCACTGCAGAAAGCCTCCTCCCTGGGCGAGGCCAGGCACAACGCCCACCCCGCCACAGGTCCGAGGGCGGCTTGGTGGACGGAGGAGCCTCGAAGAAGCTGCCGCACCTGTCTCTGTCCCAGTACGACCTTCTAGAAACAGATGTCTCCTTCCAGCCCTGGGGCAGCGAGAATTCAGTCCTGATTCCAGAGCCCGCACACCGTCTGCAGGGCTCTACAAGGGAGCCCTTGCCGAGCTCGTCACCCCAGGGCAGTCTGAGCAGCAGCTGTCCCCAGTGCCACACCATCACAGCCAAACCTGCAGAGGAGCCGGTGGACACCTCCTGTCAGGTGGACCTGCCGTGGAACCAGGAAGCGGGGGACTCCGACAGTGAGGTCGCCGTTACTCTCGTCGATACGTCTCAGCCTGGGGACCCACTGAGTCTGCACGAGCCCATTAAAATCGTCATCACGATGAGCAGCACCCCAAACTCCATGACGGACTTGGAGAGCTCCCTGCACCTGCAGGCGCTGGGCACCAACAGGACCGGGCTCAGGTCTGACCCTCAGCCAGCTGCCCCAGGGGAGGCTGGGCCTCCGGGCGCGGAGCAGGTCAGAATTCCCACGATCACCCTTGAACTGTCTGAGGATCGGGGAGGTGTCCCTGGTCCCCAGAGCCACAGAACCGAAGGGAGCCCCGAGGGACCGCAGGTGGAGGGGTCTTCGCATCAGAGTTCTGACCACGGATCTGGGGAGGGGACAGGTGCCACCAGGGACTGCAGCCCTGCCCCGAGGCACACCTGGGAAGCGGCCCCCGCACACTCGCCCGACACAGCCTCCCCATGCGAGGCGGGTGGGGACGGCCAGGCCAGGCTGGACCCGTCCTCCTGTAAGAGACACACCCGTGTGTTCAGCGTGGACAGCGGGACGGACGTCTTCCTGAGCAGAAGCTCTGCGGACCCGGCTAGCGACAAGGAGAAAACCATGCCGACCTCCAAGTCCGACCTGGAGGCCAGGGAAGGGCAGATGCCCAACGAGTCCAGCTTCCTGGAGTTCGTCTCCCTCATAGAGGCCATCAGCACCGCCAAGGTGGCGACCCCCAGCCCGCAGCGGGGCTCCGTGCAGCCAGGCGGAGCTGGCCGGCTTCCTGCAGGTGCGGCCTGCCCGCCCCTCGGGCTGGTGGCACAGGAGGTTGCCCCCGCCATTTGCCCCCGGCGTCTGATCTCACCCTCAGTGGGGCGGGGGCGGGCAGCCGTGGTGGCTTGGCTTGGCCATCGATACTGGTCGGATGTGCTGACCCGCGCTGTGACGAGTGCGTTCACGCGTCACACGCATAGGCTGGGCATGCCGAGTCCCAATGCTGGGGACCAGAGGCGTTTCCAGTTTGGGATTTTTTTCAGATTTTGGAATATTCGCTCATATGCGTGAGATGACTCGGGGCCAAGACCAAGTCTAAACAGGAAGTCCCTGTTTCTGTTTAGACGCATTGCAAGTCTACACAGGCCTCAGGTCCAGAGCCCGAGGGCCATTGGATTGTGACCTGTCTCTCACACAAGGTCAGGTGTGGCTTTTCCCTCCTGTGCTGTTAGGTTGCTCAAGAAGCTTTGGATTTGGGATTTTCAGGTTAGGGATGCCCCGCCTGCATTGGTCACTCAACCAGGAGACTTAAGGCATTAGAGTGAATTTGGGGCTTTCCTAGAAGGCAAGAATATTTATTTCCAGGGAAATTAGCAATTATGTTTCACCGTGGGGACAAGAACTAGTGTAGGTGTCTCTTCCGTCATGGAAGAGGTGGTAGGAAAGTGGACTTGAGGCACATCTCCCTCCCTCAGATCTCCATTTCCTGCTGAATTGCACAGCCAAGTGCAGATCCTGGTTATGCCCACCTGCCCTCCTGGTACCACCAGGGCTCTGCAGCCTTACCTCGTGCCCTGCCTTGCCCCAGCACACTGTGTGTGTGACAGGGTGACCGCATCAGGGCTGGCCAGGATGCAGGTGAGGGTCCTCACGGTGGGGGTGAGCCAGCATGATTGTCAGTGGGACTGGCCTCCACAGTGTCCCAGTGTGAGGCTGAGCCCCGAGGTGGTGCTGCCCGCTCAGCCCCGTGCTGGTCTCTGCAGGCCTCTTCTGCAGGTGGCCTCAGGCTCCCTCCGACGTTCCTGAATTCGTCTGGTCAGTCTAGGAAGAGCCGGGACCCAGGCTGGATCTCAGGCAGCCTCCCTGCGTTTCCTGTGTGGAGCCCAGGAGCATTTATATTCTGGTTACTTGAGGTTACAGAGGGTGTCAGTTTCCTTATAATAACACAATATTGCTATGATTTTCGTGAAGTCGTTTAGCTTTGAACTTCCACATTCTTGAGCACATTGTTTCTGCAGATGCCAGCGTCTTGCTGGCGCCTGCATGGTGGGCTGCTGGTTAGAAGCTGAGCGTGCCGGGTGACTCCTTTCCTTTGCTGTGGGCTGTAGCACTTTCTCCTGCCTCTGGCCGTCTGTGTCCCCTGGGACAGCCAGGGCCTCTGCTCTACCTACTGGCAGCTCTGAGCAGCTTCCTCAAAATTCAACCAATTATTTTCCAAACAAGTATAGTGGGTGCGTGAAAGCAGGAGTAAAGCCTTTTGGAGATAAAAATCTTGGGGGGCTCATCCTCAACTCAGTATAAAGAGTCAGTTCCTCTAGACCACAGCTGTCTAGTGGGCTTTCTGTGGCGACGGGCGCACCCCACGTCTGCAGCCTCTGCACTCATCGCTAAGCAGTATGTATGTGGAATGGGGACTGTGCAGATGAGGAACTGTGTTTAAATAGCTGCACGTGGCTACCGGTCATCATGCTGGACGGCAGTCATCAGGGGCCTTGTGTGTGTCCTGGAGAGGTGCGGCTGCTGGACAGAGCACTGGCTTGGTCGAAGCCTGGCTCGGCAGGACCAGCTGGGTGAGCTCAGAGACTTGCTGAGCCCTCCTGCATGCAGGGTTGGTCGCGTGTGGCGGACTTCCCGGAGGACTTGAGTGGGGAGCTGTAGAGAGCTTGCTGCGCCACCCCTCGTCTTTTCCCTCGGGCCGGGTCAGGTGGGTCCGGTGTGTCTGCTTGGGTTTGTGCTCCTCTTAGGTTTCCTGGGCCATCTCGTTTGATCAGAACAGTATCCAGCTGGAGATTTCCGTGGGGTACAAGGGGGGCGGGTGCTGGGAGGGTCCTGGAGAAGGTGTGGGGAGTGTGGAGGAGCCTGGGAGGGAGGGGCGGGGGCAGCTCGCCTCCCTCGGGAAGGGACGGGCCTTCAGTTGGAGGAAGACGGTGGAGGACTGCAGTAAGCTTGTCGATCCTGGAGGCCATCAGTGCCAGGGGTAGCGACCCAGGCTGCTTCCTCTGCCTGAGCTGTGAGGTCTTCTGTCCCGAGCGTGGTCTGTTCTCGTGATCACACGCCCACTTCTGTGTGCGTAGTAAGCACCCTGGCCATGTTTGATGACCCTGGCAGCCCAGATGCTTGCTAGAGTTTTCCTGCTGGTGGAAGGACAAGGCTGGACCTTGACCTGGTGGGACAAAGGTTCAGGGCTGCCCAGCAATCTGTGTGCTCTTTCCAGCTGTCGTCCCCTTGCAGGGCTCTGGGACCGTCCTTGGGTCTCAGGAGGGCCTGCGAGCCCAAGGCTAAGGATGACTACACGCCATCAAACCTTTAAAACCATGTTTATGTCTTTATTTATTTTCATTTGATCTCCTTCATGTTACGTCGGGTTCAGAGCTTGCTGTCGCAGGGAGCCAGGCACCATCCTTTGGGTCGGCAGAAGCGTACGGCCAGGCAGAGCGTATTGTTTTGGAGTGGACAAGGGAGGCTTCCTTCAAGCCCCAGAGCAGGACGTTGGTCAGGGGTCTGAGGCAGCGGAGCTGAGGTGGCGTCACCTCTGATGGGTTAGGGCCCCATGCTCCCTGCTCTCTGGTTGCTCCTAGGTTGAAAGGGGACTTTAGGGACACTGCAATTTCTGATCAGGTCCTGGCTTCTGGGGCTGACCACCACCCGGTTCTTGGCTTCCAGGATGGTCTGCGAGCAGTAGTGGTCTGACTTCCCGCAAGCCTGACTTCCGGGTGCCCTGACGGCTTCCTGGGCTGTGCCTAGAGAGAGCAGGTTCAGTCCCTGGGCTGGTGGCCACAGGTGGCTGGTCAGAGCTCTGTGTCCATCGGTATTGTCTGGTCTTTTCCCTGTGTAAATTCAGCCTCTTTACTTCTAGAAATTTCATGGGTAATCATCAAGGCATGCAAAGATGTTAACTGAAGAATTATCTTTAATTTAGAAAATCAAAACAACCCAACTTTGCCATAAGGGTCTGGTTAAATATATCATACTGTATCAATGTGATATTATGTAACTATTGGTTTTGGATGACGAGGAAGAATATCTAGAGATCACATACTGGTAATGCACTAAGGTAAATACAAGAGGTTGTAGAGCATCGTTTTTACTACTTCATTTTAGTGAAACTATGTGTATGTCCAGGAAAAAAATACAGTTGGGTGTGCATGAAGAGGGTCCTGGTGTAATAACCAGGACGGGGAAATTAAGAGTGATTTAAATTTTTACTTTTCTTTGGTTTTAAATTATACAAAATGAATGTGCAGTATTTTTACAAACAAAAGTATTCCTATAAGTATTTTTAAGGGTAAAAGAAAAACAGTCCATATGCTGGTCTCTCAAGGACCTACGGGAGACCCAGGCAGGACAGAGGTGGACAGGTGGCCCCATTGCTTGGTCAGTCAAGGGTGTCTCGAATCCCAGTGTGGCGGAGACTGTTTGTGGATGTCTGCAGCAGGTGGAGGCAGCGCTGTCCGCAGGGCCGGCTGGGGCTCTCTGGGCCCGTCTGGCCCCCGCTGTCGGTCGCGCTGGCTCTTCCTCAGGGAGACACCGCGAGGTGGTCAGAGCTTCTGTGCCGACAGGCCTTGGGTGCCACAGGCCTCCTGGTGGCCGCCTCACAGCAGTGCTGGGGAAGCCTGTCTTCCTGCAGAGCCAGCAGCTTCCTGGAGGAGCTGGACGGCTAAGGGCGGAAGGCGTGGCTGCCCACGCGGCGGTATCCTTGTACCCACGGGCAGGTCTCTGCACGTCCACTCTGCAGGCTTAGGCTGGTCTGACGGTGCATCTTGACCGACTGGGGGATCAGACGCTTGGTCCCGTTCTCTCAGGCCCAGGTCTAGTGGCTTCCATGCCCACAGCTGGTATCTTTGGTCATAGAAAGACAGTGGACCTCTGGACCTTAAAAGTGACCATTGGGTGTGTCCACAGAGGGCAAGGGTGGACCCTGGGGGCATGTTCCGTTTTCCATAGTGACATGAGCCAAGGCCCTTATTTCGGTCCTTTACGTAGAGAGGATTTGTGAAGCACAAAGCCCAGCCTGCCCTGTCCGTCCCAGGGTCCTTGCTCGCCCCCAGGCAGCCTCTGGCCAGGGGCGGGCGTGCAGGCACCTCCTCCGTAAGGGGCCAGTTCAGCTTCCGCTTGCACCTTTAGATCTGGAGAACGACCTGGAGGAGGACGGGTGAGACCGGACGATGGGAAGAGGGACCTTGCTGCAGAAGAGCAGGTGTGTCCAGGGACTGCTGTCACTGCGGGCACCGGTGGGCTCTGAGCCTGTCGGGCCTGCGCTGTCAGCGGGGGTCTCCACATGCACGGGTGAGCTGCCGAGTCAGTCCAGGGGTCTCGAATCCCAGCGGGAACGAGACCGTGTGTGTGGATGTCCCCAAAGTGTGCACACTCCTGTTTTTCAGATCCATTCAGGTACTTTCATACTGAGCAAAATAGAAATTATTCAAAGCATCTGATTTCAGAGGAGCTGCTTAGATTTAGATTCTCTTCCTGCACCCGTCTCAGTTTTCTTAGCCTATTTCCAGGAGCTGCCCCATTAATTTCCTATTTCACAGAATAATAACACGCAGCAGTGCTTTTCAGATCATTGCGCCCAGGGGGAAAAGGAGGAGGACCCGGAGAGTGAGGAGCCCCGTGGAGAGGACGCCAAGCAGGGACAGCCAGGCGCTCAGCCACAGGGCCACACCGGCGCCAGCCAGGTGCCCGCTCAGCCTGCCAGAACCTCGGCCCTGTAAGTGCTGCCTGGGTGCGTGGTGGCGATGGGGGAGGGCCCACTCGTGGCTGCTTCTTGGTCTCCCCCGAGGATGCAGAGGAATTCCTCATGGTTTTGACTATCCTACCTGTTAAGTTTCCAGGGCAATAGGCATCGACAGATAATCTACAGGGTGACTTCCCAACAAGATAGTTCTGTCCTGCAAGTCATCAGTGGGCCTGAAACATCTGTGCAAGAGGAGATGTCCGTGGATGCCATGCATGTCTTCATTGATGGACACGGTGAGTCTCAGGGGGAGCAGGAAGCGGGAGGGAAGCAACTTTCTCAGGGTTCTGCGTGGACAGTGGGAAGGCAGACCGGCCTCTGTTTTGGGAACTGTGTGCACTACCTGCATTGTGTCACTCCTTAGTTGTAAGGTAAGCACCAGGAAGACCTTTCCTGGACTCCCCAGCCTTAACCAGGAGCAGCTGTCTCTAAGCTCCCCAGCACCCTGTTCTTTCCCGTACTTACCAATATCACAGCCTGTAACTATTTATATACTTACACTCATTGGGCGGATGACATGTTCAGTTGTAAACTTCTCAGGACTTTGCCCAGGAACCTGTAAACATTTACTGGATATATATTGAGAACCTGCCCTTGATATATTTTCCCCAGCACCTTCTTATGAAAGGACTTAGTGGTATATGTAGAGAAACACAAGTGGCACGTTCAAGGTTCCAAAGGCCAGGCACATGGGTCCTGGTCCTCCTGGGGTGGGCCTGGGCTGAGGTCCCTCATAGACAGGTAGTGCTGCTGTCCTGCTCTTGAGAGGGTCCTAGCCTGGACAGTAAGCTCTGTGGCTGCCTCATGTAGCTCAGGAGCTTATCACCTTCAGTGCTTTTGAGGTTGCAGAAATTCAGACTCATGTTGTCAGGAACAACAGTAGCTCTCCTACCGAAGCTCCACGGCCAGGTCGAACTTGACCGCTGCACCTGCCGGGCACTCACAGCACACAGGCGAGGCAGGCCGCCCGTGCCCACCAGGAGGGCTCGCACCGGGCTCCTGGGGGGCGGCACGTGCATCAGGACTGCTGTTCGCACCTCCATACCCTGAGCCCTCCGGAAGAGCTAATTTAACGCCGCAAATGAATTCCGTCCCGAGCGTTTCCTCATTAACAGGCTGGCACCCCGGCGGCTGCCGCGCACTGCTCCTCTGCTTGTGCAGAGGTAGGGCTGCTCTCATGTGGTCTGCCAGTCAAACCGCATGCTTAATAAGCCTCTTTTTGTGCACAGTACCCGTGTGTGTGTGTGTGTGTGTGTGTGTGCACAAAACCAGCCCTTACAGCCTAGCCGAGATCAGGCTGACACATGAAGGGAATATGTAGAAACTGAATTAAGAGACAGTTTGGATAAATTGATTACAAACCGTCAGGAGCTAAGCAGTGAAGTCAGTGCCTATCTCAGTGTATTACTGAGGGGGTCTGGCAAAGAACGTTTTCTTAGCAAAGTTTCTTTTGGACCTTGTGGGTCTTCTCTTGACTCACGCTCTGTGGCCCTGGAGCGTGAGCAGGGGTCCCCACGGTCCAACCTGAAAGCAAAGACCCTGGTGCAGCACACTTTGCTGACGTTTTCTGACTTTGCAGGAGAGGTCAGGTCCTGTTACTTGAAGTCAGGGAATCAGAAGGAAGGCTCCCTCCAGCACCCGCCTTCGGACTCGGCCTGTGTCTCCCAAGCCCGGTGAGTGGGGCCTCGTGGGCAGGTCTGGGTGAGGCACCGTGGGGACACGCCACTTACTCTGAAACTGCAGTGTGGAGCTGGGGTGGAGTGAGCACGTGGATGTTGGTGTCAGGCATGACTTTCGTGCCAAAGAGGATCTGACATTGTAGAAAAATGGCAACTAAATGGAACCCTTTTCATCCCACCTTCACAAAAATGCACATAACCAGGCAGTTCCATCAGGGAGGAGAAAGGAAAGGAATGATCTGGGCTTCATCGTCCACTATGGCACTAACTCTGACCCAGCAGTCACCTCATGGGAACACATCTGTGAGCGCTGCCTGCTGGGCTCCTCTCCCAGCCGGAGGTCCACGTGTCCCTCAGCCACACTAGGACCAACGGGAGCCTCTCATTCCAACCCAAAGCGAAGTTCAAAGTCTTCCTATTCCCACCCAGAAAAATAAACTCCATTTTTGTCCTGCGTAAATACTTCAGTAATGCCAGGTAGAATAAAGCCACACATCCAGAGTCCGAACGTACTAACCATGTACACGCGCGAGTGGAAACTAGAGGCAGGCTGTGGGCTTCCCATGCCCTGACCCTTGGACAAGTGGCCCTGAGAGCCACCCACTGACTGCCCCACAGCCCGTTTCTCTCCTGGTTAAATCTCTTCCAGTCCCTAGCCTCCATCTCCTCTGCGTCCCCTTTCCAGAGGAGAGCGCTCAGCTCAGCCTGTCCACTCTCCGGTGCTGCCTGGACTTGGGTTGGCTGGGGGCTCAGTCCTTGTGCAGGGCTTCGGATGAGCTGGAAGGGGCCGTGGTGAGCGGTGGGGAGTCGCCCACTTCCTGGCTCTGCTCAGATGTGTCCAGATGCACGGGACAGCTGGTCCCTGCTCCGTAACGCACGGCAAGGGCCCACCCCCCTTCCCTTCATTCGAGAAAGTCTTCTGCTGACCCTTCGGGAGTGTGGACGCTGCAGTGGATGAGGCCTCGCTCACCCGTTACCAGGCCAGGTCCCCGTCTTCAGCCGCCTGTTCTTCCTGGGTGCCGAGGGGGTTCCATGTTTGAGCTCTGAGGGGGCCCGGCTGTCAGACATGAGGTCCAGGGACACACGTGTGCCATGTCCATGCAGAACGTTCTTCAGGAATGCCCACCCTCCCTACGGCCTGGTCTTTGGGTCAGTGCCTAGGGTGGGTGGCATGGGGACCGTGAGGGTGTCCTGGCCACACAGTGGTCATCTGGAGGAGCAGACGCACCCCGCTTCCTGACTGACACGGGAGCAGGAGCACCCGTCGTCCCCGGGCCATTCCAGCCGATCGGGAAGACCAGCCGAGTGCTGCCCACTGCTCAGCTCCTGCTCAGGAGCAGCGCCTGGCCCGGGTGGAGTCAGGTGGCTCCTGTCTGAGCTGCTGTCCGATGGCTCGTGGTGGGTGTTGCCGTGGTCCCAACCACCTCCCTAGATTCCGAGACGCTGGAAGCCGTGCCGCGTTCATGGCAGCTCATTTCTGCAGAGCCGTAGTAGATCCAGGCTTTCGTGGGACGGTGCTGTGCTGACCTGGGTGTCCTTGATCCATCCATGAAAAACTGCTGGAAAAACAGGAGGAAAACGAGAGCTGGGACAGTTTGAAAGTCTTCAATTCCTGCTTGTTCCCGAGGGCGAGGGCCACCTCCTTGCCACTGTCTCTGACCCTGGAGGGCCAGGCTAGCCACTCAGGACCTGGGTGTGGGGAAGGGCTGAGAGGGCCTGGATTTTCCAGTGCTGCCCAAGAGGAGCTAGAAATCTGCATCCGCACGGAACGCCTACTTGGTTTACTGCTGGTTTTTCGACATCTCTCAGACCACTCATCACTTGTGTGTGGTTGGTCGGGGCCTCTGGGCTGCTGTCACCCTGCCCAGCGCCCCTGCCCGAGGTTTGCTCTCAGCCCTTCCTGCCAGGGTGTGCGGGGCTGAGACCAGCCGGAGGCCCTGGGTGCCGCCCCTGCAGAGCCCTCGCCTGCTCTGCAGCTCCTCATCTGCGCGGCTCCGGTCACACTTCCCTCGCAGGCCCGTTTCCCTTCCTGGTCTTCCTGTGAGGTTAGCTCCATCTCTTCAAGTTTTCTCTGGAGTCTGACCCTTCTCCCTGGAGTTCCACTACCTAGATAGGGTTCCCGCTGCTTCTCTTTGAGGTTGTGCTGGACCAAAGGAAGTGACTGTGACTGACATGTCCCTAGAGCCCTCGCTTGGCCCTGTTGGTAGGTATCCAGTGAATGCTGCCTTACAGCTGCTGCGTCACTGGACAGGGCCCAGTGGCCCGGTGGAACTCTGGCTGGCGCTGAGACCTGTCTGTGGGGTGGTGGGCGGAGGTGGGCAGGAGCGAAGTGCCCCGGCCGAGGGCTAAGCTCTCGGTCCTCGGCGCAGCAGATGTGGCTGGGCATCTGTGGAGAAGGAAACCACCCTGTTCCAGGGGGGCCCTCAGTGGCCGGCTGCTGGTCTGTGGTGGCGGGAGGCGGAGGTGCGGGCGGCGGCCTGGTGGGCGCGTGGAGCATGGGCCTCTCCTTTTGTGAGTGGGAGCCAGAAAATGCGCCTCCGGGAGCCTCTCCCACAGACCCCAGGCGTCCCAGGCCTGGTCCTGTCGAGGAAGCGGCTCTCTGCCCCTGTAGAGGCCCAGGGGCGCGAACTGGCCCTGGGACCTCAGAGGCCCAGCACTCGGCGCCCTGGCCCCAGGCTGGCTGAGCCGAGTGCCAGCACTGCTGTTTATTTTTCATTTGACATGGTGCAGTCGCTTAGCCACCCAAGCGTCTGTTTCTCATCCTGTACACAGAGGGAAGACCTCCACAGTGAATGCCCTGGGTTGCTTTAAAATCTGTGAGGACACACTGTGCTCATGACCCGCCCTCTGTGAAGGGCGCTCGGTGAACTTCAGCTGTCTCTGGCTGGAGGTTGCTGTGGCGTCACCAGCACGTGGTCCCGTTCTAGCCAGGAGGAAGCTTGCCCCTGGCGCTCTCCTGGGCGGGTTGTCGGGTCCCGCCGGCCCACTGAGGTCCAGCATCCCGCTGTCCAGCATTTTGCAGCAGGCATTTTAATATTATGTCCCCAGTTCCTAGTGCCATTCAATTCTGAGACCTCCTATCACAGTAACATAAACCTTGGTCTTGAACTTGGAAGGACGCCTGGTTGGGGCTGTCTCTAAGCCATTTGGCCGTGGGAGGTACAAGAAAAGCAATCTTTTCCCTGTAATGTGACCCTAATGGCTGCCGGGCTTGCCTCCAACTAGGCCATTAAACCCCTGACCCAGTGCTGGCAAGAAAGCTGCTACTCCTGGCTGTCGCTAAGCCTGTTGCCATGAGTCTTACGTCCCCAACTCCCAAGTATGAATAGGGACTTGTCAGTGGTGTAGCTTCCGAGACTCTTGGGGACGTCTGGAGGACGCCAGGAGAGGAAGCTTGCTTCCCTGCCTGGCCCACTGTCCCCACAGGAAGCAGCAGATGCCCTGCTTCCTCAGGAGGAGGAACAAGGAACCCAACTCCAACTCCAGCCTTTAGAATCGCTCCTTGGAAAAGTTACCCAGGGCAGTTCCCCACCAGCGCTCTGTCTCCCGCGTGCAGGATGGATTCAGCACGCTGGCCTGAAACCAGCCAACCTGCCCCTGCTGAGTGGCCTCTGTGTGCTGGGCTGGGCTGGTTCACTGCAGAGTGGACTTTTGCAATTAGTGCTTAATGGTCTCTGGTATTTGTTCAGCCACAACTTGTATTTATTTTGCCCAGAAATTCTTCAACGTAACAGAGCAGAGATGTCTTCTTTGAGAGATCTGCATCTTAGTGTGAATCCAGTTCTCCCAGGGTGGTCAGCAGGCAAGTGCAGATGCGCTTCCGATGCCTGTCCTCTGCAGCTGATGCGGAGATGCGGGATCCACCTTAATTTTGAGGATGGGCACCTCCGGAAGTGGGCTCGGTGGTGTCCTGGAGGGAATAGTCCCTCCGACCAGATCATTTACAGCACTGTTAAGGGAATTTGGTACCAAAGATGGCCCCTCAGCAGAAGGGTTCACAGTGCAGGTACCTAAACTGATTTAGTTCTGGCTTTTTGTTTCTGATTCGATCTAGCCTGCATTGCAGTGGATACTGTTTGCTTACTAGTTAGGTTTGACTTGGAGGCTGCCCTGGGTCTCTAGACCCACTGTGTACCTTGGCTGAGGGGCAGTTGAGGCTGGGGTCTTGGTCCTTATTGCTTCTCTGGTTCTTATGCTTTTGTTGACAGTACCCAGCGCCCCTGGCCTTTATCTCAGCAAAACTGCCCTTGCTCACCAGGGTGAACTCGAGGTGTCCCCTGCCATCAGGAGGGTTATGCACCCAGCTCCTGAAGAAGGGAAGCCGCACGTCCCCAGAACTGATCCCCTCTGTTCAGGTGCCGTGTTGCTTCATTCAGGAGAGGTGGTGACTGGGTTTGAACAGCCGTGCACAGAGAAGGCGGTGACCTCTCCCTGTTCCAGGTGCACAGCACAGATCCACGCAGGCGCAGCTGGAAGCGCTCACCTCCGGTCACAGGTGCTAGATTGTGGGCGTGGCTGGTGCGGGCGGAGGGCTCCAGGGGTTCTTGGATCCCTGGATCTCAGAGTGGAAAGTCCCCCCGAGCAGCTGGCTCCTGCCCTCCCGCATCCCTTGCCACTCACTTCCCAGCCACCCTCTGTCCTCATTCTGATTCCCTAGCCTCGCTGGGAAGAGATCACACTTTCAGCCAGGGCCCCTCGGCTCCTGCCAGGGAGGAGCCTGCTGCAGTGCGCAGGGTGGCCACACGGGGGCGGTGGGACCCTGTGCTGCAGAGCTGCGGGGACTCAGGCAGGCTGAACTGCCCGGTGGACAGGTGTCCCTGTGAGCGTTCACAGGCCCGGCTGCAGCTTGAGGGCTGCGCTGCTGGACCCAGACCTCCTCCACGGTGGGCTGTGAGGGTCATGCTGACTCATTTCTGGGCCGTCTCCCTGTGCACCTGTCCCCAGCAGTTCTGGGAAACGAGGAGGGACAGGAGGAAGAGGGGCCTTGGAGGCTGGGAGGCTGTCACTTTAGATCTGAAGACAAGAACGCCAGAAGTGCCCCATCAGCGGGAAGCGGAGACCCGGTCTGTGTGCTCCGCCTGCTTGCGTGCTGGTCGTGGCTCAGATGGGTAACCTGGGCGTGGACGTGGTGCAGTATCCGGGGGCAGTTCTGGGGCCAGCTCTGTCCATGGGCCAACGCTCCCTAGAGCCCAGTTTTTGCCCCTCCCACAGGCTCCCCAGGAAGCCCCATTCCTTCTGCTGCAGTGAGCTCCAGCTAGTTTCAGGAAGCTTGTCTCTGCTTCTACCCTGCATGGAACTAGTTTACCAGAGACTGACCAGAGAGCAGGAGGGCAAGTGGGCAGACTGTGCTTCGGAAATCTCCCCTGCAAGGAGGGCGCGTCCCTCAGCTCTGCGGGCTCAGAGGAGGGGAGGCGTCCCTCGCAGGGGAGCCCTCACACACTACGTTAATTAACGCCGAAGGACCCACTGCCCCTGACCACAGGGCAGCCCAGGGCCCATGACCAGGAGAGTAGCCTTGGGGTCTGAGAGGGGTTCCTGTCCACCTGTCCATGCGGTGACTCTGACGACATCCCGGCCGGCTGGGAGCTGGCGTGGACAGGCTGGCGCACACGGGTTATTGGGTTATAGCCGCACAAGCAGGACCGGGAGAAGTGCGCTCGACTGAGGCCCTGGGGCTCCTCCACTTGAGCAGTGCGGAGCCCGCCCTCCGGGCCCTGCGGGGAGCCTTGCGATGAAGCCTGGCCCAGGGTGCTCAGAGGACAGCGCCTCTCCTGGGATTGTATGGAGCGCTCAACTCCCATAGCAGTGGTTCCTGAGAGGAACTCGCCCGCCGTTTGGGTCTGTGCGATAAGAATCAGGTGTGCATCGGGCAAGCCTCTCCCCGTTCCCGCCAACGGAGATGCCCGCAGTGCACAGGTCAGCGGAGGGTCCAGAGGTCATGCTGTCCTCCAAGATGAGACCCAGAAGCCAAGTCCTGTGCCCACCCGGGAGTGGCCAGGAGTGGTTTCCGAGTGTCTGGTGTGCGTGTGCAGAGGCACCGCCGGGTGCTTCACAGGCAGAGTGACAGCTCTGGGCCACGCCCCTGAGGAAGCCACACCCCTGGCAGGAGAGCAAGGCGGTGCTCCTCAGGGCCAGGAGCAGCGCGGCCTGGACTCCAGCTCTGTCAACCCTAGAGCTCACCCACGGGGCTTTGGAGGAACCCGATCCCCAGATTCTTAAACAGGACACTCAAGTGGCCAGCATAAGAAAGCAGCGTATTGCCATTATTTCACAACTGGATGCGACCTAAGTGGCGGGAAGGACGAAGCCGGTGGGCGCCCACTCTTGTCCTGGCTCCTGGCAGGGAGCAGGCGGGCCTCATGCAGCCCTGCCCCTGGGGCTCCTGCCCAGAGCTGGCGTCTCCTCCGCTCCTGCCCGCGGTGGGCAGGGCCTGCTGGCCCCCAGCAGCCAGGTTAGTCTCTGCTTTCCACGAGGTCCTGGCCTGGCCGGGGTGGCGCCTGATTTGTGCTGAGGAGAGGTGCCAGCTCTGCCTGTCCTGCTGTGTGACAGGGGCAGCCCCTGGTGGCTTCTGTGCGGAGCAGCACAGCGCAGCGGGCAGTGCTCTGATGGGCCTCTCTGGTTCCCTGTGAGGCCAGACAGCGAAGCTCGGAGGAGCCGTGGCAGAGATGGCGAGTGGACTGGGCGGGGGCGCGCAAGCCCCGTGCTCACCGCGGGCTGCCCCCGGGCGGCTCTCTACGAGGAAGCCTTGTCAGACGTATCAGCAGCCGTGAGCCCGCCCGCAGCTCGGAGAAGCTCAGGTGTGCGTGTAAGGGGGTCTGGTCTACCAGGAGCAGCAGATTGTGGTCACACAGCATGTGGCCTAGGAGTCACAGGGGACTGTGTCACCGCGGCCGCTGGCTATGCCAGTGGGTCTGTGCCAGTGCCGTGGACTGAAGGTAACATAAGACTCAATCCAAAATGGGTTCAGCAACGAGGAGACACGTTACATCAGAACACAAGGCGCCCCACATCATCTCAGACAACAGGACACCAAAGAGTGTGTCAGTCCAGGGTTGTTAACCCAGGCTCAGCACTGGCTTGTCTCTCAGCTTGCAGCCCAGCGCTTGTCCCTCATGGTGGCAAAGTGACTGCTGTAGCTCCAGCTGTTTCTTGTTCACTCAAACTCTAAAAGCCAGGAGAAAGACAGTCCCTAACTTTTGTGACAATGTAAGATCTACAAAAATTTACCTATGAACTTCCCTATCCCTAAGGACTCCTTTTTAGAATTGTATTACATTTCCAATCCAGAGCCAAGTACTGGCCAAGTGAATGACTGAGGTGTCCACAATTGATCCCTAGGTCCAGGGAAGGGCCTAGTCTCGGGTGATGGAATGGAAGGGAGTTATGCTGCAGGAGTCCTCTTAGAAATGACCACTGGGTAGGCAGCCAGTATTGTCTCCTGAGAGTCGTGGGCATCTGGCTGGGGGTCACGTGGCGGGTCTGGTCTTGCTTTCTGAGTGGAAGGAGAAGTGCCCGCATGGAGCCTGCTCAAAGAGCCTCTGTCAGCTCCTGCCAGTCCACGTGGGCTAGACAGCTCAGCTCTTCAGACACAGACCACGACTCACTCGTAGTGCCCTTGTCCGTGGCCTGCGGCGTTTCTTGCGTGCAGTGTGCACGCCCCTTGCTGTGCTGGATTGGGGTGATGAGGAGAGTGTGGGGTGCAGAGATGCCGCAGAGATGCTCACGCTGCTTCTTCTCCCTGGGGCCTGGGGATCTGCAGCCCGTCATTTATCATCGTCATGACAGATGAGGCGGGAGCCTGTGGCTTCCGGTTCCCTACCCACGAAACACAGAAAATTGAGCTGGTCGCCTCCAGAACACCCCGCCGTGCCCGCCCACCAGGGGCGCTGCCACTGAGCAGCCTGGACGGTCCCACATGTGCCAGACTGGCCTTGTGCCCGCAGGCGGTACGCATGCGCGGTTGGTAAGGCTCGGTGGCTCACACGTGCTGTCAGGGCCCCGTGCTCCTGTCGTGGGCACCCCTAGTGTCTACAGGTCTGGGGTGACGAGCAGACGCCTCTGGCACTTGCAGGTAACCGAAACCTTTGTTCTTTCTGTCCCCAGGGAGATTCAGACCAGCTCCTCCAGCACCACCACTTCTGAGAGCCCAGATCCATCCTCGGGGGACCCTGCGGTCAGCGCCCTGCAACAGCAGCTGCTGCTCATGGTGGCTCGGAGGACCCAGCCAGAGACGCCCCGGGTACGTGGTGCGGGTGCTCTGGAGGCAGGGGCTCTGGGTCACCCCCCGAGTTCCGCGTCCCTGGTGAATTGCAGAGGCCTCTCTGATGCTTGGCAGTCCAGAGAGCGGACATGACGGCAGGCGCCCTTCTGTTGACACGGGATCACCACCGTCTCACTCGCTCTTCCAAACGCATTAGAGATTCATTCACTTTGATCCCGGTTGCTAGGAGGCATGAATCCCGCAAGAACTCCCTGGTCTAGTTTGCTCCCCTCAACCCCAGTTTTTAAAAGATCTATGTTTTTGAAAAATTATGATAACCTCGTATGTGTAAAAGGATTCAAAAATTCCTGGGTCTTTGGCTTGAGGAGAGAGACTATTCCTGGGGCAGGTGACATCCGAAGCCTCCCATTATTTCCCAAGGGAAACCGCGGTGGGGTCCGGGCGCGGCTCCATCTGCGATGTGCTGTTGCGAGTGTGTTCAGAGCGCGAAAGCCGACCACGGGCAAGAGCTGCCAAGGCGGGCGCGGCGGGCCAGGTCAGCACCAGGGACCATGCAGGCTTTCATTCCTGTGTGAGGGACGCGAGGCGTGGCGTCCGCAGGTGGGACCATCACACGGATGGAGGGGGCGTGGTCTGTACTACCTTGAGGCGTCCGAGGTCCATGGGGACCCTGTAGTGCACAGCGCAGCCCAGCCTAGAGCGGAGGGCTGCCCGTACCTCGCTCCAGGCAGCTGCACTTCCCCTCCCAGCTGCTCGGGCCCGGCCTCCGCAGGAGATGTGCCAGGTCCCCTCCTGTCTGGTGGCACTTGGTCTCCATGGGAACGCTTGGCAACACGGGGTGCCCAGGGTCCTGTACGGGGTGTTGGCGGGATCCGTGTCAGCTCTTGCCTCAGTCTGCTGTGAGGGCTCCCAGCCCACTGTGGCACGAGGGCCCACCGCCTACCTTCCCAGCGTGGCCCTGTCTGCTGGCAGCTGCCCATGCGCCCAGTGGGCTCTGCCTCCTCCCCTGCCCCCTTCCCTCTCCTCTCCTCTCCGCTCTGGCCTTCCGGGTGACGCCTGCACAGACCTGAGAGCCTGTAACGGCTTCCCAGGTCCCTGTAGAGCAGCCTGCAGCTCTCGTTCATCCAGCGGCTCTGACCCGGGAGGCTCTTCCACGTGGTGGCCTGGTACGTGGTTTTCAGTACACGTGGTTACGTCCTACCACGAGCCCAACTCCAGATCTGGTAGAAGTGGCGTGCTGCCCGTAACCCAGGTCCTGCGCCCCCTCTGCCCACGCACTTCACTGCACATGGCTGTGCTCTTGCCCCGTCTGCTCCTGTCTCGAATCCAGAGCACGCTTTCCACCTGGCGTCCCCACGGACCCCGGGCCCTGCCTCTCGAGCTCCGTCTGTCTTGCTGGACGGGGACTGGTGTGGCCAGGGGACCCCTCCTGAGCGGGGCTCGCAGCTAACGGGAGCCAGTCACACCTGCCTGGAGGAGCCGTGGTGCCCACGGGAAACGGCGACTCTCCTCAGGGGCAGTGCTCCTCAGCACCGTCCCGATCGTCCTCGCTCCCTGGACCTGGCTGGATGGTGGTGAACAGCAGGCATTTTCGGGCCGAGGAGGGGCCGCCTTTACGTCCCTCGGTCTCTCCACCCACCCACTGTCTCCACAGTGGGCTGCATGTTTCCCTGCTGGCTCCGCAGGTCATTCTGACCACGGTTGCTCTCAGGGCTGGGATCCTGGGCCTGTGTGAATAGGTCCCATGGGGTGGGCGCAGGTGGGCCCTCTGGTTTCCCAGGAGGAACCCAGCTGGCCGGGCACCCCATCCCCTTTCTGGTCTCCACAGGACAGCAGGGTGACATTGCCAGGCCCTCCTGGGCACTGTGGCTCGGTGCTGGGGCGCGGCCAGTGAGTCAGACAACAACACTGGTCTCCATCCCTCCCCAGGGACTGCGGCCTCCCTGGCTCACATGCTCCACGTGTGTGTCCACAGGCGCTGTTGTGGACAGGCTGCCTTTCTATTCCAGAAACTTCCAGACCCCCACCAAGGAGCACTTGTTATCCTTTCACTTTGCATAAGGTCCAGCGGAGTGAGTGGAGGGTCTTAGGATGATGCGAAAATCTGGATTCAAATTTGAATTTTGTGCCAGGAAGTAAACAAAGAATGATTTTGGTAATCCACTAAAACCTGGGGGCTCTTAACTTCCTGGCCTCTTCAGGCAAAATAATTGAAATTCTAGGAATATTGTTTTTCCATTTAAGAAGTCACATTGTTTCTTATTTCCATTAAATTCTGAGATGATTTAAAACAAGAATTCATTAAGGCAGCAATAAACAGCTCAGCAAATCAGAACTGTTGTTTTACAAAAGATGCAGACATCGCTCACCTGGGTCTCAGGCCTGGGACCCCCAGCCCTTGCACCTGACCTCCCTTGCCCTCACACCCTGACCTCCCTTGCCCTCGCACCCTGGCCTCCCTTGCCCTTGCACCCGACCTCCCTTGCCCTTGTACCTGACCTCCCTTGCCCTTGCACCTGACCTCCCTTGCCCTTGCACCCTGACCTCCCTTGCCCTTGCACCTGACCTCCCTTGCCTTTGCACCCTGACCTCCCTTGCCCTTGCACCTGACTTCCCTTGCCCTTGCACCCTGACCTCCCTTGCCCTTGCACCCTGACCTCCCTTGCCCTTGCACCTGACCTCCCTTGCCCTTGCACCCTGACCTCCCTTGCCCTTGCACCTGACCTCCCTTGCCCTTGCACCTGACCTCCCTTGCCCTTGCACCCTGACCTCCCTTGCCCTTGCACCCTGACCTCCCTTGCCCTTGCACCTGACCTCCCTTGCCTTTGCACCCTGACCTCCCTTGCCCTTGCACCCGACCTCCTTTGCCCTTGCACCCGACCTCCCTTGCCCTTGCACCCTGACCTCCCTTGTCCTCGCACCCTGACCTCCCTTGCCCTTGCACCTGACCTCCCTTGCCCTTGCACCCTGACCTCCCTTGCCTTTGCACCCTGACCTCCCTTGCCCTTGCACCTGACCTCCCTTGCCCTTGCACCCTGACCTCCCTTGCCCTTGCACCCTGACCTCCCTTGCCCTTGCACCCTGACCTCCCTTGCCCTTGTACCTGACCTCCCTTGCCCTTGCACCTGACCTCCCTTGCCTTTGCACCCTGACCTCCCTTGCCCTTGCACCTGACTTCCCTTGCCCTTGCACCCTGACCTCCCTTGCCCTTGCACCCTGACCTCCCTTGCCCTTGCACCTGACCTCCCTTGCCCTTGCACCCTGACCTCCCTTGCCCTTGCACCTGACCTCCCTTGCCCTTGCACCTGACCTCCCTTGCCCTTGCACCCTGACCTCCCTTGCCCTTGCACCTGACCTCCCTTGCCCTTGCACCTGACCTCCCTTGCCTTTGCACCCTGACCTCCCTTGCCCTTGCACCTGACCTCCCTTGCCCTTGCACCCGACCTCCCTTGCCCTTGCACCCTGACCTCCCTTGTCCTCGCACCCTGACCTCCTTTGCCCTTGCACCTGACCTCCCTTGCCCTTGCACCCTGACCTCCCTTGCCCTTGCACCCTGACCTCCCTTGCCTTTGCACCCTGACCTCCCTTGCCCTTGCACCCTGACCTCCCTTGCCCTTGCACCCTGACCTCTGCACATGGCACAGCTTCCGCCCCTAGGAGATGGTGCACAGACCCTGAGCACATGCTTCTTTCCTACACATTTCGTCTCAGGGGCTCAAGGAGCAGGTGTGGGGAGAGGTCTGCCACAGCCCAGCCCCTGGTGGGCAGGAGAGCTGTTCCTGGGATGGCTCGGCAGCTTCCTGAAGGCTCTCCTGCTGCGGGAGCGACTTGGTCTGGTGTGTCGCCCTCCTGGAGGCTCTCCCTCGGGACTGCTCCGCATCCCTGTCTCACATTGGAATAAGCCTGTCCTCCTCGGCCTGGTCAGGAGTGAGCGGCGGGGGGAGAGTTGAAACCCACCCCTCGCCTCCTCGTGGAGTTCTGCAGGGCCCCAAGAAAGTGACCTGCCTCCCTGAGCCTCCTGCAGCTGGCCCCCTCCTCCCTCTCCCTTTGTCCTTCTGTTCAGTCGCCCGTGCCTTCTGCTGTCAGCCCACAGGGAGGAGAGCTTGCCTTAAATCCATTCTGGGAAACCCACGAGGAGAGCAACAAATGAGAACGTGCCTTGGGGGACCCCGTGGGTGCCTCCCCAAGAATTGAGAGCAGGACCTGAAGAAGCTGCCTGCACCCACTGTCCATGGCAGCACCGTTCACCACGGCCAAAAGGTGGAGGCAAGTGGCCACCAATAAGTAAGCGGTGCAAACGGAGCATTATTCAGCCTGAGAAGGAAGGGGATTCCCAGGCCTGCGGCGACATGAGCCTCGAGGACACTGGGTGCAACTGACCAGCCACAGAGACACCAATGCTGATGTGGCCTCTCCTCTGGGTCCTAGAGCAGCCGACCTGCAGGCAGAAGTGCAGCAGCGGTGGCCGGGCTGCGGGAGAGGAGGCCACGAGTCGTCGTTTGACGAGCACAGCGCTTCGGTTTTGCGGGTGGAAAAGGCTCAGGAGCTCTGTCGCGCTTGTGAGCAGGCAGCGGATGCACTTCAACATGGTTTTGGTGATTGATCTTATGTTTTTTTTTTTTTTAACCACAATTTAAAATACATACAGGCTAGAAATAAAAGACTGGCAGGGGTTGGGGCATCCACAGCAGGCCCAGGGATGCAGCAGGCAGTGACCAGCAGCGACCACACTGCGGGGTTGTTTACCAGGCTCCATGCCAAGCGCAGGAGGCAGAGCACAGGGGTGGGGGCACAGGAGCAGCCTCCCCTGCCTGGGCTGCTGAGCACCTCTCAGTCACACACTACGGAGTCACCACGTGGAAAACTCCCGCCTGGTCCCCAGGGTGGGCAGAGGGCGGGCGTGGGTCCCGGCTCCATGAGCATGTGGCCCCTGCAGGCAGTTTGCAGCTTGCCCACACCCACCGCGTGAGCCGTCCAGATGCTTTGGGATTCATTCTGGAGAGGTGTCGCGCTGTGTGCGTCCAGGTGCCTGGTGGACACGGGAACGGTCTCAGTCTGGAAGAGCAGAGCTCTAATGCAGCTCTCAGGAAGTTCACAGCAGAGCCGAGGACCATGCGATGACCTGGAAATGAACAGGACAAAAATGGGAGTCAGAGCAGCAAGGTCAGCAGCGGGCAGGTACACCCTGTGAACCTGGGTCCGGGAGACCGAGCAGGTGGAAAGAAGCCAAAGAAGGAGCTGGAAACAACCAAGAAGCAAATCTGCAAAATCTCCTGATACAGAAATGGACATAGAATGGTGGGAATTAAACAGGAAGTCAGACCCACAGGAGGGAGGGGGGCTGGAGGTCAGCGCTGAACAAGTCGTTTAGAGGTGGCAGAGAGAAGGAGGGCAAGAGCGTGGCACGAGAGAGAGCGAGAGTGCACAGCAGGGGAGGAGCGGTCCTGTGGGGAAGGAAGAGGGACCCAGCGGCAGGGCACGGATAAAGACATTCCGGTGGACCAGTGAGGTTAGTGCGAGAGGCAGATTCACAGGCATCCAAGAAAGGCGGGCCGTGGAGTGCACCCCGCCCTCGGGGCAGGCTTGCCAGGGAAGCCCAGGAGGAGGGGGCCCTCTGCCTGCCGGGAAGGCCGGCTGAGCCCCTTTCCTTGTAAGCCAAGCATTTCTGCTGGTCAAGAATATTATCAAGAAAGTGGAAAGACCAGCCTCAGACTGGGGACTTTTTTTTTTTTTTTTTTGGTTCCGAGTATAGAACTCAGGGGCCCTCGACCACTGAACCCCGTCCCCAGCTCTGTTTTGTATTTATTTAGAGACGGGGTCTCACTGATTTGCTTAGCACCTCACTTGCTGAGGCTGGCTCTGAACCCGCCATCCTCCTGCCTCAGCCTCCCCGGCTGCTGGGATTATAGTCGTGGGCCCCTGCACCCGGCTGACTGGGAACATATTTCTAGGACATAATTAACTAAGTTCTTGATCACATATATAGGTGCACGCACACGCGCATGCACACACACACACACACACACACACACACACACACACACACACAGATCACATATACACATGTATACATGTCGGGCCAGTAAGTAACCCAGTAGAGAAATGGGTCAACGATCTCACAGAGAGAAAATTAAAGTGAACAGAGATGTTCAGCTTTATTACTAATGAGGGAAATGCAAATAGAATTAAAATTAAATGCCATTTTATACTTACCTGGTTAGCAGACAGGAAAGGAGCACCCAGCACCGTTGAACGTCGGTGGGGGTGTGGGCCACGCAGCTCCTGCGTGCAGCCTGTGGGGATGTACCCTGGAGGGGCCTTCAGAAGGTACCTGGCGCTACTTGGAAGGACGGGACATTTTCAGGACCAGTACCCCATTCCGGCAGATCTGTGCGTTTCCTGAAAACCACTGTATTCCTAGTAAAGCTGAACATCCGTGCTCCTGGCAGCTCCACTCCCAGGTGTGTATTTTTAAGAAGTCACGGCACTTTTGTCCTAAGACACAGGTCCAAGAACATTCACAGCAGTCAAAAAGAAGATTAAAAGGAATACAGAAGCTTATGTCTTCCCCATAAAATGCATAAGTGAATCATCCACATAGTGGAATATTAAACAACAGTAAAAACGGACATTGCAGCTATAAAATCCAATCTGGATCAACCTGGGAACATTATGTTGAGTGGAAAGAGAAGCAAACAGTGGGTTGTAGCTTCACATCTGTGAAGTTCAGCACATAAAACTGAGCAGTGGAGAAGTGTTGGAAGTGGACACACTAAAAGAAGAGAAGGAAGGGATGATAAATAAGCAGACTCAGGACAGCTGCTCTCTGGGGTGGGGAAGAAGGTGGTGGGATTGGGGAGCGGACCCAGGGAGCCTCAGAGCCGACTGCACTCTTTCTTTCCTGTGCTGTGCCATACATGACCAACAAATGCTCTTTCTTTATACTTCATACATGCTTAAAATATGTGTTTGCTCCTATTTAATGTCTAGTGAACATATTTTTTAAAACATGGTGGCTGTGGTTACTTAGCGTAGAGGCAAAGGCCCTCCGCAGGGCAGAGTCCGTCCCTGATGCGCAGCACAGCACAGACCCTGCGTGTGGCCCGGGCAGGAGGAAGTGTTCAGGTGCGCCCCTGCCCCTCCGGGGGATGCAGCCGCAGAGGAGGTGGACGGGCCCGGTTTGGAGGACGTTGTGACAGAGGCCAGTATTATCAGACTCTCTCTGTGTCAGGAGGGCAACCGTTGGTTTTTTGGGAGACCGGGCAGCATGGAGCGTGTCACTCTTCAGTGGTCATGAAGAAGCAGATGGCCACCCATGACACTTGCCAGTGTGTTCTCCGGGAAGGCCAGGCGAGAGGCCGCCCAGCGCTCCGCACGCAGTGTCTGCGGTCGGAGGAGGGAGCTGGGCATTTCCCCTCCAGGCCTTCTTGTCCTGCCTTCTGTGTTCTTCCCCTGCCAATCCCTGGGCTTCACGCCTCCGGGTCCCCTGTGCTCCCCGCGGCAGAGTCCAGCTCTCCTTGAGGGGTGGCGGTCCCCAGCTGAGCCACGGTCAGCGTCTGGCTTTGCGTCTGTCCTGAGCCTGCTGTGTGCCTAGAGTCCTCTTCCCGGCCTGGCCCAGGCTCCGTGGAGCCTCAGTAGGGATTGGGTACACAAATCAATGAGGACCCACTTTTATCTTCAAAACTGAATTCCTTCCCACAGGATCAGGGTGGATTGGGGTTAAACCCGGTCAGTCTGGTTGTGAATTTCCCGGTGCCTCAGACTTCCTGGCTTAGATTCATTCCATAACTATTTCGGATTTTGTCACAGCAAGTTTCAGTGACCTCGATGGCAGCCATCAGACCTCAGTGCTCGTAGGAAGAGCCATCTCAACACTGCATTCAGTCATCTGGGAGCTCCTGGCTGGATCCTTACCTTCCATGGCTTTATTCCCAGGGGGTTTCTTGCCCTCAGTGATCGGCAAGCATTAGAGGTTCAGTGGGAATTTACATTGGGTTTGGGGCGTGTCGGTCTCGAGATCCCTTGTCCAGGGCTGCCCCGCTCTCCGGGTGTCCCTTTTGGACTTTGAGCACCTGCTCTGCTGCTGCGGTGTCTGTGACAGTGGCTTGCCTCCTTGAAACCCTCTCTCTGTCGTTTCTTTTGGTATCTAAAGCACGTGAGTCCAGAGCTGGAAAACTCGTCAAGTTCTTCGGCCCAAGGAAAATTTAACCGAGAGCAGTTTTACAAATTTATCATTTTCCCTGGCAAGTGGATTAAAGTCTGGTATGATCGGCTCACCTTGCTGGCGTTACTCGATCGGTAAGCCACGGGGCATGTGCACGAGCAGCGGACGTCTCGCGGGCAGTAGCAGTAGCGCACATGCATGGTCTTAGAGATCGCTGCTTGCCGAGGCTGCCTAGTGTCTCCACGCCGCGCCCCTTTGCTGCCAACGCAGATCAAGGCAGCGAGAGCCCGACAGCTGGAAACGTGACGGTACAGCGGAAGGTGCGAGCTGGGGACAGGGTTCAGGCCAGGTTAGCTTGGGGACAGCTCGTGCTTTGGTCTGCTGTGTCCTGCTTGTCTCTCCTGGGACAGCTTTGGCTTCACCTGCAGCACAGGGTCTGGCCTGGCTGTGTGGCCGGGGGAGGAGCGGGGGAAGGGTGCGTGCCCAGCTCTTCCCAGTGCACGGGTCCTGACCTCCGCTGCCCGTGCTGTCCGCTCACTCCAGCGCTGGCCCCTCCGGGGCCCTCTCCTGCCGCCCCTCCCTCGGGAAAAGTTGCCAGTGGCTGGGCTGCGCAGGCTGGTCATGCTCCAGGAGAGGGCTGGGCAGGGCTTCCGTCTGCGCCCGCTGCCTGGGCTGCACAGGGGCTCTGCTGTGATCTGCAGGCTGCGGCTCTGCTGGGAGGTGGTTCAGAACTGATAATGCAAACGCTGTTCTGCAGCTCGGTGCCAGCCCGTGGGTGACGGCCAGGCTGCCTCGCAGCTGTTGGTCCCCCGGGGACAACTTGTTATGGTAATGTTATAGCCATGTCCTAAACAGTGTGATCGCGCCGGAAAAAAACGACAGTCTCGCAAAATTACAGCAGTAAATTTCCAGACTCACCAGTCAGGGAATGGAGTTATAATGGCTTTTCCAGCAACACTATGTCACTCAAGGGGCACATGGAAGGGGGACATTGAATGCTTAACTAATAACCCGAGAGCATACATTCTGTTAGATGAGGCATTCTTTTAAATATTAATTTTTTTCTTTTAAAAAGGAATCATTGGGAGATGGAGTAGCATGTGTTAACCCTTCATGTTAAAAACAAATCTATGTCAGGCTTGGTAACCCACACCCGTAATCCCAGGGACTTGGGAGGCTAAGGCAGGAGGATGGCAAGTTTAAGGCCAGCCTCAGCAACTTAGAGCCTCAGCAATTTAGTGAGACTGTGCCTTAAAATAAAAAATAAAAGAGGGCTAGGGAGGTAACTCAGTGGTAAGACACCCCTGGTAAAACCTACTTGGTGACAAAACAATTAGCCAGAAATTCTGTTGAGATCTGAGAGAGAAGGATAATGGTCACTGGCTGCTTTTGAACGTTTATAGCTTCATGGCTTCAGTCATCTTCTGAACCTTCTGAGGGTTTTTAACCTCAAGTCCAGGTGACCTGGAAGCACCCCTGCTCCCTTGCCCAAGGACCCCCCAGCAGGCGTGGGCAGCCCCTGGGCTCTGCAGTGGCCACAGGAACCTGAATCTGTCTGCTCACTCGCAGCACTGTGGCCTTGGGTGGCCTCAAGACCTCTCTGTGCCTGTTTCCTGTTAGCTGGGAGGTTGTGATATTAAGCAAATTCAGCCCATGACAGGGCTCTGTAAACTCAAGTTGCTGTCATTATCATTGTGACTGTCATGAGACCCAAGGCCCAGAAAGAAGAAACATCTAAGACAACACAAAACAACGAGATTGGCAGCGTCCCTGCTGTCAGATCCAGACCCAGGAACAGAGCGGGGTCCGCCGGAAACATTGACCTGCCTTCGAAGCTGGACAGGCTCCCAGGCCCCCTGTCCTGGTGTCCACCCTGCCTGTCCTTCCCAGAGACTGCCAAGGACACCGCTGCCCATAGCTCAGATCTAAAGCAGGAAGAGCCCAGATGCTGGCCGAGAAGAGTGAAGCGCTTTGCAAGGAGAGGGGACCCCCCAAACGGGATCCTCCGCAGGTCAGAGTCCTGGGGAGCTGAGTCACAGCAGGGTGCCCAGAGGCAGAGGTCACCTGGGCCTTGGCTATTTCAGGCAGCTGCAGCTGGTCCATTCACGTCCTCAGCCAGGGACGCTGCGTGCCAGAGGTCAAGGAAACAGGCGATTCCACCGTGAGTTTTACATGGATTTTAGTTTGACAGCTGTTACCTTTGACCTTCAGGGGCATTATTTTTAATACCAGGCATGGATGAAGGAACTTGAAGTGTCAAAATTTTAAGCCTAGAAAGGAAAGTCATGCACAGTGGAAATGAGCCTCCGGGCTGGGCAGCAGGAGGAAGAGCGGCAGCCAGGCCTGTGGTGGCTGAGCGCCTGGACCAAGGCCTCTCCGGGAGGCCCCTCTGAGCCGCGCCTCTCCTTGGCCGCTGTCCAGCTCTGGCTGCCTGTCCTGGCTGCTGGCCCTTTTCCCTCTCCTGCCATCGTCCCTTCCTGCAGAACGTTCACACGTGCTCCTTTCATTCATTTTGTTGGTCCGGGAGGCATCTGATAAGAAGCTGCCCTCTAGTCCAGCTCTCCATTCATCCACCCGTCCCTGGGCACTGCCCGCCGGGCTCTGCTGCGCACTGTCCGGTGATGAACATCACCCCAGGCCTGTTCCTGGGCTCCTGCCGGACACTGGTTGGGTGATGGACGTCATTCTGGGCCCCGTCCTCGGCTGTGCACCTGGTAAAAATGCAGAAGGTCAGAGGGACCAAGAGGGCACACAGGAAGGCCTGGCATGGAGGGACCTGCTGGCCTCAGACCTGGTGGCCAGAGGGCCTCCTGAGGAGGAGGCACACAGCCGAGGTGGAACAGGAGAAGCCGTAGGTGTGTGGGGAGCAGCACGCCACTCACACTCCTAGGCCTGCTCCTCAGTGCCATCGACCTGGGGACAGGCTCTTACATCTCCGTCCCCGGGAGTCCTGGAGGGCCACACCTTGCCGGCTGCTCTCCTGTTCTCTGCTCCCTTGATGGCAGGACTGTGTGGAGGTCTCCTGTGCGTGTTTCCAGCTCCTCTCCACACCCATGTCACCCCGCAAAACCACCTTGTCACGGCCACTGTGGGCCCTGCTCCAGCGCCCTGTCTCTGGGCCACGTGCAGTGCTCCTAGTCCTCCGCACCCTCTCTGGCCATGTCTCTGGGCCAGGTGCAGTGCTCCTGGTCCTCCGCGCCCTCTCTGGCCATGTCTCTGGGCCACGTGCAGTGCTCCTAGTCCTCCGCGCCCTCTCTGGCCATGTCTCTGGGCCAGGTGCAGTGCTCCTAGTCCTCCGCGCTCTCTCTGGCCATGTCTCTGGGCCACGTGCAGTGCTCCTAGTCCTCCGCGCTCTCTCTGGCCATGTCTCTGGGCCACGTGCAGTGCTCCTAGTCCTCCGCGCCCTCTCTGGCCATGTCTCTGGGCCAGGTGCAGTGCTCCTAGTCCTCCGCGCTCTCTCTGGCCATGTCTCTGGGCCACGTGCAGTGCTCCTAGTCCTCCGCGCTCTCTCTGGCCATGTCTCTGGGCCAGGTGCAGTGCTCCTAGTCCTCCGCGCTCTCTCTGGCCATGTCTCTGGGCCACGTGCAGTGCTCCTAGTCCTCCGCACCCTCTCTGGCCATGTCTCTGGGCCAGGTGCAGTGCTCCTAGTCCTCCGCGCTCTCTCTGGCCATGTCTCTGGGCCACGTGCAGTGCTCCTAGTCCTCCGCACCCTCTCTGGCCATGTCTCTGGGCCAGGTGCAGTGCTCCTAGTCCTCCGCGCTCTCTCTGGCCATGTCTCTGGGCCACGTGCAGTGCTCCTAGTCCTCCGCACCCTCTCTGGCCATGTCTCTGGGCCAGGTGCAGTGCTCCTAGTCCTCCGCGCTCTCTCTGGCCATGTCTCTGGGCCACGTGCAGTGCTCCTAGTCCTCCGCACCCTCTCTGGCCATGTCTCTGGGCCAGGTGCAGTGCTCCTAGTCCTCCGCGCTCTCTCTGGCCATGTCTCTGGGCCACGTGCAGTGCTCCTAGTCCTCCGCGCCCTCTCTGGCCATGTCTCTGGGCCAGGTGCAGTGCTCCTAGTCCTCCGCGCTCTCTCTGGCCATGTCTCTGGGCCACGTGCAGTGCTCCTAGTCCTCCGCACCCTCTCTGGCCATGTCTCTGGGCCAGGTGCAGTGCTCCTAGTCCTCCGCGCTCTCTCTGGCCATGTCTCTGGGCCAGGTGCAGTGCTCCTGGTCCTCCGCGCCCTCTCTGGCCATGTCTCTGGGCCACGTGCAGTGCTCCTAGTCCTCCGCGCCCTCTCTGGCCATGTCTCTGGGCCAGGTGCAGTGCTCCTAGTCCTCCGCGCTCTCTCTGGCCATGTCTCTGGGCCAGGTGCAGTGCTCCTAGTCCTCCGCGCTCTCTCTGGCCATGTCTCTGGGCCACGTGCAGTGCTCCTGGTCCTCCGCGCTCTCTCTGGGCCTCCAGTACTGTGTCGCACTTGTTTTTCCTTCCATCTTGCTGGGCACCCTTCTCAGGCAGGGAGGGCTCCAGATCCTCTGCTTCCCCCGCCTGGACGTCAGTGTCCAGGCGCTGCACGGCCCGGGCTGTCCCTTCTCTCCAACTGCCCTGTCTTGTGATCCGTTCAGTCTGGTGGCTTAAACACCATCGATGAACCAGTGGCTCTCGGGCTCCCCCTAGCCTGCCCGTCTCGGGCGTCCAGACCAGGCTGACTGCGGAACCCGCCTCTCTCCTTCGTGTCCACAGCCAGGCTCCTGGTCCACCTCACGCAGGCCGGCTTCGCTCTGGGTGCTCATCCCAGCTGACGACGCCCCGTCCTCAGGTCGACCTCCGGGCGCCGCCCCAGGCGCTCTCCGCCCGGCGCGGACAGGACCACCCTGGCCGGGCTCCTTCGTCGACTCTGGCTGCTGCAGTAGCTCCTCCCCTGCCTGGCCTCAGGCCGGACGCTCCCACAGCAGAGTGGGGCCTGAATGACACCAAGGTGCTCGCAGTGCCCACGAGGGCCCTGGTCCAGCCATCGTGCACCCTCTGACCTCGCCTCCTGTCCTCTCTGGGCTGCCCACACCCAGGCTGGCTTCCTGCTGCCCCTCACAAGCCCTCGACAGTGCAGGGCCTCTGACCGAGTGTCCCTCCCAGCACCGGCCTGACCACCTGGCCTCCCTGTTGCTGGCTCGGGTCTTCTTGCTGTGGCACCTCTGTCTTTACAGGCTGTATATTTAATGTCTCTTGCTCACACCTGCTTTGCAGCACCAGAGCCGAGGGGGACACCCCTTCTGCTTTGTTCTTGGACAGTCCCAGCTGCTGGAGCCGTGCAGACACTGTGGGCCAGTGAGCACCCCCCTTTGAAGGCTGCCCCTTCCAGTGTTGGCCGTGCCTGTCTAGGTGGAATATCGCACTCACCTGCGTTCTTCCGGTCAGTTCTTGTACAGAATCCATGTGGCCACCACCACGGGGACCTTCTTCCTCGCTCTGATCTGGGTCCTTTCTGATTTCCCGGCCATGTGACTTCCCGGGAGTGCTGTGTGCCTAGCTTGGTCCCTTTGAGCTACGATGACTCTACAGCACATCACGACCCCTGGAATCAGCCTCGTACCCCAGGGTTCAAGTGTGGATGCAGGTGAAGCCCAGGGAAGGGAGTTTGGGGCCAGGCTGAGGAACAATGTCCTGGGGAGGACAATCTGGGGAACACACTCTGGAGAGACTTTGTTCTCCTCCCCAAGCAGAAGGGTTTTTTTCAGGGAATTTTTGTGTTACTTGCTAGACTTTTAGATATTTTTAAGTACGCATCAGAATGTTATGAGCACACTGAAGAACAGGTTGCAGTCCCAAACGGGCTAGGAAATGCCAACTAGGAAACCAAAGACCCAGGTTTCCCTTTTCATTAAATATATGTTAGTTCCCCAGGAAGTGGCTTTCCACGTCGGCGTGTGCATCAGACGCTGGACGCTTGCTGCCACACCTGCTGCCCCACCCTGCTGCCCTCATCCCAGGACGTCCCTCCCCCTCCCCGGCGCGGCCCTGCTTCCCCTCCTTCCTTCTGTGGGAGACCCAGCCGGGCTTCTCGGCCACTCGACTGAGTTCTCTGCCGGCACTGTTTTTTCTTTCTTTGCATCTCTGCAGCCTCTCACTCCCTCTCCCCACTTATTTGGAGATGTGTATCTCCACATATGCAAAGGCTCCTTCCACACAGCCACCGGGGTGCGTGTGTGTGTGTTTAAGCCCCTACCAGATGATTCCTGCACTTAGTTGCGTGTCTGTAGAAGTTTCCTCCTTAGTTGTGTCTCTCCAGTTTTCTTTGGCTTTTGAAACACCAAGCATCAGCATCAGATTTTGGCTACTTTTTACTCATTTATTCACTTATTTAAAAATATTCCAGGGATTGGAAGATAATATTTTCAAAAGACCAATCTGATGAAGAACTACTATCCACAATATACAAAGAGCATTTTAAACTCAACAGTAAGAAAATGAACAGCCCCCAAATGGGTTTAAGGTGGGAATAAGAACTTCACAGTGAAGATGCGCAGATGGCAAACTCATGGAAGGTGCTCCGTGTCACCTGTCACTAGGGAGTGGCAAATGGGAGCCGCGGGGAGGTGCCCCACACAACTGCAGGTGGGGAGAAGCTGACCAGCAGGCAGCAGGTGGCTCTGGGTCAGTGCTGGTGGGAACTTGAGCCGGCACAGCCACCGTGGAAGGTAGTTGCGCTGCTCCTGAAGGAACTTGTCCTTAGCACACGTGCAACCACGTGCCCTTGGAGTTCAACTGAGAGCGCACGTCCACTCAGCCCAGGGCGAGTGTTCACAGCAGCCTGGCCATAACTGCCCAGGCAGGGCAGAGAAAGGTGGAGCCCCCGAGGCAGCAGAGCGGAGGCAGAGACGGACACACGCACACTGTGAGGCCGAGAGACCTGGAGCCGCCTCCTGCGCACTGCCGGCTGAACCAGCCAGGCTTCAGGGGCTGCCTGCTCCACAGTTCCAGCAGAAGGGCATTCTGGAAAAGGCGGACCCTGGAGAAGATGGAACTGTGGCTGCGGCGGGTGGGGCGGGTGGGAAGCACACCCAGAGCACCTGAGGCTGCGGGCTCTCTGTCCTCCTCCACTCATCAGGACCTGCAGAGCGCATGGTACCGAGCGTGAACCTGGTGGTACCCGACTCGGGAACAGCGTGCGCCGTAGGGTCATTAGTCCAGGCAAGTGTCCACTCAGGAGCAAGTGTGGCTGGGCAGTTTCATGTGCCTGAGCGGGAGGGAAGCAGTACTGTCCCCTCAATTGTGCAGTGAAGTTAAACACTCTCTGAAAACATTTCGTTTAAAATGTCCACGACTGTCTGCATGCCACGCACAGCCAACTGTCCCTGCCTGAAAAAGATGGGTTTGGGGCAGCAGCCCGCATGCACACGGGCAAACCTCGCCAGGTGAGGCGCGCTCTCTGACTCCTGTGACTGGCTGCTGACCCCAGTCCTCTCCTGGGACCCTCTGCTGCCTCCTCCCACCTCCAGCCTCTGCCTCCCGTCCCCGCCCTGAATCATGTCCTCCTACTGAAATCGGCCTCTGTGGTCATGGCCCTGCCTGTCCACCCTTTGCCCCTGCTCTTTCTCTCGAGGTCAGCCCACCATCTCTGGCACTGGACCCATGGATTCCTGCCCATCCTGCAGCCCCTCCTGTCCTCCGTCCCTCACAGCCACCCAGTCCCATGAGCCAGCGCTGCTGCCTCTGTGTACCAAGGTCCCAACCCTCCCCTCCCTGTCCCTTGTGACACTCCAGCCTGGATGAGCCCCTCTCCACCGTCCACCTCCTGTGGGGCCTCCCAGCAAGGCCACGGCCCATCGGCCCCCTCCCCTGCGGGAGGTCCCGAGACCCCCTCGGCTCTCCAGCCAGAGCTCTTCTGACTCCTGGAACTGGGCATGGAAGTCTGGCGGCTGAGGTGCTGTCTGAGAATGAGGTCCCACCTCACCCGGTCAGTGACTGCCCTCCGGCTCCGCGGTGGGGGGCGGGCGGGCCAAGCCCTGAGACATCGGGGCTGGACGAGACCTCTGCCCAGCTCTTCCCAGCCAGCACAGCACAGTGGTCAAGGAGCCCGGCGGGTTTATGTTTCCTTTATTCCAGTAACAGGTCCCTGGGGTCAAACACAGGATTTTGTTTAAACGGTACAGAAGTGAGGAGAGGAGGAAGAAGCCTCAAGACCTCCGCTGGATCGGAGGCTTGCTTGAGCTGGCTCCCCTGCCGCCGCGGTCCTTCCAGATGCACGCGGGCATGCCGCTCCGTCACCTCTGTTGTTCACATGTCTCCACAGCACCGAGGACGTCAAGGAGAACGTGCTGGCGATTTTGCTCAGCACCCTGGTTTCCCTGCTGGGATTTCTGACGCTGAGCCGAGGCTTCTGCAGGGACCTGTGGGTGCTCCTCTTCTGCCTGGTCATGGCCAGCTGCCAGTACTCCCTGCTCAAGGCAAGGAGCCCCTCCTCGCTGGCGCGCGTGCTCTCCCTGGCACGGCCTTGGAACCGTGAGGTGACGCTGGCATTTGATCTGTGTTTCAGAGCGTGCAGCCTGACCCCGCCTCACCCATCCACGTAAGTCTCCCAATGCGGGCAAGTAGCTTGTCTCGTCTGCTTGCGTTGAAGACAGACAAGTCTCCCACGTCTACTAGAAGGGCAATCAGTGCACCTAAGCTGCATCTCGAGTGTTTGAATAGAAATAGCGGCAGCAACACGCATGCATGCTGGCTGCGGCCCGGCCCGCTCTGAGCGCATGGTGTGCTGGTGGAGGGACTTCCGGGCAGGGGCAGAGCCTTGCAGAGACTCCTTTCTGTCCCCCGGAGCCCTTGTCAGCCTAATGGGAGGTCACAGATTCCTGTCACCCTGCCTGCCCTCCTTGCCCACTCTGCTGCTCGATGCTGAACAAGGTGCTGGTCTGCTCCATGCCTCAGTTTCCCACGTTGTGTGAATAAGGCCGATTACAAACGTCTGTGGGGACTAAATCGTGCATGGCGCGAGCTTGGCACAGGGCCTGACACGTAGCAATCGCCCTGGAAATGTCAGCTTCACGTCAGTCACGCCAGCTGTGGGGGCCTGGATCGTGGTTCTTACTTTTTAGAAGGTGTCGTATAGGTTTCTGGGTATGGTGCACCTCGTGGAATGGTTAGTCAGGCCCGCAGGCTCTTCAGCGGCTCACCTACTTGTGTTTTCGGTGAGAATTTTAAAGTCTCTCTCCTAGCCACTCTCTCGTGCACAGCACATTTCACTAACTGCCATCACCAGGCTGTTCAGGAGGTCTCTGTCGGTGTGCATCGTGTCCCCTGTCACCACCACCTCCCTGCCCCTCCCCGTGACCTCGTCCGGCACTCTGCGTCTGATCTGCCCCATGGCCACGTCTCTTAGGGCAGAGCTCGCAGGGCCCCCACGCTGCGCTTCCTCCCCCGGTGAGGCTGACGTGACGCTGCACATCAGCGGTTCCTCATCAGGCCCGTGGTTGCGTCCGTGGCTCGGCTGTGGGGTGCAGGTGTCTCCTGGATGGGCCATGTCCACTGCCACTGACTGATAACTGGAATGCACCTGCCAGGTCACGTGGTAGGCCGTCTGCAGCGCTCTGAGCGTCTCCGCTGTTCTCCCCGCTGGCCCACCACCCCACTGCCCTAGCACACAAGGGCGGCTCCTCCTCCACATCCCCACCAAATTACCATTTGCCTTTGTGACAAATGCCACTCTCACAGGTGTGAGCTGATATTTTACTGAGGTCCTAATTCCCATGTCCCTGGTCTGCATGAAGCAGACCTTTTTTTTTCGGTACCGGGGATTGAACCCAGGGGTGTGAGGCCACTGAGCCACTTCCCCAGCCCTTTTTATGTTTTGTTTAGAGACAGGGTCTCACTGAGTTGCTTAGGACCTCACTAAGTTGCTGAGGCTGGCTTTGAACTCAGCGTCCTCTTGCCTCAGCCTCCCAAGCTGCTGGGATGACAGCTCTCCTCCATGCCAGGCTGAAGCTGATCTTCTCACCTTTCATCCCCAGCACTCTGGCGGTTTGTAAGAAGCTCTAGGCTTGCCTGCACTGCACGGTCGAGGCCCTGCGTTCCCCGGATGAGCTCCGCAGCATGGGCACGTTGCTCAGTCCCGCTGTCCCGGCCCACGCCTTTGCACTAGCTGCTGCCCTCGTCACGGCAGACTCCTGTGGACCCCTGGGACCCCTTCCAGGGGAAGAGAGCCCCGTCTTCCCTCTACTATGCTTAAGAAAGTTCATGCCCAGGATTAAGGACTGACGTTAAGTCTACAGTAGCTCCTGTTTGGCTCATGGTGATTAAGTGAAGCTTGTAACTGGGTGATCACATGGCGTGTAAGCCTGTCTTGTTAAACCCTCTCTTCCCCATAATTGGTTCACACATAATGCATCTCCCTTTGTCCTAGAGTCTCAACGTCAAGATAAGTAGAGCAGCATAATTAGGGTATTAAGATGTATTGTGATCATCGTCAGAAGCCAGGGCAGGTGGCGTGGGGAGACGGCAGCTCTGAGGGTTCTCGCCGAGCCCACCCATGGCACGTCCGGCTCTTTCCCTTTCCGTGCCTGCACCTCAAGGCCGCTGGCTTTCTGGGCGGCCTGTTAAACATTCCTTCCCAGGTGAACTCTCAGAGTGAGGCAGAGCGTGCTGGGGCTGGGATGGCAAGGGCACCCCACTCCCACAGTGCCCTTCTGGAGACCCCGTGTGCTGTGCCGAGTTGGAGTCCCACTGTCCAGTGACCGGAGGAACAGGACGAGCTGCCATTCTGTCGTCTGCGCCGGCAGGTCCTAGGGAGCCGGGAAGGAATGGCTGTTCTTCTCTCTTAGTAAGGCACAATCAGACGTGCCCGCGTCTGCAGCAGCAATGAATCCACTTCAGATTTCTAAGAAGAGTAGCCCCGGTTTGAGTTGGCGTTTGTCCAGCAGTTGTAATGGGGACAGGAAATAGGGAGCTGTGAACTATTTCATCCTGCAGTCTGCCTGGGCCGTGCAGGTGTTTAGAAGGCAGATTCATCTGCAATTTATAGATAAGGAAACTGGAGACAGGAGACGTCCAGAGAGAACCTGCTGCCGGCTCCAGCCTTGCCTGATCCCACTCCCAGGCTGTGTCAAAGGCCCGGAGTGCTTTTCAAACCACTAGGCCGAGTGTGTCTGTGGGAGACGTTTGTTAATAAACTCAGCCAATTCTTGCTGTTAAAGTGATTGACATGTCTTCATCCAAGAGTGCCGGTGGCAATTCCTGAGCAAGGTATTAAAGCGGAAGACAGCCGCAGTCCCTGCCTCAGTTTACCTTGTCAGAATGGGGGCGACAAGGTGTGCGTCTCGGTGACCTGAGAACTGCTCACATGAATACATCAGAAGCAGGTAGAGCAGTGAGGGCCTGAGTTGTGGGAAAGAGAACCAGGTCACGGTGGCTGCCCGGGAGTTTCTGCGGCAGGACCTGAGACTGGCTGAGCCGGGAACACGCTGGGCTCCATGGTCGGAGGCAGCTCTCCCCTGCCCGGGGAGTGAGCCTGGGCTGGCGTGAGCCGGAGCTGGGGTGCCCCTCGGTCCCCTCTGAGGCTGGCTGCACCCAGCCCCCGGGCCCTCTAGGATCCTCTCAGCCTCTCTTCCTGGGGATAAACCCCCTTCTTGTTTCTTCACATCGGAAGCTTCTGACCTCCCCCGCTCCTCCCGAGAGGACCCTTGCACTGGGTTGTCCTTGGCTACCCAGGCGGGTTCCTCGCCTGCTGCCCTGCCGCCTCTGTGGCATCGAGCTGGCCTGGGTGGGCTCGGGGCAGCCCCGCAAGGCGATCCAGGCAGTGTTCTAAGGGTAAAAGCAGATGTGGGATAACGGAGGGAAATGGATTCTAACAGACTGTGATCAGACTTCACGTGGTAGAATGAGGGGAATTTCTTATTAAAAAATCTTTTTAAAAATCAATCCTGAGGGTCTTGATGATGGAGCCATATGTGGACTTGGGAGCCGTGGAGCGGGGACTTTTCATCAGTGAGCGTTCTTGGGCATCAAGGCGGAGGACGCCTGTGCTGGTCTGGCCCAGGCCTTAGGCTGCAGACGGGGTGCCTCTGGAGCAGGAGGGCGTGCTCCCTAGAGGGCACAGGCGTGTCCCACATAACCAGTGGGAAGAGCTGTTCCCATGGCTGATGAAGCTTGACTGGGAAGATGGACGATGACATCCTGAACTGTTCAGGGCCGAAGACTTTCAGTTCCTCCCTTTGAATAAGAGGAAGATTCAGCCTCGCCCGTTTGGGGAATCGTGTTCGTACACGGTGTAGCTGTTTGCTCCAGATAATTCACTCTGCTCTTCTCTATGCCGAGTGATTTAGTCTTGGCTTAGACTTTGGTTTTCTTTTTTTTCCTGCAAAGAAAGTATTTCCATAGTCATTAATCTGTGGCCTCATTGGACTCAAAAGAAAATTCCCCCAAAGTGCTAGTACTTTCCCAAGACTGAGCCAGTTGCAGGACCAAACACAGCCAGCCCCCGGGGAAATCCCTTGTCTTCCTTCAGTAAGACGGTCTTGGGGTAGGACCACTTCTATTTTAGAACCGTGGAAAGTTAGACTGCACCTCTAAATACGAGGTGTTGGAGGCAGAGGCTGCAGACTCGTGCCTAGTCTCCACTCTTCCCCTGGGGCAGTCCCTAGCTTATAAGAGACGCTCTTCCCCTGATTATGTCTGTTGGCTTTTTGGATCTCATAAATGGTACATTGATTCGTGAGGTGGAAATTATTTGCTGGCTCTTATCCTGGAAAGTGGATACTACATCTTTCCCTTAATTTTTCTAACAATTTGAGGAGAAGAACAAAGAATGTTTCTATGTCTCCTCACAATTATGTTTTGGAACTGAGATGAGGTCTGCTAAGTGGTTCCCCTCGGAGGAAAGTGCTGTATAAATTATGTAGTCAAAATGGCAAATTTCCTTTAAAAATCGGAATATTCTGCTACACTCCCCTAGGATGCCTGGTACAACCTCTGCAGGTCTGCCTTTGCACCTGAATTGTCTTGCTTTCCAAGACTCTAGGAAATTGAAGCCTGCAACTTATTCTCTTTCTTATTAATATTGGAATTCAAGTTAGACTATGTAGAGCAAGTTCAGGTTTAAAAGAGTTTTGCACTTGAAATGAACAAAACGAATGGAACTCTCGCTATTGGAGAAAGCCTCAAATCCAATCTAGGATTTCCCCAGCACTGGTAATTAAACTTCGGGGTAGATCTTTTTGGAATTGGGAGGCACAGCGTTCTTTTTGATAGTCTCATTCTGATTTGGTAGAGGAAGCCCCAGCCTTTGCTTTTTCTTTTCCCAGTTTTCCGTGTGCATGGATCATGGTGGGGAGGATGTGCCCTGTGGTATATGTTGTATCGTGGTTTCGAGTATCAACTGTGAGATTTTTGTCATTTAATCAAAATAAAAGACACAGCTCAGGAACTGTGTTTGTTTTCTAGGGACACAACCAGATCATAACCTACAGCAGGCCGATCTATTTCTGTGTGCTGTGCGGCCTTATCTTGCTTCTCGATGCAGGGGCCAAGGCTAGGCGCCCTCCCAGCCACACTGTGTACGGCCTGCAGCTCTTCTCCGCAGACTTCCTGCAGTCCGCCAGGGACCACCTAATAGGTGAGTGGCCTGGGCCCCAGGGAGGGCGGCTGGGCTCAGCCTCGCCTTACCTCCGGCTCCCTTCCTGGAGCACCTCCCCGCTGAGCATAGCGTGAAGCTACCTACATTCCCTGTTGGCTTGCACATCCGCAGTCTCGGGAGGCGGGCCCCCGTGCGTCCTGTGGGGGAGCTTTCTGGGATTATTTGATATCTTTGGCCAGGAAGTTGCAGCCCCACGATAGCTGAGCCTGGGTGCTCTGCTGCCCTGGCTTCCACTCTGCTCCTTGCTTGCGTTGAAGGCTAGGCAGTCTCTGCTGTAAAGTGCTGCCCCTTAGTGCGCCACCCGCTTCCTGAACAGCCCAACTCTGGAGTCACACTGTCACCAAGTGAGTGACCTGGGCCAACATTCTCTATATTGCTGGACAGAAAGTAGTACCCTCCTCAGCGGTCACTGTGTTTTAAGTGAGGCCACGTTCTTAAACCTTGGGATCGGCGCTCGGCACCGAGCAGCGACTGCTGCTGTGGTTCGGCCGGAAGAACCTGGTGGTGCTGAGCGCGGCCCCAGGCCTCCGCTGCACGGGTGCTGGGAGTCCCTGCCCTTGGCGGCAAGGGTCCTCTTACCTGGCGGCTGGCGGTGAGCACGCCGGCCAGCTGAACCGAGGGGGCAGCTCCAAGGACAGCAGCCTAGAGTTCTCACTCCTGAGGAGGCCGCCAAGCCCGGGTGGGCGGCGACCCTTCCCGGGCACTGGAGCTCGCGGGTTCCCGATGGGCCGCCAGCTCCCCGTGGGCAGGCCAGCCTCCGCTCCTTCCCAGCTGCCACCCCTCCTGCTGTACTGGGAGTGACCCCTCAGCCTCCCAGGCCTCTCCCCGTCATGGGAGCTGAGCAGCTCTTCAATGAAGCTCGTGTCAGAGAACTTCTGCGCAAGGTCAGGAGGCAGAGCCTGAGGGAACGGGGGCCGAGCCCCCGGGCCCAGGGGCACCGCCTGCCAGAGCATTTGCTTCTAGCCCGATGGATCTTGCCTTTCGTTTTGTGTTGTTTGAAGTCCCCCCATGCACGTGTGCGCGCACGCACACCCAGGAAAGGCTCCCCGTCTTCCTAGCCTTCTCGCCGGGCTCGCCCTCTTCTCCCGAGGTGGGCTGCGACGGGCTGGTCAGGCTTGAGCAGACAGCGATCCCGTCCTGACTGCACGGACTTTGGAGCCCTGTCCTTTCCTGACTTAGTCTTCTTTGTGTGCTTTCTGTTGTTTGCAGACAGCAGCACGGGCCTCTGTAGCTCAAGGACACTCAAGGACCTGGGGATTAGAGGGAGGGAGGGAGGCCGCGAGGAGTTGGGAGATGTCTCTGCCCAAATGTGACCTTTCCCTCGCTGCACCCACAGCGAGGTGACCCTGGGGGCCGTGGTCTCCCTGACCTCAGGCATGGCCAGTGCTGACAGAGCTCCAGCTCTCTCGGTGGCCCAGATTTGTGGCCCCTCCGCAGGCTCCTCTGGCTCCCGAGTTCTCTGCCGTCTGCAGGGCCCTTCGCCATGCTGGGAGGGTGGCTCGTCCCTCAGCTGCTCCCATCCTCCTTCCTCCAGCAACCCGCCCCTGTCAGCGTCGCCCCTTTGTGGTAACTGGCTTGCACTGGTCACGTGTCCGCGTCTGTCCCCCGCCAGCTGGTCTTTTCGGCATCGGTGAGGTGGAGACCCCTCGGGCCTTCACACCATGATGGCTCGGCACCCAGCATGGTGTCACGTTCACGGGGACCAGTGAACCCTGTGGGAGGGGACCGACAGGCACGGAGGTGTGCTGAAGACTGAGGAATTACCTGGCACTTCCTGTCCACACCTGGAGGGGGGCTGCCGTCCGCTCGGCCCCAGAGCCGGCGCCCTGAGCAAGCGCATGGCCGAGGACCTGAGGAAAGACTCGGGAGGTCAGGCTGCACACTCTGCAGCGGCCAGTCGCTCCTCAGCACGGGCTCCCGCCGTCCTGCTGCAGCAATGCAGAGCTGCCCATGGCGGATTTTCACGGGACCTTTCACAGGGCCTAGCAGGAGATGGGCGCTCGGTACAGCCTAGGGTCCTCGGGCAGCAGCGCCCGGCTGTGCAGCGGGCTAGTTGTGTGCGTTCTCGGTTTATCTCCTGGTGTCAATTCCCCGGAGAGTCAGGGGGCAGGGGACATGGCCTTCTCAGTGTTTTCAGTGGAATTCCCTTTTTCTCGTATTTTTTGTCTGCTTGTCACCGGTGACAGGTAAAATGATGATAGGTAATCCGGCAAGATGCCTAAGCGACCCCAGTGGTCGAGATAAACAGAATAATAGAACCTTCCAGTCCCCGTGCTGGAACACGCTAATCATGCTCATTGGTTCGGAGCAGAGGAGCCGGTGAGGCTGAGAAAGATGAGAGGGCAGGGGCAGAGGGTGGCACGCCTCCCTGACTGTGGGGGACAAGGGCAATTCAAGGTCATTTCTACTTGTGGAAACTTTACTCTCAGCTGTCAGGGGATTTAAAGAGCACATAGCTGCCGCCATTATCACACGCAGGGACCAGAGAGGGGAGGGGGAGGAATCCGGAGAAACCCAACGTGGGGAGGGGGGAGGGCGCTACTTTCCCGAGGCTGCTGCGAGGAAGCGCCAGGGACCTGTGGCTCAGGGCAGTTCTGGAACCTGGAAGCCCAAGGTCAAGGGGCGGTTTCCCCTGAGGCCCCTCTCTGGGGAGGAGATGGTGTCTTCTCCCGTCCTCACGTCTCCGCTCTGTGTCTGTCCAGCTGAGTTCAAGTCCACCCTCCTTGTTAGGAGCCCAGTCATGCTGGGCACGGGCCCAGGTGGGCTTGACCCACCATCCTCACTTAAGCATCTGCAGAGGCCCCATTTCCAGTTGTCCGGTCGCAGGACCCGGGGTTGGGGTGGCCACACAAGTGGAGTGGGCACGTTCAAAGCTTGACAAGGAGCCCTGGAGACCAAGGTCAGCAGAGAAGCCAGAACCCGGACGCGTGACCCAGCCCAGGAAGGTGCCCTGTGCCTCCCACACCATGTCAGCTGCAGTGGGTTCACTGGGTGGCGCCCGGGATGTGAGGTGTCCCCTAGGCTGGCCTTACTGGTGACAGTCCGGCACCCTCTACTCTCCTGGGTCTGCTCAGCACCTGCAGCCTCAGAACTTTCTGTGCTGCCTCCCCACGTAGAAGGGTTTCCCGCCAGCCGGTGGCAGGAACAAGGCCACCAGGATAGGTACCACGCTGGTCATGTGGAATGCGCGGGAGGACCTCAACGCAAGGAGAGAATGCCGGAGGGTGCAGGAGGGCAGCGAGGGAGAGCGAGGACACAGTCGCGCCCAGGACTCTGTCCCCACGAGCTCTTCTCCTGTGCTGTGTCTGCGTCCAGTCCGCAACGTCGGCCTGCCGTGTCCTGTGTTGTAAGGGGAGTGCTCCCTCCCGTTTCCGGGAACGAGGTGGAAGGCCTTCTCGGCACTCGTTTCCTGTGCCCGGTTGGAGACCGGGGCCTGGGGCTGCCGTTTCCGTTACTTTCCACTGGGCAACTGCAGCCGCAGCCTGTGCGCGAGCCTGGCTTTGCCATCATCCCACGGAGGAGAAGCCGAGGCTCGGTTCTCAGCATCCTGTTGCAAAAGGCGCTGCTGGGGCAGGGCCAGGCCCGGGACCCGGGGGGTCACCCTTCACCTTCAGCTGTGGAGAGGCCGCGGGTCACAGGTAGGGGTTGTGTTCTCCGTGGCAGCTGCGAGAACTGACCTGGGCAGATGGCAGGTGGACTGCAGCTCGTGCAGGACAGACCTGTAGGATGGCAGGGGATAGAGGTGCCCTTCAGTAGGGTGGGCAAGCAAGAAGGGCCTGGCACGGGCACTCAGGCCAGAGGAGGCCTTCGCTGGTAGCCAGGGCCACTCCTGGGGTGGCTCTTCTCCCGGCGCCCTCGGCCCTCGGGACAGTAAGCCCTGCCCACCACAACGCAGCCTCTACGCAGCGTGCGGGAAGGGCTTCCCGAGCACAGAGCCGGGCCTGCCTTGCTGCCAAGAAGGTCTGCAGGCCGCTCAGCAGTGCAGGTGGACGGCCACTTCACACAGGGGCTCCGTGGCGGCACTACCACGGAGCGCGTTTCCCTCCGCCACAGCGATCCCCAGTGTTCTTGTTCACCAGAAGCAATACGCTCAGGCTGCGGTGATTTTGTTTATGAATTTTGCTTGGAAAGAAATGGAACTGAACTGGAAGCCCCCGCATTATGGTAATTACTAGGGATAATAAGGAGTACAGAAGTGAGAAATTTCTAGACCCGTTCAGGGGCGTGCTAACAGAATCTTTGCAGGAAAGTTACACACAACCACCAAGACTTTTATTTCTTTCACTTCTGGAGGGAAGGACAAAGTCATCTCAGCAGTTCCTAATGCCGTTTCCCCAAGGCCACACTGGTGGAACCAGTATCCCGGCAGGGGACACGCGGACTCCTCCGCGGGCCGTTCTGGAGGGTGTCTGTGCTGGCCTCCCTGGCTCCTGCCGCCCTGCCCGTGACCCCTTGGTCATCCCGGGCTGCACCTGCTCGGCACCTCCAGCCGCGGCCTCTCACCTGCTTTCCCCAGGCCGTGCTGGCTTGTGCTCGTCACTGGTTCTGCCCCAGTCCACTGGCATCTGTCCCATGGACTGCTCCTCCCTGCCCAGGTCCAGCTGAGCGCCTTGCTGGCTTCACTCCCACCCGGCCCCGGACGTCTCTGGGTCCCTGCTCCACTCCAGGGTGGCTTGCGCCCCCTCGGCCCTCTGCAAGGGGAGTGGCGCTCTCCCCTCTGCCCGCGCTGGAAGGGGGGCATGGCCCAGCTCCAGATCCTCCTTCAGGGGCCTTAGCCTGGACCTGAAGAAAAGGGCTGCTCGGCTGGCCGAGGTTGTGTGGCTGAAGACGTGGACGCTGGAGGATCCGCCTTCTGTAGCCAAGCACCTGCTCGTCTGGGGACCGTCCTTCCCATGTCTCTGAACTCACTCGTGGAGACTGCAAGGACACTGAGCCTGTAGAGGGATGTCGGCAGACCAGGGTGTGCTTCCTTTGGCTTCCACGGGGAGTGGGCTGCTGTGGGGGCGGCTGGCCTGCCTCCCCACACTGCGGCACCTGCCTAAGGCGGTGGCTCACCGAGCGCACCCCCGTGCCTTGGTTCACATAGGCATTGTCCCCCACGACTGGTCGGCCTCACTGCTTTGGGGCTGGAGCAGAACTGCCCAGCTCATGGCCTGAAAAGAAGGAGGAGAAGACCACTGTTCCCTCAGGGTCAGCCGCAGTGACCCAGAGCCTGCCACTGGGCCACCTCCTAAAGTTCCACCACCTCCTGATAGTCCACACTGAGCACCAGGCCTCCAGCACGGGGCCCCTGTGGGTGTGCCAGACCCAAACCGTGGGAGGTGCACCAGGGTCTTGCAGCACAGTTAAAGGCTTGCCGCAGAAGCCATAAGACAAGATCACCATGAACCAAGAGGCCCCACGCAAGCAGAGGCCCTGTTGTCAAAGCCGCGTGCATTACTCCAGTTCTCCCAGCCCACAGCCCTGGGTGCTCACTGGACAGGTCCAGCCCATACTGGCCTGAGCTTGCTGTTCTTCAGAAACGGCGGAAACCCTGCCTCCTCCCCACTCCTGTTCCCTGTGGCTTCGGTACTGGAAGTGCACAGCTTAGTGTCCACACGAGTCCTCCAAGTTCTACGGAGGCTCTCGTGCCGGACCTCCCTGTCCTCTCCAGTGGCCCGCGTCAGGGAGGGCAGGTCCACTGAGCCCACCTTGGGTTTTGTGCTGCAGGGAGCCCCGCTCACGGAGCGTGGCACCGAGTGGCTGCAGAAGCGGCCCTACCTCTGCCCTCCCCCCGCGAGCAGGTCGTGCCTGAGACCTACCCCACCTATGGCGTGGGCTGACTGCCGTCTCACGTAGGCATGGTGGGGGGATGGCAGGCGCAGGCATGGTCTTCCTCACTGAGCTGCCCAGTGGACCTGCCACCCAGAGCCTGTGCCAGCAGCACCAGGGTGTTCCTGGGGTGGCCGGTCTCAGCCGCAGGGTCCCACACAGGGACCCTGGCTTCATAGGGGAGCAATCCCCATGGCCACCGCCTCTCGTTTCTGCAGGTCCAGACAGCGCTCCCCGCCCTGCGTCCACCTCTGTTCTCCCAAGCTGAGGCCTGCTCTCGGCCTTCCCGTCGTGGGGCCCGGCAAGCCTGGGGGCTTGCCTTTCCTCGGGGCCGTCCGGTCACTTCCAGGGCACCGTCCATCAGCCTCTGGAGGCTGTGTGAGAATCCAGAATCGCCTCTGCATTGCCGGGCGGAGGGGCTGGCCGGGGAGGGCGGCCGGCGACCGTGGCTGTGCTGGGCTCATGGCCTCCCGTGTGTTTGTTCCAGTGTTTTTGTACTGCTTCCCTGCCATCTCCCTCCTCGGGCTCTTCCCGCAGATCGACACCTTCTGCACTTTTCTCCTGGAACAAATCGACATGCTGTTCTTCGGGGGTTCTGGTAGGTCCCTTTCTGCTCCTCCAGGAGGGTCTAAAGGTCACACAGGGCACGGTGTGGGTGGAGGACAGAGCCAGGCCGAAGGTGCGCTTTGTCCCGAGCTCCAGGTTCCCTGTCAGCACCCCTCAGACACCTTGGGCCCATTGGAAGTGACCGTGCAGCTTGGTTGAGAAAGGACAAGAGGAGAAGCAGGGAGGCCGGGACACCCGCGGGTGGATCAGCCTGGGCCTCGAGCCTTCCTCAGAAGAGGTCCATGTGCGTGTGTGAGCGCATGCCTGCGAGAGCTGGAGCGTGAGTGAGCCCGTGGGTGGGATGTCACGCGTGTGCCATGTGCCTCGAGACAGCCACCTGTGTCCCTCACCTGGTCTCGGCCTCAGACTCGGGGAGGAGCCCGACACTTCCCTCCTGAGCTCCTGAGCCTCCACCTGGTCAAGGGGGCATCATGGGCTGACCACAGGCCACAGGCAGGATGAGGTGAACCCTGACAGGGACGGCTTGAAGCTCACACGCCTCCCACCGCACATGCCCGGAGCCTGCTTGTCCACCCCCAGGCCCCGCTGTCTTCTGCAGGAATCGCCTCATGGTCCTGCCTGCCCCGTAAGCCCCAGGAGCAGCGCACAGGCTCCCTGGCGCTGCCCTCGGGTGCTCAGTTCGGGTCGAGGCCTCCTGTGCTGGTGGCTGCCCCTGCGTTCCCAGGGGCCTGGGTCCCTCCTGCCCCTGGGCCCGTGGCTTGTGTCTGAGGGCTGCACCCAGCTTCCTGCACCCCAGCTGCCAGCTGCTGGCCTGGCCTCTGGCAGCGACCGTTGGTGCTTGTGTTCCAGCCGTTTCTGGGATAGCGTCAGCCATTTACAGCGTGGGCCGAAGCGTCTCTGTGGCCGCCCTGCTGTACGTCTTCTGCTTCAGTGCTGTGAAGGTGCGTATGTGTCCCCGGGACCTGGGGCCTTGTCCCTCTCCCTCCACTCAACCATGTATTTTAAGTCAACAAAACTTTTCTCCAATTACAAAAGAAACGGGGTGTGAGATCTGAGGGGTGCCAGGCCAGCGGGGCGAGGCCTCTGAGGTGTCAGGAGGCAGCTAGCGATCCTGTCGGGCAGGCCGGCCTGCAGACGTCTCTGCCAGTCAGCCAGTGACGGGGCATTGTGACCTGTGGTCAGCACAGCCCAGGGGCTGACCTCCACTTCCTTCTGAAATGCCACTCCCCTCACAGGAGGTGGAGGGACAGCTGTGTGAAGCTAGGTGGACACCAGAGCAGGACAGCCTGGGCGGGCAGCCAGGCAAGCCCCAGGTGATGGAAAACAAGATAAACACTAACCAGAAGAACAGGTTGTGTCATTGCCGAAATGCAGCTGTTGTCCATGTGTGGCACGGCCGTGGGTTAGGTCCACATGCACGCATGACCTGGCAGTGGATCGTGTCCGTGTGTGTGGCCTGGCCGTGGATCGTGTCCATGTGTGGCCTGGCAGTGGATCATGTCCATGTGTGGCCTGAGGGTGGATCATGTCCATGTGTGTGGCCTGGCTGTGGATCGTGTCCATGTGTGGCCTGGCAGTGGATCATGTCCATGTGTGGCCTGGCAGTGGATCATGTCCATATGTGTGGCCTGGCAGTGGATCATGTCCGTGTGTGGCCTGGCTGTGGATCGTGTCCATGTCCATGAGTGACCCATTTGTGGATCATGTCCTTTTGTGGCCTGGCTGTGGATCATGTCCTTTTGTGGCCTGGTTGTGGATCGTGTCCGTGTGTGGCCTGGCCGTGGATCATGTCCATGTCCATGTGTGGCCTGGCCGTGGATCGTGTCCACGTGTGGCCTGGTTGTGGATCGTTTCCACGTGTGGCCTGGCCGTGGATCGTGTCCACATGCGTGTGGGACCTGGTGGGGATTGTGCCCGTGCATCTCTGAGGATCTGAAGAGCCTCAAGCTCTACCTGTGCTGGAGGAGTGGGGGTGGGGCTGTGGTGGGAGAGGTCTCAATCCATCCTCCATGTCAGAAAGTCAACAAGTGACAACGGAGTGGAAGAAGTCAGGGGTAGCGAAGCAGCACGCTTTTGGAAACAGGGAAGTATAGGTGAGAAGCTGTTGGCGGGTTGCAGCAGGCGTGGTGTCGGCGCCCGCGGCTGATGTCAGTCTGTGGGATGCAGCGCACAGTGCCCACAGGACCCTCCACAGGATGAAAGTCAGCTGAGGTGACCCACGTTCTGGACCTGAAGATCCTGCAGCCACTGTTTGGAACCATAGGTGTCCCGCTGATGAAATAAAAATTAAATGCAAAAGAGTAAATAAGTGACCTGTGTCCCAGAGTGTTGCTAACTGTGCACGGACATTTCAACCAACTTCATGGAGAGATTTGTTTAAAATCCTACAAAGCTCATCAATGTGGTGGCAGAACCATGATCGTTCCCTCCCTGTGTGGAAGAGAAGGGAGTCCACGCCTCTGTCTCCAGGGTTGCGCAGCTCAGTCCCTCTGTGGAAACCAGCAGGCGATCCCTCCCTCGCTGCTCCCACCCCTCCACGTGGGCCTTTCCTTCCTGCGGGAGGGGCAGTGTGCCCCCTCTGTCACGAGCAGCTCACGTGTCCCCGGGGGCCTGTGGTGTAGACCCCTTTTACAGACCCAGGGCCCCAGGCATCTCTTTCAGGGGAAGGACTGGTGGTATTCCGAGCATGGCCTGTACTTCCAAGAACAGTGTTCTTCTGCCTCTCGGTAAGATCACTGCCTACAGCTGCTTTGAATTGCAGGAGTTCCTTGCAAGAGACTCAGCACATGGCCTGTTGTTGTCCCAGTGTTTGTTGGTTTGTGGTGCTGGGAATGAAACCCAGGGTCTCATGCGTGCTAGGCAAGCGTTCCACCTCTGAGCTACTCCCCAGTCCAGCCGTTCATTAATTTTTAAGGTCATGTTTAAAATTCAGCTCTAATAATGTCCAGTTTGGTAAGTTTGATTGATATGTGTCATCTTGTAAAGAATCTGACAGCTCCTCCAACCCAAGAAAGCCCTTCACACCCCGGTACATGGTCCCTTCTGACCTCTGGCCACCAGTGATCTGGCTTCTGTCCTTGGAATGTCTTTGGAACCAGAGGACATTTGGATCTGTCTGTCGAGGGATCATGACGACCTGGTGGGACTCACTGACTTCAAGAGCACAGTGAGATTGCCGGACGGCGCAGGGTCCCTTGTGCTCCATCGCAGCCACCAGGCAGAGCAGCCCCAGTGTCCACATGTCCCTTGGCAGGCAGCCTCCCTGCACGCAGTGGGCTCAAGGGTCCAGACTGCTGGTGGCGTGGCCAGCCTCTGGTAGCTTCCTCGGTGCTTGAAGCGGCGCTGTCCAGCACGCCTCTGCCGCTGCATCCTCTCTGAGGAACGCCGAGCTCTCGGGAGAGGATCCTCCTGCGGCGTCTCTGTGGCCCCTGGCTGAGGCCCCGCAGTGCTGTGAACACCACCAGGTGCTGCATGTCACTCAGACCCGAGCCACTCCTCCCTGACCACGGTCACCTCTGTTAGGTCACCTCTGCTGGTCCTTGTCTTTGACTCGTGCTGAGCGGGTGTCTCAGGCTTCTCGCTGTCGAGCAGCTGAACTCTTGATGTGAAGACATCTCACTGACCGTGATGCTGATCGAGTCTGTGGAAAGCAGTGCCCGCCGGTCCGAGGTTGCTGTCTGACAGGGGCCACTCTGAGACTTCCGAGAGGCTGTGCTCTGAGACACCCACTCTACGCCACGGGTGCTGGCGTGTAGCCCCTCCAGCTCCAACGCCAGCCACCCGTGATTGCCGCACGACCGTTTTTGCCGTTTCTTAGAGGGTGCGGAAGCGATCAAGGGGGTTTTTACCTAGTAGAGGGCAGGGGCTGTTCCTCCCTCCTGCCGTCTGACTGCAGTCCCATGAGACGTTGCTGACTGACTAAGGCCTTTTCTCACCTGGTCCACACAGTGCTGTGGGCAGCCAGTGCCTGCTGCCCGGAGCTGGGCCTGGGACAAGGCCCGCTGCTGTCCTGGGCGGGGTCTTTGGTTTGTGTCTGTTTGCATTCTGAGCACGGCATGCTGGGGTTGGTCAGTGAGCAGTCCCCTCCCGGACCCACGGCCTCTGCCATGGGGAAGGACGCGTCAGGCCCAGGGTTTGCCCGGCTCTGGAGCGGCCTGTGGACCCAGTGGCTGCAGGCACCTGGTCAGGCTGCGTTTCCTCGCAGGGAGGCTTCGGCGTCTCCTGCTCAGTATGGAAGAAGCATCACTTGTGATAATGTAGTGCTGCAACAAAATCTTAATGTTCGAGCTGTATTTTGAAGTGCATTTTAGAAAAAAAAAAAAAAAAAAAAAGAGCAATTTTCATCTCTTCTCATTTGTAAGTCCTGAGTTTTCTAATGGTCCCAGATTGCCTCTCGACTCTGATACAGCACCTATTAAATACCGTGAATTGTGTGGATGCGGTTAGCAGATGGCACGGGAGCCCCAGGGAGAAAGCTGGAGCCTCAGCCCCGCGCCCCAGGCCCGGGCCGTGCTGCCGACTCTTGTTTAGCGATGCTGCTGTCTGAACCTTCACGCTTCCTCTCGGCCTCGCGGGAGTCCATCTCCCCTTCGCCTCTGCCACAGCACAGTGGATCGCCAGGCCCTGTGGACTGCCCCAGCCTGCCAGCCGTCTGGCCAGATGTTTCTCTCTGGGTCTTGACAGGTGTCTTGCCACCCAGTTGAAGTTGAGTTAATTTTGTCATCTGGAATATTAACTCGGGAAGGAACGTTTTATTCCTCATGAACTTCAGCTTCTCTGACTTGTCCAGGACGGGAGCAAGGAACATGCCAAGGGTCCTCGCTGACTTGGTGCCTGACAGGTGCGCAGACAGCCAGATCTTGCTCCCTGGAGAAGCGCCGTAGCCAATTAGCTGGGCTCTCCATCTGTCTGGATGGGCCACGGCTTCTGTTCTGTGTTGTCCTCACAAAGAGATCCTGTTTCACTGAAGGCCAGGGGATCCGGGGACTGAAGGGCATTGTTGTTATGGCTTGTCACAGGGTTTTCCTCACGCTCCCACCAGGCACCCAAGGACAGCATTTAAAACCCACTGTGGATGGAAAGCGAACTCAGAGTTGCAGAGGTGCCCAGTGCTGCTGGGGGGCCCAGCGTCCAGCCTTCCCTCTGTATCACTCCAGTGAGGAGAGTGGGCCCGTAGCATGAGACCTGGACATTATGTCCACGTGGAACAGGTTGCTCGACTGGTCTGCCGTGAAGTCCATCTCAAGAGATGTCTGGAAGGAGACTCTGGGGCTGTGGTTCTCACCTGCAGAGCTGCCCAGAGTGATTCCCAGATGCGCACTTATCCTGCGAGGCCCGAGGCTGAGGCAGCTTTACTTCCACCTCAGGAAAGCATTTCCACACCCGAGGGAGTTTCCTGGAACCCACACCCGTCAATCCGTACGGTTCCCAACGTAGGGGCGCTGGAGACGCCTCTCAAAGCAACGAGGGATGTTGAGGTTGAAGCAAAGCGTCCCGCAGTGGGTGCTTCGTTATCGTGAGTGACAGATCGTTTCAAACCCAATCTCCCTCGAAATGGTGATGCGTTTGTGTTCTGTAGGTCCGCGAGTGGGTCTCACGCAGATGTGGACAATTCGTGATGGAGCCGCAGGTGTTTGGAAGCAGAGCCCATTGTTTAAACCTAGAAACGCTGCTCGGTGCCTCTGCTCGCCCTTGCCCCCCGAGACGTGGCAGTGTGAACTCTGAACCCTTCTGTCCAGAGCCCTTCTCAGGCCGCCTGGTCCCACAAACTCACCTTCTTACCCGAACGCCAATATTTCCTTCTCCATCTTCAAATAAAACTGAAAATCATCCTCGAACAGGTTTCCTCCCCTTGCAACACTGACCACCCGCCGGCTCCTCCAGCCGCGGGGCCAGGGGAAGCCCTGCTGCTACAGAGCCCTGGACTGGGAGGCGCCTGGGTAGGGAGGAAGCCCAGTCCAGAGTGGCCATGATGGGGGATGCACACAGGGCCGGCGGTGGCCATCCACCCACCCCCTGACTCCTGCGAAGCCCTCCGTGGGGTTCCTCACACGAGTCTTGTTGGCTTGGCGGGGTGTGTGTGTGTGTGTGTCCACGCGTGGGCGCCTGGGAAAGGGCCCGCAGCAGCAGCACACCTGTCCCCCTTCCGCCTCGGGCAGGTTTGTGTCTCTGCTCTCCGACGTCCCTGGTCAGTCAGCTGCCTGGAGTTCTGAGCTTGGGCCACCTCTGCACGTGGTTCTGCCCCCTGGCAAGTCCCTTCCGCTCTTCCGCCTCCTGGCCTGACCCATCCTTTGAGGATGCCATGATCCGCGAGCTCGTTCTTCTTGGAGGGGGCGTGGTTTTGAGGATGTCGGCACTCTGCACGCTGGCGGCACCCCTCGCGCTTGTATCCAAGTGGTCCCTCTGCCCGGCGTCCCGGGACTCCAACCTCTTGTGAGATGAGGGTGTGCGTGTGTGTGTGTGTGTGCCTGTGTGCGTGTGCATGTGTGCGTGTGTACATGTGTGTATGCATGTGTATCCGTGTGCATGTGTGTGCCTGTGTGCATGTGTGTGTATGTGTGTATGCATGTGTATCCGTGTGCATGTGTGTGCCTGTGTGCATGTGCATGTGTGTGCCTGTGTGTGCACACATGTGTACATGTGTGCACATGTACGTGAATGTGTGCACACATGTGCATATGTGTGCATTGTGTGCACATGTATGTGCCTGTGTGTGTACATATGTGCATGCATGTGTGTATGTGTGTGCATGTGTGCGTTCATGTGTGTGCACGTGTGTATGCAGTAAATGTGTGCGTGTGCACTTCTGTCGGATGAATGCAGGGTGGGGGCCTTTCCGGGAGAGCCCCAGTCCGGCTTCTGGCATCGCCTGCTCTCCCGCTGTTGAAGGCCAAGGCGAGTGCTCGAGGCCTGACGCCTCCCAAGGCAGGACAGGCCCCAGGTGGCAACGGCCTCAGGCGATCAGGGAGCAGCGCCGTCAGGTCCTGCAGTCCACCCAGTGGCCTGTGGCCACTGCAGTCCACCCAGCGGCCTGTGACCACTGCAGTCCACCCAGCAGGGTCAGGGTTACACGTGGTAGAGGAGTTCCTGTCACCTGACGCCCACCTGGACAGCACCTGTGCGGAAGCACAGTGACCAGGGGTGTGGGGGCTGCTACCCGGGACACTCTGCGCACAGTTAAAAATAAGTAGGCCCCAGCCCCAGGACCTTTGGCAATGGACAGCACACACTGCCCGAGGGGGCAGTGGAGTAGGAGAGCCCTGTTGCCCGCAGCCGTGGTGGCTGCCAGGCGACCCGCACCGCAGGTGTTAGTGGCAGGGCTGGCGCAGGCAGACCCACCGGGCAGGGCACGTGAGCACACGCCCTGTGATGGAGCGGGTGGGGTGCCTGCTGACCAGGAGCCGCTGGGCTGCTGTGGTGGCTAAGAGCTGCAGACAGGCACCTGCGTCTCTCTCTGCTCCTGCAGGGCGGTGTGTGCAGCAGGGGCGGCAGGTGCGGGTGGCACTGGGGCGGAGTCCCCGCCGCTGCGCTGCTCAGGCCGTCTGCTGTCCTCCCCCAGGAGCCCTGGAGCACGCAGCACATCCCCGCGCTGTTCTCCGCCTTCTGTGGTCTGTTGGTCGCGCTGTCCTACCATCTGAGCCGGCAGAGCAGCGACCCCACGGTGCTCCTGTGAGTACCCTGTGCAGCCCCTGGCTGAGGCGGAGGCGGCCCTCTGCCATCGGTGCCCTGGACGCCTGCTGTTAGGGAGCTGGACCAGGGTGGGAGGGGCAGTGCTGAGGGAAGCTGAAGGGAGGGCGCCTGCCGCGCCCCTTTGCTGTCCTGCGTGGGGCTGGGGCACCCTGGCGGGAGCGGAGGACCAGCCTCATCCAGGGCCACAGGGACCTCCCTCAGCGAGCCTCCGAGAAGCCCCCAGTGAGCCCCTCCCTGGAGGCACCGAGCATCAGAACTGGGCCAACAGCCCGAAAGAAGGCTGCTCTCGTTCCCAGACCCCCAGTGCCCCCGCCAGGCGGGTTTGTGCCCCCGCCTTGGAATGTGCTCAGTGTGACTTCAGTGCGCGGGGTCAGGAAGCCTCCTGAGAGGCCACAGAGTGTCCGGTACTGGTGGTGGCATCTCATGCAGTTGGCACACTGACCTAGACCCTGGCTCAGGGTGACTCTGCTTGGGGGCTGGAGGCCAAGGTCTGAGGCTGTCAGGTGGCTGGAGGTGACAGGCGCAGGGCAGTGACCCGGAGGCAGATGGGGCTGGCGTGGTTTTGGTGTCAGAGGTGCGACTGGCGTGAGGGCCTGTGCTGGCGTGTTCTGAGGGGAGGCCCGACGGGCTGCAGAGACAGCGCCATGCCCGGGGGTGGGAACCCCGCTTCCCTCAGGAAGTCTGAAGACGGAGACGCTGTCTTGGGGTCACTCGAGGAGGCCCCTCTTTGATTTCTGATCTCCTAGTGAGGACACTTGCTTGTCACTCACGGGTGTGAGGTCTCGGGGGCCTCCGGGGGTCTTGGGGGTCTCAGGGCTGTGTACTTCATGCGGTATCCCAGATGTGCATCTTAAAGATCAAACCTGCGTGTTTTCTATTCCTAGGTCTTTTATTCAGTGCAGATTTTTCCCTAAATTTCTACATCAGAATCTGGAAGAGTCGGCCTCAGACCCCCTCCCCCAGAAGATGAAGGACTCCGTGGTGAGGCCTTGGCGTCCTGTGTTGTGGGAGGGCTTCCTGGTCAGCAGGGCCGGGCCCTGGTCACAGGCCACAGAGGGACTGGGGCAGGAATGGCGTCCTGTGTTGTGGGAGGGCTTCCTGGTCAGCAGGGCCGGGCCCTGGTCACAGGCCACAGAGGGACTGGGGCAGGAATGGCGTCCTGTGTTGTGGGAGGGCTTCCTGGTCAGCAGGGCCGGGCCCTGGTCACAGGCCACAGAGGGACTGGGGCAGGAATGGCGTCCTGTGTTGTGGGAGGGCTTCCTGGTCAGCAGGGCCGGGCTCTGGTCACAGGTCACAGAGGGACTGGGGCAGGAATAGGCACCAGTGTCAGCTCAGACCTGGTGCCCGCCCAGTGCCCTCTGCCAGGTGGGGAGCTCTGAGGTACCTGGAGGGGGTGCTGTCCCCGTGGGCACTGGGTGCCCCTGTGGTCCTTGGTGGCAGCAGCTGGTCTGGAGGCTCCCATGAACCCTCAGTTGATTCTGCCCCTTGCTGGCTCCAAACGGCAGGGGCTCCGTGCCCACCATGGTGGGTTCCCAGACTGAGCAGGGCCTGCGGTCCTGATGCCCGTGCTCGCCTGCCGTGCGCGACCCCACGCTCAGCCGGAGCACCCGTCCGTCTTTTGATTCCACACTGGCGTCTGCGCAGCCCCGGGCCCTGGGCTCAGGCTCACAGTGTGCTGCCGTCTGAAGGGAGGGAGGCCAGGGCAGGGAGGAGGATCCGGGCAGCAGGACGTGACAGTCTTCCCTGTGCACCAGGAGGACGGCGCTGGGCAGCCTCGGCCACCCCAGTCAGCCGCCCTCAGTTCCTGGGGGCGATGCTCCCTTCCGTCTGGGTGCGGAGCCCGGAGCAGTCTGGCTTCCGGTCCCTGCCCTCCCTGTGTTTTAGGAATGACACACGGAAAAGCAGCCGGTGGTCAGACAGCCATGACCTGGAGTGTCTCGGTGTCCACTGTGCCTGCCACACTGAGCACCCTGGACGCTCTGCGGAACTCACACGAGTGGATGGCCGCCACTTCAGTGCACAGGGCTCATGGCCACTAGGACCACATCCTAACAACGCACACTCAGCCTAGAGCGGTCACAACTCAAGCTAGAGCATGCGGGCTTCTGTGTCACCTCCGGGGAATCAAGGGACACGTCACTGATGAGAGGAAGTGTGGTCGGCGAGTTTTCAAAGCAGAGACGCATTCGGAGGCGGGCAGGAGGCGAAGCTGCCAGGGCTGACCTGCTGGCAGCCGGAGGGGGAGAGGCAGTGGCCCCGGAGGGCCTGGTGGCTGGCTGACCGTAGCCCCCGGAGGTGGGGCGGCCCGCCGACCGTCCCCAAGTCTCCCCACAGCCCCAGGCCTCCCGATTTCCACCTCCTGAATTGTGGCAGTGAAAGTAAGGCCTGCGTTGTGGTGAAGGAGACGAGGCACCTGCCTGGTGACGCGGCCAGGCTTCAGTAGTGGTGGCTGGGTCGCCTTACTCGGCCTCGTACCCTCTGACGGGCCTCGCAGGCGGAGTGCGGCTGGCGGCGACCACTCAGGTGCTGTGCTCACGTCTGAGCAGCTCCGGTCCAACTGCAGGATCCCAATGGGAGCATCCGAGTCAGCGCCCCTGGGCTGACACCTGATACCTTCTGTGTCACGGCGAAGCACACCGTCCCCTCCTCCTGGGCCTGACGGCGCTTCCTGTCCCCGCCCTCCATCTGTGTGTCTGTCTCTCTTTCCCTCCATTTTGGTTGCATGAGACGCCCCCAGGGGGTCTGTTAGACTGCAGTTTTCTGGCCTTCCCTCCCCCTCTGAGTTATTTGTTGGTGGGGGGCCTGGGGACCTGCATTCCAACCAGAACGTCCTCTGTGAATCTGACCCACTGATCCACAGACGGCGCCTGAGGAACCGTTGATCCAGAAGGAGGGCTCTGCCCGTGGACTTGCGGGTGTCCACAGGAGCACAAGGAGTTGTGCACATGAGACTCATTTCCAAAACGCCACAGTTAAGACAGGCCTGAACCCCCGCTGGGGCCTCGGTGGCCCACGTCTTCAGCCTCACCCTCCCGCCCTGACAGGGCTTGTCCTGTTGAGATGTGTTCCTTCCACTGCATCCATTTTCCGCGGTTCCTAGGGTCCATCTCCTTGAACACCTCCCGACTTGCACGTGTGAACTCGACCACAGGAGGGATGCTTCAGCCCCTCCTGGGCCCCCGCTGTGCAGGCCTGCTGGGCGTGGAGACGGACAGCTGGGCTTCATCTTCCAGGCAGCATCAAGTGCCAGAAAAAAACGCCACAATGCACTTAAAGCATTTGATATACTAACAGCAGATGAACCGCTCAGTCCAGCAGGCTCCACACAGCAGGAAAGCAGGGAGAAAAGCACTAGTGTCCCTGAACGTCGTCTTAGTCGTCCCAGCCAGGGTGGGGCCGGGGCCTGGCAGAGGAAAGACGTAGATGACCCCACCACATGTGGACGCCACCATGGAGGATTCAGAAGCTCCCCCAGAGGAGAAGGCTGGAAGACAGGCCCGCTGCACCGCGAGTCGGAGCATCCCCAGGAAGCAAGATGGAAACACGGGCCACGCACAGCGGGTAGCACTGCAGCGTTACAACGTAGCGGCAGCCGTCTATTAAACAGGCAAATGAAGTTCCAGACAGCGCCTGACCTGATTGTGAACAGGAACGCTGAGATTTATAAAATGCCAATTCTTTGTAAGGAAATTTATAGGTTTAATATTGTTCAAAACAGTTCTGAAGGAGTTATGTTCACAGCATTGGGAAATGAGTCCAAGGTTTATTTAGAAGACCAGCAGTTAATGGTTTAATAAAACTCAAAGGAGAATAAGAAAAAGAACTAGTACTTTTGAGATTTAAAGAGTATATTATAAAAACTGAATAATCAGAACAAAATATGAGACCCATTCAAGTTTAGAGAATGGGATTAGTGGCTCAGGAAAACACAGAAAGGAGACAAATTATTTATAAGAACATGCTGTATGGAAAATAATGTCACAGTCAACAATTGATTATTCAGTGTGTGGCATTTGGCAGTGGGAGAGAGAAAAGAATTCAATGAGCTAGTCCCTCACCAGACACCAGTGTAAATCAGAGAGGGACTCGGGGGTTCAGGTGGAGGAGGGAGAGGAGAGAGCAATGGGCCTTCCCATCGCTGGTGTTATGGCAGATAAATTAACCCAAACTCTGCTGATCAAAAACAAAACTTCCAAATAAAACACTAGAAAATTCTTAAATGTAACAAATAACTGACTGCTCGATAAGAATTTAAACCGAGATACCTGGAGGAAGAAGCAAGAAGCTTTCTTTCTGGGGGCTCAGGCCTGCCACGGTGGGACGTCCAACGCCAGACCACCCATCGCCCACCAGGACACACAGAGCCTCATGCTCAGGGGGGCAGAGAGGAAGGCAGCCAGCTCTGTCCTCCTCAGTGCCGGGGAACAGAGGGGGACTGGACGATTCCGGAGAAGCGGTGACTTTTCAGGGATTTGTAGCACACTTTCAAGAAACTGGATGGCACAAAACCCTCAATGTATGGATCGAGTTTGAAGTGGTTCCAGCCAGAAGTGCCGATGGAGGAGAGACACACTCGTCCCCACGAGACCATTCCCCGGGCCTGCAAGCGCTTCCAAAGCCGATTTTCTATGGAAGTCAAACAGCTCACAGTACAAATATTAAAGTGTACAGGGGACCAAGGAACCAACAAAACGAGGTCTACAATTAACTGCAGATATTGGAAGTATCAAACACGGATTTTGAAATAACTGTACCTACTATGTTTAAAGATGTAAAGGCAAGCTTTAAACTTTATTGACAATAGGAGATATTTAAAGTGATCTAGCATGCTCGAAAGAGAGTCAATGGAGCCTCCTACCTGAACAAACAGATAAAACAAATGAAGTTAAAAAAAAAACTCTCCCACCCCAAGGGAAACTAGACACCTCTGAAGAGACAATTAGTGAACTGAAGGATAAAAATAAAGGGAGCGTTCCAGAATGCGACTCTGCTAGATAAAAATTGGGAAATACCGAAAAGGAGTGAAGAGAGTTCAAGACCTATCATGTCTGATCAGAATTCCTGGAAAAAGAGACCGGAGTCTAACCCTTGTGTGACGAGTCAAGGTCGAATTTGCCAGAATTGGTGGAAGACACTCATGTGGAGACCAGGGACCACTGAGTCTCCAGCAGGTGACTGAAGAAGGAAGAGTCCACACAGACGCACCTCCGCGGGACTGCAGCGCACCAGGGTGCAGACGGCCCTACACAGGTAGGTGGCGTGAACAGAAGACACTCACATAAGCTCCCTTACCAAGCGCCGTGGGAGCCAAGCCAGAGGGCGGGCTTTACGTGTGTAACGTTCTGTGAAGAAAGTAGCTGCCATGTTAAATTTTATACCCAGTGAACATGCCTTTCAAGGATGAAGACGGAATAAAAATGTTTTAGACAAAAGCTGATACATGTATATTTTTTCAGGGTTTTTTAAGGGGAGGGGGAGGGGTCAGGGATTGAACCCAGGGGCTCTTAACCACTGAGCAACATTCCCAGCCCTTTTTTTCTATCTTATTTTTAGACAGGACCTTGACAAATTGCCGAGGCTGGCTTTAAACATGCAGTCCTCCTGCCTCAGCCTCCCGAGTTGCTGGGATGCCAAGCATATGCCACTAAGCCCAGCTAAAGGTTGAAATATATTCTGAAGGACATTTTTCAGCACAAAGGGATCTCCGATGGAAGGTTTAATATGCAAGAATGAATAAAGAGGAAAGCAAGAAGAAGGCAAATCTAAACAAATACTAACCACACACAAACACACACACACACATCATTAGAGTATAGGATTGTCCTAAAAACCAGAACAAATATCTACCCAGAAGCGAATAGATAAACACACCAGTCTAGCTATACAAAGGAATATTACTTAACAATGAAAAGGAATGAACTATTGGTATAGATGAATCTCAGAATAACACCACTCAATGAAAAGCCAGACCAAACAGGGGCACATATATTATAATTCAATTTTTAAAATATTCTTGAAAATGAGAAAAAAAAAAAAACCTCTGGTGATGGAGCAGATCAGTGGCCTCAGAGGACAGAGTGGTCACATGGGGTCAGGAGAGGAAACTGGGGGCAGACTGGATGTGCTCATTACCTTAATTCTGGTGACGACTGGCGAGGTAGCCGCACGTCAGAACTCATCGAGCTACACACAGTGACGCGGGGACTGTGTCCATATGCCTCAGTGAAGCTGCTTTCAGGCCCCGATGGCGGGAGGAGGTGGGTGGAGAGAACATTGCGATCAACAGGAATGGCCGCGGGTCGGCTCCTGTTGGTTTACAGGGGTCCTCACGGCCCCGGCAGAAGCCCCAGAGGCTCCCAGTGATTGTGTCGCCGTGGGTGACCCTTGGCATGCCGGCTCCCCTTGCTCTGCTCTGGGGCGCAGCAGTGCCTGCCCGCTGCCGTCTGGGGGCCCCTCCCTTTCACAAGCAGGATTGGTGCATGGAAGACGACGCGACTCTAAGTCGAAATACCCGGAAGAAGCCCAAACTTCCCTTGGGATGAAGGTCAGTGAGTTTTAAACAACATGAGTCACACCACTGAAAAATCGGGACAGCGTGGCTTGTCTGCACAGTGGAAAGACTCAGAGACGCCCAGAGCTCCCGGGCCTGGCCTGTGAGCGCGGCAGGTACCGCGTGCGCGGATCCTGGCCGGTACTGAGAGGGGTGCTCCAGGAAGCCTCGGCTCACGGCGTTTCATGGAGTCAGAGTGAAAAGCCAGGGATTTTGCACGCTCCAGAATCAGATGGCCCTCGTGAAGGATGCAGCTGAAATAAAGCCCGACCTGCGGATCCTCCCTTGCAGCACTGGGATGCGATCGCAAACCTGTGGGAGCGGAGTCCAAACCACCTGAGCAGATGATGGGCAGACCCGCCTGGTGCACGCCTCTCCCCTGAGCTGCCAGTCAGCCCTGCGGGCCCTGCGGCTCCCGTCCTCGCCCCACATGGCCAGGTCCTCTACCGTCATTGGGTCCTTCCTGGCTCTGGGGGTCAACACAGGAAGCCAGCCAGCCCTGTGACAAGCAGGAAGCTCCACATTTTAGCTAAAGATCTGAAACAGAAAGATGAGGCAGATGACATCCCAAACCAGAATTTCAGAAGTGCGACTCCTTTTCAGCCACGACAGGGAGATATAAAGTATCGATGGCTTCAGAATCTTCAGAAAACTAGACAATACTCAAGAGTCATCAATGATCATGCATCATAACTAACCTGGCGTGGCTCGACGGTCCCTCCTGTCCTTTTTAACCTACCGGTCAGCAAAGCCATGTCCGGCAAGGCTCCCTGGCCGTTCTCCATAGCCCTGTACTCCGGTTCTTCTCGGCTGACTTTGCTCTTGCCCTGGCTCCCGTGCAGGCCACAGGGGTGTGGTGGAAAGTCATTTCCAAGTTACTGATCGCTTCCTTGTCTGCATACAGCATGTGCATACTACATGCTCATTTAAACTACTTGGAAGTAGCCTCTTCTCCTTCTGACTGGTGAAGTGAGATGGGCACCCTGGTCTGGTTTAAATGGTGAGAAACCTGTGGGACTTCTGCTTGGCGTGCCCAGGCTGTGGGCGTGTGGAAACCCAGGCCGCCCCACGACCGAGCAGTGCCTGTTGGCACCTGGTCTCCTTCGCAGGTCTCGCTAGCTTGGGTCCCCAGGGTCCCTGGACGTCCTGTATCGAGTGTGTCTGGAAGCAGCCTGCACCTCCCAGTGCGCACACACCTGCCTGCTCTGCCTGGTGAGCGTGTGTGCTCACCTCCGGGTGCGTTTCCGGTCCCCCAGCAGGAGTGGGCGCGAGTGCCGGTGCCGGGCCTGGCCAGGGCAGGCCCTGGGAATGCACCAGCAGGTGACGGGCTGGAAGGGCCACACCAGGCCCTCGGCCTGCCGCCTGGCTCGCCTGCTACGCGGAGCGGCCGAGAGGGCTGGCGCCTGGGCCTGACAGCTGGTCTTCTTTCCAGAAGGACGCGCTGAGGTCGGACCTCATCGTCTGCTCTGTGGTCGCGGTCCTCTCCTTTGCAGTCAGCGCCAGCACCGTGTTCCTGTCCTTGAGAGTAGGTGTCCCTGGGCTGCCGCGGAATGAGCCAAGGAAGCCAAGTGCCTGTGGAGAGGGTGGGGCTGGCCTCTTGCCCTGAGCAGGGGTGTCTGGCGGTGACCTGCTGCCCGCTGCAGGGCCTTCCATGGCCTCCCTCCAGCCGTGGAGGGTTCTGTGGTGGGCAGCAGCTGGTGGCACACGTCCATGCCACGGGGTGGTCAGGGCCTCACGGACTGCTGGGGTGTGATCTTCAGTGAGAATAAACAGCAGAGGCGGGTGGCTTTCCGGCTCTGCGGTCCCCGTCTCAGGTAAAGCCCTGGACACCTGTGAGCCCCTTTCACTGAGGAAGGGGTTGGCTAAATCCGCCGCGGCCCACCTCTCCTTGTAGGAAGTTGAGAACCTGCTCCGAGGGCGGGTCCCGGCCTGGGGACTCAGGCCCTGCTGACAGCCCTGGTGGCCTCAGTGCTGGACCCTGTGCCACGGTATGTGGACAGAGATCCAGAGGCTGAGACACGCCGGGAGCCTGCCAGGGAGGCTTGGGAGGGACGGGGCAGGAGGCAGCCGGCGAGCGCGGCCCCGGCTGACCAGCCCGCCTCCGCAGCCCTTCCTCAGCGTGGCGCTCTTCGTCCTGGCGGGCACCGTGGGGCTGCTCACGCACCAGCTGCTGCCTCAGCTCCGCAAGCACCACCCCTGGATGTGGCTCTCCCACCCTCTGCTCAAAAGCCGAGAGTACCAGCAGCGGGAAGTGAGAGGTCAGTGCGGGGCCTCCTGGCGACGGGGTGGCGGGCGCACGGACCGGTGGGCGTGCACGGCCATGGGTGTGTGCTTGGTGCCACGCAACTGCCCAGGGCAGCCTGCAAACCGCGCACGTGCGTATTTCCCCGGGACAGAGACGAGAGGGGTGTGTGAGCCTTGCAGCCAGGTTGTCCCGGTCCTGGCCACCAGCTGGGGACGGTCGAGGCAGGGTGAACTGGAAGTGAGTCCTGTTAAAAGGCACCCTGGTTAGCGTTTGGGGGGAACTCAGCTGTCACTCAGACCTGAAGAGTGTGCCTCCCAGGCACATGGCCTGTGGTGGGCAGAGCGGCCGGGGCCTTCGGAGGCTGCTGGCGAGGCTGTAGCACCAACTGTCTGATCACCACCAGGCCCGGACCTGGAGTTACCAGTCACATGCCTTGTCCCCTAGACCGCCTGTGGTTGATGGACCTAGCACCCCCCATGGGGCGCCGGCCCAGTGACCGCACTTCAGAGCCAAGGTGAGGAGCAGGTCTCCTCCAGCAGGAAGTCTCTTGGGGTGTCCCTACGAGGCCTCCTGCTCCGCCACTCCTCGCTCTGTGCTTGAATAGATGCGGGTAGACCCATCATTCCTTCCCGTCTTCTGATGCGTCAGAGCTACGGACCTCAGACCACACTGCTCTGTCCAGCACTGCCCCGTCACCCGGAACCCTCTCGCACCCTGCAGCTTCCTGGTTGTGATGGGAATTGTCCACTTGTCCCTACACCCCGGCACAGGTGTGTGAGGCTGGCCAGGTTGCTGACGCAGGAAGGAGCCACCAGGACTGGCATCAGCAGCCTTGGGGACTGGGGGCACAGAAGGGGAGGAGGGAGGTAATAAAAATAATGATGATGCAGGAATAGCTCTGGGGGTGCCCAGCAGAAGGGAGGGTGTCTTCCAGGCACACCCCTGGGCAGCGCAGGAGCTGCCGTCACTCAGCAGCTGTGTGGGAAAGCGGGCCTGTCGGGCACGGCAGTGTGGCCTCCTGGGTCAGCACAGCGTAGAGCTGCAGGACATGGCACGCGCTGTCCTTCCCTCGGAGACTTGGTTTCTCAGCCACAAAACAAAGGCCCAGCTGTAAAATGTACTGTTCAATGTTCCATGCAAGTTCAAGTGCTACTTGAACAAAATTTATCACCCGTGTTACAGAACCTGAAAGTGGCCTCCCCCGTCCACTGACCTGTGCCTGGGCCCTGCCTTGGCCCAGCTCCTGTCTATGCCTCCACCTGTGCCTACACCAGTGCTAGACCTCGACCCAGACCCAGAGCCTGTCCCTTCACCCGCACCTGTATAAATGCCCCAGGGGAGGAAAGAGAACCTGTCAAATTGAAAGGAAGGAAAACCAGGCAGATTTGGGTGGGCTTCCTTTACTCTGGCAGCTCAGAGTGTGGAATTCACCGTGGAAAGACAAGAGGGGGCAGTTAACCATTCGGGCTCTCTCTCTCCCCACCCACCTCTCTCTCTCACTCTATCTCTCAATCTCTCTCTTTCTCTCTCTCCTCCCTCCCTTTCTTTCCTTTCTTTCTTGTTTTCTCCCCAAAATATTAAAGAGCTCAGTTTATTTATTTGTGTGGGTACTGAGGATTGAACCCAGAGGCTCTTAACCACTGAGCCACATCCCCAACCCTGTTTATTTTTTAAGGAGGGGAGATAATAAAAATAATGATGATGCAGAAATAGCTCTGGGGTCTCAGTATGATATGTAGGGCCTTGCTAAGTTGCTGAGGCTGGCCTTGAACTTGTGCTCCTCCTGCCTCAGCCTCCCGAGTTGCTGGGATTACAGGTGTGTGCCCCCATGCCCAGCTAGAGCCCAGTTTAACTTGGAATCCTTTAGCTATTTTAAACCTGACAACCTTTTCAGTGCAAGATTCAAGAACAAGTGGAGTGAGTGTGTTTCTGGTCTGACTTCCCCTTTCCAAGGGCAGGTGGGTGGGTGGGCGACTCTGGGCCTTCATGGGTCCCAGGGAAGAGGCAGGGAGATGGACCCGCTTGCTCACACGGCTCAGGCAGAGGCTGTGGGACCTTTTCCCCTGCCTGCATTAGCTGTTTATAGGCAGCCCCAAGTCTTGCCAAGAATCACACGTTTGACAAATGAGGCACATAATGAAAAGCAGTTTCCACTTCAAAACTATGTATGTTGGAAGGAAAATCCAAATATGCAAAACAGGAACTGCGGTTACGTTAGGCGCTGTAGGCCGTTACCCCCTGCGCACGTCCCGTCCCGAGCGGCTGACACTCTTCCTAGCTCCCCGGCATTCCTCCCACAGGCAGCAGAAATGCCAGGAAACTCGGGCTGGTCACGCGACTTTTCGTGGGAAAGCTGTGCCCAGGTCTTCTTCCTCACAGGAGCACAGAGTACTGCCCCTGGCAAAGAGGAGAGAGCAGGGCAGAGCTAGCGAGCACTGGCTGTCGCTGGACACAGGACTGGCAGACATCGCTGTCTGAGAGCAGGGCCCGAGCATTGAGCCAGCAGCAGACCTTGCTGACCGATGGCCATTGGCACGGAAGGTAGGGTGCGTGTGCTGCCCTGTCCAGAGCCAGTTCCACCCCACTGTTTTCAATAAGCAGAAGTGGAAGCCCAGGGAAGTCCAGGGATGGAGTTGGATCCTGCCGGTTTTGTGGCCAGTGAGGGGCTAGCACACAGGTGTGGTCCAGTCTGGTGCTCCGGCTGCTCTGCGTGGCGGGCAGCGTGGGCACAACCCCTACGTGACTCCCAGGCTGTTTTGCTGTTGTGGATGCCCAGAAGAGCACGTGGCTGTGCTGCAGCAGTTCTGTGACGCCCACCAGGCGCCTGACCTGCGGGGCGTCCTTGCTGGGTGAAGCCGAGTCCCCAGCCGTGATGTCTCCCAGACACACGGCACTCGCACGCTCCTCTCCTCGCCGCTCCTGGCGTGGGATGCTGGCCCTCCCGCTTCCCAGGCTAAAGCCAGGCTGCTGGTCCTGCAGGCCTCTGTTCCGAGCCAGTCCCTGCAGACGTGCTTCCCAGGGCACTGTCCTGTCCAGCTTGCCACCACTCCTGGAGCCTTCCTTCTGTGCAGTCCACGGCCCGCGACGGCCCATGTCTGAGGGTGTGGTGAGCTCCAGGCCTGCCCCGGTGCCCGAACCGGCCCTCCAGAGGCCGGCCATGCCCAGCAGACAAGGCCCGGGCTCTGCCTGCCAAACTGTCTTTAGTCTAAATACCATCCCCCCACGCCCTGGGACAGTCAGGCCTGGTGCTGGGCCCCCGGTTCACGTCCCCGTCTGCCTGCCTCAGGTGTGTCTCTTGCTGGAATGTGCAGACGTCGGATTGAGCTGGAGCTGAGGGGTAATTAGGACACTCTTCCACCTGCTCAGCTCCTGACCTTTGAGGCTCAGCCCATCCTAATCCCGACATGCTTTTCACCTCTGTCTGGCCGAGAGTACAGGTCAGGCTTGGCACCAGTCAGTGGCTGGAGGCCCGCGGCTGAGAGCAGTGGAGAGTGTGTGGTCATCCTCATGGAGCCAAAGCTGTCGTTCCCACCCACCCCAGCAGCCGCACGAGCAGGCTGGACACACTGCAGACGGCAGCCTGCTGTCCAGCGTGGAACTTTAGACACCAAGCGCTAGAGGAGCATGATATGTTTTAAAAATAAAGCAGATTGATTCTCATGAACGCTGTGGAGGCCCCAGGCCAGTGCTTTGTGGATGGACACCTGCGGTGAGGGTGAGACCCTGGTCTGCTTGAAAATTCATTCTAGGAGCTCTCCAAAGGAGCCACTCCTTCAGGAGGTGGGTGATGGGCTAGGGCACATGTTCACCTGTCTGCTTGGTCGTGTCTCCACAGTGTTATATCATTGGCTTTTAAGACTTCAAGGAAAATTGTAAGTGATCTGATCCAATGACCGGGCTCTTGCCAAAAGTGTGTGTTTCCATGGAGCCGAGAGAGACCAGGAATGAGCGTGTTACTATAGGGAGCACGTCTGCTTGTTCAAGCAGCAAGCGTACGGCCTGTGACCATACTCTCCGTCCATTCAGGAAATAGTCATCGGGTCCTCACCTGATGCCACCCTGGGAACAGTGACACAGAATGACCACACCTATCCCTGGCGTCTAAGAGCTTATCATCCAATGAAGGCCCAGGGCCCTGCCGAAGAGGGAGGGCTGTTCTGCTGGGCTCAGAGATGTAAGGTGTGCAAAGGAGCCGGGAAGCCTCAGGGCTGAGGGATGCTGGCAGCCGATGCAGCCCTTCCAGGCTGGTGGAGATGCACACAAACCAGAAGGTATATGGAATTATGTAGCCAAATGTTGGATTATTGCCTGGCGCGTAGTAGGAATTGAGGAAATATTGTTTGAATGAACAGACGAATGACTAGTGTTTTATAGATTCCCTGAAGGAAGGTTCCCTGTGGGCCGAGTGGGCAGGGACACCTCTGGAGGTGGAGGTGGGTCAAAGGACTCAGGTGCACCTGTCTGTGACTCATAACCAAAAGCTCACTGGGTGCTGAAGCTTCTTATGATTTCTGTGTACAATAGAGCACACGAGTAAAGGATTACATAAATTATAAGACACCTCAATTGAAAATTTCATTTAAGTTATATTTGAAAATATCCGCTAGTTCACCAGTGAGTCCCCAGTTTGTAATTCGCCAATGAGATTTTTCAGGTTAGCAAGTCTTGCCAATCAGTTTGCAGATAGCCTGGTTTCTGCATGTGATGGACATGATTCTGGGAGAGAGTGTGTTCTCTAATTTTCTTTTTAAATTTTTACTCAAAAAAATACATGAGCTATTTTATCAAAGTCATATGTAGCATTAGAAATCAAGTGGAACAGGTGGAGCCTGGTGGCACACGGCGGCTCCGGAGGCTGAGGCAGGAGAATCGCAAGTTAAAGGCAACTTAGCGAGACCCTGACTTTAATTCTTTTTAAAAAACATTAAAAAATACAAGAATTCAAATGGGACAAGTTGTAACAAAGTCGATCCCTTTCACCTGACCCCTCATCTCTCTTCCTCACTGCTTCCAGGAGTCCTTCCTGGCATTCACCATAGTTCTTCCAAATAATGGCCGGCCGTACGCTGTTCTACTGCTGCCGTTCAGGCTCACTGGTCTGCAGGCTTCCCCTTGAGACAGGAGGACTCGTCTCTTGTCCTCCCTCCACGTTCTCGGTCCTTCCCTTCCTTCCAGTAGAGCTTTAACTTGATCGGCCAGCTTCTTAACCAGGTCTGTGCTGTCTGCTCGCATCAGGGGCCACCATGGCTCCCTTGCCTTCTCACCCAGTCCTGTGTTTGGTGCATCAGCTTCTCCGGCAGCTGGGCAGGGTGGCGCTGGCTCTGGTCCTCTGCAGGAGAGAGCCTGTCTGGGGACGGTGGCCCTCCCGCCTTGCAGATTTCCTCCAGGGCCTGCTGCGGTCCTTCCTTCTCTGCTCCTCCACTCTGGAATGAGGCGCAGCTCTCCCTCAGTGTCCCCAGAGAAGGGCTCAGGAGCGGGAAACTCTCTGGGGCCTCCTCTGCTCTGCGCTGGAGGGAAGGTCTGCAGTGTGCCCTGCCAGGTTCTGGACTAGATTCTGAGGCATCCTCCTTCTGCTGCCACTGGGATGTCTCATGTCCCTTGACCTTTAGACATGACCAGGCTTTTCCTGAAGGATGCTTTGGGGGAGTGTAGGAGGAAATTGTAGTGTCAGGCCTAGAGAACATTCCAGGACATGGCAGTGGGCACAAATCCTGGCCACGTCCTGGGGTGGCTGTGCTTAACTGTCATAGCTCACTTCTGCTGTCTGCCCCTCGAGCCTCACATGTAACAACTGTGGGACTGGTTAATACACACGAGACGGGAGCAGCTTCCGCCATAGTCCTGGGCAGCAGAGAGCCCATGAGTGTGTCCCCCACTCCATGCAGAAGGGATGTCCCTTTGCTGCTTGCTTTGCTGTGCATTTCACATTTCACCATGGTGCTGTGTGGTGAGTCGCCCTTTATCATCTGGATGTCTGTGTCCTGTGGTTTTGAAATTTTGTCAGCAGGTGGTGGTCCTATCTGAATGACCTACTTCATGGAATTCCTTGGTGGCTGAGACTTGATGACAGGTGTGAGATCTTGTGGAATGTAGATGGCGATGGCTAAATGCTGTGGCCAGCGCAGCCAAACTCTCGGTTCAGGGGGGGTGAATGGGGGTTTGGAAAATAAAGATTCACACACAGAGATTTTGAAGATGAAGCTGGGATCAAGTGGAGCTCTGCCCTCTGATGGAGATGCAGATCTAAAGAGTTATGCCAGCAATCTTTATTTATATGTGTCTCATTATCAGGTTAAAGACTGCAGCCATTATTCTTTGTATTCAGGAAAGTTACAAAAACGAGGACATCTTTGTAGCTTTTCCACAGCTGCAATCCACAGGTGCAAAGTGCAGTGTTAGAAGCTTTGTGTGGCTCTCAAGAAAGTCCATTGTTAGTTACTGTAAAGCAGGCAGGAACGGGAGAAGCGGAGCTGGTAAAACATTGTGGCTGTCTAGCATGAGACTTCCTTCCTTCCCGGGAGCTGTGTGCTACCTGGGATCAAGGTCAGCGCTGCTAGGACCCTTGCACAGAGCCTCCTCATGCAGGGCATTGCCACAGCAGCTGAGCATCCTGTGCCCTTACACAGAAACATTCCCAGACACCAGGCATGCCACAGCCATGAGGTCACCAGAGACCCCCAGTCTCAGTCACTGCTCTGCCCTCCTCTGTCACCGCTCTCCACAACTAAAGGAGCAGAGCCTGTGGGGCAGTGAGTTCCAGAACACCAGGACTGTGCTGGGTCTGTAGGCTCTGATGGGGAGCAGAGTGCTCGGTGGGGAGCAGAGGAAGGACGATTCCCTGCCCCTTTCCTCTGCAGAGGAAGGCTGCTAGCCTCAGCAGGTGGTGAGGACCTGGGAGGCTCTCCATAGCCTCGCCACCTGAGAGTGGCAGGAGGAGCTTGAAGCACTGGCTGAACTAACAGCTGGGCACCTGGGAAAGTGCATCTGAGCCCGTGCAGGAACCCAGGCTGCTTGGAAGCCTGCTGATGGGCTCTTCTCTCTGTCCTGTGATTTCTGAACCTTCTCTTGCCCTCGCCATCTGTCGCTCCCCGCCAGGCACAGCCCCGCACACTTGCATTCTGACTGGGAAGCTGTCTGCCTGTGTCAGGCTCCACGGGCTGGGGTGGGCGGGGTGCAGCTGGGGCTTGCCAGTGGAGCGGGTTCACACCACAGCAGGACACAGAAGTGGAACCCAGTTACCTCTGCTCACAGGGGCCGAGGCCAAGGGAGGCCTGGAGAAGCCCGGGCCAGGTGCAGTCAGCAGCAAGGAGGGGGCCCGGGGACACAGGGCCAGGAACAGCTGCAGTCTGTCAACCGCCATCACGGCATCTCAAACCCGAGACAAAAGCTTAGAATGAGAAAAGGCTTATTTGAGCCCAGAGCCCTGGAGGTCACAGCCCAGGAGAAATGGACATTTCAGATGGCAGTGGACCATGGATGGCCGGGCTGACTCAGCTCATCTGGCTAGAGAGGCAGGTGTCCCCTCCCCATTCACTGCTCCTGAGCCTACCTCCCCAAACCAAGCATGAGAGGAGGACAGCCTTCCCTGACCCAGGAGGATGCTCTGGGGTCCAGGGTACCTGAGTGGCTGCGTGCCCCTCTGTAACCTCCAGACAGGCTCTGGAGAGAGAAGAACTTCTATGTTCTGATTCCCTAATGTCACTCCTCGCTGCCTGGGTTTCTTTTTTTTTTTTTTTTTTTTGCCCTGGGGATTGAACTCGGGAGCACTCGGCCACTGAGCCACATCCCCAGCCCTATTTTGTATTTTATTTAGAGTCAGGGTCTCACTGATTTGCTTAGTACCTTGCTTTTGCTGAGGCTGGCTTTGAACTTGAGATCCCCCTTCCTGAGGCTCCTGAGCCGCTGGGACTACAGGTGTGCCACTGCCCTGGGCCCTGGGTTTCTTCTAGAAGTTTTCCATGGTGTTGAACTGGTCATATTTATTAATTCACTCAGAAATGTCATAGGATGCCCACTGCATGCCAGGACTGTGCAGTGCCCTGGGGGTGGGTGCCCGGCTGCCACAGGAGGCAGGCCCCCGCCAGAAGCGCCTGCTCCCCTGGACCTGTTCCACAGGGTCCTCTTCCGTCATGTCCATAACCAGTCCGCTGACTGGGGCGTGGTGCTCCACCCACTGAGTGGCCACAGCGCAGGAAACGTGATGCAGGAAGAGGGCCCTAGGGCTGGCCGTCCACACACAGGCCAGCATGCACATGCGTGTCTCAGGCCCAGGGAAGGAAAGCGCAGCGGCCCGGCCAGGAGGGAGGACCAGGGAGCCCAATTTTAGATCTGAGGGGAGAGAAAGGGGCCCTTAAGGAAATGACATTCGAATTGATGCCTGAGGAAACATGTGGGGGGCATGAGCCCTCAGAGGGGAGGAGGAGGCCTCAGGTGAGGGAAGCAGCCTCTTTGGGAAAAGCAAGACCAGGGTCATGGCCCTCGAGTGTGTTGGGCAGTGCTCGGCTGAGCAGAAGGGTGGCACGATTTCCTTGGCAGCTGTCGGTGATTGCCTTCCATTCACGCCACTGCATCTGGAAGCAAAGCATTTTCTAGAGCATAAGCCGCCAGGCACATGGTGCAGTGCCTGGGACTTCCCCCAAGGACGGGCAGGAGGGAGAGCTGCTCACAGACAAGCCGACCTCCATCCCCCTCAGGGCCTGGGTGCCCAGCGGCCCAGCTGGGGTCTGAGCCACACCCCTGGTGAACCATGCCCCACCGCTGCCCCCACAGGAAACCTAGTATCCTCGCAGCTCAAGTCCCAGCTTGGGATTTGAAGTGGAGTAGGTCATCTTCCTGAAGTTAAGCCACCCTGAGGATTTGGCTTGTTTCTTAATTATTGAGAAAGACCTATTTTAGTAGCAAGAGTGGCTAAAAACAACCTGAAATGCTTGAAGAAAATGTAACGCTTTCAGCTGTAATGAGTCATATATAAGCATGTAAATGGCGTAATTAGTTAGCATTCCTTCCTCAGGGGTCTCATATTCCAGGAAAGAGAGAAATAATAATGCCAAATAACGTCTTCTTGTGGTCTCTTTGCACATCGAAGACACTCACGGGAAGGCGGTTATGAAGGGCCACTGCAGATTCCTTCCCGACTACCGGCTGTGCTGACTGAGACCAGTGGGTCTTGGGAGCACCCCTCCTGTTCTGCACTTGTGAGCTTTCCTGTGCACTCGGCCCCCTGGCGCCCCACAGGCAGGAACGTGGTCCCACCCCGGGTATTGAGCACCCAGGCCCTGCAGGGGATGGAGGTCACCTTCACACCCACCCTTCCACTGGTCCCCGCCGCCTCCGGGTTCCGCTGGTCTGTTCAACGCTGTCTTCATCTAGAGACTGGTGCTGGGCGGATTCTGAGATAGGGAGGACCGAGTGTCAAGGAGCAGAGGTGACGGGACACACTTCTCCGCCCTGCCTCCTGTGGCCCCGCTGCCCTCACACCCGTGTGCACGCCTGGGCTGGTGTGCCTGTGAGCGTCTGCTGCCCTCCCTGGGCTCCTCGCCAACCTGAATCCCCCAGTGGGGGTGTGGTGGCTTGCACTCTGGACACAGGGGACAGCAGTGGTCATGTTCTGCCCCTTTGGTGCTCAATGGCAACTGGAACTGGTCAGGCAGCGTGGCTCTCTCACCCACTGTCTGCACCCATGGGAGACTCTAGGCTCTGGAAAGCCAGCGAAGGTTTTGCAACTTTGGGTGAATGAACCCGTTTCTAGTTCTGTGACTCTTCTCTCCAGAAGTCCCAGGCAGGGCTGTCCTCTTGCTTGGCCTTTAGCTGGAGGCTCGGTTGCCTTCTCCTGAAGGCCCCGCCTTCGCCATCTTCCTCCGCGGGTCTGGCCGTGGTGGGCGCTCTCTGACTGGCCCTTCGGTGCTTGGTTTCCCTGCAGCCCGCAGACCTCAGTCACGCACTTGAGATGGGGCGCACGGGGCCCTTCCCTTCACACACGCCCCAGGCAGCTCAGGCCAAGCGCTCGCTGCATAGGAACCTCACCCTCAGATACCTGCCAGGTGTGTGTGGTGAATGCAGAGCTTCCACTTGAATTGAACTCCCCTGCTGAATGTGTTTCTGGAAGGAGTAAATTCTTATGAAAAACCTGGTTTTGTTACCATGATCTGCAGTGAGTCTTCGTAGGCTGCACGGGATTATGTCCCTCCCCTGGAACCAGCCTATCTCCACCCGCTAGAAAAGATCATTTTCAGAAAGTAAATGTGACAAGTTCTGGAAAAGCTGAGACACCCCCCGCCAGATAGCCCCTGGCTGTTCTTCAGCAACGAGCTTCTCAGACGGCGCCTTTGATGCAGATGTTTTTCTAACAGCACCGCGAATAAGGTTCAGTTATGTTTCTCTCTTACATTTTTTTTTGCAGGAATCTGGCCAAGGCTGTCTGAATTGGCAACATAAGCTGATGGGCTCAGTAAATGGGCTTTATAAGCAGGCGGAATCGCATCCGATGTCCTGGCCTCAGTCTGACACTGTCCGTCTCTTTCAGATTGGATATCAGAAACAAGTCATTTTGTGTAGAAAGAAACCTCACCGCAATTGAGGGAACCTTTAGGGAGATTAAAATAGGAAATGTTTGCTACAATGTAGTTAGAGAGCTTCTTGTAATCAAAAAGCAATTCCGAGGACTGCTTTCTGTTTCTTGGTTTTGTTTTTCTGTTTTTTGGCACATCTTTAGGTATCCACACTTAAGTAAACCTGTTAAGTATCCAGAATTTCCCAAACACTTAAGACGACAAGTAACATTAACTGAACACCAGCTCCATCCCAGGCACCCGCTAGGAACTTGAAGTACTAAACCAAGTAAGTCATAGCATCTGCCTTTAGCAAACTCAAAATCTAGTGGAGATGAATATTCTTCTCTGCCGTGACAGGTGCTGAGGTCGTAGGCTTTGCCTTCACAGTGAAGGGCAGGGACTACGGACTTTACCGGATCTAGAAGCACTACACAAGGACATGCCTCGGTGTTTCACAGGTGCCTGGTGGGTGCTGGGTCCACGGCAGCGTGGCAGAGTGTCCCAGGTGGCTAAGTGGTGGGGTCCACCCAGGAGCAGGCAGATTATAAAGGACTTAAAGACGACCGTAAAGCCAATTGAAAATTTCTCCTTCTCACTGTCCCCATGAGCTGACCATTCTGAGTGGCCTCAGCACTGAGTCCTGCTCCCTCTGGAATGGATGCTTTGGACGCCCTGCCCTGCACCCTGGTGATGCTGTACAGGGAGCACGGCTGGTCCTGGATCTCCAGAAGGCTCCGTCCAGGGCCTGCAGGCGGAGGAGAGTCTGAGGGGCACTCAGGAGCTCCCGCCACACGGGGCATTAAGTGTCATGCTCAGACTGTGCCGGGGGCCGTGAGTGGCGGCAGGCTTAGGTACCGACGTAGGGATCGCGGATCTTGGCCCTCCCCTCGCTCTACCCAGGAGCCAGTTCTGGAGAGTTCACAAAGCCAGATCTAAGGGTAAACAAAGGCCTTAGAGGACAGCAGGGAACATGGCCTGAGCTTTCTTACCACAATAGCCAGCCCTACAAGGAAGAGAGAAAGGAAGAGAGGTGGGGCGTGTTCCTGCCGAGGGCTTCTTTTCTACAAGAGGCTGTTGATAGAGTGAAACACGGGTTGTGAGGGGTGGTCTCTCTGTGTGCACGGACTAGGGACCCGTACACAGATGTGGCAAGAATCCCTAAGACGCGGTGAGGAAGAGGCTCGTTGGCTGGTAGGAACTAGTGCTCAGATGCGTGCCTCAGAGTGGCCGAGGAGGTGTCCGCTCAGTGGTCAGGGAGATGGGAAGGGGGACTCCAGTGGATCACCTGCAGCACTGCAGTTTGTGGCAGGGACGCGGGATAAGGAAGAGGACTGCTCGTGGGACTGCAGACTGGCACAGGGACCCGGGAAAGTCAGCATTAGCCTGCCGTCCGTGCACCCAGTGACCTCGCCGTTCCACGGCCAGAGGCGTGTGGCACAGAGGTGAGCAGCAAGCTCACCAGGACGTGGGAGAATGTGCCCCACCATGCTCTTCATAGTGGACGCTGGGTTCCAACCAAGTGCCTGTCAACAGAGTGCCATTCCCATCAGTAGATTCCCGCACAGGCAGAAAGACCGAGCTGCAGTCGGAGGACACAAGCCCTGGGCCGTGGTTACGGAGGAGCCATGACTCCAGGCAGGCAGAGGCCCTCGAGGTGTCCCCAGAGGGCCAGGATAGAGTCCTTCCCTCATGGAGCCTCGGCTTCAGTGGAGGGCGGACAGTGAGCAAGCTCAGTCAGCAAATAAAGATGTCCAATAGGCCTGTGGCTCATCAAGAAAGATAAGTTGGGGTGAAGAAATGGTGGAGAGAGGAAGCTGTTTCATAGGAGGGTCAGCCTCACAGAGGATGTGACCTCAAGGAGGGACCTGCACGGGCGAGGGAGCCCTGGAAACGTGAGCGAGGCTGTTCCAGCAGAGCAAGCAGCAGACACAAAGTCCCTGGGGAGGCGCAGGCGGCACTCTTGCTTCTCAGGAGCTGCCACGGCCAGCAGGCTGGCAGACTGAGCAGTGGACAGTGCTTGAGGGACAAAGCATGGAATCACGGTAGGGCGGCCAGGCAGGTGCCCAGTGACCAGTGTCGAAGGAGGCCAGGAGGCCTGGGCACCTTGCCACATGCAGTTCTGAGCAGGTGTAGCAAAGGTCCAGGGCAGAAATGTCTGCAGGAAGTAGGAGATGTGGACATGGGAGGGTCAGAAGCTTGGCTGTGCAGTGAGCTCTCGGAGGAGGTGCAGCCTGGTCCCCACGGGGAAGACTGGGAAGGGCCAGCGGGGCATGGGAGGGACTGCCCGGCAGGTGCCAGGAGCTTGGGATCCAGCACAGTTCTGAGGCTCAGCCTCAGGAGGAGCAGGTGGTGTGTCTGCAGGTGCACTTGCCCCAGGCGTGGGGGGACCCAGTCTGCAGCTCAGAGGTGCCATTTTCTCTAGGAAGGAGGGGCCATAGTCACGGGCTTGGGGGGATGGGGGAGGGTCTTGAATATTTGTTTTTCATACTTTTCCTATACTTTCACAAAAGATTAAAATATTTAATCCATATGTAAGTTGTGTGACCTTAACTCCATTAATTATGTATCAGAATTCATTCACTGTGAAATAAAGCCTCTCCAAATCCACCCCCAGGAACGTCGTCCATTAAGGGAGCCCAGAGCTGGGTTCTGACCCAGCGTCCTTACCCTGAACTTGGTTCTCCTCCCGCCCTTCCTCCCTCTGTCATTGGTCACTGGGATTTCCTCTCTTTTCTCTGTCACCGCTGGGCGTCACCCCTCTGCTTATCGGGCTGGCCATCGATGTTGTTCTTTGTCCTTGACTTCCCACGTCATGGAAACTCCCTCTCTGCCCAGCCTCCCCATGCCTGTCCCGTCCAGGCCAGTTCTTTCAAGTGAGATTTCGGGAACCCACCTGCCTTCACGTTTTTATCACGAAGGTGGTATTTAAGTTAAAGACGACACCTTCTCGTGTAGAAAACAGCCTCGTGAGGAGAGCCAGTGGCCGAGTCTGTTGCTTCCTGAGGTTCTTTACAAGCAGCCCTGCTGGAGTCGCCTGGAACGAGGTAATTGTCCTCTGTCCAGGGGAAGAGACCCAGGGCCAGCGCTCGGGGAGCGTGACTTCTCCTTCCTGAGTCATTCCTGCGCAGCCCTCGCAGGATGCCAGTGTGCGCAAGCGTGTTTCTTCTCCTGGCCCCAGAAACCTCCACGTACGTTCCCTGGGGACGGGGTTCTCCCTCAGCCACTGAGGCGCAGGACTCCAGGGGGTAATGGAGTCGCTGTCCTCTTGTCTGGTCAGACTCTGAGCCGCTGCGGGAGGGTGGCACCTCCAGAAGTCTTCTGTGCCTCTGTCTGCTATGCTTGGGGACAGGGACAGCCTCCTGGTTTCTGGCAGATGGAGAGTATGTGGCAGGGAGGAACAACCACCCTGGGACCGTAGGCCTGGACTGGCCCTGGTGGCGGAGGAAGTGTCCCCCAGTCCCTGATAACTAGACCCAAGAAGTCTGCTCTGACCAGGGGGACCCGTGCTGCCCCTCCCCAGAGAGAGATGCTGCTAGTGCGGACCCTGTCCCCCAGGGCGTCAGGGGAGCAGGGCGCAGGGCTCCTCCCCACAGCTGCATCGGAACAGTCCCAGGCCACATGCCAGTGGTTGGTGGATGGCGCTGACCTGACTCAAAGCCTCAGCCCTTAGAGGAACCACGTCAGAAAGGCTCAGGAAAATGCAGCCAGTCCCAGGGGCAGGGACTGGGGAACTAGCTCTCTCATACTGTGTGTGTTGCCCAAGGATCTAACCCTGGGTTTAGGGATTAAAGAGGGAGAGAAAAAGTCCAGAAGCTGCCGGGCCCCAGCAGTTACCCAAGGCATGAAAGGAGCCAGGGGGTGCATTCCGGCTCCGCAGGCTTGGTCCCCACCTTGCTCAGCAGAGGGCTTGACTCCGCGACCACGCACCTCTTCGGTCCTTGCCTTGTGGACTTGGAGGCTGGCCTGTGCCTCCTCATCCAGCAGCTACAGGGAAGCACAGCCAAGAGCCCCTCCCTGGTCAGCGGCCTGCACGGGAGGGACTATTATTCGTCATTATCTGTACGTACGCAAAAGTACTTTGATCAGACACTGTTCTAAGTGGTTTTTGTATTTCTTTCAGATATCGCCCATTTAATGTGGTTTGAAAGACTCTATGTTTGGCTTCAGTGTTTTGAAAAATATATCTTGTACCCGGCAATAATTCTGAATGCCCTCACTATCGATGCGTTTTCAATAAGCAATTACCGGAGACTTGGTACCCAGTAAGTGGATAACAGTTTATTCTCATAATGATTTGGGTCACATGTTTTCAGAACCTAGTGAGTTTTCTCTAAACAGGCTGCAGAAGAAACCGACTTGTACCTACCAATGACTTTATGCATTAAAAAGCTCTGGCGGCCTTTGACTCAGACCACAGTGTAGACAGTCATTGTGGGGTGACTGGGGTGCAAATGAAGTCAGATCTGCTTGCAGTGATGTTTTGAGCAAATGTCAGTAGATTTGAAAACCATCCTGCAAAGCTTAGTGAGGCTAATAAGACGAGGAAGCTCAGTGTGAGCCCGGGATTCCTGGTGTTTCTAGCACCAAGCTTAGAGCTTCACGAACTGCTTCCTGTCAGTTCACTTAGCAGATATTCTTTCATGTTGTGCGGGGGAGGGAGATTAATCACTGTCTCTGCTCTCTGCATTTATCAAGAGAAGGCTCGCAATCTGAAGCTGCGGTGCAGGAAACTTCACACTGTCACCGTGCCCGTGTTTTTGCAAATCATTAACAATGTAGAGTCAAGTCTTTGGTTTCACATATTAAAATTAATTCTGAATTTGCAAATGGAAATCTACTTGATAATTTGCAGTTTTGTCACTCTGACAAAAGGTGAGAGTTGCTGGTCACGTGCCTTATTAGGGCAGGAGAACGAGAGCAGTCCTTCCCCAGGTTTGCCCTCGGTCACGCTGCTCAACGCTGCGTAGCAAGGTCGATGCCAGGCCCACGAATTCAGACCTGCTGTCCTTCGAGGGCCTGACAGGAGCACATTGACCGATATTTGCCCAACACTGAGCGAGTTGGAAGGCATGCCGAGGCCCTCTGTACTTGGAGCAGCCTCGCAGTCACACAAAGCAGACGCTAACCAGCCACAGCCACGGCCTTGCTGTCTTTACTGGACTCTGTCTTCCTTCCATTCCAGACCTGTTTCGATTAGACCAGGACAAGAACTCTATGCCCCTTGGTACTTAAAATCCTCGACTGGATAGGACAGCAGACGGTGCAGCCCAGACCTGTGGCCTAGCTGAGTCGGGGTTCCACGCAGCAAGCATCTCCCTCTCTGGGGCACCATGTGCGTCTGCGAGTGGCAAGGACTCCCAACGGGCACAGCCCAGGATGAGCCCGTGACCACTTCCCAGAACAAGGCAGATCTTGGGCACTCAGTCAAAGCCAGGGTAGCAAAGCTGGCATAGTGCTGCCTGGGCCAGTGCTGTCCAGGGAGAAGGGTCCTCCCATCAGCTTCAGGACAGGGGCCCTGGCTGGCCTGTGGTGCAGGTGTGGAGAAGACAGGGGTGAGCGCAGGATGCCCGTGGGTCCCCTAAACGGCCTGGGGTGCGGTGGACAGTCAGGCCGCTCTCTGGGACCCTTGTTTTTCCCAGTCACTGAAGTCAGGGAGAAGTCCCTCGCCGGGACTCCTCTGAACATCCTCTGCTCCCACAGGGTGCCATCCGAGGTTCTGTTCTCAGAACCCAGAGCTGACGGTTCTTTTCTATTCCTGATACAACCATTCAAATAATTTTAAAAAAGGAGATTTTAGGCTCCCTGTCAGACAGCTGCTCCCAGGACAGTGTGAGGCCTCTTTCAGAGTATTTTGGCCCAGCCCAGCCCTGTCCATTTGAGAACCACCCGCCTCTTCAGATAATGCATCCCTCCACAGCCATGCCGGCCCCCCAGAAACGTTAAGGGGTGGGTGGATGGAAGGTGGGGGTGGCAAACCTGCAAGCGGGTGAGTCTTGAAGTCTTGCCAGGCATTTTTCCTTCCCACTGGTCTCTGGGTGCTCAACATCTCTCCCGAGCCTGTGCTCACTGATTGCTATCTATAAAACCCCACCTAAGCATGCAGTAACCGACGTGCCACTAATTGCTATGCAATGTTCTAAAAGCCCTAATCTTCAGTCCTGAATCTCCCATAATTATAACCAGTCTTCATTCGGAAACACGAAAAGAATCCTCCACCAAACCATGGTCACAGAAAACAGAAAGTTAGACTTGTCCCTCATTTAGATGTTGCCTGAAAACCCCAGAAAATCACCCATCTCCTTTGAAAACCCGAATACCCGTAGTCCTGAGCCCCCTGCCCCGGGGCCCCTTGGGAAGGCTCTGCTGTCCCACAGTATTTCTGTGCTGGGTGCTGCTGTCTGGGGCAACTGGAGCCAAGTCACGTTTTCCTGTGTTGTTGCCTGGCCTCCACAGTCTCCTGGGAGAGGACAGGCTGGGGGGCAACATGTACCCCTCTGCAGGAAGGGAGGCTGTGTCGGGGATACTCTCTGCAAATCCACACGGAACCAGGGGTGGTTTTCCTCAGAAGCCAAATCCGAGCCTGTCACCCAGGGCCGGGGCACACCCGACCCTTGTGTACCCTGGTGTAGAGTGGAAGCAGCCCTAGTCTGAAGGCGGATCAAAGATTAGGTTGGGGCATATAGCATTGCCAACATTAGATCTTTCTGATGATTAAAAAAAAAAAAAAAAACTTTGCAGAAAGCCACCTTTGTAAAACTATATTTTTATTTTTAACTGGCACATTGTCGTTGGACTTATTTATGGGGTACAGCGTGATATTCCAGCACATATATACCATGTGGAATGATCAGATCAGGGTAACTGGAATATCTACCACCTGAGAGTTAGCCCTGGGAACACCTGAATTCCCCTCTATTAGCTATTTTGAAGTATTCAATTAATTGATGTCAATCACGCTTACCACTGGAAAGCATTTCCTGAGCGACCCCCTCTGGGGAAAGCTGCTCATGTGCTGAGGTCTTAGGGGACTGAAGCATGACCCCTGTGCTTGTACTCAGCCAGTGGGAACCCTCTCCCAGGTGTGACCGTTCTGTGGCACGATTCCACCTGCGTCCTCGAGTTCCCGCAGGGCGTGTTGCTATTGGCAAGAAGCTGGCTGAGAGGAAGAGCCAGTCTCGGGGAGGCCGCGCTGTTTCCATCCCCTGCCTTCCAGCCTCCAGCCGGCTTGTTGTTGGGGTCACGCACACTACACACACAGCCCCGGCCCACTGATTAGTCCCATTCCCTGGGCAAGGGAGCATCCAGGAGTTGAGGCCTTCCTCAAAGCCCAGACTTGGAAGGGAATTTCTTGGCCTGACTCTGCTTTGCTGAGCTCCTCAAATGACAAGCCCTGGGAATATGATTTTAAGAAAGAAAAAAAAAAAAGGGTTGGTGAGAGCAGAAAGCTTATGTTCATTAGGGTGACGGAGAGGCTCCCTGACCCTGGAGCTGAGCGGAGCTGCCGTGTCAGAACTCAGTGTCCTTGCCAGGTCACTAGAGCTTCACGCTGCCACCACCCGGTCATCATGTCAGTCAGATTCTCTGATCATGAGACCCAGCTGAGCAGACCCTAGCCTGGGCTGTCCTCTAACTGGGCACCAGCTGAGCTGGAACTCCCCGCAGCCCTGCAGTGGCTACTTCAGAGAAGCCCTAGAGGAGCTTCGTGTCCTTGCAGAAGAACACAAGGACTTAGGAAATGGCCTTGGGTGGACGGGGAGGCCCACAGTGGCAGAGACAGTCCACCCTGGCTCACCCCCATGAGTCCTTGACCATGTGCTCATGCCTGGGGAGCCTTTCCATGCCCCGAGGGAGGTGGCCGCTCTGGGGAGGCCCTGGCAGCTGGGGCAGTGGCTGACGCGGGTCTCCCCTCCTTTCCCACAGCTGGGACATTTTCCTGATGATCGTGGCCGGCATGAAGCTGCTGCGCACATCCTTCTGCAACCCGGTGCACCAGTTCCTGCACCTGGGCTTCACCGTCCTCTTCTTCCACTTCGACTACAGAGATATTTCAGAGAGCTTCCTGCTGGACTTCTTCATGGTGTCCATTGTGTTCAGCAAGGCAAGTGAAGCACTGTTGACCTTGGAAAGGGCATTTCTCAGCAAACAGCTGAGAGCTGAAAGCATTTTCTTTATAAAAAGTTCATAGAGGGAAATGAAATTGAGTTCCATGTGTCTGCTGCTCGCTGCTGCCACGTGGGGGATTCTCCGTGGAATGTAAGTGTGCCAGGCGACTTGCTAGAAATCACTAGTTGGAATGAACCAGCCATTAGTGTGGCTTGGAGTTTTATGACCTTCATAACTGTTCAGCAATCTTGTTGCAGAGCTTTCCTTGGATCTTAAAATACTCTGAATTAAATCAAAGATTATTTTTGTATTTTGCCCCTTGAGGTTCAGTGGGAGACCTGGTGTCCCATGGTGGGTCCCCTGGGGTGTGTGTGGCTGCCTCTCTGCTCAGGTCAAGAGTCCACCTGCTGTAAATTCCAAGGTGCAGGGAGCAATTCTCCTGGAGCACTGGGCAAAGCCACGAGCTGGTGCCAGCATTCCACACAGGAGGGACCGTCCCTGGGGTTCCACATGGGAAGGACGGTCCCTGGGGTTCCACATGGGAAGGACGGTCCCTGGGGTTCTACACGGGAAGGACGATCCCCGGGTTCCTGGGAGCGCCTCCAGGCCCTCGAGTGGTCTGACCACTGTAAGGAGGCCAGGCTCTGAACGGCAGGGCCGGGGTAGTGGCTCCTGAAAATAGACCCCGGCGGCACTTCCGTCACTGACCTCGGGGCCTCGTCCTGTTGGTCGGCTACTTCAGATCTAGGAGTCTTTCCCGCGGTCTTCATGGATCAAGTCTCTTAATCCTTATTTTCTCTTCATTCCACGTGTTTCCTCTTTGCTTCTCTTAAGTAACACAAGTGAGAGCTGTTGTGATGAGAGGAGCCCCAGGTGGCCGTCCTCAGCTCCTTACTGGCCCCAAGTGCTTGTGGTGCCACCGAGTGCTGAGTTTTCAGGCTCCAGAATCCTGGCTTGGGACCGCTCCGCTGGCCCTAGTCTCCCTTCCTTCCAGACCCAGGCCTTGGTCCACCCGGGCCACAGACGTTGTGTTCCTGTTGGTGTGAACTATCTCGTCCTGGTCAATTTATGTCACCGTTGTCACTGTTCAGGTCCAGGCTTCTGTGTTCCCTTACTCCTCATGAGTGCAAGGTCCTGTCTCACAGGGGAGAGTGTTCCTAGGACCTCGTACACTCTCGTGGAGTTATTGCACACGGTTTTACTGCTTGTAGTGCCAAGAGCTCAGCATGGGACAGGAAGGGTGCCATTCAGGGTCCTTCGCTGGCGACATTTACATTTCAACATGGTGAGCGTGATCCTTCCGGAACCTGAGTTTGCTGTCGCAGTCTCACCTGATTTCAGGAGGGTCCGTCCTGCTCCTGAGAGGGAGGGCTAAGAGCAGAGCGCACACGGGCAGGACGTCAGAGCCTCTCCGGTGGGAAGCAGGGGTGCTGGTGTTGTGGGGGCGTGGCTGCCAGGCGACAGTCCCTTCCCCATGATTCTCTGCAAGAGGGCTCCAGGGGCTCCCCAGCTGTGGCAGGAACAGGACTTCAGTTGGCTGGGTGCTGGTCGGCTGGTCAGCTGAGGGCCAGTGCACCGCAGGACACGTGTCCAGGGCTGGAGTCAGGTGAAGGGCTTGCCAGAGGTGCAGGAAGTCGCCTGCCTCTCTCCTCCTCTCACCAGGAGGACACAGTCCTGTCCCGAGCACACGGGGAGGTAGGACCTGGCAGCGCACGGCCTCACAGAAGCCATAAAATCCTCACTGCTCTGGGCTTTGACGTCGACGTTGCCAGAATCTTTCTGAAACACCAATTAAAACACTAATACTCACAGACTGCACTGAAGTAGCGGCTTTCTTATTTCCTCTAATTGAGGTAGCATTAGCAAATGTAATTTGAATAATCTGCTTTTAGGCTGAGATAATGGCTGTGTCTAAAAGGAAAAGGAAAAGGAACCCAGGTGAGACCAGCCAGGAGGAGAGGCGCTGGCATGGCCCGGGCTGCATCCCAGCCGCCCGCCACGCCCAGAAGCCGTCTGGAGGAGATAAGCTCTTATTCCTTGATGGCATAAAGACAGTTAAGGAGCCAGACCGTGTGTGACCGTGACAGAGACGGCAGAGCAGTGGGGAGCTAGGAAGTGCCCTCCCCGGCGAGGCGGGCCTGCAGACCCGGTGATGTCTCCCACCCCGCAGTTCACTGAGCCTGTTGAGACACCCCCTTCTGGGAGTCCTGGATGTGAGTCTGGAAGCCTCCAGGGCTGGGCGAGGCCACCCTGCCCTCGGGCTTTCTCATTGCAGGATAAGACCTCGCTGGTCCCGTCCACTCCCCTGACCACCGCAGCCGCCCCTCTGCCTGTAAGCCCTGTCCCCCAAACGAAGCTGATGTTAACTGGAGCCCCCGCCCCCCACACTCAGAGGGCTGCAGGATCAGGAGGACACATCAGGGTGGCATCCAGTTCCCTCTGAGGAAAGGAGCCGCCCCGATACAGGGCTCCTTCCTATCACAGGTCAGTTGCCCTGATGGCCAGACTTCCCAGCAGGAGAGAGGAGAGAAGTGACCTGAGGGCTCATCTGCAGGGTGGGCTCAAAGCAGGAGGCCAGGAACGAGAGTAGGTGGCCTCCAGAAGGCCCGGCCTGCCTGCATCCAGACCTTCGCCCATCTCCTGAGTGGGCTGGAGCCGGTGGAATGAGGGAGAGGGTGAGTTCTGGAACCAGGGTCCATCAGGACAGAGTAGTGAGCGGCCCGTGCTTGACACAGTGTTGAGGGGGCTTCTAGTGGACGGTGCCCTGGCCGGGGGGCCGTGGGAAAGAAGGGCCCTGCTGCCCCATCCTGAGACCCACGGCTCTCCAGCCCGGCACCGTGAGCCCGCCGCTGCTGCGGGAAGTCAGGCCGTCCTTCCGGCTCCCCAGCCCCTGTGCCCTCCTCTGCCCGTGGGCCACGTCTCCTTCGGGTCTCCCAGAACACACTGGCAGCAGGTCGGTGTGCCAGGTCTTCGGGACGCAGTGAGACGTGAGGGGTTTGGTTGCCAGGAATATTCAGCGTAGTGCGGCCAAGCGTGGCCAGGCCCCTCACGCTCTCCCATGGCCCTGAGGACATGCTGAAGGGTCTGAGTAGCTGTCGCCGCAGCAGGACGTGGAGGCCCAGGTGAAGCAGCCCTGCCACGGACGGATCTGCAGTTTCCACAACGCAGCAAGCATGAAACGCCGCAGACAAGGCGGGCCGCATAGGGTTAACGGGCGAGGTCGTTTCTGTGGGAGCCCAGGAACCGTGGCTCAGAGCTGCGCGGAGGGCCTGGTCTGGGCAGCTGCGATTAGCGTTCCGTGTTTGAAACACTCTCCAAATGGCATCTCCCTACTTTGTAATGGAATGGAATGTAGGCGGGTTGTCTTGGATTAAAATAGAACTGCTTTTACTTTTTATTTTTTGGCACCAGGAGATGAACCCAAGGGTGCTTAACCACTGAGCCACATCCCCAGCCCTTTGTTTTTTATTTTAAGACAGGGCCTCAGTTGCTGAGAGCTACTGTGTAAACACTACTTTTGCAAGCGTCCTTGTTGATGACCTTCGTTCTGAAAAGCAGCATTTGTCCGTTTGCTGCGCCTTGCTAGCTGCCAGCCATTGCCCGGGGTCGGAGTTACTGGTGGCGGGAAGAGCAGATGGTCCTTACTTGGTGCCTTTCCGCAGGTCAGGCTGGTCTGGAGCACTCTGCCTACTGACTTGCTTCGTCTGCACGCCACCCTGGTGAGTGGCACGCCTCGGCTTGTAGGCGGGGAAACTGAGGCACAGAAATGAAGGGAATTGCTGGAAGTTCTCTCAGCCATAAAGTGGAAGCACAGGCTCCAATCCCACTGGCCTGAATCCACGTGGTCACGGTGCCTCCCACTCTGAACCTGCCCCCTCTCCTGCCTCTCTGCTGCCTCAGGTCAAGCCCCCTGGTGCGTTGCCTGGACGGCGGCCTTACTGCCCACCAGGCCCACAGGGAGATGTCTCCAGCTGCAGCTCTGGCCCTGCCCTTGCCCAGGTTTTCTTGCAGCTCCTGAAGGCGCCAAACTCTGGGCCTTCTGTGTGCACTTCCCCGCGGTGACTCTCTCCTTCCACCTTCAAGGCTCCAGGTGACAACCGGGCTCCAGTTCTCCTGGTTGAACCAGCACCCCTTCCAAGTGCTCCCTGGATGCTCCTGCAGCCCCACCTCCCTGACCACATGTCACCATGACGGTCTCCTGTCCTGGCACCCCCCTTTCCTCAGCTCCCCAGGAAACACGGATCAGTCAAAGGGCTTCAGTGGTGATGTGGCGATGCGAGAGGCAACCTCAGCCAAGCTAGGAGGCAAAGGAGAGGAAGGGATGTTGATCTTAGACGGTGGGCATGGTGAGCACCCAGAATCAAACCCAGGAGCACAGGATCTTCCCATCCTAACCTTTGAAACTACACGAGCAATCCAGGAATGTGTGTGCATTATAATAAAACAGAAAAGCCCTGGGAAGTGCCCGGGAAGGGTCTGGACACGCCTCCCTGCTCTTCCACCTCCCCTTCCTGCAGAAACTCCTTGGCATGATTCACCACACGTGTGCACACGGGACTCCAGAATACCAACTTTGCGCTCTTCACACGCCTTTTACTTCCATTTGTTGGCATTCAGTCACATCTTGGAGGACTTGTCCTTGGCGGTACGGTGACCTCGCCTCTCCTGGTGACCCAGGCAGTACCATGGAGTCCCTCAACCTGGTCGCTCACTAAGAGGCACTCGATTTGTCCTCCAGCTTTTCTGTGGTCATTAGGACCCCTGTGGTCACAGACCACAGAAACCTGGAGGAAACTGGCCAATGGAAACAGGGACTTTAACCACTGGTGTCCCGACGGAACGACCCAGCGGCTCATGTGATGGCGCTGAAACTCTGCTGCACTTCCATCCTCCCCACTCTGCCCGTGCCATCCTCAGATGGGCTCTTTCCAGAGTAGCAGCCGTGGCGACTGGCAGTTCTGCCGAGGATCCCGGAAGAGAGGGCACCTTCCCTGCCGCTCCAGCAGGAATCCCGGTCACACCCTACGCACTATTTGCGTGTGGCATGTTCCCTCGGGAGTCAGCACGGAGGCCAGAGGCCTCACCAGGCAGAGCCTGGCAGGCACGAGGGCATGACTCTGGACTACCCAGAAGGCCATGGTGAGTGTGCTGGCACGTGTGTCTGAGAAGCACAGAGTCCGGTGCCCGGCCCTGCCGGTGAACATGAAGGTCTCAGGAGAGGACCCAGAGACGTCTGCTTCAGACAAGGAAGCTCCAGCAGCAGGCAGAGGGGAAGACGCAGCCCAGAGCCTGAGGAGAGGTGACCTGTGAAGCCAGACCGAGCTCAGAACAGGGCGAAGGAAGCTAGAAGGGCACGGCCATGGGTTCTGAGAAAGGGCCCACCAGCCCAGCCCAAGGCTTCACCGAGGCCAAGGCCCAAGACCGAGAGGTGGCCTCTGGATCCAGCCACAGAGAGGTCACGGGGAGCTTGAGGACACAGGGGCTGGCTCTGTTGATGTCGGTTCCTCAAAGCAGGAACCTTGAGCTATTTCTCTTTCCAATCCTCTGTGCCTACCACAGTGCCTCAGGATGGCCAGCTGTCCACATCCGTTGGTTAATGACCTCAGGTCAGCGTACACAATGTGGGCATTCGGGCAGTCCCACAGCAGACGGTGCAGTGAATCTGCCCTCTAGGAACTCCACGGTCATGACCACTTTGAAGCTTCACTGGCTGAGAGAGGTGACCAGCTGCAGACACGCTGCTCAAGTCACAGATGGAAGGCTGTCTGCTGCCCTCGCTGGAGTGGACACACAGCTGTGCAGGCGATGCGAAGGCCCGAGTGCAGAGCTCATTCTCGACACCATCTCTGGATTCGAATCCAGTGCTGATGGTTGTACAGTACGAATTGAGGTCTTGGGCATCCCCAGGCTGGCAATCCCAACGACAAGTGCCTTCCCTGGGGATCTTGACCTGCACGGGCTTCCTGTCCTGCCAGAGCTTCTAGAAGGCAGCACCTGCGGCCACCTCCTTCAGGGCTCCCTCGGCGACTGACTCACGTGGCCTGGCATCGCCGTTATCTGTGCCTTCCTTTTCCACTCTCAGCCTCTTTCCCCTTCCCCACACTGTGCTGAGGAATGGACTTGTCAGGTTCATTAATCTTTTTCATAATTCTGGAGCATCCAGTAAAGTTGTCTCAGTTTGCTCTGCTGCCAAGACCCGCCCTGTGGTGACATCAGCCCATCAGGCCTGGGCGCTCCTTGTGCCCCAGTGTCCCATCTCCAAGGAACCAGCATCTGCTCCCATGGAACTTCAGCTGTCTGCCACTCTGTAGGAAACAAGTCTGGATCACATGCTGGCAGCTTGGAACGTACCGAGGAGAAGGAAGTAGCAGAGAGCAGCTGAGAGGAAGAGAGAACAATGCAGCGGAGACTGCACGTCCAGCTAAACTTGGAGGGTGTGCTTGGCTAATTGTAAAGCAAATTAAGCAAGAAATATGGCAAATGACGTCCACATGCCACCTTTATAATTTTATAACAGTCCAAGCCCCCGTTGCCAGGCTTTGGCGTGGGGGGCGGGGCTCCTCTTGAGTAGGTCCCTATGGAATGATGGCCATTGGGTCTTTTTCCCAGAACCCCAGCCATCAAGCATTTCCTGGGTGTTCAGCATCCACTTCCACTTCTAAACCCTGCGTGAAGCCCGAGGTGGAAGTCACCTGTGACACAGACAGGCCACATTTCCTTTGCCCCCAAATCTCTCCTAGTCGGCACGTGTCCGCAGCAGTGATGGTAGGGACTCGCCATAGGCAAGCGTCCCCTTAGCTGCAGTGGAGACAACTCTTCCTTTAGCCCTCAAGTCACATCAGCTCCTAGGACACTTAGCTGAACTATTACATCGCTGTGACCACAGGGAATCTGACATGTGCAGTCTTGGGGAGAAGCAGCCCTTTTGTCGCCATCTAGGGGTGCTGGGTGCATGGTCTCCACTCAGCACAGAGTTGAAGAACAGGACACAGAGACAGCAAGCAAGCAGCAGAGACAGACTTCTCCGGAGAGAAGGGGCCCCGGAGCTGGGAATCAGGTGGGGAGTCTGGCCTGTTCCTTCCATGGTTCCTGGAACTTCCTCCTTTCCTTATCCCCACTCCTGTCCACGCACTCCTCACTATTACTGGTTGGTGCCCCGTGTCCATGAGTCTGCTTTAGTTATACTATTGGGTCCCCCACTTAGAGCAGAGTACAGACATGTCTGTCTGATCAGGTCCCCGCTCATGTCCATCAAGCAGGAAGTTGACCTTGTTGGAAGACCCTCTCCATGCCCCTTTGTACTGGCCCTGCCCTGACCTTGCCACCCTGCCCTGGCTGCCTAGGTCCTTCTGCATCTCCCTCACTGCCTCTCGTGAGTGCTCAGCTCAGCTGGTGGGATCAGGGGTACAGTGCTGTAGATTAGCGTCCTGGCTTCGAGGTGCAGGGCGGGAAGGACACAGTGCAGGCGGCGTGCATCTGAAAGTTAATCCAGTGGGTGTGTTTTAAAGGGAGTGCGTGTTTCAGGAAGACAAGTAAGGGAGAGGATTTTTTTTCTTTGTTTTGGATGTTGCGTTATCTAGTGTTCTGGGAGGTCAAATGCCCTAAGGGAGGTGAGGATCCGCAGCTTCAGGCCGTGATGTTGTAACTGTCTTATCCCCACTGGCTCGGTTAGACAGCCTTTCATCACTGTGACCAATATACCCAAGAAAAACAACTTAGAGAAGGAAATTTTTATGGTTTCAGTCCATGGTTGACTGACTATGGTTTCTGCTCATGGTTTCTCCAGGGCAGAAACATCATGGTGGAAGAGTGTGGCAGGAGGAAGCTGCTCAGCTATGGCAGCTGGGACACATAGAGGAGAAGGGGCTGGGAGAGGATAGACCCTGCCAGGGCATGACCCGGGGACCTGCTTCCTCCACCTAGGTGGCACCTCCCAGGTGTCCATTCAGCCATTGGTCATCAATCCACTGGGGAGATTGGAGTTCAGTCACCTCCCCAAAGTCTACCTCTGAGCACATGAAACACTGGGGGACATCCCAGACGTAAGCCCTCATGTGCTGCTATAACAAAACACCTGAGACTGGGTAGTCTAATAAGAGGAATTATTTCTCACAGTTCTGGAGGCCACAAGTCCAAGGTCAGGCTCTGGCAGGCCTGGTGTCTGCTGAGGCTTGTTCTCTGCTTCCAAGATGGCGCCTGGTTGCTGCATCTTCGAGGGGGAAATTGTTCTCACATGGCAGAAGGGGTGGAAGGGAGGAAGGGGGTGAACTGTCTCCATGAGTCCCTTTTATAAAATGTCAATTTTCTTATTTATGGGAGACATTTGTGATAGTCTGATATACGTATACCTTGTATAGTTATCAGGTCAGAGTTGTTAGCATTTCCATCCTCTTGAACATTGAGTATTTCTCTATGTTGGGAAACTCTGGTCTCCTTTCTTCAGTTTATTTATAAAATATTTAATAAGTTGTTGTGAATGATCAGCACCTGCTGTGTGGAGAACTCCAGGACTCATTCCTCCTTCTGACAGCTGTGTTGGGACCTGCTCTCCCTCCTCCTCTGCCATCCCTCCTCACTTACCCTTCCAAGCTTCCAGTGACCACTGCTCCACCTTCCTTTTCTGAGATTGGAGGAGTAAGAATATGCTTGATTTGTGTTTCTTTGCCTGTCTAACTCCATTAACATGATGCTCTGCGATTGCATTTCATGTCCCTCCATGTGTACACATTTTCTTCACCATTCATCAGTTGGTGGATATTTAGGTTGCCACCTTCTCATGGCTGTTAAGAATAATGTTCTGATAAACATGGGAGCCAGGGTATCTCTTTGGTAATCTTACTTCATTTCCTTTGACCATGTCCCCAGCTGTAGACTGCTGGAACTGTAGCTCTGGGGTTAGTTTCGTGAGGAGCTGCCATACTGGTTTCCATGGTGCTTCACTTGCTTACCCTCCCAGCAGTTTGTAGAAGTCCCCTTTCTTGGCATCCTCCATCACGACCTTTGAAGGGCTCAGTCACCTTCCAAAGACCATTAATGCTATTTCCTTGGGGCTCAAGTCTCAAAACAAGTTTGGGTTAGTTTCTATTATCAATATCTAACATTATTATGGTACCTCTGCACAGTTAACAGTCAGATTTCATGTGTTATTTTTAAAGTCCATACTTTGTTCAGGTTTCCTGGATTTTTCCAACTGCCTTTCTTCTGTTTGAGGGTCCCATGCAGATTACACATTGCACTTAGTCATCCTGTCTCCCGGGTCCTCCTATTTCCTTATTTTTGATGAGTTCTTATCAGGTGTTTTGTAGAATGTCCCCTCTTGAAGTTCCCAGTTTTCCTCATGACAGGGAGGAAGACCACAATGGGTAAGATGTCATTCAAGTCAAGGACTCATACTGTCAGCGTGAGCTGTCCCCGTCATGCTAAGCATGATCCGCTGGCTCAGGCAGTGCTGGTCAGGGCCTCTGCACTGTGGAGTGACTCTTCTGTCCCCTTTACACACTGTACCCTAGCTGAAGGAGAGGGAAGTCAGGTTTCACTTTCTTGAAGGGAAAATACACAAATTATTTGAATTCTTCTATTTGGAGTTTTGTCCATTCACTCACTTATTCATTCGTCTCAGTCTGGACTTAGACAGTTGTTTTACCCTCAGGTTATAATACAATACTTGTTTATCTTACTGCCCACTGCACCCAGCTCTGGCTATGTGGGCTCTTTGGTTGGCTCCTGTGTCTCTTCTGTGTGACCCCAGTGTGTGTGATCGGAGCTTCCTGGCCCTGTGGGTGCTCCAGGCCCCTGACACTCCTACTCCAGGCCGAGGATCAGCCACTTCTCCAAGGAGCCTGCATCCATTTTACTAGAGAATGATATTTAGACACCAAGATCTGGGTGCTAGGGAGTTTGTTGATGCTGGGCTGCCTTTACTTCTAAACCCTTCTGGTTGACCTGAGGAAGGAAGTGTATGTTTGTGTCCTGTCCTTTGTTTATACGCAGATATAGAAACATTTCTACATCTAACACTGCTCCAGCCCTAGTCTTCTCTCTCTGGAATTTCAAGCGTGCATGTTGCGCCTCTGCCATTACCCCGCAGTTCCTGAGAGTTGTGCTCTTTCTCCTCTCTGTGTTTCAGTTGGGGAGGGATGTCCCCAGTGATGCATCTTCAGGTTCCCTGGTTCTGTCCTTTCCCTTGCCCAGGATCCTCAGGGCCAACGGGGACACTCCTGGTTTCTGTTGCAGGACTTTGCGTCTCCAGCCTTTCCTCTGATACTTTCTTAGGGTGGCTCTTTTTCTGTCACCCCTCTGTTCTTCCATGTGATCCGCTTTTCCCAGGAGCACTTGAACTTACTGATTGCGGCTATTCAGATCCTCTGTGGGATAACTCACCTGTGTCACACTGTTGAAAGCAGGACCTGTTGTTTCTGGTCCGAGGAACTGAGGTTAGCGGGCATTTGGTATGAGGACTTATGCTAATCTGATAGGAGTTGGACTGTTGAACTAACTTCCCTTTAGTTGTAGATCTTAGAAGCTTCAGATCTTTCCAGAGCTCCTGGTTTTGTCTCCTCTTGACTCTTGACCCCTAATAACCTCCTCAGAGTCCATGTCCTGTAGCACCATCATCTCAGTGTCACTGTATGGTATCTCTTGCTGTGCACGGACGGTGTGGGGAGCAGAGCCTTCTGTTCCCAGTAAGTCAGTTTTTACCAGGCTGGGACTGTGACCTGTGCCAGGATTTCCAGGGTGGTGCAGCTCT